>NC_142145.1:50675000-51925000 GCF_024610735.1 Ursus americanus
TAATTTTTTTAAAAGATTTTATTTATTTATTTTAGAGAGAGATAATGTGAGTTGAGGCAGGGCAGGGGCAGAGGGAGAGGGAGAGGGAGAGAGAATCTCTGCTGAGCACGGAGCCTGACATGGGGCTCTATCCCAGGACCCTGAGATCATGACCTGAGCCAAAACCAAGAGTGGGATACTTAGCCCGCTGAGCCACCCAGGCACCCCAGTAAATACTATTTAGTAGCTGCCACACAAAATCAGTGGCTGCTACTCACTGAGTTGTATCCTGCACCCACCCGAATTCATACATTTAAGGGTTGGTGTCTGCATGCACCATGAGCAGTGAGATGGCCGCCATTTGCAAGCCAGCAAAAGAGATCTTAATAGTAGCCAAATCTGCTGCAACCTTGACCTGAGACTTCTGGCCTTCAAAACTGTGAGAAAATAAATGTTTGTTATTTAAGCCACCCAGTCTATGATATTTTGTCCTGGCAGCCTAAGAAGACTACCGCAGTGACCCAGTGCTAAACACAGTGCTGTATGCCTAGCAGGTCTTCAGATGTTTACTGCTGCCTTTATTGCTATATTTTGGTTTGTGTCATCTGCGCGCCTTGTAAGTCAGGGCATGTCGGTGAGATGGCCCGTTATAGCGGTCCAGCAGTCTGGCGGGGCTGAGTGGTAAGCTGCGGCAAGATAGGGAGCTGGGAAACCAAACCAGGTCCACACCGGGGGAATGTCTCAAGTCTCCATGGAGACTGCATTAGTTTGCTGGGGCTGCCTTAACAAAGTACCAGAGACCGGGCTTTAACAATACAAAATTGATTTCCTCACCTTTCTGGAGGCTAGAAGTCCAAGATCAAGGAGTCAGCAGCATCTCCTCCAAGGCCTTTCTCCCAAGCTTGTAGATAGCTGTCTTCTCTCTGTGTCTTTACGTGGCCTTTCCCCTGTGTGTGTCTGTGTCCTAACCTCCTCTTTTCAGAAGGACACCAGTAGTACTGGATTAGGGCTCCCCGTAATAACTTCATTTTTACCTAACTACTATTCCTCTTTGAAGGTCCTATCTCTAAATACAGTCACATTCTGAGGTACTGGGCCTTGGGTCTTCCACGTGAATTTTGGGGGATACAATTCGGCCCATAACAAGGACAGAACAAATTCTGGACACTTCCTTTCTGTGGGAGCACTTATTCCAGCTTACTCCTGTGTTGACTTATCTGCTCCTGCAATGTGTTCATGGTGCCGAGTGATTGCTAACAGAAATAACCCAGGGCACCTGGGTGGCTCAGTTGGTTAAGCTTCAATTCTTGATTTTGGCTCAGGTCCTGATCTCAGGGTCATGAGATTGAGCCCTGTGTGGGGCTCCCTGCTCAGTGTGGAGTTTGCTTAAGACTTTCTCTGCCCCTCTGCTCCCCCTCTTTCTCTCTCTCTCTCAAATAAATAAATAAATCTTAAAAAAAGAAAGAAAGAAAGAAATACCCTTCTCTTCAGTCTCAACACGACAAAACCCCATGGGCTTAGCAGAGCTCAGAAAAAATGCTCCTACTTCTATGAAGCCTTCTCTGAATCCTGTATCCCATTCTCTCCTTCATCCTCCCCTCACCATAAAGCAAGTATTGCATCCCTCCTCTGAACCCAGATAACAGCTCGTTGTCTGTATTTTCCTTATGAACTCACTGCTTATATGGCTCTACATGTTCCTGCTATCTCATCAGTTAGAGGTAAACATCCGAAATAAATCTCCATCTGATGCATCTCTGTGCCCTTGCAGTCTTTGCTCTAAATACTTGTTGAAGGAAAAAAAATGCGTGCTAACAGTGACCACCAAACTGACTCATACTTCACCCTTAAAGTCAAATATTGAGAAGTTCCCCCAAATCTCTCATCAATAATTGGCTTATTTTAAGACCTTACATGCTTAGTGGAACTTTTGCCAGCTACGGAGGGTGAGCAACTTTGGAGGCCTGGGTGGAAAAGGCATGAGATTAATATATGCTGTTATTCAGGCAGATAGATTCCTTTAGCAGGAGAGAATGTCATGCTAGAATGATGTGGAATTCTCAAGGACTCACACAAGAAGTCCACAGCAGAAGTGAATTGGGATAGAATGGTTTTTTGCAGGGACTCATTAATTTCTACATAAATACTTTAAAGCCCAGAGAAGTAAACGCCTTCTGAATTTTTTTTTTCCATTTCATCTTAAATGGAGTTCCCAGGGTTTGACTCTTGTTTTGAATGATGTCTTTGTAACAAACTTCCTGTGTTGAAAAGAAACACACTGCATTTTTGTAAATGTAGTTCCACAGAAATGAGGAACAGTTCCAAATGTCTTCCTAGTTTAAGGTCCTTTTTTTTTTTTAATGATTTTTTATTATATTATGTTAGTCACCATACAGTACATCCCTGGTTTCCGATGTAAGGCTCGATGATTCACTAGTTGCGTATAACACCCAGTGCACCAAGCAACCTAGTTTAAGGTCTTTATGCAATTTTTTTTGAGATTTCAAATCCCTTAGTCTTTATCATGTGTATATCTCTATAATATAAACTGTAATACAATATAATACAATTATAATATACAACTTCATCTTTAAATAATACATAATAATACGATATATAAATACATGGCATATCTCTATGTAGTATACAAACAATATAATGATAATTATATACAACTATATCTCTATAACATACCACTATAATAACATTTCAGGTAATGTGTTTCAATTTTTAAACTTTTCCTAGTGTCTTGACTTATTTTGCTTTAAATTATTTATCAACAGAAATCTGAACATTTACTGAATATCTTCAGCCTTATGGTGATAAACTTTTCCCTTTATTTTAGTTTCATATTAATAAGGTAGAGTGGAAATGGGACAAATTGGCTCTGCATCTCTGCTCTGCCAGAAATCAATCTGCTTCTACATAAAAGTTGTTCAAATGTCATTGACTCAGATTTTAGCAGAACTAGGGACAACACAACCAAACGTCTCTGTTTTATAAGACAGAGTGATTTGAGCATGACCATATTTTAAAATAAAAATAAATTTTTTTTACCATTCTAGCTACAACAGTTTATTGTTATATTTTTACTTACAGCTTTTCAATTTCTTGGTGCCTCGTATTTGAAGGCAACAGCCCTCCTTAGTGCAGCATTAGAAGTCTGCAGCAAATTTTTGAAATGTTAATAACCGTAATGTAGCCTAGATAAGAAACATTAATATTAAAAGCCTGAAGAAATGTAAAATTGAGAAAAAGTCCAACTGAAAGTGTTTACACAAAATAGTCTACTTCTTATAGATGTGAAGTTGATGCATAGAAGCCAATAATCTCTTTTCTTTCCCCTTTCTTCTCCTCATCTCCTAGCTGCCCACACACTGAGAAACTCTCATCTTGCCTCATTCCCCGTCCAGGGAGATGGAAAAAACCAATTCTCACCCCAGTTCAGTTCCATGACTTCTGGCAGAGTCTGTGCAGAGGTCAAAGCTGCCTGTGATTTTCCACTGTCGCTGGACATAAACCTGGGGAGAAGGCGAGGATTTTAGAGCCTGACTGTGCTCTACCCACCACTGAGGGTCAGCCTGTCGTGCTGAGGAGCCGGGGAGGAACAGGGCCTGGAGCAGACCAGTGTTAAGTCAGTATTTGTTGATGAATGAATGAGTAGAAAAAGAGGATAGTGTATATTTTTATGAATACAAGTTATAGGTAATCGCCCTCTCCTTCAGTTTTGAGAAGAAAACAAAGAATTTTTTCCATTGTCATCATTTCTTCATCTTAACTTTCAACCCTGCTGAAACGTTCTGAGAAGAGGATTTCAGATTTCTTGATTCCGCTCCAGCAATATTTATTTGCTTCTCTTCTTCCTCGGCACAGTGTTCTTTTCAGGGAAACAAGAAGCTCCTCTCGGCACGGTGGTCCCTGGTTTGGGGTGTGTGAGGAAGAGGCACATCTCCTGGGACGTTCTGATGGGGGGCTGGGGGGAGCTCCTGAGGTGGAGGTGCCTGCACTGACAGAAGTCTGAGAGCAGAGAGCATTCTGCTGGTAGTACACCTCTCAGCTTGAGTTTGTCGTGTAAAGTCTTTATGTTGCTTGATTTTTTAATGATATTTTCTGCAGGTAGAGAATGCTAGGTTGAGAGTTTTTTGCTTGCTTTCCATTCGGGACTTTAAAGATTTTGCTCCATGGTCCTTTGACTTCTATAGTTACTCCTGAGAAGTCTTTTGTTATTCTTGCTTTTGCATGTGATACCTTTTTCTCCCTAGCTGCTTTTAAGGTCTTGTCTTTATCAATGTTCTCCAGCAAATTTATTATGACACACCTGGGCATTCTTCTATGTCTTTATTTAATATATCCAATCTTCCCTCTGGCTTCTTGAAAATATAGATTATAGTTATAACAGATGATTTAGGGCCCATGCCTGCTAATTCTATTATCTTTGTTATTTCTGGGTTTTGTTTTTATTAATGTACTTCTCTTTCTGTCTACTAAGCCTGTATTACTTTATTAGATTATAGAGATGGGCTAACTTAGGCTAATGATTACAAAATGATACTAATGACATTTCAAGTTATATACCTACACTCCACCAACAAATTACTGATCTACACATAGCTTATCATTTTCCAAAAGCTACTCAAGCATCTTTTCTCAAAATTATGATTACATTTGCTGTTGGGATTACATAGTGTTAAACTACAAAAATTTATTTTGAATTTTCATTATGAGCTCAAATAATATTAAATTAATATTGAATTATTCTTTTTTTTTTAAGATTTTATTTATTTATTTGACAGAGATAGAGACAGCCAGCGAGAGAGGGAACACAAGCAGGGGGAGTGGGAGAGGAAGAAGCAGGCTCATAGCGGAGGAGCCTGATGTGGGGCTCGATCCCATAACGCCGGGATCATGCCCTGAGCCGAAGGCAGACGCTCAACCGCTGTGCCACCCAGGCGCCCCTATATTGAATTATTCTTGATACTCCCATAATATTTGTGTATAAAGTATTTTTTCCAGTTTTACTGAGATGATTGCCATATAACATGGTATTAGCTTTAGGTATACAACATGATGATTTGACATGCATATACTGTGAAATGATCACCACAATAAATTTAGTTAACATCCACCACCTCACATAGTTACAATTTTTTCAGAGTGATGAGAACTTTTAAGATCTACTCTCTTACAGCTTTCAAATATATAATACAGTATTATTAACTATAGTCACCATGCTATACATTACATCCCCAGGACTTATTTATCTTAAATGGACTTTTCTCCTGGTTTTTACCAATATTTTCCTGCTTCTTGGTATGCCTGCTGATTCTTATTGGATATTCTTTATAATGAATTTCACACTGTTGGGTAATGCATCCATTTCAAGTGTGCTGCACTTGCTTCTGACACACCCTTAGGTTATTACAGGTATTTGAGCCTTCTGAGGCTTGCTTTTGCCTTTTGTTGGGATGTGTCAAAAGCAGCTTTAATCTCAGGTTAATTCAGCACCTCTGCTAAGGTGAGAAACTTCTGAAGACTCTCCCTGATGTTCCACGTATTACAAAGTCTTTTCACGCAGGCTGGTGGGAGGGAGAACTGTTCCCAGCCTGTGTGAGCCCCAAGGACTATTTGACATACTGCTTCCCAGCAGCTCTCTCCCCAGCACCCACAGAGCAGTGCTCCGCCAGAGACCCGTCCGCAGCTCTTCAGCATGGCTCCTCTGTGCCACTCAGTTCTCCCTAGACTTTTCCCCACAAAGTCTAGCTGCCTCGGCCTCTTTGAACTTCAGTCTCTGTCCCTTCAGCTCAATGAGACCGACAGGTGCTGTTTGGGTTCCGACTGGTTGAACTGCAGCCTGAACACTCTGTCCAGGGCCACACTCGTCCAGGCAATCATGGGTCTCTCATTTTGATTTCTTTTTCTCTCAGGGCTCATAGTTCTCTGTGTCTGTGTGCCAGTGCCCTTTTTTAGACAGTTTTCCCCCCATATATTTTGCCTGGTTTTCTAGTTGTTTATGGTGGGAGGACAATTTCCATAACAGTAATCCTTTGTGGGCAGACACAGAAGTCTCTTGTAGTGTAGTTTTACACGTGCTTCTCTGGGGCCCCAGACATTGGCCATTTTTATGGGAACTCTTGGCTTGAGATTTCTACACCATGTGGTGCTGTAAATTTGGACCCCACAAGCATGCAGTACTGGCTTGAGGAATCCATTAACTTTGTTTTTCTACCCAGAACCACCCCCAGCCAGATGGCAGGCTTCCGTGTAGCTTCTCCCTGTCAGTTGGTGATATTTTTACCATTCCCAATTTTTTGACTAAGCTACCCTTTGCGTACCCCAGCCTTGTGCAGGACCTGGGCGTATAGCTGTCCATCTCCAACAGTCGGAGCCACGTCTCCTGTTTTGATGTAGGTATTAACTGTCATCCCAGGCCAGAGGAGCTTTATCCGGGTAGAATTAATTCTTTTGCGTTATGGCATCTGTGCATATTTGATTTTTAGGTACTTGTGATGTTTTAGATAATTTATCTTAGTAATAGCTCAGCTTTATCATATTAACTTACAATGTTTAACTGATTGTGATTTTATGTTGAAGCCTTACTGAGTTTGTCTACAAAATGAGAACATTTAAGAGAACTCAAAATTTTCCATATCTGTATGCTTAGTTTCATGGGTAATTAAAATTATTTAAGTTTTTGGAAAGCTTTTGTTTGTTAAGTCAGATGATAGTAGTACCTAAAATGGAAAGCAAATATATTAATTTATAAATACAGTTTAATAAGTTAAAGGGAATTTAGTTATACCATTAAGGCACCCTTAAATTTTTCAATGGCTAGATTTCTAAATAGATAAATAAGATTTTAAAGCTAACCTTCAAGGATTTAGGAAGATTTAGATTTTTAAATTTATTACTTTAATAGATTGAAAACTCATTTTATAAAACAAAACTCTGAATAGTCTATTTTGTGTTCCAATGCAATCCTCTCTGTGTACCAGTAGCTCACAATTAGCAGGTCACAGATTCATGAATTCTCATGAGTTAGAAAGTCTTTCAGCATCATTAAATTGATAGATCTATACTTTTGTTCCATTTTCCCCTGTAGAAACAGCAGCTTTTTACATAAGCCATCAAATCATAATGTAGTTGATTTCGTTTGGTTGTTATAGTGGCTGAAATAGTTCTTTTTTTTGAGAGAGACAGAAAGAGAGCGGAGGGGGGGAGGGTGCAGGAAGGTCAGAGGAAGAGAGAGAGAATCTTACACAGGCCTCACACCCAGCGTGGAGCCTGACATGGGGCTCAATCTCACAACCTTGAGAACATGGCCTGAGGTGAAATCAAGAGTTGGACGCTTAACCGACTAAGCCACCCAGGCACCCCTGAAATAATTCTTTTTTTTTTTTTTTTAAGATTTTACTTATTTATTTGACAGAGAGACAGCCAGCGAGAGAGGGAACACAAGCAGGGGGAGTGGGAGAGGAAGAAGCAGGCTCCCCGCAGAAGACCTAATGCGGGGCTGAATCCCAGAACGCCTGGATCACGCCCTGAGCTGAAGGCAGCCACTTAACAACTGCGCTACCCAGGCGCCCCACCCCTGAAATAATTCTTATAACCGTTTTGTTGAGGAGTCTCAGCGTGTAGAGCTATGAGTATGAAAGCATTTTTCTCCCTCACTGCCACCTTGTTCCATCAAGTCCCTCTGGACTGGATGGCAGGAATCTCAGTGACACACACTTTGATTTCACAAGTTTTCACACAATTTCAGAACTTAGGACCCACTGTTTTAAAATTGTGTTTTCATTGGATTCAACGTCCGTCTTGTTTCCTCTCTGGTCTGGGCACCAGTGGTATGGAACTGGGGCGGTGGGGCAGGTAGCAGGTTCTGCTCACGCACACATACATCCCTTCTTCCCCTCCCCCAACCCTGGTGACTTTGCTGCTGGTTCTAAGATGGGTGCATCTGGGGTTCTGTGGAGGGTTTTGGGGGCCTCTCACCTGCACAGCTCCTGCTTTTCTTCTTTCTCCTCTCTTCAGTTCCCCTGCTGGTTCCACTTTCCTTGGGTCCCCTTGTCCAGAGAGAGATCTCTTGCTGAAGGAGGGAAAGCTTTAGACTGCTCAAGGTCAGCTGCCCTTGACATGCCTGTTAGTGAAAGCACAGCATCTCTCTGCTGCCTGGTGTTCAATGTCATGGCAACAGCAGGGGAAATTTGGCTACACAAGGGAATCAGATGAGAGGCAATTCCTAGTCCTGAATTTTGCAAAGGAGAAGATACGTAGCTATCTGTTTTAAAGGAGTCTGTTGTTCCATCCCTGACTTTTGGCAGGAGGATGGAGAGGGGAAACGTCTTTTCATCATAACTCTTTTCCTCCAGTGGTGTGTGAATGAGCGCAAGTGTGCATGTTTGGGGGGGGGCGGTGTGGGTGTGTGATGGTGATGGTAGTGTTTGGGGGTAGAGATGGGGCGAGAACGAAATTTCCTAAAGCATAATGCCACTTGTCAGCGAGCCCTGGCAAAAGGGGCGGGCTTCAAAGCTAGCAGTTCTCTGAACTCAGAATCGGGGTTGTTTTTTCCTTAACTGTGCGCCCTTAGTTGCCAGTTCTGGCATTAGCCTCCCACACTGTCTTATTATCCTTAATTGACACGTTACATGCAATTAGTTTGGGTATCCTAACAATGGAATCAACTTGATTGTACAGTAAGTCACCAGATGTATGGTGACAGATCAATTTCACACCCCTGAACCTCAACTGACCTTGGATGGCTCATCTTACCATGCTAGGAAGGTACTGCTTTAACCTAAAGGACGTAAAATCAGAGGATGTGCTATAAGATCCGGTGGCAAGGATGCAGCAGAAGCCACGCCCCCGAGCAGCCGAACAGGAAGAATGAGAAAACCACTGATGGGAAGGAGGAGGGGTGTGAGGACTGTTTATTAATACTGAGGAGGTGCCAAATCACAAGACCACCAATAGAAATGCACGTCACTATCATTCACAACACACAAAACATACCCGCCGGCTTAACAATTCGTCCCCGTCTTGACAGGATGCTGAAGTATGATCGCAACCCATGAGAATTTCCCGGGAAAAGTCTAGCCAAGTCCAAACACTGCTCCACGACACATTCTTCTGCTCTCTGACCATCGTTCAACGTCCCTCTGACTTTATTCTGATCTTTTTCTTAAAACGGTTTCCTAATATTTGTGCTATCAGTGGCATTTTCTTAACACAGAATTCGTAGATAAAGAAAAACTATTAAAACATTGTTAGTTGATGCTTTTTTACATGAATTAGAGATTTTACAACTTTCTCCCAAGCCAGCACAAAAATAGGGAGTAGAAAGCAGGAAGACTTCCTTACGCTTAACCCAAGCCATTCACACACAAGTTCTGCAAGGCAGCTCAGCACAGCTCCCCTCGCGTAGCCTTCTGGCGGTCTCTGGTCACTTGGCTTTCTTGTTGCCTTTCTGGGCCTGCTCCGTGGCCTTCCTTGCCTCCTCCTCCGGGATGAACACACTGATAGTGAAGTCGCTTATCTCCGAGCCATACTTGTTCTTCACAACCAGCCCGTATTTGCCCGAGTCGGCGGTGCTCACCCCACTGACAGTGAAGTAAGCAGTCTTGCCGGCCTCGAACTTGACACTACAGTGGTCATCTGGGACCAGCGGCTTCTCGTTCTTTAACCAGGAAACCTCTGGAGTCGGGTCGCCCCACACGATGCAGGTGAGATTAAGGGCCTACAAAACACGTTTTGTGAGAGGGAAGGACATACATCGGGTATAACGATCCAACTTCAAGAACGCTTCTGGTGGTTTGGCAGGACCCGAGGGAGGATAAACACAAAGCCCCTGGAAGGACGGGTGGCCTTACGCGGGTGTGCACCTGCACGAATTACAATCTGACTTCAATCCTGAGTAGGTTTCTGGAGGGCCTCAGCTTTCTGGTTTTGGGAAGGCTTATCATCAGAGCCACATGAAGGAGTTTGCTTCCAGTTCCCATCTGCACTGTTGCTTTCATAAACACATAGATGCCTTTTGCTCTCCTGTGGCATTTGGATTCTGTCTCAGTAGAGAAATCTCATTGCTATAAGCACCACCTGCTCACTTTGCATTCTGTCTGCCTCACAGAGCCCGGCAGCGGAATCACGACAGCTGTTTCAGATAATGGGACTCATTTTCAGGTTCCAACTCCTTCATTTTATTTCTCCCCTCAAACCCCACCCAGTCTGCTGTAGTTGCAAAGGTGCTCTACGAAAATGTATTCCTATTTCCAGATATTTTATTATACTACCATCTGTGCTGGAACCCTCTTCCGTTAAAAGATCAATGTTTAGGCCTGTAGTTTTACTTGACCATACTTTTTTATTGAAAAACTTAAGGATAATTGTAGAATCAGAAACAGTTGTAAAAAATAATAGAGAGATTGTATATGTGCCCTTACCCAGTCTCCCCTAATAGTAACACTTTACAAAACTATAGTGTAATAACACAAACAGTATATTGATGGTGATGCAATCCACGGTTCTTATTCAGATCTCCCCAGTTTGGCCTGTACTCATTGGTGTTTGTGTGTGTGTGGTTCTGTTCTATTCTATCCCTTGTCTAGGTCCATGTATCTATCTCTTCAGTCAAGATAAAGAACATTTCCATCACAAGGATCTCTCATGTTGCCCTTTATACCCACTCCTACTCCCTGCCCCCAACCTCATTTCTAACTCCTGGCAACCACCAATCCATTTTCCATTTCTAAAATTTTCTAATTTCCAAAGCATTATATAAATAGCATCATATAGTATGTAACCTTTTGAGATTGCCTTTTCTACTTGGCATAATTCCTTGCAGATTCATCCAAGTTACTGCAGGGATCAATAGTTTGTCCCTTTTTATGGCTCAGTAGTGTGCCATGGTACACCTATAAAGGTTATTTGGGCTGTTTCCAGTTTGAGGCTATTCTGACTAAAGCTGCTATTGAACATTTGTATACAGGTTTTGATGTGAACATAAATTTTAATTTTTATGATAAATGCCCAGGAGTACAACTACTGGGTCATATGGTAAATGCATGTTTTCTTTTTTGAGAAATTGCCAAACTGTTTTCCTGAGTGGCTGCACAATTTTGGCTTACATTCCTACAGCCATGTAGGAGCGATTCTGTCTCTCTGCATCTTTATCAGCATTTGTTGTTGTGACTGTTTTTATTTTAGCAATTCTGATAGGTGTTATGGTATTTCACTGTGGTTTTAATTTGCATCTCTCTGATGGCCAACAATATTGAATTTACTTCACATTTTATTTATTTATTTATTTATTTTTAAAGACTTTATTTATTTATTTGACAGAGACAGAGACAGCCAGCGAGAGAGGGAACACAAGCAGGGGGAGTGGGAGAGGAAGAAGCAGGCTCACAGCAGAAGAGCCTGATGTGGGGCTCGATCCCACAACGCCGGGACCACGCCCTGAGCCACCCAGGCACCCCTTACTTCACATTTTAAATTCTACTCTTGCATTTTTTTTTTCTTACTGAACTCCAGAAAGTATAAGGAAAAAGAACTAGGGCTCACAATATACAGGGAAACGGATATTCTTCTAAATATCCCTCTAAAGGGTCTTATATGATCACTTATTACCTCTTCGATAGGAGTCTTGTTTAAAACTGGGTGATTAAGAAATCTTTTCCCTTCCATGGCTAATTAGCATTTCTTACTGAATTATCCTATAAACCCATTTCTTCAAGAAAAATAGTCAAGCTATTGCCATCAAACTTATCCAAGTGGATCTGGGGGTTAAAACTTTTGTTTTTCTTTTTTCTCTGTAAGTAGGCTCCATGCCCAACATGGAGCGTGAACTCATGACTCTGAGATCAATAGTTGCATGCTCTACTGACTGAGCCAACCAGGTGCCCCGTGGGGGTTAAAACTTTTAACAAAACCAAACCAAACTCCCAAGTGACTTAGGTGTCATGGAAAACTACTATCCATACTTTAGATTTATTTCCATTATAGATCACAAATTCCTTTCCCATACATTCTCTCTCTCCATTCTCACTACAAGCCAGTGAGCTGAATATTTTGAACCCCATTAAATGAGGAACATGAAAAACAGAGTTTAAAGACAAAAGCAACCGTGCAATGGTTGAGCTTCAGGTCAGCTGTGGTCATGTATACTCCATCCATGAAGAAATGCAGCTGGATGAAACCTGCCTCTCACTAAAGCCTTTCCACGTGCCTTGTTTTATCCCTAGTCTACCTATTGTATGTCTTCATTGGGAAAAGGTTTGTTTTACTACAAGTACCCGTCCATTATAGCTGGCTTATTGAATTTGTCTTAATGAAACAGAGGGACGAAGAAAGTAAACCCAGGTTAGAAATTATGTTCATTGCTTTTCAGAGAGATAATAATGGAGCCAGGAAATACTAGTTTAAAGTTAAATGGACAGAAATCAGTTTTTGGGGCACCTGGGTGGATCAGTCGGTTGAGCATCTGCCTTCAGCTCAGGTCATGATCCCAGGGTCCTGTGATGGAGCCCCGCATCAGGCTCCCTGCTCAGTGGGGAGTCTGCTTCTCCCTCTCCCTCCTTCTGCCTTCCCAACCCCTTGTGCTCTCTCTCTCAATTTTATTTATAATAAATAGATAAAATCTTAAAAAAAAAAAAAAAGAAATAAACCAGTTTTCAACTGGAACAGAGCCTATAGAATTTCACGGAGCAGGATGTTTCCCTTTAGAGGTGAAGTATTAAACAGGACAGCCCATTTTCCACTAGGTGTTAGAGGTCACATCTTTCTCCAATCACGTTTGTCATATAGTTGTGATTGAGCCTTTTCTGCTTCTCGTGATATGAAAGGGTGCCTCTGGAAAGAGACTAAGTGGTCTACATGCGCCCACACAAAGCGAACTTCTATCCTGATGGTTGGCCTACAAAACGTTAAGATGACTGAAAATGGACTGCAATTTGAGTCTTGTATTGGCTACTCTGAAGTCAAGCCTAAGCAGCAGTGGCTTCAGATGAAGATGGTGGGAGCTCTTAGACGGAACGAAGCCTGGGGCACTGGATTCCATTGCTAGTGTGGAAGAAGCAGGGACAGGAGTGCTCCACGCTTACCTTGCCTTCCTGGATGGTGACCACATCGGGGAGACCACCCACCACTCGGGCGCGATCTGCAAGCATAGGCATTTCTGGTTAATCACTGAAATGATGAGCACCAGTGATCACACTCACACAAACACCCCAGGGAACTAACTTTCCAATTCAGTTTCCTTTTCCTTACAATTATTTTTATACCTGTTTTTAATATGCAAAATTAGAAAAGGATCCAGTAATTTGGAATGTTAATCCTTCCTCCCAGAGGTAACTTGTGTGTGTGGGTGCCTCTACCTATGCCTAAATTATCAGTTTGAGATGCCTTTGTGGTATTAAGACCTGCTCTGTAATTTTCATGACTATTTTCAGCCCTGGCCCTTCTGTAGCTCAGTGGGGCTCAGCTCGAGGAGACAGAGCAGATCTCTGTGGACAGCCTCCAAGTCTGCATGGCCTCTTTTAAGGGCTTCCCTATTATTTAAAAAAAAAAAAAAAGTTGCATAATTGGAGGCTGTATGCCATGAGATCTGGTGGCTTGTGCAGATGTGGGCTTTCTTTGAGGCCTTTCCTAGAGAGCTTCCCTTTTTTGTCTCCTGGTAGTTCTTGGTGTTTGGGCTATGTAGGGCTACTATCTATGGCCACAAAGTACAGAGGCCCCCAGCTGAGGGGACAAGGTGTAGAACAGGTGCTGAAATCCAGAGCTGACCTCTTGCTCCCCTAGCCCCACCAAGTCCCGTGCTCTGGGTGTGACTGGCTTAGCCCCAGGGAAGGATGCCTTTCTGCAATCTGCTCAAAGGGACACTGTCTGACACTAACACAGTGGCCACCACCCTCTCAATTTTAGGTCTACTTCAATTAATGCGTGACTCTAGATCCCTGTTTCTACAACTCCATTCTCCACTAAGTCAGACTAAAGCTTTGAATGAATCTTGAATCTTGACTTTCTCCTGCTGATTCCATTGCACCTTGTACCACTTGTCAGCTCAACTCATCATCTGGCTCCTGCACCACCCAATGTGTGACATCAGGAAAGTCACCTCACTGTGTGGACCCTAGGCTCCTAACCTGCGGAATGGGGGAAGGATTGCATTACACCTGTGGACATGAAGTTACCCAGCTCTGCTACCATAGCATCCACGGGATTCCTCTGGGGGCCCTGGGAGGAGATCTGAGGAAGGGCACTGAGTCAGGGAGGCCGGGACCCCATCCCACCTTCAATTAAGCTAACTTGGCTTTTACTTATTTTACATTTTGGATCTGTGTGAAAGATGTTTGAATTAAGCATCCCTCAGCTTACAAAAGGTTAAACACAGGGGGCCAGAAGATCACTCAAGTCTCTTCCAGCTTTAAACTGCTTTGACGCAGAAACTTCAGAAATGGAGGGAGGGTCGGGCTCCTTGCCCACCAGAGTTCAAGAATGGGGAGTGGCCATCAACTACGGACACTGGCTTTGCTTGTGCATACAGGAGCGGGAGGGGCACACTTGGTACCAACAAGAAGTGCTCCCCTCTCGCACTGCACTCCCTCAGCACACCCGGTGCTGGTGCTGGCATCTGCTGGCAGCTGCCTTACCACTCAACCAACCCAGCAGAAGAGGGGGGAGAAGGGAAGAGCAGGAAGGAGAGAGGAACCAAAGGTAGGAAGTTCCATCCTGAATGACCTGGGGCTACTTCTGAAAGGCTGGCAGATGACTTCACTTCTCACTCCGCTTCCTGGTTCCCTTCCATTCCTCAGGACTGACTCTACAATTTTAGCCCTCAACAATTTCCAAATTCTGCCTCACACACTCAGAGAGAACCTGAATGATTATGGTAATTAGTTCATGACAATCGGAATCATAAAAGATTGAGTTCTAGAAATCTCCAAGTATGAGGCCACTATGAGCAGTGAGCACGTTTCTGGGTACACAGACTTGACAGTTTGGTATTTGTTCACTCAGACTGTGAAGAATTCAAGAAGGCCTTATTTGGCTTCTTTTATCCTACGAGGGCTCTTAGGAAAATGCAGGAGTATTTGTTGGGTGACCACTTACAAGGATTTACCTGATGTCAAATTTACAGTTTCTTATTTCTTCTTTAACATAGATACATTTTTCTGATACACTGTGCCTGCTGCAAGTGATTAACAACTTATTGTGTAACTTGTGCCCCGAGATTTCTCAGGACACTCAAGGGTTAGCTCAAGTCAAGAGCTCAGGGACATTCTCAAAATGTAACCTGAGACCTTCTTTTCACAGACATTCTTACTCAAGAGACAAAATGAAAACATATGTAGAACACCTAAGATTAAAAAAAAAAAAAGAAAAGGAATGAAAGAAAAGGAAAAAAAACCCATTTTCACTCTCTGTCTGCAGTCACAATTAAAAAAAAAATAAAAGCGATGTTTTGAGACTATGCCAGGAATAAATGGGAAGGGGGTTTACTTACTTTTCTCGGCAATGGCAGCTTGTCTGTGGTTGAGAGAAACGAACAAACATGCAAACAAAGAAGAATTTTGCTTTAGTGGTACTTCGAAATAACGAACCTTGACTGCATTTCATTGCCTCGGAGACATTTTGCTGCTCGACAAAGCAGTGGGAAGGGCTGTTTCTAGGCATCTGCCAACATGAAAGACCCTCTCTAACCCTCAGGTGGGGGAGCAGCACATCACGTTCCAGAGAAATCAGGGCACACAAGTGGCAAGGGACTTACTTTAATCTCTGGAATTCAGCAAAGGCTTCGTCATATGCTTGAAGAGGAAAAAAAGAGAAGTTAGAATGTTCTCATCCAGAACTGACAACGCACAGCAGTGGATTAAAATTCACAGCCTGAGGCCAGTGGGGTCAGTCCAGACATGACTAAGCGGACTGGTAAGACTGTGCCTGCCCATTGACTCGGCAACATGATGGGCTTCACAGGAGAAGCCAATACTTTCTAGGGAGAAAAGATGAGGTAGTGGAGTTTAGAAGCCCCCAATTCAGTGAGAGACCTTCCTTTCAAGCAGAAAGGCAAAGATCAGCTCTGCCAAAGATAAAATGGTAATAAAGGTGGTTGTGTGATAAGCATCCTGAACACCAAAAAGGCTTTTCTCTTATTAAATCATCCCACGCGACACAGCCGCCTAACTGGACGGTTAAATGTTTCCATATGACACGGTCTGGCCCGTCTATCTGTGTTAAAGGGCACAGGAGCTACTGTGCTCCCAGCCTGCGTCAGCGTCGGCCTGAAGCAATGCTTCTAAGCTGGGCAGGGGGCCCAGAGAAAAGACAGTGAGACAAGGAAATGAGAGCCACACAGTTCTAAAATCTTTCTTCCCCCTTGAGCCTGCCCAACAAGCCACTTTGAATAATGCAGGGTAAAAGGCAGCTTTATTTTGAAATCTCTCTCACCTCCACTTTAAGCTCCTATGTGGTCTGGGAGTCATCATATTTTATGTCTAGAGAGTATTTACCTAATACCAGTCCATCCCCCTCCTTTGACAGAGGGGGAAAAATAAGCATAAAGAGTCAGGCTTTAAGTCTCTGGAGGTGGATAGGCAGAGCCAAGCTAAGCATTCAGTTCCCTTCCTTTTGCCCACACTACACCGAGAAAGAGCTGGGCCCTGCTGAACCAATCTGCTTGGGTGGGCCAGAGAGTAAAAGAAAAAATTTTTTTAAGTTTTAAATTTATCCACCCCCTTCCTGTTTCTCGTTTTCGGTTGTGTTTCAAAATGTCAGATGGACTGCAGAAGAAATCCCCTGTTACTGTAGTGTGTGACTCAGGCATGGCGAGGCCTGCAGGCAGCCACTCCCATCTTTCTAGTCCTCATGGGTGGGAGATGGGGGGTATGTGTGCAGGGGGGTGGGGTGAGGGGAAGGGTCTGGGGGCTCAGCCCAAAATAATTCAAGGCAGGACTGCTGAAAGGCTGTGCTCTTAACTGTGAGTCTACTCTCTGCAGATTAAAAACACTAAGAGTTCTAGGGGTGACTGGGTGGCTCAGTGGTTAAGCGTCTGCCTTTGGCTCAGGTCATGATCCCAGGGGCCTGGGATCAAGCCCCGCATCCGGCTCCCTGCTCAGCGGGAAGCCTGGTTCTCCTTCTTCCTCTGCCCCTGCTTGTGTTCCTTCTCTCGCTGTCTCTCTCTCTCTGTCAAATAAGTAAATAAAGTCTTTTAAAAAATAAAAACACTAAGAATTCTAGAATATTCAGATCACATTTTAGCATATGAAGAAGTGGAAGAAAAAGTTAGTCCTTGGTCTCCTTGAGGACTGTTAGGCAGAAGCTAGACCGGAGCAGTGGAAGGGCTGCCCCGAGGCTGAGTCCCAAGTCCTTGAGGGGGAATGATAGAGACAGGAGCTGGCGGCAAGGACAGGGGTAAATAAGCTACATATTAAAAGCCTCAGGGCACAACATTCTGACCCTGTGGCTCCCAAGACCTTGGGGCTGACACATCAAGAGCCGCAGGTGTGGAACACACGCTCCCTCTCCTCTTCCACCTCTCTGAACTGTTTAACTTGCGGTTGATAGTTGTACGTTACCTCTCCACTCTGTCGCTCATGACTGCCTGCTCCTCGTCCCCCTTCTTTCCAGGTGCCGCCATTCTCTCAGCAGATGACCAAGACATCTGAGGCCATAAGGACCCAACTTGTCCAACTTTCTTCTCTTCTCCTCACTATTGATCTTTGCGTAGTCATATTTCCCTACCCCCTCCCTCTGGTTTCTGAAGAAAAGGGATCCCTGCTCCTTTCCAAAGTCAACGCCTTCACCCCTGCCCTGGATCTCAGACCTCCCATGCTTCAGAACATGGGTACATTGGTTATTCCTTGTCACTCACATCTTCCAGCTCAAACTTGAACTCTATTAAACTTGCTCAAATTCCAGTCAACATAACAATTCTTTTTTAGTGCTTGTTCTTGCTCAGGTGACTATAAATCAACATGCCCTCCTCCTTCGTGAGCATCTTGATAAGGTAGTCCTTTCGCTCCGTGTTTATTGTCTCTACTTCATGCTTTTCACTGATACTCCAAGACCCACTAAACTCTTGCTTCTACCCCCATGCTGAACTTAAATTGCTTTCTTAAAATCTCCAGTCATCTTCCTATAGTCAGATGTAACGGCCTCTTATCACCCTTCCTTCTTTTTTGAAAGCCCACCCTTCCACAGGAAAGTTCTAATCTGTAAAATATTCATTTACCTTGTCCAGAAAGGTCCACTGTCTTCCGGTGTCCAGTTTTGCCATCAAAGAGCTCCATTACATATTTGCCTTTGTCATTCGGAGTGGGCTCATTGATTTGCAGCCAGATCTGCTCCCCGGTGACCCCACTCTTAACTCTGTCTGTGTACTTAACAGGAGTCCCGCTGTTCATAACAAAGAAAACATTGTTATCGTTTGCTTTCATCCAGAGCTGATTTTTACTTAATCTCTCTTGGAAGGTTTCACCTTAGAGTTTTATAGGGTTTCAAACAACATGAGAACCATGCATGTTCAGCTACAGGAAAAATATGGGCCCCGAATCACAGAACTTGGATTCCAAGTCCCAGGGTGCGGGTGGGGGTTGGACAGTCTGTACATTTAACTCCCAGTTGCAGTCTGGGGCCCTAGCAGATTACAACACCAATGCTCAGTGGTATTAATTGTCTTTGCTTTTGCTTGGGTTTATTTGTAGGACTAAGAGAATTTTTAAAGCCAAAAGGCCAAACTATATATCCTATTATTGCGTATTTCTTGCAGATGGTCTATGGCTATAAGTCAGATTTTACAAACTAATTAAAAACAGACTTAAGGAGGTTCATCTGTGGCTGACATCTATTGACATATGTGGTTACAAAGCTATTTAAAACATATGTAAATATGTACTTGGTAGTAAGGCCAAGAATAAATGAAAAGCAGAGTCTCTGCCAAAATGAATGAGGCACCTTCTCTGTCCCTGGACATGAGTTTCTCCAAATTCTATGGTAGGTCATGAGCAGACACATACATTGCATTCTTTACAGGAGAATAAAAGCAAATCGATCCCTTGGCCTTGTGATCTGATGGTTTAGAAATGTTACTGTTATAAATGAAGTAAGAGAAGGGTAGAGGCAGGTGTACTCTCAGTGATGCTAAAAGAAACTTTATGAAGAGTTTGTAAACATGTAAGGAAATAGGGAAAAAAGCAGTATAAAAACTACTTATAGTAACAATTATGCACAGAGAAAAGACTGGAAGTACGGCAGAAAGTTTACACTATGGCTAGGAAAACTATGGATGATATTACATTATAAGCTCTTTCTAATATGTAATATGATATTATAAGTATATTTTCTAAAACAAGCATGTATTACATTTGTTGTTGTAATAAACAAAATGAACTAAAAACAGAAAAACAAAAATCTCCACTAAAAATGTTTTAGCTTTCAAATAAACATTCAGCATTTTTCTTATATGCTACATTCTCTAAAAAATAATCACAAACTGCTGTAAGAGCACCTGGGTGGCTCAGTCAGTTAAGCATCTGCCTTCGGCTCAGGTCATGATCTCAGGGTCCTGGGATCCAACCCTGCATAAGGCTCCCTGCTCAGCGGGGAACATACTTCTCCCTCTTCCTCTGCCCCTCCCCCTACTCACAGGCACGCACTTTCTCTCGCACTCTCTCTCAAATAAATAAATAAAATCTTTCAAAAACTGAAAAAAAAAAATCTGCCATAAGATGTAGGGTAAAGGAACATATCTATGCCCACAGACTTGAGTCTGAGCAATATTTATGTCTTAAAGAGTTAGGAAGAGAGACAGTCCTCGGTTTTGCTATAATAAATCTGTTTGAATTCTCTAATCTCTGACCAACATGCATAATAGTACCTTAGATTTGTAAAGCCCTTCATGGTTTACAAAGTACCATAAATTTCATTCTCTCATTGGCTCCATCAGCATTATGAAATAGAACAGGTATTATTGTCTCTATTTCATATGAGAGAAACCTGAGATTTCAGAAAATTAAATGACTTGCCTAAGATTCAAGGGAAGATAGGAGCAAAGTCAAGGCTAAAACCCATTTCAGGCTTTTTCCTGTTATGCCGCATACTTACGTAAAGACAGTGAAGACAATTAGTCCTTGATTCCTGAATCTTTCATAGGCACATGGGTATACAAAACAGTCATTCAGCTGACTAGACCAAATAGGGTAAGAGGTTTATGCCTTGCTACTCTAATAGCAGCTTCCTTAAAACTGAATGTTCTAATTTTTTTGAACAAGTGATTCTTTTAAAGATGATATAAAGCTTTTTGATTGATGATTCAGTTAATTCATCTTCTCTTATTCTTCAGACTGATCTATTAGAATGTCCTAGATGTCACAGAGGAATTTCCTAGAATTTGATCTATTTTAACTTATAATTACTTTCCGAAAATGTGTTCTGAAAGAAACAGAACAAAGGACTGAAACCCCAAGCATTCAAATTGAATTTTGCTTGTTCTCCCCCCCTCCCTTTATTTAAAAGAACTCAGGAAATGAATGAGAATAAGAACGAAAACACTGTTCTCTATCACAGTAAAGTCATTTTAAAGAAAACACAAATGTCTGTTTTGTGAGACCCAGTTCTGTTAATAAATGTTTCATCTAGACTTTTAAAGCAACTTGAACACAGAACGGTGCCATGGTGAGGGGAGCTATGGAGCCAAGCCTGGGCTCAGTCCTCCGCCTGCCACTTAGCTGTGCGGCCACGAGCAAGTCACCTCCCGGAGCCTAAGCTTCCTAGTGCCTAAAGTGAGAATTACCTGCCTCCTTAGAGTTGTGAATATTAAATGAATTTATAACGTGAAGGGCTTGGGGCAGTGCCAGCCTATGATAGACACCCACCTAGGGAAGATACAAATAAACCCTGTTGGGTGCCTCCTCCCAGGATCTACTGCTCAGTGGGGCTCCTACAGGACTTCTGGAATGAGTCTACTGCATCTGAAGAGTGGACTAAAGGTGGCTGTGCCCCATCAGATTTCTATGCCAGGCCGCTGTTCTCTTTCAGCTCAGGAAATTCAAGGAAGGGCGGGGGGTTAAGGACAGTGCCAAGGGTATAATGGGGGAACTGGCTGGACTTAGAAACCTACTTTAGCTTAGAATCCCAGAGATGAACCCGAGTTCACCTATAACTCCACAAAGGAATCTAGGATTAGAACAGATCTGCAGGCTCAGTCTAGCTCATATACACATTCCCAAAGTGATCTTGAATTCTCAAAGCCTTCCAAGGGTGGACAAGAGACATGCTAATGCCCAACTATGCCAACTGCTATTAATGATAACAGTAACCAACTCAGGCACTCCACTGGACTAGGTTTCTTTGGTGAATGGCTATTAATTCATATAACAGGAAATGTGGTTGCTCTTGGTGCATGCTGCTTCAGTTTTGTTCCAGACCAGAGCAGGGGTTAGCTGTGTAGAAAGAGGGCTTAAGAATCTGGTTTTGGGTGCCTGGCAAAGCAGAGGGAGCCCAAGCTCAACCTTCTGGAGGTGGAAATTCCATTATAGAGATGTGTAAGGATTATGACAGTTCCCAGATCACAAAGACAGATGATCTTAGCCATCACTGGCCTCAGCACGTATGTGTTGAGGGAAAGTGCTAACCTCACGCTAAGGGAATAGTGGGGGTGCTTCTGTCCTACACTTGTCAACGTCAGACCTAGGAAGTAAGAAGGCTTCTTACCTGAGGGGAAGAACAGAGGGTTGTTGTTGCCCCCTCCCTACCCCCTTAACACACACACACACACACACACACACACACACACACACACACACACAAGAATGTCTACATGTCAGTTAAGTTCCCATTTACTTACTTGTGGAACCAGTTAACTTTCAGATCATCCAGGTAGTAAGTAACAGAAGAGTACAGCCGGATGCCCTCAGCTGTGCTCTGGATTTTCAGGTCTGTAGCAGACAAAGCTGAAAGAGGAAAACAGCATAGTTCTTACAGCTGTAAGCCCATCTGGGAGAATAGTGAAGCATTGTAGTGGGGAAACCATTTTAACTTACCTATTGTTTTACATACTTCAGTCATCAGTTCTTTAAAGGCTGTGGATAGAGATTCATAGACAGAGCTTTAGCATAAAAATGCTTCTTGTGAGGTCAGATCTCAAGCTGCTGGTAGCGTGTGCTCTCAACATTCTCCTGCCTGGTGAAGGGTATTGGCCACAGGGGAATTTGCTGGACAACTGACAATAAGTGCTCTCTGAGGGAATAATACCTCAATTTGTATCAACTTTTAAAAGTTCCCTGCTCTTATTTTGATATTTTTTTCCCTTTAATTCTTTGTAACTATCACCATATTTACATTCTAGAGAAACCCACAGGGAGATTTCCAGGAAGGTTCTTGGCTTTAGGATTCTCAAGTCCCCAGAAGACTTAGTTTACATATGCGGAACGTTCTTATCTGTGTCATCAACTCATAATGAATTAACCATCCAGGTTCCCTGATACCTCTCAGCCTGATAATACTTCCTGCCAATAAGCACATTAAGTCTTGCCTCCACTAGGAACAGGAAGGTGAAATCAAAGTCAGACCCACACTGTTGTTAGTAATATTGTTCAAGATCTTGTTCAAGAACACATTGAAAGTTTGGTGGTCACATGTAGGTCTTCATTATCACGATATATTTGTCCTTAGAAGTCTGAAAAATGGAAATTGCTTTCTTGCTCTGCTAATAACATATTACATTCATATATAAATCTTTCTTGCCACCTGTTAAGAGTGCACATTTTGGCGACATGCTTTTCATGGTAGGTTGGTCGGTTTGTTTGGTAAAGGAACATGCTCTCTCTCTCTCTCTCTCTTTTTTTTTTTTTTTAAGTAATCTCTACACCCAGTGTGGGGCTTGAACTCACAACCCTGAGCTCAAGAGTCGCATGCTCCTCCCACTGAGCCAGCCAGACGCCCCACACAGTAGTTTTTGATCCTGGAACATTTTTGTAGGGTTGAAACAAAAATGATGATTTATGTTGAAAACAGAACCTTTATGGACTATGGACTATAAATTCTCTGAAGATCAAAAGTACACTTTTGATTTCCAGGAAGACTAAAAGTGAAGTATTTTTGAATAAAAAAGTAGTTCACTCTGCTGGAATTTCAATTAAAACAAAACAATTAAGACAAAAACTCAACATGGCTTTAGTTGTTACTTAGCCTTACTTATGTCTGGTAACCTGTACCCAGAACACACAAAATGAACCCCAGCAGCTGGAGGACTGACCTTCATCCACAAGCTTCAGTCTGCTCTTATCTTTTCCTCTGTCGTCTTTCAGGATAACTTCATAAATCCCAGCATCTTTCTTGGAAAACTAAGGGGGAATAGAAATACCACATTACAGTTTATAGCAGCCTCAGAGTATGGTGTTTGCATTTTTTAAGGTCCTGTGGTTTATAGAACTGCTGTCAAATCACACATTGAACAAACATCTGGCCGAGTGAGTGATGAGGACTTCGCAGATGAACCCGAGAATCTTCATTTGACCTGCTAGAGGTCCTGATTTTTCACCCTTTGAGGATACGATTGATTTGAAACTTAAAGTTCTTATCCTTTACTCTGCCTTCATATTAAAAACTAATGATCACATATATGATCATGAAAGATATGTTCTTTTAGACAAAAAGTAGATAAAAACCTGTACTTAACTGAATACTATGTCTAATTGTCTCTGTACTTTTAGGGAACAAGTTATCATGAGGCTTAAGATCAAACCAAGAAGAATCCACTTAATTGCCCTGCCACTCACCCATCTATGAAAAGAGGTAGTTCAGAGAGGCCAGAGTTGGTGGTGTCTAGCCCATACTGGTTGGATATCTGACAAATCCACGCATTATCACAAGGTGAGAGAAGCTTTTGTGTTCCTATGGCTTGTTTTTTGGGTGATGTCCGGGCAGGGATCTTTGGAGCAGCTAGAAGTAAGGTGTTAAAAATGCCTGGGGCAAAGGAATACAGAATCTAGTCTCTTTTTTAGAAGAATGTAGGGTATAGAACGAACATATTACATTTCACATTTATAGTCACCTACCTCTGTTATAAGCAGAGTACATATACCATCCTTAAAGTCATGCTTTTCATCCACTGATATCTCTCTCTCATCTTTGTACCACACAATATGAGTCTCCTTCTTAATATTTGCCACCTAGAAGAAAAACCATAATTATACTTCTTGAAATAAGGGAATGTTACTCTTATAAAATGTAGCATTGGATAGAAGAAAAAGCACTGAACTTGGGAGACATAGATTTCTAAAGGGATCAGTTGAAAGCTATTTTAATCGATAAAGCGTTTAAAATAAAATAGATACACATAAAAAAATAAAATAGATACAAATGAATAAACCTAAAATCAATAGCATCTCTATTTCCAGCAGTAAACATTGACTTAACAACTGTCTGGTGGAGAGAAAAGAATAGATACACACATGTGAGCATGCAGACTCAAATAAAATAAATAATAATAATAAATATCTGAAAACCATAGGCAGACACATCCCATTACATTAAAATATAGCCTGTATAACAAAAAAGTGGCTTTATCAAAAGAACGGAATGAATATAGTATACATCTATATAACAGAAAGTATATATCTAAATGATTAAATATATACCTAAATATTTTATTTATTTTTTTAAAGTTTATTTATTTATGATCTCTACACATGGGGCTGGAACTCATGAGTCTGTGATCAAGAGTCACATGCTCTATTGACTGAGCCAGCCAGGCACCCCTCTAAATATTTTTAAAAAGATGAACAAAGCTTTGCAAATAAATGTGGAGGGGAAATATGTTTTTAAAAACATTTTTTAATTAAAATGTTTTCAGGTTTATTGAGCTATAATTGACATACAATGTATAAGTTCAAGGTATATCACACATTGATTTGACATATGTATAAATTATGAAATGATTACCACAGTAAGTTTAGTTAACATCCATCAAGTACGGTTTAGTAAATTCATTGCTTAGCAATTTTGAGGAAACTCATTTAAATCTCATATCCATACAAATTTCAAATGGTCTAAACAAACTCATATGGTTAAAGGGATCTTGAGCTTTATCTACAATGTTTGAATTTTCTACAAAGAAGAGTATATTCTGTATTTCTTATGGAATTAAAATTGTATAAAAAAAATAAAGACTTCATACAAATCAAGAAAACAATCCCTAAGACCCCACTGAATAACTGAAGAAATGAACACACAATTTCCCAGAGAGGAAATACAACTACAAAACAGATTAAAAATATATTTAATGTAATTAGAAACAAGGATATGCAAGCTTTACCATGTTAAAAACTTTCAGTTAATAAATGAACATAAGAACCAACACGGGTAACTATAGTAGAAACCAGCACACACAAATATTTTTTATGATCCTGTAAACTGGTCCCTGAATTATAGAAAGTAACTGTGTTACTAGGCGACGTTGCTTCTGATAAAAATGACCCCTGACTGGGAAAATGCATCTGGACTGGGAGGGACTAGAAATGGACTCAATAGTTTTCGGTTTCCCTAAGTATGCTGACCCTTGTAATTTGGGCATGCCCCTATGGGGACCCCTGGAAGCTCTGCCTAGGGACTTGTGTTACAAGATGTATTGGATCATTAGGGCATGAAGTATTTTTAAAGCCATTGCATTTCCTGCACTGACCAAAGTAGGTCTTGCCCCTTATACCTTAGCGGTCATCAGGGGGTGGTGAAGTGGATTCCCACAGGAGAGGAGTGCCCAGCACTGCCTTGCAGGCAAGCGGGGTTCTAGTCCTATATTCTGTTGAGTAGACTAGTTCCAAATGGGGCCCATGATAGTCTCATGAATCTGAATGTTTAGCTACACAGACTCCGTTAACTATAATGAATATATACATTGCTATATGTACCTAAATTGCTATAATGATGAAACAAAGAGCTATGGGAAGACAGAAGAAGGTTCATTCTATCTGGACGGAGAAGGGAAAGGCCTTACAGAAAAGATGACGAAGCAGAGCCTAGAGAAAGGATTTTGTCAGAGAAGCTGAAAGAAGTTCACTCCAGGTACTGGAACAGCATAAATACATAATGTATGAATATTCAGAATCTATTTCTAGATTCAGAATCTGGGCAAGGGGCTGATTCTCCTGAGGAAAGCCATCAGAATAGGACACCAGAGCTCACCTCCTAGAAGGCTAGTGCAACAGGTAGTACAGAAAGGAGGACAGACATGTGGGCTCGGGGAAAGGGTGGATTATGGGGTGAGCAGTGTGGAGGAGAAAGTGAGTCGGGGGCAGCATGGCAGTGGACAGCCAGTAGGAGAGAGAGGGTTTTGGCTGCTGCCTGAGAAATTGTTTTTCAGGAAGTTTTGCCATTTCCTGAGAGCCGAAAGCCTAGAATTTATCTTTGGACACATTTCGGGTAGACTGCTGTTTCTTTAAATGTCATCAGACCTGGAGGAGACTGGGGCACTTGGGTTCTGGCTTTTATAATGCCAAATGCCAAGTTCATGCTTCTACTTTGGAATCACTGTCTGCTGTCACGACCTTCACACTCCAGCCTCATCCAGCAGTTGCCCATCCAAAACATTTTGATGACTCACTCAGCTGAACACACCATGAGCTAAGGCACAAAATGATTTAGAATGTGATATGGACTTTCATTTTTAAAATTTTCCCAAGGCCTAATGAGACAATTAGTTGTGAGCTGCAAACTCTTTACCAAGCCTCTCCCCTTGGGGCAGCACACTGGTTTCAGAACCCGCAGCTGAGCTAGCCAATACTCAAAAGTATTGTTGCATCAGTCACACAAGTTAGATAGGAAATTGCTACATTTCCATGGAAAGACAGTGTATCTGGAATGATTGTGGAATGGATCTCCTAGTTAGAATGAAGATTTGGCCTGAAACAAAGACACTGTGAGATTCTTCTGAGATTAATTTTTTTTAAAAAATGGGGAGGGGGGAGGAGAAGAATGAATAGGCAAAGCACAGAGGCTTTTTGGGGTGGTGAAAAAACTCCAAATGATACTATAATGGTGGATAAATGTCGTTATATATTTGTCTAAACCCACAGAATATAGAATGCCAAAAGTGAACGCTAATGTAAACTGTGGACTTCGGGCAACTATGACATATCAATGTAGGATCATCAATTGGAACAAATGTGTGACGCTGGTGGGGGATGTTGATGAAGACGTACAAGTATGGGGACAGGGGCTTGATGGGAAGTCTCTGTATCTTCCCTGCAATTTTGCTGTCAACTTAAAACTGCTTCTAAAAAACATAAAGTCTCAATTTAAAAAAAGAGAAGAGCCAGTCCTTATCAACTAGGGTGTAAGGAATAGGAGCAATCAGCTTGTCTTCCCATATTTTTATGTTGTTTTATTTTGTCTTATTTTATGTTTCATTTTATTTTATGTTTCTTACCAACCAATGATTACAATAATATTCAATAGTAAGAATGTGTCACTTAGCATTTTGGTTCAAAAGGAGATGAAAAATTTGGTTCAAATGGAGATGAAAAATTTTCTCACACTCTATTTTATTTTTACTTCCCTTATATCAAATATTTCAAATTTATCTGCTTCTTACCTTGCATTTCTTCTTCTTCTTCTTCTTCTTTTTTTAAGATTTACTTATTTATTTTAGAGAGAAAGGGAGAGAACACACACCCATGCAGGGGAAGGGGCAGAGGGAGAGAATCTCAAGAAAACTCCCCATTGAGTGGGGAGCCTGACACTGGGCTGGATGTGGGGCTCAATCCCTTGACCCACGAGATCATGACCTGAGCCAAAACCGAGTTGGATGGTCAATGAACTGAGCCCCCCAGGTGCCCCCTTACCTTGCATTTCAATAGCACATTACATTCACCAGTCACTTCCCAGCTCAAATACTCAGCAAAATGAGGACCTATAAAATTTTAATGACATCAGTAAACACTCTACTAATCACAAATGCAAAATCAAAGCTCATTCTTAAATTCTAAAGTGATATGTGTATGAAGTGCTATTTTAAAATTCAAGATTAATTTTCAAATATTTTAAATGGATACATATTCAATAATAAATATTTTCAATTATTTTTTATTTACCAGGGCATTATTAACATAAGCAATAATATACATTTAAATTTGTTATGGAATTAATCTTGGAATCTTTTTTTCAAGAAATTGAAGTTTTTCTCTTTATTTACTGCCCATTTTTACCTTGTTTCCTGATCCATTCTTGCCGCTGGAACTCGGCTTCTTTCTGGAGCTTTTTATAAACTAAAATAGATAAACAAGGAAGTATGAAATTGAGTTGAGTGGTATGACTGTATATGCCAGCCATTGTGCTGATTTATATTCATTATTATAACATACTCATACAATCACAACAACCTATTTAAGTTTTTATGATGAAGAAATCAGCTAGGAAGGTTAAGTAAATTGTTCAAGGTCATGAAGCTAGGAAATAGTGAAGTCGTATTGGATGTTGCAAAGTAGAGTCTAGGCCAGCCTTTCCAAATGCCACATTTGTTAAATGCCACATTTTACATCTTGATGGTTTCTACAGAGGCTTATAGCAGCTGACATATAATTCAATTATAAAGTATGATTAATTGATCTGGCATGCGCCACTTTTGCATATTTTTCTTCTTAATGTAAGTAGTTTAAAGAAAGTACATAGTATAAGGTAGTGTCATTGTTTCTGAGATACAGATGCAGTCTTAGTTGTATTGCAAGCTCCTTCACTGGAGAATTTAAGTAATAAATACTTGTTTAGATAGGAGATCATTTAACTTCAGTCTTCCCTGTGGGCTAAGGTTAACTCTGGTGAAATACTATGGAAAGTATTAACTGAAATTGGATTCCAAAGTTTGAAATACAGGAAACAATTTCTGCTGCCTTCCACGTGACCACTTTTGTGCCGTAGGGTATTTGCACTAAAGGGAACAGTCTTTCAGTTACTGGGCAAGACTTCTTACCATCTCCAATGAGAACAAGAGTAGAATGGCCAGTTGCTTTTCCATCTTGAAGCTGGAAAGTATATGTTCCCTCATCCTCATCCTGTAGCTTTTCCATGAACATTTCAATTATGCCAGTGTTTCGGTCAATATGCATCTTATATTTCTTCAATGTGGAAAGGAAAACAGAAATCAGTGAGGAAGATAGGATGCCAACGACTGATGGAATAAACTCAAACTCCGAAGAATCATAATTTTAACAAAATTTCTTATTAACATTATTTTTTAGATGAGCTTTCAAAATCTTGTTTGCCGGAAACAGAAAAATACAACGTGGCATATATGATCTTGGCCAGAACTGATTACTATAAAGTCTGAAATTTAATTTTTTCAAATACAAATAAAGTTTTGTTATTCCAAGTCACAAATGTCAAAAAGTTGTTTTTAGGTTCCCATTTTACCTTCCAGATTACATTTGTTTTAATTAGCAGAACAATGCAAAACAACAGGCAGCGTGAGGGATGTGTTTTTGTCTCTCCATTGCTATATCCCTCACGTCTTGTGAGTGCACGTCTATAGCAGGCAATTAATAAATATCTGCGGAATTAATATGTGAATAAAAATGCTTCCGAAGCATTTGAAACCCATTTGTTCCTGATAAACCGAACTTGCCCTACTGTTCTGTGCCTATTTTATCATGTTGGTTAGGCACCTTTTTTTCAGTGTAAAGATGAATCTTACCCTTGGGCATACAAATGCGGGTTCTATAGTGGATTTGATATATGAAGTTTTCCTATGAAATGTCAAGAATGAAGGCTCAGGTCTGGGATCAACTCTGTGCTGCAGTCCATGCCCCAGCGTTTCCCCTGCAGGAAGCCAGTCTCCAACTGAGACCCCATTTTTGCTTCACTTTCCTCTACCTTAGCTTGTTTTGCTAATCCCCACTCCTGAGAATACGCCCCCCTAAATCAATTGAAAGAGAAATTCTATTTCAGACTGTCCTTCTAGGGAACTTAGCCTAAGACACTAATTTCCACCCAACGGAATAGTGCATGTATGTAGTGTAGTGTGTCTTCAAGTTCAGAGTGTGTATGTGTACGTGCGCGTGCGTGCAACACGAAAGCGTGTGTGAACACACGAAGGGGAGTGTGTCTGTGCACATGTATGCACGAGTGGTCCCTAAATGGTTGTGGCAGCAGACAGTGATGCCAACAACGCTTTTCCTTCCCCTCCGTTGGCCGGGTAATGAGCATCGCCATCAAGGAGAATATTTTGAAAATAGGGAGAAGATGGGCCACCGTGGACTTTGTGACTTAATCAGGTTCTATCCACAGTTGCTAAATGAGCTGAAAAGAAATATATTACATATTCTTTTGCTATTTATGTTATTCATTCTCCCCCTCACTAATGAATCCTGAAATGTTTTAAAAACCTGTCTTGATGAAAGGAGAACAGGTTGTTAATAATGGCCACAAATCAACCTCTCTCCTGTCTTTTGAGTCTCTCATTTATACCTGTGAGGGCACAGTGAGAACCAGAGCTCCTAAGCCCAAGTTCTTCAGTACCACTAGGTACTGGCCTGATTCGGAGAGGACACATAGAGTGCAGATGTTATAACTCTGTCCATGGAAACTACGTTTATGTTAAGAGCAAAGAAAAGAGAAGATATATGCAATCACCTATGTAAAAAAGACATCAGTAGACATACACACACAGAAGTGTAGAAAAAGACCAAAAAGCATAAACCAACGTGTATATTAAAAAGTCGTAAGACTTTGTGATTTGTCCCTTCTGAGTCTTTATAATTTTTTTTACAATAAAAATGTATTGCATTTTTCACCAGAAAAGCAATGAAAGATATTTTTGCTGAGCCATTGAAACAGTGGAGGCCATTTCCTCCCGGTGAAGAACCAAGTTCCTGCTGAGGTTTCTGATGTGAGTATGTGAGTTCAGGTAAGCACACTGGCTCTTCTGCTTCTCAGGAGAGCAACTCAATTTTCCTGGGGAACCATACTTCTTGACTTGCCTGGGACTTCTTGTCCTGGAAAAATTATTACTAGAACCTTCTTTCATTCTCGAAAGTGTCCCAGTTTGGATAATATGATATAATCAATCTATGTTTTTCTGTACTTTTTTTTTTTTAACACGTGAAATGCCTTAAACTCTCCTACCCCACCCCCAGTGGTTTTCATAACAACTTACCTGCATTTTAATAGGGCTCCCTCAGCATATTGTACAGTGATATGTTCAGAATCTAAAAAGTGTAAAACATACCGGCCCTTCAAAAATCTCCTTGTCATTAAATATGTAGCTGACTTTGGTGTTGCCAGACAGCTTCTCAGCCTGCATCCAAAACCGGACCTGGCCTTTCTCCAAAATTTCAACTGCCAACTCTGACTTAATTGGAACAGCTATGCAAAATAAAAACAAAAATAGTAATTTTATTGGTAACCAATCTTTAATACAGATTTTTCAGTGAAAAACACTCAATGGAAATGACAATATAGCACCTTGCTTCTTGCAAAGCCCAGAGGCAGTAAGAACATTGTAGGGAAAGAATGATATTCAGAGATGGAACACCTGGGTTCTAATCCTGCTCCACTTCGGGCAAGTCATTCACCTTCCCTGAGTCATAGACATCTCAACTGTAAAAATGAGGAAGATAAACTTACCCCTAGGGTTCCTTCAGCTAATCTGTGTGACTCTCTACTGTGGCTTTAGGGACAATAACAAAGTGTGATGAAATAGTCTTGGGCTGGCCCCAGGAAAGCTGGAACCTAGTCCAACATCAGCAACTATGTGATTTTAGGCAGGTCACTTCACATATCTGGGCCTCAGCTGACTCATTTATAAAAGAATGGGATTGAACTGAATGTCCTAAATGGTCAAGAGATTTTCCAGCTCCAACATTCTATAATCTTAATTACTTCAAAACACTGGGAAAGGAGCTAAATTTTATTTTTTTTCAACAATCTAACTCAATTTAACTCTCAAATGTGTTTAAAAATGAATTTTAAAACAGAATTAGTGTTGATGATATATACAAGATGAACTAGCTTATCATTGAAACTCTATCCATCCCACTGATTTGCCAGTTCATTTACATTCTTAGACTAGGCAGCAGTTTTCAGAGGCAAATCCGTGAGCCACTATTAAGAAGGAATATTAGGATGTAACATGGCTTGCCTCACAAAGGAAGTGAAGGAACCATGTGGTATCTCTGATATATACCGTACTGCTCAAGCCATTTGAGTCTGGGGGAAATTTTAAAAGCTGGCTGATATTTCTCAAAAACAGTTTTCTAAATTTCTTGTAACTTGAAAATATTCTCTATAAAGACTCCTCCAGCCCATGGCTTTGTATTAGAGGTAGCTCCAGGGCAAACTTTGTTGAAAACCATGGCTGTCTCTCAAGGTTTGGTAGTCCTTCATTTCCTTTAGGAGAAATCATCATCCTTTGCTTTCTCTAAATGGTTCTTAAACTAATCTCAAAATTTCAACAGATAAATTGTAAGCTTCCCAAACTTGTATCAAATGTACATCAAAATTTCTTTGTACTTATCCTAAAACTATCCTTTCCAAACTTTAAGGGATGCCTTTCATTTGCACTGTTCCATAGTCATCGTGAAACTCAGTTATGACTTGTTCCAGTGAGGAACTAAACGGAGGCTCAGATGTCATCCATTGAGGGGTGTCCGTGATGCATAGAAGATGGGCTCTGATGTCACACCGTGACCTTGAACAGTTCTCTCCCCTGGACACCTCATGTTTCTCACTTGCTAACATGCATATTATCTGCCTCATAAGACCACCAAGAAGACTGAATACAGTGCCAGAAGACACTAAGACACTGTGGATAATGACCAGTGCTCAAGAAAACTGAGTTCTTTTCTCTCCTTGTTTTACTGATGACAAAACTGAGCCCTAGAAAGGTTAGTAACATATGTGGGTAGCAGAGCTGAGACCAGGGTTATTTCCTCTATTCTGTGCTCCTCTTGGTTCTGGCTGTCCACTCTGAAGAATAGTAGTGGTTGGCCACTGTGAGCATGTCTAAGTAAAGCATCATGGACAGACTCCAGGGTTGTGAGAGCAGAGGCTAAGCTCTCTCCCTACAGGACACTCCTGCTTGCTACAAGTAACTCTTGAGGAGAATGGAGAGTAGAATCTTTTCTGAGAAAGTCTGAAGACCTCGTTCTGGGAAATCTAATACATGAGTTATGCAGTTACCAAAGGGGCCCAGAGTGGTGGTAGAGGAGAAAGGGCATGTCCTCCTGGAAGTTTCAAGCTCCCTTAGTGTTCACTGCCCTCTCTGAGTAATAGGAATATCACCTGAGGAAACAATGGCCACCAGGAATTGCCAGCGAGGGTGTGATGGCAAACAGCAAGTGTACACACAGTAACAGTCATGTCCTGGTTAGGTCAGACCACTTGGGCTTAACCATGGGTATCCACATACATCTCTCCAGGCCTCATAGTCTACATGTCTAAAATTAAACCACCTTGGAACCAAGCCTTTTAAGGTCACTGTGGAGTTTAAATGATACACTCCATTTCAGCACCCTTTTATAAATACTCTGGCATATAATAAGCGCTCTATAAATTTGGCTATTAATATTTTGGTACCTCTTTCCTCCTCCAGTTTCTTCAACAATCAACTATAAATTGATTTTATAATATATATATATTATATATATATAAATACATATATATTTTTTGGGAGATGGTTCTTTCCCAAAATTCATATATATATATAAATATATAATTTACAACTATCAATTATAAAATATAATATATTGACACCTAAGAGGACATACCAAATAGATAAAATATATGTATGTGCTTGTATATATCTGCACACATAGGGTATATGTGTACAAGTGGGATAATAACCAAGAGATATTATGAAGGATGTTGAAAATATTGAAGTATATCTTCCATCATCTCCCTCACAGTACCTGGAATCTTCAAATAAGCTGTCTCTCTACACTGTAGCTTAATATCATTAGTGGCAAGACCAACTAGGCTATTTTCTGTTTTTAGCTTTATACATTTTTTATTTTTTCCTTCTTCTCAGTCCTAAATTTCCTTACACTCTTTTCTCTGGCAGTTAATTTGCTCCAGCAAAATATCTATTTTTTGTAGGTTTAAGGCATATGTTTAGTGGTTTTCAAAATATTTTTGAAAACAGCTTAAAATAGAATGTACTGCGCCAAGGGATACAGGAGCACCATACTCTTTATTACATTCTGTAAGAAACAAGGCCCATTTAAAACCTTACGAAATCTCAAGAAAAGACTTAATGATGTGTCAACATTTACCAAGAGGAAGTGGGTATAAGTTGAGAAATTAGGTATGCTGCTTTGACCCTTCATCAGATCTTTGAAAATATTCATGTAGCCACTAGGCTGATCTAATAGCAATGGGGGGAAGTAAAGTGTGGGAGCTGAATTCTTGAAAATGCCACTTCAACGGGCTAAGCAAATCTCCCTTGGGGTAGGAGATCTGACACTTGCATGTCAGAGTTTTAAAACACATTGTTGAGTTCTCTCTCTGCCTACTGAAGTGCCACACCAGGTCTCTAATAAAAAGGGAACCTGAATTGGCTGCTACTCTCTCTCCCAGAACCAGCAATTAGAGTGATCATGCTTATGCAAAATAAATATCTCAGCATACATGACAGTGACATTAGACAATTACTGTCTCCAAGTCCATACGATCACTGAACCTCAGTGAGGCTTAGGCACCTCCAATTCAACAGTAACACCCATGTCGTCTCATCTCCGTCCTTTAAGCTAAATGTAAATGTTGTTTGGACCAGCTGTTGCCTAGACACTTTGCCAATGTTTACTGTCTGACTAACTAGATTAGTGGATGCTGCTGTTTCTCTCCATTTCCACCAGTGTTTGGGAGGAGACAGTGTGATCACGAATGGGGTCTGGCTGTGTTCAACACAGTGACCCTCTCCTCCACTCCCTACTTCACAGCCCCGGGGACGTGAAGGAAGAGCATCCTGTACAGCTTGCAGACAAATCGTCTACAGGTAGGTTTTTTTGAGGATCACTGTTGTTTCAATCAATATTTATGTTATTCCTGAAAAGTTCAAGGATCTCTCACAGCATCTCTATACAGGAGGTGCTATAAACTATTACAATAGCAAGTTCTAGAAAAGAAACTAAGGCATGGGGAAATTAAAATTGAGTTGCTCAGGCTCATAGAGTGGGTCAAAAGCATAGAACAAAGACAGCACAGGCCAAACTTCTACCTTCCATGCAATTAAAAAATAATAACTTTGAAGACACAATAGTATTACTTTTCCAGTTTTATGGTGAATAAGCATACAGGTGAGAAATGGTTCTCTCCCCAAATTCAGAAAGTCTGTATTCTACATACACACCCCACAGGCACCTCATTGTGCTGCTTTGTTGAAAAAAGTTGGTTTTGAGAACATAACAACTGAGGCCAGTAGTCACTAACACTCAGACTCAGGATGGAACAAGCATTCCTTGGGAACGGAAAAGAAGTCAGGCAATTAGTTCCAGAGCAGTGTGTGTTTGTTTTTGAATCATAGCCTTGACTGGGAATTTCAGGACAGCCACAGACCTTCCTCCTAGAAAAATGTACATCTACAAACATACAAGTTTTTGCCTACAGTGTGGAGTCATGGTATCATTTCCTGAGTTTCCGAAAAGTCTGTATTGGTGAAGGAGTTGTATTTTAGGGACTAAAGAGTAAAACAAAACAAAACAAAACAAAATTCCTGAGTTAAAAGAGTGTGTCTTATCACTCTCCATTTGTTCTCTCAAACTCCAGGGTATAACTTTCTGGATAATCTACTAGTCGGGCCAATAGATATCAATGGCAAGAGAATTTATCAGGTCAGTGGAACTTTCCGAGTATCATTTCAGACTTCTCTCTCTTCTTTTAGGTGTCAACTGAGAAATTTAATCTTTTATGTGGAAAGCGCTTAATTGAAGAGTTTGTAGATAGTTCAGAGAGATTCTTTTTCTGACTAGGGCATGTTTACCTCATTTTCCAGGAGTTTAAAAGGGTAGATAATGTCTTTAGATTATCTTTATCTAGAAGTATGATTCTTCTGTTAAGTGCTAACATTAAATCGCTTAGGAAGAGATTGGTTTGCCTAAAAAACATGCGAAACAATGTATCCAGGATCACATAATATATAGGATTCCAAAGTACATAGGCAAAAAGTGAAGAACTTAACTACTCAGCTATTACGCCTGTGTAACCTGACACTTCACTAGGTAACACCATGGGATGTTTTTTCTACGTTAGTATTTGTATCTCTTTAGAACAATGGCCAAGTTAAAAGCAGCCCTTCTGGAAAGTGCATTTGTAGCTACCAGGGTATGTTACATTATGTGTTCTTAAGAGCCTCTTCTCTTAATCCTGTCAAGAGTTGTTGTCTAACCTCTTCCAGAAGTCACCACCCAGTAGGACTGCTAAACTCTGTGGATGTACTGTGGACACTTACTTGGGAACTTGTGTTCTTGGCTGAGAGCTAGTAAACGTTTCAGCTCTGTAGAGAGAAAAAAAGAACAATTAAACTTGAACTACCAAAACAAAAGTCACTCGATCCTAAAGGATCACTGCTGAATTAAAGCAGCGTTAGACTTAGGAATGGATTGAATTTATTTTTTTATTAAAGATTTTTATTTATTTATTAGAGAGAGAGAGAGCACAAATAGGGGGGAATGGCAGGCAGAGGGAGAGGGAGAAGCAGGCTCCCCGCTGAGCAGGGAGCCCAATGGGGGACTTAATCCCAAGACCCTGGGATCATGACCTGAGCTGAAGGCAGACACTTAAATGACTGAGCCACCCAGGTGCCCCAATAAATGGAAAGATTTTAAACTTACCTTCCTCATCAATCAAGTAGCTTGACCCTATTCCATCAGTGTCTGTTACATCGCAGGAGTAAATGCCCAAGTCTTCCGTCCCCAGGTCCTTGAAGGTCATTTTCGTCCTGCAGAATAGAATACTCTCATAAGAAGGGAGACTGTCTGGGGGGTCTATGGGCCCTCATCCTGTGCTGTCTCTAGGTGTCTGCACAGGCTACTCCCTTCACTGGGAGTACTTGTTCCCATCTCCCCTACTGACGTGAAACCTGCTCATTCAAGCTGTTTCTAGGAAGACTTTTGAGACCTCCTCCTGGGGGGGGGGGTCAAGGGTGGGGTGACAGGAGTGGGGAGCTGGTACAAATATCCCATCCCCAAATTATGTTGCATATCTATACCCACACCCCACAAAGGTATTTTTAGCTAATTTACCCTTGCAGGGGAGCCTGAAAATATTTTCCCCCACAGGGCAGAACCTTCTTTTGGCAACTCCAAGTGCCTCCCTTATGTTATCCCCTGCACTTTCCTTTTTGAGCTTATCATACTGCATTGGTATTGCTTATTTTATTATCTATATGCCTCTACTATACCGTCATTGTACCGTTAGGGACAAGATCTGGTTCATGTCCTTTTGCATCTTCCAGCATAATGTGTGCTTAATAAATATTTGTGAAATGAATAAGTGAATGGGTCAATGGTTTAGTTCATTGCATTTTCTAACTTTGGTGAGTGATGTTACTAGTCAGTGTCTAAGATCAGCCAAATATATAAATGTTGGCAAAGTGCACAAATTGGAGGAAAATTTTACAGTTTGATTGTCTTTTCTTTGACCAAATTTATGTTTTTTTAAAGGTTCCATTTTTATTTATTTGACAGAGAGAGAGAGAGAACACAAGCACAAGCAGGGGGAGGGGCAGAGGGAGAAGCAGGCTCCCCACTAAGCAAGGCGCCCTATGTGGGACTCAATCCCAGGACCTGGGATCATGACCTGAGCCAAAGGCAGATGTTTAACCGACTGAGCCACCCAGGTGCCCCACCAAATTTATGTTTTACTTCCAGGACTTTATAGCACACTGACAGAAAAATGTCTTTTAATTATATTCAGTATGTCCTTGCCATTCTCCAACAAAATTACTATTTCTTTATTCCCGAGATATTTTGGGCTTCTTTGTAATAAACATAATACTTAAAAGCGTTTTGCCTTACCAAATGCAATCCAATATGGTTGGCGTTATAAAAACACAAAGCTTGCTAAGCAAGGCAAAGTAAAAGAAAACTTAGATTCTTGGATGTGAAAGGAAGTAACTGATCACAAACTTAATCTCCTTCGCTCTCTTATATTTAACAGAAAAAGAAATCCAAGGCCCATGGAAGTTTAAAGCTGCCCCAGGTCACAGAGCCAGCCCCTGGCAGGGCTGGGACTAGAACTCACCTATCCTGTGCATCCCATACAGAGTTCTTTCCAGTGTGTTATTATGTCACCCATAAGGGGTGGTGAAAAAAGCAGAAGAGATTATACCTAACCCATTTAATTCACCATACCTTGAACCAGCAAGTAGCAAGTTCCTCCTTGCTCTCCCCCCATAAGCATCCTCACCATTACTTTAAGATAACAAAATTTCATAAAATAATGAGGGTCATCATTAAAGCTGATTTTACATTCAAGTTTTTCTAACATCACAAATGAGATAATATATGAGAAAGCATTTTAACTGAAATAACATGGAAAATACTTTATAAGGATTGTTATTTTTTAAGGCTGACGTAGGTTATTACTTTTTACAAGACCAGATAGAAAATACCTGTGATTTCATCCCCTTATACTAAGTATTTGAAATAGAAAGCAAAGAGTTTACTTCACTCTCCTATCATGAAAAGGAAATCCATTATTATGATTGAAACAGTACATACTTGTTGCCTTTGCTTTCAACCTCTAATCGTGGAGAGTCCTCAGTGGATACATAATCTTTGGACCAGTTGAACTGAGAATTTGGAGCCATCTGATCACACTCAAAGTTCAGTGAAATTACTCCATCATCATCCACGTTTACAACAACCTCTTTGGTTCCTAGAAGATCCAAAACAAGGCCCTGATTATTTCCTGATAGAAATCAACGAAGCAAGAATTCCTTACTTTGGGATTCATCACTGTAGCCTTAAACCAGGGCCTTGAGCCTGTGCAAGAGAAAAGCTCCAGCTGCTCACTGTGAATGGACAACCCTGCTCTACAATTCAACTTTTATACTGCAACACGGAATTAAAGCAATGTGCCGTGTTTTTCGGGTAGAGCCAACACCATGGCCCATATTCTTTGTCTAGGGATTAATAAAAATTGGTGATGTGACTGAATGTATGGTTATAGGAGTGGGGTGGTCATGATAAGGGGGACAAGGCAGCCTGGGGCAAAAAGAAAGTTGAATGATCCTTATCAGGACTGAACTGATGACTTTTGCTTCAATAACGTCTGTATCCAACTACTCATCGGGAAAGGGTAGTTAAGACATACACCAATGGGAAATCGAAGGGGAGAAAGTAGAGGTAGTAAAAATTGCCTACATTCATATGGTTAAAGTTTATGAATCATTTAAAAATGGAGAACTACATGGAAACTCGAGACCAAGATCTTGTTCTGTTGATTAAGCAACCATAAATCAATCTAAAGGTGCCCCTCAAGATTAGAATGACAGTGACCTAGACATGACTGTTATCGAACTGTATGGAAATTTAAATGGAAATGAATTTTAAGAAATCCAGATGTTTCAACAAGATTGGTTTTTTAGATTTAAAAGAGAACAACTCAGTTAATATTTTGAGTTCTTGTATTTTTTGAGAGTTGTAACAAATTGCACCAGCATCTAATTTAGCAATTCAGAGTTTGTACAGCATATAAAATATTCATATCTATGCCTAAATCCCGTTTGAAAGGTAAAACGTACTTCTCAAATTGACACTCATTCAATTACCAGTCTAAACTCAGTTTGTTTCCATATGTTAGAAAAATATATTTAATCTCAGAAAGGTACAGCTTTGTTTTTTGTTTTTTTTTTTTTGGTTTTTTAAAATTTATTTATGTGACAGAGAGAGAGAGCACAAGCAGGGGGAGCGGCAGAGGCAGAGGGAGAAGCAGCCCCCCCGCTGAGCAGGGAGCCTGACAGGGGGCTCGGTCCCAGGACGCTGAGATCATGGTACAGCTTTGTTCTTAAAGAGGCATTAAAATAAAAATCTTCCAATAGATACTGCCAAAAGATTGAAGGTTTTCTCTGTAAATTGTGTTGTAAGAAGCCAGCATCCTGGCCTACTGTGCAATAAAACTTGTCAGGGGAAAAAAAATTGCAAAACTCCTCCCAGGGGAAGGCCAAGAGAAAATGAGTGCCCAAACAGTGTGTGGCAACACGAAGATCTTGGTTCTTAAGCCAGGCAACTGATTTAATTTGTCTTTACTGATGACAGGGTGTGTGCTTCAATTATAAACCTCTAAAAAGTGATTTTTTAACACATGGAATGCTTAAAGAAGACTATTTCTAGAGATTTTTTAAAATTATTTTTTAAAAAACAAAAGGGTTATTTTCATATTTGGCTATAAACTGAAATAAGATCAAATAAAGATTTAATTATAATTGGGTGAAATGTCTACTGTGTATTACTTTTAAAGGGTGGGTCTCAGGGCACCTGGGTGGCTCAGTTGTTGGGCATTGAGCATCTGCCTTCGGCTCTGGTCATGATCCCAGGGTCATGGCATCGAGACCCGCATCGGGCTCCCTGCTCGGTGGGAAGCCTGCTTCTCCCTCTCCCACACCCCCTGCTTGTGTTCCCTCTCTCGCTGTCTCCCTCTCTCTCTCTCTCTGTCAAATAAATGAATAAAATCTTAAAAAAAAAAAAAAGGGTGGGTCTACTCCATTGGAAGTTGCAGATCATGTGTTAGCGTTACTCCTGATAACATAAGACGAATCCTCACCATTCATTATTGTGTAACAAAGAGTGAAAAGTGCTCTCATTGAAACTTAAGAAAAGGCTAACATCTAGGAGGGCTGAGGTTTAGCCACTGTCATGATACAGAGCATGGTTGAGTCACAGAATACAAATAAGGAAATTTCTGTATATCTGTATTGTTATGAAGAGGAAAGAAGTGATGGACGTTGACTAAACCTTCCTTGCTGTTTGCATAATACCTATTTTGGAGGCATGACAGATTGTTCATCTTAATCATTCACTGTCTTGTCTGTAATCCCTTTTGAAAGGAAGTGAATCATCCATATGCTTGCTGTTTATTATACTAGAGGGACATTTTAAGTTTACAACAGAAAAAGTATTGCTTAGGTTAAGAATTGCAATTTTTTTTTATTAAAGTGAGAGATCTGACTTTTTTGCAAAGGAGTCACAAAACTGAAAGAATATGAATGGTATAGTTAGCTTAGCCTTTCTCTCCATTCCACAGGGAGCCTTTGCACTGTAACACTTCACCCATCTGGAACCCTGCCCCAAACCAAGAAGTAAGGAAAACAAGCCTCTAAGAGGCAGTGCTGATGTGACAAAGTCCACGCACTAGTATTCCTGGACACTCACTGGAAAATTCCATAGATCATCCCTTGGAATCTATTTACATTTCTATTTACCTTGAGATGATTCTAGAAAGTTGGTTGGTTGGGTTCCACCAGTAAATTAAACCCCCAAAACAGAGGGAAGTAAAAAGCTACTATGAGCAGGCACACGGAGAATAAGGAAAATGAGAGCAGGAGAGGAGGCAGAAAAATGCAGGAACAAAGACATTACTTAATAGAGGAGCAAACGGCTTCTCACCCCATAATGACATCACCGTAACCCAACACTGTACAATAAATAAGGTTGATCCTTATGGCCCTGAGTCACACAGAAAAAGGTAAATAAGATTCAGCATACTGAATCCATGGTTGAAAAGTACATACTAAAAGGTCTTATCTATTTTACAAGAATTTTCATCAAAGAGTTTTAGAATGAATTTTAAAGTACGATGCTTTAGCAGTAAATTCTCAGGTAAATGGTACAACTGGGAATTTAGAACACTAATTTGTTGAGGTTCTTCTTTTTTTTAATTGGGGAAAAACTGGTCTATAAGATTATGTAAGTTTCAGGTATATAACGCTATAATTCAACATCTGTATGGGGTACAAAGTGATCACCACTAAAAGTCTAGCTACCATCCATCACCATACAACTGACCCCCTACTTATTTTGTCCACCCCCCACCCCCATCCCCGTTTCCCTGTGGTAACCACTAATCTGTTTTCCGTATCTATTGCTTTTGTTTGTTCATTGTTTTATGTTTTTAGATTCCACTAGAGTGAAATCATATGGTATTTGTCTTTCTCCATCTGACTGACTTCACTTCACATAATATTTTCAAGGTCCATCCATGTTGTCAAATGCGTTTTCTGCATCTATTGAGATGATCATATAATTTTATCCTTAATTTTGTCAAAGTGGTACATCATGTGGATTAATCTGTGGGTGTTGAACTATCCTTGCATGCCTGAAATAAACCCCACTTAATCATGGTGGATGATCCCTTTTAATGTATTTTTGAATTTAGTTTGTTAATATTTTGTTTAGGATTTTTGCATCAGTGTTCATCAATGATACAGGCCTGTAATTTTCTTTTTTTGTGGTGTCATCTGGTTTTGGTATCAGGATAATGATAAAATGAGTTTGGAAGTGTTTCCTTCTTTTCAATTTTTTAGAAGAGTTTGAGAAAGATAGGTATTAAATCTTTGAATGTTTGATGAAGTCACCAGTGAAGCTGCTCTTGTCCTGGACTTTTGTTTGTTGAGAATTTTTTGATTACTGATTCAATTTCCTTACTAGTAATTGGTATATTCAGATTTTCTACTGCTTCATGAATCAGTCTTGGAAGATTGTATGTTTTGAGAAATTTGTCTATTTCTTCTAGGTGGTGCTCTATGTTGGTGTATAATTGTTCATAGTCTCTTATGATCCTTCATATTTCTGTGGTGTCAGTTGTAATTTCTCCTCTTTGATTTCTGATTTTGTTTATTAGAGTCTTCTCCCTTTTTTTTTTCCTTGGTGAGTATAGCTGAAGGTTTGTCAATTTGGTGTACCTTTTCAAAGAACCAGCTCTCAGTTTTACTGATCTTTCCCATTTTTTTTCTAGTCTCTATTACATTTATTCCACTCTAAACTTTACTATTCCCTTCCTTCTACTGACTTTAGGCTTCATTGGTTCTTTTTCTAGCTCTGTTAGGAGTAAAGTTAAATTGTTTATTTGATATTTTTCTTGTTTCTTGAGGTAGGCCTGTATTGCTATGTATTTCCTCTTAGAAACACTTTTGTGCATCATCCCAAAGGTTTTGGTATGTAATTTCTGTTTTCACTGTCTCTAGGTATTTTTTATTGATTTTGTTTGATTATCTTGATGACCCAGTGGTTGTTCTGCAGCATGTTGTTTAATCTCAAACATTTTTGCGGTTTTTCCAGTCTTCTTATAGTTGATTTCTAGTTGCACAACACTGTGCTCACAGAAAATACTTGATGTGATTTCAGTGCTCTTGAATTTATTGAGACTTGTTCTGTGACTTAACATGTGATCTATCCTGGAGAGTGTTCCATGTGCAGTTGAGAAGAATGTTTATTCTGTCACTTTTGAATGGAATGTTCTGCATATATCTAGTAAGTCCCTCTAGTCTAATGTATCATTTGAAGTTGATGTTTCCTTATTAATTTTCTGTTTGGATGATCTAGCTATTGGTGTAAGTGGGGGTATTAAAGTCCCCTACTACTATTGTATTGATGTAAGTTTCTCCCTTCGGGTCTGTTAATACTTGCTTTATATATCTTGGTGCCCCTATATTGGGTGCATATATATTTATAAATGTTACGTCTTCTTGTTGGATTGACCTTTTTATGATTATATGCCCTTGTCTATTATTACAGTCCTTGTTTTAAAGTCTATTTTGTCTGGTATGGGTATTGCTACTCCAACTTTCTTTTCATTTCCATTTGCATGGAATGTCTTTTTCCATTCCTTCACTTTCAGTCTATGTATGTCTTTATTTTTTTATTTTTTAAAGATTTTATTTATTTATTCGACAGAGATAGAGACAGCCAGCAAGAGAGGGAACACAGGCAGGGGGAGTGGGAGAGGAAGAAGCAGGCTCATAGTGGAGGAGCCTGATGTGGGGCTCGATCCCATAACGCTGGGATCACACCCTGAGCCGAAGGCAGACACTTAACCCGCTGTGCCACCCAGGCGCCCCTGTGTATGTCTTTAGATCTGAAATGAGTCTCTTGTACACAACATATAAATGGGTCTTGATTTTTTTAGCCATTCTGCCACTCTGTTATCTTCTAATTGGAGAGTTTAGTCTATTTACATTTAAAGTAATTATTGATAGGTATGTACTTATTGCTATTTTGTTAATTGTTTTCTGGTTGTTTTGTAGTTCCTCTCTGTTCCTTTCTTCTTCTTTTTCTCTCTTCCCTTGTAGTTTGGTGGCTTCCTTCAGTGTTATCTTTAGGTTCCTTTCTCATTTTCTTTATATATTTACTATAATTTTTTGCTTTACAGTTACTGTGAAGTTCACATATAACCTATGTATATAACAGTATGTTTTGACTTGATAGCAGCTTAAATTTGAACACATTCCAAAACTGTACATTTTTCTCTCACCCACACATTTTTATTTTTGATGTCACATTTTACATCTTTTTATTGATGCATCCCTTAACTAATTACTGTGGTTTTAAATTTATTTTACTTTTTTTTTGGTCTTTTAACCTTCAAACTTGCTTTATAAGGGATTGATCCACTGTCTTTATATATTTACCTTTCCCAGTGAGATTTTTACTTCCTTATATTTTCTTGTTATTAATTAGTGCCATTTCTTTTTGGTTTAGAGAAGCTCTTTAACATTTCTTGTAAGGCCAGTTTAGTGATAATGAACTCCTTCAGCTTTTGCGTATCTGGAAAATTCTTAATCTCTCCTTCAATTCTGAATGATAACATTGCCAGGTAGAAAATTCTTGGTTGGGATTTTTTTCCTTTTAGCACTTTGAGTATGTTATGTCACTCTCTTCTGGCTTGCAAAGTTTCTGCTGAAAACTCTCTCGATAGCCTTATGGGGTTTCCCCTGCATATAGGAAGCTGTTTTGCTCTTGCTGCTTTTAAGAATCTCCCTTTAACTTTTATCCTTCTAATTATAATGTGTCTTAGTGTGAACCTCTTTAGGTTCATTTTATTTGGAACTCTCTGGGCTTCCTGAACCTGTATGTCTGTTTCCCTCCTCAGATTAGGAAAGTTTGCAGCCATATTTCTTCAACTACATTTTACAGCCTTTTCGCTCTCTCTTTTCCTTCTGGCACCCCAGGACTGCAAATGCTACTGCTCTTGATCCCTTAAGTTATGTTCATATTTTTAAGTTCTTTTTTCTTTTTACTACTCTGTCTGGGGGAGTTCCTTTTTTTAAGATGTATTTATTTATTTATTTAAGAGAGAGAGACAACACATGAGTTGGGGGGAAGAGGGAGAGAATCTTCAAGCAGACTCCCCACTGAGTGCAGAGCCCATCCAGGGCTCAATACCATGATCCATGAGATCATGACCTGAGCTAAAACCAAGAGTCGGTTGCGCTACAACTGAGCCACCCAGGTGCCCCTGTCTGCGTCAGTTCTATTGCTTTGTTCCAGCTCACTGATCTGATCTTTGGCTTTATCTGGACTGCTGTTGAATCCCTCTAGTGTATTTTTCAGTTCAGTTAATGTATTCTTTAGCTTTGTAACTTCCATTTGGTACTTTCTTATATTTCTGTCTCTTTGTTGAGGATCTCACTGTGCTAACCCATTCTTCACCTGAGTTTGGTGAACATCTTTATGATCATTATCTTAAACTCTGTATCAGGTGCTTATCTTCAGTCTTTTTCTGATGTTTTGTCTTGTTCTTTTATTTGGGACATATTCTTCTGTCCTTTCATTTTTTCCTGACTCTCTGTGTTCGTTTCCATGTATTAGGCAAATCAGCTACCTCTCCTAGTCTTGAAGGAGTGGACTTGTGTAGAAAATGTCTTGTGGAGCGCAGAAGTTCAAACTCCTCTGACTGCCAGAGCTGGATGATCAAGGGGCAATACTACACTATATGTTACCTAACTTGAATTTTATTTAAGAAATTATGCATACAAGAGTGCCTGGGCAGTTCAGTCGGTTAAAGTGACTGCCTCTGGCTGGGGTCATGATCCCAGGGTCCTGGGATGGAGCCCTGCATGGGGCTTTCTGCTCAGCAGGAAGCCTGCTTCTCCCTCTCCCTCTGCCCCTCCTCCAGCTTGTGTGCGCTCTCTCTCTCTCTCAAATAAATAAATAAATAAATAAATAATCTTTAAAAAATTATGCATACATAATTATGGCGATAGTGAGTGCTCTTGGTTGATTTACATAAATAAAAGAAAAATAAAAAATAAAACTATATTTGGCACTTAGTGTTTAAAAAGAGATACTCGCTAAGACTTGCATTTGATTGGATTTTCATTTTTCAAAAAGTTGCACTGGTATTTAATTTATCAACAATAAGATTAAAACCTAAAATGGCTGGGATTTTGTCTTCCACATTTTCCATACATATTTACATGTGCAAGGGACTGGACTGAAATTTAGAATTTAGAATAAATTTAGATTTAGAATTTAGATTTAGAATAAAAATGTCAGTTTAGAATTGCAATGTTTACCTGATTTGAACCTGTCTTATTAAAGTTATACTTAAGTATAACACCAATATTTTGATAAACAGACAAGATGAAATGAAAGTACCGATAAGAAAATATTCTAGTCAGAGTGGGTTTCCTCCTTAACTTTACACTCAGATTCCAAAGCTTAATCTCTTCCATGACTAATCAGTTATGTGTTGACTGGCTCAAAGAATCACTCTAACAGTAATCATAATCTCAAGCTTTTGAAAAATCAATTCACTGCAAATATTTCAAATACTAGCTATGTAAGCCTATTTCTTGAGCTCCATAACAATTCTCATTAGAATACAGTGTTTAGTCAAAGTAACTGCAAATAAGTTTTAAAACATCATTGTGTAAAGAGAAAACAAGGTTATTGTCTTAAAATGATCATGCAACTACTTATAGCTTGTCCTTATTTGTCACATTGATTACAATGCTGATACCATCCAATCTTTCAATGCTTTTCAGTTTCAAAGCTTTCCACTACTATTTAGTTTTAATTAATTTGTTAACATAGTTCTTTGAATAAAGATATTTATAAAGAGTGACTTAGAAAGCCAAGTATTTTACAATCATACTATAATGGGAGATTGAATTGAGATTGCCTTTGGAAAAAAGGTAGACTCTTCCCGTGTTCTGGCTTTACAGAGAAAATAGCATTTGGGGAAAGTACTTTAAAGAAATTGTATGGGACAACAAAGAATAAATGTGAGGAGTTTAAAACAAAAAGACATCTTTTGGAAAATTTAAAAGCAGATTAAACAACTTAAAAATGAGCTCAGCATTTCTTGTATCTGAAAAGGAAGGACACGTTGCCGTATGTATTCCTCTCTGTATGATGAAGGAAGTAACTATGTTCAACTGGGAGAGCTAACTTTTCCACATAGTGAAATCTAAGAGGAAGTTCAATAGTGGAATTCCTTAAATAAAGGAGTTCTTAAAATATAATGGGCAAAACATTCTATAGCAATTTTTAGAAAGATATATGATATTCAAATGGATGATTCTTTTTATAAATACTCTAGAAAAAACAAGAGCAAATATAATGCCAGCATTTCTTTTTTTTTCTTTTTCTTTTTGTCTTGTTTCAAGTTTTTATTTAAATTCTAGTTAGTTAACATAATGCCAGCATTTCTAATAGGCCCCAGGCTAATCCACTGAACAATGCCTGTGTAGATGGACCTGGTACAGTGTCAGAGTTAAGAAAGGTATAGTTACAACATCCTCAAATTTTCTTTTTAGAATGTCCCATGGCCTAAGTGAGCTTTTGCTAAGCACTGAGCTACTGTCACTTCATGGTTGAACTCATAACTATCTGAAGAGCTATATTCTCTAAAGTTGATTAATGTATGATCAAAATGGTTCAGGTACTTAACTGGCAGGCAGTAAATCTGATATTCGCTGTTAAAGTCAAGGCTTCCCTATGGATATGCTCATCTATATGAAAGGCTATCCCACTCTCCCAGAGTTGGGTTGGAAAATTGGAGCAAAATCTGTCAGGACCTAGATTTTCTCAAAAACAACCTTTGAATCTGCTCAAGAATATGAAAAATTCAGGTAAGAACACAGGAGATCTGGCTATAGAAAATGAAAGATTATTTTGGTCTAAAAAGGACTGAAAAAGAGTTGTCTTGAGTCTGCTGCCTCAACCCTACCCTACACAAGTATGAACACAGGGGGATACCAGATTGTATGGAATGGCATTTTAATGGTCCCTTCAGGCTTGCCACAACACCCAGTATGAGAATGAGTTAAGGTACAGCCCAGGGCTAAAATGAATGATTTGGAAATTAACTGCCCCTCCTCTCCAAAAAAAATGATTTAAAAAAAATAAAATTTGAAAGCTAACATGAAATCATAGTAAACTGTTCATATTCCTATATATTTCATAATCTGAGATGCAAATTTTTCTCATATAATTTAGTCTTCTACATCAGCATTAATAGATGGTTTTCACAAGCTTTAATTATTTGTCCTTCTCCAGGGTGTGTGTGTGTGTGTGTGTGTGTGTGTGTGTGTGTGTGTTTGTGTGTTTGTGTGTGTGTGATGTTTAAAAAACTGGAGAGCGGATAGAATAGAAGCAGACAGAATTGAATTAATGTAATCAGTCACATGTGATACTTAGCTCCCCTATGTTTAAGACCAAAACTGCAGGCTGGCCTACCACTTTGGTACCCACATTGTGGCCTCCATTACAAAATATCTAGGGTTAGGTGGCCATAAAACAGAGTCATACTCACTGGCCAAAACATGGTAGTCATTCATTATTTTTTTCATTTAATAAATGACTACCACACACCAGGTACCAGGCCCTCGCATACAGGGAGAAAAGACAGACAGTTCCTGTTTTGAAGGAGCCCACAGGGTAAAGCAAAGTTCACAACACCGGTTTCATGCTAGAATTATCCAAGTGACTAAAAAAACAAACAAAAATGAACCCAAGCCCAGGCTCCGTCCTGGAGATTCCGATAGGTCTGCAGTGGAGTCTGGATGGAGTCAGTATTTTCAAAAAAAGTTCCTGTCATGATTCATGTACAGCGAGCTTGAGGACTACTGTATTAATGGGTGAAAGAGAACAGTTAATAAACAAATACAAGGAAAATTTTCTAAGTGAAGCCAGTTGAGCTGAATAGTTAGCCTGGCTTCCTACTCTGAACCCTTGAAGACTCCACGTCTAGGCGACTGAGCACATGTTTGCATCCTCAGTCCTGCCAGGTTCTGTGACCAACCAGTTTTCAGAAACTGGAATTGGTTAGCAAGTTGTCAATTCAATCATCCCCTCTAGTGTTGGGTTCTTCTAACCTGCCTTGCTCCTAGTGACCAAGTTCTAACTTCTGGTAACCAGTTTCTGCTTGGGACTCTGCCTTGTGTTTGGGCCCTCCTGTCCATCACCTGCCTTCTCCTGCCTGCTGCTGAGTCTCTGGTAAGAATACCTGAAGCCCATACCACCAGTCATTTGTTGCCCTCCAGATCACCTGCCACACCTTGGCAGGTCTCTCTTTTATCTGCCCTCTGATCTGGCTCACCTTGCCTCCGCCTCCCTCCCCACCCCAGGCTTGATGCAATCAACAAGGACACTACTTGAAAAATATCAAATATCAAGAATAGAAGTACCTTTTCTATACCAACAAATCTACATATTTTTCAGCTTATTCTTCTTATAGGCATTTTTAACTTAATTAGACTTCTTGGTAAAGCATGATACCCTGCGTCTATCTTTCTGGATCCTCATTGGCAGAACAACTGGACATTCTGGCAGGGGCTGAGCTACATCTGCTGGCACATTCATTGACTTCAAAGGGAGACCAGTGATCCTCCCAACCCCGGTGGATTAAGTTAACTTTCAACTCAAATTCAGATTACACTTGCGATATCTTGTTAGACCTATTTGAGGCTTGCTGTTACACGATGAGCTTTATTTTCTGAAATTTTAATAATACCTTCCAAAAGAAGTTGTTCTTCTGCAGTAGCAATCCAAATTTCACATCCCAAATCTTGAAACTGATAACATGCCTCCCCACCCTTGCCCTATTCATTCTAACATAAAATAAACAGCTGGGTAAAAGTAAAATATTGGTATTTAAGAAAATTATTAAATACAGACAACTTTACGCGACATGTAAGTTTTTACAGGGACTTATGAAACCCGAGTTTACAGCCTAATCAGGTATGAGAAATATTTTATGAACATCTGTCATGGCTCCCGCCACACACCGTGTTGTACGCTCTGAGTTTCCCACCTAGATTGTAAGCCTGGTACACAGTGATATCATATTCCTCTGCTCCTGTTGCCCACACACATTGTGCTGGTCTATCATAGCTTCTTACGAACTGCATGTCCCAAGAATGAATGTGCCTGTCGCATATGAACAGGTCCATGTGTCTCCTGAGGGCTTTGACTTTGTGCACCCTCGGATTCTTTCCTAGGCTGTGAGCTGAAGAGTGGCTTCATGTGGTGCTGTTCTGTGGCTCAGTGTCTGCAGCTGTTCTTTGTAGTTATATTCTGGGAATGGAATGGCCACAGAAAATGACTTCCAAATCAGTGAAACAAAACTCTTCGCCCACGAGCTCATCAGAAGATCATTTTCTGGTGGTAAAACTTCCATAGTGGCAGTTTTTTTAATGTCATGCCTGGCCATCTGCCATTCTGAGGCTATCGATGAAAAAATGAGAAATCAATTTAACCTTTCCTCAGTTAATCACATTTGGAATCCACTGCCTCAAGGGTGCTTTTAACTGATCGATGATTAGGTTAGGAGTTTACCTCTATGGTAAATCTAAATGTTGTTCTTACAAGAGTCTGCAGAGGGATCCTTCTGCACGTCCATTTGTTTCTATTTCCTTACAAGTGGCGAATTCAGAGTCTGATTTCTAAACGAATATATACCCTGGTGTCTTCATGTGTTGCCTTTTACCTGGTGTATATGTGCCTAGAGTTTTCCTGTCTTCTCATGAAATTTTGCAAAAGGTACTTATATGAGGTGTGGCACTTTCTCCAGACAACTTCCACACTTGTGTATAAGGTTATTGTTCACACCCAGGTCTTAGAGGGTAGCTATAAGAGTAGTTGAAAGTAAGTTATGAAGTAATAGGATAAGAAGGGTAGATACTTCCTAAAAGAATACTTTTGATATACTTTTCAAGTAATATGCAGTGAGAGCCAAAGTTTCTATGTTTACTTTCTTTCCTTATCATAAAAATAAATATCACATTATATATCTACTCTTTATTTTAATCTGAAAATCAAGATGGATTGAAGTGAACACGCTTGGATTAGAATGAAGGCAAACCTAAAATAAGTGGTTAATACTTGTTTATCCTCTTTCATTTCCAATGCTTTTAAAGTTTTTTAAAATTGATTTATAATTGGCACAATATTATATTAATTTCATGTGTATTACACAGTGATTCAATATTTATGAAGTGATCACCTTGATAGGCCTAGTTACCACCTGTCACTTTACAAAGTATACAAAATGACTGTCTACATGCCCTATGCTGACCATTACAGTGTTCTTGAATGTAACTTCTACACCCTGAAATATATAATAACTTTGAAAAGCAATAGAGATTAAATGGCAAAATAAATAATTATTATGTAATAATCTGAAACTATTTGCACAGTGAAAACTGTAAAGTTTGTTTACATAATAAAGGGAAGACTGTCTTCCCTAGTCCAATCATGGCATCTCTTGAAACTGGGAAGTGAAAGTTCCTTCCACTCTATAGATCATCCAGTTAAAACTGCTGTTAGTTTTACTCAGGGGTTAGCAAACTATGGCCTGCAGGCTAAATTTGGCCTGTTGCCTTTTTTTTTTTTGTATGGCCTGCAAGATAAGAATGGTTTTACATTTTTAAACAGTTGAAAAAAAATCAAAAGAAAATTAATATTTTGAGGCATGTGAAAATTACTTAAAATTTAAATTTCATAATACATTTCATATATAATATATATAACTGGCACAATAAAGTTTTATTAGAACACAGCCATGCTCATAACTTTATGTATTATCTATGGCTGCTTTTGTGCCATGGCAAAGTTGAGTATGGTGACAGGGACCATATGGCCACAGAGCTGAAGATATTTATTATCTGGTCCTTCACAGAAAACTTTTGCTGAACCCTGCTTAACTTAATAACCTACAATTACATAAATTCTGCTTTCATTTAAGAATCATCCTTGTTCACCGGGCTGTTCAGCTTCTCCTACAACTGGGAAAACGTTCTTGTAGGACTTACTGGCCACGGTATAATAATAGGAATAATGTCCCAGGAATGTATTCTTGAAATAAGAGTCAGTCCAGGAAACAGAATTTGATCAAGAACTTCCCTGTTTAGGTATAGACCAGAGTAGCCCTGGATCACGTCAAACCTGGTGGAGCCCTGTACTAAGCCCTGCTTATTGTTATGCAATAAATGACTCGTGTCCGCAGGCTAAACTTATCAACTATTCAGAGAGCAAACATCGATAATTTTGAAAATTAAGAAAAACACAGAAAGTAAGATTGAATGTTGCTTTCGTATCTTACACAGATAAGATTCATTTTAATGAAAGCATAAAAGCCCACCTGGACGGGTTTCTGCCACAACTGGCCCAGCAAGGTCTGATGGCTTGCCAACACCCGCCTGGTTGACGGCTCGGACACGGAGCACGTAGCTGACGCCCTCCTTGAGGCCTTGTACCTGGAAGAAGCAGGAATAGACATGAAGGGTGTTCTGTGTCATTTAAGCAGAATGCTCTTCCTTTGTACATACAATTTCATTGTAGAGCTTAACTTCTCCCACTCTTGGAACTCATCTCCTGTCCTACTTAAGGTTACCAGATTAAACATTTTTTCCAGATTAAGCTTTTTAACATGTACATTTTTTCTCCACGTCAGGCTTAAAATTTTTCTGAATATAAAACATCCAGAAGAGTGACTCTGTATCACAATAGGTATGAAGATTATACGACAGCTCTACTTCTTTATGCGTATATCGTTTGACTTTTTCATCATGAGCCTGTGTCAGTTTTATTATCAGAAAAGTCAGTAAGTCTATTTTCACTTTAAACCCTGTGTACAAACTCTAAGATAACTTCCTTACAGAAAATTCACCTCCCGGTTTGCGAGGCACATGCAACCTCAATGTCAATCTCTCTCCTTCTCTCCTATATTCACCTTTCTTCTTTTTCTTTTTTCAAATAGTGAACTTAACCATTCTTTGTAATGTTTAAACTCCATTATTTTTTCTTCCCACCCATTTTTTCTGGGATGCTGGTCCCTTTTACTTGGCTTCTCATCCTTGTTTTGCTTAACCTGAGTCAAATTCAACCTCAGCTCTTGGGGTCCTGTGCTGTGGCAAGTTGAAGATTTGGAAGTTACCCTGGCCATAAATACATACAACCACCATCTAGGATAGTGTCTGACTTTTATTTTACACTGTTCTTTGGAGGTTTCTTTGAATCTAGAGGCCTCCTGACTTATTTGGACAACCAAACAGCGTGCTAAGCTTCTGACCTTCCTTCACCTTTTTCTCTTGCCCATGAAATGTAACCTTTCCCACCTCCTCAAGGTTTTGTAAGGGGCTGGGGAGCTCACAGGCACATGCTAAGATGAGTTAATGGCATGTTTAAAGGTCACCTGTCTTGGAGGATATATTTATATTTTTTATGGGGACAGTAAATGGCTCAACCCTGGAAAGAGGCTGAGAGATGGTATGAACTTTAGTCCACAGTGACAGGTCAGTGGGAGAGAACTTTTAGAGCAAGCATACTATACTCTGAGTATCTTCCAAGGCCCACCCTCTAGGGAGTGGCTTATTCTGCCAACAGATAGGGCTGCAAACTATATGCACTGTGCTGCTTTCTGTGTGACTGTGGTGAAGCCACACCTCATTCAAGTAATAAAAGTCAGAATCACATTCCCCACAGTTTCCGAAGCTCTAGTGTGGATTCAGGGTCTCCATGTGTCACCCATAGGAGGAAGCATTCTTTTGAGATATCCATTTATTACAAGTGAGATTCAGTAGATTTAACAGAACAGTCTCTGGTAGATGAAGTTAGGACTTTGTTCAATTAGAACACTTTAGAGGAATCTGGGAGGCAAAGACTCAGATAAGGGTGAGGCTTAGGTCAAGAGTTGAGTGAACCCATTCCACTAGCCTCTGAGAGCTCACGTGAGCACAAGCATGAGGGAGTCCGTGAAGTGAGATGGAGCATGACTCAGAGGAATCAGCAGGTACAGCCTTGCTGGCATGAATGCTATGAAAATAACACCCTCAAATCAAAAACCATCCTCAAATAAAAGAGAATCAGAGGAAGAAATGTGAAAGTCACCTTTGTAAGACTGTGAATAACAAAAATGTGAGGTGGGTAAATAGAGGCAAGGAGGGAAAGAAGAGAGAGGAGGGAGCTTGTGGATGTTTTCCGAAGCTAGGCTAAGGGATTCAGGTTAAATATAAGCAAGTTGCTTTAAGCACGGAAACTTCTCACAACCTCAACCACTGCCAAATGAAAACTTACCAGGAGCCCAATATATGAAACAGACCACAGCAGAAATGTGTTTATCTTGCTAACTTTAAAGTTAATATCATTTGGGGAGCATTTCTTCTTTTAGGAAAAAAAAGGTTTCTCAAAATATGAGCACCCTCTTACCCTCAGGTATGTGTTTTTAATAGCTGCTTTATTGAGTCCTCGCCATTGGTCATCTTTGGCATTGGCCTCCTTCAAGTCCACAAAGTAACCGGTGACTGGAGTCCTTCCAGAGTGGATCGGAGGCTTCCACTGCAGAACCAAGGAAGTCTTCCTGACTTCACTATATTTGACATTGTGTGGGGGTCCTGAAAAAGAGAGAGAGAGATCAGTGTATAAAAATCATAACATAGATAACAAAATGCAAATAAGTATAAATCTAGAACCACATCTGAAGTCTTAGAGTGGAATCCAGTGTTCTTCTGTGAAATCTACCGTTCCTGGAGAAATAGGTATTTTGTGGTCATTTTGTATCAAGTCTCCTCAATGGTGGTACACCAACCTACTAAGTCCCTTTATGAGCAGCAGGAGGTTAGAGCCAATTCAAGGCTCCCCAGAGGCTGGATGAAAACTTGCCTTCAGGGTGTCCTGGGGCTTGTGGGCCTCATCTTTTACCAAGAACAGTTAATTTGGTTGCAGATTCAGTTTCAGATTATTATTATTATTATTTTTAAAGATTTTATTTACTTATTTGACAGAGAGAGACAGCCAGCGAGAGAGGGAACACAAGCAGGGGGAGTGGGAGAGGAAGAAACAGGCTCCCAGTGGAGGAGCCCAATGCAGGGCTCAATCCCAGGACTCTGGGATCACGTCCTAAGCCAAAGGCAGATGCTCAACGACTGAGCCACCCAGGCGCCTCCAGATTATTTTTGGATGGTAATCTGAAAATTCCCCTAAATCTCAAATTAGGATGAGGAAAGCAACTCTATTTGATGGGATATGAATATAGATAGTAATATTTCTTTTAAAAGAAAAAGGAATATATTACAAAATAGTTTCTGTCTGGAGGGAAATCTTTGCCATAAAAGCACATATTCCATCTAGGAGTAAAAACAAACTACCATTACATTTTACAAAGAACTTTCACCAAAACAAATACAATTGATCCTGTGGGTCCCAGCTAAACACTGCTAGGTATTTATTTATCTTATTCATCCTTAAGACAACAGAAAACTCAGAGAAACCAAGTAACTCGATCAACCTGTTCAGGAAGAAAGCCAAATGTCCTCCCTGCCCATGTGTCCTTTGCACTCTTGGGAGAACTCAAGCTACTAAGTGATCTCCCACATCTTTCTGTGACCACCAGCTGCTATGTAGGTGATATATTTATTTTCTTTTTTCTTGACCTTTTTTTCTTTTAAATAACTGATTTCTAACCAACCGATCAAAATTACCTGAACTGACTCACAGTGCCCTAAAAGCCAGCTACAAACACAGACTCTACCATGCTATGCTTTGGCATTCTGTAATTGATAACTCAATATTTGTGTGGCCCTGTCCCTTGGCTTAACAGTCACAGGTATGTGTCATCCTTGCCTTCTGACAAGGTAAGAGGTTTAAATAACGTAGTAATAGATTTAAATAATAACATCAATGCCTTAAAATAGTGTGTCATGTTCTGCTTCACAGAGGGCTTTTAAGTCATTTTTTGTGCCACCCGCAGAACCCCGTGAGGCATCCAAACAGGTAGCACTCACCCTGCAACCTCTTTTGCTAACTATATCTCTTTCAGTCAAAACATTTTCCACAGGCCTGCTCAGAATTGCTTAGTCTCTAGTCACTCATATTTTAACTTTATTCAGGAATTGCAAGAATTTAAAAACAGATCCACTTTTGTGTAGGTGAGAGAAAGAGCTTAAGAAATACCAACTGGCCTAAAGGAGGTGCAAGGAAAGACAGCATGTTTGCCTCTTTTATTTATTGAAGTTGAGTGAGTGCTTGAACTTCTCTTGGGCTTCTCTTGTAATCTTTTTATTCACACTTGATCGAGAAGTGATGCAAACAGAAGCTCTCTAAGTGAAGGCAAAAATGATGGTTCTTCATGGGCACTAGGGTTTCAAATAGAGGAAGAGGGAGGCATCAGGGACAGGACTGGGTCCACCCAGTATGTTCCAGTGTGGCCTTGTGTTCTAATACGGTCATACTGGTGCGGTATCAGTTGTTACATATGTTCAATATCAAATCCAAGTGGGAGAATCTAGTCATCCCGTGGCACTCATTAGATCTGTGAAGCTGGCACTGGTGGAAGCAAAATAAAATCACCCATCAAATACATTAAAGTTGCTAGTTCGAAACTTAATGGCTTAGTACATTTGCTTGTATTCAATTTTTTAATTAGTTTAGTGTGTATGTTTCCACCTTTTCCGCATTTTCTTCCCTGTTCATCCAACCACCCACGATGGCAACCTCCAAAGGAGAATATTTCCAGCCAAGTTCAGGAAATTTATTGTGATGCAGAGTTGAGACAAAAGTGTAGAGAGAGCGAAAGGACTAGAGAAGTAAGTGGAGGAAGATAAGTGGAGAAAAGTCCAGCACTTAAGTCCTAGGCAGGCATATTAGGTCCACTTATATAATATAATAAAGAGCTAGCAGCAAGGGAGGAGAGAGACAAGGAAGAGGAGCCACGTTGGCTGAGCTTGGAGAAAGAGGTTTGGGGGAGGTTGATAAATGAAAGATTCCAGCGCAGTGGGAGAATGCATGAAAATTAGGGAGTACAGGAAGAAGTTTTTGAGACATTTTGTTGTGGGATACGAATTGGATGCCCTTCAACGGTCTTTAAGAAGCACAAACAAAAATCAGAATTCCTTTTAAATGATCATGTGAAACTCAGATTTTGTGCTTCTGTTAATCTTATTCCAAGCTGAGGTATAACTATGATTTATTTGGAATATAAGCGCAAGAAATTATAGTCAGTCTTACATTGGTATCTATTATTTAATAGGATTATAAAAATATCTCAGGCAAACATAAGGGGCCAAGAGAATTCTTTTCCCTTAGGAACTGTCTATATGACACTTAAATTTACTTCCAAGTTGTAGGTTCTTTTGGAAGAAACCCTAAGCCTCAATGCTGAGAAATGGTTTTCATGATTTACCTGGAACAGCAATGGTCCACTCTTCACATTTGAAGCATTGACTTACTGCTGAAGGCTCTCCCAACCCAGCGATGTTCATGGCTGCCACTTGGAACTGATACACCATGTTTTCCTTCAAGTTGCTAATCTGCAACATATCACGGAGAGTGGATGTTGATTCAGGTTTATTTTTTTAAAGTTGTTCAATAATTTATTTATTTACTTCCTGTGTTGACCCTGAAGTGACCCCCAATGAGTCATACCCTTTTGTAATCTACTCCCCTTGAGTGTGGGTGAAGCCTGTGACCTGCTTCCAACCAAGAGAATATGGCAAAGGTATTGGAATATCAGTCCTGTGATTGTTGTTCCACCATATGGAAAAGGAGGGGGGTTATTACAGATGTAATTAAAGTCCCTAATCATTGGATTTTTTAGTTCATCAGAAGGGAGATTATCCTGGGTAGGCCTGATTTAATTAGATGAAAACTCTCAAAATAGGGTTTGGGACTTTCATGATGAGAACACTGTCCTGGTGGCCTTGCAGAAGCAAATGCCATGTTGTGAATGGCCTAGCCACTCACATTTGGAGAAGGGCAGCCTCTAGAAGCAGAGGGCCCCAGACTTACAGCTGAAAGAACTGGATTCTGCCAATAACTGAATCAGTTTGGAAGAGGAACTCAGCTCCAGATAAGAGTGAGCCCAGCTGACACCTAGATTAAAGTTTTGTGAGACCCCAAGCAGAAGACACATCTAAGCCATGCCTGGACTCCTGACTCATGGACACTGTGATATAACAAATGTCGGTTGTTTTAAGTGTCAAAGTTTGTGGTAATTTGTTACCCAGCAATAGAAAATTAATGCTTATACAAATGAAAATTAAAAAAATTCTAAGCTAGGAATCAAAATATTCAAAATCTTGTCATTTTTCTGCTCCTTATTGAGTGACCTAATGTTTTCTATACCCCTCAGAAGAAATTGGGTTGTGGTAAATATATGTGATAAAATAATGAATGTGAAAACATTTGCAAAATAGAAATGATGGAATATATTACTTTGAAAAACTCCGTGGACTAAACACAATCCTTTAAGCATTAAAAATGCTTAATAAAAGGAGGCGCCTAGGTGGCTCAGTCAGTTAAGTGTCTATTTCTTGATTTCAGTTCAGGTCATGATCTCAGGGTCCTGGGATTGAGCCCTGCATCGGGCTCTGTGCTCAGGGTAGTCTGCTTGTCCCTCTCCCTTTGTGCCTCCCCCACTCATGCTCTTGCTCTCTCTCTCTCAAATAAGTAAATAAAATCTTTAAAAAATATGCTTAATAAATGGAGGTATTGATGGAACCAGCTGAGTTAACAAAGCTTACCTATTGACTTAAGACAAGGCAAAACACATATGTATCTATGATCCATTCTACACCTGATTTGATCATGAAGTCATAAGTTCATCTGCAAGAGGGCTTGTCTTGTCAGTTATTTAGGGTATAAGGTGAATATAATGGCTATATGTTATGGTAACAGAATAATACAAACTTCCCTTTTGATTCCACACATACACAGGCACACACATTCCCTTAAAGAAGGGAAGATCTTTTTAATTAAGAGGAAACCATGATGTAGATAGCTTGGACCTAAAAGTACTTTATTCAGGTACCAGGGCTGTTTTGGGGCTCCATTAGTATGACTAACCATTCCAGTTTTCCTGGGACTATGGGGTTTCTAAGGATGTAGGCAGTACACTGTTGAAACTAGGAGAGTTCTAGGTAAACAGGAAACGTTGGTCATTCTAGGCTTAGGTGACATATTGTGGTATGGGACTTCTATTTCTGGCAATGGTGAACTAAGCTATAGAGATTAACCGTCTTGCTAAAAAATTCAAAATACTAGATAAAAATATCTTTTAAAAATCTTTTCACAAGCATCAAATTAGTGTCAAGACGTTATAGAATTATCAGGACAGAGTAAAGGGAAATAGGGAACAAAAAGAGATAAGTGGAACATAGAAGTGGCTTTTACCTTGGGGATAGTTGTCAATAAAGAAAAATTTGACCTTTGGTTTTGATTATCTCAAAAGCAGAGGAACTCAGAAATCAAAGCCTAGAGCCAACCTAAAAAGGGGATAATAAATGGGAACTCTCTACAATTAAGATGGAACCCTAAAAGGCTTTACTCTTTGGGAGTGAAGTTGAATTAGAAATAAACCTGCCTTTATACAGTGCAAATTTACATTCCTTGATTGTCCAAAATATTAAAGCCTTGTATTTGATTTAAGAAAAAACTGAACAGGTGGTATCCCCAGGCACCTTGCAGAAGCAAATACAAATCCTCTACAGAGAAAGATGCCATCATCCTAAACCTCAAATTATTCATGCAAATAACATTCTAATGACAATGAGCAGCACATAATCAAGGATAACCAAGCATAGAAATCAAGATACCATGAGCCAGACTACAAAACCAATGATAACAGATACAGACCTGCAAAGATATTAGATGACAGAATCATCAGGCATAGATTAGAAAAACAGCTATGCTTACTATTTTTTAAACATAAAATACAAATTTAAAATATCTGCAGGACTAATGCTGAAACTAAAATTATGCTATATGTTAACTAAGTAGAATTTAAATAAAAACTTGAAACGTTAAAAAAATAAAATAGAATATCTGCAGGAGACAGCAAACTATAAGATAGTTTGTAAAATGTGACTTAAAAAAGGGGAAAATACAGTAAGAGAAAAATAATGGATGTGTTTAACAGGAAATCAAATGCAAAAGAAGAGCAAATTTGTAAACTAACAGTTATAAGAAATTACACAAACCATAGTGCAGAAAGACACAAAGATGGGAAAGAGAGAAGAGTGACTAAAAAACGTGGAAGATAGAATGAGAATGTCAAATACATGTTAACTAGAGTTTCAAGAAGAGAGGGGAAAGAATGGGGCAGCAACAGTATTTGAGGAGATAAACGGCTTAAAATTTTCCATGGGGTGACTTGATGGCTCAGTTGTTAAGCGTCTGCCTTTGGCTCAGGGCCTGATCCCAGGGTTCTGGGATAGAGCCCCGCATTGGGCTCCCTGCTCCTCTGGGAGCCTGCTTCTTCCTCTCCCACTCCCCCTGCTTGTGTTCCCTCTCTAGCTGGCTGTCTCTCTCTCGGTCAAATAAATAAATAAAATCTTAAAAAAAAAAAAAAAAAAGCTTAAAATTTTCCAGAAAGAGCTTCTGAAAAATTCAACCCACAGATTGGAAATCCTCCTCATGCCAAAATCCCAGGCAAAGACATTTTTTAAAACCTATACCTAGACACATAATATCTTAACTGTAGCACACCAGGTAGTGAAATATTAAAAGCAGTCTAAGAGAAAAGACAACCCTCACATGAGCAAACAGACTAAAAGCTGACACGTCAGTGGCAACAATGAGCCAAAAGACAGTGGAATTATACCTTCGAAGTGTGAAAGAAAATAACTACCATTACATAATGTTTTATCTAGAAAAAATTTTTCGGAGAATGAAGAAAAAAGCTATTTTCAGGAAAAAGTGAAGAGTATGTGCCTTCAGAATTCCCTAACTAAAGAACATTCTAAACTATTTAATTTAGATGCAAGGAAAGTAATCCCAAATAGAAGGTCAAAGATGTGAAATTAAAAGCAAATAAAATCTTAACTAAAATAACTTAGATAAATCTAAATAATTATTGTTTATAAAACAATAATACAATACTTTTGAATTAAAAAATGACTTAAAAGCACACATACAATAGCATACAAGTTGGGAATAGAATAAATGGCTTAGGTATTCTGAGGCCCTATTTTTATCAGACAAGGGTGAAAACAATAGAATAAATTCAGACTGCTAATTTGCTCACTGTAATTTCTAGAGTAACCACCAAAAACAAACACAGAAACCCAGAATCTGTAGTTTTCAAGGTAGTGTAGAGAGTAAAGGAAGGCTGAAGGAAAAAAGAAACGATTCAAAAGTAGTCAAGTAAGGACAGAAAATGAAACAAAACAGGCAGGACAAATAGAAAGCACAAAATAAAGATGATTGGTTTTTCAAAAAAATAGTAGTAACATTAAATACTCCAGTTAAATGACAAAGACTCTCAGGTAGGAAAAATATCCAACTCTATACTATTTTTAAGAGACACACAGAAAGCATAAAGTTAAAGATAGAAAGTCAAAGGATGAAAAATTATATACCATGCAAAAACCAGCCAAAAGAAAATTGATAAATTTATATTCATAACAGATAATATAGACTTGAAGGCAAAATATATTTAGTGATACAGAAAGCCACTTTGTATGCACCTAATAACACCCCTTCAAAATATATAAAGCAACATTTTAATTGGGTGAATTTTATATGTGAATTATATCTCAATAAAGTAGGATTATCCTGCAATTTTCCCTTCCAGTACTATCCTTGTCAGGTATTTGTATCAAATAAACTTTAGTCTCAGAGTAATTTCACTCATAAACATAGAAGCAAAACTAAACAACAATAACCAAAAATTTAAAAAAATCTAGTAATATATAGACAGAGTATACATAATGTCCAGCTTACATTTGTGCCAGGAATGCAAGGTTATTTTAACATTGGATAACTACTAGAATATACCACATTAAAACTAAAGGGAAAAATCATATAACTATCTCAATAGAGTCAGAAAAAAAATTTCATAATTTTAATTAATTCTTAACTAGGAACAGAAGGAAACTTTCTTTAGCTGATAACAGATGTCTATCAAACACTGATAGTAAATATAATACTTAATGGTGAAATGTTCTCCTTTAAGATAAAGATCAAGTCTAGAATGACCAAGATCACCACTTCTATCAATATGTTGTTAAAGATTTTAAGCAGAAAGTTAAGAAAATGAAGCAAGAAATATAAAATTTGGAAATGAAGAAGTAAACTGTCATTTGCAGTAAATCATAAAAATGATCTATAGAAACTCAAAAAGAGCTCATAGGTAACTTATAGAAATAATAAGAAAATTTAGCAAAAACCTATATATACCAATGATATGTAAAATCAATACATAAAAATGATGTATATTTCTCTAATCCAGCAATAACAAAATGATATAAAAACATACTGAACACTGAAAATATGTAATACCTATAAATAAATAACAACTGATGTGCAGAACTTCTATAGAGGATTATAAAACTTTATTGAGAAACTTTAAAGACCAAAATGAATGGAGAGAAATATCATGTTCATGTATTAGAAGGCTTAATATTTAAAGGTGTCAATCATTCCTCGATTTATTTACGGGTTCATTGCGATCCCAATCTAATTCTAAAATGTTTTAGTTTAGTTTAATTTTGTTTATTGTGTTTGCTTTTGCTTGTCTTGTTTTTTGGTAGAACTTGGTAACCTAATTCTACAATTTATATCAAAGTGCAAAGGGCTAAAAATAGCTTTGGAATAAAAAAATAAACTGAGATAACTTGATCTACCAGTCATCAAATTTGTTATAAAGCGGTAACGATTAAATTAATGTGGTACTGGTCCAGTGGTAGAGCAGTGGAACAAAATAGACAACACAGAAGCAGATTCATGCATCAAAGAAACTTGATACATGATACAGAGAGCCTAGCAGAGTAGTAGAAAAAGGACAAACTTTTCAATAGATGGGACAACTGGGTGTCCCTACAGGGGAAAAGTGAGTATTGACCTCTACTTTACATCACACACAAAATTTGTAGGTAAAGTAATGACTTTAATGTAAGTGGCAAATCAGAGAGAGCTTTTAGAAGATAATCTAGTACAATATCCCATGGCCTTGGAAGGCAAAGGCATCTCTTAAAAAAAAAAAAAAAAAAGCAATCACTAATGATACAGAAAATGTCGTTAAGTCTGGCTATCATAAATTTGATATTAAAATTAGTTTTGTTACCATAAGGAGAAGAAAATACTAGCCAATGAGCAGGAAAGAGACACAGCTTCCACAGCTACCAAGGATTTTAAGCTCAGAATATATAAAGAACTCCACAGGTCAGTAAGAAAATCTATCAGAAAAATGGACAAAAACTTTGTACAGGCATATTATAAGCAGAGATTTCAAAATGGAGTATGTATATATAGCAAAAGATATTCAGACTCATTTGACACCCAGATTGTCAAAACTGACAATGTGTGATACCAAGTGTTAGAGGGATGTGCAACTTTGGGAATTCTCATACTGTTCAGAAAAATAGTATAGGCTTATCTACTAAAATTGAAGATAAACAGATTCTCTGGCCCAGCAATTCTACTTCTAGGTAATAACCTAGAGAAACTAGTGCGTATATGTGCCAGCAGACATGTACAAAAATGTTCATAGCTACAGTGTTTGATATAACTATAAATGTGAAAATGCCCATATATCAATCAATAACTGAATGGAAAAGTATATTGTGAGAGTCATAATAATAGAATATCATCCAGTAATGAAGTTATAGCTACACACCAGCATGGAAGAATCTTAAAAATACAATTTTATTTTATGTATTCTTGTTTTATTCATTATGTGTCCAGTATGTGTGTGATATTTCATAAATTTTAAATGTTAGATTTAAAAACTGTGGCATTGAGTTTGAGAAAGCATCGTTTCCCTGGCCTCACCCTGCTCTTGCCCTCACAGCACGGGATTCTGGGAGTATTAGAGGGTTGACTTTCCTCTACTTGATAATACTCCAAAGAGGGGAGCCATAGCTATGGCAACAGTGAGACACTTCAAGCACTCTGAGATAGGCAAAGCAGTGAAGAAAAGAAATTTGTGGGTAGACACATGTGGACCATCCCTTCGTGGCCATCAGAGCCACTATAGTGGGGGACACCTTACAGGTGGTGAGCTGAGACTGGGCATCAGGCCCATGCCCCATTATCCTTTGTGATTTGAACACTGAAAGTTAAAAATGCAGTCGTTTGGATCCTGGACCCTTGAAGCTAGCAGCTCGTTGGTTACAGATATTTTGTAAGTTTTGGGATAAACATTAATTTTTACCATAACTAAACATTTTATAGTAAATATTCTAGGAAGTTATTATGTTTATGTGTATGAATCAGAAAATACAAATCCTTCCTGGTCAGTCAGATTACTTCTATTTACCTTGGTATATTTTTTACAAAAGTCATGTCTTTGTAGACAATGGACACTGGAGTAATGACATGAATCATTTACAAGGATCCGGGTGTGGGTGTGCATGTGTGTGCAAGTGAGCATGTCATCATATATATGATGCCACACTACGGGAGGCCATTTACCTTATATGCCTCATCACTGACAGCTTTGATGTTGGCTTCTCTCCATCTTCCTGGTACTCCGTCAATTACCTCGCGATAGTTCACATAATAGCCAGTAATTTCAGCCCCTCCAGTCTTATCTGGCTGCTTCCATCCAAGAACCATCGAGTCACGAAAACTTTCAAGACAAGTGATATCACAGGGTGGAGATGGTGCCGCTGTTTCGATAGGAACAGCAAGTGAGTAGACAGAAATGCATTTATGATTCCATGTACATTAAGCTTGTCTCATTCGTGCCATGTGTGAGGCACTGGGGTCTTGCAGTATAACACTAAAATATGAGACTGATCCGTAACTTGGCAGCCAGTTTGGTGTATGAGGAAAAAAGCAACACACAGTGAGAAGGATTCTGCAATTATTTTTCCAAAGATAAAAAGCACCTGCGCCCCTACTTCCATGGAAGAATAATTTTTGAAATACTAAAAGCAAAATGGTGCAATATTCTGAAAAGTGATTCTGTTCCCCATAAGAAGACGTATTTTTCCCAAGATACATATGTTTGTTTGTTTGTTTATGTGGTTTTGTTTTATTTGCTCCTTGAGGAAAATGAAGTATGTATATCAATTTCTGCCTCAGTGTGCTTACAGAGAATTTCCACGTTATTTCCAAATGGTTAGCATTTCATCATTCAGGTATACATACCCTGGTGAGATCTTACAACTAAACAAGTTCCGGCTACACACAGAAAAAATCTTATTTGGAGCTCAGCTAAATGCCACCTTAAAAAAATAAAAAAAATAAAAAAAAAAAAACAGGCACAATCCGCCATGTAATTTTTTCTCTTAGTATATAATATTTTTGCTGTATTATTTTTAACCTTATGTTGGACTACTATTCATATAGTACAAAATACTATACAGCTGTCCTTGTGTTTTGTGTTCCTAGCCAGAAAAATATTTGGAGGATGTTTTAAAAGTCTTCTTCCTTTATGTGGCTTCTGATTAACTTTTTACCCAACTACTAAATTATGGTTTTTGATAAAGAAAGAGGGTCAGATGGTAGAAAGAAATTCATCTAGACGTTCAATAACATCAAAGAGTTTTCTGAAAATTTATTCGGATTACAGGAAAAAAGAACTATTTATTCTTATTCAAAAGAGTCTTAGAACAATAAAAATTTTAAAAATAAAATACATTTGTTTCTCTCTCCCCCTCACCAACCTCCTTCATTCTTAACATTAAAAAAAAACTTTCTCTCTCACTCTTCCTATTACAGAGCAATATTGAATGTGAACTCTCAAATGAATATCCCATCTTGAGTTGAGGGGACAATAAAGGTTCAAAAAAAGAAAAATAGAAGTGACAGAAGCTGGGGGTTGAGTATCAGTATATGCTTATCATTTCATTTTTATTTGATAAGAAAACACTGTCACCTAGACTATATAAGCCACAAGTACCAAATATCCTAATAAGAAAATTCTGAGCTTACTGATAATTAGTCTTAAATAAATCAGTTCTGGGAATGTGATTCATATAGCACAGAAATTAGCTTTATGCGATGATGATACCCTGTTAAACTTTTCATGGCACCTCAAAGAGATAATGTTATTTATATTTATTTGAGTTAAATATGAAGGATAACTTGAAAACCTGAAGTTGAACAACAGAAGCTAATAACTATGATCCTGATAAAAGGTGACTTCTTTGTAAAATATTTTTCCTATACATGTATTGAACGTGAATATTTCAAAGGACCCCACATATGCTGTGATTATCAAATTCTTCCTGTTCTCAGCTCTAATTTTCTTAGCGAAATGAGGCAAAAGGTGTGTCTGCCTGAGAAACCAAAAAGGACCCTATAACCAAATTACTTTAAATATTCTATTGTCATTAAGCACAGTGAAGTATATATAAAAGCCAAACTCATATAAATTTACTTTTACAACTCATTAGACAGAAGTATTGCAAACGGATAGCTGAAAACACGTCAAAAGAAGAATAAACATAATGAAAGTGAACACAGATGGAAGAATGTGATCCAGACAATGAGGTGAGGACACTGATGGAGACGGATGGAACAGTTGTACTCTTTCGACTCTCACCTATGTCCTTCTTCTTTTTCAGAGGGTCAGACTTACTTTTCCCCTTAAGATCTGCCTTCTTTGGTGATGGAGTAAGCTCTTCCTGAACTGTTTCACTTACTTTACTCACTTCTGTTTGGCCCAGGTTGTGAGCGCTACTGGGTAGTGAAGGTTTGTTAAGTTTGCTACCAAGCAAAGCATCTTTCTTAAAGGTTGGCTGGGAGGCTTCATGCATGCCTCCCCTGGAGTCTGTTAGTCCACCAGGTGTATCATTCAGTTCAGGCCACACATCTGGAGACACTCCTCCCCCTACAATTACCAGATAACAACAGAAACACTTTAAGCCCAGACACAGTACACATTGCTCCTACTTAATAGAACAAAGGGAAAAACAGGACCACAAACAGAACAAAAGTAATCTTAGTTTAACAGAAGTCACTCAGATTTGCAAGAAATATGGAAAGCATACGTTTCACATAATTTACACCAAGGAAACAGTTCAACTTCTCCATATTCTGGGAAAAGAAGAAATGAGAACAGAAAACCACAGACAGAAGAGGAACCATTTTGATTTGTAGAACCCAAGTATATATAAGAAAAAAGCAAATCTCTGACGTGTTTTTGAAAGATATTAAGTCCTATTATTCAACAGAATGAGGGGAAGAAAGGCTCATAAAGTGCACAAGACATACATTAAAGATCCTGATTTTATAACAGATTTACATACATGACTGACCTACTAACGACCTGTGCCTCCCAACCTCAAAAAAACATGTTCACTGTTGTCCACGTTATAAGGAATATTAAAAAGCAATACGGCATGATAACCAAAGGTAACTGGTATGAAACAATCTTTCCCTTCAAATATGGATGACTCTATCACAGACTTCATTTTCGGTGCTCTCAACTACCTGGGTCCCTTCCCTGCTTTATCTAAGACTGGCAGGCACATCAGGGACACACATACAATTACTTTATTACCGGTTTTATTCTGTCGGTTACTTTGTGAGCAGAGATGTAGCATATGATTAAGCAACCAATGGATCTTGCACAAAATTTAGAGGAGTTTATAAAAAGCATGTTAATGTGTTGTTAGTGAAAACAAGCCAGGCTTTGTCACAGGTGAAATGGCTTTTAGGCACAAAATGATCTGTGTTACGGGCGATATACCACTTCAAGGGACCGGATGGCCCTTCGCATTCCCAGGATGAGCACGAAGTTAGAATGGAGTGTCACACAGTGGGCAATATCTGAGGAAACCAGACTTGTGACGACGACAAGGCTACGGGTGCACAGATTCTGGGTAAGTGATGAAGATCTGTAAAATGACGGCTATGGAAGGTTAGCTGTCACCTGGAGTCAGAGAAAATGATCGTCTGAGGATGGAATCATCAAGCAATCCTAGAAGCTGTAAAGAATTTCTGGAGAGGGTGGTATCTTCCTTTATAACTTAGAAAAATCCGTTTCTAACTACCACGTTATGCATAAGGAACTTACCAATAGCAGCTTTTACTTCAATCGCTTCTGAATCCTGTGAATATTCACTAAGTCCAGCTGCATTCACTGCTCTGACCCGGAAGATATAACTCTGACCAGTCGCCAATCCATGGCAAGTAAATCTAAAAGGAAAGGAAGTTTTAAAAATTTTTCCTAGGGGGGAAATTAGACAAGACGGTTTTAGCTTAACTGAATGATCTGGTTTTATAAAAACAACTCATTTTCTTTTTCTTAAAGATTTTTTTTTTTAAATTTATTTATTTGACAGAGATAGAGACAGCCAGCGAGAGAGGGAACACAAGCAGGGGGAGTGGGAGAGGAAGAAGCAGGCTCATAGCGGAGGAGCCTGATGTGGGGCTCGATCCCATAACTCCGGGATCACTCCCTGAGCCGAAGGCAGACGCTTAACCGCTGTGCCACCCAGGCGCCCCTAAAAACAACTCATTTCTAAAAGGAAGAAGATGTACAGAGATCAGGTGATGCATGTACTTTAGACAAGAAAGCAGCTACTTAAGGCAGTTTTCTAAACTCACTCCATCAAATAATGCAGAGTCCTGGCTTTCGCCTAAATAAGTACCCTAACTTTTCTGAGCCTCTGGTGTGTGCATTAGTAAAATGGGGATAATAATGCCTCCGTAATAATTTTTGTGTAAAGGTTGGCCATAAAGTATTTAAAGTACCTATTTCAGGGCCTGATATATAAGAGGCATTTAATAAATAATAGGTGGTATTAATACTATTAATGGCTATTTCAGGTATATACTTATGGCTGTAAGGCCTTGGCTGCTTCTTGTTACAGAGGACGAGCCACTGCTTCCCTGCATCCCAGGGGAGGTATAATTACTTGAGAAATTACACTAGAATCTGGAAATAAGATGAAATATGGATCACCATTTAGATATAAGGATCCAGTAATGAGGTGTGAATCCATGGGCAGTTTCACACATAAAACAACCTCACTCCTTAATAGCTATTATGGCTATAAATAGCTGTTTCATGAATCACTGTAACATTTTAATCCATCCTGAAGACTATAACCAGAGGAAATAACAGGTCTGCTAATGACTCTATTACCATTAGTAATGTTGGAATATTTAATGAAGGCAGTCATAAATTAGGCCAATCCTTCAGGTCAGCTCAGTTCAGCAAATATTTATTGAGCACTTCAGTGTTCCAGACACTGAGCTAGAACTGTGGACACAAAGACAAATAAAAAAATGGTGCCTGTCCTTGAGAAGCTCTTAACTGTTTGTGGAAAGGCAGACCCTGCCTAACCATCTATAAATATTTCTATATAGTCCCAGGTAAAGGCTGGGAACTCACAGTAAAAGTGAAATGAACAAGCGGGTAAATGAATCTCTTGCTTTTTCCCATTCATTGAATTGCCCCTATTCTCTCCTGTTCTGCAAAAGAAACAACCCCTCCTGCGGGGGTTCTTGGCCTTTGACGTGGCCCTGCCAGAAACTGTCTAACAAGCCTGTTTGACAATTTGGGGGCAGGGCGTTTCTCCTCTCAGATGATCGTAAATCAAAGGAGGCTCAGAGTTTGGTTGCAGGTCAGAATTCATCAACAACCTGCAAAGCTGGCTGATAAAAATATTTGAAGGCAAGAAAAAAATAACCCTCTTCATATTAGAAACAAATATAAAGAAGTGGCAAAGTATTCTGAACGTCCCTTTGCTGGTGTTACTTATGTCCTTAGCACTGAGTTTCACCATGTTCAGAATTGTAAAATGTTGATACTTTTTTCCTATTCACTTAAAAATGCCTAGGAGAGCCTAGGTGGCTCAATCAGTTAAGCATCCAACTCTTGATTTCAGCTCAGGTCATGATCTCAGGGTTTGTGAGATTGAGCCTGCTTAAGATCTTCTCTCCCCCTCTCCCCCTCCCCCTCCACTACACCCTTCTCTAAAAAAATTACTTAAATAAATAAAATGCCTGGGTACTTTATATCAGCTAGAGTCTATTGGATCCTTGAAATCGAGTATCACACTGAATATTAAAGACCAGAACAGAGGGGTAAAAAGGACAAATTGCATGAGGGAAAAGAATCAGAAAAAAACTGTAAAATGAATTCATCATGGCCGGCATTAATATATTTCTAGTGTTTAAGATCACAAGTAAACCTTTTTTTTTTCAAATATATGACAGATTATGTTCAATTTTAAATTCATTTGGATATTTAAAGTATAACGTTTTTTAAAAATCTCCCTCCATTGGATGTTTGTGCTGTTCTATGGGTCCATGGCTGCGTTTCCTCATTTTTTGTTTTTTTTTGCTTTGTTTTGTTTTTTGTGGGGGAAAATCATAATTTTAGTGTAAATTAAAAAGTAACTTTTTATTTTTTTATTATGTTCAGTTAGCCAACATATAGTACATCATTAGTTTTGATGCAATGTTCAACGATTCATTAGTTGTGCATTTCCTCTTCATAGCCTCCGTGCTCTAGAGTCAGAAGGCTCCCCACAGCACCCCCCAGCCCCACATTGTGGTTACCGTGGGCCCTTCACAGGATTGTTGTTGCAGGGCTCCCACTTGCCAGAGCCAACAACGCTTGCTTCTATGTAGTACCCGACCAGCTCTTTAGCATCTTTGGATTCCTCCCACGAAACTATCACTGATGTGTCTGTATTTCTGCTTGGGATGATTTTGCCGGGGGGCTTGGGGATATCTGACAAAGGAGGAAAATGATGATCAAACTCAGGGCGGTTTTAAAAAATTCATTCTTATCACATATGTACAAACACACACACATACATAAATTTTATATAAGTAATCATGTCAAACATACAGTTGCTTTATTTTGTATCTGTTAAAGCAGAAAATAAAAAAATTAATATGTTAGTTTGGGGGCATAATGATACACTAAATACTCCAGAAAAAAAAATACATTAGCAATACTGTTGAAACTCCTGGAGAAGTTTACTTTTCATAACTTCATAACTAATAATAATTAATTTTTTAAATGTATCAGTCAGGTACACTCATCAACTGAATTTATAATGTGAAAGAAGGATGCCACCACTTTAACTTCTCAATAGATACATTCTAATGAGATTCTTGCTTTGGAATTTTTTCTTGAAGTAAAATCAGTTTACAGTTGTTCAACCAAACTCTTTACTCACCAAGTTTGTCCCCTACCACAGTCACTTCCGTTGCCTCTGAGGGCTCGCCAACTCCTGCTGAGTTAGAACAGCGGACGCGGAAACGGTAGGATTTCCCTTCAGCCAGGTCGAACAGAGCAAAGCGGGGAGACTTCACAGGGAGCTCTGTGTTCACGCGCTGCCAGTTTTCTGTTCCTGCATCACACTGCAGCCCCAACAGAGAGACCCATTCACAGCGTGGCAAGAATAGTGGGAACTCTGAGCCAGGCATCTAGCAGTCTTATTTATCAATCAACAAACTACTTACCTGTTAGGAGTTGAACAGAAGAGATTTGGAGGAAATGGGGATGAAGCATCTGTAGCCCATAGGATTATCTAAATCAAATATGGCTTCGGATTGTTTGACAAATATGCTACTTTAATACTTCACTAATTAACTAAGATCATGGATCTATTTATAAAAGACTTTAATTTACTTTGAAGACAGTTTGGGGTCAGACACTTTTCTAATTCTTAGGGTAGGTAAGTAGATTTACTATGCTATACAAAATACTTAAATTTTCATTGTTATAAACTGTCTTATTTTAATAAAGTGTTATTTAATGACTCATAATCTCATTCAGGTCTGTACTCAAATACCACTTCCTCAAAAAGGCCTTCTTGATTACCCCCCCATTCTATCAAAGGATCTAAAAGATTCTTTGCTCCTTTCTCATCACTCTCTATCACTTACCCTGCTTTATTTTTTTTTTAAACACTTATCTGTATCTGAAATTAAGTTATTTATTTGTCATCTCCTCCACTGGAAAGTAAATTTTAATGAAATGAGTTCAGGGAGTTGTCTTGTTCACTGCTATACAGCAGAGCCTAGAGTTGTACCTGGCACGTAGTAGATAATCAACAATTGTTTTTTTTTTTCTGAATGAATGAATTGTTTTGAATTCTCAATGAATGAATGAAGGAAGTTAATGAAAGTTAAAAGGTTCTTTTTTTCTTCCCCATATTATAGAATAAATGACGGGAAAAACTAAATTTAAAGCAATTCCGTTCTTGGCACTAAAATGATCTAGAGTGACTCTGAAATCCTTGAAAGTATGTGGTGTCGATTTGCACTTTGGTAGAGATTATAGTAAGAAAACTACCATTAGTCTTCAGTAATCCTTTATCCCACCTATTTGAATTCTCAATTCTGCCTAAAGGTTAGCAGAAATGATTTTGCTTCAGAACTTTTGAAAAATTCTAGAGACTTTTCTAGAAATCCAAACCTTGTGATACAGTGACCAGCTGTCAGGATGATACGCTGTTGAGACTATAAGAATACTGATATATCACTTGGCATAACCTTCATTGACTTGAGATGGGAGGCAATGTGGTATGGCGCAAAGGACCCAGAGGCATCCACTGCGGTTCTAGCTTTGTTAATAACAAGATATGTGACCTTGGGAAAGTCACATGAGTATTCTTTGGTCTCAGTTTCATCATTTGTAAAATAAGCAAATGTGACAAAGTAACCTCTAAAGTCCTTTGCAGAATCTTTCATGATTGTGTCATTGTGTGCGGGAGGGTGGAGAGGATAAATTCCCCCTAAGTAGTCAATCTGCTGCTAACTGAGGGATAAAATTCCCCCAGACCTTTAATCCTTTAGTTTATGGCTTTGATTCATTTTTCCATATTCTCCCCTGGGGAACATATAACAATTATCAGTCATTTATACTTTCATAATAAAAATAATAGCTGCCTTTCACTATGCTAAGAGCTTTAAACCATTGTAACTCTTTAATCCTCTCAACTACGCTCTGAACTAAGTACTGTGGGGGTAGCACTGTGTGATTATCCAAGTTTTCTAGAGAAGACAGGCTTGGGAAGGTTGAAAGGCAACGATGTGTCTTGTTGGGTACAGTATATGAAAACTGAGCCAGACTGCCCAGGTTCAAATCCTAGCTCTGTCTTTTACTAACTGTGTGACCCTGAGCAAATTACATGCCTCATCGAAGCCCTCTATTAAATATCAACCATTTCAGGGCTCACAGACATGGTGTAACTGGGCATAAGCTGTAGCCATGACAGGTGAGTTTGTGCTTTACGTGCATGCAACTTCTGGTAACAAATTCTATAAAGAAGTGCAAGCTCGGGGGTTATTGAGGCAGCAGCATTCCCACGGGCATGAACATTCTGGGGATTAAAACATGCTGCAGGACAAGAGCATGTGAAACATTGCCCTTTAGAAAGGTCAACATGTTAGAAGTGGCTCATCAGAAATAACCTGAGACTCAGCTGAGTAGAACAGTTTGACGTTTGGATAGTTCTTCTGTAAATGTGCCCTAGTCTCTGGGCATGTGCTGCTCCCCCAATATGTCAACATCCTGGGCCTTTTGTATATGTCAGCGGTGCCTATAGAGGCCTCTCTACTCACACTGCACACATAAATGTTCCCTCTGTTTCACACTAATAGGTTCGCTGGTGGAAGAACACTTAAATTGTAATCACAGACTCATATGCATTTAGGTCTAGGGAAGTTATAGATTTTCCTGGAGAAATTAGAGTTTATGTGACCAAAGGAAATGTTCAACAGAAGCCAAACTTGACTCATCTGAAGAAAATGCCTCAGTGGTAGGTTGTTACTATGTCATTACTGTAGGAAAGATGGTAATTATTGTCATAGAGCTTATTCAGAACTCTTTTCCTGTGGAGCATTTCAAAAAGATTCAGTGAAGGGTATGTATTAAGCACACCAGGAAATAAACATTTTCCACTCTAGTCTTGCCCTTCTATTAAAAAAATAGAAAAAAAATTTTAAATCAGAAATGCTACTCAAGTTATATTTAATTTGAAGCTAACATCTAGAAAATACACAAATTAGTAACAATAAAAACTTTTAATATTATTTTCGTAAAATCAGACTCTTTTGAAAGATGCCCATATCGCCTGTTAAAGAGATAATCTATTTATTGTTACCAATTTGCTAGGGATAAGGAGAAGTGAGGCATGCCCCTCAAAGACATGAACTAAATGTCTTTATCAAGGAAATAAATTAATAAATTTATTAATTAAAATAGGAAAAACCACAGACCCTATCATTTTTAGTGCTAGTATAATTTTCTCTGATGATCTGAAATAACTAAAAGGCCATAAAGATAGTCGCATATTACTTTTATGTTGTCACCTAATTTGCAGATGTTTGCGTGTTTGCATGCACCTATATATCTATGATATTTGTTGTCTTGTAATAATTGTCAGGAAGGGTAACCTAATAGGTGTTCTGAAATTGAATGGTCAGAATAGCATTAAGGATGAAAGAGAAAAGCTCTTAGGAAAACTAACCGAGCTACATGATATTTTTGCCAAATAAAGATCTTTTTTTATAATTTTGCTATGAAAGAAAATGTAAATGATAATTTACTGTGTTATCAAAAAATTTTATAAAAATAAAATCCACTAAGAAGTACAGCCAATTGTTTCATTCATTGTTCTTAAAAAAAATGGTACGTGGCTGCCAATAAAAATGTAAACTTTCTTACAGATAACAAAAACTTAGTTTTGTTTCATTTTTCAATTCTTTCTTTTTTTTTTTTTTAAGATTTTATTTATTCATTTGACAGAGAGAGAGACAGCCAGTGAGAGAGGGAACAGAGCCAGGAGGAGTGGGAAACGAAGAAGCAGGCTCCCAGAGGAGAGGCCTGGTGTGGGGCTCGATCCCAGGACCTGGGATCAACGCCCTGAGCTGAGGGCAGACGCTTAACGACTGAGCCACCCTGGCGCCCCTCATTTTTCAATTTTTTCTTAATCAAACTTTCTTAACAAATGGAATTTACGCCTCATTTTAAGCAAATTCTCTTTAAATGCCCTTTTACTGTAGCAATGATGCCTTGCCTGGCAGGTGTTCCTCCCATATTTCTGCATTTGCAACTGGGCACTTCCCCCAAATAATCTCTTGTCCAGGTCTTGGCTCTTCTCCACTTTCTGGACCGAAGTACTTACTACAACTGGCCTCATATATGGGTATGTGATGGATTCACACAGAATTTTCATCATTCCACCCATTTTAGGCCTTCATGGTATGCTGCCCTCTCTAACATAATTACAATAAAATTGTAAGATATTTGAGGGAAAGAACCAGCCAGTATCTTATGCTGTTTTGTAATTCCTGACCCCACCCTACTATCTACACTTCGAGTAGTACTAGCCGAGTGCGTGGCAGCATGTAAGGACTTTCTCTCTTCAACTCTCCAGCTATCTGACAATATTCTGAAAGTACTGTAACTTTTCTTCCTCTGGCTCATCTAGCTTCATCAAAGTTCATTTCTGACTGGGGAAGACAAGTTGTAGAGAAATGAAAAGCCATTACTAGAGCAAGGGAGACAGAGAAGGATCTAGAAAACAGTGCCATCTGAACAATCTACAGTTTCAGGAACATTTCTCTGCTTAAAAGGGTTATAATTTTATAATTTGGGGTCTGTGGACCTCTTAGGAGTGTATAGGTGAGATCCAAGGATCCATAAACCCCTGAACTTTCAGGCAAAGTTCTGTGTGATATAGATTTTTTGGTGAAGACTGTTTATAGTTTATAGGGTTTAAAGAGTTCAGGACACAATGGAAATTTAATCTCTATTTCTTTAAAGAAATCTTTAGGAAGAGACCTGAGGTAATAATGTTGATCCCAGAGTCTTACCTTTTCCACAAAGTACAGAATGCCCTCATGTCCACGCTGGCCAGGGGGCTTCCAACTTAGCACCACATAGCTCCGGGTGGCCTCTGTGACAGAGAGGTCTGTGGGGGGCCCGGGAACAATACCCTCTGAAAAACAACAAGGAATAGTGAAAAGCACACACTCTGGGAGCCCAGCATATGCCAAGAGTCACAGATGCTTCTCTCCTACTGGAGGAAGAGAGAATTACTGCTCCACAGTATAAAGAAGTACCTCATCTCTGAAATTCTTCCTAAAACATTCATTCATTCATTCAAAGCCACAATTTTACTTTCTTTGCTTGACAATTTTGATTTTTTTACTGGTCCTAAAAAACAGTAATGATATAAGTTATATTTTCTGTACATCTTATATCAGCTTTTTTATAGACTATTTTTTCAAGGATGTTTGGATAGCAAACAAACTTGGAATACAAAGAAAGTATATTCTCTAGGGCAGAAAGTTGACTTGTTTTCTGACCAGGATAGTAAAGATAATGTCCTTCTTCAGAGAAAGCTTGGGTAGATTTGTTAGCAGCCCCCTCATAAGTACAATTTGTGTCAGATGTAACACATATCTACTGTGTGTACGACATCCATCTGTGCTGCTCCCCACCATCCTGTGGAACTTGGCGGGACGACAGTACAAAGGAAAGTAATGAGAACATGAAGTTCATGCCATCTAATTGTGCTGTAATAGAATCCTTTGTCTCTGACCTAGGAATCTCTTATCCTTTGCCAGCATCTATGAAACTGTGGTATTAAACATATTAGTTTCTAAGTAGGGTAAGATTTAAGTCCCTCCACAGTTCCTGACATCAGATTGACCCTTCCACATCAAATAACTAAAATACCAAGCAAAATACATGAAACAACTGTTTACAGACATCGGATATTTCCTGGCTTAGGACAATGATTCCCAATAGAAGAGAAACAAATTAGGTGAACTCTACCATTGTCCTAGCTTATTGTCTGGAGAGAAATTCAGGACCGCAGCTCAGGAAGAGGAACCCAGGTAAAGCCTGGCAGTCTCCCCAAGTGGAGGAGAAGGAGCTGGAATTCTAGGAAGGCCAAGGTATCTACACGTAGAGTCACAAGGATGAATACTGGAGGAAAGGGCTGCACAAAGAGAAAGGCTTAGAGATCTTCAGAGGGTCCCTCCAGAGTGCTCACCAGAGTATTGATCAGCACATCAATATGAGGAAACCACCTGAGGCCAGGGAAAACCCACACAAGAGAATTGGAAAGAACAATCCTCAAAGCTTTCATACGGCCTGGGAGAGTCCATATTCCCACCAGATACAGTGGAAATCTCCTAATTCACAGGCATCTGGTAGAGTTCTACTCAAAAGGCTATTTCCTCTATAGTGTGGCCAAATTATCCCTAGACTAAAGTCTGTTCTGATTTCACTTAACAAAAGCAAGCCTTGAAAGATCAAATCATTTCCCCAGAACAAAGCTCAAGAGCATTTATAGAAATACAAAAATATCCAGCACCAAACAATGTAAATTCAAAATGTCTGGCATCTCATGAAAGGTTATTAAGCATGCAAAGGAGCAAGAAAATACAGCTCTTTCTAAGGAGAAAAATAAATCGATGAAAACAGAACCAAAAATGTCACAGATTATAGAATTAGTCAACAAGGATATAAAAACAGTTACTGTAAAAATATTCCATATGTTCAAGAGGGTAAAGATTAAACATGTTAAATAAAGACATGGAAAATATAAAAATAATACAAATTGTTCTCGACTTCTACAGATGGAAATTACAAAGTCTAAAGTGAAAACAAAACAAAACCCACACACTGACTGGAATTCACAGCAAGTTAGACACTGAAGAAGAAGAAAAGGATAGTAAAATTATAACACAGTGGCAGAAAGTGTCTGAAATGAAACACAGAAAGCAAAAGACTAAAGGGAAAATGAACACAGCACCAGTGACCTGTGGTTTCAAGTGGCACGTAACTGGAGTTCCTGAAGTGGAGAGCAGAGAAGGGGATACAGAAAAAAAAAGTTTAAAGAAATAATGGTGAAGAATTTTCCAAAGCTGATGAAAATTGTAAACTCACAGATCCAAGGAACTTGTACACCCCAAGCACAAGACACGTGAAGGAAACAACACAAATGCATATCACAGACAAATTTCTCAATCCAGTGATAAAAAGTCTATTAAAAGCAGGTAGAGAGAAAAAAATACACACTGAGGGACAAAAATAAGAATAACAATAGTCATTCTTAGAGTACAGATCTGCGCTACAGTGGACCATCCTTTCTAAAGTCCTGAAAGAAAAGCTGTCAATCTAGAATTCTATAACCAGTGAACATGTATTTCAAAAATGAGGATGAAATACAGACTGTTGGGGCGCCTGGGTGGCACAGCGGTTAAGCGTCTGCCTTCGGCTCAGGGCGTGATCCCGGCGTTCTGGGATCGAGCCCCACATCAGGCTCCTCCGCTAGGAGCCTGCTTCTTCCTCTCGCACTCCCCCTGCTTGTGTTCCCTCTCTCGCTGGCTGTCTCTATCTCTGTCGAATAAATAAATAAAAATCTTAAAAAAAAAAAAAAAAGAAATACAGACTGTTTTAGACATACAAAAAATAAAATAATTCATAATCAGCAGGCCTGCACTACAAGAAATATTAAAGGAAATGCTTCAGGTACAAAGAAAATGATATCAGATGGAAATCCAGATCTACACAAGGAAATGGAGGACAACAGAAATGATAAAAATGTGAGTGAATATTGAAAAGTTTCTTCTTACTTTCAAATTTCTTTGAAAGATAAGTGACTATTTGGACCAAAATAATAACACTGTATTGTGCAATTTGTAATATACACACAAATAAAATCCATGTAATAACAGCACTAAGGCTTGAAAGGGGAAATGGAATAACACTGTTTTAAGTTCTTACACTATATATGAAGTAGTATAATCTTCCTTGAAGGAGGTTGTGATAAGATGTACATTAAAATTCCAAACTACTATAATGCAAAACAAAGAATTATAGTTAATAAGATAACATAGCTAAAATGGAATAATAAAAAAATACTCAATCCAAAAGAAAGTAGGAAAAAAGGAGAAGGGAAACAAACAGATGGATTGGTAGAAAACAAATAGCAAGATGGCAGATTGAAATCCAACCATATCAATAATCATACAAAATGTAAATTGTTCAAACACTCCAATATAAGGGCAAAGATTACCCAAGTGGATGAAAAATCAAGACCTAACTATATGCTGCCTACAAGAAATACAATTTAAATATAAAGACACACATAGGTCAAAAGTAAAAGGATGGAAAGCATATGCCATGCTAACACTAATAACAAAAAAACCTGGAATGATTATATTAGTATCAGACAAAGTAGATTTCTAAGCAAAAAACATTACCATGGGTAAAGAGTGTCTCTTTATAATAACAAAGTGTTCAATTCATAAGAAGATATAACAATTAAAATGTTTACGCATGTAATAACAAAACCTCAAACAACATGAAGCAAAACCTGGTAGAACTGCAAGAAAAAAAATTAATCTACCATTTGGTCAGAGATATCATCACTACTCTATCACTTGACAGAACAAGAAGATAGGATATAAAACACTCAGTTGAAATCCTAGTAGTTTTTTTTTATAGAAATGAATGAGCTGATTTTAAAATTTATGTGGAAATGCAAAGACAGAATAGCCAAAACAACTTTGGGGGGGGGGGAAATAGAGGACTAATATTACCTAATTTCAAAACTACGAAGCTTTTTTTTTTTTTTACTTTATTTGTTTGTTCATTTATTTAAAACTATGAAGTTTAAAAAAAAACAAAAACGACAACCTAAAGCCACACTAATCAAGATAGTGGTTGGTGGAGAGAAAATGGAATTGACCAATAGATATTCCAGAAATAGATCCAAAAATATACAACCAATTGATTTTGGCAATGGTGCCAAGGCAATTCAACGGGAAAAGGATAATCTTTTGAACTGACTGATGGAAAAATTGGATGGCCATATGCAAAATGATCATGATAATAATAATAACAACTTAGACCCTCACCTCACACAATATAGAAAAAATTAATTTGAATGGAGCACAGATTGAAATCTAAGAGCTAATGCTATAATATTTCTAGAAAAGACATTTAAATAAACTTGATTTGGCAAAGATTTAAATATGATGCAAAAATGGCAATATACACATAAAAAGATTTCCAACAGTATTAGGGAAATGCAGATTAAAACCACTATGCACCCACTGTGAAATACCACTACCGGTGATGACGTGAAGTAACCGGAATTCATATACTGCTGATGGGAATGAAAAATGGTACCAACATCTTGGAAACAGTTGGCAGTCCCTTTAAAAATTAAACATACAACAACAACAACAAAAATTAAACATACACCTACTACATGACCTATCTGTCCAACTCCTAGGTATTTATCCAAGAGAAATGAAAAGTGTATGTCCATACAAACACCTAACAAGGATGTTCATAGAAGCTTTTGACAGTAAGTGGATAAAAAAATTGAAATGAACGGATACATACATCAACATGAATAAATTTCAAAATAATAATGCTGAGTGAAGAAAACCAGAGAAAAATGAGTATTATTCCATTTATCTAAGAGTGTGGAAAATGTAAACGAGAGTGACAGAAAGCTGATCAGTGATGGCCTAGAGATGGGCAGAGGTAGGAGAAAGGAATTACAAAGGGGCATGAAGAAATTTTAGGGGTGATGTATATGTTCATTATGTTGATCCTGGTGATAGTTTCACAGGTGTATACACATGGAGAATTTGTCAAATCAAATATTTTACAGAAATCAGTATATTCTATGTCAACTGTACCTCAATAAGCCTTTTCTAAAAACAGGGATCTCTGAAAATATAAGTTACTTTATGATCTCCACATATTTCAGGATGTTCTTTCCAAAACATCTTCAATAATATACACTGTACCCTCCATTATAAAAGCTAAACCACATGGCAAAACACTGGCAAGAGTATCTGGGGAAACAGCTTTTACCGGTAGGTTCCTCTTCAGTGACAATGATCTGTCCAGTCCAGGGTGCTGAAGGGCGACCTGAACAGACATAAATGTAAAAATCACAAAACTCATAAATGCGGTTTCAACTGCACTCATAAACTGGCCATAATAGTAACAAATGGGTTTGATATAGTTTACTTACATATTTTCCTAATGAATCTTACTGAGCATATATATGGGTTGTGTCTTCAAGAGACCCACAATCTGATAGAACACAGAGCCCATCTATTTGGAGTCAACATTTCTGGAACTGTACTTTCACAAGCAAGATAAATAACATATGTTTATTTACTCTTCAATATAGATCTCTGGAAGCATGTAAGTTCTCTCATCTCTTCTTAAGAGATAGCATGTACTTGGCGGAAATGTTTCCAGAACAAGTATGAGCCCAGCAGTTATTTATCTGCAATAATGAAGCCAAGGGTTGGGGGGGGGCGCTAATCCTACAGTACAGTTCAATGAAAGCAATTTCTTTCCATTATATTTTGAAAAGTGATATCTACAAGGGAAACGAGGTTAGATCTGGAGTAAGGAAAATGGGTGAGATGGGCAGGAAAAGAGGAAAACCCATTTAAATTCATTTAATTCATTTATTCATTGAAGATGAAATTAATTTCTGTGTTCCCACAAGTAACAGAAAGAGAGAATGGTTCAACTCTAGCTTTATCAACAGATTTTCACCATAGCTTGTAAAAAACAGAAAGGTGATATGCAAGATAACCTATTTTCAACCCAAATCTTATTTTCATTGGAATTTGTAGAAGAGTCGTCAATGAAAATATGAACTGGAATTAGGAAAGAGGGAGGGCAATCAGATAATAGGCGAAAAATAATCTGAGGGCAATCAAGGAGCTTGATTAGAAAAACTCTCCAAAGAAAAGGTATTTTGCTTAGATTTTTATGATGCCACATGTGTACCTAAGGTCAAGAATAACTCTGGGGGCGCCTGGGTAGCGCAGTCGTTAAGCATCTGCCTTCGGCTCAGGGCGTGATCCCGGCATTCTGGGATCGAGCCCCCCATCAGGCTCCTCGGCTGGAAGCCTGCTTCTTCCTCTCCCACTCCCCCTGCTTGTGTTCCCTATCTGGCTGGCTGTCTCTGTGTCAAATAAATAAATAAAATCTTAAAAAAAAAAAAAAAAAGAATAACTCTGCAAATATGACATAGACCAGTAGCCCTCAACTAGGATGATATTGAGCCTCAGGGACATTTGGTCATGTCTAGAGACAATTTTGATTGTCACAATGGGAGAGGAGGGGCATATTGGCACTGGTGGGTAGAGGCCAGGGATGCTGCTAAGCATCCTGCAATGCACAGGACAGCCCCTAGTGACAAATAATTATCTGGCCTAAAATGTCTATACGGTCAAGTGTGAAAAATCTGGTATAGTTTGAAGTGTTAAATTCCAACAATCTTTTAAGGTCATTTTATGGTCTCTATTACTGAGGATGTATATGGGTTCCCATGAAACAAATGCAGAGCATAATTCATGTACCATGGTCTTGATGTTGAGACTTGGAGTTTAAATACATGAAAAGATTATTTTTGATTGTCTAATATGGTAACTCAAGTATAGAGACATAATGTTGTAAATGCGTTTTTTCTTTCATATAAAGAAACTCACTGTGTTGAGTATTAATGCTCTAAGGTGCAAATTCTAGGTTAAGAAATTTAACTTAGAATTTTAAGAATTAAAAGAAAAGTGTATTTGGAGCAGGTTAATAAAATGAATAAAAATTCTTTCCAGGCTCTTATCATATTTCATTTCAAACAGAATGCCCAGAACTCAGTTTAACAAGGAAAAGTTTTCTGAATCAAATAAAAATAAGACAAAAAATAAAGCCCTTAGTGAAGAGATCAGTTTAAAAACAAATTGTTTTTGGTTTTGTTTTTTTCCCCCCCTTGGATTTTCTGATCCATAAAGGATTTCCTATTCTCTTCTCCCTCTAGTGGAAGGGGGAGGAATAACCTTGTAATGAGATCTATCATAATTACTTAAAAAAAAAAAAAAGTTCAAGAAGATCTCGAAAATTGAAAAATGCTTACTTTTAAGTCTGGCTTTCTCAGCTGGATCCAGAGCAGCCACAGGCTCAGAAACTCTAGATGGTAGACCTATTCCATTTTTATTCACAGCTCGAACTCGGAATATGTAAGAACGACCTTCTATCAACCCAGTGACTGGAAAACGCGCAAACTTCACAGGTGTATCATTGCATTGAGACCAGCTATCTGTGCCCACCTCACACCTGAGGGAAAGAGAGAGGTCAGCAAGAATATTAAAAGAAGTATGACTAAATTAATAGCTCCAAAGCTGCAAACCCACCCAATTGCCTCAGATCTCCCTATAAGTGTGGTTCAATAGTTCTTAACTGCATGCACTCAGTTCCACTCAATTGCAATGTGTCTGCTTTAATAATAAAAATGCCTCAGATCCTTCCTAAACATGCATACTTCCTTTAAACTCCCTAAAAGCAAGCAGCTGAAGGGACTAGTGCGCTAGGCAGAAGAACTTTGGGGGAAAAACAGATGCAGCAACAGGTATAGGCATACACAATCTTTACACTGGAGAGACCGAGGGGGAGGATCCTGCAAACATCTCCCTGGCTGACATCTTCAGTTCCACCACTGGTGACTTCTTTGTCTTTCTTATGCATTTTCTTCTAAAAATAAAACTACTGTTTGAGAAAGTTAACACCTTCAATATACCTATTTATACTGTAGTTTGGAAAGAGCGCACTTTTTTTTCTTAAGTGATCTCTACAGCCAAAATGGGGCTCAAACTCACAACCCTGAGATCAAGAGCTGCATGCTCTACTGACTGAGCCAGCCAGTCACCCCTGGAAAGAGCCCACCTGACGATCAGTACATGCTATGTGGGTAGAAGGGTGAGGAGAGCATTGTAACATATTTGTTTCTTAACAGATGAGATTGGTGAAATGCAGGGAAACTCTCGGGTCTGGCAGGGAAAGATTATGTGCTTGGAACCTCTGATTTCTAACTAGGTGCTTTTACAGCAGTTGGTGCCTGTGGATAGAGTGGTCACATCCTGGGAGACAAAGATGGCAGTTGAGATTATACTACTGGCCTGATCGACAGGGGGTTAGGGGCTCTCAGTGTGTGATTACATTATACAGCATTAGGATTAAGTAACTCATCAGTTTTATGAGCAGAGCATAGAACTTTTAGTTTATGTCACTTCCCCAACACGGCTCTATGTCTAAAATGTCTAAACCCAAATAATTCGCATGGGGCAGGGGGTTCCAGCGGCATTGCAAAGGTGGTCGGGGTGAGAAGTTTCTCTTTGCTTCCTCGGCCTCATCCTTCCATTCTTTGATATAGACAATAGACATTTCCTCAACCTTATGTAAAGTGCTATCGAATATGGCTTCACTCCCTGACTCCCACCCTTAAATCTTGTCTTTGTAGAAATTCTGGAGCTGCTATGGGTAGGGTTTGGGAGGGAGCCAAGAGGCCTAGGACAATTCTTCAAACTGCCCCTGTCCCTAGAGATTCTCCCTCTCTCCCTATGCAGATGCTGTCATGGTGACCCAGTGACACTACGTGTGTTTCTCAACCCTCATGTGGGTAGAAAGATAGGCAGAAAGCAGCTGCTCTGGAGACGTCTACAGCATGTTGGAGCAGAAAGAACACAAATATATGGCCAGGATGATACATGAATTCTAGTTCTGCTACTTATTACCTGTGTGACAATAGGCAACTTAGTGCTTTCTCACTAGCATGTGGCTTTGGGCCAGCAACTGTTTCCTACTCACAATAAGAGTATCTACCTTTCAAATGGTGGTTATGGCTCATGGTTAATATATGTGATGTATTTAGAACAGTGCCGTGCACATAGGAAATGTTTAATAAATATTAGCTGCAATGTGGTTATTTTTATTATGACTAAGCAAAATGTACTTCTGATTGTCCCTGGTCTTACACTGATTAATTCTGCAAATCCCTTGGAAATCTGCCAAAGACAATAAGGCAGTCTGTAAGGATGAAAAAGAATCTACCAAAAACTTCACAGTTCATTAGTACTAAATGACAAAATAATGTGGAAGTATTTAGTATATGGTTAAATAGTATATGATTTATTATAAATATTTCTCTGGATGGTATTGAGCCCAATGGGCATACATTTACTTCTTACCGTAAATATTCAGTTTAATATTCCTTGGTACAAACCTGTTGTACCACAGTGGCACAGATTATTTGTCCCCAGTGGCTTCTACAATTAGATTCTATTACTGAAAAATGGACAGAGAATTGGAGCAACTATTTGAATAGAAACTAAGTCAGATAATAATGTATTTAGGTTGATAATCTAAATTTGTTGTCTATATTGTCCAAATTCACTGGATAATTAATGTGTAAGACCCAGTTACTATAAATATCAGAGGTTCTAACTTTCAGAGAATGTAAATAGCAAAAACTTGTAGAAAGAACATAATTTAATACTATCGATATTTGTTATTTGTCTAACTTGAAACCACATCCTGTGAAATGAATAAGATTTTGTTAGTATTCCTGAAGTATTATTCTTTAAATTGTTTAATATTTTAAAATTACTGACATGCTAGGAATGTGGACATTAAATACCTCGGACACCAGCTGTTTGCAAAGTGGCCGCTATAAGGTCTATAAATTCATAGCATTCTTGCCAAATTAGTGACTTGCATTGGTAGTCAGATTCAAAAATTATCTTTGGAATTTAGATCAATAGATAGGGAGGGGTGTGAGAGAGAGAGAGAGAGAGAGAGAAAGACAGAGAGAGAAAGAGAGAGAGAGGAGGCCAGAAAAGAAAATATTTCACATAGAAATGGTGGGAGAAATCAAGCATGCATCTCTATGGCCAAATCACACGAACTGAACTAGACTAAGTACTAACTTATCAATAAAATAGCCCAGAATAGGACTCCCTCCATCCACAGCTGGCTGTTTCCAAGAGATGATGATATAATCTTTGTTGGCATCCAAGCACACCACGTCCAAGGGAGAGGCTGGAGCTCCTTCAATCTCTGCATCAGCGTCTGTGGAAATACAGAAGGATCCCTTTAAACCTCTCAGACAAGATCCATCACAGTCTGGCAATCCCTGACTTAGGGCACACATTTCTTACCACACCCATAGTGGCTACATCTTTGGCCCCAGCAGAGCCAGTTTCAATCTTAGAATTTGCTTACCAACATGACAATGTGTGCTTTTCATCATCTGTACAAAGAACATTATGTTAGAAACTAGAGCTCTAAAAAGGACCCATGACCTTTGCCTCATGGCCTTCGCCTGCTCAAAACATTCTAAAGGAAAATAAACTGAGCTTGGGTGGCTCAGTCAGTTAAGCATCTGCCTTCGGCTCAGGTCATGATCCCAGGGGCCTGAGATCAAGCCCCACATTGGGCTCCCTGCTCAGTGGGGAGCCTGCTTCTCCCTTTCCCTCTGCTGCTGCCCCTGCCTGTGCTCTCTCTCTCTCTGTCAAATAAATTTAAAAACAAAACAAAACTTTTTTTCTTAAAAATAAAAAATAAAATAAATGTGGAGATGTCAGGAATCACTGTCAGAAAAGTCTAAGGGAAGCTGAGCCAGAAAATCTGTTCTTAAGATATCTGGTGTACAGTGTTACTCAGATATACGAACTGCTCTGAAGGGGAACAAATAGCCCCTTCTGTCACCTTGTGGATACATCCACAAGAGAATAAAAACCACGAAGCTTCACCCTCTCCCTCTGCTGGGCACTCCCATTTTGGAAGAGAAAGGAAAACATTCACTTTAATCAAATGTTTGTTCCCAGACTGAAGACACTTGCGAAAGGAACTCTGATGCAATATCCACATCTGAGCTTAGTTTATCCGAGTTTAGTGGAAGTCCAGGGTTAGACAAGAAAGGGAGGGCAGTGAATGTTTACGAAATGAGATCCTTTGACAGTGGGTCTCCTCAGCAGTGTCTTCAGGCACAGCTAAATTTGTGAACCAGGGATGTTTTCAGGGGGAGAGCAACGGGAATGAAAATAATCTGTCAACAGCCTTTTAAGTGAGAGGCAGGGTTTCTGGAGGTGGGGTCCACATTGCCCATTCCTCCTGACTTCTGGTCCACCTCCTTATAACTGGAGTTAACCTGAGAGGAGGCTGAGACGTGTTGGAGCCACTCAACTCAAGGAAAACACTTCTGCGACTGAGTAAACACTTTTGTTTTACAATGAGCTATATTTCAGTAACTCTTATAAATTACTAAACCATTTGATAATAAGGCAGAAATATTTGTGCACTTCTGAATTTGATAGGTTTGCATTGCCAGTGAGGAGCTCAAGTCACTTTGGTTTTGAATATTCTGTTTCTTGCCCCATGAATCTGCAGGAAAGTGTTTTAGGCAACTTCTCTGGCACAAGTGCCATATGAGAACATAACTAAATCACGGCCCCTAAAAGTGAGCATTTTGGTGGGGAAAAACTTCCTTCCTTTCAGGCTTTGAGAGCACTGAACTGGGGGGAGAGCCCACCGATGGTGAAGTTGGAGCAGAGCTAGAAAAGGGTAGAGATGCTGAGGTTTACAGGCCTAAGTGGCAGAAGAGGGATGCTGGAAAGCCACTCAGTTGGAAAGGAACAACTGGCAACCTCCACCCAAGGCCCACAGTGTAACAACCAGGAATCCCTGGTTTAGTTTGCTGAGAATCTATTGTATGTAACAGAGCCCAGCAGACAGTAGGCAACTAGGGAGCCAATTTTCAGCATATTTATAACATTGCTTGGACCATGCCATTCTTGGGGTGGGCTTGACAGTCTTTCTAAAAACAGGTTCTGTATAGGAGCTGCTGGAAGCCAAATCCAAATACTGTGTTACGTTGCGACACGTCTGTGCTCCTGGCTCTCAGCAGCCCCGCTAGCATGCTTTGACCACAGCGCCCACTCGGTCAGCAGCAACCCTCCTAGCCTGTGCCCTTCTTTCTCCCGACCCTCCAAAAAGCCAAAGTCTTTGTGTGTTTGATTAATTAGGTGGGAAAGATTAGCCTGCTACTCTATATTTTCACTTTTGACATAGCTAGTAACTTTTTTCAAAATGTAACTAACGCTATTATCTTCAGGATAAAAGCAGTGCTTCCTTGTTAAAATATACGATAATCAAAAAATATATGTTAAAATCCTCTTCAATTCCATAATTCAAAGATAACTACTACTAACATATTGGCCTAGATTTTTCTAGATTTTTTTTCTATATTTATGAACTCAAAAGTGATTGCTTTTGAAATAAAAATGGGATTGGACTATAGAGTTTCATGTTAATATATTTCTATATCAATAAATATAGATAAACATCACTTGTTTTCATTGTTGTGTGGTATTCTGTTGTTTACACAGGACATTTGTTATACTTTATTTTACAACTCCCATGGGTGGATATCCAGATTTCTTCTAGTTTTTCCCAATATAAACATTTTTCTCACCTTTGTTGGAAATGTGCACTATTGATACAGAGGAACAAAACATCCTGAGAAATGTTGAAACAATTAACACTCACCTGCAATTTACAGGAGTGCTATTCCCTCCAACACTTTATCCCAGTGGATTTTAAAAATCCTTTAAATCTTTGCAATATGATAGATTAAAATGTTACATCATTTCAATTTTCATTTCTTTGATTACTAGTAAAAACTTTTTCATATATTTCTTTGTCATTTTTAATTGTTTTTTCAAGACATTTTTATCCTGTCCTTTACCACTTTATCATCTCTCTCCCTTTATGCAGTGGAGGGGGTAGGGGAGGAAAGAATATATAAAACATAGAAGTCTAAAAGAATATGTAATAAAATAATAACATTGGAATAGCTATTTTCTTTCTTTCTTTCTTTCTTTCTTTCTTTCTTTCTTTCTTTCTTTCTTTCTTTCTTTCTTTCTTTCTTTCTTTCCCTATTTATATGATCTATTTTTTTCAAAAAGAACACATACTACCTATGTAATAAAATCCTGGCCAAATATGTGCAGCTCTGGAATGTGTTTCTGCAGACATACGGTGATTTATGTAATGATCATTCTGGTTCAGAAGCTATTTTCTGAGCAGCAAAAATATCAGAGCTCTAAAAATGCACCGAAATGGCCTCATGCAGTTCAATATATACAGGGTTTTATAAAACACATAAAATGTCATTTAAAACATGCTGGTAATTCTTGGGGCGCCTGGTTGGCTGAGGTGGTGGAACATGTGACTATTGATCTGGGGGTTGCAAGATCGAGCCCCATGTTGGGTGTAGAGATTACTTAAAAATAAAATCTTTACAGAAAAACCAACATGTTGGCAATTTCTTAAAAAGTGAAACATAAATTTAACATATGACAAGTGGAATTCACTTGTAGGTCTCTACCAAGAGAAATAAAAACATACATCCATGACACAAATGTTCATAGCAGCATTATTCATCACAGCCAAGGCTGGAAATGATCCAACTGTCCAACTGGTGAACGGATGGACGAATGAGATATACCCATACATCGCCATATTACTCAGCAATATAAAGGAACAAACTCTTAATATGTGTTACAACATAAATGAACCTCAAAATAGATGTTTTAATGAAAGAAGATAGATGTAAAAGTAAAAGTCCACATACTATATCCAGAAATGTCCAGAGAATGCCAACAGAGGCAGAGTATATAGGTTAGTGATTGCCTACAGGCTGGTCTGGGGATGACAGTGGAGAATGGGCAAAAAAATCCCTTTGGGGTGATGGAAATGTTCTCAAACTGAATGGTAGGTGTTGGCAGCACACTCTGTAAATATTCTAGAACCACTGTCTAGTCAACATAGGTGAATCTTGTGGTTTATCAAGTACACCTCAATAAAGGTTTTTTTAAAAAAAGAATCTAAAATACATCATTTAAAATAAAATTTTAAGTGAAATATTTTTCTAAAAGTTCTTAAGTTCACAAAGCGATTACTGAAATTTATCTTTCCAGTTTTGTCTTTCCCGTTTATCTTCTCAATTCTCTCACATAAATTTGTAAAACACATAAAGTGTCATTTAAAACATGCTGGTAATTCCTTGGGGTGCCTGGCTGGCTGAGGCAGTGGAGCATGTGACTCTTGATCTGAGGGTTGTGAGTTCGAGTCCCATGCTCAGTGTAGAGATTACTTAACAATAAAATCTTTACAAAAAAACCCAACATGTTAGCAATTTCTTAAAAGGTTAAACACAAATTTAACATATGATCCAGCAATTCCACTTGTAGATCTCTACCCTACATTGATAAATTTTAGAATCTTACTGTTTCCTTATTTTGTGGATTTGAAAACTAGCCTGTACAAATTTCAAATTTCAATACCGTCTCCCTGTCTATAGTCAGTAATGTGAAGTCTGGCCTAAATCTGGCAGAGAGCCACAATTCTGGATAAGGGCACTGAGAAATGTTACTGAGAAAACCCTAGACTATGTCAGAGTTCCCAAAGTCCACGAAAGAATCGTCAAATCATAAGTAACTAAGGTTTTTTTCTTGAGTTGCCAGAGACTCTGTCTGGTTTAGGTAAGACAACTGAGAGCAGAGGCAAAGACTTTGCTTACTCAGTCCTTATCTAGCCAGGTTTATCCAGGTGGTCTGTCTACACAGACTTACTTGCTGATGAGTTTCAGTGCGTCCATTTATCCAGAGGCTAGCATCTCTCTTCCCTCAGGGATATCTAACTTTTTCCTCAATACTTTTGTGTAGGAGAAAGTCTGACGCATTTTCAGATGATGTAGATATTCATGTATCTTTACCAGTTGTTGCTCCGGGATGGAATTCCACAATTGTTACTGTTCTCTCGGGGTGTGTGTAGGCTGCTAACCGTCCCCAGTATCCATTTTTCTTGTTTCCTTTTAGTACTAGAAGCCCAGCTTTAGCAGGCAACATGGCCGTCCAACTGGACACATGAGGCCCCAGCTTCCCTCACTGTGAGATGTGTGCATGTGACTAAGTGTTCACCATGCAGAAGTGATGTGTACAACTCTGCATCTCCCCTCCACTTCCTCTCTCTCCTCTTCCTATAGGCTGGGATGGGAACATGGGATAGCACCATGGGAGCAGTGGAATAACAATGTAGATGGGACTTGGGACTCTGAGCTACACCCCTATTTCTGAATTCATAGACATAGGAGAGAAATAAGCTTTTTTGTTTCATCAGCTTAGCCTATACCCTAATTAAAATCCTGGGTTAGGCATCAGAAGACCTGAATCCTAGGTTCACTTTTGCTTTTAACTAACTGTGAGGCTTTTGGTAAATCACTTTATTTTTCTGAACCTCAGTTTCTGCATCTTAAAATTAAAAGATTGGACTAGAATAGGAATCCTAACTTTTTCATGCCATAGACTTCTTTGGCAGAGTGACAAAGAAAGTATAGAGGCCCCTTCTCAGAATAATGTTTCAAATGCATAAAATAAAATACATGACATTGCCAAAGAAACTAAATATATTGAAATATAACTCTAATCATAGAGCCTTCGGGAGACTGTGGATCCCAATTAAGGACACCTGACCTCTAAAGTTCCATTTGGTCAAAATTCCTATGAGTTTATGATTCTATTTAGTGCGCAAGAGATTAAAAAAAAATTAGTAAGTCTCCTGTATTGTTTATATTTTAGTTTTCTGTAAATTATGATGTTTTGACACTTTAAAACCTTTCTGACTGGGAAGACACTGCCCCTCCCAGGACTAGCCAACTCTTGGAGATAGCAAGGGCTCATCCAGGAGCATGCCTATGATATGCAAACCGACCAATCCAGAGCCACGCCTCCTCTATCTGGCCTGTGCACCCCATGAGGCCATATTCTCCTGCCTTAATCATTGTTGGGCCAGTTAGCAGGCCACTAGGGACCACGCCTATAGAGTGGAGTCTACCAAAATGATTCAAACTAGCCAATCCTAAACTGTTTATCTTGCCCTGCCTTGCCTTTCCCACAGAAACTCCAATAAAAGCCATGGCCTAAGCTCTCCCCACCTCCTGCCCCTTCTGCCTCCTGACCAACCCGACCTATGCACATGTTTCCCCTGGTGGCCCTACGTGGTGTGCTAAAACCTGTGAGTGTAATAAACTTTGTTTTCCCAAGCCTCTCCTGTGTCTCTCTTGTGGCCACACCTGACTAACATCACAGAAGAGAGCACAGAACACTGGCCCTGTAGCCTGTAAGTATCGATGGTCTTCCAAACGCGCTGGGATCCCATGTAGAAGTAACATTCCCACTTGTGGACATCCACTCCATTCAAGACACAGGTGAAGAAAGAAAGACTCTTAAAATCACACAGTTTGCCCTAAGGATTAAGTTGTAGGACCTTGTTTCCTAGTTCATTAAAGCTGAAACTATAAAGAAGGGGTCTGGAGTGAAATAATGAATTTGCTCTGTGAAATAGATATTAAAGAGTAAGTCCCCCAGAGCACATCCTCTTCTATTGCAGCTTCCATAAACTGAAATGGCTTTTTCTATTGTTGGGATGTAGCATCTCTACTCGAACACCTATAGAGAGCTGCACTGGTGACTCACTGAAGACAAAGAAAGTCTGACATGAGTGATAGTAACACAGTCCGGAAGCTAGTTACCTTTGGGTTGGTGCCTCAGGGGTAATCTTTTCATACTGCGTCTAATTTTACTGGAAGTTAATAACCTTATGCCATGTATTATGGAAGAATTTTCAAATGGCTCTTTCATCATTACAAAAACCATTTTTGGATAGATTGATTTGGCCTCAGTGTTTTAAACATTCTTGGGTGTTCTGCTTTTTGCTGGGTCTTACCTCGAACAAATACATAAGCGCTATATTGTTCATAATATTCTCCCATTCGTACACGGATTGTGTAGAGGCCTTCATCTTCTTTGTTGAGATGAGAAAATGTCAGCGTTGCTCGATCTCCGCTCCAAAGTGTTTGCACCCATTTGGATGGAGAAACAGGTGCTCCTGGAAATTTTTTTAAAAAGTAAGAAAATGAACTGAGTTTTCCTCCCCTTGCTCCCTTCTTTTTCCATCCTTCCCTCCTTCCTTTCCTCCCTCCCTCCCTCTCTCTCTGCCTCTTCTCCTATATTGAGAGCTATTTGACTTTTAGTGAAAGTCTCTAGGGCTTTGAGCCATTCTACCATGCTTATATTGGTAAAAAAAAAAAAAATACTATATCAGAAGTGAAGGGACCAGGGCCAGATACATAATCTGCCGGGTCTAGGTCCACTGCAAAATGAAATTACAAAGCCCCTGTTCAAAAAGCAGAGAAAAAAATACAGTTATAGGTACTAAAATATAAGGCTTTTTCCTCCAAAAATATTTTACTACATATAAAATATAATTGGGGTAATGCAAATTGCAAAAAAAAATTTTCATGCCATAATTTTATATATAAAATATTTTTATTAATGTAATATCTTGATTGATAATAAGATATTTCAGGCTTGCTTTTCTGCAAATTCAGTTATTAGGTCATCAGATTTATACTTTTGGCAACTTCATTTTAAGTCAATGTAATTGAGGGGCACCTGGATGACTCGGTCAGTTGAGTGGCCAACTCTTGATTTCTGCTCAGGTCATAATCTCAGAGTCATGAAATTGAGCCCCACAACAGGCTCTGTGCTCAGGCGGAGTCTACTTGTCCCTCTCCCTCCCCCTCTGCCCCTCTCCTCTACTCCTCCATCTCCCATCAAATAAATAAATAAATCTTAAAAAAAAAAAAAGTAACATGAGTCACTCTTTGCAAATGCAAGATCAGAAATGAGTTGATCATTTTTAATTTTGAGAAGGATCTTTCTGCTGATGCAACTGTTACTGTAGCTGTTAAGATAATACATACTTAAAATATTATATAGTTTTATACTATATTGTATTACATAGATAAGTTCTTATAAAGTTAACATTGGGTTAACTTTCTGATAAATTATTTCAAAATATAAATTTTAGTACTCTAGAGTTAATGATTCTTAAGGAACAAAATTTCTAAAAAAAATTTGACTTCATATAGATTAGTTTCATGTAAGTCTGGATTTAATTTTAAATGTAGTTTTACATAATAATATTTTGATATTTTCTCTACCATGTTCTATAACTTGTGGAGGTTATACAAGAGGCTGAAAATGATTTGTATATAACCCAAATGTCAGTTTATGCATTCTATCACTGTATCTTCAATTACAAGGAAAAATTCATTTTAAAATTATCTTCCTTGTTAATAATTGCTTCATCCACAGTTTCATATGAAAATAGTGTTCTTTTTCATTAAATGGGACAATCTTTAAGCTTAATTTACATTTTTCAGCCTCTGAATATTTACTGTGCAGTGTTACAGCCATTTTCAAAACCAGGGATTCTAAACTCTTTGAAGAATTCCAACAACTTCCTCATATGCTTTACTGCAACGCCTATATGCATGATTTTATTTTGTAATATTTTACTGACAAAGTTTACTGCCTGGTTGCTGGTAGTTCCTGTCCTGATGCTCAGGCCAGTAAGTTAGTATTTGTGCAGATCCCATAGCAATGAGCTCTGGGGAAGGAGGGGCGGGCTGGCAAGCTGCGGCTGTAGGTTCCCATGCTGCCCCCGCTTGGAGCCTCTTCCCTTCCCATGTTCACCATCCACAGTGCTGTTGCCATTACTGGTTTTGGGCTGGACCCAGATGCTCTGGACTGCCCCAGGCACCTGTGTGCACAACTGAAGTTCAGGCCAGCTGCTTGGTGAGAACTCTGCTCTCTGCCCACCAGGCTGAGGGGTCAGTGGGCATGCTCCATAGTGCCACTGGACTTCAGTGGACTTCCCTTAATTTTACTAAATAAAATTAACTTATAAAATAAATATATAAGTAATTTATAAAAATGCATTTTTTGTCATCCTTTCCACAGATTACTTGGTGATAAGAAATTATAACCACCACAAATATATTATGAAAGTTCTGCTACTTTGATATATGCATAAAAACTCTTTCAACATCCAGTAGGTTATGCCTTCTAATGTCCAGATTCTGCCAGTCCAAGTCTGTGGTCTTATGGACACTCATGCTCGGGTGCCATGCCCCGTCTGCTACCTTCTGTGAATAAGAACCTAAGTGAGAATTCATCATAAAGGCTCACCGTTCCGATACCACTGGATCTCTGGCTGGAAATGCTTAATTTCAGGAGTGATAACTACACGGCAGCCTAGACTCATTGTCTCGCCCTCTCTTCCAAAAGACACATCAAACTTGTCATCAAAGTGGATCTCAAACTTGGATGCATAACCATAAGGGGTCACAGCAACTGGGTACAACAAAAACAAACATCAATAATTTGGTTTTTTTCTCATCAAAGAGACACTAGCATTTTAATAAGCAGTCAAAACAAACACTGATCAAATGAACTATCTGGCCAAAAATTAAGTCTTACAAAGAAGTACATAGCACATTCCCAAATATTATGATGTGAAATGGAAATGCTTGCTTCATTGGTCAGATAAGCTCAATATTTATTTTTATTATTGCAATGAATAGAATTTAAAGGTCAGGCTTAATACCCCACATAGCATATAAATGAATACCACATTTAGCTTAGACTTAAATACTTAGCATAATATATGCACTTTTTAGATTTCTAGTTCATTTAAAACTCAGCTGCTCTACTCTCCAGACAAAGAGTCATATCAATTACTCATAAAAATAGAGTTTTCCGACTTATTGGAAAAATTTATTGCTTCAGTATCTTTAGTGATCTGAGTGAAAAAAAAATATTAAAAGAAACGTCAAATTGAAAAGTTTATAATATTGTGACTTTAAAAAATACTTTTCTTAGAAATATCTTACTTATAGATTGAGTATATACATGCATCATAAACCCTCCCAGGCTTTATTTTCTCTTTTCTCAAGGAAAAGAGCTTGGGAAAATAATGACTGCGTTAACGGGTTACCATGCCATGTACTTGAATTTGACATGTCGTCTAATCCTTTCAAAAACCCCATGGCACAGATTTTTTTTTTCCCCTCTCTTTCAGATGAGAATGTAGAAGTTCACAAAAATAATACATAGCTAATGTCCAGGGTTCAAAGGTATTATGTGTGAAATTCAAACCCATAGCTGCCCGACTCTAAAATTTAGGCCCTGTCTCACAGTTCATCTCTCTTCCCAACACCTCTTAGAATTAATTTGAAAATGCAAGCTAAAATTTATTGAGTTCATCTTGTGCCAAGTATTGGTCCCAGTGTTAAATGTCTATTAACTCAAACCTCATAATAGCTGTCTCGGGTAAGTTCCATTGTCATCTCTCTGTTTTATAGATGAGGAAACAGAAGCATAGGGAGGCCTAATTAACTGCCCACAATGACACTGTAGAGCCAGGGTTTACACTGGCAGGCTCTTTCCAGAAGCTGTGCTCTCCAGCAATACGTGAGATTGCCTTGACTCCGTGTGTCCTCTGGGAACCACTAACCAAGAGTGAAACAACCACTCTGAAGCAGAGGTTCCATCTGCCCCACTTCTATATGATGATGTCCTGCTGAGATCAAAAGTAAAACACATCAATCAGACCTCGCTGTCTGGGAAGGCGGGCTGGCTCCAACGCTGCCTTAGGAGGTAGAGATAAAGGTTACAAAATAGAGATAACGGTTAGGTTGGGATTTGGCGAATCTGTGAGCCAGATCTGGACTGCCTCCTGCTTTGTACCATTAGAAATAATTTTTCAATTTTTTAATGGTTGAGATAGAATCAAAAGAAGAAGAATATTTTGTGACATGTGCAAAGTCATAGAAAAATTCAAATTTCAATGTTTATAAATAAGGTTTTATTGGAACACAGCCACATTCAGTTTTTACCTACTGTCTATGGTGACTTTTGTCTTGCAAAGGTGGAGTTGAGTAGTTGTGACAAAGACCATAGTGCCACAAAGTCTAAAGTATTTACAGTCCTAAAGTATTTATAATTTACAAATTACAGTTAGTTCACAAATTACAGTCACAGGAGTCCTTTACAGAAAATGCCAACTCCTGTTTTAGAATATGGTTTAGAGGGTGCCTGGGTGGTACTCGGTTAAGGGTCCAACTCTTGATTTTGGCTCAGGTCATGATCTCAGGGTCATGAGATAGGGCTCCACACCTGCTTAAGATTCTCTCTCTCCGGGGCGCCTGGGTAGCGCAGTCGTTAAAGCGGCTGCCTTCGGCTCAGGGCGTGATCCCGGCGTACCGGGATCGGGTCCCACATCGGGCTACTCCGCTATGAGCCTGCTTCTTCCTCTCCCACTCCCCCTGCTGTGTTCCCTCTCTCACTGGCTGTCTCTCTGTCACATAAATAAATAAAATCTTAAAAAAAAAAAAAAAAAAAGATTCTCTCTCTCCCTCTTCCTCTGCTCCCCTACCCCACTAAAAAAAAAAAAAAAAAAAAGGAATACGGTTTAGAGTTAGAAAGACAAACTTACAAGCCCCTACGCTACCATTATGTGTGGTTTTGTCTCATGATTTAACCTCTCTAAAACTATTTCCTCATCTGTATAGTGTAGATAAACGACACCTATTTTATAAGCTTTGGGAGAACATTAAATGATCACTGCATATAACAAAGTGTCTTAGTATGCTGTCTGGTACAACTGATCAATATATATTAACTATTAGAACAGAACCACAGGCAGGGAGCTTCATCTATGATATTTATCAGCATATTCCAAGCACCTAAACCAGTACCTCGCATATAGCAGATGCTCAATAAATGTTAGTTGAATAAATGAATAAAAGCCCTCTGTTTTCTATGTTGGGAACAACTGCACTCAGTTCAGGGACCAGTCAGAGGAGGATCTGAAAGATTAAGAAGTTAGAGAAGTAAGGTTGAGCTGGGCTTTTGGACCCTAGCTTGATGGAGAAGAGAGAAGTGGGAGAAATATGGATCATGATATGGCGGTGGGAATGAGCAAGACACATTCGGATGATTGTGAAATAAATGATTAATAAGCCAGTCTTAGGGACAACAGGAGATAAGTCATAGTTTCAGAATTTTCAACTATTCTATCTCAGTAAAAATCAAACGATAGGAGAAAAACATGATATGGCTTCTGTTCCTCCCTCACTTCTACTCATCATCCCCTCCCACCCGCCCATGGGATTGATACCAAAGATTAAAACTTGGAATATTAAAATTAGGAGCTATCCCATGACACTGACGGAACAGGTCATCTACAGACACCAAACTAACCAATTAGGTGAAAAACTGACCCATGAAAAAGTACCTTCATCAAGCATTTTCAAAACTATCATTTATTTTTTAATGTTCAGAAAATAAGTTCAGGCTTGACTAACTTTTTCAGTTTGACCACTGTAAGCACTGAATTATTTGAACAACCATAAGGGTTTTACTTTTGTTGCTGCCTATGAAAAGATACTCAGATATAGGTGAAATGATTGAAGTTCATAAATTACCACAGATCAGAATATTTTTAATAGTTTGTTATTAAAGCACATTTAGACATTTTATTTATTTGTTTGTTTATTTATTCTCAGAGAGGGAGAGGAGGAAGGGCAGAAGGAGAGGGAGAGAGACAATCTTAAGCAGGCTCCATGTCCAGTGTGGAGCCCAACATGGGGCCTGACCTCATAATCCCGAGACTATGACCTGAGCCGAAATCAAAAGTTGGATGCTTAACCGACTGAGTCACCCAGGTGCCCCTAGATTTCATTTTAAATTACACTTCATAAATTAATGTATCTGTTTATTCATTCATTATCAGACACGTAACAGTTAACAGCTTCAGTGTGATGGATGCTGTGATGGGGGTGCCATGGTCTCACCGGGGACACCTAACCCTGACTGGGCAGATGTGGGTGTGGGAGTCAGACATGGATTTCTCCAGGAGGTGATGCTGACCTGGATGCTCTGATACAGGACACACTTGTGTGTGGGGGGGGGCATGGTTAAATCACTGCCCAGGTTTGTGTAATCATCTTTTTCAGTTTAACACAGAAAGACTTAAAAGCAGTTGCCATTTTTAGCCCATCATATCTGGGCTTTTATAAAACCAAAATGAAGCAGTTATATTCAGAAAGAGAATAGTAACCAAAGAATCTAAAAAATAAAACCCAGCATAGATAGCTATTCTATGCATACTAACATATATTATAATAATCCTATCTTTTATTTCAGCATTCTAGAATGGCTTAATCTGCTGTATTTTAAACAGAGATGACATTTAGCAAATATATTTTTAAACTTACAGCTGAGGGGCAGGGTGGAAACCCCAGCATGGAAGCGAGTCTCATCAAACTCTCCCTTATATCCTAGAAAAGAAAGCGGATATGCATGTGAACTGCTTCCTGATTTATTTTTTAGCAACGAGAACAAATTTCTTAAAGTACACTTTGAATAAAACAAGTGCAGCAAACCTACTCTTTACCACGACTGAAGCATATGCTGAAAGCTCCCCTTTAACGTTCATCGCTGAGGCCCGGTACTGAGCAGTGTCTTCAAAATCACACCTGAAAGGACAGATGCAGATGAGTGACCATTGCTACAAGCTGTTCTTCTATCGAGGATCTCTTTGCTAACACGGCACACTGCAAATCCCTGGGCAGCACGTGGCTCAGGGGAATTTTGATGAAGCGGACTCTGATCCAGCCTCCTGCGGGATTTTATATAAGGCAGGATATCGTCTACAGTTTCAGGCCAGCAGCACAGTACGGGAGGAGGACACCTATGGTCCACTGTGACCCCAGCCCAGGTTCATTTAAAAAGTCCAAAAAAACCTCTTAAGCGCATAAATTACAGCATGAACAGTGGATGATTAACTGGTCTAAAGTGGTGTCAGGAGCAGAAAATGTCTGGCCATGCAGGTAGCTTCCCAGAGCACCCCAGGGGTACAACTTTCCTGCTGGCCTCCCTTGGGGAGAGTTTCAGTCTGGGGGCAACAGGGCGACAGAAAGGGAAAGACACAGCCTGCCTGAGCTTTAAACCGGGTCTGGGTCTGTCTGATGTGTGGTTCAGTGTTCTAGCTTCAAAGTACAAATATGGTGTTTCTCTCTCAACTCAACTAAGGTTTAGGTCACACTTGGGAGTTTCAGTCCACATCACAACTCAGCAGTGCCACTTGGAAGTTCCTGTAAGTTATAATACAGAAATCGGGATGTGTTTCATAATGGAGTAAGAAAAAGAATGATCTCACAGAGATGAACAAGCTAAGATTTCAAAGCAGGTCATTTTGTGTCTTATCACAACCAGTGTCTGTGTTCTTCATTGACCTGGATTTACCATCATTTATAAAAACTTATTTCTCATTGAAATTTTATGGACATCAACGGAACTCCAAGAAGGTCAATATGGTTGCTTTTCTCAAAACCATTTAATTATAAAGCAACCAGGTAGCTCACTGCAGCCTCAGTAGAACCACCAACCGGCAGAACTGAAGTGACTTAAGGTAAAGGTCAGTACTTGGCCAATGTCCCAGGGCCCTAGGGTTCTGCTTGAAACCCAGGATCACGTGTGTCACCTGCTCTGATCAGAATGATATAAATTTTACTCTGACATCTCAGCATGTCATGGTTTCAGGTGAACTAAAAATGGTGGGACTTCTTCATCGACATAACCAGGCTTGGATTTCAAAACCATATTAGGAGATAGATTAAATGTTTGAGGACTTAGAAATTTTGATGTGGGTTTGGCTTTCAAATTTTGCTTTGGATTTTGCTTTAAAAACATCCCCATGTCCAGTCCTGCCTCCATCTGCACACTGACAGGTGGGTGCATAGTTTCCTGCACTTCCTGGGGAGCTGAAGGAGAGAATTTATCCCAGGGCAGCTTACTTTCAGTGCTACCCACCACAATCTCCATGGTCTTCATGGATTCAGGGCAAAAAAGGATGATGATGATGATATTGATTTGGAATGGAGAAGGATAGCTAAATATAAATGCCTATTTATGTAACTTATTTTCTCACTAATGTCTAAGAAAAACTCTCAAGTGTATAAAAGGATAAGCTAAAAGGTACAAATTAATTTTTTTCTCATCATTTCTAATTAAATTCAAACATAAGATGACTTTGTGACCATGTTGCATTGGGAAGAAAGGGGGACAGCGGTTGTTAACCGCTGAGATGCCTCCCCAGGCAATTGTCGAGTGACACACATGGACCCTGACATCCTCTTACGCATTGATCTCCAGAGTGTGCATTCCATATCGACTCTCAATGATGTATTTTCCAGGGTTTGCGTGGACGTTGATTGGCACCTGGTTTTTATACCTGTGAGATAATGGAAACAAGGCGAAGTAAGTTGAAATGTAAATAGCTTTATGATTAAAAGCACACACACACGTGATTCTTGTTTTTGAAGGAACACCTGTAAACACAGCACTGAGGTTAACCACAGCATCTATTCAATAAATACAAATCTACAGCAGATTAAATAAAATGCACTATAAATACAATAAAACTTCTCAATGAGCGTGCTTTCCTCTCTTCATAATCATAAAAAATTACATTGAAGTTGTTGACCATTCATAACAGTGTGGTGGAGTCTCACATATACAATGTTGAATGAAAAGAGCCAGACACGAAAGAGTACATAGTATAGGGAAGCCTGGGTGGCTCAGTCGGTTAAGCATCTGTCTTTGGCTCAGGTCTTGAGCTTGGGGTCCTAGGATCGAGCCCTGCATCAGGTTCTCTGCTCAGCAGAGAGTCTGCTTGCTCTCTCTCTGTCTCTCTCAAATAAATTTTAAAAATCTTAAAAAAAATGAGTACATAGTATAATGATTGCTTTTATATAAAGTACAAAACCACATAAGACCAAATTACTGCTGTTAGAAATCGGGAGCGTGATTTCCCTGGGGTGTAGAGCAGATATGAAGGATGCATCTTGGGCGCTGATATTGTTTGGTTTCTTGTTTGGGTGCTGGTGACATTGGGTGTGTGCAGTCTACAAAAACTCATCAAAGCTCTACATTTATATGTAATATATACTTTTTGTGTATATTATACTTCAGTCAAAGACCTAAAGAAAAACTTGTCCATTGTTGACAAGACAGAAAGGAAGGCTTTGTGTTAGGGGTTTTATTGTTGGCTGTCTGCATCGGATGAAAGCAAAACATTCTTCCTACTAACATTCTTGCATGTTGTTAAAAACAATGTCATTGTATTGAAAACTCTTATATTTAAGTGTTTTTTTCTGTTAAAAGTAAGCATGGCTCTCGGCTTGGAAGAACTTAATGTCAATCATGAAAGGAAAAGTCTGACAAATAAAAGCTGAGAAAGTCCCTTTTTCTGACTGTCCTATTCCTGGTTAAGCCTCTCAGCCCTCAGAGGGCAGGCCGACATGGAGGGACCCTTCCTGAGTCACCATCTCTTGAGTCTGGAAGTGACATCTTTATTCTTCACCATGTCCTCATGCCCTCAGTAGCCAATGACTATGGTGTCAGACCAGGCTTTTCTGCTGAAGCCATGTTCTGTCCAGAAGAAGAGCTAGATTTCACTTGTTTCCCCTTCAAACACCCCACTTCATGTGCACAGATAACATAAATAACACTAATAACCACGACTGAGACAGAGCATTTACTATGAGCCAAGCAAGGTTCTAAGTGCTTTATGCATAGGTCAGAAAATTCAATCTTGGGGCACCTGGGTGGCTGAGTCAGTTAAGCGTCCACATTTTTGGCTCAGTCATGATCCCAGGATCCAGGTATTGAGTCCCACATTGGGCTCCCTGCTCAGCAGGTAGTCTGCTTCTCCCTCTTCCTCTGTCCCTCCCCCCTACTTGTGCTCTCTCTCACTCTCTCTCTGTCAAATAAATAAATAGAATCTTAAAAAAAAGAAGAAGAAAATTCAATTCTTAACAACTGCCTGAGAGAGCACTATTTTTAACATCATTTTTCAGATGAAGAAACCAAGGCATGAAGAGGTTAAATAACTTGCCTCAGTTCACACAGCTAGATAGCAAGATAGCAGAGCTGATACTTGAACCCAAGCACCCAGCTTGTGACAACATATGATGAGTAATTTCACACCTGACTCAATAGTCAATATTTCCTAAATATTCTCTGTTTAGCTGCATTTTATTTCTTCAGACTTCTGGAAATGGTTATAAAGAGGTTTGGGAGCAGGGAAAGCGGTAGAAATGGAGAGAAAGAAAGGAAATAATCTTCAGTCAGTTCCTTTCTCTCCCTAGCTTACACAAACACACAAACAGACCCTTTGTCCCTAAAACATATTCATGTTCTATTCTTTTAAAAATGTGTCCTTCTCCTTTTTTTTTTTTTTTAAAGATTTTATTTATTCAACAGACATAGAGACAGCCAGCGAGAGAGGGAACACAAGCCGGGGGAGTGGGAGAGGAAGAAGCAGGCTCATAGCGGAGGAGCCTGATGTGGGGCTCGATCCCATAACGCTGGGATCACGCCCTGAGCCGAAGGCAGACGCTCAACCGCTGCGCCCCTTCTCCTTCTATACCTAGCAAAATTCCAGCTCATCCTTTGAGGTTCAGATCAAATGCCCTTTCTTCAATAAACTCCTCCCTGAAATCCCACATGATATTAATTGTTCCTGCCTCTCTACACCAGTGTTACTTGGTTCAAGCTGCAAGATAGAAAATTCACCAGATTATGGTGGTATGTATCTCTTCCTTCAAGCTGTCATTGCCTTGGTGACAGGGGTTGTGTCTGATCCATATTTACTTTTATTCCCACTCTCAAGGAAGGATGAGTCATGGGCAAATATTAGGCACTCAGTGTTTGTTAAATTGGCTTGAACAGAATTATTGTGTAACAATAGATTAGTTGTGGCTTCATAATGTTTGGCCAAAGGAACAGAGTTGTGACAAACACGTACTTCATGATATGGATAGTTTAAAATAAGTACATGCCAAGAGAGCCAAGCGAGGCTCTTTGTGTCTCGGTTCCCTCAGATGTGAAATGAGAGGGGTCACACTAGCTCAGGAATCACAGCTATGTGGCAGGTGGGGAGGCACAACCTTCTACCCCACCCACGGCAGAAGCGCTCGCTGTTCCCTGCCAGCCCTGAAGCGTCCTCGTCCGGCTGTCTCACCACAGAGCTCCAGGCAGACAGGGCTTTTCGAGCAGAGACGGCCTAGAAAAAGAAATCTGCTAGCCGCTCCTAATTTCAAACATTCCTTGTTTTGATGAATGACAGGGTAGGACAAGTTAATCAGCATGTTCTTCAGAAGAAATTGGTCTCAGTAATTTCACACTTGACTCAAAAGCTCCCTCTTGCTCAGGTTTGTGCATGAGCTGGGGTGTTTTCGGTGGTTCTTTTTAGCATAAGGAGAGACATATGACACCGAAGGCTATGGCAAGTGGTACTTGAGCAACCAATTTAGTGACACTCGATTTGGCTTCTGACCGAAAATGTTGTTCATATCTCCATAAACTCTGAGTTAAAACAGTATCTGGTAGCTCCCAGTGGTTGCTTCATCTTCCTTGCTTTCCAGTCCTACCCCACTTAGCACCTTAATCCTTTCCTCAGCTAAATACCCATGACTTTTCTAATGTGACCACCTGGCCCAAGAAGTCGGTTTAAAATTTACACGCACATGACACACAACACTTTGAGGATCTTCTAGTCTTTTCTCTGGAACTCCAGATGTCAGTGTAAGAAAAGCCTGTGTAAAGCAGCAGACAAGGATTGAGTTAGGAAGCAACTCTCTTCTCTTCTCCGAGAACTTCACCTAGTCATTCAGGTTTGGGGTCACTTTGAGATTGTCCATCTTCCAGGATGAAGTCAGGGAAGGAAAGGATTTTTGGCCTGCTCTGTATAGTCTTCAGAGCTTGTTATTTCTGGAAAGTGAAATTCCAAACAGGCCAGTCAGAGGCTAATTTTGGAGAGTAACCTACACTCTGGGATTATTTGTCAAAAGGCTTCTGAAATTCGTTTTTTTTTTTTTTAAGATTTATTTATTTATTTCAGAAAGACAGAGAGTGTGCATGAATGGAGGGAGGAGAAGAGGGAGAGAGAAAGAGAGGGAAAGTAGACTGCTTGCTGAGTAGGGAGCCCTATGACTACGTGGGCTCGATCTCAGGACCCTGTGATTGTGACCCTGAGATCATGACCTGAGCCAAATCCAAGAGTTGGAGGCTTAACCAACTGCACCACCCAGGTGCCCCAAGGCTTCTGAAATTCTTGTGAATGTTCACATGTACACCATTTTCCTTATCATTCTCATGTAGAGTTTATGAACTACTTATTAGTTAATGAGCTTTCATTATACTGTAAGTATTTGTAGAATAATATTCTTTCTTTATGTGTGTAAAACACAGACTTCATTTCCCCAAATAAATGTCTGGATCTTGGGCTGACTCGATAACAAGGGATTATAGTGAAAGCTCTTTGGCAGTGTATAGCATGATCAGGCAAAAAGGTTCATTCTGATTTTTTCTCTCAACGAATAATGCATGCCAAAATGATCTTTAACCTGTTGAGTCTCACCATAAACTGTGATTACTATTTAGAATCCAACTTTGTATTTTTAATAAATAGCTATTACCCACTTTAAAGACCAGTTGGCTAAGAGAGGTCTACCACATTAGGTTAGACTTTGGGCTTAAATAAATAAGAAAAATCTAAAATAAAACTCCAAACCCTTATGTTGGGAGGTGATTATAAATTATAAATAATGTTAACTTTAAACTCTTTTAAATGTAGTTGTTTTCCCACGATAATACGGTAGTAATTGCTAAATTTGAATAACATCGTGAATAACTCTAATCTTGTAAACAAATTCAATGGATGATTCTATTATGGAATTTATAAATTCTCATAATTTGCAAAAACAGAATAAGACTTTTCCAAATCTCCAGACTCTTCCTGAAATACATTTCTCATACTATTTTATTCTGAGGTTTTGAACTATTATCATGCCGAATGACAAATTTCTTTAAGTGTCTATTTGACAGTAACTTTAGGAGCAACGTGAAGAATTCCGAACAAGTATTTTAAGTGTCCTGCTTGATGATCCAGCCTAGTATTCACAGATAGATCCAAAAACATGGGTGTTGAGTGAGTAAATGAATGAATTGCTACTCACTAATACCAACACATTGCTCCAGTGAGTTTGCGTGAATCTCCCCACAGATTACAATCCAGATTTTCATTGACAAAATTGATCTAGACTTTGCACTGGAAATCCAATTAAATCTGGCTCTTTTTTTAAAAAGTATAAAATTAACTCAATTCCTTCCTTTCCTAAAAGAGAACTTTCCTCTTCTCCCCTATTTCATATACTTTAACAAATCTGAAAAGGCAATACACTTATATGGTCCAAGAACCAGAAAGTATAAAAGGTACACAGGGAACAGTCTCCTTCAGACGTGTCTGTCTTCCATCCAGTCATTCCCACAGCTAACTGTTCTCCTTGGGTTCTGACGAATCCTTCCAGAGTTTCTTTATGCAAGTAAAACAAATACAAACATAAATTTTTCTCCTCTTCTTTTAAACCAATATATAGCCTATTATACAAGTTATTACATAAACATAGCCTAGTAAATTAAGTAAAACAACTTTGGCATTTTTCACCACATATATACGTCTCCTTTTGTGTTGACAAAGCCCTCCTTCAGGATGGCCAGCTTCACTGGGGTTGTGCAGAAGCATCCTTGCAACTAACTTTTCTCCTGGACCCAACGCCTAAACAGGTTTCCTTCTGCTCTTAAAGTGACTTGGGAATTGGATGGTGTCCCTTGGCGTCTCTGCACCTGGCCCTGATGAGTGATATGTGCTCCTGTCATTTAGTGATTTCTGGGTAACCTCTATCCATTTAGACAGACTTGGTCAGTACATGGGATTGGCCAAAGAGCAGCTGCTGCGTGTTCATATCATTTGTTAGACCTCAGGGACTTCCATGTCCCGAGAGTGCTTAGTGGAAACTTGGAACTTAACCCTCTTTGGAAAGGGCTCTAAGGGAGCCAGGCCCCAGGCACACATGCCCTTGAAAAACATGGCTGAGGACCTAACAGCTACAAGGCAGCATGACAAGGCAGCATGACTGCAGAAAGCATCGTCACAAACCCGTTCCCATGATTTACCTCCTTCTATTCAGGAAGGTCATCCCCAATTATTTCTTTCTTACTTGTACTTGGTGCCAGGCCCAGAAAGCTACAGTTGAGTAACAAAAAGACATCAATGCCAGTAGAGGAATCACCAACAACCTTGGTTTGTGCTTGGGTTGTGGGTCCCCTGCTCATTGAGGGGACGCATGCTTATTGAAGACAGGGTACTCTGTGCCAGTGTTATGAAGTAAGTCAGAGCTTCGTTTAATGATTATTTTTTAAAAGGCAGCATACCCAGGAAGGTACATGAAGCCCATACAGAGGTTTACTCCCAGGGGTGGGTTTACCTGGAGGCCAACAGAGTTTCAGCATCTCTCACCAGCACAGGTCTCCTCAAGGCTCACTGACTAATTTCTATTATTAACATTCTTTTTTGTAAAGAATGCCCCCAAATTGTATGAGCTTCGTGCCCCACAAAACCTGGATCTGACCTTGTTTACTGCCATAGCTAATTTTCAGTTACCTGCTAGCTGACTGTCTAAATTTAAGCCTTATCCAGGGGCAAATCTTGCTCTCTGAAGTACAGTTCACTATTTTCTTAGTGGCCCACTGGTTCTTTTGTTTTCATATTTACTTTCCACTTGGCTTGCAAGGCAACAGGATTTTCTGTGAAATGCTCTGATCTATCCCTATGGGGAGAATTTTATAAAGAATGGAGTTGTCTCCTCCAAGCACTAAAGGATGTTTAGGAACTTGAGAAGACTTGTTCCAGTAAACGAACAGCTTCCCAATCGTTCCTGAGTCAAATATTGTGTCTGTATCTCCATTTTTGTTTAAAACGAGCCCCTGGGATATAGTTCACTGTTAAGAAAAAAAAAATTTCAAAGCCAGATGTGAAAGAGTTGGGGAGCCAATCATACTACTTCTCAGCTCCATTAGTGAGAATAACCGAAAATTGACAGTACTTCTATTTTCCAATTTAACTAGAATTCAAAGAATTGACAATTTAGTCATCTCATATTTTTGTGGGGAGTTTTTAGATTTTTTGCTTGTTTTTAAATCACTCCTTTTCCAGCCAACAAAACATGACACAGGAGTTTAATATCTGACAGAATTTGAGCTCTGCCTTCGTGAAAACACATCACTCTGGCTCAGTAACACCATCAGTGGTACATGGCATGGTTGTGTTATATTTTAGCAGGTATGTATTTAATTTAAAAAAAAATGCTTAAGAGATTAGTATCTATCTCCCAGAAGTTCCTTTGTATCCTTTTGAAAATCGTCTTTAACTCTAATTTTTAAAAAGCAGGGGGAAAAAAGAATATTTGCAATAAATATATCTACTTGATTAAGGACTCCAATTATTCATTTATCAGTAGTGCATTTTAATTCATAAGGGAAGAGGAATTTCTTAATGACCAAATAATATTTCTTAGAGCTAGAAATTTGTTGTTCTTCACACATTTCAATTGGAAAGTTTGGAGTTTTTTTTATGAGGTGGGAAGTTATCAGTTTCTTAAGAGGAAATATCCCTTTAATGGGCCAAAGTATGCAACTCCATAGTCACAGAGAAAGGTGGGGCCAAGATTGACTGATTCCTAGCTTCATATAGATACCCTTATACTTTAAAGCTTGTAAATTGATTTTTTTTAAACTTCATCTTCATTAAAACATGTCCCTTGTCAAGGACATGTTGGTCCTAGCCAGGTGTCTAACCAACAGAGATAATGGACAAGAAAGAAGGAATCAGGCCCTCTGCCAGTGGCAATGACATTCCATGTAGCATTTATATTGCAACATAGGGTGCATTTACCACCACTCCTGAGGATAAGGAAACAGCATGCAAAATACCCGTTTCAGGGAATTAGAAAACATCTTTTGAGGTTGGCTCCACCATATTCATACTTCTGCTGTCTGTGGCAGGTAACATGACATATAACAGGAAAGTTTGGAGTTTAGGGATCATGAAGTCATTGACAATTTTAATACGATATACAATGGAAAGAGAAAATGGGTGCTTATTCTTTATGGAAAGAAAATTCTTTTTTTTTTTAAATTTTTAATTTTAATTTTTATTTTTTATGGAAAGAAAATTCTTAAGACCCTGTACTAAGGAATATCTTTCATCCAGTTCCCTCTTTTATTTGGCTTTAGAGAGCATGTTGAGACCTCAGCTCACTTGAGGAGCAGAGATGAAGACCTCTGGGTTTTAACTTTTTTTTAAAAGAGTATTGCTTCTGGTCACAAAATAATACCTATACTGCATGGGAGCAAATTTTTATTTAAATGTTATGTCCCATAGCAGTTATGGCCATATATTTTCTTTGTATGTAAGTACGTTTACTACATTTTAATACTGTGTAAGATAAAGACCCCTTTTATAACAGGATTATGAAGTATCATAATATATCATAATGTACACAAGACTGTTCTTTCTTCTCATTTATAATATATTCATCCTGGTATCCTTTCCTCACTATATAAAAAATCTATACAAACTTATAGGTACTTTCATTGACTCTTGCATATTCACAATGCTGAATATCTTCACTAGATATAAAATTAGTTTTGTGTAATAGATTCTACGAGTAATTTTCATATAGATAACATACCATGTGACACGAGGTTCTGGCCAGCCGGATACAGAGCAATGTAATTTTACATTTTCTTTCTCCCAAACAGTGTGGGAACGAGGTTTAATGACAAATTCAGGAGCATGGAGAAGATGATCTTCATTCAACTTTCTATGAAATGCCTCGGTTTCTTCTAACTATAAAAAAAAATCAAAATATTATGAAATCAAAGTAACCTGTGCTACTAAAATAACAAATAAAAACCCAAATTATCATTTTTCCACTTGGAGGCTTACTTTTGCTTTTAGGCCAAAGGCCTTCTCTTTTTCCCTGTTTTTTAAAAAGATTTTATTTATTTATTTATTTATTTATTTAAGCAAGGGGAGGGGGAGCAACAGAAGGGGAAGGAGAGGAACAAGCAGACTCTGCGCTGAGCATGGAACCCCACCTCCGGCTCCACTCAGGGCTCCTCACAGGGCTCAATCCCAGGACCCTGAGTTCATGACCTGAGCTGAAATCAAGAGTCAGATACTTGACCAGCTGTGCCACCCAGGCACCTGTCTTTTCCCCTTTTAAAAAGATACATTTAATTTTTAACATTCTATGCCTCAGCAACATATTTTACTTTCCCCTAAGGTGGATTTCTTAAGGTTCTGTAGAACCATAATTTCTGTAGAACCTAAAATTTCATGGAGTTTAAAACTACTAAGTCTGTCTTTCTTTGACCCGTATACATTTTGATGTTGTTTTCTTTAGTTTTGTTCCCCATAAGGCTATGTATTTCTTCATTCAGAACAAATAAATCTATACGTACACACACACATAATGTTACATGCATCTCTGCATTTATAAATTACATTAAATTGGGTTTTCTTACTGTTTTTGTCAGCGACAGGCGTTCTGCCTTCTCTCGAATTGCTACTTTCCTTGACTTCTTCTCAAAAGCTTCCTCCTGGTGAAGAGTGGATGTAGACTGTTTGGATACTGAGGACTGTTTGGATGCTGACGACTGTTTGGATACAGCAGATTGTTTGGATACAGCAGACTGTTTGGATACAGCAGATTGTTTGGATACAGCAGATTGTTTGGATACAGCAGACTGTTTGGATACAGCGGACTGTTTGGATGCCGTGATTCCTTCTTCACTAGCAAGAAGATTCCTCTGGGCTATGTAAGCAGCAGCTTCTTTAATTCTTTCTTCTTCCGTATCTGTAATTCCACTGACATGCACTTGGCTAAAATATAATAAGAGCAAAACATGGATACTGTGGATGGCTGTGATAGGATTGCCTAATTTTTACTAAGTTCAAAGTATCAGAACTTAGACATTGTGTACCGTGCCTAAAGAAACCTGACAAAGAAAAACCTGGTAAATCAGGAGCTAACTCTTCACATAGAGAAGTGATCATTACCTTAACCCATAATGGTAACAACGATAATAATACCTACTATGGTCACGGTGTTGCCAAGTGCTTCTTTACATACATTATCTCATTTTATGCCTGCAATAACCCTATGAGGTAAACTCTATCATTTCTATTTTAGACATATGGTAACAAGGCTCAGAGAAATAAGATAACTTGCTTAAGGTCACTTCATTGGTTTCTTTAGGGTATTTAAGCAGGATTTAGTCTATAATAAAAGATTAAGTTATGACTTTCCTTCCAGAAAGGATGATATTGTAAAATGAGATATCGTATGTGTGCCTGTGATCCCAGTATGGGACTATGTGCTTGATCTGGATTCTATAACTCAGCTGATATAATGCACTGCCCAGAGTGGTTGCACATATAAATAAATTCTAAATTTACATGAGATCCTTATGCCTACTGAGGTTTTTAAAGGTTATTTGTGCATGCATGTGTGTGTGTGTGTGTGTGTGTGTGTAAACATATTTAACAACAATCTTTATTTGTGCTTGCACATAGCCCTGATAAGAAAAAAAATGACCAAAATTGCATTTGAAGTGGTGATGTTTATCAAAGTGACTTATTTTTATTCATAATTAATGATGATGGCAAGTGAGTGGTAACATCCAAAAGTGCTGTGCCTAATGTAGTAGTTTATGATAGAAATTGTGCTATTATTTATTAATGTTGTTAAAAATGTAGATTATTTTTAACCTCCTTCAATTCCTTTGTGGTCAAGCCCAACAATGAGGAAGTATAATGATTATATTGAAGATATTCTTGAAATTGAGTCTCCTTAGACCTCTGAAGGTTGAACTTTCCCTTTGATTTTCTAATAAGAATAATTACTTCCAAAATTAAGTAAATATTGCCATTATGTTTATAAATTTCTGGTACCAGAGTCTGTGTAGTTTGCTGAAAAACAGAGCTCAATATTTGCCCAAGTCTGAAATTTCTCATGGAATTCTACTAAAACATCTGGTAGACAAGATTAGTCCATTTCGTTTCTCATTAAACTTAGTAAAGTTTAATTTCTTTTTCCTTATCTCTATCTCTCCAAATATTAATAAGGTAGTCTTTACCAAGAAAGTGAGTAATATATCCGCTATAATTTTTAGAAAAAGGAAGATGGAAGATTTTCAGTTTAGTGTCCTGAAATAATTATCTCTAATTTCTTTTTAATGAGATAGGAAGTGAATGAATTAATAAGTGAATACAAGACAAATCGTCATGAGAATCTGCTTGGAATTCCATATAGAGGTAAATATATAATAGATTTGAAATGATCTTTGAAATATGATTCGATATATATAATAATAGATTTTGAATAAAATCTATGCTAGTCTTCCCCTGAGTTGAGACAATTCTTAAATAAGAGAACTTTAAGTTTAAGCTCACATTGCCTCTAAGGTGACATAGCTCTAGAGGGCAGAATGAAGTCCTGGTCTTACCTTTTTCATGGCAAATAAAATAAACCTCAGGAAGACTGTAATTATTTGACATGAGACCTGAAATACACTTAAAAAATATTTTAACCCAGGATAGCAGGAATATTTTTCTTTAAGTAAATGTAAGTGTATGTCGGTGATAACACTGCTATAATCTGGGTACAAAAGCAAGAATATGATGCTACCATGTTGACAAAACTATAGTGCTATAAATTTAAGATGAATTTCACACCTCCTCAATACTCTATCTCAACTCAAAAACTTGTTAGTGACACAAAATTAATTTATCTGAGTACAAGAAGTGAAATTTTCAAGTGCCATCCAGAAGAAACAGTGTTTCCCAGAAACATACTATAATCACAGGGTGCAGTGTAGGTTGCATTGGCCAATCCTCAGCTGACTCAGCTCTTCCACTGCCAGCCATGTAACTTTCAGCAAGTCACTGAACCTTAACTTCCTTGTCCATAAATTGGTATACTAATACATCTCTAGGGCTGTATTGAGAACTTAGCAAGATAGTTTATATAAAGCATCTAGTTAGATTCTCAAAAAACAAGTGGTACTCAACAAAGGTTCATTTATCCCCCCATCTCCTTCTTAGATTGTTAATACTGTCAACACCATTATGAAGTGTTACTTTCAACACAGTAGTAGAATATAGGAGATGGATCCATATTAAAAAAGGAGAAAAGGAGAACTAGAAATAAAACCAAGAAGATAAATTTTTCTTTGCATTTTCTTTTATTACAGTTTGTTTTGTAAACGATCATTTCTTGAGACTGGCCTTGAGGAGACAAAATGGTTTCATTTAGAAGAAAGAAGTCACTGAAAGTGAGAAGCCTCATTTCATGTGGTAGAGAGATGGAAAGGTATGCCATGTAAGTTAATGCTAAGTTAATGTGCTTTTTAAATATTTTTTTAAAAACAGAGTGGGAACAAAGCAGAAAATAAAATATTTTACTCCTCCAGCCTAGCCATCTCCTATGAAGAATGTCAGTGTATATTAAACTAGCTGTGAAGAGACTAAGCCTGGGTAAGCATACTTAGCAATATGTGCATATTTCAATGGAAAGTTCACTTAAAAAATCAGAGATATCAAAGATATCAAAGAAAAAGCTAAAAGCAGCGTATCATTTATCCCCTTACCTTCCTAACTGGAATCAGAGCAGTTATGACATTAGCTTCTGAAACAATTTCAAAAGGAACTATCAGAGAAGAATGGGAAGAAAAACACAGGGAACCAGAAGTAGGTCACCAACAATGACAACCACGTCATTGCCTCCTGAATTTCCTGATGGCATTTGCCCTGACAGGATGCCCTCATTTTGAGTATCACCTTAGCTCTGTGGGTAGTTCTCCGTTCAAAGGAAAATAAACAGGGAAGCCTCTGAAGGTTCCCATTAAATCTTAATTTGGTGTCTCAAACAGGTTTCAAGATTCCTCTAGATATTATAATCAATCAAAAAAAGCTTATATTTTTTAAAAAAAGAACACACACACGTTTACCTTATAAATACAAAAATTTGGCATTAACACAACTTGTAATTTCATGCTTATTTTGTTTGAAGTTTGCCTCAAGATAACCAGTAATCTTTTTTACATTAAACAAATCAAGGCAAATAGGCAGGCATTCAAATTATGATGCCATTCTTTTAATTAGTCTATGTTATCTAAGATTTTTATCTTCCTAATGAATAATAATTAAAACCGCACTAGCAACCACAATGGTTTCCCCCTGCTTAAATATAACATCTGATTTTTTTTTAGTTATCCAATATTTTATGGTTTTGAACTTTTCTTTCTACTCTAGTGACTATATATAGTGTCCAATCACTAGCATCCAATGCTCTCCTTCTAATTTCAGTCAGTTACATAACTAGAACCAAGTTTCTGATCATTCTCTTTTGTCATGTAGCCATCCTAGGTGATGGCAGATTTTCACAATGAACATATCTCCCTCAGTGCAGAGTTCCCAGGTTCCTCAGACCTTTCTCAATCAGTACATACTTAAGCACTCAGTAAATGTCAGTTGCAATTATTATTCATTACCTGATAACATTTACTCTTCACTTTCTAATATGTAAAGCCAGGAAGAGAATGCATACTTACCGTCCTGAGAAAATGGGCACGACATAGTCACTCGGTAGATTTTCCTTCTCTTCCCCGGAGAGAAGGCTCTTCTTGGCTCTCTTTGCTTGGGGGCTCAACTTGGACGAATAATCTTCTAACATCAGACTGGAATCTGTAAGTCTGAAACAAAACCCCTAATATTAGGTAATAACCAAAAACTGCATTGAAAATATTAAAAAGGGCTTCTACCGGGAAGTTTTAACTTGGGGGAGATTTCACAGAATCCTAGGTTTCTAATGTTATATTATCTTTATCTTTAGAGCTAAAGTGGAATGAGAAAGACCTCATATAATGCACTCTATATAGACACAAGAAAAAAATAGGTCTATGGTAATTTCATACCTTTGTCCATTGCCCGCCCATCGCCCCTCTGAAAGTTTCAAGGGAAAACAGCAGTGTTTTTGTAATAGTTCCAAATATCCTTTGCTGTTAAGTTAATGTTCAAAATTTAGGAAAGCTATAAAAATGTTTTATCCAAATCTTTTCAGAGGATTGATAAAGTATAAAATGTTCTGGATAGGAGGCCCTTCTCCCTTCCCCACCAAATCATTTTGATGCAGGACTCCTAGGTTCAACTCTGAGGCTTTTATGTAGTGTAGACAGGCTCCTCTCTTAGACGAAACACTGAGTTCATCCAACAAGAGTTAATATATTTTGTGTGAACACATAGTGTTGAGTAATTCAGAGAGTTACAGGGGCGTGATAAAGAACCCCTTGGTCAGTTCTGTTGTACAAAAAAAATCCACCCATGCACATTGTGCAAATGTGCATTTGGAGGTAGACAGTGTTCTAAATAAACAACAGCAAAAAAATGTATTAGCATGGCAGGAAACATGAGAGCAGAGATTGAACCTAGAGAAAAGGATTGATAAAACCAGAAGTACAATCAATCTTAATCTGTGTAGTTCTTGAATGAAATGAAATGCATTGTCATTCAAATATATACAAGTGAGCATAAATTTCAGGAGCTCGTGGACTCTCTCAAATCAATCCATGGACTCGTGTTAAAAGCCCCTGGTCTACACTGTAATGAAAGATGTTCACAATAGGGAACTCTACCAGAACTCTGTACTATTCTTGCAATTTGAAATGATTCCAAAATAAAACAGTATCAAGAAGTCCCCTTGTCTAGAGAAAATTTGGGAAGAAAGTGAAGCATGGATGTGATGTGGCATGGGAAGAGCAAGCTGCCCAGCTGTAACAGAGAAAACTTCCAAACCATCAAACCTGACCATTTCTCAATCTTGAAGAAGCATTCGGAAAAGCAAAGAGATGACCTACATCAAAAGCAGAAGACAGGCCAAACATAAACATAGTGCAAAAGGAACACGTAATAATGCAAGTAAATCTGTCCTCTGCTAAACAAGTAGCACAGAACTGTAGGGCTTCTAGAAAGCACGGGGTGTGCAGTGGCTCTGGGCCTGGGGGTATAGGGTGGGCTACTGCCTTTGATCCCCAGAAGAGAGTGGTCAACTTCTTCCTCTCCCACTAACTAGCTCCTTCCTTAGGGTGAATATCTAGGTCCTAGTCTATGGTCAGCATTAAAACTAAAGGTTAGAACCTTGAATTCAAGCTTGAGGATTGGTTACCAGTTGGAAGGCTGACTGAAATTTGTTCCTGGCTGCCTGTTCCAGGTAGCAGCAAAACGACTGCAGTCTATAACCCCAGCAGATTACAAAGTACAGGCTGTGCTAATACAGGTCTAAGGTTAAAGTGGTATTTTTCTTCCCCTCTTTAATTCACTACCATGCAAAATACAATTAATTTTGGAGTTTAAGAGTTTCCTTTTTTTCTATTTATAGAATATTCACATTTTTTTTTCGTTTTGCTCTCACTTTTCTGTTTTTGCTCTTTTTTCTCTACTTTCATTCTAGGATCTATAGTCATTCTCATGAGCTCATATTTTCAACGTTTATTTACATTGAAACAGCTACGATTTGTCATTCTTTTTGTTGTGTTGTTGTTCCTTTTTTCTGTCATTTTCCCTTTAAGATGAATCTTTAAAATGATGCACTATTACATAGAATGTGCCAGAAGGTGATTATTCCATCCTCACAGGTAAATCACAGCGGCTGGTTTTTAATATTGAGCTTTACGGTAAACTGATTCATAGCACTATCATCAGTTTCCATTTCATATGTTATTTGGAACAAAAAACTTCACAAAAACCATTATGATGTTTTATATTATATAGTATTATTTAGAAAATCCAAAGTATTTAGAAAAAAAAAATCTTTGCTATGCTCTTTACAGTTTCTTCAAGCTTTTGAATACTAATAAAAAAAAAAAATGCAGGGCACCCGGGTGGTGCAGTTGGTTAAGCGGCCAACTCTTGGTTTAGGCTCAGATCCTGATCTCACGGTTGTGAGATCAGGCCTGGGTTGAGCTCTTAGCTCTGTGCGTGCCCAGCACAGAGTCGGCTTGGGATTCTCTCCCTTCCCCTCTGCTTCTCCCACTTGTGCTCTCTCTCTCTCTCTCAAGTAAATAAATAAACCTTAAAAAAAAAAAGCATATAAGGAATTAGAGGTTAAAATACCATACTAACAGACTACTGAGCAATAACTCACTTATTGAAGATAGCAAACAAAACTAAATTAGAGAAACATAAATTTTAAGGAACTATATAATAATCAGTGTAACTAATTATTTGAAGAAAAAGCCATCAATTGTCTATTTTGTTATGATCCATGAACACTGAAATCTAACATCATACTCTATCGAATTCTAAAGTTGAATATTGTTTTTAGAGGAGAATGTTTTAAGAAGAATATGTAAAATTTAAATTTTTTTGAATTTATATCAAAGGGTGAAATAAGCGAAATACGTCAGTCAGAGAAAGACATACACCATGTGATTTCATGCATCTGTGGAATTTAAGAAACAAAACAGATAAACATAGGGGAAGGGAAGAAAAAATAAAATAAGATAAAAACAGAGAGGGAGACAAATCATAAAAAACTCTTAACTCTAGGAAACAAACTGAGTGTTGCTGGAGGGGAGGTGGGTGGGGAAGATGGAGTAACTGGGTAATGGGCATTAAGGAGGGCACTTGATGGAATGAGCACTGGGTGTTATACGCGACTGATGAATCACTAAATTCTACCCCTGAAACTAATATGTCAACTAACTTGAATTTAAATAAAATTTTTAAAAGGATGAAATAAGGTTTTGCTAACCTCTTGGGTTTTTAGTTATATCTAAATTTTGAAAATAATCCTCCATCTTATAAGTCAGTTTCTGAGTAGACACTAAACTTGATATGCATGGATCTATTTGGGTCTTTTAACTATTAAAACAACAATTAATGTTCTTTATGTACTGAGCTTAAATGTTGAAGTTTTCCTGAAGCTTTCTGATTTCAGTTTATGAAGGCAATGAAATTAAGCAATAGTTAAGGATTGATTTATGTGTGCATTCATGCACTTGCACATCTGTCACTGTGTCTAAGTACTAATTTTTGCACTCTGCTACTAATTGGGGTATGCCCTCTGCCTAAATTTTTGCCTAAATTTTTGCCTAAATTTAACAGAACTTAAAGAAATGTTATGGTGTGTATGGCACCATCACATCTACAACCAGCAGCACCACAGAGAAGGGATGTAGCCAATATTCTCTGGAAATATTCCAGGAACTCAGAAACAGACTTACACCTTCATCCAATTCAAAAACTGAACAACAACAACAAAAGGTAACCTTCTGTTCTTTCAACTTCATAATTATACTTGACAGGAAAATAAAGAACAAAACCACTTATAAAATCCCAGAACTGGAAGAGAGCTCAAGGATATTTATAACAAGCTCTTCATTTTATAGAGTCGGAAGACATAAGCGTGCCTTTGTAACTTGCCCGTATTCACACAGCAAGCTGTAGCTGAAGTAGGGACTAGCACCCATGTAGGTCAGTGTTCTTACCACTATACCAGTGGTCTCTGACTTTTGTGACTGAGTACTCCTAATCCAAATATATTGCGGGCATGCCACCTATATATGTTTGTTTATTTATATGCTCTATGCATATACTGCTATATAAATAGTCACACTTTATGAAACACTCAGTCAATAGAAACATTTTAAAGACCAAATTTGAGGGGCGCCTGGGTAGCTCAGTCGTTAAGCATCTCCTTCGGCTCAGGGCGTGATGGGATCGAGCCCCGCATCGGGCTTCTCCACTGGGAGCCTGCTTCTTCCTCTCCCACTCTCCCTGCTTGTGTTCCCCCTCTCATTGGCTGTCCCACTCTCAGTCAAATAAATAAATAAAATCTTAAAAAAAAAATAAAGACCAAATTTGATTTAAAAAAAGATAGTAGTGCCAATATTTCTTCCTATATTTCCACAGTTTGCCTTTCTGGACACCCCACTTTGGAGACCATAATAGCATATCACACTGCCTGTAACGACTCCCATGGTGATTTGTTATTCCTGAATTTATTCACAGGTTATGAAATCATCACAGATCAATTGAAAATATAGCATTAAGAAACTCATTAAATTTTACATGAAATAAAATGCTAGTTCCCTAAAATTATATTTGTAATCATTGCATAACTTGGGGGAAATTGTCCTAGTTCACCAGGATGAGTAACTTTATTCATACTTACATTAAGTAGGGATCTGCTTATTGGCTATATCACTTTCTGAAAATGTGATAACCTATTGGCATGTTTCAGAAAATTGATGGGCTGTAGGCATTGTCTTTTGCTGATGCTGCTCCCAAACCCAGCATCACCCATCCCTATAGTGCTATATTGCATCACTGCTTTCTCTATCTATCTCACTGCCTACGACTACTTAGACGGAGAGTTTCAGTTGTCTTTGTATCTGCACTGTGTCCAGTGCCCAATGGTGTTCAATAAATGTTTACTGAATAAAGTGAAATCATTCATCCTCCTGTCATCACACCCTAGCCCAGTGATTCTCAACCTTGGCTTCACACTGGAATCTGCTAAGGAGTTATTAAAAATGATTAATGTAGAGGTGGGACTTCTAGTATGATGGAGTGAGTACTTCAGCAGTTACTCTCCCCAAAAAGCAATGATAAAACAGGATACAAGTGTCAAAACCAACCCATTCAGGACTCTGGAAATCAACCAAAGGCATACACTACATCGAGAAGAAGTTATTCATAAAAAACCCACTGAAATTTGGGTATGAACAATGGAATCTATGTGGCACTCTGCCTAGCCTTCTCCCCTCCACTTCCCCCCGGCTCAGTTTATAAGGTATTTCTATCAAAGCAGAAAAAGGCACGACAATCAGAATGTTCACTGCCAGAGGGGGCTGCCTTGATTTGGAGCAGAACGTTTGAAAATCCCACATCCAGCAGCGCTGTGAGAAACACTAGCAATCTAAGTGGTAAACAAACCAGGGAAGACCAGCAATTCAGTTAGCCTCAGGTTCCAATCACAGTTGGGAAAAGCAGCAGACTGGCAGATCAGCCAGCAATTTAATAGGAAGATCTGGGAAACAAGACCACCAGGGGAAGCCTTCAAAAGTTCTCCCAGTGCCTGCATAGGAAAAATTGGAGAGGACTCAAGTTATCCATACATCACTGGCTGACTAATCCTGTGTTCATGTACAGAGGACAGACAAGAGAGTCTAGAGGTAAGTAAAGCCAGAATGTATATATTTAAAACTTATCTGAACTTTAAATGTCCTCCCTAATGTACATACAGATCTACTGCCAGAGAGTGAAAGCTTTTGTTTGAGTACAATATCTCACCATTCATTGACTGGTCATTAATCTATGCAAACACAAAGTGATCCTTATGAATTCAGGCTTAAAAATGAGAACAATAATTTAAAAAACAAATTGAGTAGAGACATCAACAGTCACACAGTTTACATGCAGTTTACACACACACAGTAAACAGATTCTATAAATGCATTTAGACAAGTTATTAAAACCAAAACACAATGACAGCACATTTAAGGGAAAATTCAGAATCCAGATTGCTACTATATATTATCTAACATGCACAACTTTAACAATAACAAAAGTTATGGAACATGCCAAGAAACAGGAAAATGTAATCCACACCAACAGAAAAAAAAGCATTAAATAAAAACTGTCTCTGGGTGCACCCTGATGTTGGATTTAACAGACTTCAAAGCAGCAATTATAAATATGTTCAAAGACTAATAAAGGAAACCATGTTTAAAGAATTAAAGTATTATGACAATGACTCAAAAAAAGAGAGAATGTCAAAAGACACAGAAATTACAAAATAGGGGGGCACCTGTGTGGCTCAGTTGGCTCAGGTCATGATCTCAGGGTTGTGAGATTGAGCCCCACGTTGGGCTTTGCACTCAGCAGTGAGTCTGCCTGAGATTCTTTTCCTCTGACCCTCCCCCACCCATGCTCTCTCTCAAATAAATAAATAAATATTTTTTTAAAAAGATTTTATTTATTTATTTATTTGAGAGAGAGAGAGAGCACAAGCAGGGGGAGCCGGCAGAGGGAGAGGGAGAAGCCTGACATGGCACTCGATCCCAGGACTCCGGTATCATGACCTGAGCCAAAGGCAGATGCTTTACCAACTGAGCCACCCAGGTGCCCCTAAATAAATAAATCTTAAAAAAAAAAAAAAAAAGAAGAAAAAGAAATTCTCAAATGGGATCAAATGAACATTGTGGAATTTGAAAGTATAATAACTTAAATGAAAAAATTATTAAAGGGACTCAACAACAGATTTTAGATAGAAGAATAAAGAATCAGTGAACTTGAAGATAAAAATTATCCAATCTAAAAAACAAAAAGATGGGACGCCTGGGTGGCTCAGTCAGTTAAGCATCTGCCTTCAGCTCAGGTCATGATCCCAGGGTCCTGGGATAGTCTCACATTGGGCTCCTTGCCCAGCAGGGAGCCTGCTTCTCCCTCTGCCTGCCACACCCTCTGCTTGTGCTCTCTCTCTGATAGATAGATAGATAGATAGATAGATAGATAGATAGATAGATAGATAGATAAATAAATATCTTTAAAAATAAAAATAGAAAAATAAAAACAGAAAGATAAAGGAATGAAGAAAACTTTAAAAACCTTCAGAGATATGTGGGATAATATTAAACATACCAACTTATGAATAACTGTAATATTGAAAAGAGGATAAAGAGTAGGAAAATATATTCAAAGAAATAATGGCCTAACGTTCCCCAAATTTGATGAAAACTATTACTCTATGGATCCAAGATGCTCAACAAACCCAAGTAAGATACACACAAAGAGATACACACCTAGATGAAGCCAGAGAGAAATCTTGGAAGTAGGAAGAGTAAAATGGTTAATCACATACAAGAGAAAAATATATTAATGGTTGACTTTTCCTCAGAAACAATACATCCCAGAAGGCACTGATATGACATATTTAAGTTCTGAAAAAAAGTTAATAGAAAATTTTATATCCAGAAAAACAAAAGCAAAAATAAACTACTGGGACTATACCAAAATAAAAAGCTTTTGCATTGTAAAGGAAACCATCAACAGAACAAAAAGGCAACCTATTGAATGGGAGAAGATATTTGCAAGTAATATATCTGATAAGGGGTTAATATCTAAAGTATGTAAAGAACTTACAAAACTCAACATAAAAAAATCCGATTAAAAAATGGGCAGAGGACTTGAATAGACATTTTTCCAAATAAGCATACAGATGGCCAAAAAACACATGAAAAGATACTCAACATCATTAATCGTCAGGGAAATGCAAATCAAAACTACAATGAGATCATTGCCTTATACCTGTCAAAATGGCTAGAATCAAAAAGACAAGAAATAACACATACTGATGAGGATGTAGAAAAAAAGAATCTTTGTACATTATTGATAGGAATGTAAGCTGGTACAGCCACTGTGGAAAACAGTATGGAGACACCTTAAAAATTAAAAATAGAAATATCATATGACCTAGTAATTCCACTTTTTGGGTATTTAACCCTAATAAAATGAAAACACTAATTCAAAAAGATATATGCACCCCTATGTTTACTGGAGTATTATTTACAATAGCCAAGATATGGAAGCAACCCAAGTGTCCACTGATAGATGAATGGATAAAAAACATGTCATATATATATTCCATTCCACTATATATATATATATATATATATATATATATATATATATATATATATTATATGTGTATGATATATATTATATTCCTTTATATATATAAACATATATAATGGAATATTACTCAGTGATAAAAAAGGATAAGATCTTGCCATTACAACATGGATACACCAAGAAGACATTATACTAAGTGAAATAAGTCAGACAAAGACAAATACCATTTGATTTCACTTTATGTGCAATCTAAAAAACAAAACAAACAAACAAAAAGAAGAAATAGACCTATAAACATAAAGAACAATCTGATGGCTGCCAGAGGCAAGGGGGGTGGGAGGATGGGCAAAATGGGTCAAGGGGAGTGGAAGATACAGTCTTCCCATTATGGATGAATAAGTCATGGAAATGAAAGTTATAGCATAGGGAATATAATTAATGGTGCTGTAACACTGTCATGTAGTAACAAATGGTAGCTACACTTGTGGTGAGCAGACATAATGTATAGACTTGTTGAATCACTATGTTGTACACCTGAAACTAATGTAGCATTCAATAAAAAATTTGGTATCCAATAAAACTATCACTCAAAACGGAAGGCGAAGTAAAGACATTCCCAGACAAAAACTGAGAGAAAATTACTAGGTTAGACCTGCCTTACAAGAATTGCTAAAGCAAATCCCTCAGGTTTAAAGGAAATAACAGGAAATTCAGACAGTAATCTGAATCCACAAAAAAATGAAGAGCACCACAAAGTAAATAACTGGGTAAATATATATTTCTACTCTCTTAAATATATATATATATATATATATATATATATATATATATATAGTCAAGTCTCTTAAATATATATACATTTATATATATTTAATATGTATATTTCTAGACTCTTAAATTCTTTGAAAGATATAAGATTGCATAAAACAATAGTTAACACAGTGCATTATTGGGTTTATAATATATATATATATATAATTGTAATATATATGACAATAGTACAAAAGGCAGGGGAGGAAATGAAGCTATATTGGAACACAGTTTCTATTTCTACCAGTAATAAATTAGTATAAATGAGGAGTAGAATGAGATAAGTTAATATGTGTATTGTAATTCCTAAAGCAATCTCTTTAAAAAGAAAACAAAAAATATAGGTAAGAAACGAAGAAATTAAACGGTACATTAAAATACCTATTTAACACAAAACAGGGCAATAAAGGAGGAACAAATTAACAAAGGATATGAGATATACCAAAAAACTCACAAAAGTACCAAATATAAGTCCAGCCATCTTGGTAATTTTATTAAATGTGAAGAGACTAAAAACTCCAAGGAACAGCAGAGATTGTCAGAATGGATTTTTAAAAATCAAATTGTATGCTGCTAAGAAAGCCACACCATAAATTCAAAGACACATAGGGGTACCTGGCTGGCTTAGTTGGTGAAGCATGTGACTCTTGATCTTGGGATTATGAGTTTAAGTCCTACCTTGGTTGTAGAGATTACTTAAAAATCATAGCTTAAAAAAAAATTCAAGGGGCGCCTGCGTGGCACAGCGGTTAAGTGTCTGCCTTCGGCTCAGGGCATGATCCCGGCGTTATGGGATCGAGACCCACATCAGGCTCTTCTGCTATGAGCCTGCTTCTTCCTCTCCCACTCCCCCTGCTTGTGTTCCCTCTCTCGCTGGCTGTCTCTATCTCTGTCGAATAAATAAAATCTTAAAAAAAAAAACAAAAAAAACAAAAACAAAAAAAATTCAAAGACACACATGTGTAAAGGACAAGAATGAAAAAGATATACCATGCAAATGATAACCATAAGGAGCCAGAGTGGCTATACTAATATAAAAAAAAATACACTTTAAACCAAAATATTACTAGGGACAGAGAGAAACATTTCATAATGGTAAGAGGGTCAATTCCTCAGAAAAGCATGACAATTACAACACCTACTAACAGAGTCCTAAAATATGTGAAGCAAAAAGTGACATAATGAAAGAAAAAGCAGAAAATTGAAAATGACTGGAAACTTCAATACTCTAGTCCCAATAACTGATAGAATTAGACAAAAATCAGCAAGGATGTAGGTGTCTTAAATAACACTATCAATCAATTCGACCTAACAGATCTTTCTAGAATACTTTACCTAATGGCAACAAAGTACATATTCTTTTCAACATTCTCCAGGACAGTTCATATGCTACCTCACAAAACAATCTCAATCAATTTAAATGGATTTAAATCATACAAAATGTATTATCTGACAGCAGAAGAGCTAAATAAGAATATATAGCAGAAAGGAATTTAGAAAATCCTCAAGTATCAGGAAACTAACAACATACTTCTAAATAACTCACTGGTGAGAAAACAAATCACAATGGATTAAGAGGATGTAATGAACTACATGAAAACAAAAAAAACACAACATATCAAAATATACGGGATACAGCAAAGCAGTGGCTAGAGGAAAGTTTATAGATTTAAATGTCTATCTTAGAAAAGAAGAAAGGTCTCAAATTAATAACTTAAGCACTGTTAGAAGTTAGAAAAAAGATTAAATTAAACATGAAGCAAAGAGAAGGGAGATATAATAAAGATTAGAGAAAAAATCAGTGAAATAGAAAAAAAGAACAACAAATAAAATCCATGAAACAAAAGTTGGTTCACTGAAAAGATCAAGAAAATTGACAAACCTTTCATTAGACTAACCATGAAAAATGAAAGAAGACACAAATTACCAAAGTCAAAAATGAAAGAGGAAACATCACTACCAACCCTAAAGAAATTAAGTGGCTCACAAGTACATATCGTAGATGCATTGATATCAAGAAATTCAATCACTTAGGTGAAATAGAAAAATTCCTTCAAAGACTCAAGTTACCAAAACTAGCTTGAGAAGAAATTAAAACTCTGGACAGACCAATAATAAATTAAAAAGTTGAATTAGTAATTTAAAATCTTTGCACTAATGGCTTCACTGATGCATTCCATCAAACATTTAAAGAAAAAATAATACCAATTGCTTCCTAATTTCTTCCAAACAGAGAGGGAAACACTTCCCAACTTATTCTGTAAGGCCAGTATCACCTGATATCAAAGCCAAACAAAGACATTATAATAAAAGAAAAATACAGACCAATATCCCCCATGAACATAGATGCAGAAATTCTTCACACAATATTAGCAAACTGAATCCAGCAAAATATAAAATATAAAACTAAGTGGAATTTATATACCAGGAAAGCAAGGTTGATTTACCATTTGAAAATCAATAAGTGTAATATGCCATATTAATAGAATAAAGAAAAAACCACACTATCATCTCAATAGATAATAGTATTTGACAAAATTCAGCACTCCTTCATGTTAAAAACTCTCAGCAAAACAGGGATAGAAGGGAACTTCCTCAATGCGATAAAATCTATGAAAAATCTATGAAAAATCCATAGCTAGTATCAGATTTAAGAGTGAAAAAAATAAATGCTTTCCTCCTGAGATTGGGAATAAGGGTATGATATTTGCTCTTATACTTCTATCCAACATTATATCAGAATTTCTAGCCAGGGCAGTTAAAAAAAAAAACAAAAACTGAAAGGAAGAAGTCTGTCTTTAGTTGTTGATGACAGAATCCTATAGGTAGAAAATCCTAAGAAATACAAATACACACAAAAATGCTAGTACTAATAAATTAGTTCAGGAAGGTTACAGGATACAAAATCAAAACACAAAAATTAATTATATTTCTATGTACTAACAACATACATGCAAAAATACAATTAAGACAACTACATTCACAATAATGCCAAAAACAGAAAATATTTAGGAATAACTTTGACAAAGAATTATAAAACTTGTATTTGAAAAATGACAAAACATTATTATGATAATGATGAAAAAAGATATGAATAAATAAACATTCCATGTTCATGGACTGAAAGACTTGACACTGTTAAAATGGCACATTTTTCAAAATTGTTCTGCAGTTTCAAAATGATTCTTATCAAAATCCCAGCAGATATTTTTCTTTGTAGAAATTGACAAGGTAATCTTAAAACTTCTATAGAAAAATGAAGGAACACATAGGCAAAAGATTTTTTGTAAAAGAGGGACTAAGTTTGAAGACATATTCGCCAATTTCAAAACTTCTTCTAAGCAACAGTAATTAAACCCATGTGATACTGGTGTAAGGACAGGCATATAGATCAGTGCAACAGAATTGAGAGAAACAAACCTTTCTATTTATGATCAATTAATTTTTGATAAAGGTGCTAAGGAATTAAAGGGGAAAAGAAAGTCTTTTCAACAAATGATGCTGGAACAATTGTATATCCATATGTGAAAGGATGAATTCAGAACTTCACTCAATATCACACAGATACTTTAATTAAAAATGGATCAAATTTCTATACGTAAAAGCTAAAATTATAAAACTCTGAGAAGATAAGAGAGGGGCGCCTGAATGGCCCAGTTGGTTAAGCGTCTGCCTTCAGCTCAGGTCCTGATCTCAGGGCCCTGGGATCAAGCCCTGTGTTGGTGCTCCCTGCTTAGTGGGGAGTCTGCTTCTCCCTCTCCCTCCCCCTGCTTGTACACTCTCTCTCTCAAATAAATAATAAATAAAATCTTAAAAAAAAAGATAAGAGAAACTCTATGATATAAAGTTAGCCAAAGAATTCTTAGATATAACACCAAAAGCATGATTCAAAACAAAACAACTGATGAACTGAACTTCATCAAAATTGGAAAGTTTTGGCCTTTGAAAGACACTGTTAAGAGAATGAAAAGAATGAGAGAAAATATATAAAATATTTAAATAACTCTGATAGGGGGCGCCTGAGTGGTTCAGTCATTAAGTGTCTGCCTTCGGCTCAGGGCGTGATCCCAGCGTTCTGGGATTGAGCCCCACATCAGGCTCCTCTGCTAGGAGCCTGCTTCTTCCTCTCCCACTCCCCCTGCTTGTGTTCTTTCTCTCACTGGCTGTCTGTCTCTGTCAAATAAATAATAAATAAAATCTTTTAAAATTTTTAAAAATAAATAAATAAATAACTCTGATAACTCAATAATAAGCAGAAAAAATCCAACTAAAAGATAAGCAAAAGATTTGAACTGGCATTTCACCAAAGAAGATATACAAATGGTTAATGAGAATATAAAAAGATGGTCAATATCATTAGTCATTAAGTAAGTGCAAATTAAAACCATAATGAGACCCCACTACATATCCACAAGAATGGCTATAATAAATAAGACAGAAAATAACTAATGTGGATAAACTGGAATCCTCATACATTGCTACAGGAATGTAAACAGTAAAGTCACTTTGGAAAAAAACAGTTGAATGGTTTCTCATAAAGTAAAACATAAGCTTAGCATACAATCCAGCCGATATTTTAGAAGGTACAGGAGAAAGGTTAACTCAAAAATAGCCTTCAAACTGTGTTGTATGTAAGAGTACCACTGAAATTTTCACAGGTTTATTAACTTTCTTTAATCATTTGGTTTATTCAACAGTTTCTAGAAATAGATTTATTTGGATTCTACTGTGTGCAAAATACTGTGTCTGACTACAGTGGGAGGGAGATACGAAGATAAATTAAAGACCCTAGCTTTCTGGGAGCTTTACAATTTAGTAGGGGAATAAATGCTACCAGGCCTGAACTGTTGTATAATGTTAATCAAGGAAGAAAGCACAGAAGGACAGAAGGCAGGCAGGCAAACAAGCAGAAAGACTAGTGTCAACAAAAGTTGAATCCATGGGCTGGAGAGACAATTTCTGTCTGAGGTTATCATGAAATCCTTTGTGGAAGAGCTGGACATTGAAAGATGAGTAGGTCATCCTAGGATGACATAGTGGTAGGTGCAAAAGCTTAAAAATAAAGACTCAATTTTTGTTGCTGCCTTATGTATGTGTTGCCATTAGGCTTTACTGAATGGTCACAATAGAGCTGAACTCATTTTTATTATTACAACAGTTTTCCTTTAGAACTGCATCCTCATATCTATTTGCAAACTGTCGCATATCAACAAGTTGCTCAGCTGTTTACCAGAAGAAAGGAAGACACAGTGGTTTTAGTAAACTATGGGTCAGCTTCTAGAAAACCATCCTTCTTGGCTATCTTTGCTCATCTAGTCAGCCCCTCCTGGGGGCTTCTCATATCTAAGTTCCATCTCTTTCATCTTCAGGACCCCCTGAAGGGTCAGGAACAAGCACTTGAAGTTTGCAGTCTCTTTTTTCATTTTTACTTTTCCATCAGCCACATTTCTCCCTCTTGCAAAACTTGAAAGACAATACTTTCTTTGGGATTTCATGAAAAGGTTGTTTTGGATCTACTTTTGATCTAGAGCAACTTCATTCAATGATCCTTCTTTGATATGGGTATCATGTCGGGCTCAACACTTTCTGCTGACCTTTCAATTCTCTTGTTCCCCCATCTCGACACTTAATGGAGGTTTCAGGAGAACATCAAAGTTAGCAGGTAAGTAGGAGGCTTTGAGTCCCTTCTTTTTTGCTAATGTACTTTGCAGGAAAAGCTTCTTAGAAGATATAAACATGAATTTAGTTTGATCAGCATCACTCCTAAAATTTACTGACATGTAGTGTCATAATAAACAACCATCCTTCGGGATTTTTGTTTGTTTTTGCAGTATTTGCCTTACACTTATCCTTTTCCCCCTCTCCATTTCACTTTCAGCCACAGAAATATCTCATTTTTAAAAAGCTTTTAAAAAATGTTCAGTTACTTAAATAGAAATAAAACCACATTTTTTCCTTCTATTTATTGCTTTATTTTCCCACTATTTAAATTTCCTCTAATGAGTAACATTTTATCTTCTTTCTGGTAACTTTCCACAGCTAACGTATAGCCAGGATCTAAAAGCAAATACCATGGGGGGTCTGAACCACTTCTCAACATGAATGTACAACAGTCATGCATTCTAGAAAAGGCAGAGGAGTACAACACTGAGATTTTTAAATCTTTTATGGTTCTTTTCTACATATACCCTTCAGTTTTTATCTGACTATTTTAGAAATTAATCTAGATTATGGCCTATTTTTAAGTAGAAGTGAAAGGGTTTACTCCTTATTTCCTTGATATTATATTATGCAGGGTGCTTGAAGATAATATCAGGAGACACCTTTTATAAAGTCTAAATCTGCAAACTAAAAATTGTCCAGGACTTGTAAAAGTTAGTCTTCCTAACTTATTTACAAGGCAGCCCAGAAACCCACATCCCAACCCACTTTGAGGAAAAGGTCAAGCCTGTTGCAATGGCTTCCGTGGGCTTCCAGAGTTCACAGACCTCTGTGGGGAAGCTCAGTTACACCTCGCTGCCCAACCAGCCAGAAACAGAGATAACATTTCACATCAGAGCCTGGGAGGTACCATTTTGCCCTTCTTCCACCTTTGGCTGACTCCTTCTATTCTTACTTTATTAAAGGACATGCTTTCGCTCTCACAGGATGGTTCACCTTTCCGGGGAAGATGAATGCCATTCTGTAAGTATCTTGTATCATCTAAAATTGAATTTAACCTGCAAAAGGGCCCAGCAAATAATATTTTTGGGTAATAAAGCATTGGTAGCAGAGAATGAACCACATCTTTCCTGGCCTCAGTGTATCGTAAAAGGAAGGGCTTGAGTTAGATGAGCTTTTGGTCTCTTCCTGCCTCACCCATTTCACAGTTCCATGGATCTACAAATTGCTGATTATATGAAGCTGGTATTATCAGGAGTGATGCTTCTAATTCTTTGTATGCACACAAGACGTTTATAGCAGTGAGAGTAAGGACAGGAGACTGACACATGGTGAGGGCTACTCTCCTTGGACTCAGGGTATGTCTTTGGGATTCAGAACATAATTGCCTTTTAAAGAAGCAATTGACAATAAACTTGCCTATTTCTGGGGGAAAAAAAAGTAACTAGCTTTTCTGCTTTCATTAGATTTTCCTCTGACCTTCTCCGGTCATATGGGAAGTAATTTAACTCATCATTTTCTGGGCACTTAAATTCTGGAAGACAAATTCCAGAGCGTTGTATTGATTTTTGTAACCCAGGAACTGTGGTGCTTTTTCCTTATATATAATAGTTAAACTTTTACTTAGAGAAGAGGCTATAAGGCTATTTCTAGAGGAGAAAAGATAAGCATACACAACCTGGATATATCAGTAGCTTTACAAGCAAACTTCATTTCCCATAACAGTCTATGGTTCAATAATTTTTTGGAATTCAGATTCAGCTACTTGAATCTATAGGTGGACTCAAATCCCCATACAATATGGTTATTTCAGGTGTTTTTCTTCTTAAGTGCCATAAAAAGCACTATCAATGGGACAAGCTACTTTGTTGGATCTTGGGAATGGAGAATAAGCATGTGGTTTTACCATCACCACATTACCTAAAGAGAATCTCAGAAAATTCATTGTATACAGAAAATCTACATGGATCTCTTCACAGCCTCAAAACTATGTGGCTACAGGAGCTGAAAAGCCCTATGAAAAAAATCTGGTGGGATTCAGAATTCAGCAATAACTAACAGATCACCATATCCATTCTGACTGCCCATCTGCTCCTACCCGGACTATAGCATTAGCCTCTTACCTGGGTAACCTGCTTTTACTTGTGCAACAGTCTGTTCACACAGCAGCCACACTGATCCTGTTACAACTTAAGTCAGCTCATGTCATTCCTCTGCTCAAAACTTTGTCACAGCTCCCTCCCTCTAACTTAGAATAAAAAATTCTTACAATGGCCCACAAGACCCTATACAGTTGGCCTTGCCCTGTTATTATTACCTTTCTGACATCTTCACCTACTCTTTCCCTTACTCCTCCATTCCCTCAGTGGCCTCAATGCTGTTCCTTGCTGAAAGACCTTGCAGTGGCTATTCCTGATGCCTGGTGCACCTTTCCTCTGATGACTCCCTCCACTACTTCGTGTCTTTGCTCAGCTATTAGCCTCTCAAAGAGGCCTGACTACCCTATCTAAAATTCCGACTTGCACCCCTGCCCCACATACCTGATCCCTCATAGCATGATATAAAGATCAATGTTTTTTTGTTATGTTTATTGTTTATGGCCTGTCCCTCCATGCTAGAATATATGCTCCATGAGGGCAGGAACCTTTGTCAATTTTGTTCAGCAATTTACCCCAAGCAGTGTTTAGCACACAGGAGGCACTCAGTAAATATTTGTTGACTGAATGAGCAATACCTAAACTTCAATGACTATTCCCCATGTGCCAGCTATTACACTAAGTACCTTATGTCATTTCTTTTAGACTTCGCAACATGAGGGACCAACATTTTCCCCACCTCAAAGATGAAGAAACTGAGAGGTTAACTACTTCTGAAGTCACAAGCCTAATTGCAAGGAAGTACAGGCCTGTTTGACCCCAAAAGACTATCCACTTTGCATTATAACATCTGGAAATGAATATGCAGAAAATGGATACTAGTCTGATGCCAACAGCTGAGGTCAAGACACAAAAATGTCCCCAAGGCAGATTTCTTTGGTAATGTCTTTTGAAACCACACCAGGGTGGGAAATGGAACAAGTTTTCAGGTCCCCGTCAGTCTCTGCTGTAATCAGACCCGCGAATGAAAGATGAGGGCTTCTGTGTTTAATGGTCTCTATTTTTAGCACTGTTATCTTCTGTCTGAATTGGAACTGTTTGGAGCATCAGCATGTTCTTTGCAAACTATAATAGTAATTTCAAAAGAGGTTATTATCTGGGTAACAACTGAGGGGAGGAGATGAACATGACATGAGTGTAGGTGAATTTAATGTCAGGCGGAATGCCCCAGGCAAGTCATTCATGCCGCAGTTTTCTCATCCCCACACTCTGACTTCTACAGTTCCTTGTGAGTCACTATGTCTGATTCTAAGTGACAAGTTAAACAGTCTGAGAGGTTCCAGGTTTGGCATTCCTGAATGCTCCTAGGATCAACTGTTCCCTACTCTGAATCTTAGTTATTTTGGTACTCAATGGCTTCTCCAGATGGAGGGCAAATAAAAGGATATATAATGAAAAACTATACATTGATGCTTTAAGAAAAATACAGTGGCCAGGAAGTCACGGGGAGTGTGTTGATTATAACTGTCACTGGGTACCCATGAAAAGGGTGGGGGGCTTGGGGTAGGAGCGGGGTTCAAATCATTATTCTACTACTTCTTAGTGCAATGGAGAAAAGTTATTTAATCGATTTGGTCTCTAATTTTCTCATTTTTAAAATACAGATATAATTTCTACCTCTCAGGGTTATTGTAAGGATACAATGGTATAGAGGATGCTGTGCTGATTTGCATATGGGTTGAATTTCAATCTGTTTAGAATCAAGCAATTAAATATCTACCATTACTACAGACGGTTGAGGGACAACTCTAAATCCCTCCGTGGTCCAAGAACTATGCTGTGTTGTCTCTGCTTTTTGAAAGTTATTCATTCCTACTATCAAGTATAACAAATATTTCACTTATTATTTCCATCTTAATGTATGATCCACCTACTCAAAAGAAAGGAAAGAACGCTGATTCTCATAAACCACACTCCCTGTAAACATCTGCCTTATTTCATACTAACTTCGTATAATAATTGACATCAAGAAAGGGATCCTCAAGGCACACAGTGGATTGTCTAATGTTTATATGTCGACTTTCCAGGGCAGTGGTTCTGACCTTTGTTGAGTCACAGGGTTCTCTGAGAATCTGGTGAAAGCTACTGTCTTGGGCGCCTGGGTGGCTCAGTCGGTTAGGCGTCTGCCTTTGGCTCAGGTCATGATCCTGGAGTCCCACACTGGGCTCCCTGCTCAGCGGGGAGTCTACTTCTCCCTCTGCCCATCACCCCATTCATCCTCTCTCTCACTCTCGCTCGCTCTCAAATAAATGAATAAAATCTTTAAAAAAAAAAAGCTACCATCTTTCTCAGCTAAAACAAATTCTCAACTGTGCCTAATTTTGCACATAATTTCAGATCATCTAAGACCCTCCATTCTTGGATAGAAGTTAAGAACCATTGCCTAATGGTAGTTATGAATACCATTTCTCCTTTAACCTCTGATAGTATTTGTGGATTACTAGCATAAAACAATAATCTTGTGTCATTTTGTCTTCCTGAATTACCTTAATTTAGGGTTTGTTTTTTCTCACTGTGACTAAGAATAAAGGCATTTAGAATAAGCCTTCCAGGATTTATTTTATAACCCTTGGCTCAGAATTCAATTGGAAACTGATCTGTGCTTACAACCACATTGACGCTGAACAGGCCATTGTTCTTAAGACCTACTGAGGTCAGCCAAGCCCTGAGCACATATAAATCTCCATAGTTTCCACTTTACTACCAGACATCTAACTACAAAGCAGAGACTAAAAATAGATCAAGCCTAGTGTTTACATACATTCCATGGAATTGCATTTCTAAACCTGTGGGTTTTAATCAACACTTTTCATAATCCAAAGAGACATATTTTATTTAGCAGGGAAAAGTTATTCCTTTTATAGAGAGCAAAAACACAACCTAAAGGAATTATGAAGATTTTGAAATGTTCAAAGAATATTATCTGCACCTGTTATCTCTAGGTCTAAAAAAAGAAAAACTAAAATAACCCCAGGATTAGGTTGACTTTCTTTTCCTTTACATTGCATTACACAAAGGAAAAATATTGGTGTTTTCTTCCCTCTCTTGTTTCTAGGTCAACATTTCTAGGTCAACATGTTTCTACCAAGGAGTTTGAGTTCTTCAAACATTAAGCCCTTAATGAATAGCTACCTACCTACCTACCTACATAAATATAGACATCGCAGGAAAGAACACGATGTGAAGTTGAGTATAGAAAAATGATTACAGTTCCATTTCCTATAGAAACTTTACTATGTGAGGCTTTTTAAAGCTGAAATGACTAAGTCTACCAAAGATAACACAGAGCAAATGTTTTCTGAACAAAATAAAACTGCTCAAAGGTTTAATTACTAATGTTTAATATAATGTATCCCATTATAAATAAATATGAATATTACACATGCAGTTAAAAGAAGATTTTGTTTAAAATTAAAATAATTGAACATAAGATTTAGCAATAGAGTTGAAGAAGTAAAGATCTCTTTAAAATACAAATTCATAAAACTCTAGATTCTACGGCCTCGGGGAAATAAGTACACAAGCAGTTACATTAACGACAACTTCTATAGACTCAGCACAGACAGTCCATGAAAATGGATCTTTAAACTGTAATCCTCCTCTATTAAAAGACAGGTGCTTTCCTAAACGAGGTTCTTAATGTTCTACGGAACATTCTTCAGAACAAAATGATGCTGTCACATACACATGGTGTTAATTCCTCCCAACTTTCCTTTGGAAGGCAGTTCATTTAAAGCAAGTGCTAAAAGAAATGAATTCACCTTAGTGACAATATTTCCATATTTACAGCCAACACCAAGTCCTGCTGAATATCCCATGAAAGTGAGATTGCAAAATGATCCTGCTCCATTTTAAATGGAATTTCATAACGTGGCCATCAGACATTCCAGGCAAACCCCAGTGGACTCTGGCTCTGTTACTGAACAGAGCAGAAGCTCCCAGGAGGTCCCTGTCATTGCCCAAGAAACAACAGGCACAGACCAGGTGCTACTTAAACTCAACAGGGATTCAGAAACTTCTGCTTCAGAAATTATCCTCACTTCTATTCATACAAACCACTGCATTATTTCCTCTGTAACTTCTTTAACTCCCAGAAAGAAATGCTTTTCTAGTTGTCCTAACAGATATTTTGTGGACTTAAATTTTGTAAGACTTAAAATTATATCATGTGGATAACTAAAAAAAATGCAATCTATGCCAGGTGCTTTGGAGAGGCAGACTGGAGGCAGCAGGTGGTTATTTACCATATATCCCAGAAATGTTTACATTTTCAAGTTCAGCAATTCCTTCTGTGGACTATAGATAGATTTTTAATAAAATCACATGAATCTTGCAAGTGTTTTTTAATCCCCATGAAACATTTCGTTCTGGATATCAAGGAAATAAAAACTGGCTTGGGCTGAGAAAGTAAGCATCTGCCCAGCACTCATCAGGCTGGAACAACAGACACAGAAGCCAACTGCAAAGTTCACAGGAAACATCTCTCCTGGGGACACTGCTGCTAAAAAGAGTTGTGGTAACCTCCTTCTTTGAGTGACTACAGACTCAATGAGAAACTTTCTTCTTTAATATCCAAGATTATCAGTACGTTTGCCGTTTGAAATTTTATCAGTAAGAATGAGACATTGCAGTCTTGCCTGGATGACCCCAGTGGCTGTTGACACAGACAAGCAGTCTCAGTTCCCAACCCAGGTGCTGAGCTCCACATAAAGGGCTTCTGGATAAAACAGTTCTCATTTATCTCAACTTCACTGTTTCCGATAGAAACAGGACCCTGGGTTTGCTTTGCAGACCAGACCTGCATGTAAACTCCGCTCTTCCTAGAATCCTAATATAGTAACTCTCTCTTTTCCTCTGCTGTGTGGTCTCCCTCCCTGCGATGGGTTGATGAATCTACTTTTATCAGAACACAGGTTTGTTCCCAGTATTCGTAGGCTGACGGAGATAGGCATGTGGTTCTACAAAATGCTCTAGCTAAAGAAAATATCTGCTGCCTGCCTGAACAATGGCTCAGAATTCTAATAATTGCTCTCAGATATCGAAAAAGTAGATCACGTCACTGCTGCAGTTTGGGTGCCTGTGACCTGTGAATTTTAAATTCTATACTGGCTTCTCATCTATGTAGAAACATTCTGAGGGCCAGGAAACCTGTTGTGAGCGTTGAAATGATATTTTCTGGCTCTGCTGCTACTGAATGTTGAAAGCAATCTGTGGCAAAACTTCTCTGCTTCTGGCAATATCACAGCCAGCAATGCAAGCAAGATATGCCGGTGTAATTATGAAGCTCTTTGTGAAACTCAAAAGGTAAAGGGAAACAGGTACACATAAGTCCCAGGTCTCCCAAATACATGGCCTCACTCCACACCTGATTTTCTTTTTAAAGATTTTATTTATTTATTTATTTGAGAGAAAGAGAGAGGGAGAGGGAGAGGGAGTGAAGAGAGAAGCACAGGAGAAGGACAAGCAGACTGTGCTGAGCACAGAGCCTTGCACAGGGCTTGATCTCAAGACCCTGAGATCATGACCTGAGCCAAAACCAAGAGTCGGACGCTTAACGACTGAGCCACCCAGGCACCCCACTCCACACCTGATTTAAACATAGGGCTGCCAGACCAAAAAGAAGGGAAAACATGATATAGGACGGTTATTTGGAGAGTGTGCCTTTGAGCTAAGGTTGGAAGGCTGCTTTTGACATACCCGTGGGAGTAGCCATAATCGTAGGCTGAGGCTGTCTTCCGACTGGCTGCGAATGCATGGGTGGATTCAGTGGCCCGGGAGGCCTGCTGCTGGTACGAGGCAGTGGACGCCTGGCTGAAGGCCTCGGATTCCTGGCGGTGAGCAGCAGAGGAGCGGCTGCTGTAGGCCGCCGAGCCGTGGGTGTAGATGGCAGAACTTTTCTTCTCCTGCTGATACTGGCTCATGGTGGTGCGAAGGTCCCTGTTTCGGTAGCTGCTGTCATAGTGTTGGTGGAGCTTCTGATAATAGGACAGAGACATGGTGTGCTCTGGAGAGAAACAGGAGACCTACAAGAAAGCAGCAACTTTTGAGTGAACTAGTAAGAAATAAGGCATCTAAATCAATATGCAAAAATACTCTTATCTTTCCCAAAGAGCAAATGGAAAAGGATGTGAAGGTTAGCTTAACTGGTTACTCAACAAACTTTCTACTTCATAGCCCGCATAAGCCCCCTCCTCCCATTGGGCCACGTTCTTGTGTGGGTTTGGTTTTTTGGTTTTTGTTTTAATATCTAGGAGGTCTTTACAAACTTTCCCTACCCTAGCTATTGTGTTTTTTCCTCAGACCTTTCATAATATGTATTTCAAATTTTCTGGCATTTCATCCTGATAAGGGCTTCATCTGGGAGGATCTGTAATGATGGAAAGTCTGTGTACAGTCAGTGTGGTTTTCATTCAACAAATAATTACTGAGCACCTACTATGAGCCTGGTACTGTTCCAGCACAGGAAATACAGAGATGAACAAAACACACAAAATCCCTGCTCTGATAACCTTAGCTAGAACCTTACATTCTATTGCAGGAGATAGCCAATAGAGAAAATAAGTAAAATGTAAGGTATAACAGAATGGGCTAAATGCTACAGAGAAAAATAAAAGAAGAAAGGGAGTTGGGATGCAATTTTAAACAGCCTCATCAGGGATGGCTTCTGAGCATGAGAATATTAGAAGAAGAGTGTCCTAGATGGAAGGCCACTGCGAAGACACTAGGGTGTGTGCGTGCCTGTTGTACTCCAGGCAGTGAAGTACAAATAGGCAGTGAAGATGCAAGGAATGAGCGGGGTGCAGGGAGATGTATAGGAGACGATGTCGGGGGTGGGGGACAGATAGTGTACGGTCCCACGAGCGACTGTCGGGACCTTGTCTTTCACCTTGAAAGGGCTGAAAAACCATCAGAAGGTTCCAAGCTGAGACTCACTCTTGCTGATGTATAAAGGATAGACTATTGAGGGACAAGAATGAAAGCCAGGCTGGTTCCGTTGGTGGAGCGTGTGACTCTTGATCTCAGGGTTGTGGGTTTGAGCCCAAAGTTGGGTGGACAGATTACTTAAAAATAAAAGCTTTAAAAAAAATTTTAAGAGCGCCTGGTTGGCTCAATTGGTTGAGCATCTGCCTTTGGCTCAGGTCCTGATCCTGGGGTCCTGGGATCGAGCCCCACATCCGGATCCCCGCTCAGCAGGGAGTTTGCTTATCCCTCTCACTCTGCTCCTCCCCCCGTTCACGCTCTCTCTCCTTCACTCTTGCTCTCTCTCTCTCTCAAATAAAGTCTTTTAAAAAATTTTTTTAGAAAAGAAGGCTGTTATGAACTGAGTTGTATTCCCCCAGATCCATATGTTGAAGTCCTAACCACCAGTACTTCAAAAGGTAACTCTATTTGGAAATAGGGTCTTTGCAGAGAAAATGAGGCTAAAGTGAGATTATTAGGATGGGGCTTCATTTAATATGACTGGTGTCCCCATAAGAAGAGGAAATAGGACACAGACATGTACATACACAGAGGAAGACTATGTGAAGAGACAAGAAGATCATCTGTAAGCCAAGAAGAGAGGCCTCAGATAGAAACAACTCTGCCAACACCTTGATCGCAGATTTCTAGCCTCCAGAATTGTGAGAGGATACATTTCTGTTGTTTAAGGCACCCAGTCTGTGGTACTTTGTTAGGGCAGTCCTCGCAAATGAATGCAAAAGCCATTGCAATTGTCCAGGCTAAATATGACAGTGGTAGCAGTGGAAATGTGAGAAGTGATCAGACTCAGTACATGTTTTGAAGGTAGAACCAATAGCATTTGCTGAAAGTTCTGAATTAGGGTATGAAGCAAAGAGAGGCGTGAGAGATGATCCTGAGGTTTTCCCCTGAGTAACTGGAAGACTGAAGTTGCTGTTAACTGAGATGGGCAGGAGTGTAAGAAAGCACAGTTAGGGGGCGCCTGGGTGGCTCAGTCGTTAAGCGTCTGCCTTCGGCTCAGGGCGTGATCCCGGCATTCTGGGACCGAGCCCCACATCAGGCTCCTCCGCTGGTAGCCTGCTTCTTCCTCTCCCACTCCCCCTGACTGTGTTCCCTCTCTCGCTGGCTGTCTCTCTCTCTCTGTCAAATAAATAAAATCTTAAAAAAAAAAAAAAAAAGCAGCACAGTTAGGGATGAAAGAACGGGAGATGGGTTTGAGATATTTTATAGTTGAGGTACTTGCTAGATATCCAAGTGGAGATGTTAAATTGGATTCATGATTTTGGAGCACAGGGTAAAGGTCCAGGATGGACACCTACATTCAGCAGTCACTAATATATAGATGGTACATAAAGCTAAAAAATAGATGAGAATGATTGTCAATGGAAAAGGAAGTCCTAGGACTGAACGCTGGAGTTTGCTTAAATGGTTGACCCTTGAACAATGCAGGGAATGGAGGTGCCAACCCCACCCCCCACCCGCAGAGTCAAAAATCCACATGTAATCTTTGACTTACCCCCAAATTTCACTACCAATAGCCAACTGTTGACTAGAAGCCTTACTGATAACATAAACAGTGGATTAACACATATTTTGCACCTTATATGTATTTTATACTGTATTATTACAATAGAGTAACCTAAAGAAAATATTAATAAATCAAAAAGGAAATACATTTACAGTACTGTACTATATTTATTTAAAAAATGGTGTGTAGGGGCGCCTGGGTGGCACAGCGGTTAAAGCGTCTGCCTTCGGCTCAGGGCGTGATCTCGGCGTTATGGGATCGAGCCCCACATCAGGCTCCTCCGCTATGAGCCTGCTTCTTCCTCTCCCACTCCCCCTGCTTGTGTTCCCTCTCTCGCTGGCTGTCTCTATCTCTGTCAAATAAATAAATAAAATCTTTAAAAAAAAAAAATGGTGTGTAAGCAGGCCCATGCAGTTCAAACCCATGTTGTTCAAGGGCCAACTGTATTATCCTATAACGAGTTCTCTCAAATTTCACAAACACTTCAAAATGTATAGTGTCAAACCAAATTATTTGCTCCCTTAAAGAATATGAAGCCTTCTAGTCTTCTTACATAAAGAAGTAAGAAAGTCAGTCATAGGGTAGCAGTTTGTATTGTGAACTTGAGCTAACAGTTCAACCGACAGTCAAAGGTAAGTTTGCTTAGCATATGGCGGGGAGGCTTCACATTGTATGAGCTTCTTGACTATTGTGTCCACTGACAGGAGTCTATCAGCCACATTGCTAACTTACCTGGATGAAGTCATAGTTTTATGAAAGCCCCTCCCCCAATTTTTAATGCTTTTGTGCATGTTCTGAAATGTTATTCTTAACATTTAAATCACATTTAAACGTTTAAATAAATAAACATAAGTAACACTTAAAAATTTAAATATTAAATTTTACAAGTAAAATTGGTTGTGAGATAATCAGTGTTTTTTCAAATCTCCTCTTTTAAAATTCAGTATGTATTCCCTAGAGAAGAAAATCCAGCAAACTGCACTCCAGAAATATTTATCTTGGGGCACATGGAAGATATCAGTCTACATGGCATTTCCCAAGAGGAAAAAAATAGCTACTAGCAAGCAACTTTGCTTCAACCCTTAAATAGATTGCTATCTTCTGTTCTAAAACATACAGAATAATTACCATATGTAATGAAGAGTTATTAGATAAATTTTGGTAAAACAAAAGGATTAGAATATATTAATACAGAAATATGTTAAGCATTTATAAAGATAAGTTTCTTTAATGATACATAGTACATTGTAACACGGTAAATATTATTTAAATGATGTTCAAATAAGTGATGAATGACCTTCCTTATGTATTATGTTATAAGCTAAGTTCATATATGCTAACGTGACTTGAAATGCTGCCATTTTCGCAAAATGAAATCTTTAAATATCTTTCCCCAATTCTACTTTCCACTTTATTTCTATTTTCCCCCAAATATATTTATTTTTAATAGTACTTCATATCACAGACACATACATAATATATTGCAAGTAAACAGGGTCTGGCTTTAAGTCATCAGAGCTAGGTGTCACCGCTCTGACCTCTGGAATGAAGGTGCAGCTACCTTCTCTTCATCAAGTGAGGATTATTATCCCCAACACATGACAACTAGGGTATGCTGGGAAGAAAAGGTTTGGTTGTCTTCTGTTCCTTTAAGACCTGCATTTTCTTTCTGAACATACTCTGGGAATTTTGGAAGAAATACTAATTCCATAATTGTAATCCTGATATGATACTTTTGTACAGGCATTAGAGGCCAAAAGCTGACTAAAATCATTCACAGAAAATGTTAACTTTAGGATCATTCTGTGGGAATCCATGTTGCCACTGAAATATTACTTAAACATTTCCAGGTTAGAAATATCATGATGTGTTCTTACACTTATTCACACAGCATTGTCAGAAAAAAATCACTGGACTGGAAAGTAAGGACTTCAGAGTTAATTTACCTCCTTTTGGTCTAATTTATAATCAGGGACTACTGCAGGCATGTGGAAGACAGAAAACATATTATATCCTGCCACCTCACCCATTCCAGATTTCAACCAAACCATTGAACTATAACTTGGACAGAGTACTTGGACTCACACTCACAGTTCCACCTGAGACAGATATTATCCCCTTACGGTCCCAGGAATAGTAGCTTAACTTAAATAGTGTAGTGTGGATGTGAGAGGAGAGCTGTGCCAGCACAGCGAAGACTGGCACCCTGCTGCCCTTGTCTTCCTTCCCAGGGGCTCCCCTTCGCTAGTTCTCTGCTCTTCTGACCTCTCTCTGAGAAAACCACTGAACTCACAAGATAGAAAGAAACCACACACATGCAATGCTGTTAAGCACAGCAAACATCAAGTGCATTCTTCTGCCTCAATGTCACACTTACCCGTGTTCAAAGGAGTGATGGTGGTGGAAACGCTCCGATGTGGCTGTGGAGCTGGATGAGAGAATGAAAAACCCACGTCAGTTGAATCCAAAAAAAAAAAAAAAAAGTGAAGAGGCAGGGCTAACGACAGGACCCGGGGGACCAGTTCAAAAATAATGCATGTGGTCAGGCAGTAGAATGTCAGAGCCACATAGCCAGCCTTTTATGGCCAAGAAGGCAGACAAATATAGCAGCAAATGGGGAGAGTAGTCCTAATGAGAGGAAGAAGGAGGCATTCACAGGTAGCCACCTCAGTAATGTAATTACATTAATGCCAGTCAATGGGTCTGTCCTGATTTAAAAATGCAGGATTTTTATTTGGCTATAGGAGCTATTTTCAATCTCTTTATCACTGGATATTTAAAAGTGTAATGGAAAAAGTAATTTGTGTTGAGAACTAAAAATAGGTGCAGTAATCTGATTCCCAAAATGGACTTCATGGAATTTTAATGCCAAGATATGGTTCTGGGTGTGCTGTTCGTAACACATGTACAGTACGTTTAAAAGACACAAGGTGAAAAAAGAACTTGAGGCTCACTAAAGGCAAACCAAGTTAAAAATGGGTTACACGTCGTGGTAATTTGGGTCTGACAATACACAGTCACTGTTTCTTTCATGTCAGGAAAGTTTTCAAAGTCGCAGCTTCTAGCTTGAGTATTTGAATCCCTTTTTTCATTAATTAAAGCCTTTGAGAAGCAACACGTTTTATCTTTCCTAAAGTCAGAGGAGGGTCAGTCTGTCTAACAAGAGATTCTCTTTCTTTGCTTTTCAGACTACGTAACAAAATAACAGGTGGTATAACCTGGAGATCAGAGCCTGCATTTTGGAGGCAGACCAGAGCTAGATTCCTGGCCATCGATGGCACTTAATTGCCATGCAACCTCAAGCAATTTATTTCTCCTTCCTAAGCTTCATTTTCCTTCTCTACAAAATAATATCCAAAGTATGGGAATGCCGTGGAGATTAAACGCAATAATGCACTTAACCTGGTGATTGCCACATAATACTCAGTGAATATCAACTATTATTACTGACAGAAATAATTTGAAAACTCATTGTTCAGATCATACATATTGAGCTGGTTGGTTATGTTCTGACATGATACTACCTCAACTGAATACAGATCACTTGTATCTATCAAAATATTAAACAGACCCAATATTATAGTCCACTTTACAATTACTTTCTTGGTGGTAACTACAGTTAACACTGAGACACTGTGAAGAGTACTTTATATACGTGACCTCACTTAATTCTTATGGTGCCCTGCAAGCTAGGTATGATTAGCTTCATTATACAGCCAAGGAAATCAAGGCTTCGAAAGACAAAGTCATTTGCCAAAGATCACACAGCTAGTACATGACAAATGCAATTCATTCCATCCATATTTGGACTCTGAATCCCATGCATTTTTTGTCATGTATTGATGGATCCTCTAGTGACACTTCGTTTACAAGAAACTACATACTTTGAAATGGACTTCAAACACAATTTAAGTCTCCATTCATAACTGACAGCAGCTTCTGAGCTATGCAAAGTGCATAAAATAATGTATTCCTCTTAGTTCTGATGCTGTTTCCTGGTAAAATTCAACTTGGCATATCTTCATCTACATATAGCCCCTGTGAGTGCGCACATGGACGTTTTAGCTATTTGGAATCCATATGAGAGTTTTGAAAGCTTCATGTTCCCCAAGCAACCATTTGTTCTCTAAACATCCAATATAGAATGGTAGTGATTCTGAATTTTAGCCACCAGGCACTGGAATGGTTCCCAGTGAGCTGTTTCTATAGAGAACATGGTAAGTCGTTTCAAATCTTCTCAAAGCAGGAGAAAAGAAAAATAAACAAAAATAAGAGATATAAATCATCACAATACTATCTAATATTTAATAACTACTTGCTATATGTCAGAAATCAATGCTGGGGAGGCGCCTGGGTGGCACAGCGGTTAAGCGTCTGCTTCCGGCTCAGGGCGTGTCCCAGCGTTCTGGGATCGAGCCCCACATCAGGCTCCTCCGCTAGGAGCCTGCTTCTTCCTCTCCCACTCCCCCTGCTTGTGTTCCCTCTCTCGCTGGCTGTCTCTCTCTGTCAAATAAATAAATAAAATCTTAAAAAAAAAAAAACAAGTCAATGCTAACTGCTTTACAGTATCTTATTTGAACATCACATAAATATAAAAATATTTTATGGATTATGAAGTTGAGATTTAGAGAGGCTGATATTCTTAATATCAACAGAGGATTTAAACTCAGTTTTGTTCTACTCAGAGCAGAGTCTCCTGTATATCATACTATATTGCCTTTCAACAATTTAATTGTGTGCGTGTGTGTGTGTAGAGAGAGAGAGAGAGGCATATGCCAATAATGTCCATTAGAAGTAAGAACTGTTACTAAAGAATTTTAGTTTTATTTCCTGTGTAACAGACAATTAGATCAATAAAATATTTACTGAACTTTGATCCGTGTTAAGAATACAATATTAGAGAAGTTCATACACACTTGGGGAAAAACTAAAATATTATCATTTATTCACTGATATTCAGGATCCCAGTGAAAGTCAAGTAGTTTATTTCAAACAAATATGTAATAAGATTTGACAAAAAAGCATGAGCTAGACCCAGCTTAGTATACTAGGTGATCTTTCTGCTATAATATCATCTGGATTCAGCCTTTTCTAACAACATATTTATCTAAAGTATAGCTATCCAATCACACATATACCGTGGTGTACTGCATATCAAACCAAAATTAAAGAAGAAAAATTTAGGTGGGCTCATAAAAATGAATTATTGTGATTCAATCATGATTCCCTTATAGATGAATAATCATTCTGTCAATTACTCCAATTTAATCATAATGCCCTTACAGATGTGTAATTATTCTGAAAACTTAATGGAATGCTAACCAACTGTTAATTTCAAATTTCCCAGGAAACCATCTAATGGAAAATACTTTTTAAAAAGCATTTAACTATAAAAGTCTGGAAAGTTAAAAAAATACTTGCTCTCAGAATCATAGTTTGTTTTTTTTTTAAGTAACTTTAAAATAGATACAGGGGCGCCTGTGTGGCTCAGTCAGTTAAGTATCTGACTCTTGGTTTCAGCTTAGGTCATGATCTCAGGGTCACAAGATAGAGCCCCATGTCAGCTCCACACTCAGCATGGAGTCCGCTTGAGATTCTCTTCCTTCCCCTCTCTCCCTCCTTCCCCCTCTGCCCCCTCCCCTCTCCTTGCTTGTGCACTCACTCTCTCTCTCTCTCTCTCTCTCTAAAATAAATAAATAAAATCTTTAAAAAAGGGGCGCCTGGGTGGCTTAGTCGTTAAGCGTCTGCCTTCGGCTCAGGGCATGATCCCAGCATTCTGGGATCGAGCCCCACATCAGGCTCCTCTGCTGGGAAGCCTGCTTCTTCTCTCCCACTCCCCCTGTTTATGCTCTCTCTCTCACTGGCTGTCTCTATCTCTGTCAAATAAATAAATAAAATCTTTTTTTTTAAATCTTAAAAAAAACCAAAGTAGATACATTCTCTCTTCAAATTAACTTTAACAGTATTAATATTCTTGGGGTGCCTGGCTGGCTAGGACAGCATGAGATTCTTGATCTTAGGGTTGTAAGTTTGAGCCCCGCGTTGGGTATAGACATTACTAAAAAAATTTCTTTAATTTAAAACTTAAATAAAGAGTATTAATATTTTTATAAATGTGAAATGCTGAGTTTAACTAACAGTAGTGTATCCTAAAAGCCAAAATAAATATATAAATTATATTAGCCACCTAGTAATTTTCATTTTATAGTAGAAGAGGAAATAGTAGCAAAGCATTAGTCTATGCATTAAGGAATAAACAAAGAAATATTCTGTAGAAATGCAATGTAAACAAAACAAAAACTAAATTCCAGCTGAAATCAAGAAATTTTTTTAAAGTTGCTGGTTGTAGTTATCAACTACAACACATGCATCAACAATATGGAAAAAAAGCATGTATTGAAAACCTACTATGTCAGGCACTATGCCATACCTCAAGGCCCAGGGGTGACTAACTCATGTCCCCAAAGTAGCCACCATGTAGTTGGGTAGACAGAGCTGGGTGGTTACTTAAAAATAATTATGGCATCATGACATAAGGTGATATCTGCCATCTTACCCTGCATAGTTCTCCAGCTCTACTCCTTGCCACTTCCCTTCTTGCCTTTTGAAATTCCAACCACAGGTAATTGCTTGTACTTCTATAAACTTCAGGTATCTACTGCGTCAGGTCCTTCACACCTGCTGTTCCTCTCTGCTCTGCACTCCCCATCCCTGTCCAGCACATGCACACTTCTTCACTTCCTTAACTCTCAGTCCTTTAACCCTTCATCTCCTAAGGCCATCTCTTCTGGAAGACTTTCCTAATTCCACTAGGATAGGAAGTCTATCAAACTATATTTAATGCATGTGTTTGCTTTCTGTCTCCTGTACCGTGAATTACGTGCGGGCAGGAGAGGAATCTTTTGTCTAAGTACTCCCAGTACCTAGCATAGCTCTCGGCCCAAGATAGACATGAATAAATAATTGCTGAATAAAGATAAGTGGGAAATGTGGTATAGAAAAAATCCTCAGGAGTAAAGGACTACTTAGAGGTGGAAACACATAAAAGCAAAGAGTCACAGTGGCCAACTATCCGTTGATTGGCTGAGGGCAGGGGAACTGCTCAGGAGCTGGTGGATGGATTCTAGGAGCGGGCCAAGTCTCTAAGCCCAGAAGCCTACCTGTGCCTATAATCCAGTCAAGGGAGCTTTAGGTGAGTATTAGAAAGCAAGACCCCAAAGCCCATTTTCTTTTCTAAGATTCATTTATTTGAAAGAGAGAGAGAGAATGGGTAGAGGGGCAGAGGGAGAGAATCGCAAGCAGGTTCCCTGCTGAGCGCAGAGCCTGATGCCGGCTTGATCTCATAACGCATGAGATCATGACCCAAGCTGAAATCACAAGTTATGCTTAACTGACTGAGCAACCCAGGCACCCCCCAAAGCCCATTTTCTAACACGATTTCTTTCTACCTATTTTTCTGTCTACTCATAGATGTCTAGAATGATACTCAGCCAATGTCAATAGTAACTCCCAAATAGTAAGGTTTTTTCTTTTTCTTTTCTTTTTTTCCTTCTTTTTTTTTTTTATAATTAGTGTCAAGAACTGTGAACATATACAATGGGATATTATTCAATATTAAAAAGGAATGAAATCCTGATACATGCTACAACATGGGTGAACCTTGAAGATGTTACGCTAAGTTGAAATAAGTCAGGCACAAAAGGACAAATATTGCATGAGGTACCTGGGGTAGTCAAATTTACAGAGACAGAAAGTAGAATGGTGGTTACCAGGGCCTGGGGGGAGAGGGAATAGGGAGTTAGTATTCAATGGGTAGAATTTCAATATGGGAAGATGCAAAAATTCTGGAGATGGAGAGTGGTGATACTTGCACAACAACGTGAATGAACTTGGAAAAATTAATAAAAGGAAACCTCATTTAGAATGGAGTCAGAAGGCAGCAGGGGTTGGGGGAGAGTTCTCATGCCCCACCACCTGAGGTCAACTGCAGACCTCACAAGAAGAGATGTACCCTGCAAGCCATACTACTACTACTTTAGCTACTACTTTACTATTCCAGCAGGAGGAAGGAAGGTTTTTCTTCCCCTGTTAACAGCCCAGTCAATATGAAACTATCATAATTCAGCCAATGAAAAGCCAGTACACTTCAAATTTCCAGTTTACTCCAATGAACTTTTCTTTAAAAGATTTTATTCATTTATTTATTTAAAGAGAGAGAGAGAGAGCAGCAGAGGGAGAAGTAGACTCTCCGCTGAGCGGGAAGCCCCATGCAGGACTAGACTCCAGGGCCCTGGGATCATAACCTGAGCCGAAGGCAGACGCTTAACCAACTGAGCCACCCAGGCGCCCTCCAATGGACTTTTTGTTTATAACAGCCCCCCCAACTCCTTTTTCCTCTATAAAAAAACATTCCTCTCCTTGTTCTCTGGACTTGCCTATGGTGTTGCCATTGCTTGCTTGTCCCTAATTATAATTCTCTGCTATTCCTGGATAAACTCATTTTTGCTGGTAAAATAACCGGCAGTTTTAAGGTTAACATACTTAATGCCACTGAACTATATGCTTAGAAATGGTTAAGATGGTAAATTTTATGTCATGTATATTTTACCACACACAAAAAAAAGAATGAAGGGTCAGGGACTTTATCCTACTCAAAAGCTAACAAGGTATCGTGGATGCTGACAAGACATGAGACTCCTAGGTCAGAGTCAAAGGACTTTATTATTCTCAGCAATGGCAGAGACCAGAGCAAAAGCATATACTTCGCTGGTTTACTAACTCCCAATTCCCAAAGGGAAAAATGAAAAGGGCCAGTGAAACCTGCACAAACACAGAAACTTTGAGCTTACAGAACCATATGTTATATAACGAGCATTAAGCATGTTTGACCTCTGCTCCAGAGGCAGATGTTTTCTTTATTATATTGGAAAGTAAGCATGCCTGCCTTTTTCCCTGGTGGGGAGACACTCTTTCTGTCTTCAAAGGCTGTTTACTACACAAACATCCCTGAAAAGATGGTCTAGAACAAATGGAAGCTGGGCCTTGCTTGCAAGATGTACAGAAACATGACAGACGCATGAAGAATTGTCTCCCAGCAATCAACATATATTATTTTTACAAAAACAAAAACTTTTTTCTTTTCTTTTCTTTTCTTTTTTTTTTTTTTAGTGAGAACCAGACTAAAGAGCAATGGATGTGAATCTCCAGTTTCCTTTTTTCTTTTTGACAGTTTTAGAGTAGTAGAATTTGGACACCACAGAATTCATCCATTTTAAGAGTAAGGTTCAATGAGCATTAGTAAATTTACATAGTCAGGCAACCATCATCAAAATCCAGTTTTAAAACACTTTCGTCACTGGAAAAAGTTCCGTTATGCCAGTTTGTTGTTAATCATTGGTCCCACCCACAATAACCACCGATCTGGCTCTCTGTCTCTATAGTTTAGACCTTCCTAGAAATTTCATACAAATGGAATCATATAATGTGTAGTCCGTTATGCCTGGGTTTTGTCACTTAGCAAGCTGTTTTTGAGATTCATCCATATTGTTGCAAGATTCAACAGCTTGTTTCTTTTTATTGCTGAGAAATATTTCACTGAAAGATAAGCCATGTTTTGCTAATCCATTCATCAGTTAACAGACTTTACATTGTGTCCAGTTTTGGACTATTGTGAATAATGCTATCTTGAATTTTTAAATATATTTGTTCTCAGAGATAACAAATTTCAAAATGCTGACCAAAAAGTATTGATATCTAATGCTTATATAGTACTTACTATTTTCCAGGCAGTATCAGAAATGCTTTATATGTATTAACTTCTTTATTCCTCACAACACTCTATAAGTAGGTGCTATTATTATTATACCCTTTCACTAATGACAAAACTGAGGCACAGAAAAGTTCAGTAATTTGCTCGAGTACATACAACTAAAAAGTGTTAGATACTGTGGTAATTATTTCACAAAATATGTAATTCAAGTTATTGTGCCGTACATTTTTTCTTTTCTTTTTTTTTTAAATTTATTTATTTATTGGAGAGAGAGCACAGCACGCGCGCGCGAGAGACAGAGAGGGGGCACATGAACAGGGGGGAGGGGCAGAGGGAGAGGGAGAAGCAGACGCCCCACTCAGCAAGGAGCCCGATGCGGGACTAGATCCCAGGATCCTGGGATCATGACCTGAACCAAAGGCAGGCTCTCAACTGACTGGGTCACCCAGGCAGCCCTTTTAATTAGGCTCCATGCCCAGCATGGAGCTCAACATGGGGCTTGAACTCACAAGCTGAGATCAAGAGTTGGATGCTTAACCAATCCCAGGTGATCCTGTGCTGTATACTTTAAACTTCTACATTGCCGTATGTCAATTATATCTCATTAAACTGGGGGAAAAAGAGTTAGAGTGAGGATTCAAATTCAGATAACCCAGATTCAAAGTTCACGCACTTAACCAGTATACAATACTTGCTCATATCTAAAACAATCCACTTGTGATAAAATTCTGTAACTTCTTCAATTCTTTTAATAATGTAGATACCAGTTTTACATTTGAGGCAGGCATATGTCTTCAAGTATTAATTTGGTTCTTTGTTTCCTTCTCTTTCTCTCATATTCTAAGAGTCCCCTCCCCTTTCTTCCCCAGTCTGCACTGAAACAGAAACAAAGATACAAAAACAAAACAAATCTTCAGACTAAGCAAATTTCAGGTTCAAGCTTACAGAGCTAGCTTTTCGTATCCTGCTTACTAGGTAATACCAAGCCTAGAAAAGAAAAGGCAAAAGGCAGGGTAGCCAGGAGAGCAAGAACCAACCGGAGGAATGGAGTAATCCTCAACCCAGAAGGAAAGTGGCCTTTGGAAGAAAGAACAAGGGAGTAGATAGAAAGACAAAGAATAATTTATCCTTAAAAACTGACGCTTAATTTTGAAGGCATTAAGCTAAATGAAATAAGCCAGTCACAAAGGACACATGTTGGAGGCACCAGGGTGACTCAAGTCAGTTAAATGTCCGACTCTTGATTTAGGCTCAGATCATGATCTCAGGGTTGTGAGATTGAGCACTTTGTCAGGCTCCTCGCTGGGTGTGAAACCTACTTGAGATTCTCTTTCTCCCTCTCCCTCTGCTCCCCTCCCCCCACCACTCTTGCGCACACATGCGCGCGCACGCGCACACACACACACACACACACACACTCTCTCTCTCTCAAAAAAACAAAAACAAAAACAAAAACAAAAACAAAACACCAAAGGACACATGTTGTATGATTCTATTTATATAGGGTACTTTGGTCAAATTCATAGAGGCAGAAAGTAGAATGGTAGTTGCCACAGGCTGGGGCAGTGGGGTGGGGGAAATGGGGAGCTACTGTTTAACGGGTAGAAAGTTTCAGTTGGGAAGATGAAAAGTTCTGGAGATGGATGGTGGGGATGACTGCACAACAATGTGAATGTACTTAATGCCACTGAACTGTGCAACTTTAAAAATGGTTAAGATGGTAAATTTTGTGTTATGTATATTTCACCACAATTTTAAAACATGACTTCTGATTCATCATTGTTCAGCATGGACCACCCACAGTTCAGCAGCACTGGATATCAATAACCCCACTCCCCATAATAGAGATGGGGGATTCAGGGAACTTGGCCACCTTGGGTGGGAGGAGAGCATGAAGGGAGAACCATGCCCCTCCCAAGGAGGAACTCAACAGTCCCAGCCGGAATCTCTTGGTGAGGATAGCAATAGATACACCAGGTATGAACCTGGTTTTCATCGGTGTGTACACATGATGTTCTACCTTGTCCACAGATAGCTAATAACAATTAATGAATGCACTGTACTATTGCACAATCATTTGTTACCTCATCTCTAAATATTGGACACATGGATGCTTTCAGTTATTCATCAAGACCAGAAGTCAGGGGTGCTTGGGTAGCTTAGTTGCTTAAGCATCTGCCTTTGGCTCAGGTCATGATCTCCAGGTCCTGAGATTGAGCCCCATGTTGGGCTCCCTGCTCAGTAGGGAGTCTACTTGTCCCTCTCCCTCTGCCCCTGCCTGCTGCTCATGCTCTCTCTCTCTTAAATAAATTAAAAAAAAAAAAAAAGATAGAATTCAGGGTTAGAAATTAGGAACAAACACCTTCATTTTCAACGCAGCTCTTTTATTACATCTATGTGTGTTTCTTTCAGGGTCCTTTTACCCTCCCTGGCTCTGCTTTTTCACAGTTCCCCCAAATGGTGTGGGACTGGAAGAGTAGTTCTCCTTCCTTGGTGCACACTGGAATAGCCAAGGAGTTTCTAAACTGCACTCAAGTTCAGACCTTATTTCAGGACAATTATCTCAAAATCTCTGGGCATGGGACATGAGTGTTTCTAAAAACTCCTAAATGACTCTAATGTGCAGCCCAAAGGAAAAATAATCTCTTAGGTCTCTTTCCATTCTAAAATGATGAAAGCCTTTGAATTAAAAAGGGAGCTATAAATATTTTGCACAAATAGAGGTTTTCCTTTTCAATTACCTCCTTGGGAACTATTTCCCCAGAAAGGGACTATGAATTAAAGGGTATGTTTTGTGAAATTGCTGTTTGGAATAATTAGGCTAATCTACAATGTCATGTACCAAATATGAATTTATTCTTTCTTCATTGCCACATCAAATTGTAATGTATAATTTTAATTTATTAGTAAGTTTAACAGATGCAAAATATATCTCATAGCTATTTTTAAGTGTATTTAAAAGATTCTAAAAACTGGACATATTTTCAATGTTAGCTAACTATGTGGTTTTCATCTGTGTGAGCTATCTTTTGACCTTTGCCATGGAGATGGATTATTTTTCTTGAGATCATTATCAATCTGTTAATATAATAATAACCAAAATAAAATAGCTACCATTAATTGAGACCTACTACATGCTAGATACTTTACCATGCTTTACCTGTATTTTATTTTTTACAAAAATTACACAAGGCAGTTATTATCCCCAAGTTATAAATGAGAAAACTAAGGTTCAGACAGATTATGCAAGTTACCCAAAGTCACATAGCTAATAAATAGTGGAGCTGGGATTTATTCCACCTCCATCTGGCTCTCAAGGACTATCCTCTTAACTGGACAGGTAAACACTCAATACCTGTCCTGTTCACAGTACGTGCTGATGTTTTACACCATGTGATTCCTGCTCTCTGACACGCAGTGATGGGTCATTTCAGACGCAAAGGTAACTGATGAATATCCTGGCCAGCAACCTGTGGTGTATGGCCTGGTCCAAAAAGGTGAGCCAAGCCAATCACATTCCTCTCCTCAGAATTTGAATTTGGAAATGTTGAGTGTTGATGCACTTAATAATAGCAGGAGCAAAAGTGAAAAAGGCTGAACGAGGTGTTACCTTGTGTATACTGCAGTCAGAGGAGCCATGACAAGTTGAAATTATGAGGGACTAGAAACTAGGGTTAGCAGAGAAAGAGTTGGTAGAGAGAAAACTAAGTAGATGTCCTTAAAGAAGCAGAGACCTAATCAGAATAATCATTTGGCCCATGACAGGAAACTGAAGAGTCAAATACCCCAAGCTACCTCTGTTTTCAGCAACTCTCCAGTTTAGAGCACTTCATGTATATTCCTGACATAAGTATCCTTTTTCTTGAGCTAACTGGACTGTGTCTCTGTTCCTTGCTATCAAACAAGTCAAAATAAAACACCCTTTTTATTAAATTTTTGAAATATTCTGAATGTTAAGCTTTTATCTGTCATATTTATCATAAAACATTTCCATTTCAATTCTTTCCTTGTTTTCATTACATTTTGACTTTTATAAAAGCGGGACCATCAATCTTATAATCAGTAATACTTTCACCGGTCAAAACCTTACATTTGCACAAACTATAGTGACAGAAAGCAGAGAGTGATTGCCTGAAGATGGGGGAGGAAAGAAGTGAGAGGAGTCAGGAATGAGGCTTTACAAATGGGCATGAAGAAACTTTGGGGATGATGGACATGTTCAGTATCTTGAGTGTGGTGAAGATTTCACAAGTGTACATGTGTCAAAACTTGTGATAGTGTACATTTCAAATATGTGTGGTTTACTGTATGCCAGTAATACTTTAGTTTTTTTTTTTTTTTTAAGTAGGCTCCATTGCCCAGTGTGGAGCCCAATGTGGGGCTCAAACTCAGGACCCTGAGATCAAGACCTGAGCTGAGATCAAGAGTCAAACGCTTAACCAGCTGAGCCACCAGGTGTCCCTAAACCATTTTTTAAAACAAATTCTCTTCTCTCCAGTTAAGATACTTATACAATTCTATTTCATTCAACTTATTATGCTTTATGCTTGATGGGAACTCACATGCAATTTACTGTGGTTTATGCTATGAGAGCTTCATCCAAGTTTACTTTTCTCAGTTTTAATACTCTATCAACTACATTTTATAAATAGGTATTTCTTTTACCATTGTTTATTATACTTGGGAAGTCATGTGCTGAGCCTATAGTCTTCAATCTATTTCTATTAATATTTTTCATTCCTTGGCCAATTTTTCTGTTTTTAAACCTAATACCTATCTGCTTTGGAGGTCTGGAATTTTGTTCCCTTATGATATTTGTAATGTTTTAAAGTCCTGTAAAGCACTTTACATCAGGCAAGGGTGCTAATGTCACACACAGATTTTCCTGTATACTTATACAAAATAAATTTCATGTCACTGTTATACACATTATTTTAACAAACATCTGATGCACTCTATATGAAAAGAGTTTAAATAGATAGATTGCTATAAAAATTAATAGTCTAACATACATGATTTTATTCACTGTTCTCCCCCATCTTGAGCAATAATTTTTATTGGGCTCATATATCCAAACAAGATCTAACCTGTCTGTGGTTAATCTGGCCAAGACAACTACCTTCTGTACCAAGAAAATTTTCATTCTGGACCTAGCAGGCCACACAGAAGTCCGATAACATGCCTCTGCTTGCATTTCAACACAGGACTACTTTCATCATTCTACTTCCTAGTTCTCCTTTATTGTTTTCTACTACCTTTACCTCAAAGTTCTTGAATAAGGTTTACTGTTTTAACTTAGGTTTCACTGGGCACACACACAACATGCCTGGTACTGTGCAAGGTTATGGGAATAAAAACAGAAGGCGGCACCCTTGGGAAGTATGTGTACCTTCATATCATGGCTCTTTCTTCATCCTGAAGCAAGTACTAAACTGTGTAGCACACAATAAGACACTGAAGAACAGTGATCTTGGAAAAGCTCCTTCAAATTTAAATTTGGGTTTTTTGGTCTTTCAGGGATTATTGAGTAGTGCTGCCAGACCAGTGCTCTAATGCTTTACTAAATCAGCACTCCACGGGGTAATGCAAAAGGAGGAGTTCAGTGTTAAATGTTGACAAGTTATTCAAAACAGAAACTGCCCATAGAAATTACTTTCATTTACCATTATTTCTCCAGGAGAAAAAAGAACTCAGAATCATAAGTTGTAATATACTTACAGGTGGCTGCAAAACAGATATTGCCCCAAGGCACTAATTTCCGTGGAATTAACCCCTGCTGGAAAGTCCGCAAGACACAATAGAGTCTCTTTTCCTGGAAAAACAAAAAAATAAATCATTTCAGGCAAATATTCCCACTCCAAATTATTAATACAATCATTTTTATCAATAATTAGCATGCTTCACCAATCAATATACCATAGAAGGCTGAAAGCTCAGGCTTTGAAGTCATACAGACCTGTGTTAGATTCCTGCCTCTTCTCTTCCCCTTGGACAGGTTACTAACATCTCTAAGCTTCAAGTTCCTCATCTGCAAAATGGAGGTGACAGTAGTCATTTTGCAGGGCAATGACTGAAAGGTAATGTTAAGAAGACACTTAGAGTGTCGAGCTTCCAGGAAGTACTCAATAAATAATCCATTAGTGCATTATTATTGTGGAAAGTATACATTGAAAAACTTCTACTTACAAAGTGTAAAACTAATAGAGGATATGTTTTTCAAGCTAACTGGAAAGCAAGCAAACACACATGAAAAAGCAGAGAACAATCCAAAGTGATTTCATATTTTTCAGTGTAATAGGATGTTAAATATGAAGTTCATGTTATCCCAGAATTTTGGCAGATGTCCCAAAGGTTGCCAGCATTAGTTGTCAGAACGTCTATTCAGGACGTGCTACACAGTTATGAAATCAATTTTGCGACCCCTAGTTGATATTCCACCTCAAGAGATAAGGAGATCAATCTCTAGACCTGAAAGATTCTAGAGAGACCATCATACCGAATTCTTTGGAGAGAGCTGTCAGTGTTTTGTGCATGGATTCCACATACACATGGTGTGAGGAGCAGGTAGTGCGTCTCAGCACTTTGAAGATTAATGACCCACCTTCAGCATGTATTTTGCTGCACGAAAGCACGCTGCTGGACTAACTGTTGTTTCTATTGCAGCCAGTCTCTTTTCTCTCTGGAAGTTTGTACTATTCTCCTTTTACTCTTGATGTTTTGAAGTTTCACTGGGACATGACTTGGTACAGATTTATTTTTCCTGTTTCATATTCGGAGTGTGCATTCAACCTGAATAAATATTATAAAGATTTGTGATTCTCTTTCAATTCTGGAAAACTCTCAATCATTATCTCTATTAAGATCATTTTCCATCATTGTCATTTTTATCTTGCTCTGGATTTCCTATTAAATATACAACGGACTATCTTAATATATCTTCCATGACTTTTGATAGCTCTTTGATATTTTTACTTTTTTGTCTCTTTGTGCTACATTTTGGTGAAAGCCTCAGTACTCTCTTCTAATCCACAACCTCAAAATGTCCAAAACTATAATGGTCATTCCCTACCATCACCACACCCATCCTCCAAGTTATTTCTCTCCCATGTTCCTTATCTCAGTGATTGGCATTACCATCTGTCAGAAATCCTGATTTCTTCTTCTCCCAGGCCTACCTCCTATTAATCCTCTATACTATTATCAGAGTGATTTAAAAAAAATACAAATCTGATCATATTAATCCCATAAATAAGACAGATCAGTGGTATCCCACTAACCTTCAGAAACATGGCTTAGAGGTCATTCAGGGCATGATCTCTGCTTACCTCTTAGGTCTCATATTTTTGCCATTTTCCCCTCACACCCTACCTTCCAGTTCTTCTTTCATTCAACATGTGTTTTTATTTATTGAGTGACTGTGATGTGCTAATTACTATTCTGGGCCTTTGGGATACTTCGGCAAACAAAACAATCCCCCAAACCTTGTCTTCATAGAACTTAGTATGAAAAAAAGCAGTAAACAAAAAAAAGTATATTTTAAGTCAGAGATAGTAAGTGCAGTGGAAAAAAATAAGCAAGAGAAGAGAACGCTGGAGGTAGATGAATGATGAAATCTTAAATGACCAGAGAAGGCATTACTGAGATGGTGATATTCGAGTGAAGACTCAAGAGAGCTGAGGGAGAAAGCAATGAAAACATTAGAAGAAAGATCACTGAAATCAAAAGGAACAGTAAACAAAAAGGTGTTGAAGAGGAAAAATACCTTTTTCAAGAAACAGCCTGATCAATATGGTTGAGCAATTGGTGAAAGTTCCCCAAGTCTGATGTTTTGGGGGCTTACAGGCATTTGGCTTTCACTCTGAAGTGAGACATCATTGGACGGTGTTGAGCAGAACAATGACATGATCTAATCTCTATTTTAGAAGGATCACTCTGTGGCTGCAGAGACTAGAATTTAGGGGGACATGAAAGTAAAGAGTCCAGTTAGAAGGCTAGTGCAAAAATCCAAGCCTGATACCTTGTACTAGGATAGTAGCTATAGGGGTGGTGGAAGATAGATTGATATGTTTTGAAGGACTTAACCAATAGGTTTGGCTAACTGCTGTTCTAGACTCTGGAGATGGTTTGACTGAAAGGTTGGATGAGGGTCAGGAAAGAAAAAGAGGTGGCAAAGATGAGTCAAAGGTTTTTGGCCTGAGCAACTTAAAGGATGAAATTGCCATTAACCTAGATGGAGAAAATGTCAGGAAGAACAGGTTTTACAGGTACGGTCAGAAGATTGTTTGAAAGTCTGAAAGTTTAGATGTGTAGTAAACCTCCTTGTGGAGATGTCAAGTGACTATATCACAAGTCTAGAGTCCAGAGCAGAGGTCTTGGCCAAGACACATACTTGAAAGTAATCAGTGTTTCAGTAGCATTTTAAGCCATGAAAATGGATGAGATCAGCCAGGGAAGGAGTGTTGACAGAAAAGAGAAGAGAGACAAACACTGAATCCTGAACTACTCTGAGGAATTGGGGAAATTAGGAGGAACTGGCAAAGGAAACTGGAGAGTAGCTATAAAAAATGTGCCATAAGGAACCAGGAAAACCAGGAGAGTGAGGCATCCTAGATAGGAGAGAAGTGTTTCAAAGGTGAGGGAGTAATCATCTTGTCAAATCTGTTTTAAGACTGAGAATTGGCCATGATGACATGGATGACAAGGCCATTTGGTGACCTTGATAAGCACATGGTCAGTGAAGTGGTTGGGGGAAAAAAATCTTGTTAGAGAGGGCTTAAGAGAGAATTGGGGCGAGGTGACTCTTTTAAGGAGTTTTAAAAAGGGCAACAAAGAAACAGGACAACAGCTGGAGGAGGAAAGTGCACCAGGAAGAGGGTTTGTTGTTGTTGTTGTTGCTGTTGTTTATAATATATTATATATATATCTCACTGGGCTAAAATGAAGGTGTCAGCAAGACTATGTTCCCTTCTAAAGGCTCTAGGGAAGAATCTGTTTTCTTGCTTTTCCAGCTATGGTGTCACTCACATTGACATCTTCCTATTTTAAGGTCAGCTCACTAGTAACCTTAATTTCATCTGCAACCTTAATTCCCCTTTGTCATGTAACCTAATATATTCACAGGTCCTGGGGATTAGGACGTGGACATCTTTGGGGAACCATGATTCTGTCTGCTACATGCATTACTGTCTGCTACATACATTACTACATACCTGTTGTTGGGAATAATCCAAAAGAAAGAAGGAGAGAAAAAGCTTGGTGATGCAGGAGAAGGTAGAATCATTGGAGTAACATGAGTTAGCAAATAGAGGAACTGGTTTCCAAAGGAGCGAGGAGGGTACTTCCCCTATTTAACAGAAGAAAAGGGAGAAGACAACATATGGGGACAGATGCTGGTCAATAGGTAGATGCGGGGGTGACAGCTTGTGGGAGCATCCGTTTTTCTCAAAGACTTAGAAATAAGGTCCTCGACTGAGACCAAGGATGGGAGAAAAGGTGTTGGAGGTCCTAGAAGACGAAAATTATAAAACTGACATCTAAGAGCAGGAGCATCAAGGTAACATCAAGGGCCCACTAGAGGTCTTCAGTCATTACTTAAACTGTGACCATTCAGCTTGTTTCCTCCAGTTGAGTAGACAAAGCATTGGTATACTAGTTAGGGTAGAATAACTACTCTACAAACTCCAAATTTCAGTGCCTTAAACACAACTAAAGTTGATATTTCTCCAAGAAATTTATATAGACTATTTCACCTAATGCACACAATGGATGACTAAAGTAGATGCTATCATTATGCCCTTTTCCAGATGAGAAAACTGAAGAACTGACTCAAGTAAGCCTAAGCCATAATTTTTGCTTTAGGTATTGGTTTTATTTGGGAGTATTTAATAAAAAATCTGCTTCAGAAGATTAACTCAGCAAATGTAATTTGGTCACTACATTCATTAACAAATTATTAGTATCACTAAGCTATATATTTCAAAACAGTTTTTGATCTTAATATTTGTCTTTTAATCATTGGAGAAGCATTTCTTTAATTAATTATCAGCATCAGGTAAATTATTTTCTAGATAATTCTTATTTCTTCTCTTCATATGGTTTATTTATATTCTCTTTTCTTGAATCTTGTTTAGTATTTTAATTTTTCTAAGCATTTATTTTTTTTTCAAATTAATTAGTATAGAAGTAATAACTTCTCCCAAATATTCTTTTTTTTTTTTTCAGATTTATTTATTTATTTGAGAGAGAGAGAGAGTGCAAGCCTGCCCACACAAACAGGGGGAGGGGCAAAGGGAAACAGGTAGAGAGAATTCTCAAGCAGGCTCCCTGATGATCTCGAAGCCAGACATGGGGCTTGATCCCAGGACCCTGAGATCGTGACCTGAGCCTAAGAGTTGGTCACTTACCCAAATGAGCCACCCAGGCACCCCACCCCCCAAATATTCTTAAATATTCTTTATTCAATTCCACATTATTTCTTTTATCTTATATTATCATTCCTGAATTTTAAAATAATTGTAATTTATTTTTAAAGGAATTCCTAATGTAGAACTTTCTATAACCTTTTAATATACTTATTTGTAGTTTTGGAGCTTTAAAACTAATTTTCTTACAGATTAATTTGAAGACCTTAACTTCATTTAAAAGAAAGGAGCTCCTCCTACTGTTTTCCTGGATTCATGCTAATTTGTTACATCCTAGTTTGTGTAGAAAGGATTAGTATTCCACTTATGTAGGCAAAACCAGAATGTAAGCCATGTCTCTCACCATTCAAAAATTTCTTACATGCAATAAAAATTGTAAGTGCTCACTAGGAAATTACCAACTTTGGCAGTAAATACCAAAGGTTAATTCACCCATGCTTCCTGTTGTTTGGGTAAGGAGTTTCCCTCTTGAACCAAAGAAGAGAGCACAGAATTGTAAAACAAAATGTGGGCTTTAGGTTAGGCCATTTACCAGTTCTGTGCATTTGAACAAATACTAGTCACCAAATATTTACTGGCATTCATGGATAAATAGGCACTATCCTAGAAGTTAGGGATACACGAATAAGAAATACGGGCCCCAGTCCTCCCTTCTGTCCTACCCCTGGACAAGCACAGAGACATGAGTTATAATCCTGGTTCTCTTATTACCCTTTGGGTAACATTGACAAGACAGTAAAGTATTTGAGCTTAGTTTTCTAATCTGTGAACTGGAGGTAATACTACCTACCTCACAGAGTTGTATTAAGAACTAAATGATAAAATGCTTAGGTAGAATACCTAGCATATAATAGTATGTACTAACGTGAGCTCCTTTTCTTTCCCCCTTTGGATTTCTCTGGTCTCACAAGAAAGCCTCACCTTGAGGCAAGAGCAATAGTGTTCTTTTAATAATCATAGAACCCCACAAGAATCAAATACTATATACTCTGAGCTCCTGAAACAGTAATGCAAGGTTTTCTCGACCTCAGCACTACTGACATTCTGGGCCGAATGAATGCTTTTCTGTAGGGGGCTATCCTGTACATTGTGGAATGTTCAGCAGTATTGCTGGCCTTGATGCACAAGATGCCAGTAGCAGCTCCCTGGTTGTGAAAATCAAAACTGTCTCCAGACATCGCCAAATATTCCCTCGGGGAAAAAATTTACCCCTGCTTGAAACTTTGCATGAGTGGATCATAAACTCACACGCAGTGGGTCTTAAGGAGCATTTTTAAAAGTTAAATGACATAAAATTGAAATAGAATAGAAACTTAGAAAACATCATAGGTACTCAAGTATTGCTTAGTGATATAAATTTCTTTTTTTTTTTTTTAAAGATTTTATTTATTTGAGAGAGTGAGAGAGCACACTCAGGGGGAGTGGCAGAGGGAGAGGGACAAGCAGCCTCCCCGCTGAGCAGGGAGCCCAATGCCGGACTCAATCCTAGGACCCTGAGATCATGACCCGAACCAAAGGTAGGCACTTAACTAACTGAGGCACCCAGGTGCCCAGTGATATAAATTTCTTACAGTGAGTTTCAGTCAAAAGTTTGAAAGCCACTGTTCTGTACTTAACAAGACTTTTCACATAAACTATCTCATTTAATCAGAAAACTCTATAAAGTACGCAGGACAGATGTTATCCCCATTTTACAAATCAGAAAATTGGGACTCAGATCAGCTGAGGGACCTGCCCTCAGTGTTACTCAGTAAGCTAAAAAGGAAGGATTTGAAGCAGAACCCAAGTCTCTAAACTTCTAGTTACAAGGTAAAAGGAGATTGTTACCTAAGGGCAAAGATCTCCCGTGTGGTTCAGAAGAACAGAGACATCATGAAGTCATCAGTCTTTGGCAGTGCATCCAATCATTAAAACTAGATATCAACACATTAGATGGAAATTTGAAAAACATTTTATCAAGATTTTTATCTTCTACACTGGCTTGCTAACCTTAGTATACCCAGAGTTACTTATGGAATGAATAAATGAATGAATGAACACTGACAACTCAATTCCTGTTCATCTTCAATCAGCCAATTCCTCTGATCACCTTCAGACAATCAAGCATGCTCCTCCATTTGTTTGGAATCTCTACTCTCCTTTCCCACTGACATTTTTCTAACTTTTTATTTTTAGTTTTGATTTTTTTTTTTTTTTTAAAGTAAGCTCTATGCCCAATGTGGAGCTGGAACTTATAACCTCAGATCAAGAGTCACATGTACTGGTGACTGAACCAGCCAGGTGCCCTTCCCCATTGACTTTTAGAATCAGCTCTTTAATAGACCTCCAGGGGCCAGCTTCCACAAATTCCCAGACAGCTTTATTTCCTTCTCTGTGTTCCTTCTAAAGGCCTTACCTAATTGTACTGCAATGATCTGTTTTTACAACTGTTCCCTGATACTCCCTGTGCCTTGCAACCCTTTCTACTCCCCCTCCCTCCATCCCACAGGTAGCAACTATTTCCAAGTAACACAAACCACAATACGCACCACACTGCTTGGAAATGCAGTTGCTGTGTAATACCTGTTGATTGATTGAGCAGAAAGAAAGAAGACAAACAAGGCGATTATCTGACAGTATAGAAACAAATGAACGCTGCTGCTTCCTTTTGAGCTGAGAAGACTAAACTACACATTTCATTGTGGGTTAAAGAAAAGGACAGTAGTTGGAAGGCTCCAGCTCTCAGTGGTGGCAGGCCACCACTCTGTAGAGGTGTGAGTACACGGCAGGGTAAACCAAACTGCGGTCCCCCACCACAAGCCATCTGGAGTTGGCCCTGTCACTGCGAAAGTCTTAGGCCCTAAGCTGTCTAGTTCTGCATCCCCACATGGTAAGAGTCACTTAGGACCCCAGTTAAATAGATGGCTTGAAAGGACTTGCTCTAGAAGATTCTGAATCATTAGGTTGGAGATAAGGCACCAGTATTTTGTATTTTTAACCAGCAGCCCAAGCGATTCTTATTATCAAGGCAGTTGAGGAAACTAATCATCTTTATGTCACTCACGCTATAGAATTGGGCCAGTTTTTTAATTTTCAGTGATTTTACCTCAATGTTAACTTTGGAATATGCTATTGGTTAACAGATAAAACGCTCCTGAGGTCCTTCAAACTATAGTTTATTAATATTTAGAACATATTACTCAGCAGCTTTTACCTTCCTTCTCAGCAGGGTGATTCAAGTGAGAGGCAAGGGCCATGGGGCCACCCCAAATGTCAGAACTGTTCTGGCCACATGAGCCAAAGTAGGCATGAACCTTATTAGTGCTGGGATGGTCTGAGCGTTACCGGATCCAATCCACTCCTTTCGTAGTTGAGCTCAGGAGAGCTGACGTAACCAGCACCAAAGTCTCCCTCACCAGACTTTGGACAGGAAAGGACAGAACCGGGGAGGCCTTTCCTTTAACAAGATGCATTGTTAGAAGCTGTCCAAGGAAAGGAGAGCTGAGGAAAAAAAGGCCCGACTTTTTATTCCTATTTTCACCAAGCCACAAGTCTGCATCATAGTGAGAGGTAGGGGCAAGATTTTGATAGCTCTTGCTGGTCGCCTGTCTTCCTTCCTAGTCAGATCCGGTCTTTCCTTGTTAATCGGGGCTCTGGTGGGAAAAATACCAGCAAACGTTTTTCAAGAGAGAGGAAGTCTTCATCATTCGTGACCTCATGAAATCCGTCTGGGCCAAAAAGATAGTGGTCGCTTGACTGAGGCCCTGGGGACTTCCGAAGGTTTGCTCCAGTGTGGAAGGGGTTGGACTCTTCAAAACACAGCACTGTACGCCGAGATAAAACCTCCTACCCAAACGCCTCACAGGCAGAGACCCAGACCCGGAGTTAGTCCCGCGCGCAGGCGCACGACCGCCCAGAGGCCTGGGCCGGGCGGCCTGGGGCCGCGCGGGGCGGGTCACGTGGGCCGTGCAGCCCTCGCTGCGATGTCCCTACAAGGACTTGGGCGAACGGGCCCCGCCCCCGGCCGTGCCCTGGAATGTGCGGGGGGCCGACCTACGGGACAGGCTCACCCATTTGCCAACAGGAAAGGGGGGAAGAAAAGCTTACATTGTAAGAGGAGGTATAAAAAGACGGAAACTCATTCGAACCATTACATGAACGAACCACTACACAATCTTCTATGTCCTGAGTCGCCCGCTTTATACTCTTTCCCATGCGCTCGTTCAAAACTGCACTCTTCCAGCACATGGGCAACTCCCCCCGCCCGTCTCCTTTCTCTTAAGTCAGACCCACTCTGTCGGCCTACAATGGTGACTAGGCTCCCTTCCGGTTTACTAAGCGGAGGCCGGAAGTATTGGCTTTAGGGGGCTCTGGGAGTAGAAGGGTGTTGATAACAGCAGCCGGGGCAGCGAGGGGGTTACCGAAGCGCTCGGATTCTCGCGGCTGTGCAGGGTGAGTGGTGCTCGCGATCTGGCGCGTGAGGCCCATCCCGGGGACCCATCTCCGCGGGGCGGCTGGGTGGGCAGCGGCGTTCCGCAGCGGGCCCCCAGCGCCGGGAGCGCACCTGGGCAGGTGTCCTGGCGGGTTCCCTAGTTTCGAGCCCAGCGGCCAGCTCCGGGATCGAAGGCCATGCCCGAAAGTACCGAGGCGCGAACTTTGTCCCTTTGCCCAAACTTGGAGCTCGGCAAGTGTGATTTAGCTCGCTGGCGCCGCGGTCTTCGGCGACAGCCGGGCCTGCGAAACTCGAACCCCGCCGCGCTGACTCCTGGACTAAGTTTAGTTTCTAACGTAAACTTGCCGGATTCAAGAGAGTTTGCGCAAAATCCGAAGCCCAGTGTCCCCCATGCTGCAGCTGTTGTTGCAGCTGTGTGGCTACGTTTAGTAGGAATAACCAACTCAAATTAGCAATTTCCTCAGCTCAGCATCCACTTCTATAATTAGAGCTTTTTTAAAGCGATATTTTACAAAGGGGTTAAGGGTATGGTTTGCAGTTTGAGAAAATTCCAAAATGCAACACCATGTTCCTTTTGGGTGGAAACTTTGGGTTGTCAGTTTGCCAAAATGTTCCCTTTTAAAGTAGTTGAGTAGATACATGAAAGAATATGTTATTTCCTAACAAAACTTTGGAACAGAAATAAGGGTTCAGTTGAGATTTTAACTTAAATGCAGAATGTTTTAAATATGAAGGCGAAGGAAGTGAATATTTCTTAAAATTACTACTATTTGTTTTATGTTCTGGAAGGCTTTTTATAAAACTTAACCAGAAAAACTTTCCATTTTCAAGAGTGAGGCTTTACTGTCAAGTGAACCCTGACAACTAATTGCCTTTGTCAAGGGCTAAGAACTTTTTGGGTGTGGCAGTCTGAGATCCAATTCTACCTTCAACCGGAAGTTTGCATAGGAAATGAAAACTTGGTTCATTTGGAAAGGAAGCACCAACCTGAAAATGTATTTTTAAAAACTGCGGTTCACTCCAAAAAATCACATAAAGTACATAGATTAAATGAAACAGGAGATTTGGTCTGGATACTACATGCTATCACACTAGGAAGTGTTTTCTTTTTCTTTTTTTTCATTTTAAGTAGGCTCCAGGCCCAGTGTGAAACCCATCGTGGGTCTTTTTTTTTTTTTTTTTTTAAGATTTTATTTATTTATTTGACAGAGAGAGAGACAGCCAGCGAGAGAGGGAACACAAGCAGGGGGAGTGGGAGAGGAAGAAGCAGGCTCCTAGCAGAGGAGCCTGATGCGGGGCTCGATCCCATAACGCTGGGATCACGCCCTGAGCTGAAGGCAGACACTTAACGACTGAGCCACCCAGGCGCCCCCCATCTGGGGTCTTGAACTCAAGACCCTGAGATTGAGACCTGAGCTGAAATCAAGACACTTAACGTGACCGAGCCACCCAGGGACCCCACTAGGAAGTTTTTTCTAAGATGGGTGTTTTTCCTTAAAGAATGGATCATATTTCCTAGAATACTACAGTTTCAGTGTCAGTTCTGTAGGAAAAAACTCTAGATTACGTTACATTTATTAGCACTTTATAAATGTTAGAGTCTAGGATTCTAACTAGAAAAATCTTACTAATATTAGTATGGATTAATCCCATTTTATAAATGAAACGCTAGTAAGAAAAGCCTCTTTGAAGATCTTTACTTTTCTTCTACCATTTAATCTAGTATAACATCTTCCTTACATGATTTGTATCCCTCCTTTTGTCATAACCCTGAACTGAGTCTCTTCCTATTTGATTAAGCTAACACACACACAAATTCATTGCTACCAACACTTACCTCCTGATTTAAAACAAGGTTTTACTCCTTTAGATCTGTAAACTGAATCTTCTTGACCACCATTGACTGTGTTTCATTCACTTTCTTGTGCATCTGAAATCCTTTCATATTTCATAGATGCCTGTGCTGCAAGTTTCCCTGCTTTAAAGTTGCATATAACAAATATGCCTTCACGCCAAGCATCTTTCACTAAGTGCTTCAAAAATAGGCTCCAGACTAGCTCAGAATCTAAGTGAGAATACTCATAAGTTGAAAATCTCAGATGCCTACATCTTCCCATCCTATGTAAAGAATATTTGCATTGATTCATGAAATATTTTCAATGTTTTTTACCCTAATTTTCTAAACTTCTGTGGGAGTTGTGCATTTGCTGAAAGCTTGTGACATGAAGAGAGTTACAGTCTCACTTGTTTGGGGAAAGTAAAAGTAGGTAACAGACTAGAATCATATAGCAAGGAGGACAGTGACAATATCACAAGTGATCTGTTCTTTGGGATCATACCACTGTCCCTGATTTGGTTTCTTCTACATCAGTGTTTATTCCACCCATACTTTTATTTATTTTTTATTTTTTAAAGATTTTATTTATTTATTTGAGATAGAGCAAGTGAGCGAGAGAGAGAGCGTGCATGCATGCATGTACGTACGTAAGGGGTGTGGGGGGGAGGTGCAGAGGGAGAGGGAGAAGCAGGCTCTCCACTGAGCAGGGAGCCCAATGTGGGACTCGATCCCAGGACGCTGGGATCATGACCTGAGCCAAAGGCAGATGCTTAACTGACTGAGTCACCCAGGCGCCCCTCCACCCATACTTTTAGTCTGGTAGGAAAAAAAAAACCCCACACTTTCCTTATTTTAGAACAGCTGTGAAGCTGAACTGCCTATTGCTGGAAGGCTCCCAGTTTCTGCTGGGAGAAAAACTCATAGACAAGAACACAACCTCCTTGAAAAAGTAAAGGCCCGGGTAGTAACTTGCCTAACGTAATATTACCAGTTTTTGGTAGAATTAACTACCTTAATTTGTTAGAATTAAAACTAACATCTGAATCTCTTAAATCTAAGAATGTCTTACAGCTCCTAAATGGTACAGGGTTTTTCAAGGTCTTTCCCCACCTCCTCAATCTTTTAGAAAAAAGATCTTTCTCAACTCACAGTATTTGATAATCATGTACCACGTTTATTTTTCATTATTGTCATACATTGTTTTAACTTGAGAGTCCGACTTCAGGAATGAAAACTATGACTCATTTCATAAGTTTAACCAATCGTTTCTTTACAGTTGCTTCCCCAACTATATTTTAAGCTTCCTGAAGATAGGACATTTGCCTTACATTTCTTAATTCTTAAATAGTGTTTAACACTAATGACATCTGATGTATATTGGTGTAAATGATCGTATTAAAGATTGATGATTAAGTATTGATTGAGCTGAAGAAAAGTTCTTTGTGAGACACTGTCAGTGCTGACCAAAAAAAAAAAAAATCCTATATAACTTCTACAAACTATTTTACAATGAATACAGATGTAAATAATGCGTGATTAAAAGAAAGACTATAGGGAAATACTTTAAAACTAAAAAAATATATATATAAAACTTTATAGCTCACACTAAGGGTTCTTAAAAGGTACCTAGAGGACTCCCACCAAATTTAATATTATGAGGTTTTGTAGATTAAAAAATGTGTCAGCCATTTGACCTATAATTCTCATCAGTTTCTTTGTTCTTAAAATAACTGACATTCCTGCCTCATGAGGGGAATACAGTGTTGTCAAACAAAACAGACTATTTTTAAAAGACATGCTTTAGTTTGCAAAGACATGGCATGCCTAAAATACTAGAGAGGTGAACTGGTAATAAATCTGTGCCACTCATTGGGTCTCAGCCACTCACCCCAAGTCCTTAAGTACAGTTAAGAGATGGAGGAATAATATATACTGTAATGCTTTGTAGTTTTTAAAAGTACATTTAGAATAGAGGGAAAAATTACAGACCTATGTAGTTTAGATAATAATGGTATTTACTGACCCCAAAAGTGTTGCAGAATGAAAATATGCATTCAGGAATGGTACAGATAAATTATGACAACAGGTTCCCAAATTGTGATGAAAGGAAACTTGGAAATTAGGAGTGTATATCATAACTTGTGTTGTATAGGGTGTATCTTACCAACAACACGTTCCAGTGTATCACCGAGTGCTATATTGGATGGCCTGGAATTTGTGACTCTCCTTTGTGGAATTTCCTACTAAAATCTGAGAACAGATTTAGCTTTAAAAAAAAATCTGAAGCGGAGCTTTTCTAATTATTTCTATAATTGAATTTAGTCTGGGTGATGTGGTATAATCAAGGGAAGAATGTAAAAAAACTTTTAAGCTCATAGGAAGCATTGTATTCTAAGGTCACTTTGCAGAGTTTAGATCTAGGTAGTACTTCATTCTTTGCAGTCCACAGATTTATTTTTAGAGCAAGGGCATAGTGTTTTGCTACATCATAGCTAAATGTTGTTTTCAGAACGTAAGCTTTAAAATTGTTATCCTGGTCAGAGAGTGAAATCAGAAGTGCCTATTTTAGGCCTGCTTGGAAGAATATAACTCAATACAGTGGCCTAGTCTTGCTGGTTAGAGGTTTTGCAGACTACCATCGCCACCCCGGCTCTGAAGGATGGTACGGTAAAATTTTGTTATCTGATGACTATGTGGTTTTTAACTCCAAACAAATTTTTATAGTCTTTTAAAGATTGAGTGTTGAAAGGAATACTGCCGTTTCATTTTAGGTATTATTAGGTTGTTTTTTTTTTTAATTTTTAACTTAAATTTTACAGGGATAAATTTAGATTAGAGAACACAGTTCATTTCCATAGCTCTTAAAATGTTTTCTAAAACTTTTTTTAAAAAACCAAATAGCTTTAAAAACTATTATGCTATGATTTTTGTCTAGAGAACTTAGTCACTTCAAGTGATTTAGCTTGGCTCTGTGCAAGAAATTGGTTTGGATTAGAGGTGAATTCATAGTTTTTTATATTTTTCAGTTAGCATTTCAACAAATATGTTTTTTAAACTACTTTGATTCCAGAAGTGAGGGTGCAATATAAATTGTTAGTTGCAAGTGGAAGAATGCTGTGTGACAGTGGAGATTAGGAGATGAAGACCTGTTCCATCAATTAATCTTCCTACTTTCTGTCCACCTTAGAACAGGACAGCTAGTTTAGGCTAGGGCTGCAGGATAGACTTGTTGAAGATGAATTAGTATTCCCCAGTACTGCCATAGCACTGAAGTATAGAACCAATACTGTTTCCCCAGGGTACCTCTATTTTTTTGTTTGTTTCTTGCTTTCTATATTATTATTAAGACAGTAGATTTGGTTATCAGTGCCTTATCTGGCTATCCAGCAGCATGGGGAACATACAATCTTGTTGATAGGCTCTGAGCTTTGAATTTATGTTGATTTTAGTCTGGAATTTGAAGTTAGTGACGGACTGTTAATTAGATGTCATGACTACTAAGGATGAGAGCACTGAAAACATGAGTCTGGTTTTTCTCTTTATAGTTTGGTTCTGTAAGTAATAGTACTGATTAGTTGAGTGAGATTTTTTTGCCAAATGATAGAACTCTGCTGAGTAGTTTTTAGGTACATCTCTAAGTAGCTTAGACATATCAGGAAGTTTTATTGTTTACTTTTTACTAATCTTTTTTTTTTTTTTTTTTTGTATTTCCCTTCCTAATTAGGATTTAAACGCCATCATGTCGAGCAAAAGGGCAAAGACCAAGACCACAAAGAAGCGCCCCCAGCGCGCAACATCCAACGTATTCGCCATGTTTGACCAGTCACAGATTCAGGAGTTCAAAGAGGCCTTCAACATGATTGATCAGAACAGAGATGGTTTCATTGACAAGGAAGATTTGCATGATATGCTTGCCTCCCTAGGTAATGATCAGTTTTAATATTAAAGACCAAACAGAATTTCTATAATGCCTGTGAAACCAATTTAATGATGTTGTAGTTTACCAAGATTCAAAGTCTGGAATCGTGTTTCCCAAAATGTGGTCCTTGGACCACCTGCAAATTTCTGGCCAGATCTCAGGATTGAGCTGGGGGCCAGCATATTATATGTGTGTGTTGTAAACACTGCTATTATGAGAGAAGCAGTATTATTCCTCCTAACACCCCAGTGGAGTAGCATACAATCTCTAGACTCTTAATAGAGGCCTTATTTACTGTGAAGACTTTTTCCCAAATAATTTTACTATTGTGAATACAAATAGCAAACTGTATAAATGATAATCTCTCTTGTCAAAATGTTTACTATGATGAATACTTGGTGCATTTTGTGATGTAATTAAAATTATGACCCTGCTTTTTATTTAGGGAAAAATCCAACTGATGAGTATCTGGATGCCATGATGAATGAGGCTCCCGGGCCCATAAATTTTACCATGTTTCTCACTATGTTTGGTGAAAAGTTAAATGGCACAGATCCGGAAGATGTCATCAGAAATGCTTTTGCTTGCTTTGATGAAGAAGCAACTGGTAAGTCTGAGGTAACCACTAATTACCAAGTGATTTAATTTTTGGTTGTGGTAACTAAAACATATAATAACTTGAAATACGATGACATAATACCCTTAGGTTTATACCATACCTGTTTTGGGGACAGGCTTTTCCTGTGGCATGTTAATCACTCATTTTACTGCCTCTGTCCTTAAATATTTAATGAACAATTTAATAGGTGTATTTGGAACTTCTCTAGGAAACGTATGTTACTCTTTTACTAGAGTAACTCCACAAGGGTTTGGCTCTCAGTAATTGTGTTGAATGAATAACTTTCACCAGAGCAATCTTGGAAAAGTATGAATCCCAGTATAGTCCTGTATTTGTTTATCAGGTACCTCTCAGTCCTCAGATTGTTTAAATCTAGTATCCTTTTGCTCTAGAGTCAGGCTCCCTGGTTTCATACGCTTGTTCTGTATGATAGCTGTGTGATTTTGGGCAACTTACTTAACTTCTCTAAGCCTCTGTTTTTGTACCTATAAAATGGGCAATAATATTACCTACCTCATAGGGTTCTTGTGAGGATTAAATGAGGAAATGAGATAATTTATTTTATATAAATTAGCATAGTATGCTTAGCATATATATAAATATAAATTTATACATTTATATTTTATATAAATTAGCATAGTATGCTTAGCATACTGCTGGCATACAGTTAACTCTCAACCCCAAAAGGTAACTACATAAATGCTTGATCCTTTGGCAGAAGTGCATATAAGGGACACATAAGGGAATAACTCACATGGCAAGTTTGAGAAGGAAGGCACACCCTTTAGTTACATATTACTTGAACTATTTTATTTTATTTTATTTTATTATTTTATTTTAGAGAGGGAGAGGGGAGAGGGAGAGGCAGTGTGGAAGTCAGAGGGAGAGGGAGAGAAAATCTCGAGCAGGCTCTATGCCTAGTGCAGGGCTGGATGTGGGGCCCAATCCCATGACCCGGAGATCATGACTTGAGCCAAAATCAAGAGTCGGACGCTTAACCGACTGAGTCACCCAGGCACCCCTACTTGAACTATTTGAAATAGTTCAAGCACAGTCTGCTGTTGGAAGCATGGTCTCCACACACAATATGGCCTCATTAGGCCTACTCAGGTATATACCATCCTTGACTCTTGTAGCATCTTCCTAACCTCCTTCCAAGCTCTTCTATGCATTGTTGTCCTAACTTACCTCCACGATTGCTGCTTCTATGCCTTCCTCATCATATCACCTTCTTCCCCCTTCTTAAAACTGAAATTCTTAACAGTTACACCTGGAAGGGATGGGGTGTGGAGAGGGAAAGGCAGAGGAAACTTACTTTTTTTTCTCCTAAAGGCACTTCTATATTGATTGAGCTTTTAACTGTGAGCAGTTATTTTTTTAATGGAAGGGAATAAATGTAAATATAAATGTAAAAGGGAGTAAAATGTCTTATCCATTCTTCAAACTCATCTCAATGACCACATTCTTTATAGAGTCTCACCTGTGTTTTTACAGTATTTTCTCCTGGTCCCAGGAAAACTCGAAGCCTCTCCTTTCTTTCCACATCTGAAGTATTTTATTACTCTTCCTGATCTTCTCTTTTAGTTGTGTACTTACTCGCAATCATCACAGTCTCCCCACACCCAGAGCAATGGCTCTGTGTCTTCAAGAGCATTATATTCCCATCTTTGTAACTCCTTTTATCACCTACTACAGCTCCTCGCACATAGTCAATGATAGGTTTCTTTCTTTTTTTTTTTTTAAAGATTTTATTTATTTATGTGACAGAGAGACAGCCAGCGAGAGAGGGAACACAGCAGGGGAGTGGGAGAGGAAGAAGCAGGCTCCCAGCAGAGGAGCCCGATGTGGGACTTGATCCTGGAACGCCAGGATCACTCCCTGAGCCAAAGGCAGACGCCTAACGACTGCGCTGCCCAGGCGCCCCTAGTCAATGATAGGTTTCTGTGATAGTTGAATGATTTGGTTCGAGATGAGGATTTATTTCTACAAGCTAGAAGTCTAACATTTGAGAAATATTTTTAAGTGTAGAAGGGAATTAGCAAAAACCCCATAAGTCTAGAGTTTCTTTTATGAACTGACCTTATACTTTAAACTCATTTTATAGGAAATATATTGTCAGTATTTTAGTTTAATTTTACATACAAGAATATTGTCAGATTTTTACTTTTACTTTATTAATTTCAGAAATCTCTGTGCTTGGTCTTTTATCAACTTTGTGTTAGTACATTAGCAGTTCTCAATCATGATGTGAATTACTTGGGGAGCCTTTTAAAAATATCAATGCCATGGGGCGCCTGGCTGGAAAAGTGAGACTCTTGATCTCAGGATCATGAGTTTGAGCCCCATGTAGGGTGTAGAGATTACTTTAAAATAAAATCTTAAAAGAAAAATCAATGCTAGATAATAAATCAAGGGTGGCATCTAGGCTTTTTTTTTTTTTAAGCTCCCTAGGAGATTTTGATATATAATCAGATTTTATGAGAACCCTGATATCACAAATCCAGAGTAAAACACATAGCTTTTGACTCCTCATTCCACATCCTCAATTCCTAGCCCAGTGTCTGCGACATAGTTAATGCTCAAATAGATACTCAGATGTTTCTGCACACTCAGGGCCTGGCTGTATTTGTTATAAAATTTAAATTAGATTTGTAAAAAAAAAGAAAAAAAAACATTAAAAATCTCATTGTATGTATAAAAAAAAAAACCACCAAACAACCCAAAGTCAGAGATAAAGTGAAATGCCTGAAGTAACATAACTTGTTAAAACTGGACCTCAGGGCACCTCACTGGCTCAGTCGGTAGCCTGTGACTCTTGATCTCAGGGTGTGAGTTTGAGCCCCACATTGGGTGTAGAGATTACTTAAAAACAAAATCTTGAAAACAAAAAACTGGACCTCAAGACTGCAGTATTCTTTCCACTGAAGCACTTTATTGATGTTTATGATGTGGTATTTTAGTGTTACTTGCTTATAGAATAAGTGTGACCAGGGGTGCCCCACATTGTCCATAGAGCTTACTTAAAAAAGACTAAGTGTAACCATTCATGCTACTTTAAGGAACCACGAGGCTTAGATTCCTTAATCGTACTTTACTGTTGTGTAGGTGTAGGTTTAGGCCCTATTATGAAAATTTGTGGACGGAAGTTGATAGAGCAGAGCAGGATGATAGACCTAGGCAGCTGTCTGCTAAGGCTGGTTTAAGCATGCGAAGAGCCCATATTTCCTATATTTACATGTTTGTAGTTCTTAACATAAAGAACTATATGCTTGGTTAAGTGTAGATGTCCCTTGTAATTACTCCTCAGAGTAGTATGTATTCTGATCCCCAGTTCTTTATTCTTTAGGCACCATCCAGGAAGATTACCTGAGAGAACTGCTGACAACCATGGGAGATCGGTTTACAGACGAGGAAGTGGATGAGCTGTACAGAGAAGCACCTATCGACAAAAAGGGAAATTTCAATTATATTGAGTTCACGCGCATCCTTAAACATGGAGCAAAAGACAAAGATGACTGAAAAAACTTCAAATTCCAGCCAAACGTTCCTTGTTGCCACTTTGGGTATTTCTGAGACTTTCTCTTAGAGTCTGTTGCATGCCCTTAGCTTTGCAGCTTTTGCCTTTCTTGTTGTATTTATTCTCAGCCGTTTTGGGCACATGCATCTCTATAATCAGACTGGAAATGGGACTTTTTATGATTTTCAGAGTAGAAAATAGGGCAATTTAACTTACCAGCCCCCTCCCAAAATAACTGCAGTCTACACAGAGTCAGTATATTTTTTCAGAGAAAGTTATTCACTCAGTTTTTTCTGAACCATAATTAAACTTTATGATAAAAACTTACTTGCTTAAAACTTCTTATTTACCAAAATTGGCTTTTGTTAGTTGCTTCTTCCAAGGAAAGGTAGATGAAACAAATCCTAGAAAATGATACGGTTGTTAGACCTCTCTTACTCCATCTAGTTTCCCTAACAATCCTGTCTCTACCATTATATCACCCCCCCCAAGAAATCCAGTTTTAACTGCCTTAATCGGGTTTCCTGCATTTTGTCTTTCAGTTTTAAAAGTAATTTTCTGTAGAATTTGCATAGACTGCTAGTTTGGGTAGCTTTAAATCCTTAATTTAACATATCTGTCAACATCCCTCCTTATCTGTTCTAAGCTTTTGTGCATTACTTCCTGTCATTTAAAATTAGACCAGGCCACTGAGTGTAATTTTAATTTGTCCTAATTTTTAAAACTATTTTAGCCCCAAAAGGTTCTATGGAATGTTTCTTACCAAAAAGATGTTTTTTTATTGTATTTCAAATGTTGGAAATACAATCCAGTATTTTTTATTGTATGTAGTTTCTTTTTTAATACAACAGTCCCTCTTGAAATACCATGTTTGTTTATGCAGAGATTCACCATGAGTCCATGTATGAATTTTGGACATTCCTGACCTGCCCACAATCAAAACAGCTGAAGCTACATGCCTGGGAAAGTGAGATCATTATTTCAGTCTTAAAAATAACTTCTGCAGAAATGCAGAACTGTTTCAGAGTTAATCAGAAAGTGGTAGAGTTTCATTTGCTTTAGGCTTCAAAAATCCAACTTTCAAATATTCACGAATTTAAAAAAGACCTTGAAATGTTGGGAGAAAAAGTTGGTTGAAAAGAGTTGATGGCCTACAAAGATGAGTAACTGACAATTACTCTAATAACTTTATGTTTTATGCTACTATTAACAAGACTATCCTTGGACAAAGCCATTACCTCATTCAATAAACAATTACTGAATGCCTTCAAGGCAGCAGACCTTTGCAGTCAACAGGATAGGTAAGCTAGATCTTTTAATCTGGTGGCAGCTAGCTTTATAGAGCAGAAGCAGAAAGAATAGGAAAAAGACTGCTTCTACCCCCTTCAAAGATTAGAATCTTAGCACCTCCCTTAACTCTTTGTCTTTTATGTGTTTCTGAATTTCATTCAGTGGGTGAAGCAAAATACTTTTCCTAGGCTCATAGCCATGATGCTAAAATCTTGTTTGTTGAATTGAATTTCCACTTCAACTGAAAACATGGTCACTTCTGTTTTTAACAAATTTCCAAATAACATTGTTTCCACTACAGAAACAATGTGGTCTCACCTACTGAAATGAGCTCTTGCAGTATCCCCATTTTTATTTCAAATAACTGCTCAAAGAGTCAGCTTCCATTTGGAATAGTGAATGGTCTCCCAAAAATGTTGTCTCCTAATATGGTAGTAGCATTCTCTACATAGTAACTAGGCTTTACTTAAGCAAAGATAATTGCCAATAAAAAGCTAAAGCATCTAACTCCAACAGTGGATTTGGCTGAAAAACCAGTCTCCACAAAGACAGTCCTACATTTCAAAAGTTCTCATGAAACCAACCTACTAGGTAGGGTAGTATCCTTATCCACCTGCTTACGATTCTATTATCATTGGACTCCAGGGTCCAAATTTTACTCGATCAAGGAGCCTATGATTCAAGAGCAGGAATTGATGAGTGCTATTGTGTGGGAAAGAGAGGAAAGCCAAACTATATGAGACTAGTAAAATCATATTCTGAAAAGGAAAGACAAGCATTTCCTATAAAGTATGAAGACAGGACAAGAGGCGAACACCTACATTAGGGACGTGCAGAAAAGCTGTAAGAAGGATCAGATAGAAGATGATAAAAGGGCTTGAAGAGGTAGAGCCACAAAAACAGTATTGTGGAAATCAAGTGAATAGTTTCAAGAGTGAGCAGGTTAGTCAATAGTGTTAAATCATAGAAAAGCTGAGTATAGTAAAGTTTAAATGCGGCCACTAGATTTGACAAGTCATTGGTCACCTTTGCTACATCTATTAGGTAGAGGTTGGGTTTTTTTTTTTTTTTTAAGACTATTTATCTGAGAGAGAGGGAGGGCACAAGCAGGGGAGAGGCAGAGGGAGAGGGAGAAACAGGCTCCCCCAATGCGGGGCTCAATCCCAGGACCCTGAGATCATGACCTGAGCTGAAGGCAAACACTTAACCAACTGAGCCACCCAGGCGCCCCTACGTAGAGTTTTGAATGCAGGATCCGTAGTGCAGCATGAAATGGTGTACAGGGCCTAGGTTTAGGGATCAAGCCAATCTGCATTTTAATCCCATTTTTGCTACATGGCTTCATAACCTTAAATTATTTAAATTCCCTGGACACCTATTCATTTGTAAAATGGAAGTAATGCTATTGGTTCATAATAGGAACATACTCTATTAATATATAAATCAGTACTTTTTGTGACTAAGCAATATGGGGCCAGACTTGATTGAGTGAATTCCACCCGTTACTTGGCTGGCTTTGTATCCTTGGGAAAGTCCCTCTTCAGTTTCATCACCTATATAACAGGGATGATAACCTCCAAGTGTGTTGTGAAAATGAGAAACACTAAAGCTAAACGGTTTGGCACACAGTAGGTATTCAAAAAGTTGTTCTGTTTACCAGTGAAGGGTCTGAAGCTTGGCAATGAAGAGACACCTGAAGAGAAGGCAAGATCAAAGGGCTCATCTTTAGAGATTCAAGCCTGTTTGTAGACAGAGGGGGAAAAAGACAAACTAGAGGAAACAATCAGTGACATAAAATGAAATCATATCTAGGAGACAGGAACGGATAGAACCTAGATCACATGTTGTAGGATTATCCTTAGAGAAATAAAATGGATACTACTCCCTCTGAATAGAGGGAAGGGTAGGTGATGGGAGTTTAATGATAGTTGGAAATTAGAGGCTGAGGTTAGGAGAAAGGTCCATAGTTGTTTGATAGTAAATTAGCTAAAACTAGAATTTTATTGTATTAAATGGTTGTAATCAGAATTGAATGAGAGTACATTAAAAAGCCTATTAGTTTCCTGGTACTGACTAGATGATCAAATAATTTACTTTAGACTTCCTGGGTAGATCCAATATGTAGACTTTTTTGTCTTTCTAGGTCTTCCTTAAGTGTACAATTTCTTGATTTCCCTGAAACTTGGCTTTTTATTGTCCTTGAAGGCATTGCCAGAACTAATCCCATATGGAAGAAATGCCCAGTTTTCCCAATCCTTCTCCCATTTCCACTTGCTCTTGAACGTCCAAGTCTCTGTATGCTTTTATCCTAGATTCTGTCTCCCTACTCAAGTAGTGTCATAATGTCTCTTATTTATCCACATACATGTTATAGTTGTAATGAATATACATCTTAACTTACTTTTCATGTTTTGGTATAGCCACCATTTTTATTTTTAACCATTCTTTTTAATGACCAAAATTATCTTTGACAAGGATATGCTTTATTTAATTAGCCACTACCCAAGGGCTTAGATATTTAGATATTTGGCCTTTCTTTAATAAATACTAAGTTTTTCTTTTGAATCTCGAGAAAAATATACCCTAGAATTATTTTTTAGAACAGGGGTCTCCAGTAGAACTTTATGGTGATAGAAATGCTCTCTGTGCTTTCCAATAAGGATACTAGCCACACGTGGCTATTGAGCGCTTAAAATGCATCTAATATAACTGAGGAACTGAGTTTTTAATTTCAATTTGAATAGCCACATGTGGTTAATGACTACTGTATTGGAAAGCACAGTTCTATAAACAAATATGGAGATCAAGGTCCCTCAGCTATGATCTTAATTAAGGTGGCCAAGGTGAGGGCTTATGGGATGGTAATAGACCTTTTGAAGAGCTCTATGACATAGACCTAAGGAAGCCAAAATCTTTTGATTTTGAGTTGGATAAAAAAATTACACTATTAGACCAAAGAGCAGACTGCAGCCAAAGGAAAGAGTAAATGCTTTAGAACTAGGTGTGACTTTTCAGAAATTACTTTTCAAAGCAATTATGAGAAAATGCATTCTGTAATGATCTGAACCTTGGACAGTGTTACAGGGATGAGGACCACAGCATCAGCATCCCCAGGGTGCTCATTAGAAATGCAAATTAACGCCCCACCCTCAACCTACTGAATCTAAATATCTGGGGTTGGGGCCCAAGAATCTTTCACAAAGCCCTCCAGGTTTTGCTTACAGTGCTGCTGTTTAAGAACTGCTATAGAATACTGAACACATGGCTTCTACCATCTAGGAATTTCTAATCAAAGATTTCTAGAACATAAAAGACATTTTTATTCCTCTCCCCAACATCTGTCACAACGTTCAATCACAAGTGTCCGATAAAGGTTTGGTACTGAGTTGACTTACCCTCCATTACTCAGAAACAGTGCTATTCACCTGTATTATGCCAAGTGAGGAAACTGAAGGTTATAGGCACAAACACTATCTAGAACAAAACCTGAATAATGTGGCTTCGTGGTTTCCTGCTTTGACGAAGAGCATTGTATAATGTGTGAGCGCTTGCAGGTTTGTGTGTGCGCAATTCTGTCATCTATTGACCCCAAGGACAGCAAGTATTTTGAATGAAACTTTCTTGGGTTAGATGTGAAACGGTCATAGGCTGGCCGTGTTCTGTAAGGCCGTAAACCTTATAATTTGAGGGCAAATGATAAAACTCCCGCGGGAGCTCAGTTGAAAAAGGAACGGTTTTCCGGCAGGCAGGGTCCGCCTGGCCGCCGCCCTCTTACCTTCCGCAGTACTACGTGGGACGCACCCTAAACAATTACTCGTTTTACCTCGAGTTCAAATGGAGTTGTACTTTCCCGTGCTAACTCTGAGAGTCCAGGGTGGGCGGCTTCTAGCGCCCGGGGACCCCCAAATCCCGAGGTATCGCGGCGCGCCCCGCCCTGCCCCACCGGGTCAAATTCCAGGCTCGGCCCGGCGCTCGGCGGCCGAGGAATGCGGAAGGGCCGCGGGAACTCGCCGCGGCAGGCGGGGGACGAGGGCGGGCCGCGGGACTACAGCCGCATGCAGGAGGGGATGCGGCAGCAGATCCCACAGGCCACAGAAGACAACTAAAGCCCAGGCTGTGTTCTTCGGCCCCAGCCCGGCTCCGCGGCCGACACAGCGGGATTCGCTCGGTCTTGAGCGAGAAACCCTCCCGCATCCCCCCGTTCTGAGTTGGATCCAGCCTTGCCTTCCGGTGCGCTTTCCGGTCCACCTCTCGAGGCAGGAAGTGCCGGCCGCCGCCACTGTCGCGCCGCAGCCCAGCCGTCGTCGCCGTCGCTCGTCGTCTCGCGCAGGGCAGCCCGGGTTCTGGTGTCTGGCGGCGGTGAGTGGCACTCGCCCCCGCGCACGACACCCCTCGGGCCGCTCCTGTCCCTCCTCCCTTCCGGCCTCGCGCCCGCCGCCGGACCCCGCCCCAGGGGGCTGGGGGCTGCGCCACCTGTCAGGTTGGGCGAGGAGGGTGGGCAAGGAGTCCTGGCAGCGGCCGGGCCTGGGCCTGGAAGTTGAGAGGCCGGGCAGCGCCAGGACGGGTGAAGCCGGGCTGGGGAGACGCCCTGTTGGAAGAGGTGGCTGGGTCCCCAGCAGCGGATAGACTGGCCCTGCGTCACTCGGGTGACTTCACCCACCTGGTGCCTCAGAGCGCCCAGAGGCCCCGCTGCCAGCGCCTGGCCCTCACGGGCCCAGTGGGCCGATTAGGGTGTTGAGCACCTGCTCTGTGCCCCCACACGGTGCGAGGTGCTTTGGTGGGTAGGAGTCTACCGGTGCTTGCTTCTTGCCTTAGATGAAGTGTCGGAGGAATCTATTAGAGAACCTATACCAGAGTGCATGGTTGGTACAGGCTAAAATGTAATGATTTCCATAGGAGTTGTAACTTTCATTGTGTCTTGCATCTTGTAAAGATTGAGTTCATTCGTGTTGCTTTAAGAAAAGGAGGAATAACAAAAGTCAAGAAAGATTTCCTGGACAAAGAATCATGACCTCATTGAAGACCTTGGATTCAGCCCTAGGAGGTAGAACTTAAGTGTTTCTGGCAGGATCTGTGGTAGGAGGTAACAAGACTAAAAGCTGAAAAGGTGGGAGTCGTGTTGTGTGAAAGGAGACGATGGGGAGACCAGCCTATGGAACAAGAACTATAATGAATAATAGTTGGATATAAAGGTAGGTAGATAAATAAATGAGGCATTTTTATGGATGTCTTGAAAACTTGACCGAGAAATGAAAGATTATGTAAGAGGCATTAGGCAGTCATTTTGGATTCTTTAGAAAGGGAGTAATATGAAGAAAGGGGGTGTTTAGAGGATTAGTTTGGCAGCCTTTGTTTAAGATGGATTTAGAATGGTCTTTTGGTAAGAAAAGAATCATAGCATTTTAGAATTCAAAAGAACCTTATAGATTATCTCGTGAAATAGATTATCTGTCTTATAGATTATCTTTCATTTTATAATTGAGGAAACTGAAACCCAGCGAAGTGAGGTAATTTGCCCAAGGTCACTCGAAGGATTTACATGTGCCATCCATTTTCTCTGTGAGCATTAGGTGGACCCCGCCGGACCTCATAACTAAGTGCACAGCTTTTTGTTTGTTCAGGCTCTCTTGAATGAAACAACTTTTATAATGGCTGGCTTGATATTCATTTATGCTTTAATGAGACTGAGTTTCGACAGAATGAACTGAAACTTCTGAAGAATAGATCCCCAGACGAGGGTTGTGGGATTTGGAAAGAAAAGAGCCCGTAAATGGGGCTGGTTGTCCCTCTCTTCTAGGATTCAAAGTCATCAGGTATCTGGGGGTGATTTTCATTTCCAGAAGCTTTGGTATCTTCCTTATTCTGCATTTAGCTGTGTGGTGACATTGCTTGGTACCCGCAACTAGCTATCCATGTTTTCATGATAGAGAATTTCAGCCATCTATATATAGGATATTAGGGGCCAGTGGTACAAGCTCTGGAGCTAGCCTTCCTGAGTACAGATACTGAATTTAAACTCAACCATTTTCTAGCTATGTGGCTGTAGGCAAATTGTTTATTCTCTTTGTCCTAATTTTGTCATCTGAGAAATGGAGATAACAGCAACTATATCATAAATTTTGAGGATTAAATATGTTAATATATGTGAAATGCTTAGACCAGTGGTTAGCACATATTTAGCACTCAGTTATTGTCTATTATCAGCTTTGTTTCTTCCAGATATGGAACAGGGCTTAACCGATAAGTTTCATTGAGGATCTCTTGGGGAAGAGTCTAGTAGAGTTAATGCTGAACCATGGGTAGACTGTAGAGAAAAGATTTATTTTGGTGGTCAGATCTAGGATCTACATTATGTATGTATATGTAATTCTGTTTGTGATCGGAAGGAAGCATATGTATGTATTGCTATACTAATATTTATGGAGCACCTGCCAAGAGGAGGGCACTCTAGTATACCATATGATCCAAGGTAAAAAGGCTAAATTGCCACAAAAATGTATAAGTATATGGCATGGCAAGAGAATATTACTGGGCGGTGTAAAAAGAATAAACCAATGATAAATGCAACAAGATAAATGAATCTCAAAAATACTATATTGAGTGAGAGAAGTCAGGAATATGGAATATACACTGTATAATTCCATTTATTAGAATGTCACAGACCAAACTAATTTGTAGTTAATAAATTTCTGATTTATAGTAATCTATGCAATGATTGCCTATGGGAGAGGGTCACTGACTTGGAAGAAACTTTCTGGAGTGATGTTAACTTGATTGGGATGGTGGTTACATGGGAGTTCACATTTACAAAAACTCATTTTTAAGATCTGTACATTTCACCATATATAAATTTCACTGCAATAAAACAAAATGATATGGGAATTCAGGGGATGGAAAGTTTACTGCCAGCTTGGATGATCATAAAACTCATAATCTTAAAATGACAGCATTATAATGTATGTGGTAAATATTAAAATATGTATGCTATGGGGAAAGCTTAGCTGGTACTAAGGGGAAAGCTGTAAAAATTGTATTTGGCTCTGTAAAAGAAATAATAGATGTAATTCATAGAACTGATTACATATTGTCCTAAATATGCAGCATAAAAACAATGATATATCATTAAGTATATGAGGTTAATTTTGTGGACTGTTTTAGCTTGATTATATACTAAATTCTCCTTATAATTGCTGTTTTCAGACTGTTGCTCATGTATCCAGTCATTTGATCCTCCTAATTGGCACTAACATTAGTCTTGACTACAATAATGACCATGAATCCATGAGAAATTTCTAAAGGTTCTGATAGGCCATGGAGAGCATGAGAATTTAATCAGAATTGACCTTAGCTTTTAGCAGAACTGCTTTCTGCTTTTTCCATTCATTTACTGTTAGGCCTCACTTGTGCCTCTGCTTACAAATTGGCCTGGCTAAAGGAGACCCCCTCAGCATCCTGCCCCTGGGCCTCTCCACTACCATTCTACTGGGGCTTTGCTAAAACTTGAACTCTTGATCATCCTTTTGCTCACAAAACCAGGTCCTCTTCCCTCCCCAGTTACCTCATTTTTGAGAGGTAGCTTTATGCTCCTGGTTTTTCGACCAGTACCTGAGAAAAGCACAATACTTCAAGGATAGAGCTTTGGAAACAACTCCAATTAGGTAGCAAGAAGAATTAGCAAATCAGCATAGGAATCAGAAGAATAGGACAGTGTTGATGGGAATGTTGAGGAAGTGGTGACTGTGTTGCAGTTCAAAGAGGCACCCACAGAAGGGGTGCCTGGCTGGCTCAGTCAGAGCATGCAACTCTTGATCTCAAGTCATGAGTTTGAGCCCCACGTTGGGGAATAAATAAACTTTAAAAATAAATAAACTTTTTAAAAAGTAATTAAAATAGTATTATGAGTAACTGTGGGCTAACATTTAAAAACCTAGATGATATGGTTAAATTACTAGAAAAATATTTTTTAAATGGCAAGAAAAAGGGGTGCTTGAGTGGCTCAGCTGGTAAAGCATGCAAATCTTGATCTCGGGATTGTAGGTTTGAGCCCCACATTGGGTGTAGAGATTACTTTAAAAAATAAAATAACAAAATATTTTTTAAAAAGAAAAAAGAGCCCACAGAACATAGAGAAATTGAAAAGAAGGAATTAAAATTTTCTAACCTGGAATCAAAAATTCCCTATCCAATACAAACTTGACTGTGGCCATAATTCTGAAATAAAAGCATTGTCCTATTTTAATATTAAAGACACCAAAGAAACAAAGTGGCTTTACCAGTTTTCTAGTACTATATAACCAGTTACCCCAAATTCAGCACCTTAAAAAAAAAAACAGTAAACAGTTTCTGAGGGTCTCGAATTCCAAGGGAGCTTGGTTTTGTGTCTAGTGGTTTTGAGTCTATGAGGTTGCAGTCCCGGTGTCAGCTGGGTTTGCAATCATTTGAAGGAAGATCAACCTCCAAGATGGCTGACTCACGTGGCTGGCAGGTTGGTGTTGACTCTTGGCAGGAGGCTTCGGTTCCCTGCCACATGGACCTTTCTATGGGGCTGTGTAAGGCCTTTGTGTCCTGGTGCTGGCTTGCCTCAGATTGAGTGGTCTGAGGAAGAGCAAGGCAGAAGCTGCAGTGTCTATTACAAGGACACACCATCATTTTTGCAATAACCTATTGGTTATGAAGAGTAGCAGAATATGCCACTCCAAAATATGCTACTTTGGCATAAAGATGATTTTGAGCTGAAGGCAATTGAAGAAGCAGACATAAGAAAAGTTATCTGTCCTCCTATTTGCCTAAAAGCAGGACATAAATTTACAAAGGTACCCTTCCTCCCCTCTGTACCAGGAAGAACAAAGATTACTCTCTGGAGACAACTTCAGACTCTCATCAGTGGAGAAAGCCCTGACTTCAGTCTACATGACAAGCCTTACCCTGTTTACCGTGCAACTTCTGCAATTAGCCTCTTCCCCTCGCACATACCTTCCTTCTTTGTCTTTAGCTGGAGATAATATTTAAGCTGAGTTCTAAGTTACCTTTCTGAGTTGGCTTTTCCCCGGGTATCTCCCATGAATACATGTTAATAAACTTTTGTTTTTTTCTTGTGAATCTATAATTACAGAGGGGTCAGCCAAGAACTCAGAAGGGTAGAGGAAAATTATTTTACCTCCCTACACAGGTCAACCCTTTTCACTGTTGGATGGGATTGCGCAAGGGCAGGAGAAATATTGGGGCCATCTTAGAGTTTGGCTACCACTGTAGCCAGGGAACAAGTTCAGATGCTCTCAGAAGCCAAGGAACAAGTTCAGAGCTCTCAGAGGCTCTCAGTCACATAAACAAATTCCAGCTGTGACAGGAAGCTGTAGGGAGTAGTGGGAACTGCTCACTGAATACTCATTATCTACAGGAACTTGGGAATGCTGGTCAAGTGATTCCTTATCATACAGTTTTTCAAGAGGTCTGGAATTTGTTTTTATTAAAGTAACTATTCAGTTTTTTTAAAACTTGGCAAACTAATTCAGTTACTTAAAAGGGCATTTTAAAAGATCTTCCCTGGGAGAATTAAATGAACCTCCCTGCAGACTGCATATAGTTTGGTAGCTGCCACTTTGTGACTTCTGATCTACTTCTTCTATTTTACAGAGGAGGACAGTGAAGCCCAGGAAAGCTAAAATGACGCAAGGTCATGTAACTTGTGAATGACAGAACTGGAATTAGTATCCAGGTCTCTGGCATCTCCATTAAAACATAATGACCAAATTTTAAAAACTGAAGGGAACTCAGTGCATAAATAGTGCCTTCTAAATGGTTAATTTTGGTTTGCAACCCTCATGCATGAAATCACCTGATGCACTTTTTAAAATAGAAGTTGCTGGGCCCTACCCATCATCATTCAGTTTCAGTTAGACCAGACTAGGACCTAGGCATCAGTTTTGTTTTTTTTAAGATTTTTTTTTAACTTTTTTAAATTTATTTGACAGAGAGAGACAGCCAGCGAGAGAGGGAACACAAGCAGGGGGAGTGGGAGAGGAAGAAGCAGGCTCCCAGCGGAGGAGTGCGATGTGGGACTTGATCTCGGAACGCCGGGATCACTCCCTGAGCCAAAGGCAGACGCCTAACGACTGCGCTACCCAGGCGTCCCAGGCATCAGTTTTTTTTTAAACTTCCAAGATGATTCTAATGTGCAGCCCAGATTGAGACCAGAAGGTTAACTGCTGTGAGAGACATGTTTACTTACTACATGGTGACAGCAACCAACTGACTTAAGACACTTAAAGGAAGAAGCCTCAAAGGAATGTCGAAGTCCTAGGCAGCTGGCAGAATATGCCCAATACAAGCCAATAAAGTCATATAGGCTGGATGAAGTTCACAAGCAATTTCTGCTTATTAGTGATTATCGTGCCCATGTTTTGATTTACACATCAGTATTGCAGGTGTTTTGCAGACATGTAGATTATTATCTAAATATGTTGACACCACAACCACATGTACTGGATTCCCATAATCCCTGCCCTTCTTGTAAACTCTGAACAGTACATATAACATTTAGTTCACTCTATATGAGAAATTCATAAAAATAATGAAATAAAAATTCTGAAGAGGAAGTGAGAAGTTTTTACTGCTATTGAGGTTTCTTCATTACATTATACGCTGGTTTATATGGATTTTTTTCTGTGATTATAGTTAAGGGTGGAGTTTGATTATTGTTTTCTCTTTAACATGTATAGGTTAAACATTAATTTGGCAGTCCAAGGTAAAGGTTTCAAGGCTTTATGATGTCAAACCAAGGCCATGACTGGTAGGAAATATTGTCACTTAAATAAACCTACATTACACCGTCCATTCCACTATGCAGTTCTATTCTGTACATTGGTTTCCCCAGTATAGTCTGAATTTATTTGAAAACTCGAGGATTTGAATTCAGAGGAAAGTCACTGCTCAGAAATCAGTGGGGGAGGGGGTGCCTGGGTGACTCAGTGAGTTAAGCATCTGAGGTTGATTTTGGCTCAGGTCATGATCTCAGCGTGGTGAGATTGAGCCCCACATGGAGCTCTCTGCTCAGCGGGGAGTATGCTTGAGGTTCTCTCTCTCCCTCTCCCTGTACGCCTCCCCCCACTTTCTTGCACACACACTCTCTCTCAAATAAATAAAATCTTTTTTAAAAAATCAGTGTTGGATTATGTTGGTAGTATTGAAAGGTGTTTTAAAATTTTGTGGTAAAATGACTAGAAGAACATTTAGTACAAAGTAAAAAATACAAAGGTAGAAATAACCTTTAATAAATGGTGTTCGGATCCCAGCTCTGCCACTAGATGACCTTGGGAAAGTTATTAAATAGCTTTGATCTTCAGTTTCTTCATATTTGTAAAGCAGGTATGATAAGTTTAATGCACATAATGTGCCCAGCACATGAGTCACTCAGTAAATGGTAGTGGAGCCATAAGTCGAGTAGACCTTTAATTTTCTCTCTGGTCTTAAAGCATTTGGGGCTGGAAAAATAGCAAGAACAAAAGTACATGAGGTAAGAAACAGCATGGTGCCATGGACACAGCCAAGCAGTTTGGTGGTGCTGAAGGAGAAGTACAAAGAATGGCTAGAGATAAGGCTGGAAAGGTCATTCTAGTATATGGAAAGGAGGACCTTGTATACCATGGTTAAGAACTTGTGCTTTGTACTATATGCAGTGGAGAGCCAACGAAGATTTTTAAGGGAAAGGCAAGGTCATATTCATGTGTTAGACACCACTGGCTGGACACAAAGGGCAGCTTAGAGGGACGAGAAGGCAAGAAGATAGGTTAGTTGAAATAGAAATATTCTACACAGATATACTGAAGGCCCAGTTTCAGGTGGTGGGAGAGGAATGAGGAAGATGAGCAAGTCTGAGAAATATTCAAGAGGCAGGGCCTGATTCTCCAGGGAGAGGGATGAGTTGGGGACAACCCCTAGGTTTCCGGCTTGATGAATAGGTAAATGATACTGTCATTAACTGAGAGAAGACAGAAAGCTAAAGAAATTTAGAAATGGGAAAATTATGAATTCAGTTTTCAACACATTGATGGTGAGTGTCTGTGGGGTGTTCAAATGGGTGCCTTTCACAAGCGATTGGGTATTAGAGTCTGCAGCCCAGGGGAAAGGTCAGGCCTGGAGATACAGACTTGGGAGTCATCAGTGTTGTCAGAACAGTGAGAGTTGATGAGATTATCCAAGGAAAGCAGAATGGAAAGAATTAATAAGCCATGGACTGCTAGAATATTGGGAAACATGAATATTTAGGTGAGTGGAGAAGATAAAAGCCTAACAAGAAAATGGAGGAGGACCAATCATAGAAATAGAACTGAGAGAAGATTCAATTGCTATCCACAAGTCAAGTGTAGCATTTTACATAAACCAACCTTTCCAGTATCACTAGGAGTCTCCCTTGTGGGGCGCCTGGGTGGCTCAGTCGGTTAAGCATCTGCCTTCGGCTCGGGTCATGATTCTGGAGTCCTGGGATTGAGCCCCATATCGGCTCCCTGCTCAGGGGGAGTCTGCTTCTCTCTCCCTCTGCTTCTCCTCCCTCCCCCCAGCCCCCAGCCCCACTTCTGCCCTCTCTCTCTCCCACTCTCTCAAAGAAATAAAATGTTAAAAAAAAAAAAAAGAAGAAGAAGAAGAAGGAGTCTCCCTTGTTAGAGTGGAAGGTCTTCAAGGTTGGGAACCTTGCACTCTTCTTTCCAGTTTGGACAGTTCTTTTCTACGGTTACTGTTCACCAAGGCCAAGAGTTGTTGAGGCTCTGAAGAAAAGAGGGATAAAATGGTGTTAAATACAGCAGAGTGATCCCAAGGAGTTAGACTGGATTTGGCAGTTTGAAAGCAGTTGCAGGAGAGGAAAAAAGCCAGATTGTGGTGGGTTAAAAGTGAGTGGGAAGTGAGAAAATAGAGAAAGCCAAGATACTTATCTCAGAAGGAAAGGAGAAAGAGGATGGTAGTTTCTTTTGGGGGTAGAGTTCTTTTCAGATTGATTGTTTTGCTACAATTTGCCTCACTTTCAGCTCATATTTTATTATCAGTTTGTATTTTATGTGTGTATGTTTTTAGTGTATAGGTGCCATAGACATATATTATAAATGTGTACAGTTTTAAGGTGAAGTACAGGGGGAAAAATCCTTTTTTTGGAAGAAATTATGGTGTTATTACATCGAGCCTATTATCTGTTCTGTAACTTGTTTTGATTAGGGCCATTTATGAATTGCCCTTGATTGTTTTTCACCTTCCTTCCCTGTACCTTCACTCATGAGGTCAGACTTGTCTTAATGGCATTTCTGGCCTCCTAGTGGCATTTCTGGCCTTATCGGTTACCTCCCCATTCTCTCACGGGCATGGCCCCTAATAAAAATCTTTGCATGTTTAATCCCATCTTGGCATCAACTTCTTGGAGATCCCCAAACAAGCTTGAGAAATGTTTAAATACAATAGACTTTTGGGGTAGCTATAGGGTTAGCATGACACAATTGATTATTTTTTATAAATAAAAATTTACTCTGGGAGGTTTTTCTAAATGACTCTATCACAAACATAATTTGTAGATACTGAGAGAACTAGTTGTTGCCTTCAGATTTACTGTCTTTTGTACATATTATATCTTGAAGAAATAGAATTTTTTTTTAAGATTTTATTTATTTATTTGACAGAGAGATACACCCAGCGAGAGAGGGAACACAGGCAGGGGGAGTGGGAGAGGAAGAAGCAGGCTCCCAGCAGAGGAGCCTGATATGGGCCTCGATCCCAGAACGCCGGGATCACGCCCTGAGCCGAAGGCAGACACTTAATGACTGAGCCACCCAGGCGCCCCAGAATCAGAATTTTTAGCATGAAAAAATTTTAATCAACAGTTTTGGAATATGAAGAAGAATTAAAGTGTAGACAAGTGCCTTTCTGGTGGACTACATTCTGTCTCTTATTTAACCCTCAACATAACTAAACTCAAGCTAAGTTACAGGACAGAGGAGAAAGTTAACATTTATATGGGGTAGAGAAGGAGTAACAACTCTAAGGTGGGTATACTTCAAACCTGCACCACTAAGCCAAGCTTCAGAATACTCCGGGGTGTATTTTTTTGAATTGAAGAAAGAGAAGTAAACAGTGTAGATTAAAATTCCAAGACTAGGCCTGCCTGGCTGGCTCAGTTGGTAGACCATGCAACTCTTGATCTCAGGGTTGTGAGTTACAGCCCCACGTAGGGTGTAGAGTTCAGATGATTCAGTTGGTTAAGTGGCTGCCCTTGGCTCCGGTCCTGATTCGAGCCCCAGGTCGGGCTCTGTGCTCAGCAGGGAGTCTGCTTCTCCTCCTGCCTGTCGCTCCTCCTGCTTGTGCTCTCTCCCTCTCTCTGTCAAATAAATAAATAAAATCTTTATTAAAAAAAAAAAGAAGAAGAAAAAAGGTCAAGACTAAAAGTCCCAACAACCAAAGTCCAAAATTGCCTTGGTCAGCTGCTGCGCCAGCTGGTCCTCTGCTTTCATACTATGGGGCTGCAGAGTTAAAGCAACAGTCCCCAAAACCACCCTCATTTCTGATACCAATCGCAAGTTTGGGTCCCCAAGACAACCCTCAGGTCTGATAATTTTGCTAGGATTCACAGAACTCATTGAAAGCTGTTACACCCTTGGTTATGGTTTATTGCAGTAAAAGGATTCAGATTAAAATCAGCCAAGGAAAGAGATGTCTGGTGCAGAGTCCAGGAGGGTCCCAGATGCAGAGCTCCAGTTGTTGTCTTCCATGGACAGTGTTGACTCCTCCTGGCAACAAGATGTGACAGTAGGCATGGAGTATTGCCAACTAGGAAAGCTCACTTGATCCTTGATAGCCATAGTTTTTATTGGAGCTCCGTCATGTAGATACTGTCAGCTGCTCTGTGGCTGATCTCAGTCTCTACACCCTTGAGAGGTCAAACTGGTAACACATGACCCATAACCCCCACAATAAGTTACATTATTAGATTGTCTGATGTGACCCAAGACCCATTTATCAGTCAGGACATTCCACAGGCTTAGAGATTACCTCCCAGAAGCAGAGGAAAAAGGCCAAGCCTCTCTTTGGGCAAAATTGTTTACTACACAGGGCCATTGATTTCATATTTTAACCTAGATAATATCTATCTCATAGGGCAGTTGTGAAGATTGAATAAGATATTTGATCGAAAAATTGCTCAGGTCTCTCTGGGTTTTCCAAGGTTATATGTAGCTAGTAATGGTGGAGCTGAGATTTGAACTCAGGACTTTCTAATTCCAAAGCTGATAGTATTTTTTGCGTTGTTTGTTTATTTATTTATTTATTTATTTATTTTAAGATTTTATTTATGGAGCTGAGATTTGAACTCAGAACTTTCTAATTCCAAAGCTGATAGTATTTTTTGCGTTGTTTGTTTATTTATTTATTTATTTATTTTAAGATTTTATTTATTTATTTGACAGAGAGAGACAGCCAGCAAGAGAGGGAACACAAGCAGGGGGAGTGGGAGAGGAAGAAGCAGGCTCATAGCGGAGGAGCCTGATGTGGGGCTCGAACCCAGAACGCTGGGATCATGCCCTGAGCCGAAGGCAGTCGCCTAACCACTGCGCTACCCAGGCGCCCCGCGTTGTGTTTATTTAAAACTGCAAATAAAAAATGGAATGAAATGTGTTCATTCTATTTGACGTTTACTTTCTTTTTTTTTTTTTTTAAGTAGGCTCCATGCCCTTTGTGGAGCCCAACATGGGGCTTCAACTCACAACCCTTAGATCAAGATCTGAGCTGAGATCAAGAATAGGACACTTAACTGACTGAGCCACTCAGGCACCTCCTACTTGACATCTAAATTATTGGTGGCTTTCAGTAGAGTTTTGGAGGCTACCGTTGAAGCCATATTATAGAGAATTGAGGAGTGATTGGAAAGATGAGAAAATGGAGACAGTTGAGTATCAGACTGCTCTTCTAAAAGTTTTGTCAAAGGAAAGGGGAAATGAGGATGAAGCTAGAAGGGATGCAAGATTAAAGAGTAGGTTTTGGGGTGCTTGGCTGACTTGGTTGGTAGAGCATATGACTCGATCTCGGGGTCCTGGGTTCAAGCCCCATGTGAGTTCGAGCCCCATGTTGGGCATGGAGATTACTTAAAAAAAAAAAAAAAAAAAGTAGGTTTTGATAATTTTTTTTTAAGATGAGAGAGCCTTTTGAACATGTACCATACAGTGACTATACTAGTTCCTTTGTGAATGTTGTCTCATATATAAGTCTCGCTTGCATTGAAACAGAGGCTGTGTTTTGCTGTAAAACCGAGGATTGTGTGAGCTTCCCTGGTTTTCATACTGTGTTTTGAAAAACCAAGGCTTAGAGGTTATGCAATATTGGTAATAAAATGGAGTAAAAAGAGCACCTACTGCATTGGGTTGTTAGGAGGATCCAATGGGATGATTCTTGTAAAAAGTAAGATGAAATGTCAACTTTGGAGTCTGTCTTAAATTAATTTCCACTTAAAAATGAGTCTCATGAAATTTGGAGGCAAGCTATATAATGATTTCTGTTCTGTTTCTTAAATTTTTCAAAACTGCTTTTTCCTAACCATTTAATTGTCACATTGGAAGTAAAGTTGAAATGTCTATTTATTCCTACACAATTGAAGTGATAATTCTACATTAAGATATTTTTATTCATTGACTTTAGGTGTTACAGGTTCATTTTTTGTTTTACATTTTATGCATTGTTTTTTGGTTTATGTTTTTTCTTTTTAACTCTAGAATTAAACAGCCACCATGTCGAGCAAAAAGGCAAAGACCAAGACCACCAAGAAGCGCCCCCAGCGTGCAACATCCAACGTGTTCGCCATGTTTGACCAGTCGCAGATTCAGGAGTTCAAAGAAGCCTTCAACATGATCGATCAGAACAGAGATGGTTTCATTGACAAGGAGGATCTGCATGATATGCTTGCTTCTCTAGGTAGCTTTTATATTCTTAATATGCCCACCTCCCCAAAATAATAATTCAGTGTTTTATGAATTATTTTTTGTGTGATGTGTAAGTATTTCTCTCCTTATCTCAAAGGCCTAGTGAGATATGTCTGGGTGGGAAGTGCCATATGGGGTTGGCCAGTCATAAGAGGATTTTATTTATAATTAATTAAGGTAAAGAAAATATAAAGATATAAGATTTAAAGCAAACAGAAACTGCCCCTTTGTCCTTTTGGTTATATGGGTGTTAATTTATTATTCCTTGTATGATTTTGTTGTTGTTTGTTGTGATCTTAAAAAGGATGAGAGGGAAGGTCCTCCACGTTCTGCCCCAAGTCAGCAGTGAGTTGACAGTTGGGAACAGCAAGTCTAGGAGTTCTCTGTAGACTGGGCAGGGAAGGGGTGTAGGTCAGGAATGGCCTATGGTTAGGCTCTGCTCTCTAGAGTTTTCTTGTGCTTGACTATTAGCCAGAAAGGGCAGTTCATGGGCCAGAGGGCAAAGAGAGAGGTTTGCTATTCTTTTCCTCTTAGTAACCGGAACACAATTTTCTTTCTAATATATTACTTTGAAAAATTTTAAGCCTGCAAAAAGTTGAAAGAACAGTATGATGAACATGCATAGATATTTTCCCTAGTGCACCAGTCGTTAACATTTTGCAACATTTTCTTTATTCAGAGTGAGAGTAGGATCAGGATACTGAACTAAGTTATTGACTTGGAGGTAGGTTGGATCCCAGTGTTCTTCACACTCAGAATAGCTAAGTGTGCTCTTTTGGGTGGGTCACCACTGAAGAAAGCTGTGGAGAAAAATTGAAGGACTTAGTTGTATTACAAAGATTGAACACTTGACACCTGGGTGTCTCAGTCGGTTAATCGTCTGCGTTTGGCTCAGGTCATGATCCCAGGGTCCTGGGATCGAGCCCTGCATCAGTTCCCTGCTCAGCAGGGAACTTGCTTCTCCCTCTTCCCCACCCGTGCTCATGTTCTCTCTCTTTCTCTCTCTCAAATAAATAAGTAAAATCTTAAAAAAAAAAAAAAAAAGATTGAACACTTAAGTCTGTGCCCTGCTCATAGTAGATGCTCGGTTAATTTTTGTTGGATGAATGAGGGATGGTAGAATAAGAGGCCCACTTTGGGCCCTTTCATTTTGGGGAACCCATGCTTTTAAAGATACGTATTTATTTACCTTTCAAATCAATAAATTATATTGGATGCCTTAATTGGGTCCATAGTTGCTTAACCTAAACCAATCCATGTGTCTTTCTTGTACCCATGTTTTCTTGACACCTTTGGGTTAGACATTTTTCCCAGAACAATTGTGGCAAGAGAGTTGAATTAAATTTGAAGGTAGAAAAGTAGATCTTTTTTAGCTCCTTTCACATATTCAGTGAATCTTGAAATGAATTTTGGTCTAATTTTTGTATTGTTACGTTGAATAGGTGTAATGAGTGAGACAGGTAATACACAGTAAGACAGGTGCCAGCTTGGCATTTAAAGTTCACTCAAATTCGCAGGAGGAAAACTACATATGAAACATAAATCTAGGGGCGCCTGGGTGGCACAGCGGTTAAGCGTCTGCCTTCAGCTCAGGGCGTGATCCCAGCGTTCTGGGATCGAGCCCCACATCAGGCTCTTCTGCTATGAGCCTGCTTCTTCCTCTCCCACTCCCCCTGCTTGTGTTCCCTCTCTCGCTGGCTGTCTCTATCTCTGTCAAATAAATAAATAAAATCTTTAAAAAAAAAAAAAAAAGAAACATAAATCTAGATTTGACTGTCCTTGGCACTTTTGGATGTAATATTCAGCTGCTTCCTTAGATATGAATATCTAACTTAAGATACTCTTTTCATGGAGAATCATTACAAACTTAATGTTGGAAGGAACTTTTCAGATACTGAGTTTAACCAGTCCATTTTACAGATTTAAAAATTAAAAAAGTAAATCCTAGATAGCTGCCACATTTTCTCAGGTCACACAGTCAGTGGCAGAACTGGGATTCAAACTCACTATTTAGACCCTTCGTTCAGGGCTACTTTTCCTATACCATGGGAGCCTCACAAGTGCCTGGACAAAGAGGAGTGCTTTGTTATTCCCACCATGACTGGCCGTTCCAGGGGATGGTCTCCTGAGGAATCTCCCTCCATAGGGAGAAGTGTTCTTAGTTGAAACTGAGATTAAGATTTCCCATTATGAGCAATACTAAACTAGTTTTGCCATATTAGTAAACCGCATTTGCTCCTATGTCTTGCGGCCGAATAATAGATAACATTGTTCAAAATGAGCTCTCAGTTCTAAACCAACCTAATAGTTTTATCTTAAATGACCAACTTATTTAATAAAATTTTTGAAACATACCAATTCATGGGCAACTGTGCCACAATTGGAAATACGAATATTTTAATTTTTTAAACAACTGGCATTGAAATGAAATGCCCTGATGGGCCTTTAGCATTATTAACATTTCAAGATGCAAAAATGTGGCCTTGCCTGGTTCATGGTTTCAAGTGCCTGTTTTTTTGTTTTGTTTTGTTTTTTAAGATTTTATTTATTTATTTATTTATTTGATAGAGAGAGAGAGAGAGCATGAGCTGGGGGAGAGAGGCAGAAGGAGAGGGAGAAGCAGGCTTTCCACTGAGCAGGGAGCCCAATGCGGGGCTTGGTCCCAGGCCCCCGAGATGATGACCTGAGCAAAGGCAGACACTTAACTGACTAAGCGGCTCCAGGCGCCCCTCAGGTGCTTGTTTTTAATGAAAATAGTGAAGGAAAGGTTGCAGAAAGTATCAGTGAATGAAAAACATTTAGCCTACGCCCACAATACATTTTTATAATGATAAAGATTTTTTACATTGTCAAAAATTGTCTTTTAAACATGTTCTTAATGCAAGTTAATTGAAAAAATAGTTCCATGTGATGATCTAACTTAAAAATGTACTAGGGAGCATAACAATAACAAAATAATTATGTGTTGAAATTAGTTCTTTGTCCTTAAATGTTAAAATGTGAAATCTTACAGGGAAGAATCCAACCGATGCATACCTTGAGGCCATGATGAATGAGGCTCCCGGGCCCATAAATTTCACCATGTTCCTCACGATGTTTGGTGAGAAGTTAAATGGTACAGATCCGGAAGATGTCATCAGAAACGCTTTTGCTTGCTTTGATGAAGAAGCAACTGGTGAGTGCTTTTTGTTTGTTCATGCCCACCCTCATTCCAGACTGTAAGAAACACTTTTTAGGAATGAAGAAGATGAGTAAAATGTAACTTTAAAAAAAAATGAATAAACTATCATTTATAATAGGATGATATGACCGAGAATGGGGAGGTCACAGGTATATGGGTCATAAAGCTGCCCAGTTTGTGGTGCTAATCTTTGAATTTGGTTGGAAGCGTCCTGAAAGCCAAATGGAGAATTGTCTGTTAAATAGTATTTTTTAGACAATGAAAACTACTTCTTCAAGTGACTCTCACCAAAAAATATAATTAACTTGAACAGTTAAAATCTTTCTTTTTTTTTCTCATTTTAAGGCGTGTAAAGCCTAAGTATTCACATTTCTTACTCCTCTCATTTCCCCTTTCCTTCTCTCTTAATGCACTCCTCAGCCACCGGCACTTCCTCACATACACCTTGCACCTTCCTGCTTCCCGTCTCTACCTGTCACAACTGCACCATCCCTCGTGCACATTTGGTCTTTTTTCTGGGCAGCTGCCCTTTTTTTTTCTTTATATCTCTGAAATACAGAGGGTTTTTTTTCTTCCTCTAGAAAACACTTGCTTCAAATTAATTTTGTAAGCATTATAATCTATTAACTGAGCTTTTACAATGAAAGAACTCTAGGGGCACCTCGGTGGCTCAGTTGGTTAAGCATCCGACTCTTGGTTTCAGCTCAGGTCATGATCTCAGGGTCGTGAGTTCGAGCCCTGTGTCGGGCTCCAGGTCAGTGCAGAGTCTGCTTGAGATTCACTCCCTCTCCCTCTGCCCCTCCCCTGCTCACTCTCTCTCTCTCAAATAAATAAATAAAACCTTAAAAAAAAAATTCTAGAATGAAAGAACTCTAAAAGTAATAGGCAGGGCACCTGGGTGGCTCAGTCGGTTAAGCATCAGCCTTTGGCTCAGGTCATGATCCCAAGGTGCTGGGATCAAGTCCCACATGGGGCTCCCTGTTCAGCGGGAAGTCTGCTTCTCTGCCCCTCCCCTGACTCGTTTTCTCTCTCTCTCAAATAAATAAAATCTTAAAAAAAAAAAAAAGTAATAGGCAAACATAATGATAAATTTACAATTTGCCTTAGTTCACTAATTTATTTTGTTCACGGAAGTGTGGATATTCAGAAATATTTTGTAACACTGGCCTAGTTTAGAAATAAACCATTAAAGTGCCAGGAAGTATTCGTGACTACCTTCTCTCTAATGCCTTCCAGGCACCATCCAGGAAGATTACCTGAGAGAACTGCTGACAACCATGGGAGATCGGTTTACAGACGAGGAAGTGGATGAGCTGTACAGAGAAGCGCCTATCGACAAAAAGGGAAATTTCAATTATATTGAGTTCACGCGCATCCTTAAACATGGAGCAAAAGACAAAGATGACTGAAAGAACTTTAGCTAAAACCTTCCAATTGCTTTGTCTTACTGTTTTATTTCCCAGGCACTTTCCCCCACCCTCATAGACCTGTTGCATGCAACTTAGTTTCACAGCTTGGCGTCTTTTTTTGATGTATTTATTCTAGACCTTTCTGCCACTTAGCACTTGTATAATCAAACTGCAAATGGGGTTGAGGTTGTAAATTGTGCTGAAAAAGAGATTGCGAATAAAAATCAACAAATGTGAAAGCCCAGGAAAATATATCTGGTATTTCTGGTTTTGCTGGATTTTTACATTTTTATATAATAAAAACACTATTTTGAAATAAAGATTATGCTGACTCAAATGGAATATAATGGAAAGTTAAACAAATAAGTGGTAGTTGGGGGTAGTCTTTTTTTTTCAGATTTTCAACTTCACATAATTCAAATTTCATGGTAAAGCTGAATTTTCCCTTATGTGGGACAGTGTTCTTTGGAACGGCTAAGTACAAATTAACATCATTATGCAGTTCAAACTACTTATTGCCTTTGGTTTTTTTCATGCGTTTAGTAAGTCAGATGTTTAAACTATTGAATGATAAATATAGGATATATCTTAGAAAACATTTAACATTTTATGGATCTTAGAGCCTAAGAAGATGAGGCAAAATTCTGAAGAAAAGAATAGTTATTAAAAACATTTACTGTATGTAAAGCACTGCCCATAGGTGATTTTTCACTGAATCTTCCCAAGAACCTTGTGAGATAGATTTTTATTAGCTCTGTGTTTCAGGTGGGGGAACTGAGCTCTGCAGAGTTGAGTGATTGAGTCAGTAGAGTGAGAGGTGGGATTGCAACCTGGGGCGCCTAACTCGAGCTTATAGTCCTGGAACCCTGTGCTCTCTCTGCAAAAAGCCCCAAATGCCTAAAAGGTCAAGACATTTCCATTACCTTCTAACATAATTTTGTAGCCATTGAAATTTAAAATAATTCATGGAAATTGATTATTTGAACAGAATTTCAGAAAAGTATCCCATTAAAAAATAGAAGACAAATGATTTTAAGCAAGATTATGTTTGAAGGTAGTTCGTGTGGTGTATAGGCTGTTGACTATACCAAGGACTAGAAAACAGACAAGGCTGTTACAGAGCTCATTTAAAATCCTCCAGGCCAGGCAATATGCAAAGTAGGAGAGAAAAACCTGAAAAAGGAAAAAAATCTAAAATTTTCCCAATCTTGTTCAACATCTATTCCCTCTCTTAAAATTGTTGTACTGGTATTTTATCTGCTTCAGATGAATGCATTTTCATACCATTTAATATTTGTGCCTTAGAGCTTGGTGTGGTAGGCAAATCCTGGTCACGTATTACCGCTCAATTTTTCTGGGCTTCCTTTTCATCATCTTTAAAACCAAAGATGGTCTAGTAGAGTGCTCGCACTTCATGAGAGCTTTCACCTTTATTATCTAATCCTCACGGCACACGAGGTAGGCAGGGCAGGTGTTATTCCTTCTTTTCTGATGAGAGCTGAGGTTCAGACAAGCCAAAGCACCCGTCCAAGCTTCAAGTCACCATGTAGCGTTGCACCAGGTGGAGAATCCCATATGTTTTAAGGAAAGGGGAAAATCTACCATGATAATCTTGATCGTCATTAAACCAAGACTGATCAGTCACTCGTTATGTGCTAGGCACTCTTGTAAGTGTTGGGGGTAACTGGGGTCAGGACAGACAAGGATGCTGCTGCCCTCCTGGCGTTCACATTCTCTGGTGAGAGGCAGGATCAGTAAGCCCTATCACACAAGTATTGTGAGACGAAGAATGAAGCAAGTGTGGCGGAGGGCCTCCGGGATGTGACGTTAAGCAGAGATCTGCATGACAGGAAGAGGTCCCACTCAAAAGGCTCATTTCAGGGCATGCTGTGGCAGGAGCACTGGGAGAGCATTGGACAAGGACATAGGATGGTATTTGCTGATTAGCTTAAGTGTGGAATCATAGGGCTTTGAGAGGAGAAGAAGGGTTAGGGTTTTGGAAACTTAACCTTGCCATGGCGTATAGAAATGAGGGGCAAGAGAAGTAAGAAGGCTTCCAGTTAAGAGACTAGGTAAGACACAAGGGCAGCTTGGACTCCAGAAATAGTAGAGGAGGGTGGCTGTAAAAAGCCTCTCCCTGTCGGTTTCCTCTGCTCCAAACTTGCCTGGCTGCTGTCTCTCTGGCATCATTCCAACTGCCATCATTTTGGTTTATTCTATTGCTCTGCTTAAGGGCAGATTGGAAAGATTGGAAGGGAAGAATTTTTCAAGATTATAAAAAATTCAGTTGTTTCTTAATAGCTTATGTTGACCTGACCTATCCCATTCTGTTTCGTCTATAGGATCTCTAAAGAGAGCTGTGGAATCCAGTACTATAAGGCACCTGGGTTAGGACCTTGTTCCTTTCTGGTGTTCAATAAATACTGGTGATGGTGGTGAAAACTCTCTAGTACCTTCCCCTTTTTTGAGAACCACATAGTGATGATCTCTCAAGTTGACAATTGATCTTTTGGCTATCACACTGGGGATATGTGATTTAATCACATAGTTAAAACTGTACTGAATATTTACTATGTACTAAGCATGTTATCCTACCACCCTTTGAGGAAGGTATTTTTATTATACCTGTTGTACAAATGAAGAACTGAGGAGCAGAGAAGTAACTTACCAAGGTTACACACAGCTGGGAGGCAATGGGCTATAATTTGAGTCCAGCCAGTCTAGCTCCAGAGCCTGCCCTCCCAGGAAAATGATTATTGCAAATAACACCATTAGTTTCTTACCATCATAAAGAAATTTCACTCTGGGAGGTGGATAAGGTAGGCATTGTTAACCCATTTTACAGTTGAGAATACTGAGTTACAGAAGTTCCCTGACTTGCTCAGCTTGATATAACTAGATGGTATCTGAGCCAAGACTAGCTTATAAACTTTTTGAGAGCTAGAAGGCTTCTCATTAAACCTATAGTTTCCTAGTTAAATAATATCTGTAGCCTGAACAAAGTTTTTTTCTAATCTGTAAATTTATGTGTACTATATATCATCTATATGAAGTCCATTAATATTTATAAAAATAAAATTATATTCAATTATACATTTAATGGATTATCGTTCCTAATAAAATGATTGCATACAAGTAAATTTTAAAGTTCAGCAATATATATATGAATAAATACTTGAATAATGAATCTCCTTGATTGTAAATTGACTTTTTTAAAAATATTTAAATATTTTTGAAAACAGGATGTCTTATAATCAATGTGTATATTTAATATTGTTTATCCTGAAAAATAATTGTATCAGTGTTGCCGCTCAAAATTGACAGATCTTAAAAGATAAGGAACAGTCTTTGAAATATAAACATATAAACTGAAAAATCTGGTATGAATAGGCTCTGTAAATATGTCATATGGGAAACATGAATGAGGATGTGAAAGTCTATCACATACTGAAATTCTGAGAAAAGTTTTCTTGGACAGAAAAATGCTCAAGATCAGGGATTGCATACATCCCACTCTTGTCATGTACAATTTTAGAGACAATAACCAGAACTGTCACTAGATGGCACTATTATTCTTGGTACTGTCATAACTTACTCCTCAATGAACTTAAGAGTGATAAAGCAAAAGTATAAATGTGTAGAGTATTAGTCCCAACAATGCTGTAACATTGTCAAAATTATTTCTTAAAGGGAAAGAATTAATAACAAAGTCTATTGCAGAGAAATTCATACTTTGTGAACCCCAAAATCCAGGGAGCAATCTCTCAGATTTCTTTTTACAATGTTGTATCATTCAATCAATCAATCATTCATCCACTTATAAATATTTATTGAATGTCTGGAAAATGCCAGATCTCAGCAACGCTCTGGTTATTTTCACATTGAAGTAAGGACTTTTGTTGAAAGTAAGGTATGGCCTCTGCTCTCATAAGCCCTGAGTCCTCCATTTATTGACAGGGTCATCTTGTGCAAGTCAGTATTACTATTATTACTTCTGGTTTAGAGATGAGAAGACCAAGGCACAGAGCCAGTGGATGGGTATGAAAATACTTTGTAAAATCATGTTCTATATATGAATATTACTACTACCTCAAGAATGTTGAGAGCTATTTCTCTGAGTAGTTCTATATACTCTATTATAAAGTCACACAGCTAAGCTTATTAAGATCAGCTCCAACACAAATGACCATGAGACGGCTTCTTAGCGTAGCTGTTCCCTGCCTCTATCCATCTCTTGGAAATACTGTCACAACCAAAAATGAAGTTAATAGATCTGAAGTGTTTTGGCAGAAGGATACCAGGAGTATGTTGTGGGGTGTGTATGAATGGGTGTGTTTAAGTATAAAAACTGTTTCAAGTCTTGCAGGAAGCCAACCTAATGGTCCTGCTTGGGCTGCAATTGATTTTGCTCCCAGTGTACGATACTGCCGTTCAGACACCCGTTCCGAATGAACATGATGACAAAGCATATTTCCTCGTGGACGTTGCTAGCCCGCACAGCAAAACTAAATGTGAATATTTTATTCACGTTTTGTGATAATCTGAGTATAAATTAACAATGGCTCATTTTAGGAGCTTATGCTCATTGTACTTTTTCTCAGGTTACCTTCTTATGTGTGATCTACTTGTTCAGTTCTTATTCACTGAAGTGGACATTATGTCCGAGTGCTGTGGGTGACATAGAGATTCTGAGCCTACTTTCTAGAAGTGTCCAACCGCCTAGCACTCCGGATGCAGGTAATAAAGGTTAGTTCTCTCCCTTTCCCAGAACCCCAGACATACCTGTGCTCTGTGGCTGTGCTGGGGCTACGGCTGATGGCCTCACAGCTCACCAAAGAGGTCAAAGATGGTTTTAACAAAATGCTCTAAGAGCGATGCTTATTTTTCCAGCACTACCATTGTGTGTCTTCAAACCAGGAAACGATGGCAGCTAAGAACTCAAGCAAACAGGAGGCTCCGTCGCTTAACTAACCTAATAACCAGGCTCAAGTCATGATCCCAGGGTCCTGGGATCGAGCCCCAGGTTGGGCTCTCTGCTCAACGGGGAGCCTGCTTTTCCCTCTGCCTGCAGCTCTGCCTGCTTGAGTGTGCTCTCTCTCTCTAAATAAATTAAAAAAAAAAAAAAACCCACCTCAAGCAAACATGTAAAAAAGAAAAATCTCAATTTTAAAAGTTACATGGAAAATATTCAAGATTTCCTGCTTATTTTGGAGATAAAGAAATTGAGCATATTCTCTATGTTAGTTATAAACAGTTGAAAGGTGGGTCCACTTGCTGAAAGGCATCTCAAGAGAAGCTCCCACTTCTTGGGTCAGAAGATTAAGGCTTCTGATATCTCAAAGCTCCCTGGAGGCATCATAGCCAGTTGTGGGCAGAACCAGCCTCCTACTCCAGGCTCTCCCTAGCTTCCATGGCTTCCTCCCCCTCACCCAGTTTATTGGGCAGAACTGGGTGCTCTGCCCAACTCAAGAGATTTTCCCTTTGGTTTCAAATTGCTCTTGAGTTCAGCACCCTCCCTCTCACTTTTTCCCCACACTGAGTTTTTACACCTGTGGGGCCCAAACCTTGAAAGTACATACAAAGAGAAGAATCTGTAAACAGAGACACAAACAGGAAACAATGCCTGCTTTCACGGGAATAAACAGAGCAATCTCAGAGAACAATCATAATGGCAAATTTTAATCAGTGATTCTTAGAAACTTGCCAAGAAAAAAGATTTGTGTTTCAGTCTCTCTCCCTACCTTCATTTCAGGTCTCTAAGAGAACCAGGGAGGGTTTTTTGTAGCATCCTTCTTGAACTATTATCACATTCATCAAAACTTTTCTTTTGGGGCGCCTGGGTAGCGCAGTCGTTAAGCATCTGCCTTCGGCCCAGGGCGTGATCCTGGCGTTCTGGGATCGAGTCCCACATCGGGCTCTTCGGCTGGGAGCCTGCTTCTTCCTCTCCCACTCCCCTGCTGTGTTCCCTCTCTCGCTGGCTGTCTCTCTGTCACATAAATAAATAAAATCTTTTAAAAAAAAACAAAACTTTTTTTTCTCCTACCTTGTTTTTGAGTCTGGCTATTTCCCAGTTAAAAGACAGAAAGAGTCAAGAGCCCCAACCTCTTCCATGACATCAACCCAACCAGAGCAGGGACCTCCCTTGAACAGGCTGGCCATGCAGAGTGGGAGATGCACGATTAGTTGCTGATCTGAAGCAAGTCCACCATGTGCTCCTCAGAAAGCAGGTAAAGGAAGACCCATCACCGGTCCAAGATGGTCACATTGGAAAGATGTGCAAATACAGGCTGGCCCTTCAAGCTGGCAGGACTGACCAAGAATTGAGTGAATAAAGTGAAATGGAGGGTAAATGGATGCAATCAAATTAGTACAAAGAGGAAACAGAATCATTTTCAAGAGACAAAAAACAAGCGTTTCTATCCCCCCACAATGGTGGGGATTGAAGACGTTAGTAGTTGTGCTTATCTCTTCAGTATATATCCGTCTTTGTATGCACATGGTTTTTGTTGTGGATTTGTTTTCCTTTCCCACCTGTGTTCCAGATGAGTGTCACCTCCATCACTTCTCTACTTGGCTTGATTATTTCAAAACAGACCTCAATTTTTAAACTCTTCCGCGGCACATTTTTCTTTTATTTGAGAAGACGTGTTTGATTTAGAAAATACAAAGAGGTTGCCCTACTTCCATTGCCTCTGGGCTAAATTGGAAGGAGGCAGCAAAACGGGTTACCTCCGACTAGTGGCAAAGATGCTGACCGACAGGCTGACCATGGCCTTGTGGGGGACTGGTGGTCAGGGTGGTATAAGCACAGGTCAAATGCATTTCCCCAACCTTTATTGTGTCATAGAGGCCAGGAATGGCAAGCGGATATGGAGATCTGTGGCCTTGGTTTAAAGTGAGTCCAGACAGAGCTCATACCACATTGAGAAATCATATTCGTATTCAGAATGGATCTGAGGGCTCACACATGTGTATTCATGCAAACATAAATGCATCAAATGTCTTTGGAAAGACACACACCGAGTTGGTTGCTGTTGAGGAGGGAATTGGGCAGCCGTGGGCCAAGGACGAGAGGGAGACTTAATTTCACTCCAAGTACCTTTTTGAAAATTTGGAATTCATGCTTGCCTTTCCCATTAAAAATTACAACTTTGGTAATCAACAAGAGAATATATTCTATAAGCCTAGGTAAATCTAAAAGTCCCCTAAAGCACTTTCTCCTTTTGCATAAGAGGAATAAAATCCTGCTTGTTACCTCAGATGGAAGAGGGATTCTTGTGGCATGTTTATACACTATCATTTTACTGGAGAGATGGTTAAGATATGCCAAAGATATGTTACCATGTAGCAAAACGCTCTTGAATACCATGGGCTTGGGGGCCCCTGATAACAGTGCTATGGAAAATATGATGAATACTTTGGTGTCTGTATTGGTTGAGCCTGAATGACACCTTTCTGCTCCTGGTGCTGAAAGGCCCATATTCTTGGAAGGCCCTGAACTAAGGCTAGAGTAGTGGGGATTGAGAAAATGAAGGAATTAGTAGAAGATACTGAAGAAGCAGTTTGTGGAGACCCTCTTTCCTCCTCCTCCTCGGGCAGCCAGGCAGGTGGGACTTCCAGATGCCTACAACCCTTCGGTTATGCCATCTTGCTTCACTTCTTGCTGCCACCACCCCGTGGGCACTCATCTACTTTTCTGGAACATGAATCCAGGGCTTTCTCCAATTCCTTCCAGATTCTCCAGCATGATTGCCTCTCCCTCTTTGCACATGGCCCAGAACAAACAGACTGGTGAAAGGACAGACGTAGATGCCATATATCTCATAGAGTTTACCTTATTAGGTAACTTACTTAGTTATTCATTTAATAAATGTATATGAAAAACCTACCATAGGCCACAAGCTGTGTTAGGCTCTAGAGAAGCAAGACCATAAATCTAATGGGGAAAATTCTCCACAATCTAGTGGAGAAAAATAGATTTAAAAAAAAAAAATGCATATGGGGCGCCTGGGTGGCACAGCGGTTAAGCGTCTGCCTTCGGCTCAGGGCGTGATCCCGGTGTTATGGGATCGAGCCCCACATCAGGCTTCTCCACTAGGAGCCTGCTTCTTCCTCTCCCACTCCCCCTGCTTGTGTTCCCTCTCTCGCTGGCTGTCTCTATCTCTGTCGAATAAAAAAATAAAATCTTTAAAAAAATAAATAAATAAAAATAAAAATAAAAATGTATATGATTAGGGGCCCCTGGGTGGTTCATTCAGTTATGTGTCTGACTCGATTTTGGCTCAGGTCATGATCTCAGGGTCGTGAGATGGAGCCCTGCATTAGGCTCCTCACTCAGTGTGGAGTCTGCTTAAGATTCTCTCTCCCTCTCCTTTGGCCCCTCCCCCCCCAAATAAATAAATAAAATCTTTTTTTAAAAAATGTATAGGATTGTGATCATCTGGTAAGTGTTAACATAACCTAAGCTAGGGTAACATACGGGCATCTACCTGGAGCATCCAAACCAGACTAGGGTCAGTGCTGATCAAAGAAGTGACCAAGTCGAGCCTGGAAGGGCATGTGGAAGGGTGCCAGCAGGCTGTGTGGGGGAGTGGGGATGAGTGTGTGTGCAGGTGCGGGCTGCTGGCAGGAGAGTGGGTGTTAAGAAGAGGGCAGGGCAGGGGCGCCTGGGTGGCACAGCGGTTAAGCGCCTGCCTTCGGCTCAGGGCGTGATCCCGGCGTTATGGGATCGAGCCCCACATCAGGCTCCTCCACTATGAGCCTGCTTCTTCCTCTCCCACTCCCCCTGCTTGTGTTCCCTCTCTCGCTGGCTGTCTCTATCTCTGTCGAATAATAAAAAAAAAATCTTTAAAAAAAGAAGAGGGCAGGGCATTTCAGAAAGAGTTAATAGTATATAAAATGAGAAATGACCATGGCTCATCAGGAACTACAAATTGCCAGCATATTGAAAACAAAGAATCTGAGACAGGACCCAAGTACCAAGGGAAGATGAAGGACTTTAAATGTCAAAGGCATTTGAATAAATATGAAGCTGAAGAATGACGGGGTTTAATAAGATTTGTGTTTTATAAAGATAACTGAAGGCAGTGGAGAGAATGTATCAGGGGTGGAAACACTAGAGGCAGGAGACCAGGTAAGTGGCCTCTGCAGGATTTCAGCAGAGGAGGGATAAGATGGTAAAGAGAGGCAGCAGTTGCCAGAAAAGCGAACAAAGGAGATGAAATCCACAGTAGGGTCAACTCTGATTTTCCTTCCCTGACAACAAGGGGTTAGGATGTCACTGCATGTCGACCTGAAAGGAGGTTAGGAGAAATGACCAGACAGCATCGAAGCATATGTCAGATCAAGGCCTCAGTAAGGAAGTAGTTCAAACCTAACCAAGAGAAGGGAACTAAGGGATAAGGCCAAGTGGGGCAGAGCGTGAGATGAGAAAGTGCAAGTAGTTACCACAGTAGCCTGATTTTGTGGGACACCTGCAGCTGCTGGTGATTGTTCCAGAAATCCTAAAGAAACCAACATAGGACACATCTGTGGGAGTGGGGAGGAGTCTCTGGTCATTCACTTCCCGGCTTGAGTAGCTGGGTGGGTGGACGTACAAAAGTGAGAGTCAGAGAGTTCAGGAAGAAAGCGTTCTAGGGAGAAGATGATGAGCTTGGTTTTGAACACTTTTGAATGTTAGGTGCTTGGTGGCCATCTGGGCCACATTCACTCTGGAAAGCATCTAGGTGATGCAAGAGATGTGGTGGAAGCCAAGAGAAAAGAGTCTCAAGAAAGACGAAGCAATATTCGTTGCGTCAATGAAATAAAATAGGTGTCCACTGGATTTGACAAAAGAGAAGTAACCGGTACTCTTAGTCTTGAGAAGTTAACTGATGGAGCATGATCCTTGGGGGAGCATAAAAAGATGGAATCCAGATCAGATGGAGAATTGGTGGGCGATCTCATGCTCTTACACTAGAGGAGAGAAGGAATAACACGTGACAAAGTAGATATGCTTCCCACGTGGGTTGGGTTTACCATGTATGTCTCAGCTTTCTTTACGCAGTTGTTTGGCCCTGAAATAATTATTTCCAGGCACTGATTAATTGGTGTGGGGCCTTATAATATATCAATTTGGCTACACTGAACTACTTTCCACAGAATTTCATTTGTTGTCTGTTTCTGGTTAGGGTGGGCCCCAAGGGCTGGTGTCTGAATGGAGGGTAGTCTTGTGGGAGATTGTGGCTTTACACTGTTTATTTGACTAACTTCAGGTACTTAGTGTTAAGATTGCATTGCAAACATTATTTACAATAGCCAAACTACGGAATCAGCCCAAGCGTCCATTGATATATGAATGGATAAAGCAGCTATACGATGGAATATATATATACAATGGAATATGATTCGGCCATAAAAAAGACTGAAATATTGCTATTTGCAACCAAATAGACGGAGCTAGAGAGTATAATACTAGGTGAAATAAGTCAGTTAGAGAAAGATAAATATCATATCGTTTCACTCATACGTGGAACTTAAGAAACAAAACAAATGAGAAAAGGAAAAAAAGAGAGATGCTTAACTATAGTTGGGGGGGGGATGGTTACCAGAAGTGGGGGGATGGATGAAATAGGTGATGGGGATTAAGAGTGCACTTATGGTGATGAACACTGAATAACGTATAGAATTGTTAAATCACTATATTGTACACCTGAAACTAATATAACATGGTATGTTTACTATACTGGAATTCAAATTAAAAACTTTAAAAAAGAGAAGGAAAGCATCTCAAAAAAAATTTTTTTTACAGTTAGTTCAAATCAAGATCCAAACCAATCTCCACACTGCATCTTGATAGATTTCTTAATCTCTTTTAATCTATATGTTTCCTTCTATCTCTTTTTTTTCTTACAATTTATTTGTTGAAGATATTGAGTGTCTCATTCAGTACAGTAGTACTTCTCAAACTTTTAAAGTACACACAAATCAATTTGAGATCTTATTTTGAAAGTAGATTTTGCTTTAGAAAGAAGACCTGGCAGGGAGTCCAAGGCCACATTTCTAGTAAGCTCTTAGGTGAGGCTAATGCTGCTGGACCACAGACCACGCCCAGACTAGCAAACTGTAGAGCTCTCTGCTGTCTGGATTTTGATGCTTGTACCCCATGATGTCATGACTCTGTTCCTGTCCCCTCTTGACCGGTGCTTAGATCTTCTGGATTAAGTGGAAGGCCCTTGTACGCAAAGTGACCGTCTTGTGTAACTTTTACTTTTTTTATTATTATCACTTCTTCTTGTTTAACTTTTATTTTTTTAAAGATTTTATTTATTTATTCGACAGAGATAGAGATAGCCAGCGAGAGAGGGAACACAAGCAGGGGGAGTGGGAGAGGAAGAAGCAGGCTCATAGCTGAAGAGCCTGATGTGGGGCTCGATCCCATAACGCCGGGATCACACCCTGAGCCGAAGGCAGGCGCTTAACCGCTGTGCCACCCAGGCGCCCCTCTTGTTTAACTTTTAATGTTCCTTCAAAAATGTATATTTTAAGCACTCTGGAAGTTTTCTACTGGTATCCTTGTAGCCCTCCCACCTCTTTTCTACATTCCCTCCTATTTAAAGCTTTTGCCCAATTTATACCAATGGCACTCTGTAAAAATACTTTTTTGGGACAGGAGGGACTGCATTTGGTAGTTGTGAAGTTGGAGGACATGCCAGTATGACAGGAAAGAAGGCCTAGATTGGGCAGAAGACAAGAGGAGAAACAACTATAAGATTTCCTTATAGAAGGAAGGGCGCTGGGGCAGGGGCATGAGACAAGGTAAGGCCTGGGTGATAGGAGTGGGGGCAGAGGTTGTGAAGATCAGTTGCAAACAGCAATTCTCAAAAGCCAGTCCCAAATCTCAGAAGCACATGGGGGGCTTGTTAAAAATAGTTTCTGTTTCCGACCCCTCCAGTCAGAATCTCTGGAGAAAGAGATTATGCTTCATAGGAAACCTCCGGAGATCCGACGTAGCGTGGGGGTAGAAACTGCTGAACTACATCCAGTGCCTTATGTTTCCACAGTGAACCCCAGTCATTGTGGGGTTTGCAGTGTCCTTTCATGCTTGGTGGGCACTGGCTAATCTGGACCTGTGTTATTTCATTTAATGGCCGAGACATGAAAGCATAGCGGTTAAGCACTCCAATGAATTTAACCTCCGGGGAGGAGTGTGGTGTTTACACTTCTATACATGGCACCATTCACAGACCAATTATGTTGGATTTTCGGATTAATTAGATGACCAATTAGAGTCAGCAGGCTCTGAAGGAATTGGAGCTTGGACAAGAAAAATGGAAGTAAAATTTGTTAAGTATTTACAAGTTTCGGTGTTTTGTTTTTAGTTATGAAGCCAGACTTCACCAAAAAGAGGAAAAAGTAAAACCAGAGTAACATCCAAGCATAATGGTAAGAGCTTGCTGGGCCATCACGATCCACGTGGCCTTGACCTTCCCGTCTCCTTGGCCGGCTTGTGTCACACAAGCCCTGGTTTGCAGCAAAGTACTGGCTTGGTTGTGAATATTATCTTTATATGGGCTTCGGTCATTCAGAGGGCAAACACAGGCTTTCAAGGATTTGAGGGAGCCTCCCTGTTAAAATGTTTACATTATTTTCTCTTTACAGCCGCGCATGCAAGCAGCACACATTGCTTCATGCTCTGCAGATTCAGTATGCTAGCTCCTCTCGCCTTGGCTTCGGCACTCATCACTTCCTTCTGATCTTGCCTGTTGTTTCTTTTCTTTTGTCACATCTGGCCCTCACCCAAGTTCAGCCTGCTTCTGAGTGTGTCTTTATTGGCATTCCTAAGCGTTTTGAAAAACCCTGTAGTGTTTTCACTGCATTAAAACATTTAGGTTAGAGGAGGAAGCGAATTAGTGGTGTTGATTTCTTTTCATTACAATTACTCTTCAGTTAGCAGGTCCAGTAACACCAATAAATTTTAAAACCTGAGTAAGTTTTATGGATGCAATGAAAAGTTCTGTTTTCCCCTTGAGCCCAAATGACATTTGGTCAGAAATGGAATGCCAACTTTAGTCAATGTCCCAGGTCAATAACGTTTAGGGGGGTGACTCTGGTACTGCTTGCAACTCTTCCCATCTTCTCACCCTTTGTACACTGGGAGGTCATCGAGTGCACTCCACAGCCAATTTGAAGGGCTTCCTGAATTACCCGCTCCATCCTCTCCTCACTGGGTCAAATACTGAGACTAAGAAGACTCCAACCGGGCTGCTTAGGTTCAAATCTCAGAACTTACTAGCTTCTTAGTTGAACTTATTAGCTGTCTTGTTTTGGACAAAATTGTTAACCTCCTTAAGCCTAATTTCTTATCATCTGTGAAATGAGGATAACATTAGCACCTTCTTCAGAGGGATGTCGTGAGTATTGATTATGATAATTCATGGTAAGCACTTAACCTCATGTCTGGATCATTATAAGTATTTAAGACACTTCAGTCATTAATATTTCTCCAAGGGTTGTTGATAAATATTCTGATTTACGCACAGTATTACCGTGAATTATAAAATCATTTTTGGTAAAAATTTGTTGTCAGGAATATGATCACTGTGATAAGAGAAGACCGAAAACACAATCAATGAGCCAAATTAGCTTTTTCATCTTTGGATCTTATTTAGTCCAACATGTTCCTTATTTATGCTTCATATAGCCTTTTGAACACATGGACTGGCATTCCAGGTTTTTTTTGGGGGTTTTGTTGTTGTTGCTGTTGTTGTTTTTACCCTGGAGTTCTTTTTCATTATGTTTTATTTTTTTACTGAGGTATAATTGACATACAACAACACTGTATTCGTTTGGTGTCCAACACAACGATTTGAGATGTGTATATTGTATACCTTGTGAAATGATGGTCACAATAAGTCTAATTAGCATCTGCCACCATACAAAGTTAGACTTTTTTTTTCTTGTGATGAGGACTTTTAAGATCCACTCTCTTGGCAACTTTCAAATAGGCAATATACTATCATTCACTATAGTCACCATGTTATACATGACATCCCCGTGACTTATTTATTTTACAACTGGAAGTTTGTACCTTTGACTCCCCTCGCCCCCCACCCCCACCCCCCGCTTGATTCTGCAGTGATGGCAGTGTGCCAAAAAACAGACTAAGTCATATTATCCTAAGAGTTGCCACATATTATCAGCACCAGGGAATTTCAGGAGGTCTGCTAATTTTATTCTAGTTAAAAAGAAACTACCACAACAGCAAGGGTTTGATTAAAAAAAAAAATCAAACTCTCCAATTCTATGTACCCCAAGTCATTCAGTAAGGAGACGTTCTTTGACTTTGTTTTAAAGCAATAAAATGCACATGATATAAAATTCTTAGACTAAATAAGGATGGAAAAAGAAAAGAAAGTCTACCTACCTCAGCCTCCTCTCCAGAGGGAACCAAGATTGCCAATTTGTTTATCTTCCAAAAGTTTTTAAATGCTTATACTGGTACATATCTAGAAACTCTGTACATCAGTTTGGCCTAAGTGTCCTGCCAAATTCTGCTACTGTTGCAGGGTTTCTTGTCCTTCGGTACCCACGGTTCTTGGTCACACCGCTTCGAAGAATGAAGAGGGAGACCAGACAGAGCGGTGGGCAGCAAAGCAGTTTATTGAGCGATAGTACAAAGCTCCTGAAGAGGGAGGGGACCGGAGAGAGGTGCCACCAATTTCTAAATCTAGGAGTTTTTATGGGCTTGTTGGTGGGCTGTTTTAATCTCATGAAACCGCCATGCACCTGTCATCTAATCAGGTTTTTATTGGGAAAAGGTGGAGGGAAAGGGTGGGGGGGGCTCCCTCCAGGGTGATGTAAAATACTTTTAAGGGTAGTTTCCTCTTAGGGCCGGGGCCCCTTGTCCCCTCCTGCCTTTCTTCCAACTATCCTGCAAAACTATTTGACTTCAACTTTGGCCTGTGGAAGACTGACTAGTCAAATGCCAACTCACCTTCAACCCTGGCATTCTTTTTTTTTTTTGTTCTTTTTTTTTTTTTTTTAATTTTTTAAATTTATTCGACAGAGATAGAGATAGCCAGCGAGAGAGGGAACACAAGCAGGGGGAGTGGGAGAGGAAGAAGCAGGCTCATAGCGGAGGAGCCTGATGTGGGGCTCGATCCCATAACGCCGGGATCACGCCCTGAGCCGAAGGCAGGCGCTTAACCACTGTGCCACCCAGGCGCCCCAACCCTGGCATTCTGAGTCTTGTGCATAATCAGTTATCATCTAGATCTCGGCAAATGGGGGGAGGGGGGGGGTCCTGCAACTTATCAGCCAAATCTGGCTTCTCTTCTGTTTTGTAAATAAAGTTTTGTTGAAATCCACCACATCCATTCCTTTATATAATTGTCAATGGCTGCTTTCACACTAGGTGGCAGGGTTGAGTAGTTTCAACAGAAAATGGCCCACAAAGCCAAAAGTATTTCATTTCCAGCCTTTTAGGGAAAAGGTCTGCCATTTCTGATTAGGCTATCCTCGTAGCTAATCAGCATGAAAACACCCACCATCCAAACAAGGCAAAACATTGATTGCTAATATCTGAACAATCACTTATAAACACAGGAGGCATTCTAGATACAATTTGGATAGAAATATCTCCCCAAGTGTTTTATGTTGAAATTCTTTCAGTTAAAGTATAAGTTTGTATTTACCATTGTAAAAAAGATGTTGTAATAATTAATGTTGTAAAAGTTAAGTTTGTGAACAAAAGCCATCATTGAGAATTTTCAGAGTTTAAATAAGACAATAGATTGACAGTCAGTGCAAACAATAAGACAGAGTTTGAGAACTTTAGGAAAGAATAAAAAGTCCTTTTTGAGTCCATAAATGTTTATAAAAAATTAAGCATGAGTACAAAAGACAATAATTGAGATTAGAGAGTATCAAAAGGCTGGTATCTGCAGACTTGTTTGGCGAACTGAATGAATAAAATAGCTCTTAAGAATTTTGATTATGTGTTATTTAATTCCAATTAGGCCATGATTATTTTAAGAAAAAAATTCTATTTGAGAATTCTTCACATCTTCTAAAGATGAATTAAATGCAGAATGTCAGCTTTGTCACCACTTTAGATTTTCCAAAGAAGGAAAAGTCCAACATCACGTGTAACAACAACTGTGACACATTTAGACATAATGATTACATAGAGGTATAGAGAAAAAGGGGGTACCCCAAACACATTTTGCTCTCACTCTTCTAACTTCAAAATGGCAGGCACCGTGGATGAACTTTGAGGACATGATAAGTGAAACAAGCCAATCACAAAAGGGCAAGTGATTCTGCTTTTACGAGGTACCTAGAGTAGTTAGAGTCCTGCAGATAGAAAGTGGAATGGTGGTTGTCAGGGGCTGTGGGGACGGAGGGATGGGAAGTTATTGTTTAATAGGTCGAGGACTCCAGTTTTACAAGATGATAAAAGTTCTGGACATGGTGGTTGGTGATGGTTGCACAACAGTGTGAGTGTACTTAACGCCCCCGACTGTGCACTTACAAATGACTCCGAGAGTAAATTCCATGTTATGTGTATTTTACCACAATTCTTAAAAAAGATTCTATGAGGATACTTTAAGAAGACAATTACTTTATAGTTTTGAGTCTATTGAGCTCAAAAATCTAAACAGAACCTTGTTCAAACGACTTCTATTGATTGTCAACCATTTTCAATAATTGAAGTAAAAAGATTCTGGAGAGTTACCCAATCTATAAATCTGAGGTACAAAGTTCCTCCTGGAAAACATGCTACTGAAAAACTACTTCCTGAATTGTATTCTGCTCTACACACACACACACACACAGATGGTATTAAAGGAGCCGGTTGAAAGAGAATGCCTAATTTACCTGTTGTAAATGTGATAGTATCATCACCACAGGAGCTGCTGACCCGCTGACCCTGCTGGGGAATCACTGCCCCTGAACCATGATGGCAATCTTTAAAGATGTGACTACTAAATATTTAACTAATATTTGAATTTTAATTAATTAATTTATTTTTAAAGTTTATTTATTTATTGATTAACTATTTTATTTTATTTATTTATTAAAGATTTTATTTATTTGAGAAAGAGAGAGAGCACAAGCAGGGGGAGGAGGGGAGGAGGGACAGAGGAAGAGGGAGAAGCAGATTCCCCACTGAGCAGGGAGCCCAACATGGGGCCCGATCCCAAGATCCTGGGATCACAACCTGAGCTGAAGGCAGACACTCAATGATGGAGCCATCTAGGTACCTCAAAGTTTATTTTATTTTTATTTTTTTTTAGTAATCTCTACAGCCAATATGGGAATCAAACTCATGACCCCGAGATCGAGAGTTGTATGCTCTTCTGACTGAGCCAGCCAGGTGCCCCATAATTTTTGAATTTTCAAATAAAAATTCAGACTTATTCTGGTAACAACCCAGAAGTTCATTCTATAATGGCATAATCTGTTTCAGTCTTAGTTTTAACTGTATATTGATTTTAACAGCCAGCCATTTGGAATTCAGGCAAACTGAAGCTGGTATTGAAGTATATATAAAAGCATATGTATTTTTAAAATGTACATGGATGTGGGGCTCCTGGATGGCTCAGTCGTTAAGCGTCTGCCTTCGGCTCAGGGCGTGATCCCGGCGTTCTGGGATCGAGCCCCGCTTCGGGCTCCTCCGCTGGGAGCCTGCTCCTTCCTCTCCCACTCCCCCTGCTTGTGTTCCCTCTCTTGCTGGCTGTCTCTCTCTGTCAAATAAATAAATAAAATCCTTAAAAAATAAATAAATAAAATAAAATAAAATGTACTGGATGAGATCAAAGTATACACGTTATATTTAATTTTTAATGAGTAATGCATTTAATTTAATGAGGAATGCACCTTACATATAAGATATACCACCCACAGGTATTTATCCAAGACAAATAAAGGCATATGTCTGTACCAGACTTACACACCAATGCTCATAGCAGCTCCGTTTGTAATAGTCCCAAATTGGAAGCAGCCCAAATGACTATCAACAGGTGAACGCCTAAACAAATTGTATCTATAAATGGAAGCTAATCAACAATATAAGACATCATCTAAAAATATGTAGTGTCATGGAATAGTAATCAATGATTAAAAAAAGAATGAACTATTGATAAACACAACCATAGATGAATCTCAAAATATTTACGCTGAGTCGAAGAAGCCAGACAACAAACGGGTATCTATTGTGTAATTCCATTTATATAAAATTATAAAAACACAAACTAATCTATATGGATGAAAAGAAAACCACTGGTTGCTTGGGGACTGTGGATGGGGAAGAGGAACAAAGAAGAGGGAAATTACAGGGACACAAGAAAACTTCAGAGGTGACAGATATCTTCATTATTTTCATGTGGCCACTGTTTATACTATGTCAAAACTGATCAAGTTTTTGGATCTGTTCACTTTATTATATAATAGTCAACTATATCTCAATAAAGCTATTAAAAAACAAAACAAAAAGTTTTTAGCAGTTGGTAGTGTGTTTACTCACACATTCCACAAATTCAATTTTACCAAACTCTTTTTTTAGTAAGAATTTTTAAATCTGTTGTTGAAACTACCCTTCTCAGGATTGTGTGTGGCAAATATTTCCCCAGTTTTGTAGCTTGTTTTTTAAAAACTGTATTTATGAGTTTTAGCTAAATAGAAATCTTATATTTTTATCAAATTAAGTGCATGTCTTCTCTTTTTCTTTTTTTTTTTTTAAGATTTTATTTATGTATTTGAGATAAAGAGCAGTAGCAGGGGAGCAGCAGGCAGAGGGAGAAGCAGGCTCCCCGCTGAGCAGGTAGCCTGACACGGGGCTCGATCCCAGGACCCTAGGATCACGACCTGAGCTGAAGGCAGACGCTTAACCATCTGAGCCACCCAGCTGCCCAATGTCTTCTCTTTTTAAAGATTTTATTATTTTTAAATAATCTCAACACCCAACATGGGGCTCAAACTCATGACCCCAAGATCAAGAGTCACATGCTCTACAGACTGAGTCAGCCAGGTGCCCCTAAATGCATGTCTTTAATGTTCTTGGCTTGTGGTAGTACACTCTGCTTAGAGAGAAGCTCCTCTTCGAAATTATGTATTTAAAATGTTCCCACATTTTATCCTAGCATTTGATTGCATTATATTTTACATTAAATTTTGTTTTGAATTATTTTTGGAGTAAGGTAGGAATGGAAGTTTTATAATAGATGCTAATGTCTGGTAGGAGTAATCTCCCTCAATTCTCTTCTTTTTTAGCATTTTTTTTTTCATATTTATTTTCCTGGCTGTTTTCTGGCTATTCTTGTATATTTATTTTCCAAAAATGAATTGGAAATGAGTTTCCATGAGTTAATGTCTCCTAGTAATACTGTCTTTTTTCCCATTCTCTTTGCTGTTGCAATTTTTCCTCATGTATTTCAATAATGTAATATCTGATCCATAAAGATTTATGACAGTTATATCCTTATTCCTTTATCATTGTAAAATTCCCCTCTTTATCTTTTCTCATCTTTTTTTTTTTTTTCTGAATTCACCCTGGACTGATCTTGATGTTGGCACTCTTTTTATGGTTTTCCTTTCCCTGAGACGCATTAATCCCTTTCAATATTTCCGAACAACTTTCTTTCTGATAACTCTCTTGAGCATTTAATTGTTTCTTAAATTAATTTGATTCTTTTTAACATGTATTTAATACTTTTATACTTATTCATATGCCATATATTTAATATTGTCATAGTATATTTTATATTTTTAATGCACCCTTTGTTTTACTTCGTGATTTCTATTTCTCTTGCTTTAAAGTGTACCTTCCTTTTGGTAACTGGAAAGGCTTATTATCCACTGTTAGGTCTTTTTTTTTTAAGATTTTATTTTTTAAAGTAATCTCTAGAGGTGCCTGGGTGGCTCAGCCGTTAAGCGTCTGGGTCTGAGGATCAAGCCCTGCACCGGGCTCCCTGCTCGGCAGGAAGCCTGCTTCTCCCTCTCACACTCCCCTTGCTTGTGTTCCCTTTCTAGCTGTCTCTCTCTGTCAAATAAATAAAATCTTTAAAAATAAACAAATAAATAAATAATCTCTACACCCAACATGGGGCTTGAACTCACAACCTGGAGATCAAGAGTCACATGCTCTACCAATTGAGCCAGCCGGGTGCCCCCACTTTTAGGTCTTCTATTTATAAATGTGTATAATAGACTAAGTCTCTATCTTTTAATAGAGATAAAATGTAGAGACTTTCTATTAACTTTGCATTAGAAAGGATGAAAAATTACCACACTTAGACTTTTTTCACATCTCCCTATCTCCTAATTTTTGCTAGTTACATATACATGTGTGTGCATCTATCATCTATCTATCTATCTATCTATCTATCTATCTATCTATCTTTTTTTATTTTTACTTTGTTTTATTATTATTTTTAAAGATTTTATTTATTGGGGCGCCTGGGTGGCACAGCGGTTAAACGTCTGCCTTCGGCTCAGGGCGTGATCCCGGTGATCTGGGATCGAGCCCCACGTCGGGCTCCTCAGCTATGAGCCTGCTTCTTCCTCTCCCACTCCCCCTGCTTGTGTTCCCTCTCTCGCTGGCTGTCTCTATCTCTGTCAAATAAATAAATAAAATCTTTAAAGATTTTATTTATTTATTTGAGAGGAGAGAGAGAGAGCACAAGTGGGGAGGGGGAGAGGCAAAGAGAGAGGGAGATGCAGACTCCCTGCTGAGCAGGGAGCCCAACATGGGGCTCAATCCCAGGATCCTGGGATCATGACCTGAGCCGAAGGTGGATGCCCAACTGACTGAGCCACCCAGGCACCCCCAAGCCCCTCCTTTTTAAAACTCCTGGTCCTAGATGGTTAGTTCTCAACGTCTGCTACAAATTAGAATCATGTGAAGTTTTTAAACATTTAATACCTGTCCTTACCCTCCCCCCCTTAGAGATTCTAAAACCATGAGCCAGTTGCTTAACCAATTGAGCCGCCTAGGCGCCCCTCAAAGTTGAATTTCTAACAAGTTCCCAACTGATGCTGATGCTGAGGGTCCAGGGACCACACCATTCTATCTGTGCTCCTGTATTTTGACTCATTTCTGGGGTAGCTTCATTTACTTATGAGAGCTTTTTAAATCAAGGGCTTATAAATTTTATATTCCTTGGGTTCTTACAAGGGCAATGGGTTTGTCTGTTGTCTTTATAGTTAAAGGCAATGTGATTCAGTTTACCATTCTCAAGTCAAATTCTTTTCCCTCTTAGAATTTCATAGTCTTCTTTCTGATCTGGGAAAGCTTGACACCAGCCCCATTTTTCTCTTTTGTTGGTCATTACCTTTGTTCGTGGTCCTGAAGCTTGAAGAATTCTTTGTTTTAAAACTTAGTAACTTAGCTAGGCTATTGCTTACTGTCGATCCTTCTTAAGCAATTTTTCTTAGAACACAGTAGACCTTTCCACATGCAGTTGTATTTCTTTGTTTCAATTTTTTTTCTTCTATGGCATCTTTGAATATGATTTCTATTCCATTTATTGTGGTCTCTGATTCAGGATACCAGCCATCCGATGTCAGACTATTATTGTCTACACTATATCTAACATCTTTTCTAAGATTGTTAAAATATCTTTGTCTTTTTCCTCTAATTCTCTGTTATTACTGCAGAACTTTCCTTCATGTTATTCAATTAGTTTTCAGCCATGTGTGTTCCATTCCTTGCTGTTCCTAATCAATTTTTTAAACAATGCTTTGGTGAAAAACAAAACAAAACAATGCATTGTGGTGTTTCTTTTCTTTCTTTCTTTCTTTCTTTCTTTCTTTCTTTCTTTCTTTCTTCCTTCTTTCTTTCTTTTCTTTCTCTTTCTTTCTTTCTTTCTTTCTTTCTTTCTTTCTTTCTTTCTTTCTTTTTTCTTTCTTTTTTTCTCAGCATTGTGTAATAGTCAGGGATTTCCAGAAAGAGACCCAACAGGATATCTATATCTAAGCACAAGGCATTTATAACTATATATATCCTGTTGGTTAGGAGAGACAGATTTAGGAGTTGGCTCATGTGATTATGGAGGCTGAAACATTCCAAGATTTGCAGGCAGCAAACTGGAGACCCAGGAGATCTGATGTGTGGCTCCAGTCCAAGTCTGATGCCTAAGAACCAGGAGAGCTAATGGCGTAAGTTCCAGTCAGAAAGCTCGTAGGCTCGAGTCCCAGTAGGAGCCAATGTTTCAGTTTGAGTTCAATGGCCTGGAAAGAACAATGTCCCACAAGTCGTCAGGCAGGAGGAGTTCCTCTTACTCAGCCCTTCTGTTTTTCTATTCAGGTGTTCAGTTGATTGGATAAGGCCCACCCACATTGGAGACAGCAATCTGCTTTATTCAGTCTACAGATTAACATATTTATCTCATCCCGAAACAGCTTGCTGGAACACTCAGAATAATGTTGGACCAAATGACCGGGCATCTTGGGGCACCGTCAAGTTGACACATAAAATTAACTATCACACATTGCAGTCTTAGCCTTCAATTGCCTTAGCTCACCTTTGATTTCTTGTTTCATTGAATTTATATACCTTCTAATTTTTTTTTCATAGAATACAAAGCATTTGGTGTAGAATTTTTCTTTAGGTTTTTAATATATGTTTCTTTCCAGATATATTAAATCTTTTGTTTGTGCTCCCTTTCCATCATAGAGTTTTGTCTTGTTTTTGTACAATCTTCCTCTCCATTTTACTGTTTAACATGGGGTTCCCTATCCAGATTTCCTATTTTCACAGATACGGTGTGGATGAATTCTTATTACAATCTTTTTCACAATGATCTGAGAGCTGTTTGTCTTCCTTTTAGAAATTCAGTCTGAGACGGAGTCTTTTGTGTTTTTTCTCTCATTGTCTGAGGACAAGGTTAAAGGGAGCATCTATTGGCTAGAATTAGATTGTCTGCAGGAGAAAAATTTCAAAGTAACAGTGTCTTAAATCAGAGAGAAGTTTGCTCATCTCTCACTTAGCAGTCTGTGCCAACCATTACAGTTGATATGATACTTTGCAGTGTTAGGGTCGAAAACTCAAGTTCACCATGTGGTCCCAGGTCACTCCAGCTCTAACCATCACAGCTGCTTTACAGCCAGAAAGGAAGAGGGAAGAGGAAACACGAATACCCACTCCATTTAAGTACCTTCCCATAAATTGTACACAATTGCTTCAGCTTATATCCCATTATCCAGAACTTAACACCTATGAGTACCTCACTCCAAGGGTAGCTTAGAACTATCTTTTTTTTCTGAGTGCCTGTGCTCAGTAAAAATGTAAGGTTTGTTTGGTTTTGGGTTTTTGTTTTTATTATTTTTTTTTAAGTAAGGAGGAAGGGAAGAACAGACAGTGGGTGCAACTCCTGGTGTCTACAGGGTTGGGGTTTGGGGTGGGAGGAGAGAGAGTTTCAGTGGAGGCTGTGGGCTCTCGTGTTGGGGGACCTGGTCATTGCTCTTTTTGCTGTACTTGGGTTAAAACTCCTGTCCTAAAATCCATCCCACTTTTATCGGTAGAGTGTATTTACTCTTAGATTCTAGCGGCTCTCCAATTAAGAGCAGAACCGTGAAGCCTTTGTTTCTGATTAAGGAAAAATGTAGGCATTTATTTCCTCCCCTTCCCCTCTGCTTCACCTGCCAATAGCCACTCCCAGGCAGCCACACCGCTGCCCTGTCAACGGAGGAAAGAAAAGATAAAGGAAGCCTGTGGGTTTTGACAGTGTGCAGGGGAAGGAGAGGTTTCGCGTATAGCTTGTGCATTTCTGCTTTTTTGTTCCCTTCATTTAATTTTAGGGGAGACTCTGTGATCAGACTTTACCAGTTTTTTATCTTATCCCAAAGTCCTCTTCAAATATCCCTAGATGGATTGGGTGGATAAATTCATCAGAATAAGAAAAACTCATCTCTTTAGTGGCTCCCATGTCGCTGTCATGGACGCCATAGTAATCCAGGATGACATGTAATGACTCTTACTTACCCGAAGATATACACTTACATTTTTCTTAGAAAACTAAGTACCAGGGGCGCCTGGGTGGCACAGCGGTTGAGCGTCTGCCTTCGGCTCAGGGCGTGATCCCGTGTTATGGGATCGAGCCCCACATCAGGCTCCTCCGCTATGGGCCTGCTTCTTCCTCTCCCACTCCCCCTGCTTGTGTTCCCTCTCTCGCTGGCTGTCTCTCTCTCTGTCGAATAAATAAATAAATCTTTAAAAAAAAAAAAAAAAAAAAAAGAAAACTAAGTACCAGATTACTTATAAAATTAGAATTTTACCAAGAAGTAATAATATTCTCCTTTCCTGTGCTGCTGGCCATTTTTCTGCTCCTAACACTGTTGGTTATGGTAGCCCAAAAAGCCCTTTTTACTCAATGAAGACATTTTATGACACTTTAAAAGGGACTCTCAGGGGGGTGCCTGAGTGGCTCAGTCCTTAAGTGTCTGCCTTCGGCTCAGGGCGTGATCCCGGTGTTCTGGGATCGAGCCCCACATAAGGCTCCTCTGCTGGGAGCCTGCTTCTTCCTCTCCCACTCCCCTGCTTGTGTTCCCTCTCTCACTGGCTGTCTCTCTCTCTCTGTCAAATAAATAAATAAAATCTTAAAAATAAATAATAAATAAATAAATAAAAGGGACTCTCAGGGAAGCATCAAAAATATATCTTACCGATGGATTTTATTTCATGATACACATTTTTTTAATTTTTCTCCTTAGACAGCTGTCTTCTAAAAAATCAGACTGGTCTATGATGATCTGGCTCATTTAAAAGGCCTGATTAGAGTGAATAATAATAATAAATATAGTAGTTACAACTAACATTTATTGAGCTCTTACCAATAATATCTTTGCCCAAACACAGCTTAGTGCTACACAGAAGGAGAAATACTATTTCAAAATCAGATTCCTATGCTTTAGTGTGAAAATTTCCTTCCTTCCTTTGCCCTCCTTGTTTTAATGGGACACTTATGTTGTAAACAGCACTCCCCCCCCCACCGCATGATAATACTGGCCTCAGTGTCCAGCAAGCTGTTTATATATTGCTGACTCACTCTTTGGCCCATGTCCCTGCGAGGAAGGCAACACTGCATTTTCCCTGTTACGTGCTTGTCTTTCTGCTACGTCAATTAACCCTTTGAGTCCCTCAGATTTACGAGAACATGGTTGGTGACTGTGGCAATTTGATTTCCTACAAACACTGTTCAGTAGCTTTGCTTTCATTTTGGGGGGTGAGGGGTGCTTTCATTTCATATCCATCTTGGGTAGGCAGAGATTTTTTTCTTTTTTTTCCAGAAAATGTAAATCCCAGGGGAATGTATTGCTGATTCTGGTTTTCATTTGAATGCCCACCCAGGTCATGAGACATGAATTGTAGGCTTTGTTCTGCCCCAAGCTCAGAAATCCCAACTTACAGGAAATTGGATAGAATCAGAACTCTTTGCAAGAACAGCAGCCATTAATGCGAGCTTTTGCAATGATCAAGCCTTGTTCGGGGGGTCTTCACACCACTGTGAAAGCAGAAACAAGAACGGGGCTTGCCTTAGCCTCTCACCTCCAGATTCCCATTTCTAGAGCAGAATATCATTTTGTGTCAGCCTGAGGTTTTACTCTAATCGTCAGGATTCTGATTTTCTTTTGCCATTCCCAGAATGTTTGTATTTGTTGTTAAATACGTCGAAAGATATTTATACAGAGTAGCTTAAAGGGTGTGGAGCTGTGGGGAAACCATGGATTTTACGTAAGTATCAATTATCATTTTGCTTCAACATTTTGGACTCACACCGAAGAGCTGAGTTTATAATCCCACCCCGGCGGCGAATTTCACCTTTGCCGTTTTGCTACCACAACTACAGGAAGTCTTGTAACCAGCTGCTTTCGAGGTTTTGTATTCAAATCCTAGCTCTCTGACCCTAAGTGTCACTGTCTACAGGACGCATAGCGGTCTTTGTCACTGCCTTCTCCAGTTGCTCCGGAAAGGTCTTTCTTAGCTTCCTTTGACACGGGGGAAAGGGTGTTGGAGTTGGGGTTTTCTCAACCCCAGGGTCCCTGTATCCCCCGAGGGGATCCGCTCTGGGTAGGTGAGATCACATGAGGTCAGCTGACGGTCAGATACCAAAACTCTGGGCTGTGCTGTGTTCAGTTGGGAGTTTCCCCCACCCCCACACCAGACACTCCCTTTGGACTGGGGTCCAATTTCAGCATCCTGTAAGTCGGTGCTTTGGGACTCCAGGGTATTTACTCCCCAACTTTAAAGTCCAGTTAAGGACCCGTTCTCTCCCTAGTCTTTATAACCAAACTCTACAATCTTACTGCAGTTCTTCTTAACTGTTAAATAAGAAACAATAATCTTTCAATATATGATGTTACACGATAGATGTTTATATATAATGATACAATATGTAATATAGAGGTTATCCCCACGTTTTGCGGAAGCTAGAGGTAGGCATTGACTCTGAGTAAAAGCGGTGAGCATACAGCAGGTATGAAAAATAGAACTTAAGACAAGAAAAAAATCAATGGCCCTCTGTAATTCTTTCCCTCCTTCCGTGTTGTTTTCTCTGATCTGTAGAGCATGTCAAAGTTGAAGCACAAATAAACTACAACGAAAGAGGCCTAGAAAAAGTCCCTTTTTAAAAGACATGTTTTCAGTGTAAGATCTTTCACACAATAATTTTTAAAAAGAACACCATGAACAAGGAAGATAAGTTAAAAGATAACAAGATGCTTTTTTAAAAAAAATGGAATAGATTAAAGTACTCTTGACCCTCTTCCTTATCCCGCTCACCGCCCCATACCATCAGCTATGTTTTCTGTTTGTTTTGTCTTCATAATGCAGGCTTAAAAACTAATGTTTGGTTACAGAGGCCAGAATAGGGATTATGTTTTGGGGATATTGATGGGAAGTGATCCAGGGGAGCCTGCCGAGTGCTTGAGCTGGGCGATGGCTACAGGGTGTGTGTGTGTGTGTGTGTGTGTGTGTGAAAATTCATCAAGCTGAGGGTTTACAATTTGGGCGCATTACTAAATGTAAGTTACATCTTCATGAAAAAGAATTTAAAAATTAGTGAAGATTTGACCTAAGCTAGCTTACGAAGATGTCCAAAGGGCATTTCTAGTCCCGTTGGTACAGTGCACTGACTGGGCGGCCTGACGCCTCACACACTGTGTTTGGTGGGCACGATGAGGGGCTCACATACTGCATGTTGCAAGCAGATCCAGGTACCAGTGAATCAGGTGGGTGTCCGGCCACTTCCGTTTGGAGGGAATTGTTTATTTCGGTGTCCTTATTAAATGAAGAACATTTAACAATTATGAGGCCATTGTTTAATATATGTGAAGTGTGGTATTTTTCAGGGAATGGTCGTTTAACAATGAGATCTAAACTGATGGAAATGTCAGGCACATTTGGAGCAGCTTCCCAGAGTCGACACACCAAGGTAGCAAAATGCTACGGCCGGTCGCTCCACCAGGGACTAGGGGGCTTGACTTCTCCTGGCCTTGTCACCAGCTTACTCCCTTTGCCCAAGTCACCTGAACCCGCTGAGCCTCACTTTTCTTATTTATGAGGTAAGAGGGCACAGCTCTAAAATTAAGAGACTATAAAAATGTGAATTTGGTAAACTCTTTGAATGGATGAATTGGACAGTTGCCTGTCCCCAAGGGAGAGGTGATTTTTTAAAAAATAAGAAATTACAGGGGCACCTGGGTGGCTCAGTTGGTTAAGCACCTGCCTTCGGCTCAGGTCATGATCCCGGAGTCCTGGGAGCAAGACCGGAGTCAGGCTCCCTGCTCTGTGGGAGCCTGCTTCTCCCTCTCCCTCTGCCTGCCGCTCCCCCTGCTTGTGTGTGTGTGTGGTATGTGGTGTGTGTGTGGTGTGTGTGTGGTGTGTGTGTGTGTGGTGTGTGTGTGTGTGGTGTGTGTGTGTGAGTGGTGTGTGTGTGTGTGGTGTGTGTGTGTGTGTGTGGTGTGTGTGTGGTGTGTGCGGTGTGTGTGTGGTGTGTGCGGTGTGTGTGTGTGTGTGTGTGTGTGGTGTGTGTGTGTGTGTGGTGTGTGTGTGGTGTGTGTGTGTGTGGTGTGTGTGTGTGTGTGGTGTGTGTGTGTGTGGTGTGTGTGTGTGTGTGTGGTGTGTGTGTGGTGTGTGTGTGTGTGGTGTGTGTGTGTGTGTGGTGTGTGTGTGTGCGGTGTGTGTGTGGTGTGTGCGGTGTGTGTGTGTGTGTGTGTGTGGTGCGTGTGTGTGGTGTGTGTGGTGCGTGTGTGTGGTGTGTGTGGTGTGTGTGTGTGGTGTGTGTGGTGTGTGTGTGTGGTGTGTGCATGTGTGTGTGGGTGGTGTGTGTGTGTGGTGTGTGTGTGTGGTGTGTGTGGTGTGTGGTGTGGTGTGTGTGGTGTGTGGTGTGGTGTGTGTGTGTGTGTGTGTGTGGTGTGTGTGGTGTGTGTGTGTGTGGTGTGGTGTGTGTGTGTGGTGTGTGTGTGTGGTGTGTGTGTGAGTGCATATGCGCACTCTCTCTATGTGTCAAATAAATAAATAAATAAATCTTAAATAAAGTATAAGAAATTACATAGAAACAAATTCAAACAGTATAGAAAGATATAAAATGACCTTTCCCTCTCCACAAATTTTGGTCCCCTAGACTATATCGACCAAATATAATTAGTGTCAATAACTACTTATCCTCCAAGAAATGTTTATGCAAATATGTATGTAGACTTTAAAATGTTTCCACAAATGACCTCATACTAGATGCTGTCTATAGTTTGCTTTTTTTTTTTACACATAATAACATATTTTGAAGACCTTTCATGTGAAATAATACAAATTTACCTCGATCTTCAACATTGTGCATCATAATGTATTTAATTGGTCTCCTACTAATGGATGTTCGGGTTATTTCCTGGATTTTGTCATTATGATTAATATTATAATGAAAACTCTCCATGCATATAAATAGGCAAACTTTTGCAAATATATCTCCTATGATAATTTCCGGTAGTAGAATTACTGGGTCAAATAATGAGTGCATTTTTAAAAAAATTTTTCATTTATTTATTTGAGAGAGAGAGCATGGGGTGGGGGGAATCGCAAAGGAAGAGGAAGAGTCCCTGCTGAGCAGGGAGACCTACACAGGGCTTGATCCCATGGCCCCAGAGACCATGACCTGAGCGGAAGTCAGATGCTTAACCAACTGAGTCACCAAGGTGTCTCTGTGTATTTTTTTAAAGTAGGCTCCACGCCCAACACGGGGCTCGAACTCCTGACCCCCAGATCAAGAGTTGCAGGTTCTACGGAAGAGCCAGCCCGGTGCCCCAATGAATGAATTTTAAATTTTGGTATACTGTGTTAAATTACCTTCCGAAGGTTTACCAATTTATCCTCCAACCTACCATGTGAGAGGACCTATTTCTTCCCCGCCTTGCCAACATTGGCTATTACCAATCTTTTACATTTTTGTCAATTATCTGTAAAAATATGGTAAGAGGTAGATTTAAGATCAGAATTAAATGTTGTAAGATTACCAGGCTTACTGTACTTCCTTGTATTTGGCTTCACAGAGAGGTCCCTTCCATCTCTTAAGTGTTTTGCCTTTATCAGCCTGTCATTTTATTCCATGATAACTTTAGAAGTTTAACAATTAACGAGATTTGCTTATGCTACCAGAGACTATCGAGATGCATCTTATGTTTGCATTGTGTTTCAGTCCCTCATTTAGTTTCAGGAAAAAATGTCCTAATGGGCACATCTTCTACGATGTAACTGATAGAGATGAAAAGACAATGCACACTTCACTGGCCGCGCTGCGCGCTGAGACTGCACAGTGAGCGATCGGGCGGCTCCCAGAGCAACCAGGTTAAAAGGAAAGACAGATTTTGCTTTGCAGAACATGCACGGTGTTCTCCAGTTAAGTCACGTGGATTTTTCTCTCTGATCAGGAGGCTTCATCCTAACAGCGACCTGCTAATCGTTCAAGCAGGGCAAAGTGCAATACCCTGTCTTGATGTTGCTTCAGGCAGAAATATAATTGTGGAATATCAACCATGTTATTTTGCATCTGGCTTCCCAGACTTCCTTGAACCCAGCTGGTAGGAACAAGTCTATTCACAGAGAGGAAAAATGACACTCGGTAATAATTAGTGATAAATTCAAAGTCATTAGGTTGGGGCACACCTGAAATACAGTTTCAGACTTGAAACCCTTCACTGCTTTAAAAACTATCCCACACAACTACCTTTCACTACTCCCACAAGAAATCCTAAGAATCTCTAGGAGTTTTTACAACTTTCCTTTGAGCTACTAAAATAAGCATCTCTCTGCCCTGAGCAAATCTCTAGAGTCGACTGATAAATATTGTTTGTTATTTAAGCCCTCTAAAAAGCATCTGGGAGTATATTTGCCACAGGCATGGTTTTTGAAATAACTACAATGAAACCTAGGGAAAAAGAGATAAAGGAAAAGAGAAGAGACAGGGAAGGAAGGAAAGGAGAGGAAGAGAAGAAAGGAAAAGGAGGGGGTGGTGAGGGAGGAGCTGGAGTGCAAGGTCAGCTGGGTCAATGGGGGAAGGGTGGAATTATCTTCAAATTTGTGTCAGTCCAGCCTAATTCATTTTATCAGCCATACAAGGTCACATGTGTCCATTTAAAAGGTTCTCTCAGGATTATTAGGTCTGCAAAATGGAATTCATATTACCACCAAGACACTGAGAGAACACTTAGTACAACCCCAAGCCCTGGACATTCTATGTAAAACATACATGAGCAAGCTCTGAGAGGTGGAGAGAGGAAGGCAGAGCAGTCAGGGACCTCAAGACGAGCAAGCCCTGGGCTTGCTTCCGCCTCGGATAGCCAACACCTGCAGCTGAAGGCGCCACCAACCCAGTAATGCCGACAGGCACAGACGAACGACAAAAACAACAATAAAAGCCTGTTCTCTCTGGTCAAAGGACCAAGTGAGAAGCCACACAGTCAAACACTGTAGTGCCTGTACCGAGTCCATGGACTGGATACTCAACACAGCACCCACGGTAGTTCTTCCCAAACTGACACACAGGTTTAACACAATTCTTACCAAAGTCTCAGTCCGATCTCTGTAGATATAGACAAGATTAGTCTAAAATTTATATGACAAGGCAAAGGAACTACAATGGCTAAAACAAATTTGAAAAAAAAAAAGAAGAAAGCAGAAGGAATCAGTCTAACCAATTTCTATCAAAACTCGAATAAAGAAAGTACGGCATATTCATACAATAGAAAACTACGCAGCAATGAATGAATGAACTACAGAAACAGGCATGAAATTTATCTTCTCTCTGGTGTTTAATTAGGAGAGATTTTCCCAGTAGGTTCACAGATTATATTTTAAGAATATTTTTCTTTTTGTATGAATCGAATAGGTAGTAAAAAAAAGAAAGAAAGAAAAAGAAAAAGAAAAAAAAAACAGAGAATGTCTTAAGAGTTTGTGAAATTAGGAATTGCAGGGATCTATGGGCTTTTCTTTTTTTTTTTTTTTTAAAGATTTTATTTATTTATTCGACAGAGATAGAGACAGCCAGCGAGAGAGGGAACACAAGCAGGGGGAGTGGGAGAGAAGAAGCAGGCTCATAGCTGAAGAGCCTGATGTGGGGCTCGATCCCATAACGCCCAGATCACGCCCTGAGCCGAAGGCAGGCGCTTAACCGCTGTGCCACCCAGGCGCCCCTATGGGCTTTTCTTTTTACCCAAGAAGGGATTTTATTTATTATTTTTAAGTAATCTCTACACCCATCGTGGGGCTTGAACTCATGACCTGGAGATTAAGAGCTGCTGCTTTGCCAACTGAGCCAGCCAGGTGTCCCCACCCCCCGCCCCCATAAGGGATTTTAAATAAATCTGTTAAATAGCTTCAGGCACTTCTTTTATCTACCAGTACTGACTCTTCCAGGAAGTAGTAGGACAAATCTACTCTAAAACTTTTGATTTTTTTTACCATAGAGTACAATGTATTTTATTTAACCCAGTAAAATAGAATTAATTTATTTAGAGTCTAGAAGAGTCAGTCTAAGAATTTAAGTCATATGCCCACAGGTTACCCTATAATTTTCGTTTTCTGTCCTTCCTATGAGTAAAGAAAACAGCTGCATTCGTGGCTGACAAAATCCATTTGTTGGCCCTGTACTATCAAAGTTACTTTTGCAAATGCAAAATCTGGCAGCGTTTTAATTTTGGATTATCACATGTACTTGAATAAATCTTTAGAGAGAGTATTGCCAGTTTTGAAGGGTTACTGAAGGTACTAAAATATTCACCAAACGAGAGGGCTGCCAAGCACTTCAAAAGCCCAACTGCTTCCTCAAATTACACACTAGACATAGACAGATTTGCGGAAAGTTAACAAAATGAAAATATTAGTTACTCAGATACTTTGAAATCTGAACTGCTGGAACTGGAAGTAGCTATAGCTTCATCCAAGGTCAAAGGTTGATGAGAAAATGTCTTTCTAGATAGAATGAGGAAAATTCTGAATACTGTTCACTGATCACTATCCCCGCAAAGCTGGCCAGACTTTTGATTGGAAGATTGGAAGAATGGAGAAACTGGTAAGGATTCTAGAGTAGTCTAATTTATAAAGACTGAGCCTCTAGTTGACTCACTCGTTCAATAAATAAAGCTGAGGAGTTTCCTACAGCTGCTGACTGTACCATTTCCATGAAGGTCTCCTCTTAGGAGCTAGCGGCGTTTCTTTTTTCTCTTTTTTCTTTTTTTAAAATCTGGAACAAAACTACCTCTATGGCATGTTCTACCACCGTCCATGATGTGACTTCTGCCAGTCTTGCCAACCCAAACCCGTCTCCCCCTTAATGCTTCCCAACCTCACATCATGCCCCTCCTTTTTTTTTTTTTAAGATTTTTTTACTTAGAGAACACGAGTGGGGAGGAGAGGGAGAAGCAGACTCTTCAGTGAGCAGGGAGTCCGACATGGGGCTCAATCCCAGGACCCTGGGATCATGACCCAAGCTGAAGGCAGACGCCTAAGTGACTGAGCCACCCAGGCGGCCCCAAGCCCCTCCTTTTTAAAACTCCTGGTCCTAGATCATTAGTTCTCCATATTGGCTGCAAATTCGAATCACGTGGAAAGTTTTTAAACATTTAATACCTATCCCTACCTCCCCACCCCCACTCTTACAGATTCTAATTTTCTAATTTAACTGCTTGGTTTTTTTGGGTTTTTTTTTTTTGTTTTTTTGAAGTTTCCCAGGTGATTCTCAAGTGCAGCCAGTGCTGAAAGCCACTGCCTTGGACTCCTGTCTCCTCTGCAGCTCTCCCCTGTCCCGCCTCCCCCTCCAATCCAGGTAGCAAATTTCCACTCGGCATCCACCAGCCGCCCACCATCACCTCACCTCCGAGTCATTTCCCGACTTCCCCAGGAAGAAAACCCTCTCTCTCCTTTGCGCCTCATTAGTCTTGCTGCATGGTTCCCTCACAGCACCCGGCGTGAGTTAATGAACTTTTTCCATGGACTGGTCTCTGCTTCCCCTGGACTGGGAGTTCATGGGTGTGAGGTTCATCTATGTATCCCCGTGTCAATAAACATTGCTAGGGAAAAGGAGGGACAGACATAAACTGCTATAAGAACTCCATCTTCTCTGGTTTAAACCTCCAGAATCCCTTGGGGGGATATTTCCAAAGACCCATAAATTCTCCAAATGCTCCACTGCAGACCTGGCAGGGAAGATAAGTGATAGTGGAGAGGTTGGAGGGAATGTCCAAGGCGTAAAAATCCACCTTTAGGCCCAACTGTTGGGAAACATTCCTTTAAGGTTTTTGCAGTCAATTTTGGTATTCTGAAAATATCAATAAGAGTAATGGCTATGGACCAGGCCCTGTTCTAAGATCTTGTTTTCCCCCAATGTTATTGAGGTATAATCGACAAACAAAAAATTATATATATTTAAGATGGGGGCATCGGGGTGGCATAGTTGGTTAAGCGGCAGACTCTTGATTTTGGCTCAGGTCATGATCTCAGGGTCGTAAGATCGAACCCAACGCTGGGCTCTGAGCTCAGAGTGGAGTCTGCTTGAAATTCTCTTTCTCAGGGGAATGAAACATGAGAGACTATGGACTATGAGAAACAAACTGAGGGCCTCAGAGGGGAGGGGGGTGGGGGAATGGGATAGACCGGTGATGGGTAATAAGGAGGGCACGTATTGCATGGTGCACTGGGTGTTATACGCAACTAATGAATCATCAAGCTTTACATCGGAAACCGGGGATGTACTTTATGGTGACTAACATAATATAATAAAAAATCATTAAAAAAAAAAAAAAGAAATTCTCTTTCTCCCTCTCCCTCTGCCCCTCCATCTCGCTCTAAAATAAATAAGTTAAGTAAATCTTTTTTTAAAAAAGATGTACAGTGTGGTATTTTGTTACATGTATACATGGGAATTCAACTTTTTTAGATTCCACATATGACAGACCATGCACTATTTGTCTTTCTATGTCTGGCTTATTTCACCTAGCATAATGTTCTCCACGTTTACCCATGCTAACTCAAATGACGGAATTTCCTCTTTTTAAGGCTGAATAATATTCCACTGTGCGTGTGTGCACACGCACACATATCAATGGCAACTTAGATTGTTTCCACATTTAAGCTGTTGTAAGGAGTGCAGCACTGCCCTATGGATTTTAATAACCTCTTAAGTCCATGAAATGCTTTAGGCTGCAACTAATAGAAAACCATAAATCAGATCAGATTAAACAGTAAAGACACTTATCATAACATGAAATCCTGAGGCTGAGCAGCCATAGGCATGATCTTAATCGCTGCTCCAGCTGCCTTCCCTTTCTCTGCTCTTCCCTCCGTGTTGCGTGGGCTTCATCCTGAGGCTGGGCGCGCTCAGATGGTCCCTGAGATCGTGGGAATCACACCAAGACACAACAGTAGGCCTGCTCCTAACCAATCATTTCCGAGGGAACGGGATCACCAAGAGCTACTGGAGGAGCAGAATGGGTGCCGGAAGGCCACCAGCTGCCTCCCCCACCCCTGCTACTTGCAGAGCAAGTCTGAGTTTTCAGAACTGTCTCATGGCGGCTGTTGCTTTTGATCTGCACTACTATCTCTGTCAAACGGGAGTTTGGGGTTGTCCTTGGGAGTGGTTTTATGTGCAGGAAAGAAAATTAATGTTTTTTAAAGACTTTATGTATTTATTTGAGAGAGAGAAAGAGAGAGAGAGCATGAGCAGGGGGAGGGGCACAGGGAGAGGGAAAGGGAGAAGCAGACTCCCTGCTGAGTGCAGAGACTGACCAGTTCGATCCAGGAAGTCAGACACCTAACCGACTGAGCCACCTAGGCACCCCACCAAAAATTAATTTTAATCTTAATATTCAGTATATTAAAATACAAATCTCACCATCTAATCCTTCCTCAGGCTTTTAGGTCTAGCTTACAAATTCTATTTTTACGACTCTAAGAAGTTTGCCGTTGACTTTAAAAAGACTTTTGATTGAAATGTTCCTATTTATAAACATAATCAAGTATTTTAGGACTTTTTAAACTGCACTTGTAAATTTAATATATATTTGATTTTATTAAATAATCATCTGACTTAATAAATAAAACATTCCTGAACACTAAATAATTCTTTTTAAAAATTTTTTAGTATAGCTGGGGCACCTGGATGGCTCAGTCAGTTAAGTGTCTGCCTTTAGCTCAGGTCGTGATCTTGGGGTCCTGGGATGGAGCCCCCCATCAGGCTCCCTGCTCAGTGGAGAGTCTGCTTCTCTCTCCCTCTGCCCCCCCCCCCAGCTCATACTCTCTCTCTCTCTCTGTCTCTCTCAAATAAGTAAATAAATCTTTTAAAAATTTTTGAGTCTGGCCTACACACAATGTTACATTAGTTTCGGGTGTATAACCTGTGACTTGACGAGCCTGTATGTTATGCTATGCTTACTGCAAGTGCAGCTCCCATCTGCCCACATACATGACTACTACAGTGTCATGGACTATATTTCCTATACTGTGTCTTTTAGTCCTGTCACTTACTCATTCCATAACCGGAAGCCTGTAACTCCCCCTGCCCTTCACCCAGTTTGCCCATCTGCTCACCCCCTTTCCCCTCTGGCAACCATCAATTCGTTTTCTGTATTTACAGGTCTGATTCTGATGCTACTTTTTGTTTGTTTATTCATTTGTTTGTTTGGTTTTTTAGATTCCACCTCTGAGTGAGATCATATTGTGTTTGTCTTTCTGACTTATTTCACTTAGCATAATACCCTCTAGGTCCACCCAAATGGCAGGATCTCATCCTTTCGTATGGCCACGTAAACGAAATAATTCTTATAAATCTGATATGTTAAATTAAACTTATAACATGTTGAATGTGGAGTTCTCTTAAATAATTCAGCTCTGGATCTGTACTTAGTCGCATCTCCAAATCAATTATGCATTTGCACATTTTAAATTGGATTGACGAGGCAGTTACTTTAATACTTCAATTACCTGAAAACATGACATGTATATAAAACACCAAATACGTGCATGTTCCTTCAAACAGAAATAAGAACACCATGAGTTGGCTTCCCTCAAATCATTTTGGGGATATAAGTCACTTCCCATACAATCTACAATTACCCCATGTAATTATTGCTTGAGGTTGCATAAACACCAAAGCCAGGATCCTAACTGAATTCTTATTTGTGAGGAACTGAATTGTATTTGCAGTTGCTGTATCAATTACCCTCAATTTCAGGAGAGCATGTATCAAATAGCCCAAGACAAAGACTCTCTGATTCTTGCCATAGAGTCTTGCCCACCCTACACCACTTAATTAGGTTTTGCATTTCTTTGGCTTTTAAGATATATAACTGTAATTTCCTTGACTTTCTAAAGAAATTTGAATTTGCTTGATTCCTACATTCTTTTTTATTCTTGGGCTCTCCTAACTCTTTTGTGGTATTAAAATGATGTTCATTTGAATTTTTTATTTGTCTGACTATTGGTTTACAACTTTCAAGGTAATTCAACTGACATGATTTGTGCCAGACAAGTTGCCTGAAAATCCTGTGGTTGGGTTCTCAATTTCATGGGGTATTCCTGTTTAAAGCAACCTTTCTATGGCTTATGACTCTCTTACCAGGAGATTAGAGAACAGTGTTGCCCAACTCACAGAGCTAGCCAATGAAGGGGTTAGAACCCCACCAAAATGTTATGAAAATCACTTTAAACTTAAAACATCCAGGTGGCTCAGCTGGTTAAACATGTGCCTGCATCAGGCTCCCCCTGCTTGTGCTCTCTCGCTCTCTTTTTCTCTCTCTCAAATAAATAAATAAATAAAATCTTAAAAAAAATAATAAACTTAAACATCTGAACAACCAGCAGCCACAGAAGGAAACAATACCTAAACTTAAGCAAAGCCTCCTGAAAATACCCTTGACCCCCTCGGAGGGAGTTTCCCTTTTGGGAGAAGACTGACCTTTAGCATGAAGAAGTGTAAATTCAGCTATCTTTAGCACCAAAACGTCTAATAGAACCTTCCGTATTTTCCCATTGAAGCCAAAATTCACCCCCTTTTTGTTAAGTTACCTTTACCATAAACCTTTACCTCTCGGCTCTGTGGTAGTCCTCGGGAGCCCTCCCGCGTGCACATGTGAATAAACCCTGTCTCTGTCCTGTTGATCTTTTTTAAAAGGGATTTTCCAATCTTTGGATTTACATGAGAAAACTTTTTGGTTAGAACTACCTCACCTCGTTTTATTGCTGTTGCCTTTACTGGGCTTCACAGATACTGGTTTTTACAAACTGAAGGTTTATGGCGACCCTCCATCCAGCAAGCTCACGGGTGCCATTCTTCCACCAGCATTTGTGCACCTCATGACTCTGTCACGTTTTGGCAATTTTTGCAATATTTCAGACTTTTTTCATTATTATCTTTGGCTTGCTGCAATCTCATGGTAACACTTGAACAGATGAGGAATTGCTTCTTATAGACGAGCAAAGAAAGTGGTTTCTTGAGATGGCATCTACTCCTGGTGAAGAGGCCGTGAAGATTGTTGAAGTGACAACAAAGGGTTTAAAATATCACATAAACTTAGTTCATAAAGCAGCAGCGGGTTTTGAGAGAACGGACTCCAACTTTTAAAGAAGTTTGCAGGTAAAACGCTATCAAACAACATTGTAGGCTACAGAGAAATGGCTCATAAAACGAAGAGTCACTCAATGACGCAAACTTCATTCTCATCTTATTTTAAGAAGTTGCCACAGCCACCCCAACCTTCAGCAACGCCCCTCGTCAAGGTGGTAAGACCCTCCACCAGCAAAAAGATCATGACTCACTGAAAGCTCAGATGATGCTTAGCATTTTTTAGCAATATATTTTTTAAAGATTTATTTATTTATTTTACAGAGAGAGAGAGAGCGGGGGGGGGGGCAAGGGAGAGGGAGAGAGAAACTTAAGCAGATTTGGTGCTGAGATCAGAGTCTGACGGGGGTCAGTCTCACAACCCTGAGATCCTGACCTGAGCCAAAACCAAGAGTCGGACACTTAACCGACAGCACCACCCAGGTGCCCCATTTTTTAGCAATATTTTTTAAATTAAAGTGTACGTATGTTGCTTTTTAGAAACAATGCTATTGTACACTTAACAGTGTTAACATAACTTTTATATGCACTGGGAAAGCAAAACATTCGTTTGACTTGCTTTATTGCGATATTCACTTTTACTGAGGTTGTCTGGACCCAAACCTGCAGTATCTCTGAGGTAAGCCTGCAGATCTTTGGGTATTACGACTCTTGTTTAAATATCCATTTTGGGGGCACCTGGGTGGCTCAGTTGTTAAGCGTCTGCCTTCAGCTCAGGTCATGATCCCAGCGTTCTGGGATTGAGCCCCGCATCGGGCTCCCTGCTCAGTGGGAGGCCTGCTTCTCCCTCTCCCACTCCCCCTGCTTGTGTTGCCTCTCTGGCTGCCTCTCTCTCTGTCAAATAAATAAATAAAAGCTTTAAAACAATATCTATTTTGTCTTTTTCATTTGTCTCTGTCTTTGTGTTCTTGTTTGGCATAAGTCATAGGGTAGAACACAGGCAGAGCTCCTATAAGCTTGTTGTTCGCGCCTCACAGACCACTTTGTTTACTATTCTCACCAGACTGGTGGCCTCTTAGATAAGCTTCGCTGTGGGTCACCAATAAAACTGGGTGAGGTTCTTCCGATTTGATTTTATGTCCCGAGAGCTTGGCTTGGATCCAGAGAGAGTATTCTCTCTGGTTTTCCACCTGCTGGTAACACAGATACTTGAGTCTGTGTTCAGAGGAAACCAACCATCGCGCTGGGGGCTGACACGGAGGAAGACAAGCAACACTTTCCTACCAACTGTCGCCCGTTCTCAGGAGGCTGTCTAAGTGTAAGTCCTACAGGGTCCCAGCCCATAAGGACCCCTGTTGTATCCTTCCGCATTGCCTTCGAGCCCTGAGAATTCTCGTCTCCTATCGCGGGTTAATGGGTCTGTGGAGGTGCCTTATCTTTGTAGGAGGTTGGAGTCAAAAATACCTAAATGCCATTCTTACTGCTGATGGCAGGGGGGTGCTTGCTTGCTTTCTTCTTGGCTATCTTTGGATAAGGAGGCTGCACTTTCTAGGCCTTCTTTGGGGATGTGTCTTGCATCCATGTGTAAGCTTGTTGGTTTAAGTCACGTTTGAAATGAGTATACGGTCTGAAGTTGAGTTAGAGTCCCAGGCTTCTTTGTAATATACTTCTTGGGCTGAAAGGGTTTTTTCTGACTTTTTTTTGGAGACCTCTCTGTTTTCCCTACTTGATTTCAGGGGAACTTCTCAGTTGACTGAAACCTTCCGCCCTCTCCAACCCTTGCTGACTACATGCTCCACAGCTATGGTGCTAACTGTCCTCTTCCATTCTCATTGTTGCGATTTTACTAAAAATCATTTGGGACTTTGGGAAACTTAAGATCTCTCCAAACTGGTCCCTCTAAGACCTTTCCTTTCTTATTATCACCACTCCTTCTTTTTTTTTTAAATATTTTTTATTATATTATGTTAGTCACCATACAGTACATTCCTAGTTTTTGATGTAAAGTTCCATGATTCATTACTTGTGTATAACACCCAGTGCACCATGCAATACGTGCCCTCCTTACTACCCATCACCAGCCTATCCCATTCCCGCACCCCCCCCCCGAAGCCCTCAGTTTGTTTCCCAGAGTCCATAGTCTCTCCTGGTTCATTCTCTCTTCTCTTTACCCCCCTTTCTTCTTCCCTTCCTTCTCCTACTAATCTTCCTGCTATTTCTTATGCTCCATAAATGAGTGAAACCATATGACAATTGTCTTTCTCTGCTTGACTTATTTCACTTAGCATAATCTCCTCCAGTCCCATCCGTGTTGCTGCAAATGTTTGATAATCGTTCTTTCTGATGGCTAAGTAATATTCCATTGTATATATGGACCACATCTTCTTAATCTAGTCATCTATTGAAGGACATCTCGGCTCCTTCCACGATTTAGCTATTGTGGACAATGCTGCTATGAACATTGGGGTGCGTATGGCCCTTCTCTTCACTATGTCTGTATCTTTGGGGTAAACACCCAGTAGTGCAATTGCTGGATCATAGGGTAGCTCAATTTTTAACTTTTTAAGGGACCTCCACATTGTTTTCCAAAGTGGCTGTACCAACTTGCATCCCTACCAACAATGTAGGAAGGATCCCCTTTCTCACCACTCTTTCTCCCTCCTTTTTTTTTTTTTAAAGATTTTATTTATTTATTTGACAGAGAAAGAGACAGCCAGCGAGAGAGGGAACACAAGCAGGGGGAGTGGGAGAGGAAGAAGCAGGCTCATAACGGAGGAGCCTGATGTGGGGCTCGATCCCAGAACGCCGGGATCACGCCCTGAGCTGAAGGCAGATGCTTAACCGCTGTGCCACCCAGGCGCCCCCTCTTTCTCCCTCCTTCTACCAATTTCCATCTTCCCTTCAGCCCCTTTGATAGGGCTCCCCTCAGATGCTTACCTTCTCTATCCCTCTGCCCACCACAGCCAGACCCTTCCCTTCCTACTCCAGCTGCTCATCTCCCTACAGTCACTCAGGCTTTAGGCCCCCTACCCCCGATCGGGAGCTCATGAGGGGCCAAAGATAACCAAAAAAGTTACCAAAAGTGACCACCTAAAGCCAAAAAGGCATAAGTTCAATAAGAACGTTTCTCCCTATAAGGGAACATAACTGGCAACGTTGATTAGGTAACCAAGGCTTCGACTGGAATGTCATTTGAGAACGATGTGCATAGAATCAGGTACATCCAGATAGTTTTAAGAAATGGATCCAATGCTTACAAATTACTCTTGGAAAAACCAGCCTAGCTTATGGGGTTCCCAGTCTTACAGGTGGGTAAGGAAGGTCACTCCCTGGTAGGCTCAGGAAACTTAGGATATTTTGGGGACCTCAAGGAGAGAGGATTTCACCCAAATCTATAGGTACTGCAGGTGGAGTCTGGTAGTGAGTTCTTGGCTTGGCTTCCTACCCTTGAGAGGCTTTGGAAAGTCCAATCTAAGATTCCTTATGAAAAGTTCCAGCAAAGCAAACTTAAAAAAAAAAAAAAAGGCTTGTATGGTCAACTACAATTATTGCTGCACTTACAGAGATAATTAGGCCAAATTTGATGAGACTAGACTTATTTGCAAAAATAATCTCTCTTTGATTAACTTTGATCAAAAGTATGGGTGACTCAAGAGGTGAATTTTATGTTTCAATGGAAAACTGTAACCCGCCCTTGTGAGTTATCAGTCCTCCTCACTGCCTTGGAGGTTTTATTGTCTACCTATAAACTGGACTGAATACTGCCATCTTGCACATTTTGTCAGTCCTTACCAAATTCTCAATTCTTCTAGTTCCCTTCGATATTAGCTCACAGCCTTCCAAATTAATGTTTCCAATTTCTTTCCCACCTTCCTGATGTGGCATCAAAAACCCCAACACCTGACTGCCCAGATCCTTATTATGGCTTCTAGGTTGTCCTTTTGCTGCCCTTTTCCCAAAACCCTACAAGCTGAAGCTGGGTGACTTGAGAGAAATCTGTCAGATTGCCTCAATCCACCAGCTAAACGTGCTGGGCACACATCTAAACAGCTGGAGTCTGCTGCTGAGCCCTCCCCACAGCAGGGCAGCAAGCTCTTCCTCCAAGAGGGGGCATCTTTGTGTCTATCACCCATCCCCCCCACCCCAGCAGTAATGAAGCTCCATGACGGCAGGCACTTACTCTTAATAATCAGTGAGATATCATTTAGAACACAGCCTGGTTCATAGCAGGGCTCAGTACCCGTTGATTGAATGACTGCATGAATGAATGAACAAATGAATGAATGGAATCAGTTACTAGATTGGAGACTTAGTAAAACTGTGCACAAAATGCTTTTAAAAATTTACCCCGGTGAATAATAGAACTGCTTCACTCTTTCATCATGAAAATGTTTTAATCGGTTTGCCCCACACCTGCTATGTTAGAGAACCACAGAACAACGGGATGAGGATGTGTCCAACGCCCTGAGAAAGAAGCAGTCTGTGTCCTCTTCGGTACGATGTTGTTTTGGACAGTGTCTCGGTCGGCTTGGGCCGCCGTAACAAAATACCATAGACCAGGTGTCTTCACAGAAATTTACTTCTCATAATTCTGGAGGATGGAAGTCCAAAAATAAGGTGCTGGCTTATTTAGTTCCTGATAAAAACACTCTCCCTGGCTTGTAGATGGCCCTCTTTTTGCTGTGTCCTCACATGACCTTTCCATAGTGCGTGCATGTGCGGGCGGTGGGGGAAGATCTCCTTTGTATAAGGCCAGTAATCCCACCCCCATGAGGGGGCCCCACCCTCAGGACCTCTTCTACCCCTATGAACTTCCAAAGGTCCCACCTCCAAATACTATCACATCAGGTGTTTGGGCATCGACATATGAATTTTGAGGGGGACATAAGCATTCAGTTCATAACAAACAGGCTGTATGACAGGTGACAGAGCACTAGACAGGGGGGGTCTAAGACCCAGACTTTTAGAGCTAGATCTGTTACCAGTGACTTTGACCATGAACAAGTCAGGGCTTTTTTGGATCTCAGTTTCTCCACAAGAAAATAAGGGAACTGAGAAGACCGACTCTAGGATTTCTTCCAATGATATCACATTCTGCTAGTTTTCTTCCTTAGGGCCCCACATAAATGTACATTTATGTGATATTTTGCCTGATTATCTTTAGATAGCTTTTTAGAGAATTAAAAAAAAAAATCACAGGGCTATTTCAAGAGTGTAGGTGGGTAACATGCACCATGAGGAGTTGAGAAAAGTAGAAGAGGAACACTGGACAGGCAGTGGCCTTGCAAAGGATCCGTCTAAGCAGTGATGCGCCAGCGAACGGGCCAGGCATAATGCCAGCGCGGTGGAACTGGATGAGCCCATCGAAAGCGGTACTTGGGATAAGAGTGGCTGTCACCAGATACCCTGGGACTAGAAAAAGGGGAGATCCAAGGGGTACTTTATTTATTTAGTGCCTGTCTTATCTCACCTGTCTCTTCATTTATGCCTTTTTTAAAAATCTCTCCCAGAATCCTTCCCCCCACTGTAATCTCTACAAGAAGAATTGTTGGTACAGAGAAGACACCCAGTAAATATTTATTAAATACATAAAAGATGTCAGGGTCTCAATAGAAGTGACATTCCTACATTTCTGGGAAAGTAATCACTATAAGAAACACATTTTTTTTTTCCCACATGGGACCCAGTTCTTTCTTTTTTCCTTCCCTTCCTTCCTTCCTTCTTTTCTTCCTTCCTTTCTATTTATGTATCTATCTAACCAAAACAAAAATTTCATAAAACAAATCTTGCTTTTGCGAGATACAATTCAGTCTGGCATTTTAGTCTTCTATTTTCTTTTTTAAAACCTCCTGGCCCTGACCTACTATACTCATTTCGCCACCTCACAGGGCAGGGGGGAGGGAGGGAGTGGGTCCCCACTGGTGGATGTGATGGGGTCACCCCGAGCTGGAAATGGATGTCCCCGGCTGACAGCTCAGCGGCATTAGGTACTTCCCTACCCTCCTTTGTCCTGATTCTGTGCTCGGCAGGGAGGCTTAGTGCTTTAAGCTTCTTCATAGTTTTGTTGTCAGGGAATGGATGTGTCAATCAGCAAACATGAGTATCTGCCCTCCTGATATTTCTATCAATTAACTGATATTTTATTTTAATTACTCAATTGATATTGATTGGTACTCTATTCTACACACCTACCTCTTGTGAATTCGATTAGTGTGAATCAGAATCCGAGAAACTGTTCACCTTTGGATGCCCTGATAATCTCAGAATTCTACAAAAAATGGACCTCAGACGCTAACAGGAGTTTATCAAGACAACAATGATCTTTCTGGGTGCTGGCACTGTCTGTATTGTGAAATCCTTTGTAAACCTGCCCAAATAAGAATGTCTCATAGAGACCGCGGATTTTAAGTTTGTTTTACAAAGTTTACTTACAGCACTTGTCCTTGGGGACTAACGATTAAAGAATCATGTTGAGCTAAGTCACACATAGCACACATTTGTATCATGTAGTAGAGAATGGGTCCTTGCCCTTGGAAACTATGTACTAAACGCACCTCAGAGGCCAGCCAAACCCGGACAAAGCACTCACACACACCTGCTTACTTAACAATGTGTTGCATTGAGATAGGGCTTTACAGTTTTCAGATCTGTGCAGGCTCACCTGCTCCTTGAGGAAGTTAGGAAGGGTGATGTTATAGCAGTGGCTCTGACAGCTTAATCCACTCCAAGCTTTTGTCCTTGGGTCACCTGCTGAGTAACTGGATGAACAAGGCTTTAATTTCCAGCCTTCTCACCAACAGATCAGCTCTCTATGGTTTTCATACTTGAACACGCTGACCCTCTTTTTGAGGGTTCCGGACCTTTGTAATGCCTGGCATGCTCATGATCTTGTCCCAACACCTGCAGACACACTCCGAAGGCTCCCCATCCTTCCAACCATGCACCTCATGCAGTCCAGGCAGAAAGAAAAAAACACGGCTAACTGGGCAGAATATAAGAGGAACTGCTTCCACCTCCCCATTCATGAAACTACCCTCTCGGCTTTCACAGTTAGAGGGAGCCATCTGATCCAGAGAGTTACCTAGATCAAGTATCTAGAGGGAACTTCTATTTTTTTAAGATTTTATTTATTTATTGGAGAGAGAACAAGCGGAGGGGAGAGGCAGAGCAAGGGAGCGGCAGAGCGAGAGGGAGAAGCAGGCTCCCTGCTCAGCAGGGAGCCCGATGTGAGGTTCCATCCCCGCACCTTGAGATCATGATCTGAGCCAAAGGCAGATGCTTAACCGACTGAGGCACCCAGGTGCCCCTAGAAGGAACTTTAAATCAGACTTGATAAGGCAACAAAAGGAGTCAATCAGGAATGAGTGCACACCAAGGAAGAAGCACAATCCACAGCTTCTCGTACAATTAATACAAATGTACAACAGGCTATAATTCAGTGTGAAGTTCTTGTGCCAGTTTCCAAGTTGTCTCCACTGAAACTGCTTTAGGAGGGTTGTCTTTGTTTTATTACAGTTTTAGTATCCTTTAGCTTTTTATTGTTCTTCTGTAGTCAAGGTTCTGTTGACCTATTTCTGTGTGTCTCTCTAGGAAAAACACATATTTTCCTTTACTCTCATACACAATGGTTCTGATTCCAGCTGTGTGGGTTTTTCTCACGTCACCCAGTTCTCTGACACCAGTGGCGTGTCCTACAATTCACTGAATTCTGATAGTAAATAAGCAGAGACCCTCTACTTTCAGGGCTCAGTCCCACAAGACTGCCCCCACTTCAGACACCAGTTGCAAGTGGTAGGTCTTCAGGTTACCCCGACTTCTGTCTGACTTGGCTACAAATCAGAGGTCCTCATGAGCCCGTCCTCGGGTTCAATAATTTGCTAGAATGGCTCACAGAACTGAGGAAAACAGTTTACTTACACTGCCAATTTATTACGAAGGATATTTCAAAAGTTACAAATGAATAGCCACGTGAAGGAGTACATAAGGTAGAATCTGGAAGGACTCTGAGCACAGAAGCTTCTATCCCCTTGGAGTTGGGGTATAACACCCTCCAAGCCCATAAATGCGCTCACCAACCTGGAGACTCTCCCACCCCCCATACTTGTGTTTTTGTGAAGGCTTCATCACGTAGGCACGATCTATCATTAACTCAATCTCCAGCCCACTCCTCTTCCCAGAGGATGGGGGGTGGGGCTGAAAGTTCCAAGCTTCTAATCTTGGCTTGGTCTTTCTGGTGACCAGCCCCCATCCTGAAGCCACCCAGGAGCCCATCAAGAGTTGCCTCATTAGAACAAAAGACACTCCTATCACCCAGGAAATTCCAAGGAATTTGTGTCAGGAACCAGGGTCAAAGATTAAGACAGAAGATGCTCTTCGTGTTCTTATCACTTAGGAAATTATCAGGGTTTAGGAGCCCCGTGTCAGGAGCAGTGGAACTCTTGGAAGACTGTTTCCTTATGTCACCAATTTTCCATCTCTGTTTACAACTGTGTAGATTTTAAGATGGCGTTTTCAGTGGGGCACCTGGTGGCTCAGTCAGTTAAGCATCCGACTCTTGATCTCAGCTCAGGTCATGGAGCCTACTTTAAAAAAAAAAAAAAATCAAAGATGGGGTTTTCAGAAACTACTCTGGACATGATTTTGTAGAATACCATCTGCCTAGGAACCAGCTAGTCCGCGTTTCCTGCCCAGCTGGCTCTTGGCCTCTCTCTGAGCTCCCTCAGCCACTCGAAGGATCCTTCCCACAGTACAACAAGACAGGTTTCTACCGTCTTCTCCATACGGGGAAGATCATCTATTTACGGCCCAGATGCAAATGGCTTTCTGCACCATCCAGCCCCGACCGCCTCATTCTTTCCTCTGCGCTTACTACTGGGTCCCTTTTGGCTAAAACAGACAGGGGCATATTGACTCTCCGGCCCCGAGCTTCATCTACATGGCGTCCCGATCTTCTTTCTTGGGCCCCCATCTGGACCAACACTGGGCTAGAGAGTGGGAAACCCATGCGTTTCATGGCAAGGTCTCACAAGGAATCACTGGGCAGGACTCCAGTGGCGGATGGTGCGTGATAACCCACATTTTGCTTGATGAGTTGAGGCTCTCAGGGGAGGCGAGTTTTGAGAGGAACCAACAGGCCAAGTGAGGCTGTGCTCTGCCGGGGAGAGGTCCTGCCACAGTCCAGTCAAGTAGCCTAAAGGGATGCGGAGAGATTGTGGCCAGATGTGGAGAGAATGAGAGGTTTGAGAACTGTGTGAAGCCCAAATCAAGCTGAGATCATCCTAAATTATCCTGCTTTTCTATTATCTAATAACGCTCAATTATATCTAACCCTACAATTCTAAAGATGTCACCAAGACGTGATTTATTTTTGTCGTGTTTTGTTTCTTTGCTGGGTTTTATAAATAAAATTTTTTTAAAAGCCTCTTGGGGTGCCTTGCTGGCTCAGTCGGTGGAGAATGCGATTCTTGATCTCGGGGTTGTGAGTTCAAGCCTCACGTTGGGTGTGGAGCCTACTTAAGCAAAAAAAAGAAAAAGAGAAGCCTCTTGCATCCAACCACATGATTCACTATTTGTGGCCAGAAAAGTCCTATTAAGAAAGAAGAATCTTCTGTTTAGGATGATAAAAATAAAGTTCTGAAAAGGATAGTGATGATGGCTATGCAACCTTGTGAGTGTCCTTAATGCCACTGAATTGGACACTACTTAAAGATCGCTACAATGGTAAAATTTTATACGTATTGCTTACAACAGTTAAAAAACATTTTTTTTAAATTAAAAAACATTTTTTAAGGCAGAACCCCAAGGCAGGGCAGAGACCTTCGAACTCTCTTTGAGCAGCTAGAAACACTTAGGGGTTGAGAGCAGTGCCTACAGTAAGAATCTGGCCTTTGGAGCCACACAGACCTAGCCCCCAGCAAGGTGCTGCCCACACGAGCTATGTGACATCAGCGAACTTCTCATCTTCCGTGGGTCTCAATTTCTCATAGTTAAGAAAGATAGAAATGGGGGGGGCCTGGGTGGTGCAGTCATTGAGCGTCTGCCTTCGGCTCAGGGCGTGATCCCAGCGTTCTGGGATCGAGCCCCACATCAGGCTCCTCTGCTAAGAGTCTGCTTCTTCCTCTCCCACTCCCCCTGCTTGTGTTCCCTCTCTCTCTGGCTGTCTTTCTCTCTGTCAAATAAATAAATAAAATCTTAAAAAAAAAAAAAAGAAAGAAAGAAAGATAGAAACAAGTAGGGCTTTTGCTAGGATTAAATAAAATAATGCTAAGTGTGGGATTTAGAATAGAACATACCAGTTTCCCTAGAGCTTTTTTTTTTTTTAAAGATTTTATTTATTTATTTGACAGAGATAGAGACAGCCAGCGAGAGAGGGAACACAAGCAGGGGGAGTGGGAGAGGAAGAAGCAGGCTCATAGCGGAGGAGCCTGATGTGGGGCTCGATCCCATAACGCCGGGATCACGCCCTGAGCCGAAGGCAGACGCTTAACCGCTGTGCCACCCAGGCACCCCTCCCTAGAGCTTTTTAAAACTATCTGTGTTTAGGGGCACCTGGGTGGGTCAGTTGGTTAGGGGTCTGACTCTTGATTTTGGCTCAGGTCATGACATCAGAGTTGTAAGATCAAGTGCTGTGTGGAGCCTGCTTAAGATTCTCTCTCCCTCTCCCTTCGCTCCTCCCCCACCTCCTTCTCTACAAACAAAAACCCCACAAACAACAACAACAACTTTCTGTGCTCAGTCAGACTCTATTCCTACTGGACACCCACCATCACTGGAAGGGCCTAAGAAGTGATGAGTCCTAGTGCTTAAAGCAGACATTTGCACCAAGTGTTTGTGTGAAGCTCCTTTCTTCATTGAGCCCAGCAGTGTTTTATTTATTTATTATTTTTTAGATACTTCTTGCCCATTATGTACATTTCGTGTATCCTGATAAAGAAGCTTGCTCCTCCTAGCTCTCCACACCTGGCACATAACAGCACGATCAGTGGTCTTATATTAGTGCTGTGCTTGTTGAGATTTCAGATGTGTTATCAAAGCCTCTCTTTGCCGGTTTGGCGATAGTGTGGCGGAGGCAAGAGAGGCAGCTTGCGACTGGGTGATCAGCTGCGTAGGAGAAGCACGGTACACGGCAACGGCCCGGCTCACTCACAGCAGCCCAGACTCAATACTTCGGATTGCCTGTTTTCCTGTGTTGCCCAGGAATGCAAAGGGTACTTCTACCTCCCCTTCTTTGTGATTTAAAATTTCCCAGATTGTATTTTTTTTAATTTAAAAAAATTTTTTTAATTTAGATTCAATTTAGTTAACATATATTATCAGTTTCAGGGGTAGAATTTAGTGATTCATCAGTTGCATATAACACCCAGTGCTCATTCCATCAAGCGCTCTCCTTAATGCCCCTCACCCAGTTGCCCTATCCCCCCGCCCACTTCCCCTCCAGCAACCCTCAGTGTGTTTCCTATAGTTAGGAGTCTCTTATGGTTTGCCTCTCCCTCTGTTTTTATCTTATTTTATTTTTCCTTCCCTTCCCCTATGTTCATCTGTTTTGTTTCTTAATTCCACATCTGAATGAAATCATATGGCATTTGTTTTTCTCTGACTGACTTATTTCACGTAGCATAACACCCTCTAGTTTGATCCATGTTGTTGTAAATGGCTACATTTCATTCTTTTTGTTGGCTGAGTAATATTCCATTGTATATATATAAACCACATCTTCTTTATCTATTCTTCTGTCGATGGACATCTGGGCTCTTTCCCTAGTTTGGCTATCGTGGACATTGCTGCTATGAACATTGGGGTGCAGGTGCCCCTTCGAATCACTGTTTGTATCCTTTGGATAAATACCTAGTAGTACAATTGCTGGGTCCTAGGGTAGTTCTCTTTTTAACTTTCTGAAGAACCTCCGTACTGTTCTCCAATGTGGCTGCACCATTTGCATTCCCACCAGCAGTGTGGGAGGGCTCCCCTTTTTCAGCATCCTCGCCTATAGCTGCCTGTCTCCCTCTGTTACCCAGGAGTGCAAAGGGTACTTCCGCCTCCCCCACGTCCTTCTTTGTGATTTAAAATTTCCCAGATTTTTAAAAAAGATCCATCCCTGATGATAACAATTTATGTCTTTCCCATACAGGATGGCCAAGTTCTCTAAACCTGTATTCCTCCAAGTTATTAAGTCATTCCTTTAGGAACCTTGTAGGATAGAACAGTTGTAACCACTTGACTAATAGCTTCTGGAGAGAACAGGAACTGTCTAGAAGGCTGATCTACTGACTTAACAGATATTTACTGAGCACTGTTCTAAGGGCTTTGCCTTTATTAACTCCTGCCATCCTCACAACATTATCCTCATATTACAGATGTGAAAACGAGGCACAGAGAGGTGAAGCCACTGCATTTGGTTGCACAGGTAGCAGGTGGCAGAGCTGTCAGACGCTGGAGGCCGTGTGCTTGTCACTGCCCAGCTTCACGGGGTGCCCAGGCGCTGTGCCCAGCTGGGAACACCAGGGAGACAGCAGGAAGGCCCCACCTCTCTCTGCAGAAATGCACTGAATCCCAGCTGCTACGAGAGAGAGAGACTGTTCCTCAACTTCTGCTCACATGTCCCAGAAGGAAAACACCAGACAGTTAAATGTTTAATATAACTGAATAGTGAGGCTTTTGACCACACACCATTCTAAAGAACGGTACTCCAGTAAAGCATATGCAAAACAGAACTTTAAAAGGAGGAAGAGTGACTATATCCCAGTGATCCCGTCACCAAGACTGAAGGAAGGTGGAGGAAAAGATTGCGATTGCTTATTTAATAGTTTCTAGAAAGCAGTTCTGATTACCACTTCCTCTAGTTGTCTTGGTAAGTGGATTCCTGCACAAAGGAGAAAAGGAGAAGGTCATTAAATCCAAATAACTTCAAACCAACTCCCAAAGCAAGCCTGGCAAATAACCTGCTTCCTCAAGCTGAGCTCAGCTCCACCGAGGGGACGAGGGGACCGAGCTCAGCTGGGCGCCGCCCACCGGGCTGCCAGAGACAGCCAATAGAAATGCAGGACGCCCAGTCAAATTTGCATGGTGGGTAAACAATGAATAATGGTTTTTATGAGCGTGTCCCTGTTATCAATTCAAATTTAACTGGGCGTCCTGTATTTTATCTGGCAACCCTATTCCCAAAACTAAAAAAAAAAGTTACATAGTTTTGTTCCCTTAGATGCCTTAGCCTTCCTGCCTCATGATACCAAAGAGCTGAACTTTTCTCTTAAAGAAAAAAATTGCATGTGAAACGATGTAAGGAATTTAACATGTCTGATATAAATCAAATCAGGGTACCAGGGTGTAAAGTGGGTTTTATTATTGTTCTTGCCTAGAGAAAGCAACAGTTAAAAGTTGTGCAAACTACGGGGCTGAGAATTTGGAGAAACGGTTTCCAGCTTCGTGCCTGATCCAAGCTCCCAGTTATGTCCTCCCTCTCTCCAGCCCCTTTCCTCCCCTTCGAGGCTCAGACCCCGCCGGGAAGCCCTGAGTTTCTTTCCCTTGGTAGCAGGTGCTCACTCAGTGGTAGAGGCTGGAGCAAGACGGGCGGGGAGATGAGGACTTGTGTATGTTTATGTCACGTCAGCTTGGGAACAAACTGTAACTTCGTATTTAAAAGCACACATTTGTTTCACTAACGAGATATTGTAGCTATTATATCCATAGTACGCCTGCCTGTTGTTTTTGTTAGAAGTAAAAATGATACACATCTGTCCTTCAGGAGAGAGCTAGACTGAAATGGGTGTCAGTCCAGCTCTGCCACAGTTCCCAGCGCAGGACTGTTTTCTGAGGGGCACATTCTTCACGTGTCTCTTCCTGTTCTAGAACTCTCTGACGTGACAATTCCTCAATGGGCTTTTGTAGGCTGCAGAAATTTCATACCTTAGAAAAGGGAATTCATACCACTACTTAGCTGGTGTCAGCTGAGGGACAAAATAACTCCAGCTTTACTACTGAATACCATCATAAAATGAAAAAGGCTGAACTTTAGGGGGGAAAAATCCATATTAAAGAACAGTGACATTCATTCTCCTGCACTAGCAAAACTTGCCAAAGGAACATTTGTTCAAAGGCAGTTGCCTCCAGGCCCTAGCTCACTGCCCTCCTTCTAAAAGAAAATTAACCCCTTTGAGTCATGACACAAGCATATTCACACTCCAAGTGGGAAAGGAGTAAGAAACTATAATCATAAAATTTCCACCCCTACCTGTCTAAGCAGGTTCAGATCAGAGTGTTACGATATTACTTCTTTTTTGGGCCACTTCCCACGTGCAAAAAGACTTCCACAGTCATTGTGCTTACTTGCTTACTATTACTAGTAATGACAGTGTTCCCCAGGCTTCCATCAAAAAAGGTACTTACATCTTCAACCCATGACTGTCCGTTGGGCAAGTAGTAATTCTTTCCTTACCCACATTTATGTTTGGTACCTTGATTATTTAACTCTAAATGTGAACAAGAGCTATTAGTAGATGGCTGAAATTTGTAGAAATCCTACAATTCCTGTTGATTTTTTACTATGTGTAAAATAAAACATAACGGCTATTTAAATATGGCCAGGCATAGCCAAATACAGTTGAACTGTATATACAAAATTTTAGAGAATCTAAACTTAAAACTTTTTTTTTAAGATTTTATTTTTTAAATAATCTCTACACCCAGGATAGGGCTGGAACTCACAGCCCCAAGATCAAGAGTTACACGCTTTACCAACTGAGCCGACCAGGAGCACCTAAACTTAAAACTTTTGTCTCAAAATTCCAAATCTTAGAAAAGTATATTTTAATAGCATTTTTAAGAAGTTATTGAATTGTAAATGAAAGACTTCAAGTTGGAAAAACTGGATTGCCTTTAAAATTACATTAATAATAATAATAATTACTATTATTATTATTATTATAAAATCATTTGGCCTTAAATCATTGTCTGTAATAACTTGTCTGTAGTAACTTGAAGTACTTAATAAAATGCTGTACTCCACTCATCCTTGTGACAATAGAATTGCGGATGGTAAAAATTATACAGCAACACAGAGATTTGGGGGCTCTCTAGCTCTAGATTGGTGTTCAAAACGAAGGGGAAAAAACATCTTCCTCTATTTTCCTTCTGAATCGATATGGATAAGTAACCAAGATAAATTAGTTACTAAAGCAGATCTAGGGTATCTGTCTATCCAGCTTATCTTCACCAGATAATTACCAGTTCTTGCACATTCTTTTTCAACTCTACCTGTGCCTAACATATGGCTTGGGATAAAAATATTATCAAAAAAGAGAATAAGCTCAGTTTTCTCCTCTGGATCTCTAGGAGAGAGAAGAGGATTGTGTGCCTTTTTTCAGCTGTTGCCAGATTTTTCCCACAGGGCCAGGCTTAATGTGTGACCGTCCCCCGGGGTGCTGTGACGACTGCAGTAGTCCTAACCTACCAGTGTGCTGACCAGCACCTTGCAGCAGAGATGCATGAGGGGTCTGTGGCAAGGCGCCAAACTACTGCAGAGAGCTCCCAGCTATGCCTCCTGCCAGGTTTCCATGACCACTGCCTACGGTTAAGAAAGGGAGGAGGAGTAGACGAATTACATACAGGCTCACAGGAATCACCAAGATCACTCAGAAAGGTTCTGGAATGCCAGTGCTTTAGTCTTGGATTTTCACTGTGCTGCCCAGAGATCAGCATTTTGCATCCCAGGCCAGAAAAAAAATCAGAAAAATAGTTTTTCTTTTGGTTCACTCCATGCAGCCACCTCTCAGTCCTTCTCCTGCACCCCAGTTCTCCCCAAATTGGTCCGCAGCTCACCATCAGGGAAATCAGCCTTACAAACTAGAACTCCTCCATGACTTAATCCTTAGCTTCTCTTCCCTCCCTCCTTCTCATCCTCCCTCCTACTTTCCCTCCCTGCTTTCCTTTGTGAACTTAGTGCTTTCTCTTTCTCTCTTTCTGCCCCTGCTAAACTTCCTGTTAGTCCCATTTCCCAAGCCTAGAGCCTTCAGCAGACCCTTCACTGGTTTTTCTAGAGCGGCACTGTTTAATAAAAATATAATGTGAGGAAAAAAAAAAAAGAAGAAATATATTGTGAGGTATATGTATCATTTTAAATTTTCTAGTAGCCACATTAAAAAAAAAAGTAAAAACAAACACGTGAAATAATTTTAATAACATTTTATTTAACTCAACATATCCAAAATAGTATCATTTTAATATGGAATTAATAAAAAATAGATAGCTTACATTCTTTTTTTCACACTAGGTTTTTGAAATCCTGTGTATATTTTCTAATTACAGCACATCCCAATTTGGAGCTGCCATATTTCAGTTGCTCAACAGCCATATTTGGTGGGCGGCTACCATATAGAATAGAGCAGACGCGGAGACTGATTTATTTATCCGCCCCAGTGCTGCGATCGCAGAGCTGGATAATTACCTCCCAACATTCATCTTCCCCTTTTAGTTTAATATCAGCACCCCAATGTTCAGGTTTTATATCAGGCTCCTCTGCTGTTCAGTGTGGCCATGCAACCAAGAGTTCAGGCCAACAGAGGTCAGCGACAGTAGCTGGTACCGCCAAGATGTCTCCTTACGGGGAAAAGGCACACACATATTCTTGGTTAACACAACCTGTGCTTAACATCTGGCTTGGGAGAAACAATTTTTTTTTTTTAAGCAAGAGTAAATAACGTATGGGCTCATCACATCACTAACGTTAGACTCGTGAAACTAATGTAACATTGTGTATCATCTACACTTGAATTTTTAAAAAGTGAGAGCACGCTCAGTTCTCTCATCTGGAGCTCTGGAAGGAAGAGTTCTCGGCCTTCTTATGTGTACTGGAATGAGCCGTGGTGTACCATCGTGGAGCTGGCATGGTCCTGGGCTGCTGCTGGCTTCTGGACTCCCAGGTGAGAGAGAAACGGACTTCTGCCTTGTTTACATGAGTGATATAGTGAGCTTTTCCTGAGCCTAATCTTAACCAATGTACTTCTGTAACATGGTTTTTGCCTACAACAAAATTAGTCACAGTCCGTAGCAGGAAGCCTTGGAGAATAGTTGGTGACAATGTCCTCTCCAGTGTCTTGTCTTACTGTGGTCTGTCCTCTAGAAATGTTCTAAGTTCTGCATGCACAAAGACCCTTTTGACTCCCTGAATAACCCTGAGAAGGGAGCTCTCTCACAGCTGCTTAACGGCCCCATTGAGAGAGAAACAATCTCACTGTATCTCAATTGCCCCGAACTACCCACTGCCTTGTGCTCCAGTGGGTGGGAAAATGTCACTTACACAGACTAGAGCTTCTGACTGTATTTCGCTCTAAGATTTAAAGCTGAAACATAAAAATATTCTTTTCCTGGCTCACAAGGGTCAAGCAGAACGTCACGATGCACAAGGCTCCACCTGCTATCACATTCGTAATGACAAGGTTTCATTGCTTCAAAACACGCGTGTTTGAACAGGAGAGTGCTTTAAAGGCAATTCAGACCAAATAAGAAGGAAGATGGAGTGCAGTGAGCAGAGCTGTGTGAATGAGCCTGGAAGAACCCCTGGGATCGCCTGAGCAATTAACTTTTGTGACCAGAAACCCTCCTTTTGTGAGAGGTGCTGCACCCGAACTTCCTTGCCCAGAGGCCAGCGGCTTCTTTCGCTGGCAAGGGGGCTAACACTTACAGCACGTAGCAGGCACTGGCTGGCAGGTGGTGACCATTAAGAGACCACCTTACAAAACTGAAGAAAAATATTACTAAAATTTAAAAAATACATTGACCTCCACCACTTTGGGAAAAGGTCTGACTGTGTCTTTATAGACTAAGCATAGCCCTACCCTAGGACCCAGCAATTCCGCTCCCAGGTCCTTGCCCAAGAGAACTGAAAACATCCGTCTGCACAAAGCCTTGAACAAGAATGTGTATAGAAGCTTTATTCATACCAACCCCAAACTGAAAATAGCCACACGTCCGTCAACATGGGGCTGTGGGATAGTCATTCAATGCAACACCACTAAGCAATAAAAAGCAATGACTTACTGATATACTCAACAGTATGGACGAAACTCAAAACAATTATGCAGATTGAAAGAAGACTTGCAGAGGAGTTCATGCTGTATGGGGCGCCTGGGTGGCTCAGTTGGTTAAGCGTCTGCCTTCGGCTCAGGTCATGATCCCAGGGTCCTGGGATCGAATTCTGCACTAGGCTCCCTGCTCAGCGGGGAGTCTGTTTCTCCTTCTCTCTCTGCTGCTCCCCCTGCTCGTGCTCTCTCTCTCACTGACAAATAAATAGATAAAATACTTTTTGACAAAGAGTTCATGCTGTATAACTGCATTTACATGAAATTCTAGAACAGGCAACGTTAGTCTCTCGTGGAGAAAAATAGACAACCCAAAAAAGAAATCAAGGAAACAACTCCATTGACCACAGCATCAAAAAGAATAAGATACTTTTGAATCAACTCAACCACGGAGGCAAAAGACACTGAAAACCACAAAACATGGCTGAAGGAGATCGAGGGACAGGAAGGTTTCCTGCCCATTTCCAGACCTCCTTTAAGCGTTACAGGCTCTTCTAATATGTTAAACCCAAATATCCCTCTTGACTATTTCCCGCAGGGTTCCCTGGAGCAACCCACAAGCTACTCTCTTCCCCACATTCCAAATACCTGAGAGTAGCTGACAAACATGTGAAAATGGCTTCTATGTATTTCTTTGCATCATTTCCTAAGGACTTGATATTTTCTTCAACTGTTTTCTATAGGATATGGTTTTACGGTATCTTGATATCCTGGTCACACTCAGGTTTACAACAGTTTTGTTGTTTTTAATGATACCTAGGGAGGATGGCAAGACCCTAGATAATAGCTAGGACACGGTAAACTAGGATTATTTAGCTTAATCTAGGAATGTCATCAAACATCTAAATCATGCTTTTGAGCCTGTAATCTGGCCAGTTCTTTCCTCTTTTGTGTTTATGAAATAGATACTGTTTAACCTAAATGCATTTTTTTCTTGTTAAAATTCTCCTTATAGTTTTAATTCATGTTCTCACCCTGAAATCCTTGTGGACCTTGCTGTTATCTGTCATATAAGCTATCCCTCCCAAGTTTTCTTTTTCTTTTTCTTCCTTTCTTCCTTCCTTTTCCCTTTCTTTCTTTCTTTCTTTCTTTCTTTCTTTCTTTCTTCTCTTTTCCTCTTCTTCTTCTTTCTTTTTCTTTTAAGGATTTAGGGACACCTGGGTGGCTCAGTAGGTTAAGCATCTGCCTTTGGATCAGGTCATGATCTCAGGGTCCTGGGATCAAGCCCTCAGTCAGGCTCCCTGCTCAGTGGGGAGCCTGCTTCTCGCTCTCCTCCCTGTTTGTGCTCTCTCTTACTATCTCTGTCACTATTTCTCTTTCTCTGAAATAAATAAATAAATAAATAAATAAATAAATAAATAAATAAATAATTCTTTTTAAAAAAATAAATAAAGATTTATTATCTATTTCAGAGAGAGAGAGAGATATCATGAACAGGAGGGGCAGAGGGAGAGGGAGAGAGAATCCCGAGCCGACTCTGTGCTGAGTCCAAGTCAGGGCTCAATCCCAGGACCCTGAGATCATGACCCAAGCAGAAACCAAGAGGACTCTTAACTGACTGAGCCCCCCAGGTGCCCCCCCTCCCAGGTTTTCAACACCAATTTATTAAATAAGCATGTCTGATTGCTCTTCACCAAATTAAACATTAAAATATAAAACAAGAATCCCCGAGGTATGTCATCGGAAATATATATCTATAGTTTGACACTAATCACTTAATACTTTCTGGATGCAATTGTTTAATCAGCTGAAATAATACAGAAGGTCATTAGCAGAGTATAACTGACCCTGAAAAAAACCCCACTTAAAACTGTTTAAAACAGAAAAAAATCCATTAAATATTGAAAATAATGTTTTATTAGAATGAATCTTAAAAAATAAAACCAAACATCTGTCAAATTAATTCATTTTACCTTCAAGTTAACAAGATTTCAGCTAGGATGGCAACAGTGCATCAGTTCTGAAAACAAGAAAAAGAATGGCTCAAGGCCTGTTATTTTATGGGAGGAGGGAGATTTTCTGAGAAAACTATGATAGCAAGGTGCAATCATCTTCATTTTATTTTTGACATTCAGATTATAATTGTAAAGATTGCATTTCTGCAAAAATATTAGAAGGCTTGATTCATTGTCCCAAGGTCCTTACTTTTCCTTTTATATTCAAATAATTCACTTCTGCGGGCCTTTAAAGTCTTCATGATTTTTTTCCTCTTCAATTAACAGTCTGACTCTTGCAGATCCTTTTTTGTTTTCTATTTTGGATTTCATTCAAACAGTTCTCTGAAAGACTTCTTGAAATCCAATATCTTTTGCAAGATTTATAATTTCACTTTGCAAATGATTTGAATTCCTTCAAAGAAGATAGCTATTTAAATGGGTTCTGGATCCAGCTCATGCAGGTTGAAATCCTACTTGACCAAGAGCCTCAATTCTCTAAAATGAATGAATAAGAATAATAATTTACCTTATGGGGTTTTAAGGAGTATTAAGTGAGTACATATGGGTAAAGCAGGTAAAACAGTGCTTGGCACATAGTAAGCATTTAATATTATAGTGCCGATTTTTATTATTGTATTATACGAGAAAATCAGCAAGCTAACAACAAAGCGTTGGTGATTTGGGCTGGCACAGATGCTGGTATAAAGTGATAATATGAGCTGAACTGTGTCCCCTAGAATTCCCATGTTGAATCCTAACCCTTAGCACCTCCGATGGTAAGTGTGTTCAGAGATAGTGTCTTGAACAGGTAATTAGGGTGTCCTTACAAGAAGAGGAGATTAGGAGGTGCCTGGGTGGCTCAGTCGGTTAAGTGTCTGCTTTCAGCTCGGGTCCTGATCTCAGGGTCCTGAGATTGAGCCCCAGGAGCGGGTCTCTGCTCAGTGGGGAGTCTGCTGTGTGCTGCTTAGTGGGGAGACACACACACACACACACACACACACACACACACAGGAAAGACCACGTGAAGATGCAAGGAGAAGATGGCCATCTATAGGCCAAGGAAAAGGGTCTGAGGAGAAACCAACCCTGCTGACCCCTTGATCTTGGACTTCCAGCCTCCAGAACTGTGAGAAAATAGATTTCTGTTGTTTACGTCATTCCAGTCTGCGGTATTTTGTTACTGCAGTCCTAGCAACTAACACAAGTGAGGAAAGATAGTTGAGTGTGACTATCTTTCTTCAAAGTCATTAGTTTTAAAAGAGGTTGTTTATAAGGATTTCCGTTATGATCGTTATATTTCCTTGCACCCTGTGATTGAGGTCGCATGTGGTGAATTCTGGAATAGAGAGGACCCTGGAATCAGCAGTCCACATTTCTCTGTGCACAAGGATGTCATGCGAGACTCCTGGCAAATGTCTTGCTAACATAAGTCATTCCTGACTATAATATTTTCCTGTTCCTGCAGTCAACTGCTACAAAATGGAAACAAGGGTGGTTGGCCTGAGCTCAGATTTCAGGGAACTCAAGAGAGTGCCCGCAGTCACCACTTTCTTTAATAAATACACACAAAGCCCCTTTAATCATTCATTCTGGAGTTTTGCTGAAGCTCAGCATTAAACTTAGCCAGTGCACAGATCCGTAAGTCACTTTTCCCGTTGTGCTGGAAAACCTGGAACTCATTTGTCCATCTCCGGTGTTTTGCCGTCTCTCTGTTCCCCGAGCCCTGCCGGTCGGATTGCCCTGTGATCACATCTGCAACTTCTTTCAGGACTCTGGGGCGTCATTTATCTAAGCCAACAGCCTTGCTCTCATTTTAAGCAGCTAGATGCTCTTTTTGCATCTGTCTTGGATTGAAGATCATTCTGCTTGGGCCAGAAGACAAAAGCTTTATCATTTGTGCGGTTTCATCAGATACCTTGCGCTCTTTTCGTTTACATTGATCATCTTTCCTTTCTGTCTTTCCTGGTCCTATCAGTGCAAAATTTTATTCGCTGTCACGAATATCCTTTATGCTGCAAAACCTCATTAAGCAGGTATCAGTTGAAGGCAAGATATACCATCCAGTGATCCCCCCGTGGACTACAGATCCATTGATAGGTGATCATAATTTGTGTTATTATAAATATACTCAGGAATTTCAAATACAGTTCCATTTTTTTCCCTACTCCCTTGAGTCTTGAACTAATCTGGAGTCTTTGGCATATATTACAAACAAGGTTTTTAAAAGTATAAGTATCAAAAGTAACAAATGTCATGCACTAAATTATACCATGCTGTTCTCCATTAAATAGTGCCACTTAGGAAAGCATATACTCTTTCCCTCTGTGATTATACTGGCATTCTCTAGACCCCATTCAGTGGCTCATGTATCACATCCCCTAGGTACCAGAGAAGCCTTGCAAAACCATCCATATTGGCGCCTTCCAGGACCAAGCCAACTGAAAACCTGTACTGACCACCTGAGCCCCCGTTCCTCGGGGGACTAAGTCCTGCCACCTGGTACCGATGCTGTGGGCTCCTGCAAGTAAGGCCTTCGCTACCTCCAAAGCTGGTCAACACTTAATCTAACGTTTCTACTGACAGACATGGCGGTACCTTTCTACAGGACCTGCAGAAGTAACCCAAGAAACCTATCTCCCCCTAAATGGGAGAAGTTACGCATGCCCGTCAGGAAATTTTCACTTTTGGTGGTGGTGCCTCCAGCCATTACAGGAAAGGGGCAGTGGGAAAGAAGGCTCGTGGGAGAGAGGCCCCCTCTCCCTGCTTCAACCTGAATGGATTCATTGCTCTTTTACATGTATTTGGCTTCCTTATAAGATTTTGTTGCAAGAAAGCCTCAAGGTGGTTTGTGTATCTCTGGAGGCTACTCACATCCACTCCTTACTTCAGGTTGCTAGGTTTAGTAAATAAAAATACATGATACCCAATTAAATTTGAATTTCAGATAAACAACAAAATAATTTTTGTATAAGTATGTCCCACATGTTGCATAGGACATACTCATACTAAAGAATGATCAGAGACACCTGGGCGGCTCAGTCAGTTAAGCGTCTGCCTTCAGCTCAGGTGATGATCCCAGGGTCCTGGGATCGAGTCCTGTGTTGGGTTCCTTGATCAGCAGGGAGCCTGCTTCTCCCTCTGCCTGCCCCTCCCTCTGCTTGTGCTCTCTCTCTCACACACACACAAATTAAAGAAATAGAATCTTAAAAACAAACAAACATCAGTTGCTTATCTTAAATTCAAATTTAACTCCGTGCCCTGTATCTTAACTGCCAGTCCTGTCCTACTCCTAATTAACCAACAGCCCTTTCTCCCACTCCAGAGCCTGACAAAAAGGCACCTCAAAGATTGCCTTATCTAACTGATGCCTTTTGGTGACTGCCCCTTAGGCCTTTAGTGGCAACCCTTTCCCATTCAGATCTCAGTCTGTTGACCCCCCGTCCCTCAGGCCCAGCCTTTGTCATACTCCGCTCCCAACTGAACTCACGAGGATAGCCTGGCTCCAGGCCCCACTGACCCAGCTCACTTTGACACTGCTAATCAGAATGAATGACTCCCTTTTAGGCTTACTCGTCAGGACGTACTTTCACCTGTGTTGACAACTGGAAACGTCTATATATCAACACTTTCAGTTCTCAGTTTCCACCATAAAGAGTCTTGACGGAGATTGGTTATCTACAACTGGTTGGTGTTAGGGTTGGTGGGAGCTAGGGGCTGGCAAAATGCTATGTGAGTTGCCTCTGGTTGAGGTTACAGGAAGAAGAGAATGTGTTCTGCCATAGCTGTGAAATGAATGGAAGGATCTAGAATGTGGCGTGAAGAATGTCGTCTCAAATACCAAAGACCTTTGACAGGGTGCTTCTAATAGTTCTCATCTTTTCTCAGCATAGAGTGACAGAAGAGCAAGGAGAATCAGAGTCAAAAATTTAGTAGTTACTTCAGGATCTGCCTAATGAAACTCTGAAGCAGGTATGTAACCTCCCTGAACTTTCTCTCCCATGTAACAGGATGCTTGTGCCCATCTGGCTGGGTTTTGTGGGAATTAAATAAATACCACTTAAAGTCATGTTCCCTTCCATTTCCTTCTCCTCTTGCCTAAATTAAACTATCTTCTCTGCTCTAAACAAAACAAATCAAACAAAACAAATAAAATGATTATGGTTTTGAGAGTATAAAGTGAGGAGGTAAAAAAAAAAGAAAAGAAACATCTAGAAATATTAACATTAAAGAAAATTACATAACTTATTTTGAAAATATTCCAATTAGGCAAGAGAATATGGAGAGATTCAGTTTAAAGACAGAACACACACATTTAATGCTTCTCCTTCTGGAAATTCAACTGAAATTATGGCAAAGGGACAAACAAAACCCATAAACCTGCAGAAGATGGTAAGAGAAAAGAAAATAGCCACAAAATTTTGGAAGGTAGAAAGCAGAAGAAAGAGTGAACTGACTTAGCCCTCCATAAAAGGAAGCTTGGTTTTCCATGAATAGCACCAGAGTGGGGAAATGCTGTCCCAGTCCAAGAAAACAGGAGATAATGAAGACAGGAGGGTCACATCCTAAGCCCCTTCCCCCAAACCTTCAGCTGGATGAATAGTCTCCCCCACCTTGTCAGAGGACCACAGTTGTTTCCTGGATGCTGACTGTCAGGCAAAAACCTCCCAGGCAGGAAACAACTCAAGAGAAAATACCTAAAAAATTCTGAAGCAATGAATGGTCCTCACTGAAGAAAAGCTCCTCAGCCTTCAGGGAAGCCCAAGACTTACTCTAGTCTACAGAGAGTTCAAATAGCTTGTTAGTACCAAATTTTTGTTACCAGACATCTGAGGGGGAATTACTTATATGAAAAATGAGGTGCTAAATAAACAAGAGTGGGAGGAAAAAGCAATTTAGAAGAAACCCAGACTACACATAAATGAAAACTTAAAAAAACAGTCATTATTGTCCTCACAGGGATGATCAAATATTTATCCATGAAACAAGAACAGGATATCACCAAAAAAATTCTCAGAAAAAAACCTAACTCTTAGAAATAAAAAATACCCACTCTCTTAAGATGGCATCAACCATAAGATACATCATTATTTTTTGTACTATTTTTTTAAATGCACCATTTTTATCTTTACCTACTGAAGAACTTTTAATATGGCTTAGAGACAGATGCATTCTACTTATCACCATCGTGTGCATGTGTGAAAATACAAGAAAAATGTATTACTTCCTAAACATCTTCACATTCAGAGTCTGAATCTTCTGAAACCACTTCCCAATTCAGAATCACTGGTATCTTTTTTCCTTCATTGAATTTCTTAATGCCATTAGTGTACAAATTATGCATCATTTCTTTTTTTTTTTTTTTTAGATTTATTTATTTATTTATTGAGGGGAAGGGCAGAGAGAAACTCTAAGCAGACTCTGCGCTGAGTGCAGAGCCTGATGTGGGGCTGGACAGGGGTCTCGATCTTATGACCCTGAGATCATGACCTGAGCTGAAACCAGGCCAGATTTCAGCTGACTGTGCCTCCTAGGCACCCCAGATTATGCATCATTTCTTGGCTAATTGCTCCAGTAGAATTTTAGGGATTTTTTTTTTTTTTCTAAGCGACTGGGATCCATTTTTCAAAATTTAAATCTAGCACTATTTTATTTGACTTATATTGTAGTTTCATCTTTTCCCAGTTGAGTTGTACATCGCTGGATGTCATGCACTTCTCTTCAAAGTCAGCAGAAAATTCTGACCAATTGAGGTTTGACGCTTCAACGATAATCTTGCACAAGGTACAAGTTGGTCACGCCAGCTCCATGTTGCTTTGAAAGTTCTTTCATTAATTCCAAGGAATTTGGCATTTTTCCTGCCTTCAACTACATTTCTTAACATGTGTGGTATCAACAATGCTTATAACTCATGTGAGATGACAAGTTTGTAAAGGCACAGGCAGGAACAATGATGCTATGACTACAGCCTGGACCACAGTCATTGTAACAGGCCATTATTTATGAATTATATCCTGATTTTAGAGGCTTTAAAATGTGAAAAAAATGTGCATCTTGGAATCAATGAAGAACATTTAAAAAAAAATAACACTCACTGGAGGAGATGGAGGATTTAAGAAATCTCTCAGAAAGAGGGGGGGAAAGACATAGAGAAAGAAAATAAAAGAGAGAAGATAAGAATATTGGAGACTGAATACAGAAAGTCCACAAATGAATGTAAGAAATTTGAGAAAGAAGAGAGAACGACCAAATGGAGGGAGAAAATAAAGAAATAATTGAAGAACATTTCCTAGAACCAACATACAAAAGTTTTCAGATGGAAAGAGCTCACCAAGGCACGTCACTGTGAAATGAGGGGGAAAGGATAACCTTAAAAATTTCCAAAAGGAAAAAACAGATTGCTTATAAAGAAGCAGGTATTAAGGGGCGCCTGGGTGGCTCAGTTGTTAAGTGTCTGCCTTTGGCTCAGGGCGTGATCCCAGGATCCTGGGATCGAGCCCTGCATCGGGCCCCCTGCTCCACTGGGAGCCTGCTTCTTCCTCTCCCACTCCCCCTGCCTGTGTTCCCTCTCTCGCTGGCTGTCTCTCTCTCTCTGTCAAATAAATAAATAAAATCTTTTAAAAAAAAAAGCAGGTATTAAGATGACTCTAGACTTCTTAATGACTACATTGTAAGCAAAGAAAATAAAATAATGTAAAAATTCTCAGGGAAATGAGATTAAGATTTAAATTTCTGTCTCCAGACAAATTATCAATTAAATATGAGACTAGAATAAAGAAGTCTCCAGATATGCAAAGTCTCAAAAAATGTATCTCCAACTATGCTTAGAAGATATTAGAGGAAGATACCAGAGGAGGTACTCCCCCAAAATGAGTGAGTAAACCTAAAAAGACTTCAGGGAATCCAACAAAAGAGAGCCGTAAAAAGAGGTCCTAGGGAAAAGGTGAAGGGAATCCAGGGTGACAGTTTCATTTTGAGCCTAGAGAGTAACCAGCCTCTCGAGGAGCAGGTCAAAACAGTTGGGGAGAGACAATTCCAAACAGATGAAACTGATAGAAAATCAGTTGTACTGACAGGAGACTCAGGCCACAGGGAAAAATACAGAAATATATTAGATATGGTAAGTTGCTTAGAAAACTAAGCAAAGGAGGGGCGCCTGGGTGGCACAGCGGTTGGGCGTCTGCCTTTGGCTCAGGGCGTGATCCCGGCGTTATGGGATCGAGCCCCACATCAGGCTCCTTCGCTATGGGCCTGCTTCTTTCTCTCCCACTCCCCCTGCTTGTGTTCCCTCTCTCGCTGGCTGTCTCTCTGTCGAATAAATAAATAAAATCTTTAAAAGAAAAAAAAGAAAAAAGAAAACTAAGCAAAGGAAAAAAATCTTAACAATTACTAACTCCAGGGAGAATATAAAGTTGAGGAGTAATCATAGTATATATATGACTCAGCTAGTCAGCAGTGACTAGCATTTATAGTCACAATAAAGAAATCCCCAAATACCAACATACCCCAAATTGTGATATATCTGGAGTGTGTTGGGGGGTGATCAAGTAATCTGTATGAGATGGGAGCAGTGGTAAAGTTAATGACAGAAAACAAAATCCTCACCTCCCAATGTGGGAAATCAGTAGATAATGCTTAAAAGTGAAAAATCAAGAAATAGCAGTATAGGCATGTTATTAGAGATGTGATGATAAGGACCAAAAGCTGCAGCTAAAAGTTCAAGTGGTTCCTTCTGGAGATTATTAACCAGGGCTGGGGAGCAAGGGCGGTGCTTGGGACTGTTCTTTTTTTTTTTTTTTTACAATAAACCTTATCGAATCATTTGATACATTAAAGTGCATAGTAAAAAAGTTAAAACGACAACAAAATATTTGGAGAGTAGAAAAAATAAAAAAGACATTAGAATGAGGTGATCCCCAGAATCTGGCGTGGGTCCTAGTTTTTTAACCTCTCTGACACTCAGTTTCCTAACCTATAAAATATAAATTATAGTACGGATCCTAATGTCCTGGATGGATTGCAAGAGATTAAATACAGTAAACTATGTGTAATGGTTCTATAAATCTAAAACTCTATAGAAATGTGTATTTATTGAGTGCACAAGGCAAAATGCAGCATAAGAAAACTAGTTTAATACCAATGAACAGCTGGCTCTTTGGAACTGGTTTGCAGCCCTCAGAAAACTTGAACCAAAGACCGCTGCTGGGCAGAGATGTCATGGCCGGTCCTTACAAGAGAGAAAACATGGCTGCCTTCCATGGGGCACTTAGGGGGCTCCTGTGAATGCGCGTGGGGTCTGAAGTGAAGCTAGTGTTTCAGGTTGTGTGCTGGGTACACATCCAGGGTGTCTTGCTTCCCGAAGTGGCTCCTGAGCCATCTTGACTAGATAATCACACACCAAAAGAGGCCAAGTTTGTCGTATAATTAATAATATTGTGCGAATTTCGGTTTCCTCGTTTTGACAACAGTCAACGGTTATGTAAGATGTTATCATCGGGGGAAGCTGGATGAAGAGGATACAGGAATTCACTGTACTATTTTTGCAACTTCTTGTGAGTCTACAATTAATTCAGAACAAAAAGTTAAAAAATAAAAGTATCCAGACCCAATCGATGCCCCAAATGAAAGGGAACCCAACTACATCTGGGAGGCACGGAGACTGCTAGCCCTGAAAGAACACAGGATTGTTCTTCCAAGGAAGTGCTGTACGGACACCCTTCTAGGCTGCCCTGTTCGTGCCAGGAAGGAATGGTCTTCACCAGATCCACTTTCCGGAGCCACTTGCTCACTACGTCTCCTCAAACCCCTATTTTGCTTCTGCCATTAAGAAAAAACATCAGGTACAGTCGCCCACCTTGAAGAAGGAAAGGGGTACAATCATTGTGCTTACTTTCCGATAACAAAGCAGGAAATCAGAAGTCCCTGATTCCCAGAAATCAAACTCCCAACTTTGTTGTATTTAAGGGCGCCAAGACTCCTTGTGCCACTGGTGCAGAGGGTGGAGGGGTTCCCTGCACGCTAAGTAAGTAATGCAAGACGCCTTCGCCCAGGGCTTCGGAAGTTCCAGATTTTTCCGCACCAAGGGGTTATGAATAATCCTCTCCACTCCGTTTGACAGTGGGAGGCCTTTCCAAATGTCTCCTAGGCCTCACCCCTCCTGCCCTTTGATCTTGCTGGGGAGAATGAAAGATAGCAAGTTGTTCATACGAGACTAGCCGCAGTGCCTTTCCAACTTTAGGGTGCATAGAAATGGCCTGGAAAAAAATACAGATTCTCAGGCCACACTCCCCGAAGCGCCAACTGTGGACTGAGGCAAGTTATCTCCAATATTGACAGTTGATAATATTGACCGTACATCACCCTGGCAGAGGGTACTTGGCTTATAAAAGATAAAGAGAACGGCTTATTATACGCAAGGTGGAATTAAAGGACGTATAAAACTCACAGGGTTTGACACGAGCATTGAATTGTTAAGAAGTGAAAATGTGATCATCGTTTATCAGTTCACATTTTAGATTTCATATTCCCTTCAGTAATTAATCATTTAAGAATGAAAATTTAGGAGGCACTTGGGTGGCTCAGTCGGTTAAGCATCTGCCTTCAGCTCAGGTCATGATCCCAGGGGGCCCTGGGATGGAACCCCACGTCGTGCTCTCTGCTGAGCAGAGAGCCTGTTTCTCCCTCGGCCTCTGCCCTTCCTCCCCAACCCCATGCTCGGATTCTCTCGCTCAAAGAAAAAAGAAATGAATGAAAATTTACACTTGTCCAGTTATGTTCACTTATGACATATGGCATCAATCTTGTTATTTCCATCAATCGAATTGGGACAAAAATGAAGCAGAATTCTTAGTGGGTTTTTCCCCAATGGTAGGACTTGCATCCCAGATACACAGGCTGTAAGCACTGAGTGCTGTACAGAATTGTTGTATCTCTGTGCTGTGCACCTGAAACTAATATAACATGGTAGGTCAACTACACTTCAATCATAAAAATCAATAATCAATAAATGAAGTGCACAGACTGACTCCTTTTTCAAGGATCAGCAAGCAGAGGAGCATAAGAAATGGGACAACCAGCCTTGCTTAGTGTCCCTGGGTTGTGGTATTTAGGGAAGTTCACGGGGCAAATTGGCTTTAACAAGCTGAGCAGGATGGTCTTTAAACAGAGCTTTCTTTTTTTGTACATTTTTTTTATTACTCCAACCCAGTTCATATTTCCCTTCCTGAACAGCACTCCTATTTTAGCATCTCATTTACCTTCCAACTTGGCCATTTATCAGTTTTCCAAGCATAGGACTTCCATCCTCAGCAGGACGGAGGGTTCTGGGCAGAGTGCAATCACACCACTCTCCTCCATGCTTTGCATACAGTGACCGTTCAATAAATATTTGTCGTATGAATCCATGAATAAATACATGTAGACTGTCAGTCAAACTACCCTCACCAAATAAAACAGCTCCGGTGGGGAAGGGATGTAGAGCAGAGAGAACACTGGATTTAGAGCTGCCAGAACCAGTCTCTGCTTCCCTCGTCTGTGACTTATGAACATAGGATCCAAAAGAAATATCGTGCAAGCGACGGACACAAGCTACGTATGTAGTTATAAATTTTTTAGCAGCTCTATTTTTAAAAAGTAAAAATAAAAAAGAAACTAATATTGCACTTTATGTTAACTAGCTGAAATTTAAACAAAAAATTGGAGGAAAAAAGTAAAAATAAACAGGTGAAACTTTTATTTTTCAGATTTTATTTATTTATTTGAGAGACAGACTGTGTGAGTGTACCAGGGTGAACAAGGCGAGAAGCAGAGGGGGACGGAAGAGGTTGGGGAAGAGCTGCACAGAGCTGGGAGCCTGACGGGGGGCTCGATCTCACAGCCCTGAGATCATGATGTGAGCTGAAACCGGGGGTCGGATGCTTAATTGACTGAGCCACCCAGCCACCCCAAGACTAATTTTAATAACATATTTTATTTAACCCAATGTGTCTAAACTATTATTTCATAGGGGACCCTGGCTGGCTCAGTTGGTCAAACAGGCAACTCTGCATCTTGGGGTTGTGAGTTCAAGCCCCATGTTGGGTGTAGAGATTAATTGAAAATAAAAAGTCTTGGGGCACCTGGGTGGCTCAGTCAGTTAAGCGACTGACTTGATTTCAGCTCAGGTCATGATCTCAGGGTCGTGAGATCTTGCCCCGCATCAGGCTCCGTGCTGGGTATGGAGTCTGCTTAAGAGTCTCTCTCTCGGGGCGCCTGGGTGGCACAGCGGTTGGGCGTCTGCCTTCAGCTCAGGGCGTGATCCCAGCATTCTGGGATCGAGCCCCGCATCAGGCTTCTCTGCTATGAGCCTGCTTCTTCCTCTCCCACTCCCCCTGCTTGTGTTTCCTCTCTCGCTGGCTGTCTCTATCTCTGTTGAATAAATAAATAAAATCTTAAAAAAAAGAGTCTCTCTCTCCCTCTCCCTCTGCCCCTCCCGATTGCACGCACGCTTTCTCTCTCTCACTCTCTCTCTATTCTCTCTCACTAAAAAATATATATATATAAAATTTTTGAAAAGAAAGGAAATAAAATAAAGATAGATAAACATTAAAATATTATTTTATCATGTACCCAATATAAACTATTAATGAGACATTTTCCATTCTTTCTTTCATACCATTTTGAACTTGGTATGTACTTTACACTTACAGCACATCTCAGTTTGGACCACGTTTCAAGTGCTCACCACCACATACGGCTGGCGGCCGTCACAGTGGAGAACACAGGTCCAGAGGTGTGTAGGCTTGTTTTCCTTATCTGGAAAACTGGAGCAGTACCTTCCTCAGGGGCTTGGGTGAGGATTCACTAAACCAATGGAAGGTGAAGGTGTGGTGCCTTATTACACAAAGGCTCATTTCTTCCTTATGCTGCACATCCGCGGAGCAGAGCAGGAACTCTTAAAGTTTCCATTATGTCCTTTTAACATTTTGGGGGCAGGGGGAAGAAAGTCACATGGCCACACCTAAACTTCAGCAGGAGTGCAGAATCGCCATCGTACCATGTGTCTAAAAGGTGGAATGCAAGAAATATTTGGTGAACATCACGAAGGCCTAAATCAGAGAGTATTTCAGAAGTGATTCCAACAGTGATTTTTACTAACTTCTTGAAGAACTCATTTTTGTAGTCCATACTACTGCCAGAGATCACCTTTGGAACACAGGACTTTCTCCCAGCACATGTTTGTGTTTGGGGCTAAGGTCTTCATCCTATTGTGCCTTTGCAAATGCTGATCCTGCCTGGAACAGTCCTCACTGGTTAAGAGTCAAGACAAATACCACTTGCTTTGTTCAGTTTTTTGACAGTTGTCTCCCACATGTTAGGCACTGTTTACGGAGTGGAGTATGCCACGATAAACAAACAGATCAAATCTCTACCTTTAAAGGATCTTCCTTTCTGACTTCCTCTGCGGAATGAGGTCTTTCCCTCCTGAGCTGCACACTTCCAATCCAGCCTATTCCAGGAAAGCCACTTGGCGAGACGTCCCTCTCTCTCACTTCTGCAGAGAAGGCTCGGTCTTACTCATCTTTAGCACCAGCTTCTTGATATGCACAGAGTTTGAAGAGAAGGTTATTAAAAGGTCAGCCTCTGAAACACAAATTCACAAGTCAACTCATAAGTTTGGTGCAAAAGCAACCCCCCTGGGAGAGGGCTGCAGATGAGTGTCCTCTGGGTCTAGGGACAACGGCCAGGATATATTATGAAACAGACACTTAGCGATGGAAATGGGATTGAAACTGAGAACTGACGGCCACACACAAGGGAGAGAGCCATTGCATCTGACGGCCCCCCAGGTATTGGGATGCTATGGGCTGTGGGATTCAATGAGAGAATCTTCGCAAAGGACAGCACTTGGTGCTTAGGAAGAACTCAATATACTATTATTATTGTTGTTGAAATAATTATTTCAATTATTGTTAGTATTACTGAAATAACCATTTCAATAATCATGAATAATGCCTTTTATTGTTTTAGATTATCGATTTAATTTGTATTGGTTTTGGCACCATCTTCTACCGTGTGTGTTGTGCAAGTCTGCTTTAGACCCTCAGACCTTGTTCAGCCGGAGGTACTTAAGTAGCTGGAACCAGGCTCGTGTGGGGCTCCGGCCAGCAAACTGTGAGCGAGTGACCCTGAGGATACGGACAGTCAGCTTCAGAGCCGCAGGAGGAGACTGAAGAAAGGCGCCCCAAACAGGAGGCATTGAAAAAAAGCCGTCCTGATGACACTGTCAGGGTCCCGATGTGCAGATCCGTCTAAAGTTAGACACACCACTGGCCATCCAACTACCAGGAAACGTTTTTGGACAAACCGGGCACTACTTTGTACTGGAGTTTTAATCCACGTAAGAGTCACTGCCATCAGCGTGCTGCCCAGGGCTCGGCCTACCTCAGAGCCTGCCTCACCGTCCATGCCTAGGCTCTTTCTTTATTCCTCAAAGCCCTCCTTTTTTTTAAAACTTTTTTTTTTTTTTAAGATTTTACCTATTTATTTGTCAGAGAGAGAGAGAGCACAAGCAGGGGGAGCAGCAGGCAGAAGGAGAAGCAGGCTCCCCACTGAGCAAGGAGCCCGACCCGGGACTCGTTCCCAGGACTCGGATCAGGACCTGAGCCGAAGGCAGACGCTAAAGCAACTGAGCCACCCAGGTGTCCCGCAATTAAACTTTCTTATGGGGCCTTCCTGGTGCTGCCTGCACCCTCGCTCTGCACAGGGTAAAGACTCTCACTGCCCAAGGCCTCAGAGGGCTGGGTGACAGTGGGACTCCCGAATCACCATACCTTCTGGGGTTGGGGAACGCAGGCTGGGCTCAGGGCCATTACGAAGCGAGAGGTGCTATGTGCATGGTGGCCTTGATCCCAGAGATCAGAAGGGCCCTGTTCAAGTTCCTAAGAGTTTACTTTCACTAAATCTGTTTCCTTGGACACTGTCATGGAAGCTATAACTTTCCTCTGTCCAGTACTCCTGCCTTTGAAGGAGCCTTCTCTTTTCACTTGGGGTAATCATTCTGGGGGGCCCTCATTCCTGGCACCTCCCTGCTCACCAGGTGACCCCAGGAGTGGGGATGTGCTCCAGGCAGGGTATCCCAGCCACCAGTAATGGTGATTGTAAAGGGGGCCATCAGCCTGGATCTGCTGAGTCAACGAGACCACTTCAGGTCACCAAACTATATTTTGATGGTGGTGGTGGTTACCACCGAATTTATTTGTCAAAACTCATAGAACTAAATATCAGAAATGGTGACTGCTACTATCTGTAAATTCTACCTTGAAAGGGATCAGAATACACCACCCCAAAATATGCCACTTTGGCATAAGAAGTATTTTCAGCTAAAGGCAACTGAGAACCAACAGGTGCAGGAAGAGTTCTTGCCCTCCCCTTACCTGCCGAAAGCAGGGCATGAATTTCCCTTTGTGAAGCTGTCGCTCCTCCCCTCCACCAGAAAGAGAGTGACTCTCAGCACTGTAGATGAGGGGCTGGCGCCGAGATAAGTTTGCATAAACACGCCTTACTAAAAAATAAACTGTATCTTCCATTATTTGCCCCATATATTTGCTAGTCACTCCCCCGTGATTTACCATCCCTGGAAGCCCAAAGCCTCTTTCCTTTCTTTTTTTTTTTTCTTAAAGATTTTATTTATTTATTCGACAGAGATAGAGACAGCCAGCGAGAGAGGGAACACAAGCAGGGGGAGTGGGAGAGGAAGAAGCAGGCTCATAGTGGAGGAGCCTGATGTGGGGCTCGATCCCAGAACCCTGGGATCACGCCCTGAGCCGAAGGCAGATGCTTAACCGCTGTGCCACCCAGGCACCCCGCCTCTTTCCTTTCTTAAAAGGGAATATAAAACCTGTATCTAATCACTTCTTGGAATTCACTGTTTTTCTGTGAACTCCTGTGTATGTGAATATTAATTAAAATTGTAAGCCTTTCCCCTATTCATCTGTCTTTCGTTGGTTTAAATCAGTCTCTACTCACTGAACCTAAATGGGTAGAGGAAAAGTTTTCCTTCTCGACAAGCTAAAAAAAAAAATTTTTTTTAAATAAATCCCTCCCTGAGAAATGTTTATGTAATATTAGTAATTGTGGGTAAAAGAAAAAAGCCCACAAAACGGCATGCTCAGTTTTATCCTATAGTGGACATCTGTGGTTTGAATTTGCCTAAACCCTCTTTTCCTCCTGGGAGTCTACCCCTCCCTGATTCTGGGTGGTCTGGATATAACTGTCAAGTATAATGCCAGCCCCTATCCCTGTCTGGTCAAAGGAACAGGTACATGACTGACTGAGCTGAGAACAGTAACCCCATGTCCTTGGGAACATACCTAGAGAAGCCATACTCGAGCAGGGCAAAGCAGAGCTCACCTCTTCATTTATAGACAATGCGTAAGAGAGGTCTCGTTTCTTTCTTGTTCTCTTCTTGGTAGCATTTCCTACCATTTGATTTTTAAATGGAAGCACAAAACCCCAGTTTCTGCCACCATTCATGTCACCATGCTGAGGGAGGCCGGTCTGAGCTAAGCTAAGAATCCCTGTGCCTGCCATCGTTCATGCCCAACCTCAACCTGGCCCCCACCACACTCTGGTCTTACAAAGGTCAACTCCAACAAGAGCAGATGGAGTTCTAGAGGCTCCATACCCTCCCCCACAGTTGGTATCGTCAGAACCGAAACTGTTGCCAATTCCATGAGCATAAAACAGGATCTTATGTTTTAAATTTGCATTTCTCTGATTCCCATGAGGGGGAGAATCTTTTCATGTTTATCAGTCACGAAGGTTTCCTCATCTGTGAATTCTTTATTTTTTTTTTTTTAAGTTAATAGTCCTTGTATTGGGGGGAAAAAAAGAGAGAGAGAGACTAGCATTTACAATTTGGATGTAAATTGTAATTTCTGAAATAGCAGTGTTGATGTCATGCTGAAATCCATGGCCACATCCTCTTCTGCAGGCTCCACGTCATGTTCAGAAAGTTTTAAAAACAGAGTCAGAAGATGCCCCATTGGTAAAGTCCACTTTGCTGATCACATCCTGCAAGCTGGCTTCTGTTGGGTTCTGACCTAGTGACCTCATGACAGGTCCACGTTCCTCTGTCGCGATGGGTCATGGCCGTCTTTGTCAAATAGGAAGAAGGCTTGTTGACGTCAGTCATCTGTTCTTGGGTTAGCTCCTCAGCCCCTGCACTGGGGAGGCCACATCTTCAGCCGGCCTCCTTCCATTCCCATCTGTGAATTCTTGATTCATGGCTGTTGTTCATTTTTGTTGTTGTTGCATTATTTGTCTTTTTCTCATTAATTTTTTTTAAGATTTTTATTTATTTATTAGAGAGAGAGAGGAAGAGAGAGAACACAAGCAGGGGGAGTTGGAGGCAGAGGGAGAAGCAGGCTCCTCGCTGAGCAGGCCCGTTGCAGGACTCGATCCCAAGACCCTGGGACCATGACCTGAGCGAAGGCAGACGCTTAACTGACTGAGCCACCCAGGCGCCCCTCTCATTAATTTCTGAGATTTGTTTCTCAGTGTACTCTGTGTACTGATTCTTTGTAAGCTAAATATACTGATCTTATCCCATGTGTGACTCATTTTATTTTTTTACTTTTAAAATATATCTGTGTGTTGAACAGAATGGTAAAGTTCTTATGTAATTAAATGCTTTACTTTGTTCCCTGCTGGTTTATGATTTTTATATCTTAAGTAAGAAATTCTTCTCTATTTTATTCAAAATTTTAAAATTTTGCTTTTTACATTTAGGTTTTTAGTTCACCTGGAATTCACTTTTTGTATATGCTATGAGGTAGGGCCTTATTTTGTTTTGGTTTTTTAAATTTCCATGTGGCTAATCAATCATCTTAGTAGGATTTATTAAAGAGATAATTTACCAAAAATCAATACCCTGTTTAAGAAACCTTCCTCATACTGATTTGTGATGTCACCTGTATCATTATCAAGGTCCTTAATATGTGGGTTCTTTTTATTTTTTTAAGATAGTTTGAATTAATATGTTTTTATTTATTTAAAAAATTTTTTTTTAAGATTTTATTTATTTATTTGACAGAGAGAGAGACAGCAGTGAGAGAGGGAACATAGTCAGGGGGAGTGGGAGAGGAAGAAGCAGGCTCCCAGTGGAGGAGCCTGACGTGGGGATCGATCCCAGGACCCTGGGATCACACCCTGAGCTGAAGGCAGACGCTTAACGACTGAGCCACCCAGGCGCTCCAATATGTTTTTATTGTTATTACTATTTTTTAAAATGTTTTTATTTAAGTAATCTCTACACCCAATGTGGGGCTGGAACTCACAACCCTGAGATCAAGCGTTGCATGCTCTTTCCGCTGAGACAGTCAGGTGCCCCTGAATTAATGTGTTTTTAGTTAATCCTAATCTATACAGAATTTAGCATTGAGTGTGGCAGGCAACAGATCCTATATATGGAATGGGTTGGGGCTGGGGGTAGGCTGAGGGTGCCACTGTTCAGGGCTGGGAGGTTGGCCATTCTTGGCACATGGTAGGAGAACTGTTGGTTAAACGGAGGTTTGTTGTATATTGGGACTGCAGCATTTGTGACATCAGTAGGAAAAACTCAAGCTGCTACATACATCTTTAGCCTTTGGAAAAGAGCTACGGTTAAGACAGATTTAGCTGAAGGAGGGCCATCTGAAAGAAAAGGAGGAAGAAATCACATAGCTTTCCTTACAGATGTCTTTTCTGTTTCCAGAAGGAAATCCAAAATTGTTGTATATATATTTGGTTGTCGGAAGCCTGCCAGGATTTGAAAACCAAATTATCTGACAAACTAAGGGTAGTTATCCGTAAAGGAAGGAAACTAGAGGATTTATCAGAAAATACAAATGGGTTCCAGGAGCCTGCCGTGTTCACGCACCCATCTCCCCTCTTCCAAGCATCTGTTAAAGACTCTCAGCTCAGATCAAGGATGATTGAAAAGTCAGTTGGGGGGCGCCTTAGTGGCTCAGCTGGTTAAGTGTCTGCCTTTGGCTCAGGTCATGGTCCCAGGGTCCTGGGAGTCTGCTTCTCCCTCTCCCTCTGCCCCTACCCCCCCACCCCCTGCCGCTTGTGCTCTCGCTCGCTCTCTCTCAAATAAATAAAATCTTAAGAAAAAAAAAAGAAAGAAAAAAAGAAAGAAAATTCAGTTGGGATACCACCTAGGAGCATAGAGCAATTTTTGACACCTTCCCACCCAAGATTATTATCTTAATTACTATTGCTGTTGTAACAAATTGCCACAAATTTTGGAGCTTAAAACAACGCAAGTTTATTATCTTACAGTTCTGGAGGTCAGAAGTCCCAAATGGGTATCACTGGGCTAAAATCAAAAGACTGGCAGGGCTACTACATTCCTTTCTAGAAGCTCTAGGGGAGAATCCATTTCCTTGCCTTTTCTAGCTTCTAGAGGCTGCCCACATTTCTTGGCTAATGGTCCCTTTTTCCATCTTCAAAGCCCGCTACGGCCAATCAAATATTTCTCACAACATATCACTGACTCTTCTGCCCCCCTTCTTCCACTTTTAACAACCCTTATGTTACATTAGGCCCACCTGGATAATCCAAGATAATCTCCGTTTTATGGTCCTCTGTTTAGCCACCTTAACTCCCCCTGTCATGTAACCTACCGTAGTTAGAGATTTTGGGGATCGGATGTGATTGTCTTGGGGAATCACTATGCTGCCTGCCACAATTATTATGTGGAATCTTCTTATACTCTTATGCTGTAAGTGGCTGCATTGCATCATAACTTATTTAAAATTTCACTGTTGATGAACTCTTTGGATTTTTTTTCTTTTTTTAAATTAATGATACTCTAACACCTTTGTAAATATGGTTTTATATTTTGGACTTTTTCATTGAGGTTCATGGAATAAATGATGCCAATAATTTTATGACTTTAAATACCTATATCTGTACTTTTGGCTAAAAAAACTGTGCTAATTTCACATTCCTTTATGGTACCTGAGGATATTACTTCGGTAAACCTATATTGATGCTGGCTTTTAGCATTTAACAGTTTTCATTTTTAGTTTTGCATATACTGAGCCTGAACAATTTTCATATTGTAAGTCTTAGGATGGGAAAGATTTGGGGCTTTCTTATCATCACTACTGCGTCCACAGCACTGGTGTGGGGCCTAGCCCTGCAGTCAGCTCTCAGCAAATACCTGTGGAATGAGTGAGTGAAAGAGCCTAATGGAGTAGTTAAGAGCTTTGAAATCAGACAACTCTGGCTCTTGTTTTCAAGTGCTTTATAAATAATGATTTCTTTAGTCTTCATAACAATCCTGTAAGGAAGGTACAATTATTGCCACAGTCCCTATTTTTCTAGTAATGAAACTAAGGCATAGAGAGGTTAAGTAACTCTCCCAAGGCCACACAGCAATTAAATGGCAAACCAGGATTTAAGTCCAGGTTATGAATTCTGTTTCCAGAAGCAGTGTTCTTAACACTGCACAGCTTCTCTGATATACAAGTGTCTGCCTCATAGGGTTGTTATGAGGATTAAGTAACATAATAGAAATGAAGGGCCATCTTGACCAAAACAGTGCCTGACATATAATAAAGCACAGTAAGTTTTTGCTCTTTTATTATTCATATTACTACTATTATTATATTTTATGAATTGCTTATATCATTTATCCATTTATATCTTAGTTTCAAAAAGATTTTGTTGTCTATCTTTTTTTCTTTTTCCGCTCGGCATGGAGTCTAACTTGGGGCTTACACTCACGACCCTGAGATGGAGACCTGAGCCACCCAGGCATCCCTTTGTTGCCTATTTTTATGTGAGTTTATATAAATAAAAAGTTAATTCTATTTAAGGTTTCGTTATTTTATATGTAGTATTTGTTCTCATTAAAATACTGCCTATCAGTTAGGATGGGATGTTACGCACCTCGACTCCTGTCTGTGCTGTATGTAAACCAGAGTGAAGTATACTTAAACAGCCTTCCTCTTGTGCCTGACACAATCTAAAACAGACCTGAACAGGCCAAGGCCACCACTTACAGTCCCACCTTCTTCTTTGCACAATGGTGTGAATGCACTCAGTGCCACCGAACTGCACAACTGAAAATGGTTAAAATGACAAACTTCATTACGTGCATTTTACAATAAAACAAAAACATACCCTTTTCAAGCTGAAGTGGATTTTGAAAGAGTAGGATTTTAGATTCATAAACATCTCTAGCACAGACAAGCTTAAAGCTTAAAAAATGTTCCTACTGGAAAGGCGCCATCTATGTCTCCAGGAATGGTATCATTAACGTAGAATGTTTTCTTAATAATGGTTTCTTTTTTCCTCATTTCTTCATGCATTAAGAAATCAATAGCTTCCCATCCTTCCCCACAAAAGACAAAAGTGAAGTGGGTAAGTGGGCAAATTTCTGAAATATTATTAAATATTTAAATATTTAGACTAAAAATAATTACAAGAGTTTGTACAGTTGCTCTCATGATTCAGCACTTAATGATTTCTCCTTTCACTGGGCACAGCTCAGTCACTGCATTAGACAGACAGTATCATAATGCAGCAGAAATAACTGTCTCGTGTGTCATAGTCAATGAATCATTCAATTAAGTAAATCATTACACGACCAATCCCAGTAGGGGTCACTGCCATTCATTGCAAAATCATGTAACATTGATTTAGAAGAAAACTTTGAGATCATAAAATCAGATTATTCACCTGGAATACAAATTCTTTTTTAGACACGTCCTCTGAATCTCATTACTTTGACTCATCTATTTCAAACCTGCGAACAGTATTTTATCAAAGTTCCGCAGGTGACTTTAAAGACAAGACATGGCTGTTAAAAGATAAACCTAAAGCATATTAGAAATTTTAAGTTATCTGAGCAAAGCCTGATTTGAATCAGGCAGTGCCAGACTGGAAGAGCCAAGGAGTCCTCCGTTCCCAGGAGCTGGGACACGACTTTTATAAAGACAGAAGCAAAGCCAGGAAATCATTTGATTGGCTACAGCTTATAGCCCGATTGGCTGTTTGCGACTGGTTGTCCTTAGGTTTGGGATGTCTTAACCTTGAGGCATCTTGGGCGTCTGTTTCGTTTGATTCTGTAGGCTACCAAGGTATCAGAGCCACCTCAGTCCAGTGACCTCCTTGCTTAATTAATTTGACATGGCTGATGATAATCTTTTTTAAAACCAATTGTCAAAGATTATTCCCATAATTAGCAACTCTAATTGATATCTACTAGAGAAAGTAGATCATGGGATACATGCTCACAGTCTCCAACCTATCCAGGACTACTTTCCTTTTTTCCCACAGCATACAAATGCTGTATATTAAAACACAGTAATCGAAAAACTATTCCCACTGAAAGGAGCCGACTCCCTGGTTGATTTCAGGTTTGGAGTAAGAAAAGCAAAAGGTGGGCCTGGACCATCATGATCTTACCGATCCAGAAAGTGAGGCAGTGTTTAAAAGTGCATGGGAACAAGTCAAAAAGCATAGGAGCCTACTAAAGATACTGAGGACACAACAGGCCAGTTGACATGATTAATCTGAACTTAATTCTCGTACACTGTATAAAACAATGGGCCTGGACACTTCACATACTGTATTTTTTTTTAAAGATTGTATTTATTTGAGAAGAAGAGCACAGCAGGGGGCAGAGGGAGAGGGAGAAGCAGACTCCCCACTAAGCAGGGAGGCCAACGTGGGTCTCAAATCCAGGATCCTGAGCCCAAACGCAGACACTTAATTGACTGAGCCACCTTACAAGTTGTATCTTAAAAGGAGGGGGGAAAGGCAGTATGCCGAGATTAAGGGAAACTAACGCTACTTGACAGTACATGATGTTAGACTGGGTCCTGGATTAAAATGAGAAAGAAAAAAAAAAAACTACAAAGGACATAACTGGGACAATTGGGGAAATTGGATTTTTGGCCGTGACTTAAGCCACCCCAAAACATGGATTATTTTAGCTAATGGCACATGCAGGCAAAGCTCTAAAAATAAGGCCCAAGTTTTCCTTTTGTAAAAGAAATGGAAATTTCCATTTGTAAAGATGCGTCTCCTGCCCATTAGCAGGAAGAGGAAGTCTCCTCCAGTTCTCATCCCAGGAGAAAGTGCTGACCTAAATGTGCATAACAAACCTTACTAAACAACCCTAGTTTACCAGACGTTCTGGGTCACCTTCTCAGAACTTGCCTCCCCTGCTCGAAAGCCAAAGCCACCTTCCCTTTGTTTAGCCTAAGATGGGACAGGAAGGAGCCCCAGTTCTTTTTTTTTTTTTTTTAAACAAGTCTATTGATTTTTTTTTTTAAGATTTTATTTATTTATTTGACAGAGAGGGAGACAGCCAGCGAGAGAGGGAACACAAGCAGGGGGAGTGGGAGAGGAAGAAGCAGGCTCATAGCGGAAGAGCCTGATGTGGGGCTCGATCCCATAACGCCAGGATCACGCCCTGAGCCGAGGGCAGACTCTTAACCGCTGTGCCACCCAGGCGCCCCAGGAGCCCCAGTTCTAACCACCCCTTTGGTTTACTCATCCCATGTGGATGTGAGTAGCATACACGTTAATACACGTCCGTTCATTTTTCTCCTGTTGATCTGTTTTGGGCCAGTCTAACACACAGGGCCCCACCTGGAGAACCTAGAAAGGGTGGAGGAAAAGATTTTTTTCTCCTGCCTTATGGCCATTATTCTTAATATTTTAATAGTAAATGATTATTAGATAACATACCAATGTTAAACCTCTAGAATATGATCACAGTATATGTAGGAAACAGTCCTTTCTCTTAGGAGTTAGTAATTAAATAGTTAGGAATAACTACTTATTCCTAAATAGTTAGGAATAAAGTGCAATGATGTCCTCGAGGTACTTTGAAATGATTCGGAGAGAGGGACAGAGAAAGAAAGAGGAAGCAAAAGCGGCCGAACGTTAGGCGTTTGTGAATCAAGGGAGCGGGTACCAGGGAGTTCTTTGTGCTATTTCGGCAGCTCCTCTAGGGGGCGCCTGACTGGCTCAGTCCCCAGAGCCTGCGATTCTTGATCTCGGGGTTGTTAAGTTTGAGCCCCACATTGGGCGAAGAGATAAATTTAAAAAATAATAAATAAACAAAATAAAATAAATAAATAAAAAGAAATATTCTAACTTTTCTGTAAGTTTTCAAATTAAAAAGTTTTGGGAAAATTGCATTAAAAGGGTCCTTACCACATGTTTCATTTATTTATGTTTTTGCTTAGTGTTGTCTTTGTTATTACCTGGTCTTGTAAGAGTCTATATTCAGACTCATAACTATGTTTTAGTACTTTAAACTCTCGCTATTTGTGACCACATGAAACAGACAAGGAATACAGTTAGATTTTCTGCCTGAAGATAATTCTTTTGGTTAAAAAATACATTGGAAAAGGAATCATTGTAAGTTCCATGTTTTAGATTTTCCAAGGAGATTGTTTACCAGTAAAGTGCAAACATTCAACCAGGGTTACCATTTTGTGTGGCTGGATGGTCAATGGGAAGATGAAACGGGGGTTATGGAATTTTAAGGCTGGAAGGGATCTTAAGGGCTATGAATTTATCATGATTTTTGCTCCGAAGGGCCTCATATCTGCAGCAACCAGTGAGGGAGTGGACTGTAGGAAGCTGCCTGGGCGAGCTGGAAGGAGAGAGACGTAACATACGGTAGGACAACCTTTGATGATGGGGTGGGGAAATCAATGATGAAGAGTCTCCTCTTCTATCCTTCCAGTGGACAATTCTCAGGTGAATTATATATGGCTCCTCACCAACTTTCCAGCAAGATTAAACTCCAGTTCCCCAGAGCCGTGAGCAGTTGAAAATGCAATGGTCACCCTATTCCCTCTTCCAGTACCTCCCACCACTGGGCTCACTTCCCAGCATAAATGGTGTACATACGAGCATATTTCCCAGGCTCTGCTTAAGATACCCATATTTAATAGGACCTTACCTGGTGCCTATTGAGTTCTGATCCTCTCAGTTTCTATAGAAAGAATCATCTTACTCCTTGACACCGTGCTGTACCGCAACCAGGCGCAGACTGGGCATCCATCTTACCTGCTAAAGTAATGAAAACTCCTTTATAAGCTTCCTACATTGTGAATAGTCCTGGATATCTGCTGTCTGGCTCCCATCCTATTCCTTTTGTCCCTGCTCTGGGTGCAATCACTTCATTGCTGTATTGCTATTTTAGCTGGGGAGCACTGAAATATGCAATAACCAAAATGAAAAAACTTGCAGATCAGCTCAACAGCAGGAGGGAGATGACCTGAAGTCTCTGCGAACTTGAAGAAGAACCAAAGAAATTACCCAACTGAACAACAGTGAGAAAACAGACTTAACACATACAAACAAAACCCAGAGCCTCAGGTGTCAGGGGGACTGTAACACAAGATGACACGTGCTCTTTTTTTGCATCTTTTGCAATGTTCACAGAGTATTTTCCTCTTTGCGTTGTTGTTAATAGGGCAAGTCACACGGATTGATCTATCGCTAAACCACTCTTGCCTATCTTCATGATGATATGTTATCCTTTTTTAATTGTTGAATTCTATTTGCTAATATCTTATGAAGAATTTTTTGCACTTGCAGTCATGGAAATACTGAAAGAAAAGACACACAATATTAAAATATTTAACTAACAATAATCTGGATTATTATAGTAGTAAAGGCAAGGGAACCCGTGGTTTAGGAAAAGCCAAACTCAGCTATGCATTTTATCTTGAACGGAGCTGGAGAATTAAGGAGAGCTCCACTTCCCTTTTGGCTTTGTCATTTAGAGAAATGCAGATTTGTTCCAATGGCCTAAAGGCAATCACTAGTAGAATTTAAAAATAAATTATGAAACAAAATAACACAGGAAAGATCACTATATCTGTTATAACAATGAGTATCAATAGGTTAAATTTCCTACGAAAAGACAAAGATTTTCAGACCGAATCTACAGATTTTCAGACAGCATCCATCCAGTCAATGGGATTTCTAGGGACACCCCGAAAAATAAGTCACGGAAAAGAGTAAAGGTAAAATGATTCAGACAGTGTCTTTCTTTTCCTACTTTTCTGACAGTAGGTATACAGATGTTGAATTTTATTCAATGCCTTCTAGCATATACTGCTTTTTAAAAGACTTGTTAGAGGGGCACCTGGCTGGCTCAGTCAGTAGAGCAGGCAACTCTTGATCTCAAGGTTGCGAGTTCAAGCCCCACATTGAGTGGGGAGCCTACTTAAAAAAAAAAAAAAGAATCATGATTCTTTGGAATTAAAGGGATGCTTTTAAGAAAAATAAAAAACAGGGGCGCCTGGGTGGCACAGCGGTTAAGCGTCTGCCTTCGGCTCAGGGCGTGATCCCCGCGTTCCGGGATCGAGCCCCACATCAGGCTCCTCCGCTATGAGCCTGCTTCTTCCTCTCCCACTCCCCCTGCTTGTGTTCCCTCTCTCGCTGGCTGTCTCTATGTCTGTCAAATAAATAAATAAAATCTTTTAAAAAAAAAAAAGAAAAGAAAAATAAAAAACAAAAGGCTTATTGGACTCATTAATATTGTTAAAAGATAAGCTGAGGCATATAAAAAATATTGAGTTCATCTGAGCAAAAATCAGTTCAAACCAGGCCATGCCAAACAAGAACTGGTTAGGGACACTCCATAAGGAACTCAGGGAAAGACTTACATAGAGAGAGGGCAGAGGCAATGAAAGCAAATCATAGATCATTAGAGTGGAAAGCCTAGTTGGCTGTTTGGGACTGGCTGTCCTTAGGTTTCAATTTTGTAACCTTGAGGCATTTCCAGGCTTAGGCTTTGGTTTGCTTATAAAGGCTGCCGGGGCATCAATCTAATGACCTCCTTGTTTAATTTAACAATGTAACATTATAGTAACAAACTTTCTAATATTGAATGACCCTATAGTTTCTGATATAAAGGTTTTATTGATCTTATTTTAGAGAGAGAACGTGCATGCACACGCACGCACACACACTAGAGGGGAGGGCAGAGGGAGAGGGAGAGAATCTCAAGCTTAGCAGGGAGTCTTACAATGCTCCCCACCCCCATCCCACGACCCTGGGATCATGACCTGAGCTGAAACCAAGTGTCAGCCGCTTAACTGACTAAGCCACCTAGGCTCCCCCCGCCCCCGGCCCACCCATAGTTTCTGATATAAACTAAAAAGAAAAGATGGCCAAATATTTATCAGGCAATCCTAAACAAAAAATAAATACATAAAGCAAGAATACTACTAATATCATACAGTGTAGAGGTGAAGGCATAAAGCACTGTGGTACAAAAGACTGTCTTATTTTACACTTTGCTTTCTTCTTTATCTTTGAAAAATAGAAACAGCACATGGACAGGGTTGGGAAGCAGAGATAATACAGAATATTATAAAATAAAAAGTTTAATTTTGCATTTGCTCTGGCCGTGAACCCAGTTTTACGCCCGAAAGGAAGTCACTATCAAATATGTTAATAAAGGTTATACTTCATATTCCCTTAAACTATGAATAAGATTCTGTCAAAATATGTAACCAAAAAAGAATATATATAATATTGATAGATATAGGATATATATTTTTTAAAGATTTTATTTATTTATTTGACAGAAAGACAGCCAGCGAGAGAGGGAACACAAGCAGAGGGAGTGGGAGAGGAAGAAGCAGGCTCATGGCGGAGGAGCCTGATGTGGGGCTTGATCCCAGAACACCGGGATCATGCCCTGAGCCGAAGGCAGATGCTTAACCGCTGTGCCACCCAGGCGCCCCAGATATAGGATATTTTAAAATACTTTTCTCAGTCTTTCATATATCACACAGGCGATAAATAAGCTAGCTTATGGAGGCAGTGGTAATAAAACGAACAAAGTTACCCTAACAGCTGCATATCGAATGTTCAACCTTTTATATGGATAATATACTTTTCCAGTGGCAATGGAATTTATTGTCAGGCAACAAAGAAACTACTGATAAAATTTAGGAGCAGAAATTATACAGAGTACATTCTCTGAGCACAATGCTCTAACACCAAAAATTAGTAGTGAAAATTTAAATTCTAAATAACCAAAATTGTAACAAGAAATGTATGTAAACATAAAGATGGATAATATGTAGGAAAGACTACCCAGATTCTAGAAGCAATTTCCCTCAAGTGTTTTTTTCTCTCTTATAGGTATACCTGTACACACACACAAAATTAGGAATTGAACCTTAGTTTTACAATGATACAAAGAAAACATTGATTTTATCTCGTGAAGGGGGCAGGTAAGTTTTGTTGTTGTTAACCTTAATGAAATTGTAACAAGTTGAATGAACATGTTACTCATGGGAAAGAGCAGCATTTTCCTAGAATGGATTTTTTTTTAGCTGATCTTTACCATTGTGATCATTGAAATTAATAAAAAGAAAAACAAAAGAAATGCACTTTGCTTATGCACATATACCAGTTAATTTATCTACTATAGAGAAATAAAAGTGATGTTCAGAAAAACCCATCAAGATGTGGCTGAATTAAATCGTATCTTCCCAACGTGACAATACTGTGATGACATCCTATTCTGGAATAAAGAAGTTGTATGGTTTTGTTCAGGGTTCAGCCTGGAACTGGCATGATGTCACCTCTCCCTCTCTCTCCACCATTTCAAATGGGGCCTGGGTGTCTGACTGATGGACAGCCAATCAAATGAGGATCTGAACTTCCTCCATGACAAAACCTGTTGCTTAAACCAGCTTTTCTTTACCAACTGTTGGGTGTCTCCTAATCTTAAGCACTACCGCAGAAATCTTAAGCACTCCTGCCCTGAGGACTTTATATTAATATGATTGTTGCTTTAGTCTCCACTCATTTCTCAGTTTTCGTCTGTTGGGGTTAGTTCCAGAGCCCTGGGCTATCTTTCACAAAAGAATCGCCTGAAGAAATGGAGTCCTACCCATGAATCACAGACCAGTGGGGTGGAATGGTGGGGCCAGTCTGGATTTTCCTACCCCCTCGTTTTCTGTATATTTATGCTTTCTCCAGTTTTTCCACGATAGCCCAGCTAGCATTTATTCCATTTTATAGGACAGGTCTTGTTTTAGTTCTTGTCTTCCAAGAACTGGCTAGAGTGATTTAACAAGTGTTTTGTTCATTTGCACTGTCTCTATTATTTCTCTCAACTTTTTAAAGAACATTGTTGTCACCCTTTAAACAACTTTGTTAGTTGTTTACTTATTTAAGAAATTTTTCATTTTCCTTGATAAGTAATGAAGGTATTGGAGGTCAGGAAATTTTCTCTTGGTATAACCTTGACTTTGCCTCATGTGTTTCAACCTGTATTATTACTATTTCTATTATTATTTTACTTTATTTTCTCTGCCCATCCCCCCAACTCATGCTTGTCTGCTCTTTCTCTCTCTCTCAAATAAATAAATAAATAACATCTTTTTAAAAAAAAGATGTTATTTATTTATTTGAAAGAGAGCATGTGCACACACATATGCACAGACACGGGGTGGGGGTTGCAGAGGGAGAGGGAGAGGAAGAATCTCAAGCAGACTCCCCACTGAGCTGAGCATGGAGCCCAATATGGCAGCTCAATCTCATGACCCTGAGATCACGACCTGAGCCAAATTCAAGAGTTGGTCGTTTAAAGCGGGGATGTACTGTATGGTGACTAACATAATATAATAAAAAACATTAAAATAAAAAAAATTAAAAAAAATTGTCAGTCGCTTAATTGACTGAGCCATCCAGGTGCCCCAGCTGGCTACACTTTTGTTCCTTCTTTTATTTTCAGTCTCTTTGAGGTCTTTTATCTTCAGTGTACATGTGGTTGGCCTTTGTATTTTCATCTAATCAGTCTTTACACATACAAAATGGTTTTAAAATACATTTTATATTTTTATATATTTATTATACATATAACATATATAAGTTGGTAAAATTAAAAAATAAAGAAAAAAATTCTACTCTTCCTAGACAGAAGTGATAAGATTTTGATATATTTCTTTATTTTTACACATTAAATATAACCTTCTAACTTGGTTTCTTAAATATAATAAGGATTTACATAGCAAAAAAACAAAGGAAAACAAAGAAGAGTCTAAAATTAAAAATATAAGGGGCACCTGGGTGGCTCAGTCGGTTAAGCGTCTGCCTTTTGCTCAGGTCATGATCCCAGGGTCATGGGATTGAGCCCCACGTTGGGCTCCCTGCTCAGCAGGGAGTCTGTGTCTCCATCTCCCTCTGCCTTGCTCATGCTCTCTTTCACTCTCCCTCTCTCTCAAGTAAATAAAATTTTCAAAAATAATTTAAAAAATAAAATTAGAAATATAAACTGCCTTCTAAATTATTCCTACCCTTAGTTTCACTTTCCAGAAACAACTTAAGATTTTCTGGGTTTGCTTTTCTGGTGGTTATAATTCACACTTTAAAGTATATTTGCTATATTTTGATTCCTTTTATGTCCCCTTCCCTCTTCTGCACTCAGTATTTGTTAATTATAGTATTCTCTTTTGCTATCAGTATTTTCAACATGTCCATACTATTCTATAATTCCCAGTGCCCCTGTGGGTTGACTGGGCTCTGCTGGGTCATCTTCTGCTCCATGAGGTATGGGTGGAGCTGTATTCTCCCAAGCTTCATTCTTTTTCAATGGTTCACTCCCATGGCCACATGTGGTGCTTGCCTATAGGCTGGAAGCTCAGCTGGATCTGATGACTAGAACACCTTCACTTAACCTTTCCATGTGGCCCGTGCTTTTCACAGAGTGGCTTCCGGGTTCTGAGAGGTAGCTGGGTTCCAAGAGCTCCAAGGGGAAGGAAAGTAGAAGCTGCCAGTCCCCTCCAGGGCTCAGCCTGGAACTGGCATGATGTCACCTGCTCTCCAGTGTGCTGGATTTCATGACTCTGAGCTCAGCCTCTCTAGGTGCTTCCCTGGGAAAAATCTCTCTTACTTCTGATATTTGGGGTTGTGGTGTCACTTCCCTTTTTTGTCCCTGTAAACTCTTCTACTGTCTGCATGAATACTTCCAACTTTGTGGTCTGTACTCTTTCTCTGCTTTCTAGCACTCTTGTCATTTGATTGCCCTTCGGCTTCTTTTCCACCTTCTCAAGGGAACGCGGGGTGGAAGGGGACATGGTCGTTTACTGTGCCACCATGAACCAACTAGAAATCTTTTGCTTTTTGTTGGCATGTTCTGGGATTCCTTTTTGTTCTTATCTCGGTCTATTATTGTCACATTATTCTTATATTTTCACTTGGTAAGATAATAAAAACACAATTCTTTCAGAAGCCATAATGATCACATTATTCAGAAGCAAAAGATACCACAGTTATAAAAGATTTAATTCTTTTTAACAGACCACAGTATTTATTGCTAATCTCTCTCTATCACAACTTAACTTGTAAATTCTAAATATGATTATTCTTTCAGATAGCAGGGTTATTTTCTTAAGTAGATTTTTTTAGAGAGATTTTATTATCACTATAATTACAAAGTTCTTACATATTTAAGATTGTGTTTCTCATGCCTTTACATTTGGAAGCTGTCCTGGCTAGGCTAAGAATTCTGTGTCATTTTTTTTTTCCACCATTGCTTGTTTCTAGTGTCCCTTCGGATAGACATCTAAGGCCTGCCTGATATATATTATTTTTCTTTAAAGGTGACAAGTCTTTTCTGTCTCGATGCTTGTAACACTTCTTTCATCCTTGAAATTCATCAGGATATGTCTTGATCTTGATCACTTTCTGATCTTGTCTTGATCTTATGACTTTTTTCCTTGATGTTGTTTTAACCTGAATATTTAGATCTCTTCTTTCAGGAGAAATTCTTTGCATTAACTCTAAATAATTTTTTTCCTTTTTTTGTTTTTGTTTTGTTTTGTTTTCTTCTCTAGGAAACACCTCTTCTGTGTGTGTTGAATCTTGTTTCTTTTTACATCTATAATTCAGATGATAGTTAAGGCCTCTCGGCCCTTCAAAGATTGCAATAACTGGTTTAGTCCCCAGCCAACTTCAGGATGTATGAAAGACCAAAGACTTCACAGTATCAACTAAATCCCGTGTCTCTGTTCTCTATATGTCACAGATACAAAACTATGAGCATACAAAACTACGTACCATTAAAAAAAAAGATTTTCCCAAGAAATCAACTGACATCAATATCTAGCGATCTTTAGTTGAATTTGTTTAAAAGTTGAAAAGCTCTGAGGAGCAGTTCTGTCACAGGACGAGATCATCTTCTATTCTTCCTCCACTTGTGCTCCTCATCCCCTCCCTCGTGGATGGCTGTTCAGTTCCAAATTCTTCCCTGTTTCTGTGTGCCAGTAACTTCCCTCTTTCTTTAAAACCTTTTTACCAACTTACCAAGCCTGGGGCTGGAAGTGCGGTGGGGGTGGGGACAGGAGAACTCATTTTCTACTCTTACAATCTGCTCTATCAAACAAAGGCTTTAGTCACAGGTGCATTCAGGTGTGCCAATGATGTCACCAAGATTTTATTTCCCACTCTTCCTCTTGGGTTATGTTTGTCTCTGCTTTTTTCTTTTCTTTTCTATGTGACCTAATTCTCTTCTGATACAAATAAGTTCATTTTATGTGGTAGGACATATGGCTCCTGGTAGTGCCAATTGTACGTATAACCTTATAATTCCTGGTGTAAAAATAAGAGACTCCCTCTTTTTCCCAATATTTCATATATCAAATCCCTTGGAAGAAATAAGATCAGATTTGCTTGGGTCAGTGCCCAACTGTATTGTGTTAACATGGCAGGGGAGTCATGATTGAATGGAGTATCCACCCCCATTGCCAGTCCCATGGGCTCTGGGAAGACCAGCTCCCTAGTGTAGACAGGAGTGTTGCCCAGAGAGGACAAAAACAGCAGGTGTCAACCACACCTCACAGTCCCTTTCCCTCCCTAGCTCATCCTGCCTTGAGTTCAGGGTTACTTTCAGGATCTTGCAGAGACTTTTCACTTAAATATCAATACTGGTACCCTATGAAAGATTTGGGGGAACTAGCCTGGCTTATGTTTTCATTTCTTTTATGATTGTTTTTTGTCATCTCAGCAGATTTCACGGAGAGAAGTTATAGTAGGAAGTTACTTTTATGAAAGGTCTTTTGTTTGCTTTATTTTGCTGCCTGTGAAATATGGTAGAAACTAAAGAGCAAATGAGAATTAAAAGGAATAGGGAATAGACTAAAGGAAAAAATGGCCTCATAAACCCCAGCCTTTCAAAGAGAAACATTGTTGCAATGATTCCACATGCAAGGGGCTCAGTGAGTTACATTGAGGCAAGTTATGGCAAGGAGATTCCATTGGTAAAAATGCTCAATCAACTAAGTATCCGAGTGGTACTAGAGTCAAAGGAAAATCTTGCTTTGAAGCTATTTACTGAAAGCAATATGCATTCATCAAACACTTAAGATTTGTCAGGCACTGTGCTAAGTATAGTGTATAAACATGTCATTAAAACAGACTGTGTCTTAACTTAAAATCTAGCTATTGTATTGTATAAATCCTTTACTTCCCCCACATGCTTTATTCTTTATTATAAGTGATGATTTTAGAAGATTCTATTGTATTTATTTCCTTTCTAAAAAATACTTTTATGCGTAATAATAGCTACCATTTGGTGAGGTCCTATTCTGTTATGTACCCTTTATATATACTCTATCTCTAATCCTCCCCCAAAGCCTATGAGGTAAGGGTGATTCTGTCCAATTTACAGATGAGAACAGTGAGGTTTGAAGGAGTTAAATAAATTCCTCAAGGTCAGTGGCAGAGCCAGGTGTGGATTTCAAATCTCCAGGCTGTCTCCTACTGCGTTTTCTCCCCCAAGGCTTCTCTCTGCATCTTCTCCCTTTCCCTCCCTCAGGTAATTGCCTCTTTCTCTCCTGGCTTCTCAGTTTGATCTGGTTGTCCTCTCCCACTGGCCCACACCATTGCCTCTGGCCTGCCGTTGGGTTGGTGCCAACCCGGTCTCATCAGTTGTGGCTGGCGCGGAAGGCCCGCACGGTTCAGATAAGGCCCCCTAAGTTGGTGCCTGTAGCAGTGGCCACCGGAGGCAGAAGTCTCCTTAGAAGAGGGTGCCAGCAACAGTGAAGATGACTGACAGGAAGCACAATGAAGGGTAGCAGGACGTGCCCTAAAATGCACCATTTGGGCATAAGGATTATTTTGAGCTGAACACAACTGAGGAAAAGCAGATTCAAGAAAAGCTCTCTGCCTTCCCCGTATTTGCCAAAAACCAAGGCCTAAGTTTGTAAAGGTGCCTCCCTTCCCCTCTCTACCAGAAAGGACAGAAATGGACCCCAGAGACAACTCCAGACTCTTATCAGCCTAGAGGCACCAGAGGAATCTACATAACCAATTTTATTAACTCGCCCAGATCTTCCTTAGTTTCCCATACATTTGCCTTCTCACAATGTGCCGCGCCCAGAAGCTCAGAGTCATTGTCTTTTGTCTTGTCACATTTCTACAAAATTACTGATCTTTACTAGTGGTACATAAACCCTCTTTGAGTTACTCATCCCGGAGTACCCCCACGCATGTCCCATGCGGGCCTTGATAAACCTCTGTTTTTCTCTCATTAATCAATTCATCGGTCTGATTTGCAGGGCTCAGCCACTGACACTAAGATGGATAAGGGGAGAAGACTTCTCGTTTCTTTCCTTACAGCAGGGATACCTGAATGGCGCACTTTGATTAATTCATTATTTAATATCATTTTATTGAATTTTGTGCCATTGTGAGGAGGGGACTTGCCCAGAGTCATCCCACACAGATGCAAGGGCTAGCCAAAATCGGAATTAAGTGCAATACTGAAAAGCGACAATCCAAATGTAAAAAAAAAAGGGGGGGGGGCATGGTTAAGCAATCCTAGGACATAAGTTGTCATATTGTATCATCATCAAGATGCATGTTTCCCAAAAAATGTAATGGCATGGCGAAATGCTCAAAGTATACTAAGTTGTTAAAAAGGTAGGATAAAATTTCTAAATATATCACATATTGTATGAACATAATGTGCATTTTTAAATGATTAGGGGGAGCTATAGGGGTGCCTGGGTGGCTCAGTCGGTTAAGCGACCCACTCCTGGGTTTGGCTCAGGTCAGGTCCTGATCTTGGGGTCCTGAGATAGAGCGCCCCCCGCCCCCGCCCCAGGCTCTGTGCTCAGTGTGAAATTTGCCTGAGCTTCTCTCTCTCTGCCCCTCCTCCCACTTACACACACTCTCTCTCTTTCTCAAATAAATAAATAAATCTTTTTAAGAAAAAGAAGAAAAAATAAAGTTAAAACTAAAGACAAGAAGACAAGAAGGGAAGGGGTGGAGTCCCGGAAAATCTCAATCAACAGAGTTCTAGAAACAAGAAAGGAAAGCAAGAAAGCGTAGGCTTCTCAGCATCGTGGTTGCGAAAGATCAGGAGGCAGATGACCCCGGAGCAGACAAACACATCACAGGTTCCTGCATTCTGTTAAAAACACTGAGTCACGAAGTTAGCTCCCTTTGTGGGCATCCTACATGGCGGATTTATGATTCCGAAGCTCACCAGGCACTTTGGCACCGGGAGGTGATGCTCTCGCGAGTCCGGCTGTCTCTTTGAGAACATGCCCCTGTCTCACTAGAATACTAGGCCGGCTGTCTGGGTTACAAAGCAGCCCCTGTTTGGATAAAGTGAGACAGTTACCTCATTCACCTTGGAGTTCACCGGGGAAGCTGTGAAACTTCAGAGCAGAGAAAGCAAAACCCTCCACCGTGGTCACCTTGCCGCAGCAAAAAGAAACCAAACAGGTTCAACCTGAAACTGCTACCAACCTTGCCCATTTCCTCACCCCAGAGAGCTCGGAGATCATTTCACTACGGGACCAGCTTTTTGTATTTGTAAATGACATTTGGCCCAAAGTAAATGCTCTTGTCCTGGGATCGCATACAGAGTATAGGCTGGCTCCAAGACACAACGCCTCCACTGTGTGTCCCTGACAGGCACACCCACATACATTTTGAGGTCACGGACGTAGATTTTTGTGGATAAGGAACGAATAAATTCCATAAACACACAAACTGGGAAACCACTGGTCAGAGGGAAGCAAGGAAGAAAGTCTTAGGAAGAAAAGCAGACCACCAGCTGGATCTGAGTCAACAAAACAACAGAAAACACACATCACACGCACACACGTACATACACAGCATTCGAGAATGTTCAATGAAAGCATTGTTTCAAAGACAGTTCCACCTCTTTCTCTGGCCCCCTCGCTGAAGAACCAAGTGGAATACTGTTGCAAAGAGAGCCACGACGATAGCATGGAATCTGGCGCACCAATGAGGAGCGATGAATAAAAACTCAGATGTTTGATCGCAGCGCAACAGTAATCAATAAAGGTACAAGTACTTATATTGAAGGACCTTGAAAGGTGGAGTGAGAAGGGGAGGATTATGGGCGTTAGTTCACATCATTCACTTGCAGACACATAGAGTACAATCCTCAAACTCAAAGGTTTCAGTTAAGCATTCTGAACTTAAGCAGAAAAGTCTACTCAAATCTGGGGTAAACCATCATTAGGCTATCCAGATTTAACAGTGGTTAGTATTTGCTGTGTTAGGCCATTTCTCACGCAACCTTCTACAGGCCTCACATGTATTAGCTTACTTAAGCCTCACAGAAACACTAGGAAATGGGAGCTGGAACAACGTTTTGTTTGTTTGTTTTGTTTTGTTCACAGATGAAGAAATTGAGGCAAAGAAAGGCTAAGTATCCATCAAGGTCTTGCTGTAGTGGAAGGTTTTGCACCCAGGATACCTGACTTCTATCCAGAAGCCTAGAGTTCTAATTTTCAAGCACTGCACTCACCTGTGGCACTCACTCCTTGGCCTCCCTTTCTGAGTTTAATTATTATTTTACTTTATTTTTAAAATGTTTCATTGTTATTTTATTTTAATACCTCCCTCCACTGGGAGCCTGGCATAATAACTTTGGATATTATGATGACTGTATTCAAATATCTTTTTCTTCCTTCCTTCCAGCTTCTAACCAGCTTCTAGAAACATCCCAGAATCCACAAAAACTACTTTCTACAGGGCATCTGTTCACAAGAATCTCTTAGAATGGACTAAGATTTAGTAATTATAATACTGTGCATTTGCATACAATTTTATAAGTACTTACTTTCTTATAGTCTCACTTCCTGCAAAGTCCTGAAAGCATGTCGAGGCTGGTATTATTCTAAAGGTGGGATTACTAAAGTTCTGAGAGTTCGGGTGACTTATCCAAGGACACAGAGCTAACACAGGACAGAACCAGGAGTAGAATCCATTTTCAGTGAGGGGTCCCCATGTGATGGAAGGTCGGGAGGCCAGGTAAAGTCCCTATTCTTTGGGACCTCTCACGTCACGAACATGGTAATACGTACCCCATAATAGATCTTCACTAAGTAGTGTTGACACATTTTGGTAGCAGGAAAAATTTTAAAGTGCTGATGTGGAGGCCCCTGGGGAGCGCAGGGGCGCCTGGGTAGCACAGTCATTAAGCGTCTGCCTTCGGCTCAGGGCGTGATCCCAGGGTCCTGGGATCGAGTCCCACATCGGGCTCCTCCGCTGGGAGCCTGCTTCTTCCTCTCCCACTCCCCCTGCTTGTGTTCCCTCTCTCGCTGGCTGTCTCTCTGTCACATAAATAAATAAAATCTTTTAAAAAAAAATAATAAAGTGCTGTGACACTGGTGTAGTGTCTGCATTCTGCATAAAAGCTTGAAAGGGACCTTTATTTTGTTCCAGGAGGGACCTTCCCTCTGTCCTTTCTGTCCATTGTTCTCAGGGAAGGCTGGCAGTTGAGTAATCCCAACGCATGTGGTTCAGACTGGGATGGGATGGTAGGTGCTGTTTGATAATGTGATGTTGCCTTTCAAGAACGTAGAAGGAGGGCCTTCATTTGCAGCACAGCTTTTTTTTTTTTTTTTTTTTTTAATTATTAGGGGATTTCTGTCTCCTTTACCTGAAAGTGGTGGAGGTGAGGCAGCTAAAAAGGAGGAAGTGGGCCCAGACAACATAGAGGTGGGTCGGGGTGGGTGGTTTAGAGAACAGATGTCCCCAGGAGACCCCAACTGAAGGGTGTGGTCAATGAATGCCACTGACAGTAATAATAGGCTATCCAGGCTTAAATTCCCCTTTTCTGCAAAATAGTTTCCTTGGTAAAGTGTGTTAAACATGGCAGCCTTGCCTTACATCCTTTGGGAAAAATAAGAAAGAGCTCTGCATGTGGTGTAAGAGGGGTAGAGATTAGAGAGAAGAACAAGGTGTGGAGGAATGTTTGTGAAACAGCCGAGATGAATGACAGAGAAGGCCAGAGGGTGGTGGGAGGGAGGTGAGAAGTAAGGACCAGAACGGGAGTATGGAAAGGATAACCAATTCTCTCATCCGCCCCAAGGATACTCCAAAATAGTTGGGGAGCAAATTAGACTTGCAGTCAAGCAGGGTAGAAGCTTCAGGCTGTGTGTGTGTGTAAGTTTTGTATAAATAGAAATGTTCCCAGTCACACACACTCCTAAATTGAAAAGCTGGAGGGCCTGGGGAGGAGTCGGATTACTTTTGTTAAACAAATGAACTTCCACATGTCTGGAATCTTAGAAGAACAACGTGGATAACCAGAAAATGACATTGCCTCAAACTGTCTCTCTGGAAGATGGGGGTCGGTCATCGATAGTAAGGTAAGGGAAATGAAACCACGGAAGTAACAGAAGTGCAGCATGAGCAAAATGATTTATGCAAGCCACATGTAAATGTGTGCCCTTCTGCAAATACGACTTTGTCCCTCTTGATAATTTTAGACACCTGAAAGGGGCCCTGTGCTATAGCCTAGACAGATCACTGTCCCAGCCAGGGGAATTCAAATTCTGTAGACGTGCCCTTTTATAACAAATACAGTAGGTATCTCAATCACCAAAAACAACCTTAATGTTTTTTGCATTTGTGAAATGCTCCTGTTTATATCTTTGGTATAATCTACTGTCTATTCAAATAGATAAAACATCAGTACACAGCAGGTACACCTAGTCTTAATGGGCAGCTAGGTGTTTCTGGAAGAACCATCAGCAATGAAACAATAGCACCGTAAATACTGAAATGATAACAATTAGACTTGGCATTGAGATGAGCTCCAAACTTATTGTAGTCACGCTTGAGAGTCTACAGAAAGGGCAGTCCTCTGAGAATAATCATTACATTCTAAAAGACCTAGTTGTCATCACAATGCACTGGATAATACCCTGAAATCACTTCTGGTGAGACTCTTTTTGAGGAATTAATTGTTCAATTACTCCTAATGTGATAATGATAACTCCAGTGTATATTTTAATGTGTGAAAAAATTTAACACAAAGAAAAATGATCCATGGAAATGAAATATTTCAACAGTATGATTCTAATACCGAGTCAAGATTTTAAAACCAGGTTTCCTTCAATAGTAATTTTACCATATTTTTATGGTATCAGTGAATTTTGTTAGAACTTTTAGTTACGGTAGGGGAGCAAACTTTGCCACCTCGAAGTGTGTCTCTGGCATATGGATTATTTTAGACTGATTATTTAAAAAAACAAAAATAAAAAAATAGAAGACTCCGTAAGAACCCTTGATCATCCCCTAACTGCCTGAAACAAGTTAGAGGGCCTGCTCCTGGAAAGGAGCTACTGCCATAGATAATTATGGTATAATATAAACTAGGTGTGGCAGATAGTGAGGAGCTTAGCAAAATCTGTTAAAATTCCATTCTATGTTCCATTGTTTCTGTGTGGCCCAGCCACACTTGGTTCTCGAACATTTACTCTTTTCTTCCTTTTTAAGATTTATTTATTTGAGAGAGAGTGAGGGGTGGGGGGAGGAGCAGAGGGAGAGAATCCTTAAGCAGACTCCCTGCTGAGTGAGGAGTCCAACACGGGTTCAATCTCATGACCCTGAGATCATGACCTGAGCAGAAAACAAGAGTCGTACACTTAACTGACTGAGTCACCCAGGCGCCCCCATTTACTCTTTTTTTTTTTAAATCTCCCTGTGAATTTTCTTCCTTCCCTTTCAGGCCCCAGGTGCCTACCTTCTTCTCCCTAGCTCTGGAAGGCATATAAGCCTCACTTATCTAACTGCTTGTGGGCCTCCTATTCTTATAGACCCCCCATGTACATAGGTAATTAAATTTGATTTGCTCCTGTTAATCTGTCTCATGTCAATTTAATTTTTAGGACAACTGAAAGGATCTTGAAGGGTAGTGGGAAACTTCTCTTCCCCAACAGTACTAATACTTTTATTCATCAGGAAATGGTTGAAATAGAGCTCTGATAGAGAAGGAAACCTAAATTAGATGGTGTTACGGGTTAAATTGTGTCACCCTGAAGAGACATATTGAAATCTTAACTCCCCGGACCTCAGAATGTGACTTTCTTTGGAAATAGAGCTATTAAAATATAATTAGCTAAGATGAGGTCATACTTGAGCTAGGTGTGGGGGGTAGGTGCAAATCCATTATGACTGATATCCTTATAAGATGACCATCTAATGGGACACCTGGATGGCTAAGTTGGTTGAGTGTCTGCCTTGGGCTTGGGTCATGATCCCAAGGTCCTGCGATTGGGCCCCACATCAGGCTCTCTGCTCAGTGGAAGCCTGCTTCTCCCCCTCCCTACTGCTTCCCCTGCTTGTACTCTCTCTCTGTGTCAAATAAAAAAATAAAATCTTAAAAAAAAAAAAAAAGATGACCACGTGAGACAAACACACACAGAGAGAATGCCACGTGACCACAGAAGAAAAGATTGGAATGAGGCAGCTTCAAGCCAAGAGCACCATGGATCACTTATGACAACAGAAGCTAAAAGAAAGGCATGGAACAGATTCTCGTCTAGAGACTTTGAGAGATCATGACCCTGCCAACACCTTGTATTTATGACTTCTAGCCTCCAAAACTGAGACAATAAATTTCTGTTGTCTTAAGCCACCCAGCGGTGGCACTTTGTTAACAGAGGCACAAGGAAATGAATACAGATGGGAACGGATGTACCCACCTATCTTATGGAATGATGAAGAGATGCAAAGGGCACAGACTTTGGGGTTCAGCAAAAGTGGAACTGAACCCCAACCCAGCCAATTCCTTCCTGTCAGTGACTTTATGTAAGGATATTACTTTAGTTTGTTTCTTTAGCAATATAATAGAAATAAGATCCTTACAAGACTGAGGGCATTAATTATTAAATATATGAAAGTTACAAGGCACATAGTAGGCCCTCAAGAAAGGCTAATTTGCATTTGTTACATCTGGGCACATTTAAGTGGTCCCTACATTCAGTCATTTTGACGTTATTGTTTACATGCTCTTTCCATTGTACCTGTTGACATGGGCTTTTTCTTATATTTCTTTCATATGGTTATGGAAATTAGGAGCTCTTCTTTTCCATTTAATTATTGAAAAAAAACACTGAATTTCAATTGAATTATTGAAAAATTATTAGGAAAAAAACCCCCAAACTTCTTTTGGAACTGTAAATTTCTACTGGCCTGGACGCTCAGTCACACTTCTGGCATTAATGATAAAAAAAAGTTTTTTTTCCTCATAACTAATGGAAAGTAGACAATAGAAACCCTAATTCCTGATTGTAATTTGAAGAACATTCAGGAAAGTGAGTGGGTGAAAATTCCCAGGCAAATACAGTTTGCTCATTTAATTTTATCTTGAATGTGCTTAAAAAAATTGTTTTTTGAGAAACAGTAAGATGATGTTCTTTCACAGAGTACTGAAATGTGGAGTATCCAATCTAATGACTCAGTTTCAAAGTCTGAATTATTTATTAGTCTTATTAAAAGGGGATAAAACTTCTGGTTCAAGATGGAGGAATGACATATTTATGTGATCTTCTTCCTAAGACCTCATTAAAATGACAATAAAGAAATAAAGAGGTATAATTGAGGAGCAATCAAGAGACACGAGGAAAGGGCCATCAGTGATCTAAATCTTTCAGTAAGTTTCCAGGAGACAAAGAAGAAAGTGGTAAGGAGAGGAAAAAACACAGTGGAGGCAACTCCAGCCTGAAGGACGCACGGAGAGGGCCATACCTGAGAAGGAAGCCAGTCTGCCTACAGATCCCAACACACAAGGACTCAGAAAATTCACTTCCCACATATCTTTCCTTAGGAAGCTACTTGGCAGTACGCCTCAGCAAGACAAAGGCATCAACCAAGGAAAAGCACTGGCATGCAGGAAACGGTGGTTTCCAAAGAGGAAAGTAATTACGGGAAGTCTCAGGGTGACAGCTGTGTAGCAGACCTGGCCAGCAAGCAAGAGGCTAGCAGGAAATTATCTGGGGGAAAAAAGGGAAGGGGCTGAGTATCTCATACTAACTTTGAGATTTTTGGCTAATATAAAGAGGCCTACCGTGCAAAAATAAAAAGAAAGAAAAACAATTAGAAAACCACTTTATTCATTTGAATGATTTGGCTGCAAGCTACAGGGAAACCAATGTGGCTTGAAGAATAAGGAATTTATTATCTGACATAACAAGGGCACTATAGGCAGGGAAGCTTCAGGGTTGCTGGTTAACTCAGTGGTTCTGGGTCTTCATCGAGCACATAAGTTCTTTCCAACTTTCTCTCTGCCAGCTTTACTTAGTAAGGTGTGTCCAAAAGCTAGCTCTTCTCCTAGTAGCAAGAAACCCCCTGTTCTCTCTCTTTTTTTAGAAGATTTTATTTTTATGTAATCTCTACACCCAACGTGGGGCTGGAACCTACAACCCTGAGATCAAGAGTCTAATGGTCTTCTGACCAAGCCAGCCAGGCGCCTTCCCACTGCTCTTTTTTAAGGTTCATATTCAATGTGATAGAACCCCAGAGAAGATACTATGCCTCTGCTGGAAAGAGGAAAACTTTCCCGGAAACCCTTAGCAGACATCCTTTCCTGTCTCATTGGCTAAAGGTGTGTCATGCGTTCCTTTAAACAATTGTTGGAAAGGAGAATGGAACCACTGCTACAGAGACTATTAATTGCCACTTGACAGCCTTCTCTTACTTCCTTCCTGTCTGTGACAGAACTACCCTGAATTTTATCTAGACATATAATCGACAAGCTAGGAACTACCTTTCCCAGCTTTCCTGGCTCCTAGGTGTAGCCACGTGACTAAATCCTGGCCAATAGGATGTGATTGGAGATGTTGTGGGCAATTTCTGGGTTATCCCCCTTTTTAAAAAAATTTCTGTGTTATTCCTTTAAAAGAAGTGCCTAGCTGACTCAGTCAATACAGAATGTGACTCTTGATCTCAGGGTTGTGAGTTCAAGTCCCACATTAAGTGTAGAGATTATTTAAAAATAAAATCTTAGGGTGCGTGGGTAGCTCAGTCATTAAGCGGCTGCCTTGGGTTCACGTCATGATCCCAGGGTCCTGGGATGGAGCCCCACATCGGGCTCTCTGCTCAGCGGGGAGTCTGCTTCTCCCTCTGCCCCTACCCGCCCCATGCTCTCTATCTCTCTCAAGCGCTTGCGCAAAAATAAATAAAATCTTTAAAAAATAAAATCCTAAAAAAAAAGGAAAAGAATTTATATGCTCTCCACTGCTTCATGTTTTCCCTTTTGCTAGCATGACGGTTTGGTGGTAGTGAGTGAGCTTCAAACATGAAGATGAGGGCAATTCCTAAGGAGATGAGAAAGCAACAGAGAGAAGAAAACCTGGGACCCAAGGCATTGTCATGAAGCTAACCCTCTTATATTTCTCCTCGTTTTGAATTTTATGTGATAGGGAAGTAAACTGTCCATTTATTCTGATCGCTATTAAAAAGCCAGAGCAATAACCTAGTTACTGCAATGGCCATGCTTCCCGTAGACCAGGGAGTCTCAAAGAATGGTGCCCAAAGTAGCAGAAGCAGCATCCAGAACCTAGAAGCTTGCTGGAGGGGTGCCTGGGTGGCGTCCGCCTTCGGCTCGGGTCATGATCTCAGGGTCCTGGGATCGAGCCCTGCATCGGGCTCCCTGCTCAGAGGGAAGCCAGCTTCTCCCTCTCCCACTCCCCCTGCTTGTGTTCCCTCTCTTGCTGTGTTCCCTCTCTTGCTGTGTCTCTCAAATAAATGAAATCTTAAAAAAAAAAAAAAAGAAGCTTGCTGGAAATGCAAATTCTTCAGCCTCACTCAGATCTATGGTGTCAGAATATCTGTGAATGTAGCTCAGCAGTCTGAGCTTTGACAAGCCTTCTAGGTCATTCTGACGCATACCCAAGTTTAAGAAACACTAAATAGCCCATGTGGGATCTTTTGTCTGGCTGAAAATAAAGCTGACTTCTCCTGAAAATTTTGGCTAGGTGATGAGGGTAGACACTTGAAGAACTCGGGGTCTTGTTAGATTCTGTTAAGTGAGGTTGGGATGGATGCTAGGCAGGCAACAAATAGCATGTGCCATTGTTATAATATAATAAATGCTGTTAACTGATTTTCAACTCTTAGAATTAATCTAAAGATTCACTTACATAGCTGAGTCTTGAACAACATGAGGGTTAGGGGTGCAAACCCCCATGCAGTCAAAAATCCCTGTATTAAAAAAATCCCTGTATAACTGTTGATTCCCCCAGAATTTAACTACTAATAGCCTACTGTTGCCTGGAAACTTTACCGATAACATAAACAGTGGATTGCTAATATTTTGTAACTTATATGTATGATATACTGTATTCTTACAATCAAGCTACAGAAAAGAAAATGTTAATAAAATAAGGAAAAGAAAATACACTTATATACTGTATTGTATTTACTGAAAAAAATCCACATATAAGTGGACCCGCACGGTTCAAACCTGTACTGTTCAAGGGTCAACTTTAGTTTCAGAGCAGAATGTAAAGGTCATGGCCACTATGAAAGTACAGATGACAGACTGAGTGATGGAAATCAAGTGGAGAGCTGAAAGAAAATGGAGAGAAGAGAGATAAAGTCAATAGCTGACAGAACAAGAAATGAAGGTGCTCATTTAAAATTATAACTGTAACCAAGAGAGGAACTCAAAATAAGGACACAAATTGGAAGCAGCCCGAGTGCCCATGGACTGATGAATGGATAAAGACGTGGATTATATGTACAATGGAATATTATTCAGTCATTAAAAAAGAAAAAAGAATGAAGTTGGGGCACCTAGTGGCTGAGTCTGGTTAAGTGTCCAACTCATGATTTTGGCTCAGGTCATGACCTCAGGGCCTTGAGACTGAGCCCCACTTTGGGCACCACTCTCAGTGAAGAATCTGCTTGAGATTTTCTCTCTCCCTCTGCCCCTCCCCCTACTCGCTCTTACTCTATCTGCAAAATAAATAAATAAAATCTTTTTAAAAGAATGAAATCTTGCCATTTACAACAACATAGATGGAGCTCGAGTGTTTTATGCTAAGTAAAATAAGTCCATCAGAGAAAGAGAAATACCATATGCTTTCAGTCATATGTGGAATTGTTTTAATAAATATTTTATTTATTTGGGAAAGAGAGCGAGTGAGCGAGCACGTGCCAGGGGAAGGGCAGAGAAGCAGACTCCCCACTGAACAGGGAGCCCGATGCAGGACTCGATCCCAGGACTCTGGAATCATGAAGGCAGACGTCATCAGACTGAGCCACCCAGGTGCCCCTCATGTGGAATTTAAGAAACAAAACAAATGGAGGGCGCCTGGGTGGCTCAGTCGTTAAGCGTCTGCCTTTGGCTCAGGGCGTGATCCCAGGGTGCTGGGATCGAGCCCCACATCAGGCTCTTCCACTGGGAGCCTGCTTCTTCCTCTCCCACTCCCCCTGGCTGTGTTCCCTCTCTCGCTGGCTGTCTCTCTCTCCGTCAAATAAATAAATAAATAATCTTAAAAAAAAAAAGAAAAGAAAAGAAACAAAACAAAGGGGCACCTGGGTGGCTCAGTTGATTTAGCATCTGCCTTCAGCTCAGGTCATGATCTCAGAGTCTGGGGATTGAGTCCCACATAGGGCTCCCTGCTCAATGGGGAGTCTGCTTCTCCCTCTCCACTGTGCTTCCCCCTGCTCCCTCCTTTTCTCTCTCACTCTCTCTCTCAAATAAATAAAATCTTTAAAAAGAATAGAAACAAATAGAGAAAGAGAGACAAGCTCAGAAACAGACTCTTAATTATAGAGAACAAACTGATGGTTACCAGAGCGGAGGGCTACAGGGGGAGGGTGAAACAGGTGATGGGAGTTAAGGAGTGACTTGTGATGAGCGCCAGGTGATGGACAGAATTGTCTAATCACCATATTCTACATCTGACACTAATATAACACTGTATGTTAACTGGAATTAAAATAAAACTTAAAAAATAAAACCCACAAATCTACCAGGAAAGAGGCTGGGGAAGAGGTAGAGCCAAGCTAAATTTTCATCTTTCATAGTAGGGAATCAACAGATAATTTCAGAAAATACTACATCAAGAAATAGCAATGCTAGCGTATTATTTAAAGACATGAGGCAATCACCGTAAGAACAAAAACAGAAGAGACTAGAATAGTTAAAAATAATTTTCTTTCTTGGGAGCGGGGCCTGCTTTTCGTTATTAACCCTTCTCTACAATCAATTCTTTTTTTTTTTTTTTAACTTATGGAATGTATTCCAAAGATGAAAATCTTAAAAATTATGTTTACAGAGGTGGTATACACTAGGCGGGAAAGAGTCCTCCTACAAAGAGTTCCTCTGAAAAGTGGGGTCACCAGGATATGTGCAGAGCCCCAAGTCTCTCCTTTCTTGTGAGGCAGCTTTCAAAATGGCTGGATTGGGACAGAGTTGCTGAGGAAAGGCCCCCTCCTCACTGGCACAGTCTCTGGACCGCTGTACGGAGTCCGCCTGTGGCCAGACTGAGAACCAGCGGAGTGGTCCGCTGGCAGTCCTGCTGCTGTCACCTTTTGTAGAATTTCCTCTCTTGACCAGCCCCGCTTTCCCATTCAGATGTGGGCACACAGCCTTAGTGGGGAACGGATGTTTGCACTAGGACACTCGTCCTCATTAGTCTCAGTCCTGATGGGGCGGCTCAACGTTTGCATCATGGAAAGTCACAGTATTTCAACAATCCATGGTCCCAAAGCACTCGAGCCGACAGTGAGGATGGCATATTGTATGAGGAGCAATTAAACCACGCCTCTCTTTAAGTTCAGTTGACATGTTTCTTCTCACCGTACCGTCATTTCTGTGATTTACTCTGTGCCCCAAATTACTTGTCTCACAAGTTGACGTCAGGCTCTCTGTTCTCAACACCACGTAATTACGGCTGGAAATGGGGGAGGCTGAAGCGGTTTGGCAGTAGCGTGCTGCAGGACAGCGGTTTTCAGACTGTTTGCAGTGGCGTCCCGGGGTGCTGCCGAGACACCTCCGTGGAGGCGCTCCAGCGAGTGGGAAGGAGCAGCCACGACTCTGGTTTCCAGCTCATTCCCACGCGAACCAGAGGAGCTGATCCTATCCTGTCTTCTGTTTTGGGAGGAAGAAGGTTCCAGGAATAAGTCCCTAGAAATCACTGGCGCTGTGACACAAACACTGGACTAGCGATCAGAAGGCCTGGGTGTGCACATTATTTCTCTCATCTACTTGATGGCTCTGCAACCAGAAGCAATCCTATGACTTTTGTTTTGTTTTGCTTTTTTTGTTTCCAGAGTTTGGCTTTATTTTGCAGTGCAGAAATCACGTGGAGCCACTTGAGACGGACATCGCTGAAGTGGAGGTTCTGTCCAATCAATACTGCATCGCAGCTTGCTCTGTGGAAGAAGCCACATCTGGGATACAAAAGAAGCTTCTACGTCTATGTGCTTTATGATAGGTTTCTTTCCCCTTTGCTCTCATCAGTTTTATAAGGTCAAAGCAGCGCACACAGGCTTCCTCCAAACTGACTCTCAGGGTCTGGAGTTGGGTTAGAATTTTAGGCCCATGTAACCCCAACTTGTGGCTGTGTTCCATGGGCACTGGCGTAATACTTGACAGGAGACACAAAATGTAAAGGTGTGGGGCAAACACGGGGATGCTGTCCCAAGTTATGGAATATTCAACTTGAAATCTCAATGCTAAGGGACATTTCCTGACTTGCAAAATGAAGATAATACTATGTCTCCTCCTATGTCACAAGATTAACTTTTTGCATCAGATAGAAAAGGTAAATTCTAGACTATTATAAAAACACAAAGGCTTATTATCTAGAATAGAGAAGAATGCAGTCTCATAAGAGTTCATTTAATTTGGTTAAGTATTGATGGAGGATGACCCAGACATATTTTTAGAGATTGGCCAGGAAAGCTATGGTCAATTATCCTGACTCAGTAGCTTTATTTAGTTATTTTTTTCCTTTTGAGCACTCTTTCCCCCTCAATTTGTTTTTAAATAGTCTCTAAGCCCAGCGTGGACCTTGAACTCACGACCCTCAGATCAAGACCGGAGCTGGGATAAAAAAATCGGATGCTCAACAACTGAGCCACTCAGGTGCCCCCTTCCCCCCGCAATTTGCATTAAATTGCATACACCGAAGAAACCTATACATACCCACAGTGGTAACTGCTATTTTCCTGTAATTAATTTCTCTAGAGATAGTGATAATCATCCTGAAATCCATGGCTCCCAAAGGCCCACTTTATTTTAAATGCAGCCTCTCAGTTCCTACAACAGGGAGGAAACAGAATGCAGCGAGATTGTAAAATTATACAACTCAGATGTGCAAAAACAACTTCAAGTTTGTTCCCTTCGCTCATTTGCGAGCAGCCTTCCCTCTCCCGCTCCACCCTCTCCACTTCTCAGGTAGCAAGAGGAAAGCTCGATGTTGTTTCTTTATATTATTTCCCTTTCTTCCCATGTATGCAGGTTTGTTTCAGTGTAAGCAACTGGTCCGAAGTTCAGCTTCCCATGAGGGCTGATCAAAATCTTTATTTGGTTGACTAAAAGTCTTCAGATAAAATACTCTATCTCGTAAATGTTGTCTCATCCACCTTTTCTTCTTTGATTTGGGAAAATGGGCAGGACTTATGTATCTTCTTGATGTCTTTCAGATAAAAGGTACTTGGATGGGGCAGTGTCCAGGCCTCTGCTGGCCTCAGGGGCCATGTCCCACGTGTGCTTGGTGAAGTTTGCTGCTAGAGAAGTTTAGGGCTTGGTCAAGTGCCCACCGGGCTCTCTCTGCTACAGTCAACCTCCTGGAGCTACACCTCACCCTCCAACCGAGCCCCTGCCCAGTGGGTCCGCCCAAGCCTCTGCTGCCAGGTCCTCCCACTCTTGCCCCTTTGGGACCCGCAGGGCTCCAGTCCTCAAGTCAACCACTTCTGCATCTTCCCCAAACCATGATACCCACCTGCGGGAGCGTCTGGGTCTGGTACCACTTCTTGAGAATCAACAGCAGCTTGGGTACCCATATCGCATTCTCCTCTGTCCCAACCATAGTTTGTCTCAGACCCCAAAAAGAACATTGGAACACACGTAACCCCGCAGTCTCATACCTCCAGCTCCTCTCTGGTCTGCAATGACCCTAGGAAGAAGGGCCGACTTTGTCCCTCCCCTTCCTGTCTGACAGAACATTCTCCTTCATCATATCCTCTTTCTTCCGGAGGCGACTCCTGCCCTTGCTCCCACAGTGGAAAGGGTTCAGGAAACAGAAACCAGCTTATCGTGAGGAAACACAGGCCAGGAATCGTTCAAAAACATTTTATCTGTTACAAGGGGGGAAAGAAGTCTCTAGGACAACAACGATTTGCCTCAGCTGGGAAAGGCCAGGACCTGGTGAAAGAGACTGCCCTTCACCGAGGGAGCTAGGTGCTCAGGTCGTTGCACGGGGTTCGCCCTGCCCTTACCAGCAGAGGTAGGAGGAACCCGGGCCAGGAAGGACCCAGGTATGCGAGGTCTGCGTCCCTAATACTTGGCACAGGATCTGCCTCATTAGATTCGCAGGGAATGTTACAATCGAGTGGACTAATTCTGGCCTTTGCCACTGACTCACTCTTTGGCTTTGTCAAGCTTTATTGGGTAAGTATCTGTTTTCCCTCTATAAAGGAGAGCTGATAGGGGCGCCTGGGTGCCTCAGTCGGTTAAGCACCTGCCTTCGGCTCAGGTCATGACCTAAGGGTCCTGGGATCCAGCCGGTGTGGGACTTCCTGCTGGGTGGGGAGTCTGCTTCTTCCTCTCCCTCTACCACTCCCCCTGTTTGTGCACTCTCACTCTCTCTCTCAAATAAATAAATAAAATCTTAAAAAAAAAAAAAAGTAGAGCAGATAATAAATAAAACCTACCTCGCGAGGTTTTTTTGAGTGTGAAAAAGAGATGGTATTGTCACCTGGTGAACTCAGAAACACAGGGATAAAAGATCCCTAATTCTTCAGTACCCCCAGATAGTAATAGGGTAGTGACTAACAAGAAATGCTTGCTTTCTCATTGGCATTCTTTAATAGAGTAGAAAGAGTAAGAAATTTTTTTTTCATGGAATCAATATAACTATTTTCATGTTGAAAGAGAAAAAATGTGGGGCTGCCTGGCTGGCTCAGTCCATAGAGCATGCGACTCTTGATCTCAGGGTTGTAAGTTCCAGCCCCACTTTGGGTATAGAGATTACTTAAAAACAAAATCTTTAAAAAAAAAAAAAAAAAAGGGAGAGAGAAAGAAAAATGTGGCGGGTAAACATTTTTATTCTTCAAGACCTGGCTCTTAATGCAGTCAAGTCCGCGAATTTCTGTCCAAAGCTCATTTTGTTCACTACTCGTTTTAACAATGAGATAAGTTTAGGATCATTAAGCAAAATTCTGCCCCAAAATTTGAATTGAGATTTGACTGGAATTTTGTTAAAACCGATTGTTAGAGTAATGAACCTTCTCATTCAGGTAGTTTCATTCACTTACTCAAATTAGTATTTTTCTCTGAGTACATTTTGAGGTTTTCTTCATAGAGTTTAGTGTATTTTTTGTTAGGAATTCTATAAGGTTCTTTTTTTTCCTACTATAAAAGAGACTTCTCTCCATATTTTAGCTGTTTATAGATGCTATACAGGAAGGTTACTATCCTCCTAAAAATTTGTTCTACGGTTGCCATAACACGGCAATAATAAATGATAAAATTATACCAGTTTCGAACAGTTGCCAAATGGCAGGCACTATGCTGTGTGTTTACATGTATTTTCCTGTTGAGTGTTCACAGTAACCCGATAGTTATTTGACATTATTGTCCTAATTTACAAATGAAAAAATTGAAGTTCAGTGAGATGAAGTAACACGCCCAGGGTCACTCAGTTCATTACTGAGCACTTAATTCATTCCCTTAGGTTTTCTAAAAGCACGATCATATTTATACGAAATAAGCATTTTGTCTACTCCTTTCCAAGAGTTCTGTCTCCTGTTTTTGTTTCATGCTGCCCTGAACTGGTCAGAATTATAGTAAAATGTTAAATAATGATCATCTCTTAAGTGTTGCTGAAGCCTCATACCCTGCGTGGAACCAGACTCCCTGGCACTGACTGTGCACCAGACAGTCTGAGTCTAGAACTGATGCTCTCAACCACGCTACTGATTCAGGAACTACTCTCGCATGTTCCATGTCACTCTAGCACTCTAGCATGATCCTCATGCTTCAGACTTCTTCCTGTACCGTCTCCCCCAAGTTTCCTGGCTTTGTAGCCAAGCTTTATGTCCAAGTCTAGCCCCGGTTGGACTGGTGGTCCTGTTTACCCTGGATCTTACTTGGAACTTCCTCGTGACACTGCTTCCAGTAATGGTCTCTTGGCTCTACCAATGAAACTAAATAAAGAGGTGTTCTATCTCTGTGTCTTCTTTAGGCCTCAAGACCCCATTCTTATGTAAGCCCACAGTTTCCTTTTTCCAACATACACCATGGAAGTCTCTCCCAACTTCCCTTTAAAATATCTTTGAAGACAACAACAAAAAAGAGGAATTAGTAAGATCGTTTTGTTAATTAAAAACTCACCATACCTAATGTCAGAAAGACTAAGGAGAAGTGATACTCTTCTACTCTACACTTCCATATTCTTTTTAAAGGGCAACGTGACAGTCCATGTAAAAAAAAAAAAAAAAATCATAGAATTTTACATATTCCTTGACCAAGAAATCTCACTTGCTGGAATTTATCCCAAGTCATCATGGATGAACACAAATATATTTCTATACAAGTCTTTATTTCAATATGATTTATGATGGTTAAAAATTTGTAGACTCTAGATGTCCAACAATGAATGGTTTGTTAAATAAATTATACTACATCCAGAGGAATATTTCATAACATGGGAGAGTTCACAATATACAGTTAGGTGCAAAAAGTATATCGCAACTCCACATATGGAGTATAATCCCGTCTTTGTTATATAAGGATATATTCGTTTCTCTATAACTACATGACTATAAATATCTATCGTCTATTTGTATATTTATAAATCACTATAGAAATCACCACAGAAAACAGAAATATATACCCCCCAATATTCAATTTTGTAATAATTGTGTCATTGTGTAATTATGAAGAAATATGGTGTATTTCTTCTTTTTGCTCACTGAATTCTGAATTTTCTACAATTGACACACATTACATTTGGAAGAGGACAAAAAGTTACTCTTAACAGCCGTTTGTTAATTAGGTTTTGGCAAAGAGACACAAACTCTAGGGCTCACCTAAGATAGAAGGGTTCTTAAATCTCCCCAGACTGTCTCGAGCTGAGTGGTTCAGTGTTAATGGTGAAGCTGTATTCCACAGTTATTCAGGAGCTAGAAGATTTCCTTCACCTTGTGCTGCTCTTACTGGGTTTATATCCTTTCCACTGGGTAGAAGCTGGCTAACCTCCACATCCATATTCTAGCCCACAGGAGAGTCCAGGACAAGTAGATCTGTCTATAAGGAGGTGACCTGGAAGCTGCACACTTCGTTTCCATTCACTATGGACTTCACCCTGGTCACATGACCACACCAATCTGCGAGGCAGGCTGTGATCTAGAGCTCCCAGCCACAGAGACATGTTCAGCTAAAATTCAGGGTGAGGAACTCTTCCTATAATGAAGGAGGAGGAACGAATAGTGGGAATCAAGTAATAGACCCTTCCCCCAGATACTATAAAGCTACAATAGTTAAAATACTGTAATACTGTGGTACGAGAATAAATAAAATAATGGAGTAGACCATGTAAACCAGAAACAGACTCAAATTCACTTAAGATTTAAGCATATTAAAAAAAAAAAGGTAGCTTTTCAAATCAGGATGGACTGACAGAATGAATTATTCAATCGGTGATGTGGAGAACTGGATAACCATTTGGAAAAAAAAAATTAGGATAACAAAATGTATTCCAGATGTCTTAAATACTTAAAGTGCTATAGGGAAATATTGATGAAAATGGTGACCAGATTGTACTTCTGCTTTAGTTGGTTCCCCATTCCACAGATCTCTGGGCCTTATTGAGCTTAATTATCTCTTCATTGACCTTTGGCAAACAGAACTGCAAGTCATGTGCCACATGGAAGGCCATGTTTGTCTTAGGTCAGAAGAGTGCTTTCTACTTTGTTTTTTTCTGTTGGTTTGTTTGTATCCTTTCTTTGATCCTTTTTCCTTTATGTCGATCTTATGTGTTGCTAAATACAACGTGTAAAACAACTAATCCACGTAATGACTTCCAAGTTCCACCTGAGACCACCCTAAATGCATCTGATTGTATTCGCTGCATATAAAAAGAAGTCTCCAACTCAACACCACCAAAAAAACTCTATTAAAAAATGCGCAAATGACTAGAATAGACATTTCTCTAAGGATAATATGTAAACAACCAGCAAAGATATGAAAAGTTGCTTAACATCACTAATCATTAGAGAATACAAGGACACCTAGCTGGCTCAGTTGGCAGAGCAGGTGACTCACAACCTCAGTGTCATGAATTCAAGCCCCACATTGGGCATGGAACCTACCTAAAAAAGAAAAAAATAAATAAGAATGCAAATCGAAATCACAATGAGATATCACCTCATACCACATTCTACCCACTGATAGTAGGATGGCTAATATTAAAAATTAAAAAACAGAACAAAACAGAAAATTAAAGTATTGATAAGGATATGGAGACATTGGAACCTTTGTGCGCTGTTAGTTGAAATGCAGCTGCTATGGGAAACAGTATGGCGGTTCCTCAAAAAATTAATAAAAATAGAACACCATATGATCGAGCAATCCCACTTCTGAGACACAAACTGTATGACTCCATTTATATGAGGTATCTAAAGTAGACAAATTCATAGAAACAGGAAGTAGAATGGTGGTTACCAGGGGTCGGGGGAAGAGGGAAACGGGGAGTTGTTGTTTAATGGGTACAAAGTTTCAGTTTTGCAACGTGAAAAGAGGTCTGGAGACTGGTTGCACAATGTTAGTATACTTAACACCACTGACCTATATACTTAAAATGGTTAAGATTTTAAGTATAAAAAACACATGGTTTGTGTTATATGTTTTTTACCATAATTTTTAAAAATCTCATCACAGAATCTGTGGTTTCAGATCGCAAGAATCAGAAACAGAGAATTCTTATATCTGAGCTATCCAACATGGTAGCCACCAGCCACATTTGGCCAACTGACTGAGCCACTCAGGTGCCTCAAGTAAAAATATATTATTAAAGTTAATTTTAGGGGTGCCTGGGTGGCTCGGTCAGTTAAGCATCCCACTCTTGATTTCGGCTCAGGTCAGGATCTCAGGGTCGTGGGATCAAGCCCTGAGTCAGGCTCTGCGCACTGGGTGTGGAGCTTGCTTGAGAATCTCTCTCCCTTTCCCTCTGCCTCTCCTCCCTCAAAAAAAGTATTACCCATTTCTTTTTACTTTTACTTTTTTTAAATGGGGCTACTAGATTTGGCAGAGATTTTGGAATTATCAGACCAGGAATTTTAAATAACCATGAATAATATGTCAAGGAGTCTAGTGCAGAAGGTAGACAACATAAGAACAGCTGCGTGATAAGAGCAGAGAGATGGAAACTCTAAGAATCAAAAGGAAATGTTAGAAATCAAAACCTGTGGCAGAAATGAAGAATGCCTTTGATGGGCTCATCAACAGACTACACATGAAAAAAGAATCAGTGAGCTTGAAGATATGTAAGTAGAGACTTCCCAAACTGAAACTCAAAAAGAAGAAATGAATGAACAAGATGGAACAGAATATCCAAGTACTGTGGGACAATTATTAAAGGTGTAACATATAGCGACTGCAATACCTGAAGGAAAAGAAAGGAAAAAAAATAGAAGAAAGACTTAAAATAATCATAGCTGAGAAACTTCCAAAATTTATGAAACACAAAACCACAGATTCAGGAAGCTCAGAGAATACCACACAGGATAAATAACAAAAAATGTACACATAGGCATATAATATTCAAACTTAAGAAAATCTGAGACAAGGGGCAAATCTTGAAAGAAACCAGAAAGGGGAAAAAAAAAACGCCTTATCTATAGAGGAACAAGAATAAGAATTACATTGGCCTTTTCTTAAAAAACCATGCAAGCAAGAAGAGAGTGGAGTAAAATAAAGCATTGAAAGAGGGTGGGGGGATGGGATAGCCGGGTGATGGGTATTAAGAAGGGCATGTGTTGTGATAAGCACTGAGTGTTATACGCAACTAATGAATCACTGAACACTGCATCAAAAACTAATGATCTACCATACAGTGGCTACCTGAACATGATAGATGATAGATAGATAGATAGATAGATAGATAGATAGATAGATAGAGCATTGAAAGAAAAAGCCAGCAACCCAGAATTCTGCATCCAATAAAATTATCTTTCAACAGTGAAGAAGAGGGGATGCCTGGGTGGCTCAGTTGGTTAAGCAACTGCTTTCAGCTCAGGTCATGATCCCAGGTCCTGGGACCGAGCCCCACATCGGGCTCCCTGCTCAGCAGGGAGTCTGCTTCTCCCTCTGCCTTCTGCTCCCCCTGCTTGTGCTCTTTCTCTGTCTCTCTGACAAATAAATAAAATCTTTAAGAAAAAAAAGTGAAGGAGAAATAAAAACTTTCTCAGACAAGCAAAAATTGAGGGAATTTTTCTCTATAAGACTTGCCTTGTAAGAAATGTTAAAAGAAGTGTTTTAGAGAGAAGGAAAATGATAAAGGTCAGAAAATCTGATCTACATAAAGAAAGAGAGTCTGAGAAATGAAGCATTGAGAAATGAAGGTAAAATAAAAATTTTAACTTTTTAATTTTTTTATTCTTAACTGATCTAACAGATAACAGTTCAGAATAATAACAGTAATGATATATAGTACAATTCTAGCTTATGGATAAGTAAATTGTATGACAACAATATCATAATGGATGGGAGGGAGGAATTAGAGATATCCTTTACAGGGTACATATACATAGCACTACCTATGAAGTGGTATAATATTATTCAAAAGTGGACTTAAATTAGTTGTAAGTGTATATTGCAAACTCTAAGGCAATGACTAAAACAAAAACTTTTAAAGAAGAATAATTGATACACTAAGAGAGGAGAGAAAAATCGAATCATATAAAATGCTCAATTAAAAATGGAGAAGGCAGAAAAAGAGTGGAAGACCCAAAAAACAAAACAAAGAACAACAACAACAACAACAAAAAACCCATCCACACACAAAAACAAAGAACAAGAACAGTAAATAAAAAACAGTCATAAATATGGCATATATTAACCCGGGTATATCAATAATCACTTTAAGTGTGAATGATCTAAATATACCAATTAAAAGAGACTATCAGAGTGGATAAAAAGAACAAGACCCAGCAATATGTTGTCTCCAAGATTAAATATAAAGACAGATTAAAAGTAAAGAGATATACCACGTTAACACTGAACAAAAGAAGATGGCAGTAGCTATTTTAATTTAAGACAAATTATGTCCTGCAATATATTGAGAGGCAGTACTCATGCCTAGGCTCATAGCTCTAGCAGAAGTGTTTGAGGAAAGTCAGAATGTTTATTATATTGTTGCTTTTCTGTCTTTAGCTAAGTCCTATGAGAGGGATGAGTCCAGGCAAGAGTCAGTCAGGTTTGAAAGCAGAGTGAAATGGAATACATTTCTACTAAGGATGCTTGGTAAAACCTTTCTCAAGTGCTCTTTACCAGTCAATGGGAGCCAGCCAGATTAATAAAGTTTGGTTGCTTTCCAACCTAAGCCAGTTGCTTCACATGGCATTAGGTTATCCATGATATTCTGAGTGTGGATATGAGCCATGTACCAGCCAGTGAGTAAAGGGGAGGTTCCTCAGGTTTTCCAGACACCATGTGTGGTTGTGGTTACTTGACCAAGGAGTTGAATGGAAGGAAATATACAAGAAATGTATTAAGACTCCACAAGAGGGGCACATGGGTGGCACAGTTGGTTAAGTGTCTGCCTTCAGCTCAGGTCATGATCCCAGGGTCCTTGGGATCGAGCCCCACATTGGGCTCCCTGCTCAGCGGGGAGTCTGCTTCTCCCTCTCCCTCTGCCTCCTCCTCCCTGCTCCTGCTGTCTCTGTCTCTCTCTCCCTCTCTCCCAAATAAAGAAATAAAAATCTTAAAAAAAAAAAAAAAAAGAATCCACAAGACTGGCCTTCAAGAACTTATAATTCTTCAACCCCTAAAGCAATACCCAGGGCCCCCACAACTGAACCTATGCGGGAGCATATGCTTCAATACCACTTCAGATGTGGCTATGAAGGATAATTGATTGAAGAACCTTCCAGGGACAAAGCCAAAAGCCACAGAGGGTGATGAAGAAAGGAGACTGCCTGGCAGAGCTGGGGTCTAATGGGGAAACACACTTTATTGCCAGGCAGGGAGCCTTTTGCCTTAGCAAGCCTTACACCATCGCTGTAGTTCAATGATTGCTGTTTCCCTCCCTTCCCTCTCTTCTGAAAGAGGATTCTTATGATCCCATTCCTAATTCACCGCTGTTTTTGGTGAGTGGAGGTGGGGAGGACAGATAATTTGTTTTTCAGAAGATGCTCACGTGAAAGAGTCAGAGTGTCCTAATGGCGGAATGTATGCCCCAGAGATCCTAGATTTTGAACTGAATGCAGTGGTCAGATGGAAATTTGTGTTGTTTCACTTGAACAGAGGACAGTATGTTTTATATTAGGAAGAAGGCTGAGCATGTAGAATTGGCTGATGGGGGGGTGGGTTGTAGGTGGGACTGTATGCATTTTCCCCTCTTCCTCTAGCAATAGAATTAGCAAATTTTAGATTAGCACATGGCCATTCAGCCAAAGGCTCTATTTCTCAACCTCCTTAGCAGCTGGGTTTGACTATGTGACTTGGTTCTAGTTAATGGGATGTGACAATTCATATATACCATATATTCTTATTCTTAAGCTATTAAAAGAAATAAGCATGCCTGCCCTGTTCCATTCTCTCTCCAGTGTCTGAAAAGTTGATAGGTAGCAAGAGCTAAAGCAGGCATCTTAGATTACAAGAGAGCAGCCACAGGGGTGCCTGGGTGGCTCAGGTGGTTCAGCGTCCGACTCTTAATTTTGGTTCAGGTCATGATCTCAGGGTTCTGGGATCAAGGAGCGTTGGGCTCCTTGCTTAGTGGGGAGTCTGCTGGGGACTTCTCTCTGGTCCCTCTCACTCTGCCCCTCCAACTGCTCATGGTCTCTTGCACACGCGTGCACTCTCTAAAATAAATAAATTTATCTTTAAAAGAAAAGAAATGTTGCCATGGTAGAGCAACAAAATAGAAGGATGTAACCCTCAGCACTTCAGAGCTGCAGTACTAGCCTTGGAGTGCTTATATTCAGACTGACGCAGAGAGAAATAAAGTTCTTTCCTATTTACTTGCGTCTTTGTTAAAGCAACTAAACCTTATAACCTAATTAATGCAGGTTTATGATCAAGTATATCTCATTACACTGTAACTCTTTTTCTTAATTTTGAATCTTTTTATTATAATCAATCAGTAATAATACGAAGAATATCTGGGAGTAATAACATGTAACAAGTCTCTACTATAATCCAAGGGCTGGAAGTTCAACCAACCCTTACAGGATCTAAAACAGGAATTAGAGAAAATGTCAGGAAATGGGGTTATTCTCATCTCTGCTTCTACAGAGCAGATTTTCTCTACTTTGGTTGGTATATGACCCAATATAACTGAACTGGCCCCACCTTTACATCATTTCCTAACAGAGACAGAATGGGACCTCCTTTCTAATTCCAGAGTTCTCAGGATAGGGAATCTGGCCTAGCTTTGGCTAGGGTCTACTTAATCCAATCATCCCACAGACTGGTTTTAGAGAATAAAGTTCTCAGAAAAGGTTGGTGTCAGCTTCATAGATAACCTATGGGTCTAATATATGATTAATTTATGTTTCTGTCTTTTGCATTATACTTTGTTGCAAGGTATAAAGAAACAGGAACTCCTATTTGTTGCTGGTAGAAATGCAATTTTGCATTGTGAAGTGGAATCTGGCAACATTTAAGAAAACCACACATATTCATTTTTGACACAGCAATTGCACTTCTAGGAAGTTGTCCTCAGGATACATCTTCAATACTGTGAAAATACATATGCACTAGATTGTTCACTGCAAAACTGTTTGTAATTGCAGTCTAAATGTCCAAACATAAGAAAGTAACTGAAGCTTGGTGCATTCATACAATGGAGGACTATGGAACTACTAAAAAAAAAAAAAAAAAAAAGTAAAGTTGATCGCTATAAACTGATGTGGAGTGATTTCCCAGAATATATTTCTTAAGTGAAAAAAGGAAAGTAAAAAAAAAAAGTATCTATGGCAGTTCTCAAAATGTGCTTCACAACCTGAGCGTCCCTGAGACTCTCTGTGAAATCAAAACTATTTTCATAGTACTGCTTACTAAGCCATCATTTGTCTTTTTTCACTATGTTGGCATTTCACTGATGGTGCAAAAACAATGAGGGTAAAACTGTTGGGGCCACCACAAATCAAGCTTGTGACAAGCACACTTTACTGCAATATACTCTTGGGGGGGGGGAAGACAATTTTGTCTTGATGAAGCAGTAAAAATTATTAATTTTACTGAAACTTGGCCCTAAGTACATGTCTTTTCAATATTCCGTGACTCAATGGGACGTATACATGAGTCACTTCTGATGCACACAGAGTATGATGGTTACCTCAAGGAAAAGTATTTCTGCTGTTGTTTGAGTTACAAGCTGAACTAGCCACTTCTTCATGAAACACCATTTCTACTTGACAAACTATTGTTATTCAGACATGGGTATTTGACAGTTTTTTTTTTCTTCTCAGATATGACTGAAGTGAGCCTATTGCTTCAAGCAAAACAACTGATAGTATATATTACCAATGGTAAAATTCAAACTTTCAAGTCAAAATTAGAATTTTGGAAAAGTCTCATCCACTACCATGGGGTTTTCAGCTTACTGATGCAGCTGTAAGACTTTTCTGATGGGTTCAGAGATGATATTAAATCAAACAACTGTTGATACTGTACAATGCAACATACCAACATTTGCGAGATCCATGTACTTAAGTGAACCATAATTTTCTAAATGACCAAAGCATGATGGTACAAAATCATGCATGGTTAAAAGTACTATCAAAGTATAAAGTAGATCAATAGATTTTAATGTAATAGACTTTTTAAAAGTTCATTGATATGGCTTCAGATTCCACATTGCAACTAACTTTTAAGAAACTATCACTATTGTGTTTTAAAGTAATATCTAAGAACATGCACAATACCTGAAAAAACTGTTAAAATTCTCTTCCCTTTTCCAAAGACACGTCTATTTGAGACTAGCTTTTCTTTCCACACTTCTACCAACACAACATACTGCAGGACATCATTTGAAGCAGAAAGAGAATCCAGCTGCATTCTATTAAGGCAGACATTAAAGAGATTTGCAAAAAAAATTGTAAAACAATGCCACCTTCCTTCTATTTTTTTTTTTTAAAGATTTTATTTTATTTGACAGAGATAGAGACAGCCAGCGAAAGAGGGAACACAAGCAGGGGGAGTGGGAGAGGAAGAAGCAGGCTCATAGCGGAGGAGCCTGATGTGGGGCTCAATCCCACAACGCCGGGACCACGCCCTGAGCCGAAGGCAGACGCTTAACCGCTGTGCCACCCAGGCGCCCCCACCTTCCTTCTATTTTTTTTATTTGAGAAAGTCGGGTCATTTTTCACAAAAATATGTTTACATTTTAGGAGCTTATTATTGTTAATTTTAATTGAACTAGTACATAAATGTTTTTATGATTTCTCAGTTTTAATTTCTTTTTTTTTTTTTAAGATTTTATTTATTTACTTGACAGAGAGAGGGACAGCCAATGAGAGAGGGAACACAAGCAGGGGGAGTGGGAGAGGAAGAAGCAGGCTCCCAGAAGAGCATGGAGCCCAATGTGGGGCTCGGTCCCAGAACCCTGGGATCACGCCCTGAGCTGAAGGCAGATGCTTAACGACTGAGCCACCCGGGCACCCCTCAGTTTTAATTTCTAATGCAGTAAATACAATGGATATCACTCACATAAACAAAAGCTCTTTGCTTCTTCAATACTTTGTAATAGTGTGAGGAGACCCTGAGATTAAAAAGTTTGAGAACTGGTAATCTATAGTGTACTATCACATAATAAAGAAATATACATATATTTACTTATTTTTTTGCAAAAAGAAACACAGGAAGAAAACACTAGAAACTAACAATTTTGGGAGTGCCTGGGTGGCTCAGATGGTTGGGCATCTGCCTTTGGATTGGGTCACATTCCTGGGGTCCTGGGATCGAGCCCCGTGTTGGGCTCCCTGCTTGGCAGGGAGTCTGCTTCTCCCTCTCCCTCTGCTGTTCCCTCTGCTTGTGCTCTCTCGCTCTCTCCGTCAAATAAATAAATAAAATCTTAAAAAAAAAAAAAAGAAAGAAAGAAACTAATAATTTTGGTTACCTAGAGGGGTTACCTACATGGTGGGAGGAACCTACAGGACTGACCCTTCTCTATAAACCTGACACTTAATACTGACTTTGGAACCATGCTACTGTTTGTTTTGTTTTGTTTGTTTACGATTTTATTTATTTATTTTGACAGAGAGAGAGAGTGCACGAGCAGGGAGAGCAGCAGAGGGAGAAGCAGACACCTAACCAACTGAGCCACCCTGGCGCCCCCATGCTACTGTTTTAAATACAAAAAATAATGACAAAATCAAAAGGATGTGAGGCAACCATAAAATAGGATACACACTTTTAAAATAAACCTAAATGTATTTCAAAAGAATAATAGTCACGTTGAAGAGGGTGAAGGAAAGACTAACTTAAGTAACTTTTAAATGTAGTATTTTTACCTCATACACCTAGACTAAAGACAAAAAACAAATATTGAATTATAATAGCAGGTTTATTCTTTGCAGAAGTGTGGTTGATATATTCTAGAATTGAACATGTGCTAATTGCTTAAGAGCAAGGGGACACAGGTTTCTCCCTGTTAGAGAGGAGAGTTACAACTATGAAAACCGGGAAGACCGAAATGAGTCTTGTGCTGTTGGACTGAAACTATGAATTCATGGTTTTCAGCATATGGATACAGGTGTGTGTGTGCGCACATACCCACCTCTGCCCCCTCTAATAGGTCCTAAAATTAATGATACTCCAGTAGTTATAAGCACACCTAGAGCCCAGGAGTTGGTTTCTAAATAACTTCTCTACTGAAAATAACTAGCATTTCTTGGAGAAATAATTGATTCCAGGGCTGGGACAGGGAAAATCAGTATGAGTCCAGAACATTTTCCCATACCAGAAAATAAAAAGGCCTCAAAAAATGCCAGAGTCAAGTCAAAAGGATATGGTAATCAGTTTGAGGAGCTCCCACTGGCCAAATATGAGACAATTCGAGCATCAAAATAATTAATAGTGATTGGTTAAAACCCACTGAATAGAAGGATTCCACAAATCTATGCTGATATAAATAAACAAGCAAACAAACAGGGAAGGAAAAGCTCTTAGTAGAACAGTAGTAGAATGCCAACAAATAAATGCAAAAGAAATGGTGCTAGAAATTGGTAAATATGGGGGTGCCTGGGTGGCTCAGTTGGTTAAACATCTGCCTTCTGCTCAGGTCTTGATCTCCAGGTCCTGAGATCAAGACCCACGTTGGGTTCCCAGCTCAGGAGGGAGTCTGCTTCTCCTTCTCCCTCTGCCTCTCCCCCGCTTGTGCTCTCTCTGTCTCTCTCTCCAATGAATAAATAAAATCCTTAAAAAAAAAGAAATTGGTAAATGCGATAGTAATATTTAATTCAAGCTAGAATCACAAGGAATTGGACACCAACTTAACCAAGTAATTAATGTTACCAGTAAGGACAAGTCAACATTGAAATCAGGTGTCACCTAATACAATGTACTGAGGAGGGCATAATGTCACTTTTGCGATATATCTGTCAAAAATGCACAGTCGTGATCTAAGTATGAAGAAACGTGAGACAATGCCAGCGTGAGTGTGCCATTGTAAAATAACAGGCCTTTACTCTTCAAATATGACAAGGTTATGAACGAGAAAGACCATCTGTTCCAGATGAAAGGAGACCGAAGAGATACACTGACTAAATACAACGTGTGATTCCAGGTTGGGTCTTAGCCCAATTTCTGCTTTCTTATGAAAAACATTTGACATGATTTGACAACTAGCAAAATATGAATCTGGTCCATATTTTGGGTAACAGCATTATATCAGTGTTAGTTTCCTAATTTTTTTTAAAGACCCATTTATTCATTTGAGAGAGGGACAGAAAGAGAGAGCTTGAGCGGGAGGGAGGGGCAGAATCCTCAAGCAGATTCCCTGCTGAGTGAACAGCCTGACGTGGGGCTCCATCCCAAGACCCTGAGATCACACCCCAAGACAGAACCAAGAGCTGGCCACCCAGCTGACTGAGCCACCCAGGCGCCCTGTTAGTTTCCTAATTTTGATCATTGTATTATGTAAGGAGATGTCCTTCTTCCTAGGAAATAAACACTGACGTATTTTGAGCCCAAGGGGCAACATATCTGCAACTTATTCTCAGCCTATTCAAGAAAAAAGGGACATATCTGTGGGAAATGGTTGTGTGTGTGTGTGAGAGAGTGTGTGTGTAAAATAATGAACCAAACATGAAGAATATGGGCGGTGAAGAGTATATGGGAGTTCTTTGTACTATTCTTACCACTTTTTTTGTAAAGTTGAAAGTGTGTTAAAATAAAAAACCATAAAACAAAAGTAAATGAGAAAGTAAGGAAATTCAGACACATGCTCTAACATGGATTGGACCTTAAAGACATTATGCTATGTCGAATAAGCCAGCGTCAAAAGCATAAATATTGTATGATATCACTTATCTGAGTAAAGTCATAGAGACAGGAAGCAGAAAACAGGTTGCTAGGGGCTGGGGAGAGGGAGGAACGGGGAGTCAGTGTTCAGTGGGTACAGACTTTCAGTTTAGGGTCCTGAGAAAAGTTCTAGTGCTGGTGACGGTGGCCCAAGGTGGTGAAGGCACTTAATGCCACGGAATTGTACACTTAAAAACGTACCATAATAATTTACCACACATACAAAAAAAGGAAATGAGGGTCGATAGCCCCAGATTCATAGTTTCACCCCACAACACCAGCGCTCCTTCCCCAGAATGGATTACAAACTGCAGATTCATTCAACAAAGCGTTTAAGGAAGAGCCTCCTTCCAGACCCGAGATGTCATAACATCTTGCCAGTCACAGTAAGAAACAGCCTATTTAAATAATGGTTCTGAGCTGGCTCCGGAAGTCATCTCAGTCACTGCAGTAATGAGCCTACAGCCCGTCTGCAGGCATCCCAAGGACGGTGACCAAGAAAGCAAGCATTTTGGGGCGCCTGGGTGGCACAGCGGTTGGGCGTCTGCCTTCGGCTCAGGGCGTGATCCTGGCGATCCGGGATCGGGCCCCACATCAGGCTCCTCTGCTATGAGCCTGCTTCTTCCTCTCCCACTCCCCCTGCTTGTGTTCCCTCTCTCGCTGGCTGTCTCTATCTCTGTCGAATAAATAAATAAAAGCTTTAAAAAAAAAAAAAAGAAAGCAAGCATTTTGCAAGCCTTTGCCTGTTGCACCCTTTGAGCTCTGCAGTGTGACCAGGAAAATTAAAGCAAAGTGAAAACAGGGGGTCTCTGCAGTCTGAATTCTAGCTCCGGCCTGGCCGGAAGTAGGCCCACCATCCCCTCGAGGTTACTCATTATTTGTTTATAGTATCAACAATGGTAAAGTGTTTTCTATACTTCAAGTGTTTGTCCTACGTGCCTGGAGAGCATCAAATATCAAGGCGCCAGAAATCCTGTCTTATTTTTTAGAAGCTTCGAGTACCAAGTGAAAACGATCATTTTCCTTCCCACAGCGACAATGACATTTCAGGCCTTCCATTTTTTCCCCAAGCCTTCAATTTTTGAAAACCCCTTTAAGCGGACTCTTTGCCTCTAATTCATTCTGGAGAAAATGGAAAACTTCGTCCTCCAAACGTGTTGCCAAATACTCACTGTTTCCTACAGAATAAGGCCCCGCACTTCACCTTAGCCTAGCAGTTTGACCTCAATATGTATTTTGAGGTTTTCCTTCCACGAAGCTGTCTTCTGTATCCACCAAATTAGACCACCAAACCTTAGAATAAATCCCCCAAACGAGTGCACCCATTTTCAAGACTTTAAATATACACTGGTGAGTCGTTCACTTTCTTCAGCTTTTTAAATCACTGAATGACTCATCTTTTCTCCTCCTTTGAACTCTCGGGCACATTCATCTATTGTTCTTTGCTTACTTAATTTTCACACCAACCAGCTTCACACGGCACACACAGTGAGCACTCCAGAATATCTGTCCGTATGTGCCAAGTGACTTAATACCACTACTTCATTTCCCACGCAGAACCTCTCATTGCACCTAGAACCGGAGGCCAAGGTCTTTTCTTTAACTTAAAAAATAACACCTACCGGTTTCCACGATGATAAAAGTCAGTCGGTCCAAGCTCACTGCAGAAAACCTGCAAGAGGGCTCCTGGGTGGTTCCGTCCGGTAATCGTCCGCCTTCCGTCCAGCTTTAGGCTCCTTGCTCATCAGGGAGTCTGCTTCTCCCTCTCCCTCTGCCTGCCCCTCCCCCTGCTCCCGCGCACGCGAGCTCGCGCTCCCACGCTCTCTTAAATAAATAAATAAACAAACAAATAAATAAATAAATAAATAAAGTCTTTTTTTAAAAAAGAAGAGAAAACCTGCAAGAGAGAGGGGAAGCGTAATCTCACAACTCGGACATAGGCGTTATTGATGTCGACAGACTTGATACAACAGATAAAGCTGAATTCTAGAAGCACACAATTTTATTTTTGTTTTGTTTCCGTGGACACTGAAATCGTGTCTGGAGTGGATGAAGGTTAGAGTGCAGATCTACAGGCCCCCAGCTAAAAGAAAATAAATCTTCAGTTTCAGTAACCTGGAAGAAAGAATACAAACTCTTGAATGTCCTCCAAACTTTCTCAGCTTTATTTCTCGAGAACAATCCAAACCTGGGACAACTGCTCTGTGTGAGTGGCAGGCGGTGGGGGTGGAGGTGAGGCCTCTAATCCTACAGCTAATCAGCTAATCGATGAGGAATGAATGTCAACTTCCCATTCCAGCATTGTAAGGTTTTTTTCCCCAGCTTAGACCGCCCGTTACCAGATAAGGATTCCTTAACAGTAACTTTGCTAAATCTTCTTTTCACAGCTTGTAGTCCAACAAACTAAATTTGTGTTATTTTTTTCCCTGAGATTAGAGGGTTCTTTTTGCATTTTTCATGCAAGTTACGATTTACAAAATAAGATATTTTGGAGAAATGGGAAAAGCAAGTGTATGTTAAAAGGAAACTTTTCCTAAACAATATCATTAGTATGAAAAGCGGGGACTTTATTCTGTGAATTGGATTTCAAAGCTACAAAGAAGGGCTTGTATCTCAGACTTGGGGGGGGAGGGTCTCAAGAATTCTTGGAGGCTCAACAAAATGTCCACAGAAGGCAAAGCCCTGTGCTTACAGAATCATTAATCCCTTTGGAAAATGCACTTTGCAATCAGACAAATAAGAAGTGACAAGTGACTGATGAAGTAGAAGTTTGTGTAGGCTTTTTCTATATTCTTAACCATAAAGAAGCTGGTAGATGAACATATGATTTTATTAGATGAAAACAAAGTGAACCTTACTCTAGACCCTTTTTTGAAAAGGTTGTTTCATTTAAAACTAAGGGGCACCTGTCTGGCTTAGTCCATAGAGCATGGGACTCTTCATCTCACGGTTGTGAGTTCGAGACCCACATTGGGTGTGGGGCCAACTTAAAATTTAAAAATAAATAAATAAAACTAAATAAAATAAAACTAAATGGGATTCTTGCGAAGTACAAAATATTTAGAACAAATCACAGATTCCTGATTTCCAAAGAGAGATAATGTGTCCAAGAATTATGAGACGGGGCGCCTGGGTGGCTCAGTCATTAAGCATCTGCCTTTGGCTCAGGGAGTGATCCTGGCGTTCTGGGATCGAGCCCCGCAACAGGCTCCTCCACTGGGAGCCTGCTTCTTCCTCTCTCACTCCCCCTGCTTGTGTTCCCTCTCTCGCTGGCTGTCTCACTCTATCAAATAAATAAATAAAATCTTAAAAAAAAAAAAAAGAATTATGAGACAGAGAGACAGAAGGAAGGAAGCAAAGGAGAAAGGGAGGGAGGAAGTAAAAACAGCTCAGCTATCTGAAATTCTACTTTTTTCAGACTTTATGGTCAGAATGTCATGTTTCTACCCTGTGTGTGTTTTCATGTTCCCATCTGGCTGTCCTGGCTGAAAGCAAGCCCACACTAGATGTATCAAACCTTTCTAGACTTTCCTCCCCCATCTCCCTATTCTTGTCTCAACACAAGATGCCCAGCGAGGAAATAAATGGCCTTAAACACATTTGTAGCCATTAATTTTTAAAAAGTAATTTGTTTCTTTAGGGCCAGCAAAGTAAAACAGTAGTTCTAGAGATATCGAAGTGAGATACTGATTTGGTGAACATGTTGCCTGATCCAAAAAAAGTCAGGACACATGGTCTGACTGCTCAAATAGGAGAAACGGAAATAACTATTTCAAGACAGATTGTCCAAAAAAGAAAATTCACCTCAGTTATTGGTCTAAAAGAGACTGGGAGAACTAAAAGCCTTCAAATGCCATCTACAGATAAAATGTAACTGTTCTCCCTGGCAAGAAGAAAATGTTTCATCATAGCAACAGAAATAGCTAGAAAGAAAACTACAATAGGGCATCATTCTGGGACTTCTTCGTGGCCCCATTAGTAAACAAACCACTTAGACTAGGGAAGAAAGAGTTACCAGCCAGAACAGTATCTGTAAGAACTTATCCAGAAATGATATGATGTCTGGTATTTGTTTGGAAATAATACAGGAGAGAAGGGAGTGTGTGAGGGTCCTGAGGAAGCCGAGTGGCCCTGGGCTGATAACTGTTGCATCTAGGGGATGGGTGTGTGGGGATTCATTATACTAGAATCTCCATATTAGATATTTAAATTTTTCTGTAATAAAAAGTAAAAAAGCAAAACAAAGAAAGACATTCTAGGCATGACAGACCCTTTGTTTCTGAGGTCACCTGGCTATTTTTAAGGTCTTTGAAAAAACTTTATTCGCGACTAGTAGACATGGGTGTGGATTATTGCCAAGCCCAAGTGTAAGGGGAGAGAAAAATAAGGACTGATTCACACATTTATTTCACCCTTGAAGAGGAGCACTGATCATCTACTCTGTAAATGTGTTGCTGAGGACACCTCCCAAAACGGATTGGAAAAATAAAATAAAATATATCTAAGTTTTAAAAATAAAGTATGTCCAAGTAGCTTGGACCTGATGGTGTTTTCCTGCCTTTTAAGGTAATATGGGAGGGTTGTTTTGGCTTCTTCATGACATCCTGTGGAGGCCTGCTGAAACACTTCAGGAGATAACAGATTGTTCCCTTTTACAAATATGCCGGGAGAAGAGAAAAGCTTTACTTAAATGTTCCATGCCTTTCAGGGGACATGCGGACTCCCCCCATACATTGATAGCGTGTATGAATTTGTTTTGTGGGAAAGCATCTTGCCCTATTTTTACATGTTGGAATACTCGGCCAAATTTTCTATAAAAATTACCTGCATTGGGATTAACCTTTCTAATTTTGCAGACTTGGTCATCCAATTCAACAATGTAAATGGTTTGACAGCCTTTGTTACTGTGTCCTGAAAAAGGCAACGAATAATGAGCTCCTAGGGTGTCACTGGGGCTTATTCACACTTGCTAATGATTAACCACCCATGGCTCCTGGACTGCAAAGCCAGACTTAAAGGCCCCAAATACAACTTCAAACTCCAATTTTAGATCCCTGCTTATTTTTATATAGGATCTAAAAATCCCCTCTAACTCAAACCAGAATGAAACCGCAATGTCCAATAAATGGGGACTGGTACATAAATTATATCCCCAGTTGCAATGGACTATTATTCAGTCATTAAAAATGACAATGGTAGAAGTACCTTACAAGAAATGTTAAAAGAAGTTCTTAAGAGAGAAGGAAAATAATACAGGTCAGAAACTCAGACCTACATAAGGCAAGAGCACAGAAGAAGGAGTAACCGAAGGTAAAATAAAATGACGGAGGCCCCCTGCACCTGCCTATGATGGGGTACTTGCCTCTGTAACTCTCTCTCTTTTCCCGGGCTTGTACAAAAAAGTACAAGATGAAAAAAAGTAAAAGCCCCTTTATCATGTATCTTATTCACTTCCTTTTCTTCCTTGGAAAGTAGCCATTGTGAATACTTCCTAGAGTTAATATTTCTTGAGTTTCATTCCAAAAAACATAGGCATAAAATATTTTACACAAAAGGGATAATGATTCTGTACCTCGCTTAAAAAAAACCTTATCAATATATATTATTAACCACTATATTATTAACCTTATCAATATGTATTATTAACCAGTCTAATTTACTTTTTCGTTGTAACGACTGCTACATAAAGTTTGCATGTTTTGCTTTTTTTAATTTGGATTCCCTTTTTTTTTTTTTTTTTTTTTTTTGGTTAACTGCCTATCTACAGACTTTGCCCAACTTTTTTTTTTTTTTTAATTTTTTAATTTTTTTTTTTTTAAGATTTTATTTATTTATGTGACAGAGAGACAGCCAGCGAGAGAGGGAACACAGCAAGCGAGTGAGAGAGGAAGAAGCAGGCTCCTAGCAGAGGAGCCCGATGTGGGACTCGATCCCGGAACGCCGGGATCACGCCCTGAGCCAAAGGCAGACGCTTTAACGACTGCGCTACCCAGGCGCCCCTGCCCAACTTTTTAAATACAGAGTTCTTTCCTATGGTCTGTGTGAGTTCTTCATAAATGAGATAAACCGGTCTTATGCCTGCCAATATGCTGCAAGTATTTTTTTCCCATTTTCTTTACTTTTGGAAAATGTATGGTGTTTTTCCTCAAACATAAGTTCTTTGAAAACACAAAATGTTTATAAAGGTTTATATCTTTTATTGTCTCTTGATCATATTTATGTCTTCTTCCAGAACAGGTTGTGTCCACATTGGCACTACTTGCCCCGTGGGCCGGGTTACTGTTGTTGCGGTCCATCTGGATACAGTAGAACGCTTAGCGGCATCCCTGACCATTCTATCCACTAGATGCCAGTAGCATCCCCCTCCTCTCCAGCTGTGCTCACCAAAAATGTTTCCAGACACTGTCAAATGTCCCCTGGGAGGAAAAATTGCCACACACACTCGGCCTGGAGAGCCACTGCTCTAGACCGCGCGTAGGTGCCTTTCTAAATTACTTTAACATTTTAGTCTTTATTTTATTTATTTATTTATTTATTTATTTAATTTTTAAAAAGATTTTATTTTTACGTGATCTCCACAGCCAACACGGGGCTCGAACCCACAGCCCCGAGATCAAGAGTCACATGTTCCATTGACTGAGCCAGTCAGGCCCCCAACACTTTAATCTTTGATTCAGGTGAATTTCATTTTTGTTGAAGAAGTGAGATTGAGATCCAGCTTTGTTTTTTAACTAAAAGTAGTCAATTGTCCCAATTCAATTTATCCCTGTTCTGAAATGACACCTTTGCCAACAATCTAAATCTCTATTTATATTCTAATGTGTTTCATTGTTCTTTTTCTCTTCCTTTTTTCTCAGTACAAAACTTTTACATTTTAATTATTATCAACTTCTAAATATACTTTGGGGCACCTGGCTGGCTCAGTCCGTGGGGCATGCAACCCTTGACGTTCGAGCCCCACGTTGGGTGGACAGATTACTTAAAAATAAAATCTTTAAAAAAAGAATATACTTTGATACTTGGAGGGGCTTCCCCTGCCCTCTTTTCATCCCCAACTCTACTCTTTCAGAATTTCCCTGCCTATTGTGAGCTCTTTAATTTTGATGAACTGTGGCAATTTTTTAAAAATCCTGTTGGTATTTTAATGGAAATTGCTTTCAATTTAAAGATTGATTTGGGGAAAATAAACATCTTTATGCCTTCACTATTGAATCTTGCTAGAAAGAATAAATTATATCTTTTCCTTTACTTAAGTCTTCCTTTATGTCCCTCAGTAGGGTTTTAAAGTTCCTTCATAAAACTTGCACATATTTCTTGTTAAATTTATTCCTAGATATTTCATCATTTTATTGCTATTATAAATGGATCCTCCACAGTGTTGGGAAGAGGTAATGGTGATAAATGGAAACACGCGAATGAATTAACCCTTTGACAGAAAGAGGAGAAAGGGAATAAGTTAAAAATGGGTATGGTATTCTGAAAGTCTTATTCTTACTGTGTAAGTATGGTATTTATTCCAAATGATACATATTTTTTAAAAATGGACACGGCGCCTCCCTGCATTCATCATTGGTTCACCTAACCTTGTTCCTTCAATATTAATTCACTGTTTGTGAATTAATAGTTCTTTGTCAGCTGAGCAAAAGTATCCTGCTTCTAACTTACCCTTCTAAAAAAAGAACATGAAAACAACCAATATAATAGAATATTTGGCACAAGTCATGAATCAGGAAAAAGAAGAATTAAAAATTGCCAATAAATATATTAAAATGTGCATACCTTCTCAAACAAAGAAATGTGACCCTTACAAAAATTAGGTGCCATTTACATGCCCAGGTAATTGACAAATATGAAACTGATTGTTAACATGCAGTATTAGCCAGGGCGAGGAGAAAGAGGATTTCTCACATACTTTTGGTGGGTTTTTAAATAGGTAAGATGATTTAGAGGGCCATTTGGCAAGATCTATGAAAATTCTGAACACACATACCTCTGACCCAGCCATTCCTACTTCCCAGGACCCTACAAATGTACTCAAGCCCCCCCAAATCTGTATATTCTGCTGAGACACACTAGTTTCCAATCAGGAGGCACTCCTTTGATTTGGACGGTGGGCTCACCTTCGCTCAATGGTTAAGCATTTCAAATATAATTGGACTATCTTTTTGTGCTTAGTTACAAACTAGAAACTAAATACTCATCACTAAGCAAATTGTTACACAAGTGAAAAAAGCAAATCGCAGAATATCATTATGGTGTGGATCACTGACTAGGGGGCAGAGTGACAGGACAAATTATTTAACCTCCCCAGACTCCGACGACTTCATTTGTCAGATGGGGTAGTAGTAACAAGGAATACTTCTTAGGGTTGTTTTCAGGAATAAATAAGACTAAGTAAGGGAAGTGTTTGGACACTGCCTGGCATGCTGTATTCAACAAATGATTGTATTCTTTTTATTAATGATTCTTACGCTCTCATTTTATCTTCTTTTCTTTTTTCTTTCTTTCTCTCTCTTTCTTTTTTTAAGTAAGCTCTATACCCAACGTGAGGCTTGAACTCACGACCCTAAGATCAGGCATCGCATAGTCTACCAACTGCACCAGCCAGGTGCACCCCCTGACAGTCTCATGTACATGCATTATTTTGTTTAATTAATATTTATCGAGTATCTATGATGTGTGAGGCATTGTGCTAAGTGCATGAAGATTTAATAATGATCATACCTTTTAGTAGGGGAGTCAAAGGAAAATAAGGTAACAATCAAATAAGCAAAATAATTAAAAATTGTGGCTATGGAAGAAATAAAGGGTTGAGCTAGACCCGTGGTTCTCAACCAGGGGTTATCCCTGCCATTTCCCCCCCCACCCCCCCCACCACCCCGCCATTTCCATCCCCTCTGGAGGACCTCTGGCAACATCTAAAGATGTTTTTATTTGTAAAGATGTTTTTATTTGTCGTAACTTGGTAGGGAGGGTAATACTGGCAAGTATTGGTTAGCAGTCAGGGATGCTTAACAATGCACAGGACAGCCCCCAAAACAAAGAGTTAGCCAGCCCCAAATGTTAACAGGGCTGCGGTGGAGAAACCCTGAGCTAGATGGTGGCAGTGGGGGCGGGGGTACCTGAATTTAGGTCAGGAGGTCACAGAGCCTTCTCTGGGGTGACATTTAGGCCAAATTTTGACTAATGAAAAGAGCCAGACTTGCAGCAAGTGGTGTGGGTCCATCCTGGGTGCAGGCGATGTGAAAACAACAAATAGGGGCGCCTGGGTGGCACAGGGGTTAAGCGCCTGCCTTCGGCTCAGGGCGTGATACCAGCGTTATGGGATCGAGCCCCACATCAGGCTCCTCTGCTGGGAGCCTGCTCTTCCTCTCCCACTCCCCCTGCTTGTGTTCCCTCTCTCGCTGGCTGTCTCTCTCTGTCAAATAAATAAATAAAATCTTAAAAAAAAAAAACCCAACAAATAACAATGAAAAGTCCTTTATATTAGTCTGTAGTAGACATATGCCCCTATGGAGAGTGAAGGGGGTCATTAAGAGATCTTTCATGGTTCACTGGGTATGGCTGTCTTTTAGAATTTTGGAAAAGAGCTTTTTTTTTTTTTAAATTTAAAAATGGGGAAGGCGTGGGGAGTACAAAAGGCAGGCAGGTTGGAAGACAGCATCTTGTAAAACTACAGGTAGAGCTCAGAGAAGAGGGAGATCTTACAGCATGCCCCACTGTTCAGGAGGCCCTGGTGTATCATCTGTGGTTAGTCCCTGCTCTCCACCACCTTCCACATCCAAGGGACCTGCCCCCAAAGAATGACAGAGATCACCTAATTTAAAGCCAAATATGTGTGTCCAATACTTGGTTTTATATCTTTTAGTTTTGTTATATTTGATGTGTTATTTATCTTGATTTTCAGGGGGGAAAAAATAACCTACCTTAGAGTTTGTGTATGAAATGAGGTAATTTAAATAAGTTAAACATGATATAGATACACGCTATGGAGAATAAAAGGGGAAAGGCTGTGCTCAACTAATCATCTTCTTGCTCTGTTCCCTGGATTCCAAACCCCGTCTAGGTAGAGAGTGAAGAGGACTGGACTAGAGAGGGGCAAAGCCTGGGAAAGGAAGTGCAGGCCAGGAGGAAAGTGAACACAAACAAAAGTAGTAGCACCAGTTACATTATTCATGCAACTAAGAGGAGGAGGGTAATCCTGATGGGCAGGATAAACTCACCAGAAGATGGCTGTTTCAGACCAGGCCCTTGGAAAAACGATGGCCAGGCTCTCCTCACGCAGCCCAAGACCCTCTGACCTGAGATGTGACAAGACGATTATGGAATCCCCGAGCAGTGTTTGGAGCCCTGCAGTCTGTGTATTTTAGAATAGTGCCTGTACCCCAGAGACTAGAAGCAAAAGGGGTCCAGCCACTGTGTGAGTCATCATTCTTGCTGGAAGGAAATCATGCTCAATCAATGGTAGTCCAGTAGGTGAATGAAATAAATGTTCTCCGATCACCTGACAGACCTGGGGTGTGTGTGTGTGTGTGTGTGTGTGTGTGTGTGTGTGTGTGTGTAACTGCACGTATGGACACACTGTCCTGGCTCATTTGCCTTTCTATGTTTCTTGTTGCGTTTTTGCCTTGGAAGGGTTTGCAGGCTGTGAAAAGTAACTTACACAACTTTGTGTCTTCTCTTGGCCTTGAGGCAGCTTCAGAAGATGAGACCAAATGGAACTATGTGTGCCTAGAGGGAAAAAAATACATAATGGTGAAAAATGTGTATCAGCAGCCTTCTCCAGCACCAAGCACCTTCTCACGTCTACTCACATGATTTTCCAATTTAACATTCATATGAATTCAGCAAATATAATGCAGCAAAAGCGAATCCACAGCATTTCTTTTAGCACTGAAGGAAACTCAAAAGTCATTAGATCGGTTTAATCGAGAGGCCCTGCCTGGGACATTAAGGGACTGACAGAGCCAGAATTGAAACTTGTTTTTCCACCTTGAGAAAAGCAAATAAACAAAAAATATCCTGAGCAATTGCTGGTTTTTCGAGCCCACTCTCCCGGTTGTTTTTCTTCCCTGTGTTACGCAGACTCCAGGCACTTTCTTCCCAGAATGCAACAACAATCCAAAGCTCCAAACAAGTTTGGGACCAGCCTTGGGTGGGGGTGGAGGTGGGAGAATCTGCTGGAGAGCCACCCCACAGAATGCTGCCGGAGTGCCTCTTAGGTGCAACTCGCCAGATTTAATAACAGCTTTTGATAGGATTCGCTCGAGCAAAAGGTGAGCATTGGCCGGATCAAGCCGGCCCTCCAGCAAGAGAGTGTAAAGTTCGACTTTTTTCCTCCTTGCAATTTGAAAGAGGCTTTTAATTCTCCCCGCCCCTCCCCCTTTCCCTGTAAAGTTTGTTTTCTAACTATAAAGTCGCTTCAACTCTGGGTTTGCATCCCGGATGCCTGAGAATCGCAGTAATTAGCCAAGTTCACTTAGACGAAGAAAAAGATACCTTTGTGTACCTAATGAGAGCCACCGCGTGGCCAAGGATAACCACGCAGAAGGAAACATTTTTGTCTCGGGCTTCGGTAAACGGGCAGGGGGAGGGTTAAGCCAACCCGAAGGCGTGTTTTGTTGAGTGGCTTCGAAAGCGGCCGAGGCAGCCGAAGCAGCCGAAGCAGCTTTCGAAGTTAGCAAACAAAGCGTCTCCCCAGTAACCGTCCGGTTCCAGACGAGGCTCCTGCCACTCACACCGCGGAGTCGCAGCGTCGGCCGGCCCCCGGCTCCTCCTCCCTGCGTCTCTCCTCCCTCCTCCCAGTTCCCCAACGGATACGAGCCACCAATCCCAGCAACAAACAACCCTTCAAACGCGAGAACGCCGCGGCCCTCTAACGGGCGGCCCCCCACCCTCTCCCCGCCCCACATCTGTCCTGCACTCGGGCGCAGCAGCTGATTCATCTCCAGCCAGGCCCGGGGAAGGAACTGCGCTCCAGCAAGTTGCAGGGTAGCTTCCAGCCTGGTGGTTTCCCCTAGGACCGTGTTTCCCCCCCTTTGCCGTTTTAGATGTGTGTTCTCTTAGGTGCCGAGCAGTCGGCAAACCACAGAAGAAAAAAATCGTAAGGTTGCTGCCTTCTTAGAATGACGCTTTTTTCCTTGTTTATTCATTTTAAGTCCTGTAATTGGTAAAACCACCCAAGCTTTGTAAACTCTGGCCTTAATTCACTCTCGAAGCGGGGGTGTCTTTTTTTGGGAGGGAGAGTGGGTGGGAGGCTGGCTTTAATTTTCAGTGTAATCCTAAAACAGAGGCTCCAAAGTCTAGTTAGTCATCCTTTGGCTGCCTTAGTCCTCCTCGGGTTTAACCTTATTTCCACGGAGCTTTTCCTGCCGGCTTCTCCATCGAGGTTACAAAACAAAAACAGCACAGAGCCGAAACTGGAGGCAGACTCGGGCGCTGACGTCTCTACTAGGTTTATTTACGGTTTGGCTTTTTTTTTTTTAAGTGATGGGGAAAGTCTTAACAGTGACATGCGACAGTTCATTTACTTCAAAACAACGGGACACACAACGCGAAAACTAGACCCAGCGGAGAAGGCGGGGAGGGGGCAGGCGTTTCTTGAAATCGGCCAAACAGCATCTGGTCTTTTAAAAGGGTAATCTCATCAAGGAACTCCTGTTGGAGCCCTAACTCTCGACCAAAATAAACCAACGGGAACATGTGTTTACTCAATGGCTAGTTTCTGTTTGAAATACCCGAGGGGAGAAGGGGTCCTCTAACAGGGCTTAAGTCCTAAAAGTACTGTTACCGAAACAGATGAGTAGACCCAGTGTGGTCGCCCCCTTTCCTTAAAGGCGGCAGCTGCCTGGGTCGAACGGTGGGGTTTCAGGCCGAGTTTTTGTAGTGGGGCGGTCGCGCGCTCGGACAGTCCCCAGGCTGAGACTTTTTAAAGAGCATGTGAGCATGACAAGTGTCTGTCCGCAACGTGTTATATTTTGAAACTGCCTTGCAATCCAGTCCGGAACTCACAGCTTTAGCCCGGGGTAACAGACATTTGCCTGGGGTGTCTGTGTCTCACTCTCCTCCCGCAACCGCCCCCACCCACCCACCGCCGTCGCCGTTGGAAGGAAGATCCCCGGGAGGAGCAGGGTGCGACGCGCCGCGCCCGCGTGTCAATGGCAGCCGCGCATTCTGGAAGAAGTTGGTTCTTGTTCTGAATACTTTTCCTACGGTGCCCCGCCCCTTGAATCAGAAGCAGCTGTCTTCTCCTGAGGCTAGAGCCGGGACGCTGGAGTTTGGGGCAGCTGTCAAAAACGAGAGGGGAGCCTTTTCTTCCCTGGGGTGGAGGAGGGGGCAGCCTTTTCCCATCTGTTGCAATCTCCTAACCAAACGTACCCCCGTCAGCCCGAGGAAGAAAGGCCCAAAAGAGAACCCCGGGCGCCCGGCTGGTGTCGCCGCCGCCGCGGAGAGAGGGATGCGGGCGGCGTGCGGGCAGCAGCGAGGAAGGATCGGGTTTCTGGGCTCAGCCGCCCCCACGAGTGACGGGTGACAGCGGCCAGAGAGGCGCGGAGTGAGGCAGCGCGGCCCGAGCGCTTGGTGCTGTCCTCCCCAACTGGAAGGTGCGGGGGAGGGGCGGAGGAGCGGCGGGGCGGGCGGGGGACGGGGCGGGCGGCTGGGGGCGGAGGCAGGACCTCCTGTACCTTCCCTCTTCGCCTCTCTCACTCTGACAGCGCCGAGGTACGCCGAGCAGGAGCGGGGAACAAAGGAGAGGAGTGGGGAGGGGAGCGAGTTGGGCGAGGGAGAGTCCCCAGCCGGCTGCCAGAAGATCTCGGTCGGAGGAAGCCCAAGTGTCACTCGAATTCCACCCAAGGAGCGGGCGCCTGGGATCCGAGCGCCTTGATTAGCAATAACGGCTGGAGCGCGTCCTACAAGTTTCGGGAGAGTCGGCCGGGAAGGAGGACAATCGCGTGCCCCCTTCGCCCTCGCTCCTGGCCCCTCGAGACCCCAGCATCGCCTCGCGCTGGAAGGGGAGCTCCAGAATGAAGAGCAAGAAAGGTAAGGCTTGGCGGGCTATGCCCGCCGTGGGCGCGGGTCCCGGGGAAACGTGCTCCCCGGGCCCCGCCGGGCTTGGGGCGAGAGTGACTTGGTGGACTTTTCAGCCCGGGACTCTTCAGGCAGGAACCGCAGCAGTTCTCTTTGTTGAGGCTGCGTCTGAAATGGCAGTTGCTGTTTTCCTTCTAGACACAACACGAGGGGCTGTTGTGGGGAGACGGGCCTCTCCACGCTGCTGGCACGTTGTCAAGAAACACGCTCAGCGCCTTGTTTGTGCGCCTCCAAGTTTCATTGTCTCAGCCGACACCCCACGCTCCGCGGAGCCGCCGCGTGGCTTCTCGCTGGTTCTCGCGGGCGGATGTGTGGGCCCGGGTCGTGGGGACCCTCGCCCCGATTCTCCCGGCCGGGACCGCGGAGCGGCAGCGCCTTTGTCTGAAAGTTGGGCTCCCGGGCCCCCCACTCCCTCCCAGCTGGGCCAGGGCACTCACTGCGCTGGGGATGGGGTGTTTTCACAATCGAGGGAATGCGACTGTGGCCCCCAAACCGCCCTAGGGTGTCGGTAGCCTTGGAAAACTAGACTTTTAAAAACTCCCAGCCTCTAAAAGTTTTCCCACGATGAATTTGGGGCAAGATGAAGAGTTAAAACTGAGGGTGAGCAGCTTAAAGCGGCGTGTAGTCAGAATGAGTCCAAGTGTGACAAGCAGGCTTGGTTGTAAGGGCACAGAGTGAGTCTGTCATTGTTTCCACGAAGCGTTCTGGAAGCTTTACAACTAAAACTTGCCGTCAGTCTGGTTTAAAAACAAAATACACAGAAAGGAAAAAAAACCCATTGCCACGAAAGGTCAAAGAATGTTAACTCCCTTTTGAAGTTAACTTTTGAGTCCCTGACTGGGAGGTACCCCGAACGTTCCGTGGTGAGCCAGAGTTGGCTTTTCTGTTGTGATTTATGTGGAGTGGTTCAAAACAGAAGTTAATCGCTCAGGGAAGCCAGCGCGGGGGCGGGGGGGGGGCCTGCTGCGCATGCCCAGGAGCGTCCCGGAGTTTTTGTAACTCCACATTCTTTCAGACTCGTCCTGCGGATACAGTCAAAACCCAGTATTGTTAGTGGGGCAGCCTTCAACCCAAGAGGGTTCCTTTGGCCACGTTTTCACCTTGGAGTTCTGTTGCTTTCATTCTGGGCTGGTGGCTTCAAAACACGCGGAGCTTCTCAACCCATGCTTTCCCAGCGAGAGTAAAATTAAATGTCAAAACCCGGGGCATTCATAGTAGTTGGTGGTAGGACTCCCAGCGAACCCTCCCAAGGGACAGTGAGAACGTTGAGGGCTTAGAGGTTCGGATGTTTAACGGGACTCGGTAACAAACGCGCGCGGGGAGCGCCCGGGGTGGCGTCTGGAAGGCTGTGTCACCTCAACAAGGACTGACGGGTCTGGATCCTTACTGGAAGGCGTTCTCCCTCTCCTGGTGGAACTGACGGGGATCAGTTGGGGGTTTTGTTTTTGTAGAGTGGTTCTTGGGAGGCTAAAGCAAAGCTGGATTTCCGCCGGGGGCGGGCTCCCCCCATTGTTCGGGCTCGGGTGGGGAAGGTGCATATCAGCCTCGCGGGTCCTCCCCCGCAGCCCCTCGGGTACGCCCCCCCACCCGGCTCTCGTCTCCCGGCCACCGCCCCTCGCCCTTCCCCGGAGCCCCCTCGATTACCTCCCGGTCTCCCTCTCCCCTCCCACCGCCCCCCCCCTCCCAGCCGAGGAACTAGGCTGGGACCTGCCGGCCGCGGGGTGGGAATATTCGGGGTCGGCGGCCCCGGGCGCGCCGGGTAAGGTCCTGCTACCGAGCGCCGACTCATGGAAACAATGAAAGGTGACGTGTTGGAAGGGAAACTTTGCGACTGGTTCACAGCTTGTGCGGGGGAGCCGAGACTGCTGAGATTGCCCAGTTTCTTTCCCTTTTTAGGTTTTCCAGGCAAATCCTATTGAGGGTGGGCAGACCTCTCAGAATGTTGAGATTCACAGCATCGTTCCTAGTTTCTTGTAATCTGAAACTCCTGAAGTCCTCTAGTCGTGCAGTTGGAGGGGCCGAATTCTGGAGGGGCTGATTTCGGTTGAGGCTGAGAAACTCCCAAGAACAAAAGCCTCCCTGGCTGTCCTCCCTCCCCGGCTCCTCCCTCTCCTCTGGTCCTCCTGCGTCCTGCCTCCCCGCCCCTTTCCTAAAACTACCTTGGAGGGGGCCCGCGTTCCGGGTCTACTCAGCCAGGAGCCTGGAAGAGATCTGTCCTGCCTGGCTTGGTGGAATTGGACTATTGTCTGTTTCATAAAAGTCTGTGAAAATCTTTTAAAGTTTTCTTGAAAGCAAAAGCCCTTTAAACTCGGTTGCAGGGCCCGAGATTTGGTAAGCCTGGTTTGTGATAATACTGTCTCGTCTTTAGAAAGCTGAGGTTAGCAAGAAGATCCCACCCCGGGAATGGCTTTAAAAACAAGCAAAGAAGATTCAGTGAGGAAAATGCCCGATGTCTTTTTGCTCCTAGTCTCTGACAATTTGGAATCCTTGCTTTAGAGCAAGAGCGCCTTGGAGTTTGTGCCTGGGGTGTTAACCACGATTCCCGCGGCATCTCCTGAGATACTCTAATCGGGAAACTTGGTAGGTTAGGTTTCCTTTTTCCTAATTGTATACTTAAGCTTTTCCTTCCATTATTACTATTTCTAGATCCTTTTCTGGCCTCTTCGAGATATTTTTAAAAGTCCCAACTTCACAGCCACGATCTCTGGCCTTCCCTCGCCACCCCCAACCCCAGTTCCTATTAAGAAAAGATTGGTTCTTCGAGCTGTGGGATCCATAGGCCATCTTGTGGCTTTCCAAACATTTCCTTGTATGTGGATGGAGTAAAAGAGGCTTGTGATCCCCCTCCCCCACCACCACATTTTTTAAAGTGTAAGCAGAGCAGGACCTTTGGAAACAAGTGGTAACTGGGAAACTTTTCAAAAGCTCTGTTACAATAGGAAATGAGTAACGTGGAAAAGTCTTTGTTTTTCCAAGCTGAGCCACAATCCGGAGGGAGAGTTTTAATGAAAACAGTCCTGACAGCAGCAAACGTGGGTTGCTGCAGTGAAGTATCAGCTGGTGTGGCCAAGGAACTTGAAGTCTTAACTTCCTGTTACTTCAGCTTTTGTGCACATATTGGAAATATTTGTTAAGAGTTCCAGAGGCCTGGCATTCATTTATTTAAATGAACTGAGAAGAGAGTCAAGTCCCACTGCAGTTCAGTGCTGCTTAACTGAAACCTACTTTTGTGTGTCGCTAACCTATTCTGAAAGATCAGGCTTCTTGTCAAACTAAGCAAGCAGATCAAAGGGCAGGCTTCAGGGGTTTTTTGTTTGTCTGTCTCAAACTCTTTGTTATTATCAACTTACAGTTGGGAATTCACTGTTCACTGAGGAAATTTTCACACTTTTCTAGTTTAAAAGGGGGGAGGGGGAATTAGAGCCTCTAGAAGAATGTCTGGCTTTTCAGACGTTGAAGAGTTTAAACAAATTGCTTTACTCAGATTTGCCTTAGTCATTCAATAAGTTGACACATTTTTTTAAAGGTTAGATTTCTTTATCAAAGTACATGGAAAACAGGAACTCATTTCTAATTTCTTAAGGTATTCTATTAATTTTACCCAAATTTCAATATAGGTTTTAAAGGTTTCTCATCTTTTCTATAGTGAAAGCAGTTTCAGTTTTAAATGTGCCTCTTTTTTTTTTAACTTTTTTTTTTTAAGCGGTTTAATGAAATCTTCTGGGAAAGGAAACATCAAATACATGGCGGTTAAAACTTAGGAAGGATTCTTGTGCGGTTTATTGATGGCTGTTTGTTAAGCCTTGAGCTAAAGTGAATTTGCAAGATCATCCTACTCTTTTGTTAGAACTTGCTTTACTTTGTCTTTGGAAGGTTCTGCCTTTTCTGTGGACACTCCCTCCTGCACCATCTGCCCCCTACAGTCCAAAACTAAAAATGTGTCCCTGAGTAAAGTCAGATTCAATTAACTGTGAGCTAGTTCATCAGCAAATCTTGGAAATGACTAGCTTTTTGAGTGTTAAAATGCTTTAAAAGGATGGGTTAAAAAAAATTTTTTTAATGTATCGAATGATTTAGCACTATGTGGAATATTTCTGTTTTTATTTTTTTATCAAAGTAAACCACTCTGAATTGCATCAACAAAGTTAAGAACTTTCGGTTTTCTTTCAATTTCATGTTATTTTAATTTTCTTTCTATAGAAATACTGGTATTTTCAAGCATGTGATAGTTTGTAATTCAATTACATTTTAAACATTCTAGATTGTCTTCAAAATAGAGAATGTATTTCTTTAGTCATTAAGAGTTGCCAGTTGTCCTTGTGAAAGGGGGGAGGGTTCGTAGCATTTGTAATTTAAATTTTTTAAAGTTCAAAATTATGTTTAAATGTTAAAGGGGCCAAGTCTGAATTTTTGTTGACCCCAGTCTGTTATATGTGATGTAAATATTCTCTATGGCTGTGAATTCTTAAGATCTACAGACAAAGAGAGTTTCCTCTGGGGAGTGCATATTCGGTTTTCTTTGTCATGTAATAATTTAAGACTGAACACCACTTCTTGGTCTGTAGTATTCTAGATTCTGATTAAACTGCCAGTTGAAATTTATCGAAATTTAAAAAGTTTATGCAGTATTAACATCTTTTGACCTCTTACTCAAGTACCAGGAGTAGAAAAGTATTTTTGTGTAACAAAACTGAAAACTTCAGTGACTGTGTTTAGTAAAAATGACCAGGGCTGCCCATTAAAAGTAGGTGTCTAGTTTAAATAAATGTAGGTAGCAGTGAAAAAGAAATAGCCATGGAGTTGGCAGAAAAATCTGACATACGTTTTGCCTTTAGAATAGTAACTGGGTTGGGGCACTTTGGTGGCTCAGTTGGTTAAGTGTCAGACTCTTGATCGCAGCTCAGGTCCTGATCTCAGGGTCGTGAGTTCAAGACCATCTCTGGGCTCCACACTGGGTGTGGTGCCTACTTAAAAAAACAATTAACTGGGTTAAGTGTGTAATTTTTCCTCCTTATTTAAGTGAGAAAAAATGTATGACTGCCCTTTCATTTCCAACTTTCAATAGAAGAAAGGGGCAGGGTAGCATTTAAAATTTAGGACCCTTGGATTGTTTTTCCTAAGTTAGCAATGACCTCAAAGAGAAGGTTGTTAGATACAGTCCATTGCTGTATCACCTTTCCTGTGTTCCCACGTGACAAACTACTCACTTTGGGTGCAGCGTTGCCTCCCCTGCCGCACTAGACTTCTGAGCATCACTCAAAAGGAATGTGAGAAGTTAAATCCTACAGGAGAGAGGGTATGAAAGGGCTTCTGACAATTGGTTGAGAATCCATAACGTGCCACTGGTCAGATGACCCTTGAGACTTTGACATGTGCTCTGATATGTCAAGAGAGAAAACACTGGTCTTTCGCGTGGCGCTCAGGAGTTAAGACAGTATGGTTGCACGCTGAATGGGCAGAAGAGATAAGCTTTGCTTTAGGTGCTCCCCTGATAAAAGTGGCTGACGACCGGCCTTTGTCCTTGACCAGGTGTTGTTGCGGCATCGGGCAGTGAGACGGAGGATGATGACAACATGGACATCCCCCTGGACCTCTCGTCCTCTGCTAGTGCAGGCAAGAGAAGGCGAAGGGGCAACCTGCCCAAGGAATCTGTTCAGATTCTCCGCGACTGGCTGTATGAGCACCGATACAATGCCTACCCCTCAGAGCAAGAAAAAGCATTACTGTCCCAACAAACACACCTGTCTACACTACAGGTAAGGAAAAAGAACACGAAGTGTATGCACGGGGTGGTTTCTTTTCCTTTCCAGAGGCATTTTATAGCATTCCTGTTTATCAAATCATTAAATGCCTCCGCACTCAAAAAAAAAAAAAAACAAAAAAAGAATATTTTTCTCTTGTAATCTTTATAGTACTAAAAGCTAATAACTGGCTATTTAGAGAAACAGAAACACTTGACAGTCATCTGTCAAATAGCATTTCCTGTAATGCCTCAAAGAGCCTTCTTTTATGCACCAAACATAAAGAGGAGGTTAAATCTTCCTCTATTGCCCAGGAAACTGGTTTGATATTTAAACAAGGACAGACTTCAGTGAGGTAATTCATGTTATGTCTGTTGACACAGTCATTTGAACTGGGAAAAATCAGTAACTGGGAGGAGTGGCACCTTCATACAGGAAAAGTTTTCCTGTAGTTGATTAACTTAAATGCTGGGGCAGTAGGTAAGAGGTTAATATGGGGGAGCATTGAAGGGTAAATTTCCCTCCCTAAAATCGTTTTCAGACATTTGAGAATTTTTATCCTTTTCTTCCTCCTGAAAAGGCTTAAGGATGATGAGATAAAAAGGGGGGGGGAATTTGTAATAGAAGAGGAGGTTTATGGCAGGAAATAGCTCTCTTTCTTGGCTGAGCTCAAATACCTTGAAATAACTTTGGAAGTTCCGATAAGCCTTTTCATGCCTTCTTTACTGCAAAGGGAGAGATCGATTAGGCATCCCGCGGAAGGTTCTCAGAACGTGTTTGCCGAGGTGTGAAAGCATACCCGTATGATTTCAGGTCTGTAACTGGTTCATCAACGCCCGCCGCAGGCTCCTCCCAGACATGCTGAGAAAAGATGGCAAAGACCCAAATCAGTTCACGATTTCCCGCCGTGGGGCCAAGATTGCTGAAGCGAGCTCTGTGGAGTCAGCCATGGGCATCAAAAACTTCATACCGGCTCTGGAGGAGAGCCCGTTTCATTCCTGTACGGCTGGACCAAACCCAGCCCTCGGGAGGCCCCTGTCCCCCAAGCCGTCGTCCCCGGGATCAATACTGGCTCGTCCGTCGGTGATTTGTCATACCACTGTGACTGCGTTGAAAGACGTGCCTTTCTCTCTGTGCCAGCCGGTCGGTGTGGGACAAAACACAGACCTACAGCAGATAGCAGCCGGCAGCTTTACAGACCCCTCCCTCCTGTACCCCGAGGACACGTGTAAATCCGGACCAAGTTCAAATCCACAGAGTGGGCTTTTCAACACTCCTCCCCCTACTCCGCCGGACCTCAACCAGGATTTCAGTGGATTTCAACTCCTAGTGGATGTCGCGCTCAAACGGGCGGCAGAGATGGAGCTTCAGGCTAAACTTACAGCTTAACCCATGGTCGAGAGCAAAAGTTTCCACAGGTGGTGTTAGGATTGCCGGGGTGATGGCAAGAGACGAACCGCATTATTTTATATATTTTTTTATTAATATTTGCACATGGGATTGCTAACGTGAAGCTTCCTGTTACTGAGATGTCTTCAATGGAATACAGTCATTCCAAGAACTAGAAACTCAAAAGCTACTGTAGAAACAAAGGGTTTTCTTTTTTAAATGTTTCTTGGTAGATTATTCATAATGTGAGATGGTTCCCAAGATCATGTGATTTTTTTTTTTCTCTCTCTCTCTCTCCCTTCCCTTTTTTTGTTGTTTTTTTTCCCCCAGACTGTGCAATACTTAGAGAACCTATAGCATCTTCTCATTCCCGTGTGGAACAGGATGCCCACATACTGTCTAATTAATAAATTTTCAATTTTTTTTTCAAACAAGTATGAATCTAGTTGATTGATGCCCTTTTTTCCCCCATGATGTAATAAAGTATTTTCTTTAAAATTTACTGTAATGCAGAGTATTTTGTTGAGGGAGGCACTTCTTAAAAATGAAGCACTTCTTAAAAATGAGTAGGAATATAGCACCCAATGAGCAGGAAGTTGGGGGTAGGGTGGAGTGTGAGTTAGGGGGGTGTCACAGGCTCTTTGAAGAACCGTGGACAACAAGCCGGTACGTATAAACAGGATGTGTGATATTTACTCTCGATAGGAGGCATAAGCAGGCCCTTAAATCTTGACTTAAAACTGCATGACAGATTGAAACGATTCATTCCATCAGTGTTTAGCTAACCACTAAATCCCTTGGTGATCTCTCCTGCATATTTTAAGACATGGCCAATGTTGAAAAAAAGTCTCAAAGCACCTGATTAGGGCTTAAGTTTTCAGAAGTAAACAACAACCCGAGTTTCCGTCTGTATTTCCCTCCTTCACATCGCCCTTTAAAATAACCTTTATCAAGTGCTACAGTTAGGTTAGGCCTCTACATTCAAATACGGCGTGAATTTATACAGAAATCCCCTCTTAAAACATCTTAAAACATTTCCTAAAGTGATTAAAACAGTGGGGTTCTGTCTGCCACGGGATTGTTCCTGTATTAGGTTTATTTTCTAAGGTCACAGTGGGTGACACTGGTGCCATGCACAAGTGGAGTTTGTTGGGATAGACAAAGACTTACGAAGCCAGGATAGCCAGAAGGGAATTGGTGGTGTTCCTTTCACTTACATGGTTGACCAGATTTGTCACATGCCACAAAACCATTCTTTGTAGTCATGCTTAGTGTGAGGTTTCTTTGTTATTACAGTCCTGTTCTTTCCAGCCCTGTTCCAGCTAGGAACTGGCTGACTTGGAAGGGGGCATCAGAGCTTCAGTACTGTTCAAGAATGTAGAAAAATTCTTTCAAAGTTGTCTAATTTTGTAAACTTAGAAGAAAGTGCCTACTGTAGAAAGAGCTAAACTCAAAGACTTGGTACATAGAAAAGCAACACTGATAAGTAAACCGAAGAGGTGGAAGTCGAGTAAGTGAGATAAAGGCGGGGTAAAGGTGGGCTCCAGCCTGTGACGGGTGTAGCTTTGAAGGGCATCTCAGCCACGAGGGGGCTGGCCCCACCTCAGGGTCACAGAAGTAGGTACAAAGCAGAAAAAGTTGACTAAAAGGAAAGCATATCAAATATAAGTGAAATAAACAAAGATGACTAAGACTCATTACCTGCTCTAATAGCTAGATCAAAGACTGAAATTCTTTGAGGAGAGATAAGGGAGACCAGCAAATCCTGAAAGGCTTTCCTTGTTAAGATGTTTCATTAATCATACTAGCAGGGAAAGAGAAGGAACCATATGAGTGATTGAAAAGAAAAATGTCAAGGGTCAAATGAAGCCCAAAGGTTTAAAAACAGAGAGTCCTCCAAAATTGTCTGTGTTTTATTTTTTTTCTCCGCTTGGGTTTGATATAGATGATAATTGGTGTGTAATAAACGTAAGCCATTAAAAAAAACAGGTAAATATAATTGGAACGCCAAATGTAAAAGACCGTGTAACTATCCATATTGAAGCCAAATATAAATGAATTTTGTGTGTAGTATTTACAAGATCTCTTTTCATTTACCTATTTTTAGCTATTTGTGTGTTTGTGTTTAAAGTTCATCCCTTGTAGATAGGATACTGTTGCGTCTTTCTTTTTCATCTAGCCTAACAATCTCTGCCTTTTACTTGGTGTATGTACTTGATTTATATGTAATATAATTTTTTGTTCACATTTTTTAAGTTTTAGTTTCAATTCCAGTTAACATACAGTGTTATATATACTTAATATAATTTTTGATATGTATCTTTTTGGTTTTTTTCTCTCTTTGTTCCTCTGCTGCCTTTCAGGTTAATTGAATATTTTTAGTGTTTCATTTTAATTTTTCTATAGGCTTATGAACTATACTTTTTTTTAAAAAATGGTTGTTCTAGGGATTACAATATACATCTTTAATTTACCACAATCTATTTAGGGTTAATATGTTTCTTAAAGAATTTGTTTTTTAAGATTTTATTTATTTATTTGACAGCACAAGCACGGGAGCGGCAGACAGAGGGAGAGAGAAGCAGACTCCCCGCTGAGCAGGGAGCCCAACATGGGGCTTCATCCCAGAACCCTGGGATCATGACCCGAGCAGATGCTTAACCAGCTGAGCCACACAGGCACCCCTAGGGTTAATGTTATACAACTTCATACAAAATATGGAACTTTGCAACAGCATAGTTCATTCATTCCTCCCTTTGTTATGTATATATATTATAACTATACATAATAAATCTAACTACCATGGTATAATTTTTGTTTTAAACAAGCCCATGTCTCTTTAAAAATTAAGAGAAAAGAAAATGTATATATAGTCCTTTATTTTTGTTAAATATTTATCACTTCTGGTGCCCTCATTCCTTCTTGTGAATTGAAATGACATGTTATCATTTCTCTTCAGCTTAAAGAATTTCCTTGAGAATTGCTCAGGCTTGCCAGTGACAAATCATCTGTTTTTGTTCATTGAAAATGACTTTTATTTTACTTTCATCCATGAAGGACAATTTCACTAAACATAGAATTACAGGTTGATGGTTTTTGCTTTTTGTTTTTTTCCATCACTTTAAAGGCAAGTGTTCTCTGGCTTCCATTGTTTGGGATTAGACATCAGTTGTCTCATTGTTCTCTTGTATGTAATGTCTTTCTCTGGCTCTTTTACCTTTGGATTTTAGCAGTTCAAATATGATTTGCTCAGGCCTCGTTTTCTTTGTACTTGTCCTGCTTGGAGTTGAACTTACTGCATTGTAAATTGATGTTTTGTTTTTTTACCAAACTTGAGAAACTTTGGCCATTTAAATTTTGTTTTCTGCTTTCTTCTCTTCAGAACTTCAGTAGATTTATATTAGATCATCTGACATTGTCTTATATGTCTCCAGGCTCTGTTTTTCTTCAGTCTTGTTTCTTTTTATTTTTCAAGTTGGATAATTTGTATTAAGTAATTTTTTTAAAAAAGATTTTATTTATTTACTTGAGGGGCGCCTGGGTGGCGCAGTCATTAAGCATCTGCCTTCGGCTCAGGGCGTGATCCCAGCGGTCTGGAATCGAGCCCCACATCAGGCTTCTCTGCTCGGAGCCTGCTTCTTCCTCTCCCACTCCCCTGCTTGTGTTCCCTCTCTCACTGGCTGTTTCTCTCTGTCAAATTAATAAATAAAATCTTAAAAGAAAAAGATTTTATTTATTAACTTGAGAGAGCATGAACCGGGCCGGGGGGGGCGGGGGCAGAGGGAAAGGGAGAAGCAGACCTTCTGCTGAGCAGGGAGCCCGACTTGGGCCTCAATCCCGGACCCTGAGATCATGACCTGAGCCGAAGGCAGACACTTAACTGACTGAGCCACCCAGGTGCCCCTGTATTATGTAATTTTTAATTCACCAACTCCTCTGCTGTCTCTAATATGCTGTTGAGCCCATCCAGTGAATTTTCATCCAGTTATTGTATTTTTTACATGTATCATTCCCACCTGGTTCTTTTTTAAGAAATTTCTATTTCTCTGTTGAGATTTCCTCATCAGTTTATTAATTTCAAGTATATTTTCTTATAAGCTATTTATAATTAAAGTATTTGTCTGTTAATTAACATGTCATAATCAGTCAGTTTGACTGCACTTTGCTTCGGGAAGGGTAACATTGTTTTTTTGCTTCTCTAGTGATTTTTTTACTGTATGCTGGGCATTATAGATGATACCTTAATAAGGATTCTGGATTCTGCTACATTCCTCTGAAGAGTGTTATTTTTGTTCCAGCAGGCAGTTCATTTGACTGGACTGAAACTTCAAAATCTGTCTTCCCTGTGGTAAATAGTAGCTCAAATGTCTGACCAGAGTTTTCAGTTTCCAGCTGTTGCCTTTTAGTGGGCCCACTGGGATCTCCCTGCACGAGAGGACCAAGGATTTGGACAGAGTTTAGATTCAGAGTTTGAGGTTTGCTCCTCCTCTGCTGCTCCCTCCTGTGCAGGATTCCTCTCCTAACTTTCCATCTGCTCTGCCAACTCCAGCTCTGTCCTTAGTATCTCAGGTCACTGAGGCTGCAGCTTTCTGCCCCCTCTAGTGAAGAAGGAGGACAGCCCTCAGGCATTGAGCCACAACCTGCACATCTTATTCCTTGAAGTTCCCTTTTTTTAACGGTAAACAACCCTCCAGTTTCTACCTGATGTTGGTCACTCTCCAGGCCTCCAATTAGCTTTTTGTTTAATTTTTTTGTTCACATTTTGTTATTATCTGTAGGGAAGTAGTCTGAAAAGAAATGGCTGCACCATTACTAGAAACTGGAATCCTACTATAGTCACTTTTAAACACTAAATCATGAGTTCTCAAATTTATCTGCACTTTGGAATCACCTGGAAACCTGAAAAAAAAACCAAAAACAGGTCGCCTGGGTGGCTCAGTCAGTTAACCTTCTGCCTTCAGCTCAGGTCATGATCTCAGGGTCCTGTCATTGAGTCCCACACTGGGCTCTCTGCTCAGCGGGGAATCTGCTTGTCCCCCTCACACTTGCCCTGTGCTTCCCCTCCCCTGCCCATCTATCTCTCTCAAATAAATAAGATCTCAAAAAGAAAAACAAACCCAAAACAAAAACCTGTTGCTTGGCTTATTAGCCAGTTTCTCTACATAATTTGAACACTAGGCGTTCTCTTTCCATACCTTAAAAAAAACTGTTCTTTTGCTTTTCGTTGAGGTATTAGATAATTTTTGTAAGAAATATAATTTGGGGCACCTGGGTGGCTCAGTTGGTTAAGTGCCTACCTTCAGCTCAGGTCATGATCCCAGGGTCCTGGCAGCGGCCTCCCTGTTATCATCGAGGTCAACTTAGCCAGTTGAGTTTGACATATATTTGGTAACAGACACTGGGTTCATACTGTAGTATACATACAGTCAGTCCAGGCAACATGTCAAACTAAGCCACTAACAAATAGACCTAATACTTCGGGAAGATAAACGTGTTTGTAGCAAATGAAAAAATAAAGTTTATCTCTGGAGACTTGGCCAGAAAGTAAAAAGCAATGTTTAGAAATCAGGTTTTAGGGGGCGCCTGGGTGGCACAGCGGTTGGGCGTCTGCCTTCGGCTCAGGGCGTGATCCCGGCGTTATGGGATTGAGCCCCACATCAGGCTCCTCCGCTGGGAGCCTGCTTCTTCCTCTCCCACTCCCCCTGCTTGTGTTCCCTCTCTCGCTGGCTGTCTCTCTCTCTCTCTGTCAAATAAATAAATAAAATCTTTTTAAAAAAAGAAAAAAAATCAGGTTTTAGGTCTCATTAAGCTCATTAAGAGAAGAAGTGTCAAATCTTGACCTCTAACTAAAAACAGACTGCTATCTGAGATGAGTTTTATGATTCAAAGACGAAAAAATAATCAACAAATACTTTGTGGCTGAAGAAATAGCAATAATTTGGGACGCCTGGATGGCTGAGTCAGTTAAACATCAGCCTTCTGCTCAGGTCGTGATCCCAGCATCCCGGGGTCGAGCCCCAAGTCGGGCTCCCTGCTCAGCAGAGGGTCTGCTTCTGCCTCTGCTGCTCCCCCTGCTTGTGCTCGCTCGCTCTCTTTATCTCTCTCTCTGACAAATAAATAAATAAGATCTTCAAAAAAAAATAGCAATAATTTATAGTTGATGCTCACAGGAGGACAGCTAGTAAATGAGGGAAGCATGATGAAGTGATGGATACAGTAATACGCACTACAAGGACTTCATCAAATGTCATGGAAATAGTTTTTGAATGAAATGTTGTATAGACATCAACAGAATGTACAATCTTTGAAGCGCTGTATGGTTGATTTGCACATGAACTCAAATTCCACGGTGGGAGTTTACTCAGACTTGGAGAGAACATATATACGGACAGACAGTTAACTAAATAACATACAGGTAAGGAAAATGAAACCATAGAGGGGTTTCAGTAGATAAATTTTTGTTTTGAAATTTGATTTACTCAAATGATTCTGTGAAAAGCCAACGTGTATCACATTAATTAACATTCTTCCCCCCAGCTTACGTGTATAGTAAATCTCCACAATGGGGAACATTACTTATTTTAAATTCTCTAATCAACAGTCCTTCCCTATGTTTGCCTCTGTGGAATGTTTCCTATAAATGTACTATCTGTAAACCCAATATTGCAATGAAAAATGTGAGATTAACTAGGAAAGGAAAAGAAACTATTTATTGAACACTTTAAGTGGTTGATTTTATTAGTATTACATTTATCGAACAGTTTATGTGCATATCTCATTTACTCCTCACAACCCTGGTAGGAGATGCTATTCCCATTATGTAGCTAAGGAAACTGGGACTCATCCAAGTTCAAGTTGTCTCTGGTTCCCTGCGAAGAGAGCCCGTATTCACTAAGTGATTCTGCAAGCTCCCACTCTTTCCGCACACGATGCCTGAAGCGAAACAACTTGGACCTGTCGCATTTTGATCAGACTGTTGTTCAATAAAGATTTGACGGTGGCTTTGGCACATGATCCTCCATAAGTTTTATTTTCTAAGCACCTCTCTTTTTCTGCTGTCTACCAAACTCCCTGCTGTCCCCCATTGCTTTACCCTTTGGCCTCCTCTGCTTCTCAGGGAGACTTACAGGATCTGACACATCCTCTTGATTTCCTAAATCCTCTGACTAGCCAGGGCCTGAAATAATCAACTCTCCAATGCCAAGAAATCTGTTTTGTAGCTTCTCTGTGTAAGTCTTAACACCTCATCTCTGATTCAGTGCATTTCATTTCCCTTTCTAAGTATCAGCTTTCTGAGCCCGCAACCTTGGGGCTACTCCTTTTTTTTTTAGTACATGTCTGTTTGGGGTAGTGTTTTGGTTTGTTGTGTTTTATTTTTTCGACTCAGAGAAACTTTAGACGTATCCTGGTGCCCCTTTCAATTTCCTCTGCATAAAAATTAAGTCTTTGGGGAAATGGTATTTCCCAAATAGAGATGAGGGACTGCCCCGGGCCAAAGGCACAGCTTCAAGAAGTAACACTCGTTTTAAAAGGAAAGTGAAGATTTATGACAGTGACTTTCCACTCTTCTCTCCTCCAACCCCAAAATATCACCTTTTTTGGAAACAAGGCCATGTACGCTGATTAGAGCCAGAGGTCTTAAATGGTATACACCAGGGGGCAAAGATCGGCTTTAAAATAAATACCTCCAAGCAAAGAAAACAAAGCAGCGCATTATTTCCCTTTCAGAGACCTCAGATACAGCAGGAAAAAACTCTGTGCAAGTTTTATAATGGACTGCCACCTCCAGGCTCGACTCAAAGGTTGACTTTATTTGGTGAAATGTGTTGCTGTTCGCACGCAGGTGCTGCCCCGCTTCGCCAAGTCCGTGCTAACTTGAACCTGCAGAGGGACCTTTGATCAACTCCCCGAGAGCCTCACGGGCTTCCCGAGTCGGCTCTGGAAACATCAAAAGAACTGTAAAGCAGACTCTAATCTCAGCCTTCCTGTTTCTGTGTCTGCCCACTGGGTTCACATAACAGCATGTTTTCCTTGAAGGGCGTTTTCCACGATTATACCGACTGTCACAGTGTCAAACCTGCATCCAGGTACAGGGGGTGACTCCTTTTTGTAACCCAATCTCTGGAAACGGAGACTCAGGGAGGATTCTCGGGCTCATTTGCAATGACATTTATGTGATGATGTAAGTCAATGCCTACTGGCCTGATGCTGGAAGTAACTGGAGACATATTTATACCTCAAGAGTGAATGGTCAGATAACATCCAGTCTTTTTTTTTTTTTTTAATTGGTCTCTCATGCTTTTGGCACTCAACTACAAGTCGATCCGCGTCCGTGGGCTTTATTTCTCTTTCAAAGCCCGTACAAGTTTGGCAGCCAAGATTTTGTGCCTCGGCATTTGGATTTTTTAAAATGCCTTTTTTTTTCTTTATTTTTTGTGACATTGCATTGAGAGGTGTTTTAGAACAATAGGGGCCATAGGTGAAAGACAATTGAACTTGTGAAGCCTCAAGCAAGTTTGTTGACATCGCTAAGCCTGGACGTCACCTCTAAATTTGGTAAAACTAAATACCTAAAGCGGAAACCCTTTACAAGTTTTAGAGCAAAGCACACTGACCTACAAATACGTGTGGTTGTTGCATGTTCGATAGAAGCAACCTACCTGTACACACCCACCATTACCTGGGCCGGGATCATAGTCCTGCTTCCACATTGCCTCCAGGCAGGGGGCAGGTGAACGCTCCTAGGCCGCCTGCAGCCTTTGATCTTGTCCTGCCAGGCCCCACCCTGCCTGTTCTTCCCACGTCCTGGCGGCCTTTCTCCGTTGTCCCACCCTAGCAGCTGAAGTTCAGTTCCCTTCCCCCACTCCTCGTGCTGTCTTCCTTCCTTCTCTCTTATACGGAGGAAGTGGTGTGAAAGCTTCAGAAATGGGTTGTAGGCTGGGGAGAGTGGTGGCCCTTCTGCTGAAGACGAGGTAATCCTCTCTCTCTGTCTCTCAAAGTGGTTTGAATTTTTACCATGGCATCATTCCTGCAAAGTTCAAGATAACAGCAGTTCCTCATTACTAAGGGGCTGACCATCCTGAGAGGATGCTTTCTCCTCCCTCAGCGTTCACTTAAGAAAAACACTCTGACCAGATCTCCTTCTGCCTTTCGTGATTTTGTTGTTGTTCTCGTGAAAGATGAGAAATTTATGATGGCGGTGGAACGGAAGCAGAGGTATACTTTTTCATTGTTTTCTTGGAGACAGAAGGACTTCTCTGGATCATTTAGATGAGACTCGAACATTTGGTTCATTTCTTAACCGTTTCGAGTTACGTGATCTCTCCAAGCCTGAGTCTCCTCATCTCCTTGTTTATCCTCTAGAGAACAGTTTTCATATGCCACTGTTGGTCTTTTACTAGAAACAGTAACTGGTCGAATAGAACCTCAGTGCTTTTGCTTCATTCCCTGGTTACTCAAGGACAATGTCTCTCCTTCAGTTCTTCTGTCTTTGCTCTTTTCTCTCCTTTTCTTTCTTTATCCCCTTTTTCTGTTGCCAGCTAATCATAAAGGACATTATAAAGGATACAGATGAACAGCCAGGTGAAGGGGGAACGCTGGGTGAGGGCCAGAAGCAGGGGGAGTGCAGGAGTTTTCGTCCCCACGGACTTACCGTGTGCCCCCCACTGTGTGCGCATGTCTTCACCAGCCTACCGGCTTCCTGCATTTTGTGACTTTGATACGCAGCTGAAGTTGCTGCCTGACGGGAGGAAGAGCCCTGAGCTCCACTGAAGAACTAAGTATTGTTCTAGGCCAGCATAACACCAGCTTCTCGAGGCTGGTTTTCTCCCCAATAAAACGGACGGTAGGGTTCCGTAGATGATCTGCCCAGCCTCTGAAAGCACTAACTTTCTAAGGACATAATCAATAATACCTATAGATCTGATAACAATGTCGTTCTTTTGAAATCAATAAAAGGCCCACGAGATACTGATCATCATAGGTATAAGTAAAAGATTGTGTGACAGAACGCAAGTAAAAAGTTTACTGCCGGGGCGCCTGGGTGGCACAGCAGTTAAGCGTCTGCCTTCGGCTCAGGGTGTGATCCCGGCGTTATGGGATCGAGCCCCACATCAGGCTCCTCTGCTGTGAGCCTGCTTCTTCCTCTCCCACTCCCCCTGCTTGTGTTCCCTCTCTCGCTGGCTGTCTCTATCTCTGTCGAATAAATAAATAAAATCTTTAAAAAAAAAAAAAGTTTACTGCCAACTAATGAATCATCGAACTTTACATCAAAAACCAGGGATGTACTGTATGGTGACTAATATAATATAATTTTTAAAATATTTTTTTAAAAAAGTTTACTACTGGGATCTCAACATGATAAAATGTCTCTTTTCCTTGGGCAAAACTATCCAGAGGGGGAATCAAGAGGGATGATGGCTTCCGTCCAGGGAGGAGAAAAGCCTCCATTAAACTGTTACATTGGAAAGGCCAAGTGTTTTGGTTCAGTTTGAAGTGACGCAGCGGAGGGGGAGGGGAGGCGGGGGACAGAATGGGCTGGTGCCCTGAGAGGGAGGTGGAGGTGAGCAGAGGGGGGCAGAGTGCCAGGCCTGCCCAGTTGCCGTGTCTGTTCTCCACTGGAGACAGAAGCGGGGAGGATCTCAAGGATTTCCTGGAGACTACAGGCCTCCTGGAAAACCTGTAGTCGATTAGGAAAATGACTGTAATTCTAAACTTGTGAGAAGTCAGAGGGGCATTTGGAAGCCAGATAGGAAAGAACTTTATGACTCCAGGGAATAAAAATGTGGAGCCTCGGAAGTTAGGATGCAGTGCTTTTTTTTTTTTTTTAAGATTTTATTTATTTATTCAACAGAGATAGAGACAGCCAGCGAGAGAGGGAACACAGCAGGGGGAGTGGGAGAGGAAGAAGCAGGCTCATAGCGGAGGAGCCTGATGTGGGGCTCGATCCCGTAACGCCGGGATCACACCCTGAGCCGAAGGCAGACGCTTAACCGCTGTGCCACCCAGGCGCCCCAGGGCTGCAGTGCTTTTTTAAAACTGAGCTGTCCCTTCGGAGTAGCTGGGCAACTGTATGCTTTCACATTAAGGCTCTCCGAAGCACAGTGTAAATGTTACTTGAGAGAAAGGGAGCCGTACCTTTGTGGGGCAGACAACTCGTGAGCACGGAGAGCCGTTCCTCTGTGCTCAGGGCGAAGGTGGAGGAGCAGTGGTGGGGAGTGCTGCAGCGGGCCGGCAGGAGTGGAGCCCTGGGAAGCCAGGGAAAGAGATACCAGGTTCTATATTCTGGCTGTGCTTTGGAATCTCCTGGCGCGAAGCTTTCAAATAGAGCTATCTGGGCTCCAGCCAGGGCCAGCCCCGTAACTTGCACGGCCCAGTGCAAAACACGCGTGTGGGGCCCCTTCAAAGAACAAGAAAAAAAGTACCATGAAAGCTACTAAAATCTAATGCTTTTTCCTTTCTGTTGACCTGTCCTGGTGTTTTCCATTTGCTATTTAATGTTGTTTTAAGTAAAGAAAAGGTACCATTTTACATTATTAGCATGAATTTTTACTGCTCATCTTTAGATCACGAATGCCAGTTTTAAATGGAAATATAAGAGCATGCAACATACACGGACCCACCCAAATCACACCGTTTCTGTTTCGTAGCTTGCACACGGGTATATATTTTGTTGCAGCTAGAATAGTGGAAATGTTGTGTAAAAGTAACTAATCTCTTATTTATTTGTTGTTTTTTCACTTCTTAATATGCGCACATCCTACCAGCATTCTCTACGGTTGGCTTACTGAGTGAGGAAGTACTGAAACAAGAAGGAACAATGGCTCTCCCTTCCTTCCCCTTTCCTTTTGTATCACCATCTTCGAAGTAAGTGGTTAGCGGGGGCGCCTGGGCGCCTCAGTAGGTTAAGCGACTGACTCTTGGTTTTGGCTCAGGTCACGATCTCAGGGTCGTGAGATCGAGCCCTGTGTCAGATTCTGGGTACAGCGCCAGGTCTGCTTGAGATTCTCTCCATTGCCCATTGCCCCTCCCCCCACTTGCATGCTCTCTTGCTCGCTCTCTCTCAAATGAAATAAATAAATAAAATCTTCAGAGTAAGTGGTTGGCTAATATAGGGAAGGGTGAAGAGCAAGAAAAAACCCGAGAGCATTCCTCTTTATTCATGACTCTGAGAATGCCACCGCTTGCTCTCTGGCTTGAATAGAATGAATGGCTTCTTGGGGGTGAGCCCCTCCAATTACTCAGCTGTAGACCTAGCACCTTACCTGGCACCCACTTTGAGTCTCCCCAATGTCTTGCTATCTCCAGTGGGGATCCCCAGTGAGTCTACTGAAATCCTGTGCTCCTGGGGCATGAGGATTGCACGCTCCATGAGAATGAGCCCGCAAGGACACACGGGACACCTAACTCCTCTCCCTATGAATATCCACCGCTGTCCCATTGGACTTCATCTCCAAAACACAAATGCAAGGGTACAATTATTAAGAATTTTAAGATGGTTGGGGGGCGCCTGGGGGGCGCAGTCGTGAAGCGTCTGCCTTCGGCTCAGGGCGTGATCCCGGCGTTATGGGATCGAGCCCCGCATCAGGCTCTTCCGCTATGAGCCTGCTTTCTTCCTCTCCCACTCCCCCTGCTTGTGTTCCCTCTCTCGCTGGCTGTCTCTATCTCTGTCAAATAAAGAAATAAAATCTTAAAAACAAAAAAAGAATTTTAAGATGGTTGGAACACCTGGGTGGCTCAGTTAGTTAAGCGTCTGCCTTTGGCTTTGGTCATGATCGAGCCCTGCATCGGGCTCCCTGCCAGAGAGCCTCCTTCTCCTTCTCCCTCTGCTGTTCCCCCTGCTTGTGCTCTCTCGCTCTCTCTCAAATAAATAAATAAAATCTTACAAAAAACAAAAAAAGAGTTTTAAGATGGTTATAACAGAGCATTAAACCAAGCACTGGGCTCTCCTGAGCAGGGAGCATGTCCACTTCCATATTTCCCACCCCAGACTTTATCTCTAACTGGTAAGTTACCAGATTCTACGGCCGGGGCCTCTGAAATGAAGGCAAGGTGAGGGAAGTGATGACGAGCCAGTCTCCATCAATGTTGCTAATGGTCTGTGTGTTGAGACAGAAGGAAAAGGAATTCCGGGTTCCCCTTCCTTTCTCCTTTCTTCCACGTCCTCACTGTCAGTGCATGTTGAAGGGTTCACTGCAACTAAGCCACAGGCCAGCACTGGAGAAACTCCAAACGGGTGCCAACATTTTGTGACGCTAAGAATTGGAGAGAGATGGGACCATGTGTGGCTTTGGTGAGGGATATAGCCCTCCTCCCACCCTGCATTTTGCCTTCAGCCCTTGAAAGTCAAAGGACCATGACAGCAGCCAGGCTGAGGTCCGGGGCTTACCTATTAAACACCAAAAAAGGAAATCCGGTCTAGATCCACTCTCATTTATAATCAAATCTAGCTGGATCAATCCTAAACCCCGCATATAGGGAATGTTGGGGAAGAATACCCTTCTTGCTGTCAAAGCTAACGGGTACTTTACCCTATATTCAGACCCAAATCTAGATTAGGTAGTATCCAAACTAGTTTTTGCACAATCTTTTCTGGAAATGGAAATTTGAGATAGGATTGCAGTTCACAAAGGTAGTGCTTGCAGGAGAAGATTGCCTACGTCTATTAACATGGTTGATAAACCGCTTTCATGGATTGAGAACCATTCAAATGACTTGGTAGCACGGTATTTCTCAACCCTATCTCGCCATGGCAGACACAGAAAGCACTCACATTGTCTAGCACATACAGCTAGGCTCGGCTCAAGGCTAGCGAGCGTCCGAGGGAGCTCCAGCTGCCCCCAACGTTGCCGGGGTTCCAAGGCCTGCTGAGCACCCAGTGTACCTTACCCGGCCACTCGACGGGCCGAAGCACACTGCCCGGGAAGCCCTGCTGCGGTAGACACCTGTTGAATCCTTCCCGAAAGCCATTTCCCCTTTCTCCTTTCTAATGGCATACATTTTCCATTTCCGGATGATGAAGGGAAAAGTGTTATCCCTGGCCCGTAGAGGTGAGCACAGGACTTGAGCTAAGTCAGTTGGTGAACCTACTGCCCCAGCCTCAGGGACTGGTTGCCGGGGGGCACTTCACCAGTCCAATCAGAAAGAAACTTATGCCTAAAATACTGGGACAAAGCCATCTCTCCTCTTCCGGACACCATGTGTGGGGAGGTGAGACCACTGCTGTGTCCACCGAGCCATCAGGACAGAAGCCAGGCAGAGGAAGTCAATGCTTGAAAGAGGGCCCAGCAAGTAAATGGAGTCCAGGAGCCCCAATTCTATCCGAAACCTCTAGATAATTCCAGACCTGAGGCTTATATGGTTTTGAACCTTGGCACTTAAGGGGACCAACAAAATTATTTTATTGTTTAAACCAGGTCTAGTTACCTTTCCTTTTAATTGTGACTGGCTGCGTTCTAACAGGCACTGATTCTCTTGCACATCTAATACTAATGCAAGTACTTGGAATTTTCCAGCAGCAGTGAGGAAAAATCTGTCCAAATTTGTCATCCATATATTATTGTTGTTAAAAGTATCCATTTGATGCGGCGCCTGGGTGGCTCAGTGGGTTAAGCGTCTGCCTTCAGCTCAGGTCATGTCCACAGCGTCAGGGTCGTGGGTCAAGTCCTGCATCAGGCTCCTTGCTCAGCGAGGAGCCTGCTTCTCCCTCTGCCTGCCGCCCCCCTGTTTGTGCTCGCTCTGTGCTTGTCCTCTTAACTGACTGAGCCAGGTGCCCCAGATAAATAAAATCTTAAAAAAAAAAAAAGACTATCCATTTGATGTTTGGCCAGAGTTAGACCCACTGTCTCTAGTTAGACCCACTGTCTCTGTCCAGGAGGTGCAGTAAAGTGAACTGGGCTATACAGAAAGCAAACCCTTTGGGCGCCTGGGTGGCTCAGTTGTTGGGCGTCTGCCTTTGGCTCGGGTCATGATCCTGGGGTCCTGGGACCCAGCCCCCGTCGGGCCCCCTGCTCCTTGGGAAGCTTCCTTCTCCCTCTCCCTCTCCCACTCCCCCTGCTTGTCTTCCCTCTCTAGCTGTCTCTCTGTGTCAAATAAATAGATGAAATCTTAAAAAAAAAAAGAAAAAGAAAGCAAACCCGTGACACTGGCCAGTTGGTGAGGCTTATGAACCAACAGGGTTAAAACCACCTATGCTATGACACACCACAAGCCCCAGGAGATGTTGGGGTGGCTTACCACTAAGGATTCTAGAGCAGCCAGGTGCTTCTAAAAGTGGATTGGTGGGGCGCCTGGGTGGCTCAGTCGTTAAGCATCTGCCTTCGGCTCAGGTCATGATCCCGGGGTCCTGGAATCGAGCCCCGCATGGGGTTCCCTGCTCAGCGGGGAGCCTGCTTCTCCGTCTCCCCACTCTCCCTGCTTGTGTTCCCTCTCTCTGTGTCAAAAAATAAATTAAAAAAAAAGTCTTAACAAAAAAATAAAATAAAAGTTGATTTGCTACCATTTTAGAGACAGAAGACCAGCCTGTAACAGCTGATTCTGCAGTTTCCTAGCTCCATGACCCTCTCTGAGCCTCAATTTCTTCTCTTATAAAGTAGGAATAACATATCGGCCGCACGGAGATTTTACAAGGATAAATGAGGTAGTAGATGTGTTTCCTAAACCATAAACATTGGACGAACATGGCACATTGTTGGTAAAGCATTATTTATTTATTTATTTAAATTGTGTTTCGGTAGAGCATTTTTTTAAGACATGTAGACATTCGCCAAAAAGTAATTCTTTCTTTCTTATTTTAGAGTACTTAGTTATTATGTGATAATATCTTATTCTTTGGGGAATCGTGGTAAAACACATTTAACATAAAATTTACCATCTTAACCTTTTTTATTTTAGGTAGGCCCAGCGCGGAGCCTAACATGGGGCTTGAACTCCTGACCCCGAGACTGGGACCTGAGCTGAGATCAAGAGTCGGACCCAGAAGTGACAGAGCCCCCCGTGACCCCTTCGTGGGTGTACAGTTCTGCGGCAATAACTACACTCGCGCTGCCGCACCGCTATCACATCATCCATCTCTGGAGCCCGTCTTGCAAAACGGACACTCCGTGCGCACTAGGCAGTTACTTCCCATGCCCCCTGCTGCCAGCCCTTTTTAACCAGCATTTTACTTTCTGTCTCCATGAATTTGACTACTCTCTAAGTCTCTCACTTAGGCGGAATCATACAATATTTGTCCCTTTTATGACTGGCTGATTTCACTTAGCATAATGTCTTCAAGATTCTTCCGTGTTGTCGTGTGTGACCGAGTTTCCTTCCTTTTTTAAAAGGCTGAATGCTATTGCATTGTATGTATAGACCACATTTTGTTTATTTGTTCATCTGTTGATGGATACTGGCTTGCTTCTGCCTTTTGGTTATTTTGAATAATGCTTTTATGGACGTGGGTGTACAAATATCTCCTTGGGACCCTGTTTTCCATTCTTTGGATATATACCCGGAAGAGAAATTACTATAGCATATGATAATTCTATTTTTAATTTTTTGAGGCTCTACCATGCTGTTTTCGAGTGGCTATAGCATTCCACATTCCATCTGCAATGCACAGGGCCTCAGTTTCTTCCACATCCCCGTCAACTTTTGTTAGTTCCTGTTTTCTGTTAGTAGCCATCGTAATGGGCATGAGTGGCGTCTAATTGTGGTTTGGACTTGCATTTCCGAATGCCTCGTGATGGTGGGCATCATTTCATGTGCTTATTGGCCCTTTACATATCTTCTTTGGAGAAATGTCTATTCGAGGCCTTTGCTCCTTTTTACTTAGGTTGTTTGTTTTTTGTTGTTAAGTTGTGGAAGTTCTTTATATAGTCTGGCTATTAGCCTCTTATTAGAGGCATGATTTGCAAATACATGACATTTTTTATTTATAATTTTTTAATTTACAATTTTTTTTAAATATTTTATTTGTTTATTCAACAGAGATAGAGACAGCCAGCGAGAGAGGGAACACAAGCAGGGGGAGTGGGAGAGGAAGAAACAGGCTCATAGCAGAGGAGCCTGATGTGGGGCTCGATCCCATAATGCCGAGATCACGCCCTGAGCCGAAGGCAGACGCTTCACCGCTGTGCCACCCAGGCGCCCCTTAATTTACAATTTTTATCTAACATATTTTCCGCAACTTGAGATTGCACTTGTCTTTTCTGCAAGGCACGAATTTACAGTCTATGATAAGATGAACCAGTAGTTTCAATATATTTACACTACATGGTCTTAGCTCCGGCTGCTATGACAAAATGGCGTATGGTGGCTTACACAACAGACAGTTAGTTCTTCCAGTCCTGGAGGCCGAGAAGTGCCAGCACAGCCAGGGTTTGGTGAGCCCTCTCTTCCTCACTTGCAGACGGTCATCTTCTGGCTGTGTCCTCACATGGGAGAGACAGCAAACAGAGTCTCTGTGTCTCTCTTTGTAAGGGCACCAATCCAATCATGAGGGCCCCACGTCATGACTTCTTCTAATCCCAGTTACCTCCCAAAGGCCCCGTGTTCAAATACCATCACACTGCAGTTACGGAGTTCAACATACACATTTTGGGGAGACACAGATCAGTCCATGGCACCCCCTAGAAGTATCCAAGATGAACTTCACCAAACCAGGTGATGCAAATCAAAGCAAATATGAAAGAACACTATACACCTATTAGAATGGCAAAAATCTGGAATGCTGCTATCACTGAGTGCTGACGAGGATGTGGGACAACAGAACTCTGATTCGTTGCTGGTGGAAATGCAGTATGGTCCAGCCACTGTGGAAGACAGTTTGGCAGTCCCTACAAAGCTAAGCATACTCTTCCCCTGTGATCCAGCGATTGTGCTCCTTGGTATTGATCTAAAAAGAGTTGAGAACCTGTGTCCGCACAGACACCTGCACGGATGTTTATAGCAGCTTTATTTATCATTGCCCAAACTGGGAAGCAACAAAGATGGCCGTCAATAGGTGAATGGAAACCATTTATTTTGAAAAGATAAAATAAAAGAAAACTGCTCTAAAAAAAAAGTCTTAAAAAAAAAAAGACTTTTAAAAAAATGAAATGGAGAACAACTGGCTCTGTGAGTTGCTTGGGGTCACCACGCTCAAAACTCATGCCATTTCCAGAGATGCGTGTGTTGGCTCAGCTTCCACGTCTGTGGAGTAAAGGGAGTGGGACAGACTGATCTCCGGAGTAGCTTCTATATCATAAGGCAGGGATTAGAAAATGTAAGCAAACACTAACCTCGAGGTAGTGAGGTACGCTGACGTATTCAGAAGGAAATGTCTGCAATTTACTTCGAAATGCATAAAATATAAGAAAGATAGTTGGCGGGTCATGGGTAGCGAGGTGATACAGCAAGTCCAGTAAAATGTTAGTGATAAGATCTCAGTAGGGGGCCTCTGGTGGGATGTTCAGTGTAGAAGTGTTTCAGTTAGCTGCATGTTTGAAATTTTACGTTGGAGAACGTTGGAGAAAAGATGAGTGGCTGGGCCTCGAGTCTTCATGACTAATGCAGAAAAAATGAACAGCACGAAACAACCTGTTCAACTGGTTAAAAAGCTGTTCGATTTAATAGCTAATCTAAGATGTCGCAACTAAAAGGGTTCAGGCCTTTGTTTAAGAAACAAAAGTTCAAAACTTCTGCTATTGTAATAGTTTCAAGGTGCCAGTTATTGAATGCCTACCGTGTGTGCCAGGACTCTGCTGAATGTTTTCTTTTTTCTTTTTAAGTTTTTAATTTTAATTCCAGTATAGTTAACACACAGTTTAATATTAGTTTCAGGTGTATGATACAGTGATTCAACAATTCTTTTTTTTTTTTTAAGATTTCATTTTATTTTTTAAGTAATCTTCACACCCAGCATGGGCCTCGATCCCACAACCCCGAGATCAAGAGTTGTACGCCCCACCAACTGAGCCAGCCAGCCGCCCCCCCGCCCCCGTGATCTGTGATTCAACAGTTTTATACATCACCCTGCGCTCATCACAAGTGCACTCCTTAGTCCCCATCACCTTTGTCACCCATCTCCACCCCCCACCCGCCCTTTGGTAACCATCAGTTTGTTCTCTATAGTTAAGAGTCTGTTTCTTGGTTTGCCTCTCTCTCTTTTTTCTTTTGTTCATTTGCTTTGTTTCTTAAATTCCACGTAAGAGTGAAATCATATGGTGTCTTTCTCTAACTGACTTATTTCGCTTAGCACGATACTCTCTAGCTCCATCCATGTTGTTGCAAATGGCAAGATTTTATTCTTTTTTATGTATGAATAATATATATACACACCCCACATCTTGTTTATCCATTCATCAATCAATGGACACTTGGGCTGCTTCCGTAATTTGGCTATTGTAGATAATGCTGTGATAAACATAGGGTGCATATATCCTTTCAAATTAGTGTTTTTGTATTCTTTGGGTAAATACCCAGTAGTGTGATTACTGGATTGTGGGGTAATTCTATTTTTAACTTTCTGAGAATCCTCCATACTGTTTTCTAAGTTGACTGCACCAGTTTGCATTCCCACCAACAGTGCTCAAAGGTTCCTTTTTCTCCACGTCCTCGCCAGCGCTTGTTTCTTGTTCTGCTGAATGTTTTCTGTGAAACATGTCATCCAGTTGAATCCTCACAACAATCTCTGAAGTAGGTAAAATAGGTATTATTATCTGGTTTTGACAGACAAGGAAACTGAGGCTTAACAAGCTAAGAAATGAGCTAGCCAAGGTCATGGAGTTGGTAACTGACTGAGCTGGGGTTTGAATTCTGGGCTGAATGGTCTCCCTGACTGCTCTTGACCAGTATTCTGTCCTGCTCTGTCTGCTGCTTCAATCTTACTGACATTCTGTCATGAAGGAGACAGGACAATTGAGGTCATACGTATGGAATATTAGCCAACCTCGGCATGCTTCTGGGCAGACACAAGGACTAAAACGCTCACTGCCCATAGGTGTGAGGGTTGGGAGCCTTGTTCCCAGTTCAGCTGCACGGAATCGTTTGGCTGTGATCGTGCCCAAGTCACAGCTCTGCACATCGGTGCCTTCACACGTAAATGGCGGCGACAGAATTTACCTGTGTGAAAAAAAGAGTCAGACTTTCTGTGTTTTCCTTCTTCAGACTTTTTTGTGTGGCTTCTTCTGCATTTAGCTTGAAGCATGCATAGGCCTTGAGGACCATGAGGAGTGTGATGGAAGAAATGCAAAGAAAAACACGTACAGTTTGTTCACTGGTTTTACTCTCAAGGTACACTTTTTTAAAAAAGGACTGATTGATTGATTGATTGATTTGAGAGAGAGAGGGAGAGAGAGAAAGCAAGGCAGAGGGGCAGAGGGAGACAAAGTGTCAAGCAGACTCCGTGCCCAGTGCAGAGCCCCCCTGAGATCACAACTGGAATGGAAACCACGAGTCAGACACCCAGGCACCCCTCAAAGTACACTCCTGAGAATCGAAAGAAGAGAGGAACAGGGAGGCATAGCTTTATGCCCTAACAGCAGTGAACATCAGCCAGGGATTACCAGACTAAGGGCTGGTCGTGTGGTGAGATGAGGTAGTGAGGCGAGGTGCCATCATGGCTGCCATGGGGAGGGGAAGGGAGGTGGGCATTGTGGCCTTGGAGATGGCTGGGTTGTCAGTGAGAAGTGCTGACAGGGAGGGAGAAGAGAAAGCATCATGCAGTCAGAAGTCTCCAGGCCAAGCCTATGAGAAGCATCATTTCCATGTGACCATGGAGAAAATCACCCTTCTGCGCCGTTGAGGCATCAGGACAGCAGTTCCTTCAGCGGCCAGGACACACTGCCCATGGCTTACCCTGCAGATAAAACTCCAAATAAACTGGTCCTGCATGGACACCCCAACTCCCACATTCCCACAGAGGACAGGTTCGGTGGTGGTGGAGAAGCCAATCCCCCGGCTCCTGAACTAGGGCAGGACTGATTAATGGTAAAACCAATGCTTGTGATGGATCTTATATATAAGTTAGTGAGAGAATCAGATAAGATCAGGGGTGCCTGGCTGGCTCAGTCAGTAGAGCATGCGACTCTTGATCTCAGGCTCATGAGTTCAAGCCCCATGTTGGGTGTGGAGCCTACCTTGAATAAATAGAAATAAATAAATAAGTACTATAGTTCCCATCTCATCTGATGGGGGCTTTCGTACTCACCCCAACCAACATTCCTCAGAATTTCAGAAAAGAGGAGCCAGGGGCTTACATACTCATGGTCATCTTTTACTCTGAGTTAGTGATTTTACCTAAGTGCCATCTGCCTCCTACAGTTAATGCCCTCTCCCCATCCCCCACCTGCCTCCTACAGTTAATGCCCTCTCCCCATCCCCCATCTGCCTCCTACACTTAATGCCTTCTCCTCACCCCAAGTTATCTCATGCCCTTTGGATATAATTCCTTTTGATCTATTTTTTTTTAAAGATTTTATTTATTTATTTGACAGAGAGAGCACGAGCAGGGGGGAGCGGCAGGCAGAGGGACAGGGAGAAGCAGGCTCCCCCCTGAGCAAGGAGCCTGACATGGGGGTTGTTCCGAGGACCCTGGGATCATGACCTGAGCCAAAGGCAGATGCTTAACCGACTGAGCCACCCGGGAGCCCCAATTCCCCTTTACCTAAACTAACACAAAAACACAACTGCGATAGCAACTTTTTACAGAAGAGATGAGAATAATTTATTACGAATATTACAGAATAAGGTGTTATAGATTATTACAGAATAGGCAAGAAATAACTTCAAGTGTCATCCATTTGACTAGTATTTATTGAGTGCCTTCTGCATGCCAGGCATTGTTTACTAGGTTGCTTGGAAATACAGAAAGGAATAAAACAGACAAAAGATCCCTATTGTTCTGGGGGTTACATTCTAGTTGGGAGAAGGAAAGAAGACATTTTATTTATGCGTCTTCTACTGTAGGCTAGATAGTGAGGAGAGGTCTAGAGAAAAACAATGCGGGGAAGAAAGAGACAGTGCTTGTGGGTGCTGGGAAGTTGGTCCCCAGGCTTCCGAGGAGGAGAGGTGGTGGAGGGCTACTCTGAGAATCCTGCTATCCTTTAAGAACCATTTTATGCCAAATACTTTTTTGTGCTTTTGACACTCACTTTGTCTCCTCGTGGCCCACATCCTGAATTCATGAAGCCTTTTAGATTGTGGGTGCGTGGATGCCTGTGGAAAAGGAAAAGGTACTGAATTTGAGGCTGATTCAACATCATTCCAAATACAAGCCTTGTTTCTATACACAGGAGCCCAAAGGCTACAAAGGCCACAGACTTTAAGCCCCTTCCTCAGAATTAATAGAAATCTAGAGTAGTTACTGTGGACTTCCCCAGGTCGGGAGTTGGGGTGGGGAGGAGGAAGAACTGAGTGGATGGCCCCAGATAATTTCCAGGGCCATGGAAAGCTGGTATAATCACTGATATTTCTATATACATAAGACCACTTGTACGTATATAAATGACCAACTGGTCTTAGAGCTCATTTAAAGGTAAGGAGGACAGAGAGGGTGACTCTGGAGGCCAGTTAGATTTGCAAATTATAATCTGTAGAAAATCTGCATAGATTTCTGGGTAAGGGAGGAATAGCAGTGATTTGATGAAGGCAAGAACAGTATGTTTCTGAATCAAATATTAAACCGCTTGGCCTGCCAAAGGACTTTTCTTTCCTGATTTGTATATACAGCAATATCAACAACTATAGACAAAATCTGTAATATCTAAATTGCCCTGAAAAGTTCAGGATCTGTGGTTTCCTTCCTCATACAGTTGACTTTTGAACCACATGGGAGTTACAACCCCCCACACCGTTGAAAATCCACATAGAACTTTTGATTTCCCAAAACTTTACTAATAGTCTACTGTTGGCCAGAAGCCTTAGTGATAGCATAAATAATCCATTAACACGTATTTTATATGTTATATGTATTATATACTGTATTCTTACAATAAAGTAAGCTAGGGAAAAGAAAATTTATTAAGAAAACCATAAGGAAAATGAATTTATAGCACTGTACTGTATTTATCAAAAAAACCTCTATGTATAAGTGGACCCATGCAGTTCAAACCTGTGTTGTTCAAGGGTCAACTATAATTCAAATTTCATTCTTATATGAAATATCCAGAGAGAAATCTCAAATCTGACTGTCCAGGAGATTCACTGTTGTGAAGGTTAATTGGAATAAGGAGTCCAGGGGCTCCTGGGTGGTTCAGTCAGTTAAGCGTCTGGCTTCGGCTCAGGTCATGATCCTGGGGTCCTGGGATCGAGCCCAGCATCGGGCTCCCTGCTCAACTGGAAGTCTGCTTCTCCCCCCCTCCTCCCTGCTTGTGCTCCCTCTCTCTCTCTCTCTCAATTAAATAAATAAATAAAATCTTAAAAGAAAGAAAGAAAGAAAGTCCATTTACAGACCAGACCTCGAGGATACTTTGTAACACAAATGGTCACAGTTTTTGTTGTTGTTGTTGTATAGGATTTGACTTCTCAGACTTTAAGCCTCTATAGGAGAAGAGCAATGATTACGATGTAAAAAATTGAGTATATGTGGCCAATATTCTCCAGATTCTGGGGCTATCCAAAAACAGGAAGGTGGTTGCTAGAGACTCAGTGTTTGTTTCATCCACCCACCCCTACCAAATTCCTTTTTTTTTAAAGATTTTATTTATTTATTTGAGAGAGAGAGCACAAAGGGAGAGGGAGAGGGAGAAGCAGACTCCCTGCTGAGCAGAGAGCCCGATGTGAGACTCGATCCCAGGACCCTGAGATCATGACCTGAGCTGAAGGCAGATGCTTAACTGACTGAGCCACTCAGGTGCCCCCCAAATTCCTATGTTGAAACCTAATCCCGAAAGCTATGGTATTTAGAGATGGGGTCTTCAGAGGTGATTAGGTTCTAAGGGTGGAGCCCTCATGAGTGGGATTGGTGCCCTTATAAAATAGAACCCAAGAACTCCTCACTCCTTCTGCCTTGTAAGGATACTTTGGACTTTGTCCAGATACTGAGTCTTCTGGTGCCTTGATCTTGACCTTCCTGGCCTCCAGAACTGTGAGAAATGTTTATTGTTTGAGCCATCCACTCTATGGTATTTTGTTCCAGCAGCCCAGATGGGTGCTAGACAATGGTACATGAGAAAACTGTTCTTGGAGGGGACTTTTTTAAATTTTAAAAATGTTTTTAAAGTAATCTCTACACCCAACTTGGGGCTCAGATTTAGAAGCCTGAGATCAAGAGTCATATGCTGTACTGACTGAGCCAGCCAGGCGCCCCTAGTGATTCTTTGTAAGATGCTGATTCTCTCCACTACATGACTACACAGGAAAGTCTCAGGTGTGTAGTAATTGATTCACATTTTATTGCAAAGTATGGTTTTGAAAATAAACTGATGCAAGCACGTCAATTTATGGGAGTATCTATAAGATGTTGAACTTTCTGCCTTCTGTGTTCTAATTTTTTTTTTTTTTAAGATTTTATTTATTTGAGAGAGAGCTTGAGCTCAGACGCGGGGAAGGGTAGAGGGGGAGAATCTCAACACCCCACACTGAGCACAGATCCTGACTAGGGTCTTGATCTCACGACCCTGAGATCATGACCTGAGCCGAAATCAAGAGGTGTTCATTTGCTTAACCGACTGAGCCACCCAGGGGCCCCCTGTGTTCTAATTCTTAAAATGACTGTTGAAGAGCCAGACTGGCAGAGATATTTAACGTCAATGGGAAGCCTTGCACTTGACTGACATCTTTATGCTCCAGACAAACTCCCCTTGGATACAAATAGAAAAATTGTTTGTGTTCCACTAGTAAGTGGGTCATAAAATCCTAGTAATGCTTTAGAGAAGGATAGATTTTTTTTCCCCTTGTGCAAAGTACAATAATTTCTGTTTGTCCTTGCTCTGGCATGTGAGTTAAAATACAGCACCCCGCTATGCACCTGTCATTCTAGCCATACCTAATTACCTGTAATTGATTCCTCAGACATGTCACTTGCTTTGACCTTCCTCCATGCCTTTGCTCAACCTGTTCCTTTTGCTTAAAATGCCTCTGCAGCAGGGGTTCTCAACCTTGGCTTCATCCAGATGTGGATACTTTGGGCCTTCCCTGCCCTTCCCCCTCCCCCCCATTCTGATGTAATTGATCTCCTGTGAAGATTTCTTAAAGCTTCCCAGGTGGAAGACCGCTGTTGGGCAACCGTTTCTCAGAGGGTGGCCCATGATCTCGGGCGTTAGATTCCCGGGGTGAATTTGTTAGAAATGCAGAACTGGCTTCCAGAGCAGCAGTACTGTGTCAGGATCTGCTTTGAGGGTTGGGGTGGCTGAGTGATCCCTGCGTCATTCTTAGGCACACCGAAGTTTGAGAACCATTGCTCTCAGGGCTGTTAAAAGCCTGCAAGTCACACCTTCCATAGATCTTTGCCCCCTTCCCTGCAGTTAATCACCTGATGTCCTTTGTCGAAGGCACAAGGCTTTGGTCTACTCTCAGGTTATTGTCTGGTTTTCTTCTTCTGCATTTGCGGTGTGTGTCTTCTTCCCTTACCTTCTCCCACCTTCCATATGGTAGAATGTGGTTACGAGAGGGTAGGGACAGCTCAGCCCAGTGTTTTACATTAAATTAAGAAATGGATGTTTAAATTCAATGTCCAAGTATAGTCTTTCCAAGACTGAGGCTGAAATATTAACCAGACTTTAGAACCCTAACTGCTGTGTGAAGTCTTCTGTGGCTTTCCCACACTGAAGGAGAGTCCTCCGTCTTAATGTGTGTTAAAAGGCACAGGGCTGTTTGCCTAAATGCTGTTGAAACTGGCCTCTGGGTCACAGCATGAACACCGGTATCAGGTGGTAACAGCCCCAAGGGACAGCTGCCACTTCCGCCCAGCAACAGCAGCCAAGCCTGCTGGGAAGAAAGGGTTGCAACCTTTAGAGAGACAAAGGGATGCTTTTGGGAAATGAAGAGTTCCTGCTCACAGACAAATAGGTCTTGAAAGTCACACGCTCTGATACGGGCCCGTCTGAGCAGGAAAAGGAGGACTTCTTATTTGTCAGGAGGTCTGCTTGAAAAGAAAAGAAAAAAAAAGGACCCACTAAAATATTGCTTACTTCCTAGAGGGAAGGACATATTCTTGGATTGAATTCCAGAGGATGTCGGTCTCAACAAGGATGTCAGAACTAACTCTGCCTTATTATGGGACTATTTGTTTGCCAAGAACCAAGAGTCACTCAGATCAGTTTAAGTAAAAGAAGGTTGATTTTATTTTTTAAAGATTTTATTTATTTGACAGAGACAGCCAGCGAGAGAGGGAACACAAGCAGGGGGAGTGGGAGAGGAAGAAGCAGGCTCCCAGCAGAGGAGCCCAATGTGGGGCTCGATCCCGGAACGCCTGGATCAGGCCTTGAGCCAAAGGCAGTCGCTTAACGACTGCGCTACCCAGGCGCCCCAAGGAGGTTGATTTTAAAGACACAGTAGTAGTTGTACTTCCTTCTCTGTGGTCATTTGTCAGCGCTGTAATGAGCAAAGTAGTTGTACTCACACGTTAGGTGTACGACATACGCAAAATTATTTTGGTAGCTCTTTGTGCATGGAAGGAACTTTTAAAGTTTTGGAGTCTCCAAACTGAATGAAGACAAACATTTATTTAAAGATTTAATTTTTAAGTAATCTCTACACCCAACGTGCGGCTCAAACTCACAACCCTGAGATCAAGAGTCGCATGCTCTTCCAGCTGAGCCCACCAGGCGCCCCCAGACAAACTTTAAAATGCTGACCACTTTGCCATGGCTATCAGGAAGCCTAGAAAGAAATTGAGTATTCACTTGCCAACTCAGGACCCTGGGGGCCTGAGCACTTGAAGTCATCCACCAATTTTTCCTTTCTTTCTTTTGTTTAAAAATATGTTTGGAGTTTCATGTTTTAATTCTGTAAATCATCTTAAAGCCTTTTTAGAAGAGAAGTTTCACTTAAAAAAAAAAAAAAAAACTAAAGAAAAAAAAAACAACTTCCTTGCATAGAAGTTGATGTCCTGTGGTATAAACCTACCAATCATCGAAGTGCTCGGCCCCAGTTCAGACAGAGCCCCACCGTGAGCCCAGACCCTGCTGTCAGAGCCTGTTGGGCTCCTAGGCTATCATCTCAGGTGTATGCAAATAGACCGAGTACCCGGATGAGTTCACACCCTAGGGCTCATGCCATGCTTAACTTTCTCCTTCAGTTCTGGCACCTTCGTTCTGGGAGTTACATAAAAGATTGCATTAGAACCACCTCCACATTTCCAGAGACTTTTTTTCCTTCCTTGTTGAAAGCCAATTGGAAGATTCCGGGTTTTTGTTTTTTTGTTGTTGTTCTAAGCATGCCTCCGAATTTACTTTAGGAATGATTTGTTTCCTTGTTTGCAAAAGTAGGTGCTAAAACTCATCCATGTTTGGTGAACTGAAAATCAAGGTAGGCTTTTTGGAAAGTTCATTAGCAATATTTAAAAACAAAGTACACGTCCAATTGTCTTGGAGTATGACCTGTAGATACACTTCCACCTGTACTGAAGATACATTGTAAAACGATTTTTACTGCACGTTTTGTTTGGCATAGCAAGCTGTGGAAACAGCCTAACTGTTCATCAACCCGGGGACTAAATAATGTATTATGGTTCATCCATAAAATGGAATGCTATGGAGCCAATAAAGAGACTAGGAGGGTCATAATGTTCTGAAATGAAGCAACACATCATTAAATGAAGGAAAGCAAACAATAAAGGAATGTGTCTAGTATGCTTCATGTTTGTGGGGAAATAAAAAATATATATGCTTGAGTATGCATAGGTAAATTTCAAAAGGAAAAACAATAAATTGTTCAAAGATGTTGAATATTGTAGAAAAGAACTGGAGCAAAAAATAGGCTTATTTTCAATGTCTACGCTTTTGTTCTGTTTGAAATTTTTATATGTGTACCTTTTTCACCAGTAAAAAACCGACAGATAAATGGCTTGGCTTGCACAAACCATACACATATGAACAAAGAATCTAGAGTTAGATGGGACTGAAAGCCTAGCTCTGTCAGTTACTGGGGACCTTGGAATGCTCCGTAAAGTCTCTGTAAGTTACTTGTCGTGACTACCTCATTAGTGTGGGTTACTAGAAGATTAAGTTATGAACTGCATATGAAACAATATAGCCAGGACACAAGGCACTTTCCCAGTAAACGTAAATGTGTAATAATAATGGTGATGATGGTGATAATGAGAATGAACCTTTGCAGGCTTGCTATCTGCAAGGCACCATATTAAGAGCTTTACATTTAATCCTTAGAACAACCTTAGGAAGTAAGTACTATTTTCATCCTAATTGTACAGGTGGGAAAACTGAGGTACAGAGAGGTTAGGTAACTTGCCCCAAAAGACACAGCTTGTCAGTGGTAGAGCTGGGATTCAAACACAGGTGGTCTGTGTGAGCTCACCTGAGCTCTTTCTCACTTGCAGAATGGCCCTGTCTCTGCTGGACAGACAGGCCCACTCATGGCACAATTCTGAAGGGATCAGAGAGTTAGTCTAGTTTCTAAGAGAAATGCTGGAAATATGTGTAAGCCTATGGCAATACCTTCCTGTCCAAACCCACGTCAGAATATCACAATCAAAATGTCACATGGGTCTTTCCCGTGGAGGGTGTGGGGACTTTCCCTCTGCCCTATTTCCTCCCAGTTGGATCCTCTCTGCTTGTGAATCCGGAATCACTGACAGAAATGCTGCTCGGAAAGTATTACTTTGGGCTGAAGCCAACAGGGATTGTGGGGTGTGGAGGGGGTGAGAGACCTGTCTTTTCTGTATTTATTATCTAGTAAATTTATTTTTTAAAATATTTTATTTATTTATTTATTTGACAGAGAAAGAGCACACAAGCAGGGGGAGCAGCAGGCAGAGGGAGAAGCAGACTCCCTGCTGAACAGAGAGCCCCACATGGGGCTCGATCCCAGGACCCTGGGATCATGACCTGAGCTGAAGGCAGACACTTAACCTACTGAGCCACCTAGGTGCCCTAATAAAGAAATTTAAAATACTAAGAGCCATGGGGGGCCTTGCTCTCTTTCGTGAAGTGACAGCATTGTCAGAATAGCTTCTCTCAGGATGATATACCAAGGTTCTCAGGGTAGTCAAGACTTCATACTTTCCTCAAGTAAGCATTTCCTTAATATTTAACCCAAGTTCTCTCAGTTGAATATTTAACTCAATTCTAATGTGCTGCCTTTGCTGGAAGAATAGCTAGTCCTTGGCCTTCTCTTAACCTATCTTAAAATGAAGTGCCCTTGAGAACAGCTAACTACATGATGAATTCAGCCACTGACAGATCCTGAGGAATCTAACGTTGAGACGTCTTAGGCTCGCATGGTTAGGGTGTTTTACTTTCTTTCTTTGTCTCCAGAATTACTCAGAATTATCTGAATAATTATTCCTCACTTCGCCACTATTTACAAAGCTCTTAACACTCACTCACACTCAGTTAATAGAAAAAAAAGCCCATTTTCCCGTGCCACCATCTCTTCACTCTTCTAATTTTCCGAACTATCGATCACTTTTTTCCTTTCTCTGTAAGATTTCATTTTGAAGAATCTGCTAGTCAAGGGACCCTTGGGGTACCAGTCAAAGCTGGACAGAAAGACACCAGCTCTTTTGAAAGGATCATCCGTCAATCATTTCAGACTCATTGTCTTTCTTGACTAATGTAAGAAACAACTCAGGAGCCCTTGAGTTGCTCTTTTATGCTTGTCAAGCTCAACATTGGATGTACCAGGTTCACCAAGATCTCCCAGGTACTGCTCTGGCCAGAGGCCAGGCTGTAGAGGAGAAAATCTCTTTCTTCATTGAGCGTGCTGGGGAGAGGGGAGGCTCTTGATCAACGTGTTACATTAAATCAAACTGGAAAGGAATCTAAGAGAAAATTATTTAACCTATCTCCCGTTTACCTTTGTTTAAGTTCTGTCTTTGAGGTCTGCTTCTTCTCATACATCAGAATTACAGACAGACATTGTATTGGCCAAGGTTGCAAAGTACGGTAGGGCTTATTCTAGAAAGGAAACGATGTGACAAAGCTGGTATTTTTAAAAATGCAATATACGGGGGTGTCTGGCTGGCTCAGTTGGACTCTTTACCCTGGGGTTGTAAGTTTGAGCCCCACGTTGGGTGTAGAGATTACTAAAAAAATTTAAAAATAAAAAAAAAATAAGTTTACAAAAGTAAACAAACATTTTCATAGCAAGAGGTTATTCCCTAGGACCACAGATCCTTTCAAATGGGCCCTCCTTTAAAGTTAGTAAAATGTTTGTATTTTAATCTGGAGAGATGTTTCCTCCAATACACTTTATGGGACCATCCGTATAATATTATCTAACTCCCCAGATGTTTCTCCTCATTTTTCCTAGTAGATATTGCTGGCAGGCATTGGACTTGAAAGCCCTAGGAAGAGGGAATGCTCATCAAATGAGAACTATGTCTGCAAACCTCAGAAGGCTGGTTCTGCAGGAGTGTTTTCTATTTGCAGAGCATTGACCCTCAGAAAGAGCGAAAGCACCAGGATTTATGACTACAAAACCTGTAACTGTTGTATATCGCCTTCCTTAGTGTCGATAGGGAGAATGCATTTTCCTCCTTGTAACAGAAAACTATGACTGTTTGCTTCCCTTTATCTCTTTCCAAAGTGAAAAGATGAATTTTTCTACAGAAAAATCTCTTTATTGTGATCTCTATAGAAGCTCCCCATGACAATGATTTACGTATCAAGTAATCTGGAAGGAGGAAATTAGCGTCTACTTCTCCCAGACGGAAGACTCGAAGTGCGAAGAGGAAGAATGGCAATCTTCAAACGTACTAATGAAAACACTGGGTGCAATGAATAGCGAGTTGAATCGGCTACATGACAGAGCCTGACTTTTGATGTTTATCAGAGGGCTTTCCGGCTTTCAACCATTTTCTATAAATTCAGGCTTGTACTCATTTACATAGAAACATAATGAAGTAATCCATTGGCAGGCTAAACGGAGACCCAGGAATCAGGAATCATCTGTACTGGGGTTTCACATTCCTGTGATTGTCTGGTGATGCCTCCCTAAGCCAACAGTAAGCCCAGAGGGAAGCATGTGGACCAGGAAGCAGCACACTATTTCCTCTCTCTGCTTTAGGGGAGATAATGAGTGACTTACAGAGGAATTTAAGATCTCATCTGTAAACTCACAGTAAATGAGTTGGGACCCAAAGAGGGTTTTCAGGCACGGTCATCAGTTTCTGTTTGCAAAAGGAGCTGATCTGATCTTGGTTTAGCAGCTGAAAGTCAAACAGCCTATTGAGCAAACCTCAGGTACATTTCAGACCCTTTCATATCACTGGCATTTGAGAATGAACACATTCAGACGCTGTGATTTTTTAACATGCCATTTATTTAAACCAAATCAATTTGTATTTTCCAGCATCCAAGGCGTGGCTTTCAAAGATATTAAAAAAAATTTCATGTTTAGAGCAAACAATTTTGTTCAATGTCTATAAAAAACAAAATTACATTTTTGGAGGGAGTGGACCGTGTTACATGGGAAGTAGAAATTTGCTTCACTGAAATTCAAAGTTTTACATGCGAAAACAAACTCGTTTTGTTTTAGGATTGCCAAAATGTTTAAGAAGCCCTGGTGAAATATAAGAATTGGCAAAAGGCAAGAAGTATAATCGTGGTTCACACTACGTGAATTATCAGTGCATGAACTCAGGCAAGTAATGAGATCTTTGCAGTTTCACAGAGATTGAGCCACTTGATCGATCCTCTTTTGAAACAGTTTCAAAAGTACATCGTGTTATTTTGGAAACTGGCAAAGGTCTTGCTTTTGTACAAAAATCAGAAAAAGTGGTTTATCTGCTTAATTTCCATGTTTGTTGCATATCCATGGGTGGGTTTGCCCAAGAACTTGGCGGGGAAGAACTACTGTGGACACAAGTTTCAGAGTTTGGCCCTTTCAGAGATGTGTAAGCCCACTTCATAAAACATTCTAATTTACCTTTTTGGGTGTAAATCTGTATTTTTGTGTATAAAGTAAGGTTTATGAATATGACCAAGATGAAAACCAGAGGAAATGGACAGTGGCAAATAATTATCAATTTTAAATGTGGAAAGTAGGACAGAGACTCCACCGAAGAGGAAGCTCAACAGAGGCTTAGATTTTGGACTCAAATCTGTCACTTAATAATTGCGTCCCACTGGGCAACTCACTAAGCCTCAGTGAGGATAGTTTTTCATTACTTCAGGGATGCAATAAAAACCACAAAGCATTGTTCTGATCTTCCAAGGGTAGGAGCTGTGTAGGAAACAAAATGGATGAAATGTCTGAGAAGAGATCCAAGTGGGTAAGACATGCAGATTTTCACATGTTTGAGAGGCTAATAACTTCTTTCATGAAATATACAGCTCCCCAACCTGAAACGTTCATAGGCATGTGATCATCACAGTAAAAGGCCTTTTGGTTTTCAGTGTTTTAAACAGGTCTACCCATCTGCTCAACCGTGGCTAGCGTATGTGTTGTCACAATGAAAGTTAGAATGATATGTTTCTTAATGGCTTAATTATTCCCTCCAAAGACAATTATATTTTGGAAGAAGCAGGGCTTTGTAGTGAAAACACACAGACCTGAAAGCAGTGCATTATTATTTTATTAATTTCTTCTTTTTACATTATGGGAAACATTCATCTATTTACAATTTTTTTTTGTCCACACACAATCTAGGTAAAGAAGCCTATGAAATTCCACTTCATAAAGCCATAAAAATGTTCCCCACCCCTCCATCTGAAGGCTTTCAAATGAATCTTTTTTTCCAAACCAAAATAATTTTTAAAAATTACATCGGGAATTCAGATATGCTAGTGATTTACATTCCAGTTATTTAAAATATGCATCTAGACATGTTTTAAAAAAGAAATGGTAAATTCACAAGGATAAGGCTTAAATTAAAGTGGTAATGCACAGTAAAACATTAAGGAAACATCTATAAATAACAGAAATATATTACAAATAAATTAGTTCTATTTACCATTTCAAATATTAAAAATCTTTAATCCATTTCTTCATCTCTCTTTACAAAAAGGTTATGTGAATTGTATGGAAACATCTGCAAAAAATATAATAAATACTTAATTTCTTTGAACGTTTTTTGATGCGGGAGACAAACTTCTTTTGTAATTCCCCCCCTCCCCAAGAAAATGCCCAAACAGCTTTATACCAAAGTTAAACAAAATAAGTAATTTTTCAGGGTACATACATTTTCCATTATGAACTAAAAAACATTTCTACAAATACATCAAAAAGAACAATGTAACAAAGGTTATGCTCATGGATGTCAGCTTAAGGGGGCAAGTGGTTAACAAGCAGCTTTATGTGGGGTCATGTTTTAAGATCAATAATTAGCTTTTTATAAAGTGTTTGTACAATTTGTGTTTTTAAGGAAGGCAAAGGTCATGATGCCTGTAGGCATTCAGCTAAAAGATTTAAAATTCTTACCAAAAATAGCTTATGAATATACAAATACCATTCACATAGACAAGATAAATAGACTTTCTCTTGTCTCTCTTTAAAATATCCTGGGCTAAACCAGTTTCCAAAGAAAATACTGTAGGATGATCTTGAATCGTATTAGAAATCTATTTCTTAATCCCAATCTCATCTCTACCTCAGGGCATGGAGCTGTAGTTGGGAACATGGGTCTTCCAGTGGATGTCGCTTCCTTTACGTTAATCTATGAGTTCCAAGTCATTCTCGGGATTGAATGTGACTATAGGCTACCCAAGGCGGCAGTTGGCCTTACTTGATGCAAACTTTGTGTGACCTTCCATTGTTGCTACAAAGCAAAGAAAAGGTATATTCTTTTTAACACAAGCGAACACTTGAAGTTCGAAATCTCTGTAAGCGCCAATCGTGCAAAGCACTCAAGGTGCTTTGTTCACTCCAGTTAAAAGTTGGTTGGTTGGTTTTTAAATAAGTTAGTAGCCCTTTTCTTGTAAACCACAGCAGTAAACATTTGTGCCCTGTTTATAAAGATAGCTCAAAGCATCAATGGCTCTGAGAGGTAGCGAATTCCCTAGTGGTTTTAGAATATGTCCGTGAAAATAGTTGTTGCCAGAACCCATCACCTCTCTTAATTTCATAAATAAAATTAAATTAGCACCTGGCTACGAGAGTGTACTTTTTAAAAGAGCTCTGGTGCAAGCTTCTTTGATGTGTGTTTTTAGTCCGTCATTTTTTCGATGGTAATTTCTAATGCTTTGGGGTGGGAGCTGGACATAAAATGCCAGTGATACTTTAAGATCACCACATCCTAAATGTTTAAACTGCTACGAGTAAGGGCATTTAAAGAGAACTTCAGCTAGATGCACAGTGCACACTGCCTAAAAACGCAAATCCACATTCTCCGCCAAAAGCCTGGGTTTCTTTCAGTGCTCGTGGATCATGACTTTTCCCCCTTCCTCGTGGTTGCTGAACCTTTCAGGTCAAATTTCTTCTCTCACCACCTGCGACCTCAAGATGAGGGGCAGCTCTTTGGAATGAGGCTGCTATCCACTTGGGTAGAAGATTGATTTTTCTCGGTTGGACGTAGGACACAGTCCTTATGCTGGGGTGTGATAGGGCTCTGGGTAGTAGTGAGAGAAGACCAAAGGAGAAAACATGTCTGCGTTACAAACTACTGGGTCACAACAGATGGATGTGTAGCGTTCAAAGGGATGATGGGAAAATCCAGACTTCTCTCTGACAACACCCTAGCTGCCATTTACAGCACTTCTTAAGCAGATGTGTACTTATATATGGGTAATTAGGGAGGCCCCCCCCAGGATGGACACTAACAAATTAAGAGGACCAACACTTTCCCCTTTAAAGACCCCCACCACAACAACAATATAATACACATAGTACAATAAAAGTTGATAAAACATTTCAGGTCTAAATTTTCTTAATAATAGGACGAAAAAAAAAATCCCCCTTATGTATTATATCTGAAACTATCAGTGCTTCCTTGCCTTTCTTCATTTTATTGCCTTTCAGAATAGATTAATTTCCCTGAAAGATCGAATTTACAATCTTCTGCTGATTGAAACATTTGAAGCAGTGATTGATGGAATAACAGTGAGGCAGTTTGTGCAGCTGTGAGTGAAGCAGCTACCCCCAGCACCTGCAGATTTCGCTTCTCCCTTCCCCACTACGTATCCAGGTCCCCCACCCCCAGCCCAGCTTGGTCCCCTCTTGGATTGTCACTCATCGATTCCGGTGAGATGGCGTGATTTCTGAGGTTGGAAATAAAGTGCTCCCTCTGCTTTACAAAATAATAACCGTTTCGGGGAAATAAAGGGAATCGGAGCCCCAGTTTCTTTCACGTGGAAGACGGTTAAGTCCCAGAGGGTCACCCGGTGATACTGGATTTCTGAAATACCCTATGATTTTATATTGCTGAGCTCTAGGGACAGACTAGCTCGGGAGAACTGAGGACGGTGGGCGACCTACAGGGGCCATGTCTACACAGGTGGGTTCGGTTCTGCCAAGAAAAGAAAGGGCCGGCTCTCCGGATGAGGCAGGGTGACGCGTCAGTACGGGGCGGGGGGCGCAGCTCGGTGGAGAACGTGGGCAAACCGGGCCGGGCGGCGGGGGCTACTGGGGGACGGCTCCTGCAAGACCGACAACTACACCGCGACAGTGGAAGTCACTGAGCTCCGGGACAGAGCGGCTCGGAGGGCGGGCAGGGGGCGGGGGGACGACGGAGCGCGGAGGCGGCGCGGCGGGGCGCTCAGAGCCGGGTCTGCGCCTCGGGGATGTAGATCTCGATGCTCTCGGCGCTCTCGGTGGCCGAGTTCTGGCGGACGGACGCGGCGCGCTTGGCGGCCATCAGGCGCTTGCGGGCCTCCTGGCGCTGCGAGCTCTCCAGCGAGCGCTCCCGGATCAGCGGCGCGGGGCCCTTCGCCGGCTTCTTTGGCACTGGAGGAGGGGCCCTTCTCTCCTGATCAAAGCAGAAGGTTCAGGACATTACACAGCTTCTCAGGACAAGCTTGGGAAAAACTGGGATAGGTCAGCAGTTAGAACACGCACACTTTTTTTTTTTAAACCTAAGGGTGGTTAGTTCTGATCTGCACACTGTAAATATATATATATTTCTTTATTATTCTGGCTTGGGTATTCAAAAGTTGCAGGGGGAAAAAAAAAAGGAATACCGGTAAACTTAAGGCCAAGGGTAAGGCTGAATTGCAGAACTAGTCTCTCCAAGGGAAGGATGTGGGTATTTAAAATGCCCCCTGCTGAAAGGCTGCGGCTCCCAGCACATTTAGTGTGGTTCTCTCTGGAGGCTCCAGACTCTTCCGGGTGCCAGAGATGGGTTAGGTGGCAGCGGCAGCTCCGGGAACTCTGCGTCCCCTCTAAGGAGGCGAGGCAACGGGTGCAAGCTCGGCTCAGAGTTTAAAAACATCCCCGCCCTCTCCCGGGGCCCACCCAAACCTAAATGGCCAAAGAAGAGATGGTAAGACTGTGTTTCTTTAGCTTTCTTGATGCCAAAGTGAGTTATTATACCCGTTTGCACATCACACACAAACACACAGCGATATACTTTCCGGGGTCACCCTGGAGAAGGGACACTGAGAGTTCCTCTACTGGGGGGGGGGGGGGCAGGAGGGCTGGAATCAGTTCCAAGATAGCTTCTAAGACATCCCGCTGGGATGTCACTCCTTAGAGGCCTCGGGTGGCTGTGGTGACCCAGACAGCAATTCCAATCACAGGGACGGACACTGTGCTGTGAAAATTTAACACAGGACTGAAAGAAGATCCCCTCAGCATCAGCAAGCTATGAAACGGCTGGATATTTTTAAATGCCACTGCAAAAACAAAAGCCATTCAACACTTGGGTTGCAGGGGAAAAAGGCAGTGGGAAGGAAGCAAATGTAAACCACGAAGGAATTTTTAAGGTTGGTGAGCTTTCAGACTCCGAAGAGGTCCGCGTGAATCTGTTGTGTTCATTTTGAGTGAAATACCTTCAGTCCTCATGACACAACTGTGAGAGTTATCTTAAAATAGGGATTCTACGATTCCCCACGGGGCACTCTTTGTGCCTTAACTCTTCCACACTCATCGCTGCAAATCCCTCCTCGCGTGCCTGGGTGAAGCGCCTGGACAAATTTACTACGTTGGAGTTGCCCGCAGGCTGTTTAAAGTGGAGTCTGAATGAGGAACCCAGAGTGCAAACAATATTTGGCCAACTCTGATTGTGCTCCTTCGTTTCTTCCCCTCAAGTTCATGGGGTGCTGAAAAGCTCTGGTCATAGACAAAGTGTATAAAAATTTAGAAATCCAGTTCACTAATGACTCACTGTGTAAATGTCAACAGGGTACATACGTCAATTCTTAGCATCACAATTTTTGGATATTTTAAATCTTCATTGTTGGGTAACTTGGTGATATTTTGTAAAGCAAGAATATTGGAAACTTTTTAGTCACATCGTCCTTTACTTGTACTTTAAAAAAAAACAGTAATATTTGAAAAAAATCAATGAATGAGAAATGAGACGGATCAGCTCTAGAAACTAAATTACCAGTATGTATGTACATCTGTAGCATTTTCTTAAAATAAGAACAGTTGAAATGCTCATTTAGTAGACAGTTTTAAACACAGATTAAAGAAAACTAGATTGAGTGCGGATGTCTGGCTTCCCAAGTATGAGGCCACACGTATATCAATGGTACTTTCATGCTTAACACTAAAACCCCCAGGTTGATGGTGATAGCATTGGAGATGAGGGACAATGACAATAACCCTCCTGTCAATTATGCATCGGCCCTGCGGACTGGATTTCTCCTGGGAGTCTACTGACCCTATGAACCCGGACACTATGATGGAGAGCCGCAGAATGGACTGGATTGCCGTTAGCTCTCTGATAGGTAAGGAGATCTGAAAAGGGCCTCCAGCACTTCATGGGAATAGCCAAGCCTACTTTTTTACAAGTTCGGTCTCTGGAACTGTTTGACCTCAGGCCATAAGAAAGCAAAGGGTTAATAAAGTCAAGCAGGACAGGCCAGCCTAGGGAGGTGGATATTGGATACCTGTGTGAGCCTGGTGGAACCACCATAATCAGATGTGAAAATTGCAGTTTACTCATTAAAGTAAAAGAATTTGAGTCTTTATTTCTAGACTGTTGAATGAGGAACCCAGAGAGCAATAGTCCCCAAGGCAAATCAACCCACAGTAAAACTCTTAAAAAAAAAAAATCCCAACATTTATGATTACTGTGAAACTTTATGGTGTATATTTTTAAACTTGAACAACAGTGGTTTCTTTATTACTATATTTATGAAATGATTATCAAAGTCGGTTAGTTTTCAGGGCTTCCTATTTCTCTCGAAAACACATCCTAGGGGTGTAAGGAAGTTGAACTCTTGCTCTAATCATGCACTGAAGATGTCATTTATTTTAGTTTAAAAAGCAAAATGGAGGCATTTCCTTCCAGTGACTAAAATGGTTTAACTTAAAGTTTAATTAACAAAAAAGCCACATTCCCATTTTCCAATTCACAAAGACAGGTTTTTCTTTAGAAATATGCCTGAGACATATTACAGATAATATCCCAAATGGTTACTATGTAAACATTGTCATTACAATGAGATTAATATGATATCAGCTCCATTTCTCGTTGTAAACAGCAAGACTGAATGCCGAAGCCTATTTAGACTGTCCAGTGTTTGTGCAGGTTTTTAAATGAACCATACAAAATCTACATTGTTCTACCTTCTTGTCAAGAGGATCCATCTGTTTCCAATTATTGGCCTTTAACTGATGAAGTTCATCAAATTTCATACTAATATTTTCTATGGACAACTGCAGCATGTCCCAGAACCCCGCCAAGTCCTGGGAGGTGGGCCTCGGATGAGCATTGGGATTCTGTACAAGAGAAAGAAAAACATTCATGCTTTAGAGGCAGTCTGGGACAACAAGCACAGGACCCAAGGGGTATTTTCACATATTTCAAATAACATAAGGGAGATGAGTGCCTTTCAGCTTTCAAATAGGAGCTAAAAGTGAGGCTACAAATGGTAATCCTATCTATCTGCCTATCTATCTATATCTATCTATAAAGATTTATGAAGGAATAATTGACAAATAACAACTGTAAGATATTTAAAGTGTACGACGTGATGACTGGTTATATACACACATTGCGTAAGGACACATCCCATAGAATTAATAAGCACGTCCATCACATCACGTATTTATCTTTCTGTGCGTGCGAGAGTGTTTAAAGTTCTACTCTCAGCAAATTTCAGTTTTACAATAGTGTTATCAGCTATAGTCACCATGTTGCACATGAAATCCTCAGACCCTATTCATTTTATAACCGAATATCTGTACCTTTTACCAATCTCTCCCTTTTCCCCCACCCTCAAACCCCTGGCAACCACTTTTCTACTCTCTCTTTCTACGAGTTTGATGGTTTTTTAAAGATTCCATTTCAAATGGTAATTTTATACACTCATCTGTCTGAGTTAGTGATTCTCAAATGTCAAGGTTGTAAAACTCTTCTTTTGTAATACAACATCTATCAATGTGGTATGGGGAGAGGGTCCAAACTTTTCAAAAAACTATAACAAGATGCGTTTAAAGCATATTTAAATGAAGATACCGTCTCTGGGGAAAAAATACAATATATTATTATTAGAGTTGGAATCCTACTCCATGCCATCCAACTTATTCAGAGAACAGATAAGGAATCTAAAATAAGATTTGTTTTAACAATCGTGTTGAGTGAAACAATAGGGTAAACAAATGATGAGTAATAAAATAATTGGATTTTTAAAGTACTATGCATTTCACGATTACGATGTTACTGGCATAGGAAGTCATTTTATCATACAAGTACTTCGACAAAATCGTTTGGAAATGAATTAGTTTTAAATCAACCATAACATAAAATAGCAAATGTGAGAACACATATCTATACATTCACACAGATGTCTGTAATGACCCACTTTCTAGGTAATATTAAATGTTCTTCGGTGTCTAAGGATTGATTTTTTTTTTTTTTTTGCCCCTTCCATATACCCCTGAGAGGTACTACAAAGTATGAGCCACTAATTTATATGATGTAAAACAGACAAAACATAACTAAGAGATTGAAGGGGTCATGCTCATTGTTAATCGTGACCACCAACGGTAGCTAAAGGCATTCGCGATTAGCTGGGTGGGAGCCTCCAGATGTCAGAGGCCTCCATCTGGGTCAGTTTTGGTTACCTGTGGGTATTCAGGCCACTCTGATATACTACGAAACCTCATGCCATATAATAACCTGAGGGCATTTTGTACTTTAAAAACCAACTTTCAGAAAGTGCAAGGTCAGTGCTCATCAAAGTTAATAGGTTGGAAAGAACTTTATAGCCCTTGATTGACTAGCATTACTGGTCTGGTTTCAAAATGAATGCAAATAAAAATGTACTTATAAACTTACACTTCTCAAACTACCCATAGTTCTGGAATTCATTGGAAGACGTAATTTTTGAAGTTTGTAAGTATTTGGTTTAAACTCAAGTCTACTGACACATGAATTACACTAAAGAATTTCTATGGAGTATTTTCATTTAGTAAGTTAAAAAAAAGTTTCTCAACACCTAGGTTCAGAACAGACAGATAATGGCTTTAACAAAGTACATTGCAAATGGAGTTTTATGGTCTTTATCTCACCAGTAACTAAGAACTAAATTGTTCATATTTTGGAGTTTACTAAAGTGTTTTAGGTCACTGGCAAAATTGTTTCAGTCAGCAATGCATTAAGCGTTAGGTAGGCCGGCAGTTTATTTAATTCTGTATGATGGGCAATTTTTTCCCTCCTCACCAAGAATCTCTTTGGCCCTGCATCGTCAAGGGGACAGATGAGGAAGCAGAGAGAAAGAGAATCTGTGGGTCACGTGACATTCCAAGCACAAGGAGTTGCAGCTCTTGCCTTAGCCTGAACCAGACTTGTAGGTCAGAGGTGGTGGAGGGTGTGGAAGGTTGAAGGGAGCTGGGTTCTTTAGTTTAGTTTTGTTGGGAAAAGTAATGCTCATCCATTTATTCTATGCCTGACAGTCTAGTCCGGGATAATATGCAAGTATTTGTAAATGTTTTCCTCCTCAGCATAAGAACTCAAGGAAGGAGTCCGGTTGGGCCAATCTTGGCTGCACTTTTGTGCAGCTTTATAGAACTAAGCAATGCCACCACACGGCCACCATGCTTCTTGCTGCAGAGGTGAAGCTGACTGATCAGCCCATGTCCTTCTAGGAGGGTGAGGACTAGAACTCAAATCTTAGGAATCTTGGGGGTTGAGGGGAGGTCAAACAGAGAAAGAGGTCAAACAGACTGGGATTTGCATCTTGTCTCTGCCTCCTACCCTGTCACCCTGGCCAAATTATTTATTTATCTATTATTTTTTATTCCTGGCCAAGTTATTTAGCTTTTCCACCTCCATTTTCCTCAACTGTAAAGCTGTCATCAAAATAATGTCGCTATCTGACCCATAGGGTCGCTCTGAGGATTTAACCAGTTCATGTAACTAAAAGCCCTCAGCATGGCACCCGGCACCTGGTGTGCTCTCCATCTTCCCTTCCGGGGCGGGACTTGAAGCAGCCATCAGTGGCCCTTTGCCGGAAGTGCAGTTCCACTTCCTACCTCTAAGCGCTGCCTACATTTCCAACTAAGTTCCTCTACTGGCTAAGGCAAGCGAGCCCGTCAGGGACTGGGAAACGTCAAAAGCCGGCTTTATCAAAGTTAACCTTTCCTAGAAATCTGCAAAGTTTTCAAAACGTCTTGTTTGCGATTTCATCTTCAAAATCTGCAGTGTTTGCGTTCTACCTCATAATATACCTGCTTATTCTATAATTCTGTTAAAAAGTGTGCTGTGTTTGCCCTAGAGTGTGTACATATTGGCTTCCCTCCATCCTTTAGCCAATTTGAGAAATAGAGCTTTATCTGAACTTTTATACATTTAAGGACCAAAGAATCATGTTAACTAAGATCCATACAGATTAGCAAGTTTACAAATTAGCAGGAATTCTGTTCGTGGCACATAGTGAAGCCCAATAAAATATTTGTTGAATTCACTTACCAACACATTTACTAATCTATATTATCTCTATGCAGAATAGAATTTCTGAGAAGGTGGAAGAAGGGCCAGGTAAATTTGCTGAGGGAGGGGAAAACAAACTACAGGTGTAGGAGGTGGGTATGAGGAGGAGGGAAAGGATCACCCCAAAGGGAGGTTTCAGAAAGAGAAGACTGGTGAAGAAGGACAGAGAACACCAATTTTTGCATGCTTTCAATTTTCTCTTGATTGAACCCTGTCTCGATAAATCCCATTCAGTCTATATTTGTCCTTGTTAACAAGAAGATGTGGTTAAAGTTCTAAAATCATAGTCGACTAGATTGCAAATAATCATGTTTTTACTTTCCACAAGATAAACATGTTGCTTTTCATGTTCTTTATTTTAAGCAAGCTTGACCAACAGTTGCCCAATAAAAGCTATTCTTGTAGAAGGACACTTGCAGACACAGTAGGCGTTTTTTGTTTTTGTTTTTGTTTTTTTAAGGCGTATGTATGTGAGGAAGCTCTTGCCCTTGTATTTTGCAGCCGATTTAAAAAATGTTGTTGATGTTAGTGGTGTTTTTGTCCTTCGTTTTGCTTTATTTGGTTTTGGTATGTCCGAGAAGGATGAATGATTCATCTGTCTCAAGGAGATCAAATCTACACTTTGGCCTGCCGTCCACCTCTGGCCTTGAATGAAAACCGAGAGCCCTGATGATGAAATAGGCACCAACGGCTATTTCAGAAGGACAATCATTATCCAGAATGGTTCTCTGTAATACTATTTTTGAAATATCAGGCTGTTCCATATTTCGGTAAGAATAATGAAATCGGGGCTGCCATGTGAAAGCCAGGAAAACGGAAAAATTTCCGTTACGAAAAAACAAAACAAAACAGGAAATGGAGTTTCAACTTGATTGGATTTTTCTCCCAAGATTATTTAGGTATAAAATAAATATTTCCAATTTTAAGAAAAGCAGGAAATAAGATTCATCAGAAAATTCTATTCCAGGTAAGAGAGTCCAATGGGCCTTCATTTGGTTCAAAATCAGTTTCACTTTAGTTGCGCCAGTCTTGACAACACGTTCTCCTCCTGACTAGGAAGTGGTAGTGATGGGGAATGTTACCTACCAGGTTTTCTTCACACAGTTCTCTGAACTGGTAGAATTTCTGGGCCATGAGAAGTTGGGCACTGCCAACTGCGGTTCGGATTTTCCCTAGAACTGAAAAGAGCAAACATACAAGAAGTTTACACGTTATGCCTCACGGTTGAGATTTAGTCTGGTAAAGCAAAGAGGAAGTTATGCTGCAATATTTAGGGAAAACAGCACACATACAGCACGTGAACACACACACACACACACACACACACACACACACACACACACACACACCTGCCCAGCTGCCTTGTTACTCTGCTAGTCTATGGAACAGAAAGCTCCTAGGGTAAAGTGAAGTATAAAATCAACTTGGAAAAAAACCACAGCTCATCCCCCATATTTCTTAGGAATAGCGGAGTTTTCCATCACAGCACTAGAGGTTACAAGAGGCAAATAGGGTCCCCCCCTCTTTTACGGCAGGGATGAATTTCAGGTGTTTATCAGTAGAGTTATGGATTTATTTGTGTCAGCCATCATGGTCTGCTAGCTCGCTTTTCTAACCCAAATCCAAACGCCAGAAAAGCAATCCTGACTTGGGGTGGGGGGGATCTCTTGGCACTCACCATATCCTATCCATAGCCTTCAGTATTTTTCCGGAGCCCAGCCACCGGGACCGTCAGGAAAGCGCCACGGTCAGTTGAAAGATTTTCTAAGGAATGAACATTTTCAGCCTGTTGCCTAGGGAACGCCAGCACCGTTCCAGCTTTTCCACTCCACAGACCAACTTTATTGTTAATATACGTTTAATTCCCTATGCACTGTGCTGAAAATCTCCGTTGCAAGCTACTTCTTGTCTTCCGTGCAGACTAAGGCGAGAACCTTTCAACTGACGGGCGTGCTGAGACGGGCGCAACGGCTGCGCACAGAGCTGTCCCGAGGTCTGCATTGTCCCAAGGCCCTGCCTCCGCCCGCTGGGGAGCGGGGCGCAGCTGCGCGGCTGGAGCGCGGCCACCGGGCAGTTCTCAACACGCCCTCCCTGTCGGGAAGGAAGGGGAGAAGGCGCCTGCTCGCCCCTTCCGCCGGCCCCGCACAGAACACCAGACACGGAGGCTCCCCCGCAGGGCACTTGCCCCGCGTGGAAATCCGCGCGGGGACGTGTCCTAAAGGATCGAAGCGCTGTTCGTGCCCTTGTTGTTCGGCTGTGAACTGACAGAGCCTGAGACCCAGGGCGGAATGAGGTCTCCCTTTCTCGACCTCAGTCCCCACAGAGTCTGAGAAGGAAACAAAAGAAAAGGAAACTTCATCTTGGAGCAGGGTTTTCTAGTAATTTTCTGCTCTGTTTAAAACTGCCAGGCTAAAAAAATCCCCCCCAAACAAAACAAAAACAAAACCAAAAAAAAAAAAAACCCCAAAAAACAAAACATAAAATACTGCCAGGCTAGATAATGGTTTAGGATGCACATTATACCTCGGCATGACTCAAACATTTCGGCACCCCCCACGTGGAAGTCGGGGCGTTCATGCGCTCTCTGGCACCTGTCAAAGCGAACAGCCCCCCCCCCCCCCCGCAGGAATTGCCTCCTCAGTGATAGCTAGGGGTTGCCCTGACCACCATAGGACAGCAATTCCTCAGGCCTAAGGGTTTACTTTCTTCCAGGCTGCTTTTAACATCTTTGGATGGTTATCTTTTAACCGCCTTAACCGGTGATCTGTGGTGTGAGGCCCTTCTCCCTTTCTCACACCCCTGAAGCAGAAGGAAAAGCGCATGTGGAGACACAGGGCATCATCGTAGCTCAAGGTTCAGGGCCTGAGCTGGCTGAGGGTTCCGGCTACGACGCTTCCCGGCCCCTGCCCTGGACAGGTCACGTAATCTCTGTTCTCTCATCTGTAAAGTGGGGCTAATGGTACCCATTGTAGGGTTGTTGTGAAGGTTGAAAGCAGTAATACATGAGAAATGCTTAGGGCACTGTCTGATATACAGCGAATGACCAATAAATGTTTGCTATTACCTAGGGCCCGGGCACTATTCTGCCTCTCTGGGTGTCCCACCTGTGGGCCCCACACTTGCTCAGCCAAGAAGAGAAGAGAAAAAAACCAAAGTCTGGATTATTCAAAGGTAACCAGACATCGTCAGTTGCCTGGGACAGGTATGTGGTTCGGATGACCCGTCCCAGATCTGAGACAGTTCTGAGAAAGCATTTCCTAAGTGATCGTGTGGCTTTAGGAACTCTAAGGTCCCCGGAAACATCTCTGAGTTATGTTGGTGAGACCAGCAAATCTCAGAGTGAATCCTGGGAGCTTAGAACTAGGACTGAGGGGTCTCCAATTTGCTGGCTGCGAAATTTGCATAACTCCTGGGAACTCACAGAAACTCAAGCTATTCTGATATTCCTCAAACCTTTGAGCTAATGGTTCTCGATTACACCAATACCTGAGCTGTATGACAGACTACCGTAGTAAGAGTAGCTGAGTGAGACAGTGGTGCTCGAATGAGAAGAAAGCACCGCTCCAGCACCCAGCCATGTAGGTGGGGGTTAACGGGACGGATGTCTTCTGGACCGTAAAACAAGGGATAACTGTCTTCATTCAGCATGGTCTGGTGAGAGCTATAGATTTAGAGCAAAAATAACTGGGGTGGAGTTGTGGCCCCTCTGTTTTCCAGGTTTTTGCCTCACATTCCTTGAGTGGAAATTCCCTACTGGCTCTGGGGTTGTGTGCATTTCCAGTGTCTGAGTGATAATCTTTCCTGGGCCCAGGGAAGGGAGATGCTGATGTGGGCCTTCAGTGAAACAGGAGGGCTAGGGGCAAGCAGACAAGAGTTCCCACTTCTTTGCCCTCCACACTTTTGTTTCTAGAGAACTAAAAACTCACTTTAGTTTTTTTTTAAAGATTTATTTATTTATTTGAGAGAGAGAGAGAGACAGAGAGAGACTGTGTGTGGGGGGAGGGGCAGAGAGAGAAGAGGGAGAGAATCTCAAGCAGACTCCCCACTGAGTGCGGACCCCAACGTTGGACTCGAGTTATGGTCTCAGGGTCGTGAGATCAAGAGTCGGATGCTTAATCAACTGAGCCACCCAGTCACCCCCTAAAAACTCCCTTTAATTTTTAAGAAAAAAGCTCTAATGGGGGCGCCTGGGTGGGTCAGTTGGTTAAGGGTCTGCTTTCAGCCCAGGTCATGATCTCAGTCAGGGTCCTGGGATTGAGCCCCACGTTGGGCTCCCTGCTCGGTGAGGAGTCTGCTTTTCCCTCTCCCTCTCTACTCCACTTGTGCTCTCTCTTGCTCTCCCTCTCTCAAATAAGAAAATGAAGTCTTAAAAGAAAAGAAAAGAAAAGAAAAGAAAAGAAAAGAAAAAGGGTCTAACGGAGTTGGTTCTCTTTTTCCGTTAGACATACGCTTGGTGTGTGAGATCACTCTCTTCTCCTGAAGGTAAATTTCGTACTTGTTATGTAGGCCATGAGGAAGAGAAAAGCTAGAGAGGATGTGCTCCTGGATTACATTTAGCTGCTTTCCTTCACATTCTGGTCCATGTATATTTTCCAGATTGTTCAACTCAAATATAGTCAGCAGTTTGTACCATCCATCTCCCCTCATTCACTGCATCTTCTGGAATGATGTCTCTCTGCTGTATTTCCTCAGGCATGCCATTTAACCAACTTAATACCATCTATTCGTGTAATATTTAATCATATTATAAGCGTCGTTCTGCTGCACCACTCATTTTATGTAGGTAAAGCTGGTCTCCCTAGGTATCTTATAAAACCCCTGATAGTTCATTTTTAAGATTCCTTTCTCCCTATCCTTTCCTCCCCAGCTGTTAGTCTGTTCCTCAGTGGCAGTACAAAATAACAACCCAAAACACCAGTGAGCTAAATTCCTCCCATTTCAGAGGTAGGCACTGCCATACTAACTCCCCCACTTATAATTCTAGAAACTTCTCGTCCTGCAGTAGATAGTTATGGGGGATTATAATAGAGAGCACAGGCCTGGGTTAGTTCACCACATAAAGCCAAGATCTTTTGGAAAGTCATCACTGTTTGGTTTTTGCGAAGATCTGTCTATTCATATTATTGCCTTGTATTTCATGTGCACATCTAATCAGATCCCGTCAGAACCCTGCGAGGCAGGGTAGATATCATCATTCCATTTGAGAAAATCTGGGCTCTAACTAAAAAGTGCCTTTGCTGGGGCCCTAGAGCGCCTGGGGCCCCGTCTTCTCCCTCTCCGTCCAGCAGTGCTCTTTTCTCTCAACACGTATTGAAAACTGGGTCTGAACCTACTTACATGAAGCCATCTGAGGGTGATTTCTTTCCTCGATCAACATTTTTTAGCCAGTGCCACTGGACAGAAGGGAGGCAGCTGCAGCAAGCTGATATAAGAATGGGGGAAGTTCAACAAACCCCCTCCCTGTCCCACATTCAGATGGGAGAGCAAAGCATATGTACAAGAAGTAATTGTTGAAACAGAAATTTCAGGAGTGAAAAGAACGTAGGAACCAGGGATCCCTTCAAAGAGATGCTAGTGGGTGTAAGGTTTAAGTCTGGGTTTTGCTTTTGAAGATTATACATCATAATAGAAGCAGAGAAAGACTATTTTGGGGTGTGAGATGGGTCTCTTAGGGAAACTCTGATTTTAAATCTGGTCACATGCAGATAAAACCCCAGACACTGAGAGAAGAACACTCCTCCTCCCTCCCACTGACCCCCGTGGGTGATGACTTATATTTGGGAAACAAGCAGGTGGTATAAAAGGCACAGGGGTGAAGGGAATGGCCATTTCTTTTAATCCTGCAAGTGGGTCCACGGCAAAGCTGCAAGTAGGCTGTGATAGCAGCAAAAAACACAGATTGTTCCCTTTGGGGCTAGACCTGACTTTCTGCTGCATCCAAATCAGTATCTCATATCCGCAAGCATAGCTCTCGCTCCCTTTCTCCGCCATCCTGGGGGGTGCAGTTGACTGCTTCTCACCATGTCTTCCCTGCTCACAAGACTCAGAATCAGGCACTTCCTGGCCAAGAAGTGTCCCCCCCGCGGATTTTGATGAAAACTGGTCATAAAATCAGGTACAACTCCAACAGCAGATGCTGGAGAAGAATCCAGCTGGGTCTATCAGGACTCACACGTGAGACAGCACGTGGATTTAAGCTGCTCCAAGGTCACCAGCATCACCACTATCTGGACAGCTGGATGTATGTTAAGGGGGAAATTATTTTGCTCTTTGTTTCTATGTTTCTGCCTTGGTAGGTTGTCTCAAGAATAAACACGAGAGAACTTTTGTTTGAAAAAAGAAGTCCTTAAGTGTAATTAACATATCCATCCTTTAATATTCCTAGAAGAATCAAGTCCCTGGAACTGAAAAGGCAGAAGCAGTGGATTTTCTGACTGTTTCTGATTCTTTTTTTTTTTTTAATATTTTATTTATTTATTCAACAGATAGAGACAGCCAGCGAGAGAGGGAACACAAGCAGGGGGAGCGGGAGAGGAAGAAGCAGGCTCATAGCTGAAGAGCCTGATGTGGGGCTCGATCCCATAACGCCGGGATCACGCCCTGAGCCAAAGGCAGATGCTTAACCGCTGTGCCACCCAGGCGCCCCTGACTGCTTCTGATTCTTTTCTACTAGGCCCAACTCCACAATCATCAGACCCCCCACATTAGGTGTCTGAACAGAGAAGAATAGACATATTTCTTATGCCCTCAACGGCATGTCCCCAAAACCGGGATGCTAAAGACCAGGACAAGGTGTGCGGCTGGCTGTCCTACCCGTGGTGAGCCTTCCCCCTTCATGTCCCGCGGATGTGCTGGGCGGGACGCTCCCCGAGTCCTGCCACCTGCGCTATAATTCACCTAGTGTACTCCTTTTCCAGTCCAACTTTCCCTCTCGGAGTAGTCTACTGGAAAGAGCATAGGTGTGCAAGTCAGGAATGCCACTTACCAGGGGCTGATCTTGGGGAGTTTATGGTACTCTCAGACCGTGTTTCATTTATCTGTCAAATAATCATAATACTATCTTCATAGGATTGCTGATTATTTAATGAAATAATATACAAAAATTGTTAGAATGTAGCAGCAGTTGTAACTCCTCTATTCTATTGACATTCTTTAGTGCTTGGGCATTTAGCTGGGAAATTAAAAGGTAGCTTCGGCCAAAACAGGGAGTTACTTCTCCGGCTGATCTTCATACTCCGGCCCCTCTCTCCAGTAGTGTGGACTGATTGAATGTCCTCTTTTTTTTGGTGGCTTTCACTCAGGCAGGCTTAGGCAAGTGTCAATAATTTCTTTGGTCTGTGTGTCTAAGACGTCCACCACAATTATTCAGGGGCCCAGATTTCCTGGCATAGTTCCCCCACCTATCAGAGCTACGACGGTGGCCAGCTGGTTGCTGGGCGATGGAGATACACAGAGGAGACAGAACTCTAACCAGTGCTCACCGCTTATACTACCCAGCCGGGGCCTTGTGCAACAAGGAAGCTCACTGCAAAATGAAGGGCCAGAACCCTCCTCATGAGAAGCAGCTATCCTGCAAAACAAGGTCCATGTTCAGGTGCAGAGCATGCTGGGTAAATCCTGGTAGCCTGGAGAGCTAGATGCCCACCTTGTGTTCCAGTGTTTAGTCGTGTGGTTCAGTGCCACTCTGAACCCATAATCTTCAAACGCAGCTGATTTTTCATTGCTCTTCATTAGTCCTTTGAGGTGATCTTTGTTACCGCCCTCTCTGACCCTCCCTCTCTGACTCTTACTCACTTGCAACTCAACCCTGCTTCCTCATCTTCAGCAATAACCTTGCCTCCTATGAGATGAAGAAAGCAGAATCAGGCAGGAATATTCTCAATGTTCTGCCTCTCCTACTACTTCTCTAGCCCCCTAAACCTCTAAAGAGTGTGGAGGTTCTCCATGGTGGGCAAGCAGCAGACTCTTCTGGTTACTTGGACAACAGCAGAGATGCCGGGTGCCAGGAGAGAATTACTTACATGCATTCCTAATGTCACCTCTCCACGACTGCTAACTGCCCCCACACTAAAGACTTTTCTACATTCACTCTTCCCATCTACCTGTGTCCTTGGCCTGATTCCCTTCTAGCTGTTCTGAGAATGTGCTCCATAAGTCTGTCCCTGTCTCTGCAATCTCCGCCTCTTTATACCATAACACTACCGGGGATGCCTGTAGCTTCCGCCCATCTCTCCCATTCTGAGGGAGGGTGGGAATCCTCCCCCATCTCATGGTCCCCTCCAGCTAATACAAAATTCTTCTTCTTCCTTGTCCTGGGCTGCATTACGTCCTTCCAAAGTTCAAATGTTGAAGTCCTAACCCCCTATACTTTAGAATATGACTGTATTTGGAGATATGGCCTTAGATTCGGTAATTAGATTAAAAGAGGTCATTGGGGGGTCCTAATGCAATGTAACTGGTGTCCTTATAAGAAGAGATCAGAACACAGACCCAGGGGTGCTCAGTCGTTAAGTGTCTACCTTTGGCTCAGGGCCTGATCCCAGGGTCCTGGGATGGAGCCCCGCATCGGGCTCCCTGCTCCGCTGGGAGCCTGCTTCTTCCTCTCCCACTCCCCCTGCTTGTGTTCCCTCTCTTGCTGGCTGTCTTGCTGTCAAATAAACAAATAAACTCTTAAAAAAAAAAAAAAAGAAAAGAACACAGACACAGAGAGGAAAGACCAGTTCCCTCAGAAGAAACCAGCACCTTGGTTTCAGACTTCCAGCCTCCAAAACTGAAAACACCATTTCTGTTGTTCAGGTCAGCGGCGTGTGGAACTTTGTTATGGCAGGCCTGGTGGAGTCATACCTTCCCGCGAATGCTCTCGAAAGGATGGAAGGCCTCTGCTCCTCAATTTCCTCAGCCACCCTTTGTCTCCCCACCCTCTGCTGCCTGGCCTCTCCTCACCCTCCTTCTCCTGCCAGATAGCTCTGCATTTGGCACCAAGGCCCCCACACACAGTCTCTGGCTCTGACCCTGCATTCCTTTTTCCTTAGGGCTCTCTCCCTTCACCTCATAAATGCTGAACACAAAATTCAGTCCTGAGCCCACTTCCCATCTTCCCCTTGAATGAGCTCATCACTCTCTGTTTCAGCTATTCCGGAAATTTGTTTATGTTTCCCAAATTTGTAAACTCCAGTGTATATCAACCCCTCACGCCTCAGTGTTGCATAGCTGAGCAGCCACCAGACACCTCTTGTCTCCCCAAATCCATATTTCCCTGAGGATTCCCGAGTTGATTACTAGTAAGGTGACAAGTCTTCATCACCCCATCCACAGTGAGACTGTTTTCCCTCCCTTGTCAATGCTGGAGGTTTGGTTTTAGTAGGGGAACTAGAGGATTTTTTTTTATCTCATATTAATTCCCATGATTAAGACTTTTCCATGGCTTTCTATCATCCATGGGGTAAGCGGGGAACTCTCTACAATGCCTTGCAGGCAAGGCCCCCCTTAGCTCTGCCCCCTCTCTCAGTGCTCTGGCTCCCCAGTTGCCCAAATCTAAAAGCTGTCTCTCTTCTCAGTGCCTTTGCTCAGGCTAAACACCAGGCTGGGGGTGCCTCCTGCCTTGATGCCTCCACTAGCCCACCCCCTCTCCCCCCATGCTCAGGTGCACCTCCTCCAGAAAGCCCTATCTCCTTTCCCCTCTCCCCCTCCATTGCTCCTCCAATTCCCCAAGCATAGAGCTCTCTCTGCCCTTTCCACATTCTTTCCAGCATGATCTATTTATATGTCTGACTTTTTAACCAGACCTCAAGCTCTTCAATGGCACACACTGTGCCCATGTAATTCCTGGTATCTTGTTGAAGGAATAAGTTTTGAAACTAATGGACTCATCTACAAAGTTTATGTTAACCAGAAAAATAAATTAGCTACAACATTCCAGGCCTTATGCATCTGATTCTTGAAGGTTTTACCATGTCTAGCGTCACTGTTTAAGTTACAGTCCTGACTAATTAATAGCTAATATAGTCTTAGCTGGGCTATGATTCCTTTTGGGTTTCTGTTTATAATTCTATTGGGGCTGATTTAGGCTGACTTCTTTTTACTCACCAGGCTCCCCCCCATCCCCGTTGTAGACTATAAGGGTGAAGAGGGAAAAGGAAAAAAAAGGAGAGGGAAAATGAATTTTTAAAAAGTGGATCCACACACTTACTTTAAATTTATGTGGATTTGTCACACCAAATCTGTGTGATTTCAAGTTGGGATTCTTTGTTTTTTTTTTTTTTTTAAAGATTTTATTTACTTCTTTGAGAGAGAGAGGGCATGAGCGAGAGAGCTCGAGCAGGGGGAGCAGCAGAAGGAGAGGGAGAAGCCGGCTCCCCACTGAGCAGGGAGCCCGGATGCGGGGCTCGATCCCAGGACCCTGACATCATGACCTGAGCCGAAGGCAGATGCTTAACCGACTGAGCCATCCAGGCGCCCCTCAAGTTGGGATTCTTCATGTAGAGACATTCTTATTTACAAGGGTGCCCTCATGGGAAAGAATTGCTCCAACCAACTGCCCAGCTGCTCCTCAAACACATTTGTGATACAAACCTACTGTCGACAAAGGGTCTGCATAGAAAACATGGATGTGTTTCGCTCCTGGCTGCCAGTGGCTGCTCTGCATTTTACAAGAGTGCGTTTTCTTTCTTTCTTTTTTCTTTTTTTGAGCCAAAACTCAGTAGCTAATGAATAGAGAATAGAATTCGCAAGTAGAAATTATCCCATAGGGGCGCCTGGGTAGCGCAGTCGTTAAGCGTCTGCCTTCGGCTCAGGGCGTGATCCCGGCTTTCCAGGATCGAGTCCCACATCCGGCTCCTCCGCTGGGAGCCTGCTTCTTCCTCTCCCACTCCCCCTGTTTGAGTTCCCTCTCTCACTGGCTGTCTCTCTGTCAAATAAATTTTAAAAAAAAAAAAAAAGAAAGAAATTATCCCGTAGGCTGAAAGCTTCCGCAGGGTTAAAACATGGGAGGAAATATTGCTTTGCTTGTAAAGAGCAAGTTTTCAAAAGCTCAACTAATTGAATTTTTTCTCCCAGTCCATACTCGAGGAGTCTTACTCATAAAAGATGGTTATGCTTCAATCCATATCTCATTTTATATGAGCTATGAAATAATAACATCATACACAGAAAAATACAGTCCTTGAGCCTTTGAAAGCTGAATGAAATGAGAATTACTTAACACTTCCCTTGGTAATCCAGAAGAAAAGAACTAAATACTGTGTCTGAAGTCCACTGCGATTATATTCCACATAAACAGTTACTGTTGGAGAAAACCACCGGAGATCTTGACGCCAGTCTTGCCCCACTCCCTCTCTGCTGTCTCTGTCTCTCTGCGGTGCAGAGGCAGTCTGGAATAATGGAACACCACTGGCCTAGACAACAAGAGATCCATTGCTGACCTGGCCTTCGCCTTGACACATTCTCCACCTCTCTGTGCCTCCACACCCTCCTCAGCCTTGAGACCACTCCCAGTGAAACATGCCCACGGAAGGATGCTCTGTGATGTCCTTCTGGCATCAAAACCTTCCTCTTTGTGCCCTGCGCCGTGCAGAGCAAAGCAAACCGAGGTTCCAGAAGGTTAAACATAAGGCACAGTATACATGATTTCCTTTTCATTACTGCCACTTCCTCTGTGGTCACTAATTCCAGGTTAGCCAGACCTTTAAAGAGAGACTATGCAGTGTGTGTGTGTGTGTGTGTGTGTGTGTGTGTGTGTGTGTGTGTGCGTGGGGGCTGGGGCAGGGAGGGAATTCTTGAAGGTCACTTCAAAAGTAAGATGAGAATAAAACAGAAAGGAACTAGGATGCACCCACCTCGCCCTGCTTAGAAATACGCAAGGCTTGAGGCGGATGAATTGCCGAAATCAGAGAAAGAGCTCCTTTGCTTGCCACCCACAGTCTGCAGGGACACGCCGCAGGCAGCACTGGGCAGAGTCAGCCTGCTGATCTCACCGATAGACGGTCTCAACGATGACTGTGCACAGCTTCCGTAACTCAACCTGAAACCGGGCAAACCCCATTTGAGGTTTCATTACCAGCCCCACATTCGCTGCCAAGGCTCACAAGCCTTCTGGGGGACCCAAGGCCAAGTTTCACTAGCTTGGATGCCACTACCAGGCAAAATTAAAGTGGAATTAGTTTGCCTCCTGCACACGCCCTAGGTTTATCAGTTCATTTCAGATAAAGCCTGAAAATTCCACATATACGTTGTCCACAATTCAGGAGGCAAAGATAGATTTCCGAGCACAATCGACCAGTATTTCGTCCTAGGGCCACTGAAACCTGAGCCCCTGTTTTTCACCCGCATTGCTAGACTGCATTCCTAGTTAGGAGCATCTGGTTCCATCTGGCCGTTTCATTGCCGGTCAGATAATACCAGACGTATCTATGTAACATACAAGCCACTGTCAAATAGCACTGAGCCATCTCCCAGAGACAGCTGTTTCACACAAGGCTTCATTGTCTGAGGAAAGCTTGTATCATTTTACTTCAAGTGCTGGGGGAACAAGCATTCTGTCAGCTGCCAGGGCTTGGAGGAAACCTCACTCACTGCAGATTTTCATTATTTGTTACCGAGCCAAAACCCTACTGTCGACTGTAGGGGATGAACATTTAAAACAAGAACTGAAGCCCTTGCCCTGCTTTTATTTTATCAGGGCACATAATAGCTCCACACACCCAAGGAATGTACAGTTACACTTTGCAAAGATCATAGGATGTTACCAGGCGACCACAAATGCCCCTTCTCATTCTGCCCCTTGTCGCGAACGTTTAACAGCTTCAGGTAAACCAGGAAAGTGTTTTCCAGTCCCGGAATGCCAAAAACAATGTCCCTAGGAAGCAGCTGTCAGAGTCAGGGTAATGGCATCATAAAATAATTGATAACTGAATAATTATTTAAAATCGGATGGCTCCCTTCCTTTCTATTTAAATGCTCTCATCAAGAAAGATGACTGCCAGTGCCCCACACCCTGAATCTGGGCCTGACACTCCCACTGAGCAAATAGATTCTGTTCCTAACGTCTTTTTTATCCCCCACCAACACAGTGTATTTCAAAGTCAGGAAGATAGTGAACGAAATACCTTACATTCTTATAAGCGTGATGAATAACTATGAACATGATGATAGAGTGTTTGTTCCACTACTTTCAGCTGTGGCTGACTTTTTTTGGAGGGGGGCAGAATTTTTCGTGTCTGGTAAAATATACATCAGATCTACCATTTCAACCAGGTTGAAGTGTACAGTTCAGAGACATTAAGTGCATTCACCAAACATTTTTGAATATTTAAGAATTGGGATAATTCTGGTGCCCCCCCAAATAAATTAAGCATGTACAGTCAGAACCTTCCTTTCTCGGGGTGCCTGGGTGGCTCAGTTGGCCTCAGCCTTCAGCTCTGGTCATGATCCCAGAGTCCTGGGATTGAGTCCTGCATTGGGCTCCCTGCTCGGCGGGGAGTCTGCTTATCCCTCTCCTTCTGCCTCTCACCCCCCCACCCCGCTCGTTCTCTCTCTCTCTCTCTTTTATTAAAAGATTTTTATTTATTTATTTGACAGAGATAGAGACAGCCAGCAAGAAAGGGAACACAAGCAGGGGGAGTGGGAGAGGGAAGAAGCAGGCTCCCAGCAGAGGAGCCCGATGTGGGGCTCGATCCCAGAACGCCGGGATCACGCCCTGAGTCGAAGGCGGACGCTTAACCGCTGTGCCACCCAGGCGCCCCCTCTCTCTCTCTTAAATGAATAAATAAAATCTTTTTAAAAAATCTTCCTTTCTTTCACTCTAAACTACTTCGCCTTCCATGATGATTTTGAAGACCACGTCTCCTGGGAGGGATCTGTCAAGGAGTCACCTTCTTCATATACCTTGAATATACCTCCTTGTGTGGGACCCAAAAACACATAAGGTGGTTTGGCCAAGAGACAGATGTATCCGGGCTCGACTCATTTGTCAAAGCTATTTTTCTGGGTGTACACAATTTTTTTTTAAGTTGGTTACTCAGACATTGGCTGTGCCTACCAGACAGGATTGGCTTCTCTTCCTCTTTTTTTTTTTTAATAAAAAAAAAGATAAAAGCTAAATTAGAGAATGAGTAAAACAAAGGCCCTCTACAGCTCCAGGCCTAGTTATCAGAACAGAATTGTGGTTGCCAAGGAGCCAGGGACAGATATGTATGGAGAGCTTTAGAGGACAGCACCAAGCAACACACAGAGTATTATTATCTTGTCAACTGTTCTTCATGTTGTATCTGTTCCATCAGACACTTCTGTGTTCCTGTGACCTTGAACAAGATACTGCCAGAGAGCTGTTCTGAGGGCAAATAAAACACCTGTCAAAGTCTCCAGCCCACTGCCGGGGGTATTGTAAGGACAAGATGAATATTTTCTCATGTGCTTCTGTTCTCCCGTCTTCCCATGGAGGGTGGCTATGGCTCTGATTTGGGTTTGCCTCATTTGAAATTGGCAACTCTTTGACCTGGGAAGTTTGGCCTGGGAAGTTACCACTGTGCTATTTAGAATTCTGGAATGCTGGTAGATTGAAGCTCTCGGGGATGAAGGATAAAGCTTTCAAGTGCTTGTTGAATGGAATCGTGTCCCAAGAGCTGGACGGGACATAGAGAGTTCATCTAGATTATTCGGCTGACCAACACAGAAGTCCTTTCTACCATTTCTGTGGCAGGTGCTCATCTCTCTCTGTCAGATCCTTGCTTTGATCAGAAGAGCTCATCACCTCACCAGGGAAGCCCCCTTCCCACTTTCAGCAACAACAACTGCTAGTTACTCATTGAATATTCTGTAGCTATGGAGGAGGAAACGTTTTGCAAGATAAAATACTTTTGTAAAATAGAATTTCCAAAATATTTCCAGAACTCAAATATATATTCACTGATCCCCTACTATGTACCAGGAACCATCAGAGGGGCAGTGGATATAAAGATGAATGAGATAAGAATAATTTTTGTCCTCAGAGCTCTCATTTCTCAGTGGAGGAGACAGATACATAGACTACTATAAAATCATGTTGGAAATAGCTGATAGACAAATGTACAGGCTATTATGGAATCACCAGGAGACACACCCAATTCACCCTGAGGGGAGGCATTCTGCAGACTTCCAGAAGGTGAGGCCCAAGCTGAGACTTGAAGGAAGAGTCATATTTTCTAGGTTAGATGGGCTTAAATGAATAAATGTTACTAATTTGAATCAGTTTTGTACATTTAAAAAAGCATGCATAAAGGGCATTTACATCTAAACTCTGTCTTAGCTGTTTGATCTATAGCTACAAAATTATATTTGGAAAAATTAATAATTTGGACTTTTCACTACAGACCATTGGCTTTTAAACTGTATTCTAAAACCCTAGGATCTTTTTGAGGTGGGTGGGGGGTTGTTAGGGACCTTGGTCCAAGGGGCAGTAGAAGCTGAGCAGACAGAACGCAGACCATCACCAAGACAGCTTCACTGTTCTTTGTGTTATATTTATTGGTGTTGTGTGTAATTATTTTTAATTAGAAAAGAGGGTTCTGGGGCGCCTGGGTGGCTCAGTTGGTTAAGCGTCTGCCTTTGGCTCAGGTCATGATCCCAGGCTTCTGGGATCGAGCCCCGGATTGGGCTTCCCTGCTCAGCAGGGAGTTTGCTTCTGCCTCTCCCCAGCTTGCTCTCTTTCTCAAGTAAATAAATAAAATCTTAAAAAAAAAAAAAAAGAGGGTTCCGATATTAAAATGCGTCTCAAACTACAAAGGAAGACCAATGCCCCAATGAAGCAGGTTTCATTGCATATTTGCCATCTAAGACTGATTTACTCAGTTCAGTACTTTCAAAGCAAAGTACCAAAAAGTACTCCCACCCCTAGTTATCTTGGCCTGCTCTGCAACCATGACCGTTGCACCTTCCCCCCGAAGGCAGCAACCTTGTAAAATAAAGTGGTAGATCTGAGAAAATTTGTCACTACTCTGAAGAAAATGTCCTTCAGGTGTATAGCTTAGGGTGGGAACTTCATGTACAGAGACAGCGATTATTATTCTTTTTTTTTTTTTAAGATTTTATTTATTTATTTGACAGAGAGACAGCCAACGAGAGAGGGAACACAAGCAGGGGGAGTGGGAGAGGAAGAAGCAGGCTTCCCAGCAGAGCAGCGAGCCCAATGCGGGGCTCAATCCCAGGACTCTGGGATCATGACCTGAGCCGAAGGCAGACGCTTAAGGACTGAGCCACCCAGGTGCCCCAGCAATTATTATTCTTTAGAACAAATCTTGTTCTAGCAGAATACCTTCATATGGGATAGATTTGTTAAGTTCTTTTTTTTTTTTAAAGATTTTATTTATTTATTTGACAGAGATAGAGATAGCCAGCGAGAGGGAACACAAGCAGGGGGAGTGGGAGAGGAAGAAGCAGGCTCATAGCGGAAGAGCCTGATGTGGGGCTCGATCCCATAACACCGGAATCATGCCCTGAGCCGAAGGCAGACGCTTAACCGCTGTGCCACCCAGGCGCCCCGATTTGTTAAGTTCTATTCATAAATCAATATTTTAAGTAACATGTGAAGTAAAATTCTGTAGCAGTGAATGAATGGGTTGCTCCTTCATGTTCATTACCTTACAACTTTTCCAACAGTGTACACTTCAAAATACAAAAATACTTCTCTTCCATCTCAAACACAAGATGAGAACCTGGTTTTCTGACAAAATTTTCACCTTTCAAATACATGTATTTGTGTCAAAACACATTAACTTGTTTTCATAGCTCCTTTAGCATCACAGAAGATTTTCCTAAATCTTTATACAGTGACTATCCTCATGCATCAGTATAAAGCTGGGTTGAGAGAAGTGGATATAGTCTTAGATGGGGGAAAAAAAACAGATTAAAAGAAAACAGATGAGCAGCTTTCCTGGGTCCTATTGGAAGTCAACCAGGAAACTAGAATGAGTCCCGAATTAATGAGTTTGAAATCTAAAAATTAGCTTGTTCTGTTGAGCAGTGCACCAGAGGCCATTGCTCCTTAAACATGAGCATTTTTCCTGGGAAAATCTAATCAGCTTTGGGTATACCCACAAGGGGAAAGGAGAATAAGAAGATGTAACTGCTAAGACTTCTTACTGAAAACTACCCCATGCATTGCTGCTGGGTGGTGCCTCCTTCACCTGTCACCAGGGCAAAAAGCGAATTCTGCTTGTGAATTAACACTCAGGTGAACTTGCAGTGGCACCAACTGTTAGGGGCAAGTGTCAAGGAGATTTACTTTTCCACTGCTAAGTTGTTTGCATTTATAACATGAAAGGACAAAAGGAACGTTATAGAAACCTACTTATGGATTTTCTGACCTGTTAATAAAGACAACACATAAGCGAGTCAGCTGGTGGATAGGGTTCAGGCAGGAGGAATGAATGTACAGAAGAGCTGACACAGCAAGGAAATCTCATAACCTGCTAATTGTTATTTACCAGACTCAGTTTTTATAAAAAATACTTCCTTTATGAAAAACTCACTGCCCCCTGACATAATTAGTTTGGGTTATTTAGTAAGTCTATTTAACACGATTTAACGTAGGCTCAGGGTCTAATTATTATGAAAATGTTGATATTTTTATTAGGGATGATAACATATGATGATTATGTAAAAAAAATCCTTATCGGCGGATACATAATAAAGTGCCATGATGCCTTGGGCTTTAAGCTAATCTGACAAAAATGACAAGTGGGGTAAGATAAGAAAAGGAGACTGGCCAGTTGTGATGGGCAATGGGTACATGGGGGTTCATTGTACTAAACCCTATACTTTTGCACATGTTTTAAATTTTTTTATGAGAAAAAGTTAAATGATTAAAAAAAAAAAAAGGCCCCCAAAGCCACATCATGACAATACTCTTCCAGGTGGTTCCCATGCAAAAATGAAGACAAGCTTAAATGCCTACCCCTAAATGCCTAAATTTTTTTGATTAAAAAATATCATCAGGGTGCCTGGGTGGCACAGCGGTTGGACGTCTGCCTTCGGCTCAGGGCGTGATCCCGGCGTTATGGGATCAAGCCCCACATCAGGCTCCTCCGCTATGAGCCTGCTTCTTCCTCTCCCACTCCCCCTGCTTGTGTTCCCTCTCACTGGCTGTCTCTATCTCTGTCAAATAAATAAATAAATAAAAATCTTTAATAAAAAAAAAATCATCAGTTGGAAGATCCACCATTCATTTAATAATAGTTTTTCAGAGGAAAACAAACATACAGCATTAAAATACACACTGATTATAAACAATAGCTCAATTTCAGAATTGTTGAAAATGTGGAAAACATGCCTCAGAACTGAGGTAACCTGGTCATTTTGTTGTCAATTATTTACTTTTTTTTTTTTTAAGTAAGCTCTATGCCCAACGTGGGGCTTGAACTCACAGCCCTGAGATCAAGAGTCCCCCACCCTCTACCAACAGAGCCAGTCAGCCAGCCAGCCAGCTACCTATTGTTGTCAATTGTTAATAGGAATTATTGTTGTGTTAAAAAGCAAAGTTTGAAAATAATGGTGTGCAAGGCTTCCGTTATTTATTTTCTTTATTCATTGTATTTTATCACTTATTTTAACCCTGTTAAGTTGAAACTTGTGTTTGTTCATTTAGTGGCTGAAGGTTTGCCTCCCTGAAACCCGTTGAGAGAAAGTGCATGCTGAACAGGTTTATGAATGTTAATAAGCATCGTCTCTACTGACCTATGCATTATTGGCCTTGTTCTAAACCTGGACCGGTGCATTGGGCATTTAATTCCCTGATAATCAACACCCTTTCAGAAACCACCCGAGAAAGAGGAGCCGGTGTAGAAACGTGAGGCCACCCCCACGTTGATCTTGGTCCTTTTCCGAAAAAAAAAGGACCTACAGCTAGCAGGCACCGGGCTAGAGCTAGCAGGTACCCAGTAGAGCTAGCTAACGCTCGGCCCCGTGGTTTTCTTTTCACCGGGCAGCGCGGGGGACAGCTGGACTCTCAGCCGGAACCGCCCCGCTGTCGCACACATCGCGGCCGGGGGTGTGGAACCGCAGCCAGACAAGCGAACCCGGCAGGGAATGAACCACGACGTCTACAGACGCTGCGTCAGCCCAGCCCGGAAGCGCCGAGTGCGCAGGCGTGCAAGGCGGCCATTACTTACTGTCTTCCGGCAGGTTGTTTTCCCGCTCTTCTCTTTCCATCTGCTGGCACCACCCTTCCATGCGGTCCCGCTCTGCCTGGAGAAGCTTCAGAAACCAGTGGCCATCCCGGTGGCACACTGACCTTTGGACGGCCTCCAGGGGATCTTCAGTGATCGAGTCAATCCAGGGATCCGGGGGAGGCAGAATCGAAGGGTCAAAATCCGCATCAAAGTCGTCGTCGGCAGCACAGGCATGGTAGTGGTTTCCTGAGCCCTGAATGCTGACCGTGGAGGTGCTGGCGTCCCGGGAGAATTGTCTGGCCATTGGGCCGGGGCACGAATTGTCCTCTATAGACTCCAGAGAGTTTTCCAGATTATCGTGGAAGTCCAGGTCGGCCTGTACTGCTGTCGTCACACTGTTGGATCGAGTGAACCTGCGGAAGCTTGGAGGAATAGAGAAAGGAGAGTTAGTTCAAGGCTAGTTCTCGAAGCAAAAGCATTTCTATTTTTCCTGGTGAGTGTAACCATAGGAGGCCTCATCCTCTCAGTCTGGGCAGGTAGGCCCTTGATGCAAACAAATCAGTTTACAATAGCTCTGATATACAGAACACAGATCTCTCATCTTTGTTCAATATCATTTTAAAGCATATCTAGAGAAATTTTAGAAGCAGAACAATGTGTACAGCTATGGAAGCCAGTATAATGTCCCATGTCCAACTTCCTCCTCAAGTCTGGGGTCGCTTGAATTCTGGTAGTCAGGTTGCTGAGGGGTAAGGAAACAATTCAGTTCTATCTTAGTCTGCATAATTTGCTTAGAAATCAGGGAAACAAAACCAACCCAACCTGGCCCAAGCCTCTTGTGAATCCTGCATAATTATGTTTTTTTTTCCAGGGACAGCTCTTACGAGGTAAGACTTTCCGAAAGCAAACTAAAATGTCATGAAGTTCCTCTTAAAATTAAAACTCCTTGCCCTGGTAAGGATTCACCTGTTTCTTAATCGAATAGGTCATTGTTATCATTTGGCACAAAGCCTCTGGGGCAAAACAGTTCACAGTTCTAGAGTTCTCTGGTACCATTCTCCTCTGCACCTTTAATTTCCCTTCCCACAGTCCTTGTACCAAGATGATAAAAGACAACTTGTTCACAGATTCAATCTGAGCATTTTATAAGGATATTCACATAATTGGTGTTTCTCATCCAGATGGCTGTATACATCTCTGGTTGACCTCTATAATGAAGGTGAGGGTATATGGAAGGTGGGGGGGGGGGAGAACAGAGGAGCAGTGAATTCTTTCTCAGACAAGGGGCAAGGGAAAGGTGTGGGCCCGAAGTAATTTAAAACTCACACAAAAAACTTCATTGGCTCCTACAGCAGGCAGGCAACAATGATGGAGAATGTAAGTCCACTGAAGGAGGTGTCATGTGCCTGTTACCCTACTCTGTACTTTTTAAAAAAGGTAACTAACTTCCTGATCTAATATTTTATTTATTTTTCCTTGTGAAAAAATACGCATGACATAAAATGTACTATTTTAACCATATATTTTTTTTTAAATTTTTATTTATTTGACAGAGAGAGAGACAGCCAGAGAGAGAGAGGGAGCACAAGCAGGGGGAGTAGGAAAGGAAGAAGCAGGCTCCCAGTGGAGGAGCCTGATGCGGGGCTCGATCCCATAACGCCGGGATCACGCCCTGAGCCGAAGGCACATGCTTAACGACTGAGCCACCCAGGCGCCCCTATTTTAACCATATTTTTAAGTGTACGATTCACTGGCATTAAGTACACTCACAGTGTTGTGCAACCACTACCACCATCCATGTTCAGAACTTTCTCATCTTTCTCAATGGAAATTCTGTACCCATTCAACAGTTCCCCAGTGTCCCCTTTCTCCCAGCCTGTGGCAACCATCACTCTACTTTCCGTCTCTGTGGAATTTGACTTCTCTAGTCTCTCATAGAAGTGGCATCATACAGTGTTTGTCCTTTTATGATTGGCTTATTTCACCTAGTATAATGTCTGTAAGCTTCTTGTAGCATGTGTCAGAATTTCCTTCCTTTTTAAGGTTGAATAACACTACATTTTATCTGTATACCACACTTTGTTTAACCATTCGTGTGTAGATGCACACCTGGCTTGTTTCCACCTTTTATTGGCTATTTCCAATAATGCTTCTTTGGACATGGCTGTACAAATATCTCGTTGAGACCCTGTCTTCCATTCTTTTGGGTATAAATGCTGAAGAGAAATTACTGTATCATATGGTAATTCTATTTTTAACTTTTTGAGGATCTACCATACTGTTTTCCATACTGGCTATACCATTTTACATTCCCATCTGCAATGCACAAGTGTTCCAATTTTTCCACATCCTCGCCAGCACTTATTTTTTGACTTTTTGATAATAGCCATCCTAATGGGTATGAGATGGTACATTTTCTGTACTGGCTCATGATCATGCCATGTTAAGTTGGTTGATTTGCCAACTGATTTTCAATTGATGTTTCGTATTCAGTAGTGCCAGTCTTCCAGGACGTTGCACTAAACAATGTCAATACAACATTTAATAAACCAGATTATGTCTTTTTTCTTAATTCTCCCGGAACACTTATTAAAGCCAATTAATACTAATACTTTGGTCCATGAAAAAGAAAAAGTGACCAGAAAAATACAGGTGAGTAGTTATTTGTAAGAATGTAGAAAGACTAGAAGTTACAAAAAGATGAGAGTACAGTCATCACAATAAATCTTTTTTTTCCCCTAGAAAATAAATGTCAAGAAAAAAGGTGGCTGCACTGTCGATCTGTACTAGTTGTTAGAATGATCAAAATAATCAAATAAAGTATGATTCCGACCACTTCTTTTATGAGGATAGACCAGCCAGAAAAAGCTGGCTCATCTCATCGTTTGCTGTTTTCAAGAAATTACTTCTGTGGAGGGTATTTTACCTGGTCATTTTATAAGTTCTTTAACTCTAGAATGGACCATATGAAAAAAAAAAAAAGAATCACATAGTCTGAAAGTCTGAAAGTCATGTTACAGATGTCTTGTACTAGAGCAAAAGGAAGAACAATTTTGCTAACATGATTCTTCCAATAGCCACTTACTGCTTGGCTGCAGTGGGCCATTCCTGCATTCTTCTTATTCACACCCCCCCCACCCCCCGCCATGTTAAATGTCATCTCCTGAAGCTCAACTTTCTTCTTTCTTTCCAGACACACATGTGTGAATGGATGACTCTTCCTGCAACAGTTGTCAGTCTGGCTGTTCTACTAACACAAAATCTCAGCTATGAAAACATTAGGCTTCACCCTCCACGATCCTGTATCGCCAGGGGCATTACATTTTCCAGACTTAAAGGAGTGCCTTATTGTTCTCCATCTCAGCAAACTTGCCAGAGAGAGTCTGTTCCACATACAAAACAGAGTGACCTCTCCTGGGCCTCTGTTTTTACCTACACAAAACTGTACCACCAGCATTCCTGACAGAGGGCTCCTGGCTATGAATCTTGTAAAGTATCCACCTTCTTAAGAAAAATGACTTGGCAGTAGATTAATAGAAGTTTGCAGTTTAGTCACCCAGAAAGAAATAAAAGTTAAGTAAAATTAAAAAGGTTTGGGATTAAAAGCGGTGCCTTTGAACTCAGGCAACCCTGTCCAGGCTGCGCTGTTTCTCTCAATTAAGTTCCTTAAGCAAGTGCTTTCTTCCACCCAGAGCTTTCAAAGAATGTTCTGCTCTACAAAACATTTTATGTCTTTCAAGTGCAAAGTTCCCTCTGAGTGAAGAGTACAATCAAGTTGTTATTGCTGTTTTAAAACTTTGATAGGAACACAAAAGGAGTCATTGGATTAATTTCTGTATTTTCAAAAAGAATAGATCAGTTGCTGGTAGATGGTATAAACCTCTAAGCTGAACGCAGTGGCTTGCCATTTCCAAACCTTAATCCCCCGTCTTGAAGCTGCTTCTTCTAGCTGCTTCTTCGGTACTTCATGCCCTGGAGGCACAATGTGTAATAATTACAACTTCTGAAAAGGACTGGCCAATATTCTGGCCTAAGGAGCAGAAAACCATGAAACCAAAGACTGGATCAACCAGTATGGGACACAATACCCTGTCTGTTCTGAACAGCAAGAGGAAAGTCACTTGGTAGCTTTCACCTCTGCTGTTGCTTTGTGCCCCTCCTTTTTTTTTTTTTTAATTTTTATTTTATGTAGGCTCCTTGCCCAACGTGGGGCTTGAACTCATGGCCTTGAGATCAAGGGTTGCATGCTTTACCAACTGAGCCAGCTGGGCTCCCCGTGTGCCCCTTCTGTGAAACAAGTTTATATGTGTAATTAGAGGATTTTCTGCCACCCTCACCCACCCTGCCACAACTTTTCTGTACGCAGGTTACAAATCAACACATACATGATAAGTCACAGAGGCCCTTCTCCTTCCTCCTGTCTGATGGGGCTTCATTTAAACAAAGTTAAGTCATGAGGAGAAAACCCGAAATACAATCTATATCTTTAGAACGTCCATGCTTCGGCCTTGCAGGGCGTTCAGCTGTGTGAGACCCAAGGCATAAACTTATCTTGAGGAGATGAACTCAGTCATTCTGTTACAGAACCTCTGGCCCCTGGTTATCTTCTTCATCCCTCTTACTCACATAATGGTTGCTTTTCAGGGCTAACTCTGGTTTCAAAGGGAGAAACACTAGTTCTGTGCTGTTCGTTCTTTCTTTGTAGGAGGCTTAGACATTCTTCACTAAGCCTGCTGTCAAGGCTGAATAGATGTGGGATCTGAAAATGCTACTCTTCAAAAGTGCAACCATCTGGGTGTTTTGTGAAATGGCACCCTTTAACTGATCCAAAACCCAAGAGGTCTCATTATATAAAAGATAGATCAAAAGCAAGGTGTGGGGGTGAGGGGAGATTGAGATCCAGAATTAAAACTTTCTAAAAAAGAGATTCTCTCATTCTTGTCAGATCAGCTTTGCAGTTAGAATAGTGAATGGAGGAACCTAGGTGGGATGCAATCCTGGCCACAAATGCAGGGGGAAGGGGCTGTCCTGCTCCCCCTTCCTATATGGTCAGCACTGTCCTCGCGACAGATTGTAAAATGACCTCCAAACAAGCATCCACTTATTATTTAAAAGCCACCACTTTCATCGTTCTTTTACCCGAAGGTCTCTTTAAGCAAAGGAAAATAGAATAAGTTTTCTACGTAAAGACTCTGTTTTAAGTAATTGTAATGCACCTCCCAATTAAAGAAAGGAAAGAACAGACATTGATGACAGTGGGCTTGTTATTGTTGTATCTCATTGGATCTCTTCAGAGAGGGCCCTGTGCGTGACTGGCCTCCTTCAGGCCCCCTGGGCAGGTGCTAGTATTCTAGCTATCACTATAGGAACCTTGGTTAAGAGTCTCAACAAAACACCCTCAAACTGACTTGACTGCACCCCAGCAACCAGAGCATTAGGTCACTCCTTGACTGTTGACCCCAGGTAACTAACAAAAGCCTGAGAGGTCTCACCCATAATTCGTTTTTATTGTCTTATTTTGGGGTCAAATGGAGGCCATAGGCTTGTAAATCGGAGGATCATTTTTCTTTTGCAAACTAAATTATCTGTAAAAAATGTGAAAAGGAAGAAAGAAAGAGAGGGAGGGAGAGAAGCCAGAAAGGCAGACAGAAGAAAGGATGGAAGGAAAGAGGGAGGGAGAGAGGTGGAGGGAGGGAGGGAGGGGGACAGAGAAGGAAGGAAGGAAAGAAGGAAGGAAGAAGGAAGAAAGAAGGGAGGAAAGGGGGAAAAATGTATGAGACGTATCAGGAATTACGCCAAGTTTCAGGCTTTTAAAATTTGAAATGCATGAATGCCACACCTTTAAAGCTCAGGTGTATTGTAAGGACTGTTTGGCTAGGTCATGGTATTGTTAACTTGGCAAAGAAAAGAAGTTACTTGCCAAATGTAATATCAAGGGTAGGTCCTAGGCTATGCAGTACTTCAAGGAAGCTGTGAGGAGTGGGAATTGATCCAAAGCTTCCAGGTTGGCAAAGGAGGGATGTTTTTGACTGCCAACGGGCTTTCTAAGTCTGTGGTCCCTGAACTGGCTGTCAGAAGATATCTCAATTTCGGCTTCTTATTTTCACATCCTGCTTAGTTGAAAAGGCACAACTCACTACAAGCCCAAATGTTTATGTATTTAAGTCATTTATGATCAAAAGAGATCTTTTGTAGTAGTTGATGTTATGCTAAAAGAGAAAACAATGCTAGCTTTGCACATGCTTGTTATACCCAGTTATGAAGCCCTGAGATTTAATGTGTGAAGGAAGGAAAATTTTTAAAACTTAGAATTTTTTGGAAATAGAGGTAACGTTGGTAAAAAAACAAGAGTCTAATTATCCTTATTCACTGAGGCATTTGAAATGGGGAGCAGCTTTGATAATAGCTTGAAGGGGCTTTCCTTCAGCACCTGTGACTCAGTGTGTGCGTTCACAGGCCTGCTGAAATGGCAGGTGTCATTCACAACCACATTTCGATGCCAGCATTTTGTCCTCTTTAGTGTTAAAAGTGTCCCAACACTTTAGCATTCAAAGCATTATTTCATAATGTACAAAAGGTATACCAGGAGAGAAGGTGATGGCCAAATAAAACCTATAAGACTGATTTCTGCTTCTGGCCAAGATGGAGTAAGAGTGACTGAATTTATTCTTTTATCTGTAACAACTAAACCTGGCAAAATATACGAAAAGAGGGTTTTCAAGATACCTGACATCAGTCAGTGAAGAATAGTGATCACTGAGATGTGGGAAACAAACAAGGTCTATTATGATTGCCCATGTTTACTGATTAGAGAAAGTTTCCAGGCAGCAGCCCAGGGAGTGGTCTCTGTGTGATGCCAGCAGTCTCCCTGCGCTGATGAGAGATTGCTGGGGGAGTCCCAGGAGGGCAGTGCAGTGGGAGTTTGCAAGGCAAAGTGTGGAGGAAGAGAGAACTGCAGAGAGAACCCATGGATCTACAGGGTTCTAGTAGAGTATTTATAAACATTCAGTGCACGGGGTAAGAAAGACCTACCCACAGCTGGGGTATCATTGTTCCTCTTTGAAAAAAATCACATCTTTAAAAACTAAGACAGAATAATGACTCTTTTGATTCACAAAAGTAGAAAGCCTTCATCATGAGCAGACATGTACTATATGAAAGGTTAAAAGAATTCTTTCAAGAGGAAGGAAAATGATGCTAGATAGAAATTTGGATCTACACAAAGAAATGAAGAACACTGGAAATCATAACTGTGGATAAATAGGACTTTTTTTTCCTTTTATTTAAATAATTTTATTTATTTATTTATTAAAATTTTATTTTTAAGTAATCTTTACACCAAACATGGAGCTCAAACTTAGGACCCCGAGATCAAGAGTTACATGCTCTTCCAACTGAGCCAGTCAAGTGCCCCTATTTAAATCATTTTAAAGATAATTGACTGTTTAAAGCAAAAATAATAACACTATATTATGGATCTTTAATATATGTAGAAGTAAAATGTTTGATAACAATAGCACAAACCTGGGTAGTAGAGGAATGGAAGCATACTACTGTAAATTTCTTACATATGAAATGATGTAATTTCAATTGAAGGTATAATATAATAAAGATACACATTATAATCCCTATAGCAACCATTAAAAAATACAATGAAGAGTTATAGCTAATAAGACAACAAAGGGAATAAAATAGAATCATAAAAAGATAATCCAAAGGAAGGTAGAAAAAATGAAAAATAGGACAAAGAGGAGATACAAATAACAAATACAAACTGGCAGACTTAAACCCAAACACATCAACAACTACGTTAAATGTAAGTGGTCTAAGTATCCCAATTAAAAGAAAGAAGTTGTATGATTGGGTTGAAATGCAAGACACAACTATATGCTACCCATAAAAAACCACTTTAAACATAAAGACATAAATAACTTAAAAGTGAAAGAATGAAAAAGGCTACCTTATGCTAACGCTAATGAAAGTTTAGGGGCACCTGGCTAGCTGAGTTGGTAGAGCATGTGACTCTTGATCTTGGGGTCATGAGTTCAAGCGCCATGTTGGGCACAGAGCTTACATTAAAAAAAAGAAAAAAAAAGCTTAATTGGCTATCTTAATATCAGACAAGGTAGATTTCATAACAAAAAATATTAGGGAGGGGCGCCTGGGTGGCACAGCGGTTAAGCCTCTGCCTTCGGCTCAGGGCGTGATCCCGGCGTTATGGGATCAAGCCCCACATCAGGCTCTTCCACTATGAGCCTGCTTCTTCCTCTCCCACTCCCCCTGCTTGTGTTCCCTCTCTCGCTGGCTGTTTCTATCTCTGTTGAATAAATAAATAAAATCTTAAAAAAAAAAATATTAGGGAGAAAGAGGGATGTTTCATAATCATAAAGGGGCCAATTCATGAGGATATAACAATCTTAGATGTTTGTACACCTAATAAAAGATCTTCAAAATAAATGAAGCAGAAGTTGATAGAACAATAAGGAGAAATAGATAAATTCACAATTATAGTCAGAGGTTTCAACATTGCTTTCTCAATAATTGGTAGAATATATAGACAGAAAATCAGAAATTTATGGAGAAATTAAAAACTAACCTGACCTAATTGGCATTTATGGAACACTCCACTCAAAAATAGCAGAATATACATTTTATTTTCAAGTGCACACAGACTATTTAGCAAGATAAGACAGTTTTTTGGGCTGTAGAACAAATCTCAATGACTTTTAAAGGATTTAAGACATAAAGTATGGTGCCTGGCCACATGGAATTAAATAGAAATCACTAACTAAATGATATTTACCAAGTCTCAAAATATTTGCAAGCTAGATGACACATAGACTAGGGGTTAAAGAAAAAAAAGGAGATTAGGAAGGATTTTTAACTGAATGAAAATGAAAACACAATAATCACAATTTGTAGGATGTTAAAACAATACTTATAGGGACAGTTATAGCATTAGACACCAATAGTATAAAAAATAAAGGCCTCAACTCAATGTTCAACTGCTATTTTAAGAAAAAATAGAAGAGCAAATGCAACCTATGTAAATAGAATAAAGGAAATGAAAAAGATAAGAGCAAAAATCAATGTAATAGAAAACAGGAAAACAGAAATATTAGTGAAATCAAAGCTTTTTCTTTTAAAAAAATTGATAAAATTAATAATTCTCTAGCCAGGCTGATGTAGGAAAAAAAAGACACACGTTGCCAATATCAGAAATGAGAGAGGTGACATCACTACAGAGTCTATAGCTATTAAAATTATATGAAAGGAATAGTATAAACAACTTTATACCAATAAATTGGATAACTTAGATGAAACAGACATTTCTTGAAAAACAAATTACTAAGGATCAAGTAAGAAGAAATCAATGACTTAAATAGCCTTATACCTATTAAAGGAATTGAATTTGTAGTAAAAAACTTTCCCACAAAGTAAACTCCAGATCCACAGTTTCACTGGCTAATTCAGTTAAATATCTAATGAAAAATTTCACACAAACACTTTTAGAAAATTGAGGAGGAAAAATGCCTTCTAAGTCTTTCTATGAGGATAGCTTTACTCTAACACCAAAGATAACAAAGACAATACAAGAAAACCACAGAACAATATGTCTCATGAATACAGATAGAAATATTCTCAACCAAATATAGCAAATCAAATCCAAAAACATATAAAAAGGTTTATGCATGATGACAAAATTGAGCTTATCCCAGGAATACAAAGTTGGGTTAACATTAAAAAATCAGTCAATGCCAGACAACTGAATAGATATCAACATGCAAAAGAAAGAAGCTTGGATCCTTACCTCACACTGCATAGAAAAGTTAGCTCAAAATAGATCAAAAGCCTGAATTTAGGAGTTAAAACTATGTAATTCTTAGAGGAAAACATAGGGGCAAATCTGCATTATTTTGGCTTTGGCAGTGGTTTCTTAAATATGACATTGAAAGCATAGAAAAACTGGACTTCATCAAAATTAAAAACTTTTGGCACCCAAAAACACTATCGATAGAGTAAAAAGACAACCCAAAGAATGGGAGAAAATATTTGTAAATCATATATCTAAGAAGGGTCTGGTATCCATAATATATAAAGAACACTTACAGCACTCAACAATAAAGACAACCAACCTAATTTAAAAAATGGTCAAAAGTTGGGGCACCTGGGTGGTTCAGTTGGTTAAACGTCTGACTCTTGATTTCAGCTAAGGTCATGATCTCAGGGTCATGAGATTGAGCCCTGCATCAGGCTCTGTACTCAGCACAGAGTCTGCTTGACCCTCTCCTTCTGCTCTTCCCCTTGGCTCATGCATGCATGCTTTCTCTCAAATAAATAAATAAAATCTTTCAAAAAAAATCAAAAATAAAAAGTGGGCAAAAGACTTGAATAGATATATCTCCAAAGAGATAAACAAAAGGCCAATAAGCACATGAAAAGATAACATCAGTAGTTATTAGGGAAATGCAAATTCACGCCATAATGAAATACCACTTCACATCCACTAGGATGGTCATAATTTTTTAAAATGGAAAATAACAAGTGTTGGCCAAAATGTGGAGAAATTGGAACACACATACACTGTTGGTGGGAATGTAAAATGGTATAGTTGCTGTGGAATATAATGTGGTGCTTCCTCAAAAAGGAACTGTAAACATAGAATTACCATATGACCCAGCAATTCTACTCCTAGGTAAATACCAAAAAGAATTAAAAACAGATGTTCAAACAAAACTTGCACACAAATGTTTGTAGTAGCTGTACTTAAACGGCCGAAAGAGAAAACATGGCCATGAACAGATGAATGAATAAACAATGTTAATATAATCATATAATGGCTATTCAGCCATAGAAAAGAGTGAAATACTCATACATGCTACAACATGGATGAACCTCAAACCAGACACAAAAGGCACATACTGTATGATTCCATTTATAAGAAATATCCAGAATAGGCAAATCCATAAAGACAGAAAACAGATTAGCAGTTTCAAAAGGCTGGGAAGAATGAATAGACAGCAACTGCTTAATTCTTAAATTATGGTAAAATACATACCATTTTAAATGATTCAGTGACATTAAGTACATTCATAATGTTGTACAACCATCACCACTATCTAGCTCCAAAATATTTCATCACTTCAAACAAAAATCCCATAACCAGGGCACCTGGGTGGCTTAGTGGATTAAGCTTTTGCCTTCGGCTCAGGTCATGATCCCAGGGTTCTGGGATCTAGTCCCACATCGGGCTCCTTGCTCAGTGGGGAGCCTGCTTCTTCCTCTGCCTGCCCCTCCCTCTGCTTGTGCTCTCTCTCTGTCAAATAAATAAATCTTAAAAAAAAAAAAAAAATCCACCCCACCCCCTGCTCCTTGCCTCAGGGGGATAAATGCTCTGTAAGAGACTGTATAAATTTTTTTTCTTTTTTAAAAAAATTCTATTTATTTAATTATTTGAGAGAGAGAGAGAGAGAGTAGGAGCAGGGGGGGAAGCAGAGGGAGGGGGACAAGCAGACTCCCCGCTGAGCACAGAGCCCCATGTGCTCTACGACTTGAGATCATGACCTGAGCCAAAATCGAGAGTCCAACACTTAACAGACAGAGCCACCCAGATACCCCAGAGACCATATCAATTTTCACTTCTGTCATGGAGCTTACCTTGCCCACCTTTCCCTTCTTTTCTCTTTAACAGAACTTTTTTAATTTTCTGAATGTTCCTTAAAACTTTTGGTTCTTTTTAATAACTCTGATCTGAGTTTACTGATTGTTAGCTGTCTGCTCATGCTTCAAAGGCACAATAAAACCTTCTCAGAAGTCTGTGCTGTAGGGAGGGGCTTATCCCCTATGATCCTCAGTGTGGGTGATCTCACTGGGCTCTCACCTTGCAAAATCCCTGATGTCAGTGTATCTTTGGGTCTTTGGACTCAGACTGTTCAGCCCCCCCCCCCCAATAGATTGTTCCATACTTCTGCTTAGAGGGAATAAGCCTGGCTGCCAGGATTCTGGGAGCAGTGTGAGCATAAGGAGGCTTAGGGCAGGGTGCCTCAGCATTCCGTTTGTAAATTTTCACTTATCTTCCTATTTTCAGGCTGGTAACGGTGCCCTCAACTTTGCTGCTGTCCTCGAGCTCTGAGACCCTTTGTTTTAGCAGCCGAACAGGAGAAACCTCTAGTCTTCTGCCAGAGTGGGGAAGGGCTGTCACTGGCCTCTGCAGGTACGAAGAGTTCTTAAGCTCCTTCATCCCTGCCTTTCAGAGGGCCCACTGCTGTCAGGCCCCATGCCTTCTGTGGGTTCTGAAATTTAAATTGAATTGCGTCTTGGTTTTTTGCATCACTGGCTTTAGATTCTGTTTTTCCTGGTCAGCTGAGTCAGCGATCACTTGTCTATCTGCCTTCCAGCTTCCAAAATGTCACAGTTCTTTTTTTTTTTTCCTCTCATATTCTCTTCATCCTTGGCAGTTTATGCCCAAACAAGCAAAAAAATCCTTTTACTGCCATTTAGTTTCAGAAGACCTCAAAGATGATGTATGTATTTTTTCACTGTCTTTAACCAGAAGTCAATCTAGAAATAATGGAGATATTCAACAGTGGGAGACAGGGGAAGCAAATTATGATTCATACGTATTCTTGAATATTGTATAACCATCAAAAGAAATATCTGTTGTGAATTTTTAGTAATGAGAAAGTTTTTGTTATAACATTAGTTGATTTTATTTTTAAGTTTTGCTTTTTTTTTTTTAAAGTAATCTCTATACCCAATGTGGGGCTCAAACTCATGACCTCAAGATCAAGAGTCACATGCTTTTTTTTTTTTTTAAAGATTTTATTTATTTATTTGACAGAGAGAGAGAGACAGCCAGCGAGAGAGGGAACACAAGTAGGGGGAGTGGGAGAGGGAGAAGCAGGCTTCCCAGTGGAGCAGGGAGCCTGATGTGGGGCTCGATCCCAGGACTCTGGGGTCATGCCCTGAGCTGAAGGCAGACGCTTAACGACTGAGCCACCCAGGTGCCCCCCAGAGTCACATGCTTTTCTGACTGAGCCAGCCAGGTATCCCAAATTATTACCAAATTTTATTTTATTTTTTTAAGATTTTATTTATTTGAGAGGGAGAGAGAAATCACAAGCTGGGGAGGAGGGGCAAAGGAGAGGGAGAGGGAGAAGCAGACTCCCTGCTGAGCAGGGAGCTGGACCAGCTCCCAGGGAGCTGAGATCATGACCTGAGCTGAAGGCAGCTGCCCAACCAACTAAGCCACCCAGGCGCCCCACTAAATTTTATACATAGAACAATTTTAATAACTTTAAAAATGTTTATGGAAAAAAATGGGTAAAAAATATACCCCTTTATTTATTCATGGTTAATGAGTGATATTATGGGAAATATTACTTCTTTAATTTATAAATTTTCATAATGTATAAATAGTATAGTACTTTTTAACCATAATTAGATTTAATAATACATAATTATTATGGAAAAGATAGATAATACTTGAGATACACACACACATATACACAGTTTTTTCGTTGTTCCAAAACCCATCAGAGAGGTGTAAACTGTCCCCATGCTGCTTTATGTTTTCCTCTAAGTAAATTTGCATACCACTTTTATAATGAAAATAAATATAGTCTTCCTGTTTTTGTGTCCGCTCTTAGAGTCACTAGTGGGATCATGTAAGAAAGTGTTAAAAAAAAAAAAAAAGCCTTGTATGAGCCATGGTTAATATAAAATTGTTACTGGGAAGGAAAGGGGAGATCCCTGGGAGCCTCTTAGCTGTCTCACCTTAGTAAATAGGAAGGATTGGTTTACTGGATTTGCTAATTATCAGCTCGAAAGACAAGAAGACCTCATGCAAATTCCTGGGGAGCAGTCAGAAGGATGAGAGAGAATGGAAACAGGGTGCTAGGAGGCATTGGGATACAGAGCAGCCACAGAGCGGGAGCTGTTGGCAAGATATGCAGGCTTTGCTTGGAATTGCTCAGTCCCGCATATCAGCTAATACTGTATGCTGTGTGGATCCTATCCAGCGGGGGGCCACTATCTGACCCTTGAAACGGGAATTGGGGAAAGACAGCTAATGTTTGATGGAGGTGAGGAATTTCTTCACTGGCTCAAGAGAAGCAGTCTTGTTGCATGCATTCGTTATCCCTGGTTTGGTGCTGTCATGGCATTTAAACCAGTGACCTTTAGACAGCATTCCTCAAAGCATGGTCCCCACCACAAGGTATCCCTGGAGAAGGGATGTGGCACATCTGCTATGGATGGCATTTTGAGGACCTCATGGCCATCTGCAAATTCACCAGGGACATTTTTAGAATACTCCATTTAGATTCCTTTTTTGGAGCAGATTGGTTACTTAGTACATTTTACTAATGAGTTATTAACTTATTCCTTTTTTTTTAAATTTGTAGCACTGCAGAACACCTAGATTTAAAAGTCTACCCCTTCATAGACAAATCAGCCGGGTGGACTTCAGTGCGTTAGTTTTGGTTCCTAAATTGTGGTGGATTCAAAAGGTGATAATGAGTTTCTTGGCCTCTTACAAAGTCTTAGTTAATCTTCCTCTCTTTGTATGATCTCTTTCTTTCGCTGGCTCTGTTTCCTTTCTCTCACTTTTTGTTAGGTTACAGTTGTTTATCAGTCTGTCTATTTGGGAAAGGAAGAGATGAATCGTACTAGCCATTCAACGCGAAAACAACTTAGCACCAGATAATTAAAAAAAAATTCCCGTAACTGTCATTAGATAATCTCATCTGCCCAATTTTGCTTTTTAAGATCCTATTTAAATGAATTACTACCAGCAGAATTGTAAAAAAGAATCCTAATTAGAGACAGAAGTAAGTAATCCCTGTTTGACAATGGATTTCTTTTGGAGAAGTTGAAAACAATCATTAACATCAATTTAAATGCTTATTTACTTTACAGCAGTTAACTATAAAGTGACCTTTGAGGAAGGGTATGTTTTGAAAAATTAACCAGGAAAATTGGGGTTGCCAGCCCTTTTGGGAGATGCCTGAAAAAACCATTCAAAGTACTGAGAAACTGACCATCCTACAAACTTCAGTAATTCATTAAATGTTCAACTTTTTCAAAACACGGTAAAAGTGGCTCATTCGAAGTTTTGGGGTTGTTATTAGGTGTGTCCAAAGAATGCAGTATTTAGCATTCCTGTAGATAGATACATATTAGGGTGTTTATTTGATTAAAACAGAATAGTTGACTGCAGGGGAAATGTTTGAAGTAGAATTTCAAAGTTGAGATAATTTTCTCTTATTGTTTCAGAAAAGGTGGTATTATTGCTTTCTTGAGACTTTGATCTTTAGAGAGATTCTGTTTGGGTACATAATAGAATAGGAAACACTTATACAGTGCTTCCTATATGTCAGGTATCTTTCTAATAGTTTCATGTATATTAAACCACACACCCTAAGCCAACACTTTATTTTTTCGAGCAGTTTTAGATTCACAGCAAAATCGAACAGAAAGTACAGTGATTTCTTATGTACCCTCTGCCCCTTCCCCCACCGCCCCATCTCCCCTTTATCAGCATCCCTCACTAGAGTGGTACGTTTGTTGCAGTGCTGAACCTGTATTGACACATCAGTACCATCCAAGTCTATAGTTTGCATTAGGGTTCGCATTGGTGGGGTACGTTCTTTGGGTTTAGGCAGATGGATAATGACATGCATTCACTATTATATAATATACAGAGTAGTTTCACTGGCCTCAAAATCCTCTGTGCTCTGCCTATTCATTCCTTTCCCTCTCTTAATCATTATTTTTACTATCTCAATAGATTTGCCCTTTCCAGAAGGTAGTTGGAATCACACAGTACATAGTCTTTTCAGATTGGCTTCTTTTGCTTAGTAATATTCATTCAAGTTTCCTCCATGTCTTTTTGTGGCCAGATAGCTTATTTCTTTTTTAATGCTGAATAAAACTCCATTGTCTGGCTGTGCTGCAGCCTATTTACTCATTCACTTACAGAAGGATGTCTTGGTTGCTTCCAAGTTTCGCAGTTAGGAATAAAGCTGCTGTCACTATCTGAGTGCAGGCTTTTGTGTGAATATACATTTTCAACTCCTTTGGTAAATACCAAGGAGTGTGATTGTTGGATTGTATGGTAAGAATATGTTTAGTTTTGTAAGAATTTGCTGAACTGTTTTCCGAAAGTGGCTGGACCATTTTGCATTCCCACCAGCAATGAATGAGACTTATGGTACCTTACCAGCACTTGGTATTGCCAGTGTTTTGGATTTTGGGCATTCTAACACGTGAGTAGTGGTATTTCATTGTTGTTTTAATTTTCAGTTCCCTAATGATATATGATGTTGAACATCTTTTTATATGCTTACTTGCCATTTATGTATCTTCTTTGGGGAGGTGTCTGTTAAGGTCTTTTGCCCATTTTAAAAATCAGGTTGTTTGCTTTCTAATTACTGAGTTTTAAGAGTTCTTTGTATATTTTGGATAGCAGCCCTTTATTAGATGTGTCTTTTGCACGTATTTTCTCCCAATGTGTGGCTTACCTTCTCATTCTCAGGACGCTGTCTTTCACAGGGCAGAAGCTTTAAACTTTAATGAAGTCCAGAGTTTACCAATTACTTTTTTTTTCATGGATTGTGTCTATATTTTGTATGTTATACCTATTGTATACTGTATTCTTATAATCAAGTAAGTTAGAGAAAAGAAAATGTTACTAAGAAAATCATCAGGAAGAGAAAATGCACTGGACAATGCTAAACTGTAAAAAAATCTGCACGTGAGTGGACCTGCACAGTTCAAACCCGTGTTGTTCAAGGCTCAACTGTGTTTCTTTTTTTACTCTTTTTAGTGGTTGCCCTAGAGTTTGCACTGTACATTCTACAACTCACCCAAGTCTGCTTTCAAATAACTTCAGGAGTGGTTCAGTCCATGTAATGAAATAATCTTAATTCCTCCCTCTCATCCTTTGTATTGTTGCTGTTATTGAATCCACTTACATATAAGCAGATATATATCTCCTTTGACTTCCGACAGTACATCTGAATGTTAGCAGAATGGAGCAGAAAGGGTATGAGACTTGAAATGTGGAGCTGCAGCTGCCTCGTAGTTTCAATACCAGGTTGCTCTGTAAGTTGCGATAAGACACTTCTCTGTGAGCCTGAGGGATAAGATGGTGTCTAAGGACCAGCCCAGGCTGCAGCCCTCTGGGCCTTCCCATTATTCTGAAGTCTGTTGTAGCAGAAATGCTTTGAGTTCTTAACATGTTTCTATTGCTTCCATATGTATGGAAAACAGGCTATATACACATACCTGCGAAGCTCCTCATTATATTTTTGAAAAAGACTATGGACCAGGTTCCTGGAGCATTTTGACAAGTTTCAGATAGAGGTACCTAATCCTGACCCTGGAGGTTTGGAAAGGCTCATCAGCTATGTTCTCATTGATTTCTGGTTATTGGCTACGTATGGAGTGGCAAGCATCTTAATTGTACATTAATGAGGACTTAATTACAATTAACTGATTTCATAGCAGTTAGTGATGATTAGCTTTCAAAGAAAGGCTATGTTAGTTCAAGTAGTTCCCACAGCCTTTCAAGCTGAAAAAGAATGAACTATAAGGCACCTTTGGAACAGAGCTCTCCGCATCTCCAGATGTCTCCATCATTTGAACTTGAGGACAGAACGCATCCTCTGGATCAAGTCACTCATACGACTTAGGCCTCTTCTAAGGGGGGGTCACAAACATGTCAGAGCATGGGTGTGGACACTGGGATTCCAAGTTAGCCTTCTCTGTCTTATTAACTCTTTGGTTTTGGACAAGCTCTGTGTTTGAGTTGAGAGTTCTCACTAGTTTGTTGGGAAACTTATGAGATAAAAGACACGAAGAAAAAAGAATAAGAAAAATAAGTCTTTATTCTGCCTTCACTTGTTCTTTCTCAGATGCTCTTCTTCTTTTATAGACTCTTCCTTTCTTTATGTGGATTTATTTCTGGCCTATATCATTTTCCTTTTCTCTGAAGATGTTTTTTTTTTTTAATTTGTTTGTTTATTTTTAAGTAATCTCGGTGCCCAACATGGGGCTTGAACTCCTGACCCTGAGAGCAAGAGTTGTGTGCTTCCCCAACTGAGTCAGGTGGGTGCCCCTAAGAACTTTTTAACATTTCTCACAAGGCAGTCTACTGACAACAAATTTCTTCAATATTTGTTTGCCTTTATTTCTCCTTCACTTTTGAAGGATAATTTTAGAGTACAGAATTCTAGGTTGGTGGGCTTTTTTCCCTTCAAATATTTAATATTTTCCTCCACTCTTTTCTTACTTGCATGCTTTTTTTTTTTTTAAAGATTTTATCTATTTGACAGAGAGAGAGAGAGACAGCCAGCGACAGAGCGAACACAAGCAGGGGAAGTGGGAGAGGAAGAAGCAGGCTCCCAGCAGAGGAGCCCAATACGGGGCTTGATCCCAGGACTCTGGGATCATGCCCTGAGCCGAAGACAGAGGTTTAATGACTGAGCCACCCAGACGCCCCAACTTGCATGTTTTTTGAAGAAAAGTCACATTCATTCTTGTCTTTGCCCCACTATAGGAAAGGTGTTTTTTTTTTCTTCTTTTGTTCCTTTCAGGACTTTCTCCTTTTGGTTTTCCATAAATATGATATCTCTAGGTGTAGTGTATTGGACATCTATCCTGCTAGATCTTTTCTAAGATCTGGATCTGTGGTTTGGTGTCAGACATTAATTTGGGGGACATTATCAGTTACTGTTTCTTTAAATATTTGCTTCTTTTTCCTTTCTTTCTTTTCCTTCTGGTATTCCTATTATGCATGTGTTATTTCTTCTATAATTGTCCCGTAGTTTTTGGAAATCCTGGTTTTTGTTTTTGGTGTTTTGTTTGTTTTGTTTTGTTTTTCCAGTTTGTTTCTCTTTGCTTTTTAGTGTTGGAAGTTTCTATTATTTTACCCTCAAGCTCAGAGATTCTTTGCTCAGCTGTGTCTAGTCTACTAATGAGCCCATCAAAGGCAGTCTTCCTTTCTGTTACAGTGTTTTTGATCCCTAGCAAGTCTTGTTTATTCTTTCTTAGACTTTCCATCTCTTTGCTTCCATTTTCCATCTGTTCTTACATGCTGTTTACTTTTTCCATCAAAGCACTTAGCATATTAATCATAGTTTAAAAAAATTCCTGGTCTGATAATTCTAATTGTCCTGCCATATCTGATTCTGGTTCTGATGTTTGTTCGGTCACTCTGAACTGTGCTTTTTTTTTTTTTTTTTTTTAAAGATTTTATTTATGTACTTGACAGAGAGAGACAGCCAGCGAGAGAGGGAACACAAGCAGGGGGAGTGGGAGAGGAAGAAGCAGGCCCCCAGCGGAGAAGCCTGACGTAGGGCTGGATCCCAGAGCACTGGGATCACGCTCTGAGCGGAAGGCAGACGCTTAACGACTGTGCCACCCAGGCGCCCCTGAACTGTGCTTTTTACCTTTTAGTGTGCTTTGTAAATTATTGTTGAAAAGTATACATGGTGTCCTGGGTAAAATAAACTGTAGTGAGGGGCGCCTGGGTGGCACAGCGGTTAAGCGTCAGCCTTCGGCTCAGGGTGTGATCCTGGTGTTGTGGGATCGAGCCCCACATCAGGCTCCTCTGCTATGAGCCTGCTTCTTCCTCTCCCATTCCTCCTGCTTGTGTTCCCTCTCTCGCTGGCTGTCTCTATCTCTGTCGAATAAATAAATAAAATCTTTAAAAAAAAAAAAAACTGTAGTGAATAGGCCTTTAGTAATGTGGCGGTTAGGTGTGGGGGAGGGGAAGCATTCTGATTGATTAGGAGATCTTTTGGTAAACCTGCACCCCTGGACCATGAACTTCAATAGTGCTTTTCAGTTTCTCTCCACCTGTGTAAAGACAGAATGGCTAGGGAGGCAGGGGTTGGGTGTTCCACTTCTACATGTAAGGCTAGAGGGAGCTGGAGTTGGGTATTTCCATTCCCCCAGGTAGTTTGAACTCTAACAATACTCCAGCAGGTTAGGCTCTGGTAAAATAGTTTCTCCTGAGGGCAGATCTTGTTTAGAATGCTCTGGCATATTTCAAGATAGTTTCCTTCCTCCTCTCTCTGCTAGAAGCACCAGGGGAGTTTTCTTTGGTATTCACTGTGAGGGCTTGGTAACCTCCTGGAGGTAACTTACAAAACTGTGGAGACACCCCCTTCCCCCCATTACTGGGTCCCCCTGAAGTATTTCACTCTCAGGCTTGTCCTCACTGAACCTCTAGCAATTTGTCAATACAGTTTAGGTGTTCCTACCCTGGCACTGCTTCCCATGGAGGTTTTTGCTTGTGGATTTCTACTCTGTTTTTTTCTGTATCTGTATGTCTGTCTCTTCAGTTTTGGGGGCAGTGGTTTGCCCTGTGCCCTCACTTCTCTGACTGAAGAATTGTTGATTTTTTAGTTTGTTACCTTTTTACTTATTAGGACAGAGTGACAACGTCTAAATTCCTCGCATGCTGGACCAGAAACCACCTATTATCCCCCTTTTTACATATAAGGAAACCAAGACACAAAGCTATTTATTAATTTGATCAAGGGTCCCACCTGGCATACGGTAGAACCAGGATTGAATCTAGGTGTTCTGGCTCAAGAGTCTGTGCTTTTAACCACCACACCATGGAGGAAAACAAGCAGATTGGTCCAGTGGGGAAAGGAAAAATATGTTTTCTTACCACGAGGTCGTTCATGGATTTCCCCATGTTTCTGTATCTTCTTTGCAAAATACATTTAATAGCTATTTATTTCTACCTTGGTGATGTGCTAAAATTTACAAAATTATTCTCACAATGTTTGACATTTGATAATTATTATTTTTCTTCTACAATGATAGATAATGTTCTGCAATTGTTTCCCTTCCTTTGAGTAATTTCATTCAGGAAAGCTCCATGAATGTGTTTATAGGGTCAATGGGTATGGATACATATATAATTATTGCCGACTTTTGTCATATTAGTTTCCAGAATGGTTGTATTGATTTTCTGGGCTTCCAACATTGTATAATTATATGAAATTATAGAAAATATTATATATACATATATTGAAAACCTGTTAGGTACAAGTGCACTGTCAATACCAGAAGGCTCTAAAATTGCACCCCTTCCATAAATTGATGCATAACCTTTTTCCAGATAGTTAGTTTATATTGCATGTAGCCTTGCATGTAGGAGGCAATCCATAGATATTTATTGGATGGATAGATGGATGGATGGATGGATGGATGGATGGATGGATGGGTGACATCCAACTGATTCCTTCTAATCAACACACAGAAAGTTAGTGGCAAAGTTGAAATGATAGTCTGCTTTATAATACAGAGCTATTTCTCCTACTGTAACTGCAGTTCTATTTCATTCACCAATATATATTGTATACTTAGTATGTGAAAACACAGTTCTAGAATCTGGGAGTACTACTATCAATAAAACACAGTTCCACCCATCATGTCCTCACAGTTTGATTGAGAAACTCACATACATCTCTGGATCAAGTTCTCATTCATAAAATGAATGTAGGGACCTCAGAAGTTCCTTCTAGTTTCTGAAACTCTAAATTTCCCAATTCTAGATATTAAGACTCTAGAGTAAGATTATTTTAAGCAGAAATCTAAAGGAACTGATGATTCAAGATAATGATAGATCTTCTCCTTCCTTCCTTCCTTCCTTCATCATTGAGTGCATACTAAACACCAGACACAATTAAGTACTAGAATAAAAATAGGAATAAGTCCTCTTTTCTTAAAAAGTCTACCGTCCAAAATGGGAAAGTTTTTTGAAGAATGGTTTGGCAACACAACAGTACTGCATACAGTGTTTATGTGGATGTGGATGTGATGTGCTTACTCTAAGATTCTAGCAAAAGCTTAAATTGAGTGGTCTCCAGTATTAAAGTAGAGGAGGGGATCAGCTAAATGCTTCCAAAGTTAATGGCAAATATCATTGAATCTTGTAGGTTTATGTCAGGGGAAAATACTAGTACCATACTTGCCAATAACAAGACGAAAGAGGACAAATGCAAATGGACTCACCACTTCTCTTCTTCTACTTGCACTCCTACGGACTGGAACTTACTGGGTGCTTTATTTTCCCCTGTTTTGTCAGGCTCTTCAGCATCATCCACCTGAGGAAATAACCAAATAGGTAGAGGTGCCCCATTTTAGTCATCTTTCTTGAAAAACCAATGTCACATTTAACAGAAACATCTGCAGTACTACTGGAATGTTTGGTGATTTGTACCCTTTTTGTTCAATATTTGTGTATTTGATGAGGGCCATCACTACACTGTTAGCATGTGCTTTGACTCTGCTGATCTTAGTAAAATGAAATTTTATTCACTCTTAAGATAAATGTCTATGGTTGCTCCATAGACCTGTGAGTATGTGCTATGTGCTTACCTATGAGCACTATATTAGAAAGGAGCACTCACTGCATTGGAAATAGGTTCTTGGAAGTTTTGAATTTGCAGATAACGAAATACAAAAGAAGGAAGAAATTTCATTTATTGTAGTTAGAATTGTTGATATTGAGAGATTTAGGTACTATTTTTTTAAGATAAACTATATAGTATTTTCATTTTTCCACCTTAAACTAAGAAATTGACTTTGAATACCATGCCATGGTTCCTAAATAGCTGTGTGTGTACAGACTACAGTTCACATGGAAAATGTATCTATATTTAAATGGTAGCCTATGTGACGAACCTAAATTTGAAATAAATGTTACGACTATTCAGAGCAATTAGATTTTTTCCTCTTTTTTTCTGCATATTTAATAAATTATTTTTTCTAAATATAAAAGCAATTTAATGTAAGTTCTATGAAATTAAAGTACATAAATATAAACTGTAGAAAGATAAAGCCCCCCAAGGATCACTTTCAAGCCTTTGCAGCACATTTGTCCGTCTATTAATATGTATAATATATATGTAAATGATTATTAGTATTTAATGTACACAGATGAAGTTACACTATATTTACATTTTCTGCAATTTGCTTTATTCACTAACACTGTTATCATTTGGATATTTTATTGTGTATGTAGATATAGATCTATCTTAATCCTTTTGTTCCCTACATAAATATTCCTTTTAATGACTGTGTAAGCAACAAGGGCATCAGGGTAATTTTCTCTTTGTTGCTATTATCTAGTATTACAATTAATATTGCACATGTATCAGAGCAATTTAGAATAATTAGAAAAATTGCGCAAATGTTATGTGGGAAAAATCCTTAGAAGTCAAAATGTTAGATGGAAAGATACTGAATGTGTTCAACAGTAAGGGATATTGCCAAACTGCTTTTCAAAGCATTTATCATCCTGCCGTAATTGATGTATGGGAATTTCCATTTTCCTATACACTCACCAATACTAAATATGGCAAACTTTAAAATTTTTGCTAGTATCACAGGTGAAGAATATTTATTGGCCTCTTGTACTTCTATCTGTAAATTGCCTATTATATCCTTTGCTTGTTTTTGTGTTTTTATCCCATTGAATTATTTTTTATTTTCTTCTTGGTTATATATACTAAAAATATTTCCTCTCAGTTTATCATTTGCTTTTTTCCCCTTATTTTAAGATTTTATTTTTAGTGGCGCCTGAGTGGCACAGTTGGTTAGGCTTCCAACTCTTGGTTTCGGCTTGGGTCATGATCTCATGGTTGTGGGATCAAGTCCCACATCAGGCTCTGCTCTCAGCGGGAAGGCTGCTTAAATTTCTTTCTCCCTCTCCCTCTGCCCCTCCCCCTGCACTCAAGCTCTGTCTCTCACAAATAAATAAATAAATAAATCTTTAAAAAAATTTTTTATTTTTAGGTAATGTCTGCATCCAACATGAGGCTCAAGCTCATAACCCTGAGATCAACAGCCCTATGGTCTATCACTTGAACTAGCCAGGTGTCCCTATTATTTGTGTTTTAAACTTTGCCCTTCATAGAATCCTAAAATCCCTATGTGGTGAAATCTAATATGGTTTGGAATGGCATTCTTTACCCTCAGCATATTTTTTTAAAGTTCTCTTGTATTTACTTTTATGCTTTCATTTTTCTTTTTCATATTTATTTCTTAAATCCACTGTCTTGAAATGTTTGTGCTTAAGAAACAAAGTAGAGGGGCATCTGGGTGGCACAGTCGTTAAGCAGACGTCTGCCTTCGGCTCAGGGCGTGATCCCGGCATTCTGGGATCGAGCCCCACATCAGGCTCCTCCACTATGAGCCTGCTTCTTCCTCTCCCACTCCCCCTGCTTGTGTTCCCTTCTCGCTGGCTGTCTCTATCTCTGTCGAATAAATAAATAAAATCTTTAAAATAAATAAATAAATAAAATCTTAAAAAAAAAAAAAAGAAAAGAAACAAAGTAGAGATTTAACATATTTTGCCTACATGGATCACCAATTGTTCTGGCTCCTTTTATTAACTAATTCAATTTTTTTTTTTTAAGATTTTATTTATTCATTTGACAGAGAGAGAGACAGCCAGCGAGAGAGGGAACACAAGCAGGGGGAGTGGGAGAGGAAGAAGCAGGCTCCCATCAGAGGAGCCTGATGTGGGGCTCGATCCCAGAACGCCAGGATCACACCCTGAGCCGAAGGCAGATGCTTAACGACTGAGCCACCCAGGCGTCCCATAATTCAATTTTTTTTTTATTTGAGATGCCAACTTTATGTTCTACCAAACTTCACCCATACATTCCCGTGTATATAGCCCCGTTTTTGGTCTCCTAATCTTCTGGTCTTATTATTCTCCCATTTTTTTCCCTAATATAATTTTGTAGTAAATCTTGATATTTTCTATGGCATGACTCCTCCTGTAATTCTTTTTTAATGTAATTTTTCAAATTTCTAGGTTATTCTGGAATATTAATTTCTAAATAAATTGTCAAATCCCTCCTTCCAGCTTCTTTTTTTTTTTTTTTTAAGATTTTTAATTTATTTATTTGACAGAGATAGAGACAGCTAGCAAGAGAGGGAACACAAGCAGGGGGAGTGGGAGAGGAAGAAGCAGGCTCATAGAGGAGGAGCCTGACATGGGGCTCGAACCCGGAACGCCGGGAACACGCCCTGAGCCGAAGGCAGACACTTTAACCGCTGTGCCACCCAGGCGCCCCTCTCCTTCCAGCTTCTATCTAGTGATACAAATCACATTGGAGGGGTGCCTGGGAGGCTCAGTCAATAAGCGTCTGCCTTTGGCTCAGGTCATGGTCCTAGGGTCCTGGTATCAAGCCGTGCATTGGGCACCCTGCTCGGCGGGAAGCCCGCTTCTCCCTCTCCCATTCCCTCTGCTTGTGTTCCCTCTCTTGCTGTCTCTCTGTCAAATCAATAAATAAAATCTAAAAAAAAAAAAAAAAAATCGCATTGGAATTTTTATTACAGTTTCTTTCAATTTATTTAATTCAATATATAACTTTTGAGAGAATTGCTATCTTTATACTATGGAGTATTCCTGTGCAGGAATATTGAATAGTTTTCCACTTATTCAGATTATGTTTTATATAAGGGAAGTTTTTACATTATTTTCAGATAGGTATTGATTATTCTTTGTGAAGCTCAATCCTGTTACAGGTTTTGTTACTAATGTGAATGGACTTGTTTTGCTCCATTACATTTTCTGTTTATTAATAATATACAGAAACATTATTGATTTCCCTGTATTTATATTGTATTCTTTGACTGTAGTGAATTCTAATCATTATTCAGTGGTTTCCATTAGATTTTCTATAGACATGCATGTTATCCACAAATAAAAGCAATTTTACTCTTTCTTTGGAAAGTTTAGACGACATTTCACTTTCTTGCTTTGTGTATTGGCTAATAAGGGCAAATAGTACTGAATCAATCTGTGAAAATAGGCATCTATTTCTAGTTTCTGAATCCAATTAGAATGTCTCTACCATTTCACCTTTAAATATGTTTAATTAGGTTTCTTATAGATTTTTTTTATCCTGTTAACAGTTGGAATGCCTTCTGAATTTTATTGAATACTATATTTCTTAGCATGTATTGTGATATCATATTTTCCCCCCTACAGCTAAAATAACTTTGAATTTCTATAACATGCACTATTTGGTAGTGGTATATTATTTTTAAAAATATGTATTTGGATATATTCTCAAATTTAGTTAGAATTTTTGCATCTGTATTTATAAGCATTTTCTAATAATTTTTATCTTGTGCTCTTCCAAGTTTGAGTATCAGAGTTATGTTTGTTTGATAAAATATATTGAGAATCTTGACGTCTCTTCTTGTATTATTAAATACTTTTCTTTTAAGATTTTATTTTTTAAAAAGTTATCTCGGGACTCCTGGGTGGCTCAGTCAGTTAAATGTCTGCCTTTGGCTCCGGTCATGGTCTTGGGGTCCTGGGATCGAGTCCTGCATCCAGCCCCCTGTTCAGCTGGGAGTCTGCTTCTCCCTCTCTCTGCTACTCCCCCTGCTTGTGCTTGCACACTCTCTCTCCCTCTCCAAATAAAATCTTTAAAAAGTAGTCTTTGCACCTAACACGGGGCTCAAACTCACAACCCCGAGATCATGAGTCACACATTCCACTGACTGAGCCATCCAGGCTCTCCAGTATTATTAAATACTTTAAATAAAACAGGAATTATTTGCTTCTTGAATGTTGGGAATTCTCTGTGAATCTATCCTACTCTACCATTTTGGGGAGGTATATTTTTTACTTTTTTGGGTAATATATTCTATGGTTATTAGATTTCTTCTCCCAGATTTTATTTTTTATTTTTTAAGATTTTATTTATTTATTTGTCAGAGAGAGAGAGCACAAGAGGGGGAATGGCAGGCAGAAGAGAAGCAGACTCCCCGCTGAGCAAGGAGCCTGATGCAGGTCTTGATCCCAGGACCTGAGCCTAGGGCAGATACTTAACCAACTGAGCCACCCAGGAAGATTTTATACTTCCTCTTACATTAGCATTGCTAATTTACATATTTGTCTATTTTATTTTGACCTTAAAATTTACCAGCATAAAATTGTCACAAGAATTTTTTATAATTTTTGGGGCGCCTGGGTGGCGCAGTCGTTAAGTGTCTGCCTTCGGCTCAGGGCGTGATCCCAGCGTTCTGGGATCGAGCCCCACATCAGGATCCTCTGCTAGGAGCCTGCTTCTTCCTCTCCCACTCCCCCTGCTTGTGTTCCCTCTCTCGCTGGCTGTCTCTCTCTCTGTCAAATAAATAAATGAAATCTTAAAAAAAAAAAAATGAAAAGGCTTTGTAATTTCTAATATTGTTGATTTGTGTTTTCCCTCTCAGTCAGACTTATTATTTATTTTTTTCCCCAAAGAACCAATTTTGGTTTAATGTATTAATTCTACTTTAGTTTTTATTGCTGTTGCTCTGTTTTTGTCTTCCAATGCATTTATCTTTACTTTCATCATTAATAATTCCTTTCAATTTATTGTTCTTTTGTAGTTTTATAAATTGAATGTTTTGTTTATATTGTAATATTTCTTTCTTAACTATGGAAGAACTTAGGGCTATGAATTCTTCTGAGATCATAGCTAGAGCCACAACCCGTAGTGATGATTTATACAATTCTCGTCATTTATTTCACAATAATCTTTTTTTTTTTTTTAAGACTTTACTTGTCAGAAAGAGAGAAAGAGAGCACAAGCAGGGGGAGTGGCAGAGGGATAGGGAGAAGCAGGCTCCCCACCAAGCAAGGAGCCCGATGTGGGACTCAATCCCAGGATCCTGGGATCATTACCTGAGCCGAAGGCAGACGCTTAACGACTGAGCCACGCAAGCATCCCATATTTCACGATAATCTTGAATTTCCTCCTTCATCCAAACGTTATTTAGAGTATTTTTTAATATTTTTAGATGGTAAGCTATTGTTATCTGCTTAGCATTAATTTCTAGTTTTAATATGTAGTGGTTGGAAACCATGACTATACTACCTCTTCTTTTTGGAATCCATTAAAATTATCTCTGGAATTTTGACTTGAGATAAGTCCCCCTAAAAAATCTGTTCCTGAATATGCACTGATTCTGATTTCAAGGACATCAAAATAAAATTTACAAAGTCTGACTGTTACAGTACTGTCACAGAAAAAACTATTCATGACACTTGTTAAAGAATTGTCAAGGTACACTTTATTCAGGGGTACTATTGTCATAGGCATAGGGACCACAGTGGACTTGGGCTCAACTCCAAATGCAACTTGAAAAAGTAGGAATTTATAGCCAAAGAGCAGGGTGGGAAGATGTTAGTGGGTAGATTATAGAAAGGAGACATCGGGGATAAAAGGGGACCTCACAGGGTCCTTGTTGAAGGCAGGCCAGGGTGGTCAGGCATCAGCTGGGGGATGATGGAGGATGGAGAACATGATCAGATGAGGAACATGCCCGGACACCAGTCTTGGGGCATTCTGGCTAAGCTGACTTAGCAGGATTTTCACTAAAATTGAGTGATGCAAAGATGGACACACAAGTACAAAAGTCAAGGCCTAGGCGGGAAGAGAATTCAGAGCAGCCTGACTAGAGTCTGGCCAAGGAGAGGCTCTTTCTCATACTACCTCCATGGCTTTCCTCCATTGGTTTAAGTCCATTGATTACGAATCAGACATGATGTGACCTTTTTATTTCTCAAGGCCCTCTTTTAATTAATAGTAACAACTCACTTGGTTTGTGTCATTCTCTGAAATAGTTCACCCAACTTGGCAGTTGGATTCTTCCTTCACATGGGGTCATGCCATGTATCTCTGCACAGTTGGACAACCATTAAGGGAAATAAGTACGTAAATCTTCGGAGTGCAATCTCAGATAACTTAGTTTTCTCTTCTTTTTAATTCAAAGAATGAGAAAGCAACCGCAATTTAGGTAATGTGAAGATTAAGCTTAAAGCTCTTTGAGGCCGCTCTACAGCGTGAGTTCGTTGATCACGGAGGGAAGCCACAGTCTAATATCTGGAGGTGGAAAGCTTAAGGTCTAAAGCTGCTACGTGAAACTCCTCTGTACATGAAATTACTCTTAAGAGACTAAACGATGGTGTAAACCCCTCCTACCTTCGGGGAAGGGAGTAGGAGTCGGAAGTAAAGATGGGGGCATTTCATATTTCGTACTGTATCCTTTCATACTGTATGAATCCTTTACAACAATGCTGTACGCATATACTACTTATTTTGTAATTTTAAGGAAAACAAATTACCCTTAACATGACTCTTGACTTTTTAGAAGACATACAACTTTGCTTTAAATCTGAAGCAACTAGTTACCCTCCCCTGACCCGCCCAGCACTAGACCGCCAGAAAAAGCACCAGATAAAGTAGTTAACTTGAATTTTGGAGCCATATTATAAACAGAATACATACTTCAGGTTATTCTAGAATCATATTTAGTGCCATGAAATGTTCCCACTAGAATGCCAAGTAAGTATTCTAAGACTTAAGAGCTAAGTGAACTAAGACTACGAATTCACCCTATGCATCTCAAGCTTTTTAATATACATGCTTATGGTTTATTTATTTATTGGACCAAGTGCCTTTTTCTAGTGACTTACTTATTGTCTAGTAGCTCCAGGGCCATATTCTGTACCCACCTGCTCTATGGCACTGGGGCCAGGACTCTGCAAACTACATTCCCCAGGCTTCATTGCTGGCTAGCTTCCAGTTATATTCTAACAAAGGAAGGTGGGAGGAGGGGAGGGGGCCTTCTCTCTGTTTCCACCTTCTGTTGGCATTGCTCCAGCATGCGAGGGCAGCTGTGCTCCTGCTTATGTGCCGCTCCCCTGGATGTCCCAGCACCAGCTGACCACACCTGCCGCGGTGGTCCGAGGCTGGCTGTACTGGGGACTATCCCCTGAGCTCCTCAATGCTGGGAACCCCACCTTTCTCTTTTTACTCCCTTAGTGCTAGAAGTGGTAATTGCTTCATGCGTCCCATTATTGCTCTGTCCACCTTCCCATACCTGCGGAACCAACATTGTGTATCAAACTGCCTCTGTTTGAGAACTGAGTATGGTTTATGTTTTCCTGAATGGGATTCTAACTGGTTCCACGTGGCTGCACCCCGGTCATGAAAAAGGCTTAGAGTATCAGCCAAAGTAGGATATTGCAGCTTTACAATATGGGGTAGTAGCAAAATTGCCCAATGAAACTTTGCCCAATGATGCATGATAGTTATTGCCCTTAAGAACCATGATCCTCAATGAATAGAGAAAGGGAGAAAGAAAGGATGCAGGGGTCGCAAGGACAAGGATGGAGGACATTGCACTCTGCTTTCGAGCCCCACCCCACCTATCTAAACCGACAGCTGATTTGCATCAAAGTGTTGTCATCTTCTAAGATTTACTCATTGTATGTAAACTTATCTTTGTGACTTTTACCCCCTTAGATCCCAAAATGCACAAATGTCACCACTCTTACATATTTAGGTGATTATTTATATTTGTGGAGCGACTTTCAAAATGTTTCAAGAAATTGCATAGTGATTATATCTCTGTCCTGAAAAAAATTAAGAAAACTCTTGGCAAATAAAATTTCAGCATGTTTGGCTGACTTTGATTTGAAAGGAAGTGAATAATAATAACAACTAGAGCTAATATTTAGTGAGCCCATTACACTTAGAACCTTACATATATTGTATCAGTCAATTTTTTTAAAAGATTTTATTTATTCATCTGAGAGACAGAGGGGGAATGAGAACAAGCAGGGGTGGGAGGAGGCACAGAGAGAGGGAGAAGCAAAGTCCCTGCTGAGCAGGGAGCCGGATGCTCAGGTTCTCAGGATCCTGGGATCACGACCTGAGCCGAGGGCAGACACATAACCAGTTGAGCCACCCAGACATCCCACGTATCAGCCTATTTTTACTACAACCTGTAATAAAATACCCTGTGAGACAGCGACTGTTACTCTCAATTTCCAGATGAGGAAACTGGAACCATTAAGTATTTGGCCTAAACTCACACAGGTTGTAAAGTAAATGACTGTAATGTTAGCTACTAGGCATGGATTAAATTAAAAATGTTGTGGAAGGTTTGGAAACTCTCACCCTAAAGAGGTAAAGGGTGGGAAAGAGTCCAAGATCCTAGTGTTATATATTTTGGGGATTAGGATTTAAATTAGGTTACAGTGTAATGAAATTTGATGAAAATTTTGCATTTTGAATTTTTACTTATTATTCTCCATCAAAGAAGGGGTATGGCATGGTCACATTAAGCATCAAGGAACAATCTAGGCTGTCAATGTAGGATGTGTGGCCTTGGGCAAGTTACTCAACCACTCTGTGTTCTCATCTATAAGGAAGAGATAATCATATCACCTATGCCATAGGGTTGTTGTAGGGCCTAAATGAGACAACCACATAAAGTACTCAATACTTCCATCTAGTCTCTACAGTAGTGAACAATGGAGACAGAGTTAGAGCAATTTTGTCCACTCACTAAAATATTCAAATATTTAAGTGGCAGGATGGTGTCTGAAACAAAACTTTCTCCCCAACATTACATGTGGATTTCACAGTAGTTCCTTTTTACTGCGTGAAACTGACAATAATATAAGGTGGATTTCATGTATATGAATGCTTTATTCTGAGTAAGAATTATTTGGAGAAGATGTGCCTGGCTGGCTCAGGAGAGCATTGACTTTTGATCTCGGGGTTGTAAGTTTGAACCCCACGTTGGGTGTAGAGATTACTCAAAAAAAAAAAAAAATCTTAAAAAAGAATTATTTGGAGAAGAACCTAGGAGACCAACTGGCAGACTTGGGAGGTGATTGAGATGGATATATAGAAGCTTTTAAATAAACAGTAAGACTGACAAACAACTATCTTTAAAATATGCTATTATTAAGTGCAAAAGGCAAGATATAGAATAGTGTGAGGTATATGCTAACATCTGGGTGAAAAAAGGGGAATAAATTAAAAAACATATTTGCTTGAATATGCACAAAGTATCTCTGTATGGAGATGCAAATGTTGGTTATATTAATTTCCTCTGGCAAGGAGAACCGATGGGCTATTAAATAAGAATGGGAGGGACATTAGTTACTGAATGCCTTTTTTTTTTTTTTAAGATTTTATTTATTTATTTGACAGAGAGAGACAGCCAGCGAGAGAGGGAACATAAGCAGGGGGAGTGGGAGAGGAAGAAGCAGGCTCCTAGCAGAGGATCCTGATGTGGGGCTCGATCCCAGGACCCTGTGATTGTGCCCCGAGCCAAAGGCAGACGCTTAACGACTGAGCCACCCAGGCACCCACTGAACGCCTTTGTACAACTTCTGAATTTTGAGCCAGAGGAATATATTATCTATTAAAAAATAATGTAACATAAAGAAAAAACTTAACTGAACATCAAGGAAGTAGAAGAAAACTAACATGGCTTCATGCCAGCTATGTGCCAGATAAGGAAGGTAGATTTTTTTTTTATCATGGGTAAAATATACATATCATAACATTCTTCATCTTAACCCCTTCTAAGTGTATAGTTCACAGTGTTGTTCTACCATCACCATCATTCACATCTAGAATTTTCTCATCCCAAATTGAAATTCTGTATTCCCATAGGAAGCAGGAATTTGTAAACCCAATCCTCAAAATAATCCTGTGAGGGATAGTTACGGAAACAGGCTCAGGAAGATGGCGTCATTCACCCAGGACAGCACGGAGGACCTGCCTCTGCTCTTCCCTACTCCTCCAAATCCCTTGGGCAGTTGGGAGAACAGTCAGCTTCTAGGGGGAGGTGGGAGTGGGCATGGGGATGGAGGCTGGCTTTGCGCACGCGCCTCCTGCTGTGTCTTCTAGTACCAGGCACCGAAGCCACAGGTTCTTTTAGGAAACTTGACAGCTTGTGCTATGGTAACCTGCAGGTTATATATAGTAAAAAAACCCATTTGACTCATTGCTACTAGACAAAATTTAATTGCCCTTTACAAGTGCTCAGTGCAGAATGCACTGTGAAAGTACATCACCGTTGTGAAATCCTACCCCACGCCTGGCTTTTAGATGTGCCATAGAGTTGGTTCATTGTGAATAGATTTATTGGCCGCCACGTCAGGAAGTTATTATTCAAAGGGCACCTGCATGATATGGCACAACAAGAAAGGGAGAAAGGCATGACTCTTCTCCATTGAGAGAGGGAAATTTCTAGCAGGGTAAGCCAAGCTGAACAGATGTGAAAAACAAGAATCAGTTTGATCTTATCTTTGAGCAGCAGAAAACACTGGCCTGAACTGAGAAGCCTGCTGAATTATCTACCATTTTTGAAATGCATGATTAAATAACCAACAATTATGCTGAAACTACTGCACATTCTTTGCTCATGAAGCTGCGATGTGAGTGATTGCTTTCTACACTACCAGTCACTTTGGTCTTGCTCTCTCCCTCCCTCCCACGTGTATGAGAAGTGATTCACATTTTTGTTCTCAGATGGTTACTCAATAGTGCCGAACATACTATAACACAACCCAGTAACCCTGGTTATTCTTGGATGTCCACTCCTTTTTTGAGAATCAAAATGTGCATCAGGAGTTGAGGGCACTTTGTGTGTGACTGTGTTCACGTTTGTTTAGCTATCCTCATGCTTTGAGTCACACATTCAACTTAGAAGACAAAAATAACAGCCTCTAATAATGCCTAGAGACATTATCTTCATAATTTTTAAAGTCACATTCAACAATGTAGGAATTCCAGAGCCAATCATTTGAAAATCCGGTCCCACTCATGGCCCTATCACCCAAAATGCCAGAGGGCAAATCTTCTGGAAAAATAAAAGTGCTACATTTCTTGAGTTTTGGGGTCCCTATTTTAAAGGACAGAAAGGGAGGCTGTTACCTGTATCCCAATAGAGAGACATCGATTTTTCTTAAAGTGATCCTTCTTCCTGTCCTCTGTTGTGACAGTGGCTATGGTGGTCGTGGTAGTGACCGTGGCAGGGTTGCTGCTCATGTGTTGACTCGCAGGGCCGTGGATCTGGGCATTTGCAGCTTCGATGGCGGCTGTCAGAGCCTTCATACTGTCCAGGCTCTCTGTGGAGTTGCTCAGTCCCGACTGGCTGATAATATCTCCTCGCTGGCCCTGTCCATCCATGTAGGCATCCTGGGCAGACTCTGTGCTACTCTGGGCTGTGATAGAAATGAAAGGTTTCGTGGTAGTTCTGGGTGGGACTGGAGGTGGTGTCTTCTTATATGTTGTAATGCAAGATGACACTGGAAGACAGTGAAAACAGAGACACTGTGATTTCTGTGTGGGTTTTAATTTCTGTATCGTAACTAACATCCACTGGAAATCAGGGCACATGAAACACACAAAGACATTGAGCATGAAAACAAGTCCATTGATAGAGTAAGTGAGATCCCTGCTTCGGGGGGATAGTTGAGCCTCCTATGAGGTGATGCTCCCACAAGACTGAGGGGAAAAAGACTGGAAAACACCACCCCTAAGATGGACGCTTCTGAAATGGAAGTTAAGATGAATCAACGTAAGAGAGCCGTCTGTAGAAATCTTCCCAGGCAACAGTACACCCTGAGAGAGAATGCATATACATATAGATAAGCCCAGGGTAGTCTCTGCCTGCTCAGGAAAATACAAAATATAGCTCATGGTAAACAAGGTAACTCACTGGAGAAGATTGCAGTGGTGGAAAGAAAGCAAAGAGCTTGTGAGCAAGTGTGGTCTGATCCTAACCACAGTGGGAAGTGGCCAGGGATGGGCAAGGCCCACAGAGCTGTCCCAGCTCCCTGGGCTCGGTTTCTTCCTTTCCTTCTTCCTCCCTCCTATCCCTCCCTCTCTCCCTTCCTGTCTTTGTCGCTCCCCCACACAGCCCCTTTCCTCCTTCCTCCTTTCCTTCCTTCCTTCCTTCCTTCCTTCCTTCCTTCCTTCCTTCCTTCCTTCCTTCCTTCCTTCCTTCCTTCCTTCCTTCCTCTGGATAGATGCTCACTATATAAACTTCTGTTCTGAATTTTGTTGTTGTTATTGCTGAGCAGAAATGTCCTCTAAGAGGGAATACACTGCACTAAAGTATCCTAGTGTAGTCTCCCTCGTTTCTTAATCTGTGGGGGGCGGGGGTGGCTTGTACGAGCCTACTCCCTAAAATGCTCTTCTTCAAGGCAACTTAATCCACTCGGGGGCCTGGGTCTGTGCAGAAAGGTGTCCTTTCTGGACCGGTACAGTGTAGTCAAGATCCTCCCTGAGGCTCTGGCTGAACTAGCCTTTGCTCTTCTCTCCAACTTCCTGCTCAGAACTCTGAGGTTATATGAAGAAGCTTTGCACACTGGTTTTCAGCTTCCCATTTGTGGAGCGTGATGTACACAATACAGATCCCAAAGAATAATTAAGTTTTCAAGTGAACTCCCTGACGGAAAAGAACGATTCCTGAGCCAGCTTTCTAAAGACTTTTGTTAAGTCCTCTTAAAAAATGGCTCAAACTGTTGTGTTTCTGTCGCATCCCCCCATGCCTTTCCCACTCCCAGCAGGTGGACACTGTTACACCAAATCGGCTACTCCTGACCACACCACCCCAGCTCTCGTTCGAGCTGCCACTTGGGCCATCTCACTAAATGAAATGCTTGCTCTAAAATGTAGGATATTTCCTGAGACCACTCAAAGGAAGTGTCCTATAAGGAACAATAAACAGAAGGATCCTATTACGCTGTGCTGTGGTTCCACTGGCTTGTGATTTGGAGTAATTTCCTTAACCGTAAAAGAGATACGGACAGAAATATTTTGCTATTTCCTAAGGATTACCTGATGGAACATACATGTGCTGGGGGCGGGGGGGGGGGTAACGTAACCAATATAAATGTAGCCACCGGGATGAATGCCTGCTAGAGGCTCCCCCCGGGGAAAACCTTCCACCTGAACTTAGTGCATGGACTAAATACATCCTTTAATTTGAACAGAGCTCAGTAATTCCCAGCCCAGCATCTACAGTTTTCAGCTAAGTTGCCTCTGAGGTCATGCAACCGGTGAAGGCTCCCAGGGCCGGCCTGCAAGGGGCAGAACCAGAAGCAGAGCCCCACGGGTTTCAGGTTCTCAGGTTCTCCCACTAGGCTCCAGTGAAGCCTCGGGCTAGGTGATGCAAACACACTGCGGCTTGTTCACCTCCCCCAGTTCAGTTCAGTGTCACACACCCTACCTGCTGTGGGGCTACCTTCTGCTCCCCGGGGAGGTTTGCAGGGTACCCCTGCTCAGGATGGGGCTCAGTCTCAGTTATTCGTTGGAAGACCAGACTGGATGGGAGGGGGAGTGACCATAAGTAGGATAGGCTCAATCTCTTCAATCTAGTGAAACCCGATCATTTTATTACTTCTCTTAAAACAAGTCATTACAGTGTGAACTCATTATTTTGTTGAAAACGGAGGCTCAGGAGGTGCGGTCCCGTTGTATTCCAAAGAAATGAAATGCCACATATAACAAAGAAATGTCTGATCTTTGGGGGTTGTTTATGGCTTGTTGTTAGTTACCCCGTTGCCTCTTGCGGTGTGGAGAATCAAAACTGTACAGTGCAGCCAAATGGAGTATTGTTTCATTTGCTGTGATTTACAGTAGAAATTTTGCCATGATGTGATGTGTGATATGGGGCATATAGAAAGGAGGGTGCCACATTATTTCCAGTGTAATGATGGGGTTTGGGGACACTCCCCGGGGCCAACTGCAATTTGGTGCCATCTGGTGGCTGTTGTCAGCTCCCCTCCTGGATCAATAGGGGTAACTCTGCGTCCTTTGATCAATGGGGACTGGCAGGACAGCAGCAGAAATGCTAGAAATCCACTAGGGTTAGATCAGGTGGGAAGGATCCTGGGGACATGGCTTTCCTGATAGGCCGCCCCAATGCCCAAAGGATGTAAGAATTTGAGATTGCCTTACCTCGAAGAAGGGAGCTGAACAGAAGACAGGAATCATGTGCTATGTATGGTGTTAAATTTGCGGGGCTTCCTTATGAGATCTCACTGCAGTGCGGGGCTTGGCACAAATCTGCCACAGTTACCGTAGTTACACTCAAAGAAGCACCACCCATCAATTATCAAACAGAAATTGAGAAGGAATTCCAATCTTTAAGAATGCCCTCTGCCAGAGAAGAAGGGAGACCCAGACAACTCACACTTCCCACAACCCCCTTCCTTCTCATGCCCCAATTCTTTCCGCATTCGAGACTGCTCCAGAAACTCATACAACCAAATTCCCAATTTTTCCCAGCATCACTCTTCCCTGGTTTTGCTTTCTTCTCTCCTAAGATTTTTTTTGCCCCGCCTAATTCTACTCTCATGATTCAGCACCGTGAATAATTTACAATCCACTGGAGTCTGAGTGCCAAGAGGGGTGCAGTAGAATGAGGTTCAAGAAGATGAAACACAAGTAAATAAATCATATCTGGTCAAGACAGAAAATAAGCGGCTCATATACCGTAAGTGAAACGCTGCTCGTGTTTGAGAGAAACATTCTCAAAACAGGGATTACAAAATACGAGTGCTCCTCTTGTTCGGTTGGAACTTAGAAAAGATACGGTGCTTTCACCAGTATTACTGCTTTCCTTTGCCTGATGTATTTATTTGTTCATTTCAAATAAACTGATTTTTTTTCCTTATTTGGATCCCCATGGCTTACTACCCAGCTCAAAGTCGGTGAAAGGACTCCTTTTTATAAGAAGAGGCAGCAAGAGCAAAGTGACACATTTTGATGACATAGCTTTCACTCAGAGGGTACTGCAGAGCCCAGAGCCCAGAGACCGGCTTTTACATTGAGTTAAGAAATTGAAGAAGCGGGGGAGGGGAGGAGGAAAAGAAGAAGAAGAAGTAGTAAAAAAAAAAAAGAGAGAGAGAGAGAGAGAGAGAGAGAGAGAGAACAAACTCCTATCCTATTTCAGCTTCTAGCCGAGGATTCAATATTGTCTCTATCTGCTTGGAAAGATAATGCTAGTGTTGAAAGCCTCAGGAAGGCCTGTGCCAGGAATTATTTTTGTCTGTAGTGGTGAAGGTTTTCTGGAAAAAAAAGAAATCTAGACTTTCTTATCACTCTGGTTATCTTCTGTGATCAAGAGCACACGTGTCAGGCGGCCACAAAATAGATGTAGGCTCAACCCCACGTGTTGTATCTTCTTAATAAGACGTTCTGGCTGGGGCGCCCGGGTGGCTCAGTCGGTTCAGCATCCGACTGAGCTCAGCGTGGAGTCTGCTTGTCCCTCTCCCTCTACTTCTCCCCCTGCTTGAACTGGTGCTCTCTCTTTAAAATAAACAAACAAATCAATAAATCTTTAAAAAAATACCTTCTGAAGGGCTAAGCTAATGTGTCATATACCATAAAACTCCATTGGGGAATTATTTAGCACTTCCTTGTTACTTTTTAGAAACACTTTCAAATACAACAAGCCCATAAGAACTACAGAAGGACAACAAAAGAATTCCAAAATATGCATATACATAGAGTCGTACAGCAGTCAGACAACACCTTTTTGATGTAAACAAGTTATCCTCAGACGTTATTAACCACAAAGCAAGTTGTGATTAGATCTGCGTTTGGCAGTGGCTGGCTTGTACGCGGAAGTCATGGTCAACGTTGAATTTGCTGAGTTGTATAAGATGGTCGGCTCTTACTGAGCGGAAGACCACCAGAGAGAGAAGGCCCGCCTCAGCCCACTGTCTAGTTTCTGTTGAGGGCAAAGGTCTCTTGATTTGGGTGATTTGGTCCAGCCAACAACAGCTTAACAAGCCCTCAGAAGAAGATTAAAAAAAATCAACTGGGGGGGCGCCTGGGTGGCACAGTGGTTAAGCGTCTGCCTTCGGCTCAGGGCGTGATCCCGGCGTTATGGGATCGAGCCCCACATCAGGCTCCTCCGCTATGAGCCTGCTTCTTCCTCTCTCACTCCCCCTGCTTGTGTTCCCTCTCTCGCTGGCTGTCTCTATCTCTGTCGAATAAATAAATAAAATCTTAAAAAAAAAAAAATCAACTGGGGTCAACATGCTGGAACTGCCTCTTATTAGCTTGCTAGATAATTGTGCAAATCTCTTCCCAAGTCTCTGTTTAGTGACATTTCATTGATAGCATGAAACTGACCTTGGTGTCAATGTTTACACAATGGAAATTGGGAAATACTATCCCTGCCTCAGAGAGCCAGTTGTTAGGCATTTCCAGCACACCTGTGCACATAGCATGGCACTGGTCAAAGTGGGGTCCACAGACAGGTGTCGAGTCACAAACTATTTGATGAACGTATAGTGAGATATGCCTTGAAAATTGAGGAGTACACTTCTAGAAACTTTTACAGCATTTCTACAGACTATTCCGTTGATTGAATCTAACAAGAAGACTGGGGCTTGGTTTCGGGTGCCTCATTTTTTAAAATTTCCTTTATCCAGTGATTCATTTTATTGCATTTTTACCAAAATATTGATCTGCAACAGATTGGACGCCAAACAAACAAACTAGTCCATCCCCAGAGTGAGTTTGAGAAGCACTGACGGGAAACGTTTGCAAACCCAGCGGGCTGGGCAGAGGTAGTATGTGTGGGATTAGGAACATATGACGGAGGTAACTTGAAACTACAGGCAATTCTAGAAAGCAAAAGGATGTGAAGAGGCCAAAAGAAAAAAAGAAATGTGAAAGGATGTAAACTTAGACATAAAGGGACCAGTGCACACATACGGGCTTGTGGTTTTAACATCAGGTAAGCTGCCTATTTCTAAGAGGGTGTGTCTGAGTACAAGTGTGATATCTAGAACAACGGCAGGATTGTGATGCAGCATTTCATTCCGGGCTCTTCTCTTTAAGGGGACATTGCAGAGTGCTCCAAGGAAGGAGAAGCCATATCTTACAAAGGGAGGATTAAGGAGAGAGGATGTTTAGTTTGCAAGAGAAGGAAGACAGAAGAATTCCCAATGATTTTGAAGGCTCTTGGGCTGAGGTTGGCATGGACTAGTTCTGTATAAGGCACCGTGGGAAACCACCAAGGTAAGAGCTCAGAGAGGCACTAAGAATAATTCTCTAGTGAATTGTGAATATTAATAAAAGCTAGAAAAGAATTTGAGAAGTAGAGACCCATTGAGAGTGAAGTGAAAAAGCTGAAGGAAGCCAACAGAGGAGGTAAGGAAGTGTTACCAACACGGATGTTTGCTAGCAATGACCAATGTTCTGGCATCCTGGGAATGCATTTTGGCACAGACAAGGGCAGAGCTGCTAATAAGAGAAATTTGCTGCTGCTGCTTCGCGTCAAGGAGGCCCAGAAGTGCTGAACTGACAATGAATGGTAGGTCGAGCTCGCTGCGGTGATTCGCTAAACCTGCTGGACTCCTCCCCCACCAAGTGCCCAGACCAGGTGAAAACAAAGACGGTAAGATGTAGCATTAGTTCAACCTTTTTTTTTTTTTTTGACGCTCTACCTCCAACATGAGGCTTGAACTCAGGACCCCAGGGATCAAGAGTGATGTGCTCCACCAACTGAGCCAGTTCGGTGCCCCTTTAGTTCAGACTCTCAAGGTGCCATTAGATCAACCAAATCACCAGAGAGTGAGTCCTTACTCTATAACACACGGTGCTAAGAATTTAATAGACATGGTTTAATGACAGAGGAAGCGCTTGCTATCCCCATTTGTTTGACGGTAAGACTAAGGCTCACAGCCGGTAACTGAGGTCTCTTACACTGCTACTAAGTAGTGGAGTTAGAGTAACTGGGAGGCCTCAACCCCAGCTCTCTTCCTGCCCCTAAACCACTTCTATTCATCTGTCCATTAAACCTTTGATTAAATACCTTTGTCCAGTAAAGCGTGATGCTTCCCATGAGAAAATGCCCCCAAACGGCCCCCAACACTGTACTTTGCACCCTGCAGGAACCTGTCAAAAAGGCATGGAGAATGAACAAATTTGGAGTGGTCAACAAGGGGTGCACCAGCTGCATCTTTAAAAATACCGCAAAAGTCAGGCTCTGCCCTGGGCGTGGAGCCTGCTTAAGATCCTCTCTCCCCCTCTGCCCGCCCCCCCCCACGCCCCCAAACACTCCATGGCGCCCGCGCTCTCTCAAAATAAAATAAAATAAAAATAAAAATACTGAAGGGGAAAAAAAAGGGAGGAACTCCATAAAACAAAATACACATAGAAAAATCGCTCCCTTGTTTCAAAATATTTACAGCTGAGCATCTCCAGGCCACCCAAAGTGTGGTGGTCAGTGGTCCGTGCAGAGCCGGCCCCACGGTGACAGGCGGGGCCGGGAGGGCGGTGGGGTAAGGACTCGGGCTCCTGGGCGACGGACCCGGCTTCTCGCCTTCTCTCCCGGTTAGTGTTGGCTCCAGGGACGTGGCCATGAGAACGGTTTCCACCAAAGCCGTCCTCCACGGAAACCACAGAGACGAGGTAACCTTTCCTCCGTCGGAGTAGAAAAAAGCACGCTTGTGTGAGCGTGTCGGGGAAGGGCAGGGAATGTGGACAGAGAGGGAGGGGTGGTGTAATAACTCTTTAGTCATAAGACCTGCCAGTTGGTAGTTGCTAGTATTCCAGACACTTCCTAATGCCAGACAAATGCCCCGAGCCTCGGCATGTCTGGCCGGGAGATCTATTCATCTGATAGCAGCCCGGCGCTTGCGGGAGAGCAGATCTGGGGGCCGCCGGCTCCGCTGCTAATCAAACACGACATTGTTCTCCGAGCGAAGAACGGGAAGGTTTGTTTCGGGCGCACAACTTGTTTTTCTTTTCTAAGAGGCACCCAAGTTGCTTTAACAAGTTGCTACAAAACTTGGGCTTCCTGAGGTGAGGCCGTGGCGCACAGTGCCGGTACTGTACCGAAATCCAGGGAGGGAGGGTCAGAGTTAGTCATTAAAAAAGAGGGGAAAAAAAAAAAAAAAGCGCCCCAGGCACTTCATGCCTGGAAATGATGTAACAGGAGCCACTCCTCTGTTAGAACTACAACCAAACAATGCTCAGGCAATCCACGGCAGCTGCTCTCCAAATGTCCGCGCCAGCCCCGTCCAAAGAGCTTGAAAGGCACCAAGCTGGAGGGCTTCGTGCTGTACCTTTCTCGCCCACATTCTCCCCAGGCCCTCCCAGGAACCTGGCAACAGGTAACGTGGCAACCTTTGCTTTATAAAATGGCAAGTGGCATCATTTCAGAGAACAAATGGATTTTTTTTTTTAAGCCAGCTGCATCTCCCCCCACCACCTCCATACCCCGCCCCCACCCCCCAGCCAAGAAGCCGAGAAAAAGGTACTGCTGCGGGCAGCGCTGCTCTCGAGTGCCGCCTTGTGGCTAAGATGGGAACACCGAGGTACCCCGAAATCCGCGGCTCGGCTCCCAGGTAAGTCACGCTACCGCAAGGGGTGGACATCTTTGCTAGACTTGTCTGCCAAAAAAACATCTAGAGCGCTAGCCAAGATTCAGAATGTCTTGCTTTTTAACTTACGCTTTAACGAAAATGTTACCCTAGCTGCAGCAGAAGATCTCTGGGCTGAAGTTGTGCTAGGGTTAACGTTTTTTATCCGGGAGAAGGTAAGTTGAAAAGCAAGAAGTGCTGTAGCCCTTTGGTTAGGTAGATGGCAGCAAGGTTGAATAGCCAAGAAACTGAGGATTCTTGCTGGATGGGACTTGCATTTTCCATTTTTAATTTTTATGTAATTTTGTAAGTTGTATGCAGAAACCTTTCTTTTGGGCAGGAGCATTTCTGATTCACCTCTCTGGCTTCCAGTTCCCCTACTTGCAAGGATTATTCAGGATTCCCAGACTGCAGGCCCAGCTTCGCAGAGAGTAGGGCCTGCAGTACCAGTTTAGCTTTTATCTCTGTGTGGGGCAAACACTCACAGAAATGCCAAGGGCACTGTTTTTAACCAGTCTTTTTTCTCGCAGGTACTCCCCCTTCTCATGTCTCTGATTTGGAGGGAAGGCTACAGTTGTGAGCTGCTGATAGCTCCGGCTGGTTGCGAGGGCATCGTTCTTTCTCCTTCTCTGGAAATGTTAACTGGAAACTAAGCAAGAGGTTTAGATCAAAGTAACTGTGCTCTTCAGAAAGTTCCATTAATTAACTAAATTAAAGGAAGTTAAATGATGTTTGGAGGAAAGTCATTTTAGAAGGCCCAGGTCCAGGGACTGAGGTCTGAAACTTCTATTGTGGACTTGTAATGAAGCTTGGCAGCAAGTTAAATAATATTAGAAATTGAGGGTTACCATATGGAAAACCAGTTGTTGCCTGAAATCAATCATTTCAAAGGAACATCTTGAAAGTAGACAGACATTTGGCTAGTATTTGCCTAGACCGTTTAATACTAAAGATTAAAAGCCCACAACTCTGAGTAAGAATCATTTGACCAGTAGCCACGGTGAGTCATAGCCTTCTTAAGAACTGGGCACAAATATTCAAGTCAGGATGTTGAGAACACTGGGCTTACTAATTTGCAAGGCAGGGCCATTGCTTCCAGAAGGGAATGTGATCAGGATTTCACGGCTCATTTTCCCGGTCTTTCCAACAGGTGCTGTTGAGTCATTCATGTAAAGTGACTGCCCTGGCAGTTTCATCTGTTAGGATTAAATTTCCATTTGTTCCATCACTTTATGAAGTGATTTCTACCATTGAGTCAGATATGTCACTTCCTGTAGGACTTAGGGATTTTTTTTTCAACGTTTGTAAGAGTACGTGTGTTTTTCAAAATTTGTCCCAGCCAGTCTGCAGGTTTTCCTGGATTGAATGGATTGTTTACAGGAGGGGAACATTCAGGGCCCAAGGTCAGGGTTACCAAATTATATAAGGTTTCCTGTCTGGGCAGTTGGTCTACCAACTCCTCAGGTTAATGCAGACTGGGTCTTGTAGGACAGCAGCCTACAAGGCCCGGGGTAAGGATCGTGCCAGGAGTGGGGAAGGAAATTTTTCTTTGAAGCTTCTCATCAGCTAGCTTTCATTTCTTGTCACATGTCACTTCACAACGATACTTTCCTATACTCTCTGTAGGTGACTTCTTTTTTTTTCTTGACTAGGAATTCTGAGAAAGGAATTTAGTTAAGGACGTAAGAACCACCAGGTCAGGCATCGCTGTCCATTCTATTCATGATGACCACAGTGTTTGGAACGTGCGTGGCACGTGGGAGTTAAGTAGTAATGAACAGGGATGAGAAGACATTTCCTGGAGAAAAAGAAAAAAGGACTACTAATCAGGAAAGGGGGGTCACCGGGGTAGAAGTGAAATGAATACTCAGCAAAGCCATTCTCTGTGACAATCAAATCTCCTGTCACTGATGGCCACTTCTGTTTGGCATTGGCCAAGGGCTGGCCGAGTACAACTGTGATCGGCCAACTTGCGCCATGAGCTAGTATGCAGGAAAGCCCAACCTAATACCACCTGAAAGCAACTGGTCCTATGGATTATTCACCTCACTTCCTCCATCCTCTGCTTGGCTTTACCCATGGGCCCTTGGCAAATGGCCGCATGAGGGGCCCGTGATGCTAACTGCCCTTTTCCTGTGCATCTGCCTTTCTTTGCCCTCTTATTATTCTGCTCTTCTCTGCTTGCACGAGATGGATATCTGAGAGCCAGGCTTTACCTCCTGATCTTATTTCTTGAGAATTAGTAGCCCCTACACAGTGGGACCTGGAGCCTGGAATACAGGGAAAAATTTGGAAGAGAATCACACAATCAAACAGGACTCCCCTGCCATGTCGTTTGGTGTCTGGTAAACAAAGTAGAACTCAAGCCTACCTCATCCCGGGTCAGTATGGAGTAGTTGACGGTCGATGGGAGCAGGGTATCAGGCACGTATTGCCAACTTGTCCCGCGTGAGAAAGTGAGTTGGCTGTGCAGCCAGTGACGTGTGCGCAAACCAGTGTATGTCACAAGTGCGGTCAGGCTAAGTCCTAACTGAAACTTCCGGCTGGATTTGTTGGTAACCCCTGCTCACTGTCAGACTGTCCGGGCTTTCGAGAGAGGGCAACCTTCTCAGCCGCCTGCTTCTGCTGCCCTGTGGACGGGTGGGCGGGGGGGGGTGGGTCTGCAGGCAGGGCTTGGCCTGGAGCAGAAACTTCTGCACAAGGCAAGCTTAAATCCCCCAACCCAGGAAAACAGGATGTGTGGGGAAGTGTAGAAAAAAGAAAATGCATCCACCATTCCTTCCTGTTGGTTTCAGCGTGATGAGGAGTAATTATCCGGGTCTGGAGAGCAGGGCATGTGGGAGGCCACAGGACGCCCTGGTGTGTGTAGTTAGGCAGTTAATTATTCATCCCGCTCCATTCCTCTTTCCTCTCTGAAACCCCCCTTTTCAAAGGAAAAACAGGAAAACTGTCTGGGTTAATCTGTAGAACACAGTTTCTGTCAGCCCACTCGGCCCAGGAAGGAGACCGGCCCGCTGCTGAGTCTCAAATAACCGAATGAGCGCTTAAAACGACACCTCCTTGTCCAGCTGTGTCCCTGACAGATGAGAACGCAGATCCAGAGCGGGACCTGCCCCGGTGTCCCCAGGCCTCTCTGTCCACACCACGCTCCAAACAGGACTTTGGTCCTCCAGTCAGTCTTTACAGTTGGTATGGAAAGGCCTCTTAAGGATTGCATTACAAATTGTACTTTACAGTTGGGTTTTGGTCATTTGGCAAAAATTTAATAAAAATAACCTAGGAAACTGATGAGGCCCACGCTAAGACCGGTATCAGTTTACTCTGCCTGCCCCCACCATCATCCACCTTCACCGTGCTCAAGAGAGCCAGGCGCTGTACCTAGAACCCCAATTCCCCAAGCGACGAGGGGGCCGGAGAGTGCGGGCTGCCCATGTTCTCTGCAGTGGAGTCTGGCTCGAGCCTGACTTCTTCCCAGCTAAGCCTCCTTACTTAGATTTGAAAGAGCTGCCTTCTAGTTTTATCCTTAAGATTCTCCTTTGAACCCTTACGAGAACGTCATCTGTATCCAAAAGCCCTTATCTGACTCTCTCGGTTGAATGTGTTTGGGGTTCAGAACTTTTTTTGTTTTAATATTTTTTTAAAAAGATTTTTATTTATTTATTTGTCAGAGAAAGAGCCGGAGTGGGAGGAGCAGCAGCCTGAGCGGAGGGAGAAGCAGGCTCCCCGCCTAACAAGGAGCCGGATGTGGAAGTGGGTCCCGGGACCCTGGGATCAAGTGACCTGAGCCGAAGGCAGATGCTTCACCGACTCGCCACCCAGGTGTCCCTCAGAACATTCATGGGTCGTAGAAGCTGATGAACCCGACATGACTCGGGGTCTGGGGCAGCACCTCTGAGGACGTGCGCTAACCTGTTTGCAGGAAGAGGGAGGACAGCCATACTGCAAGTGCCAAGGTCAGGCTTTGGCCCATGGCTTTCGGCATTGCAGATGAAGGGATGGTGTCTCCCTGCTCCTCTGGAAGCCTTGGAGCAGCAAGCGCTCCAGCTGGGGACTTTCTCCTCCAGAGGCATCTCAGGCCCTGCCTGGAGCGGTGTCCCAACCAAAGCTGCGGAGAGGATGGGGGGATGGGGGGACGGGTGGCGAGGGGTGGTGGCGGACTCCGCGTTGTAGGTGGGCAAGGTTTCCGTATGTTTAAGGAAAAGAAATCCAAGATCAGGTTCGATAATTCTCCTCACATCGTCTCTCTTCCCTTGACCGGGTGGGAGTGCGGGGTGTTCATTGGTTTCACACACTGTATTCAGAAACATCTTGTTTTGATTTTTGTGAAAATGGTAATTGGGGTGCTCCTAGGGGCTTTCAAGTAACCTTTCCCCACAAGGGGGAATGATGTGTGCATAAACTACAGGATGGGATTGTCTTCTGTGTTCTTGAAGATAAACCCCTCATACTTGCAAGGTTGCTCGGATGTGTTTTCACTCATCTTTATCATCATTCTTTCTCATTCTCTCCCCCTGCCCTTAGGCTATAGTTACTTCCCAGTCAAATAAATGAAACCAGTGTTCTTCTCCTTGACCCACCGGAATTTGTACTCACGGGAGGTGGCTCTGTGCTAGGTCCTGGCTGGGCACCGTGCTAAGTACACGCTGCTTAGGACCCTCACCTCAGAGTTTTCTCTGCCAAGGCCCTCTTCCCTCACTGAAGCGCTACCTAGTACACACAGTTCGAAAGTTCTTTTTCTTTCCTTCTTTCTTTCTTTCTTTCTTTCTTTCTTTCTTTCTTTCTAGAAAAATTTTATTTATTTATTTGAGAGAGAGAGACAGAGCACAAGCAGGGCAGAGGGAGAGGGAGAAGCAGACTCCCCGCTGAGCAAGGAGCCCAACATGGGGCTCGATCCCAGGACCCTGGGACCATGACCTGAGCCGAAGACAGATGCTTAACTGACTGAGCCACCCAGGCACCCCCAAAATTATTTTCAAAACGCACATAAGATCTTACACCACATTTCCAACCCGAGAGAGGAGATATCCATGTAAGAGCTTGAATAAACAGAATACAGAATAAACCAAGGGGTGGGTAGACACATTAGCACACATACATAGATGAAACGCCAGAAATTTACAGTATCTGAAACACTGCACTGCCTCCTGATGTGGGTAACAGTCTCCTTTTCAAAAAGAACCAGAGAAAGAAAAGGCAAAACGATTTGATTATTTTGGATTTCTGGTCATTGGTGAAAGATTTTATGAAGTCTCAATTCCTTGAAAAGGCAGCTATACCCACTGCAAACCTACCAAGCCAGAGGATGTGAAAATACCTGTGTTGCATGCTTGGGGCCGGGGCTTGTAACTGACACCATTTGTAATTGCAGTAGCAGGATGACCACGGAGGTGCCGAGGAGCAGGAATGCGGAAAAACTAGAGGAAACCAGCGCTAGTGTTTGGATCGAAATTAACGACCAATAAAAAGCGGGGAAATGGATCACAGAGAAGGGAAGAATTTTGATGGCCACTGCTCGAAGATTCAGCCCCTTTGCAGTTGCTGATACCTTGTCAGGTCTCCAGATAAAGGCAAGTCTTGTCACCCTCAGGCACCTGGCTGAGAGGTAATAAAACAGTTGCCTTATCTTCTAAGGGTGGAGTTCGTCAAACCTCCGTGGTAATTATAGTAAACTGAAATTGCCTGTCATTTACAAAAAAAAAAAAAAAAAGGAGGGAGAAAGGAGAAGGCTTAAGGCAGAAACTGTTTGTCTCTCTCCTTGGATTTTAAAAGAAAGCAAGCAAAACAGCCAGGAGTGTTCCCGGGAGTGAGAAAAACAGCCCGGCCAGGCTGCCCTCTCCTGGGGGTAACAGGATTGCTGACAGCTCAGGTCCACGTGACGGTCTAGAAAGGAGGCTCAAGCTGATGAAAATCCAAGAAATCTTCTTAGGAGTCTTCCTTTCTAAATGTAAATGACTGAGTCAGTGCTTTGCTAAGGAGGGAAGGAAGTCACAATCACCCCGAGTGACTCACTCCACGCTGTTAGCTCAGGCAGTTGGATAAAAAGTTTTAGCAAAAGCAGCAACAAATCTACTTTAAATACTAGCACAGTAAGGAAATTCCTCTCTTTCAGGCTGAATGCCATCTGCACAAAAGAGCTCCTGTTGACATCTCATTTACAATCTCCCCCAGGACACAGACAAGACCATTTCAATAAACCCGGCTCAGAAACACCTATTGTTCGAAATCTTCAACTAGCCGCAGGCTACCACCACTCCCTATTGTTTTGTAAAAGAAAAGATTTAGAAGGAGAAGGATTGCCACTGTGGAAGCTATGAAAAGGGGAAGGAAAAAGTCCCTTTGACCCGACGCTGTCAGAGAGCGTGCGTGAAGAATAAAGTTAATGGATTTCCATTTTTTAAGAAGTGCCTAAGAAATGCTTGTTAAGTTTCTGAACTGGTGATGGGGAATTCTAAACTTGGTGCCAACTTTGTGCGTGAAGAAGCGAACTCCTGCCAACGGGTTTGCTAAATGAAAAGCCACAGGCTATATACTTCCCCTATTCTCCACGTTACAAAAGCCCTGTTAGCACCAATAGCATAGCACCAGGTGAGTCTTTGATCTGGGCTGTTTCCCTGGGAATTCGAGCCCGACTGTCCTTTCCAAGTAGAATTTCCAGGCTCAGAGCCCACTCCTCCCCGTTAATGATTTCCTTTTTTCCATCGCCCCATTTTGCTCCCTCTTTTAGTAAAAGTTGAACACTCTGGAATTATGTAATGTGGTCCTTAGTTTTTCGTCGCTGTGCCTCAGATTCGGGGATGCATTCGTGTTTACCCCAAAAAGGGGCATTCCTCAAATGCTCCTTATCTCGACCCATATGATACGCCTTGCAGTTAACATTACCCATCTCTGCAAACGATCCCTTTGTCTACCCAGAGCTCAAGCCAAAACTGGGCATTATCTCTTAATTCCTTGGAGTCCTCTCTCCTCTCTTAAATCCATCTGGAATCCTTCTACTCCACACCAGCTTTCTGCTTTCCTAGATCCTGTTAGCTCCCCTCTGAAGGATCACAGCAACTTCCTAACTCACGCTTTCTCCACCTACCAGTTGTGACTTACTCAGGGGTCATGAAATCAATTGAGGTGGGTCATGCAGTTGCACCATTTAAAAAGTGAAGTAGATGAGAAAACGGGATCGCGTCAGACAAAGGAAAAAGTAAGTACCGTTTCGTGAGACTTAGTTCATGTGTGCGTGCGGATCTGTGTACGTTCTGGGCAACAGGTACAAATGAATTTTGTTTGCCACAATGTTCTGAGAAATACTTTTCTGATTGGTCTCGCATGAAGTCTAGGGCTTTGGCGATTCTGAATAACTGGGTTCCTGCTCACTTTTCAAAAGGGCTTTGGAACTCTGCATCCTCCCGACCACTTTTACTCTTCGTTACTAAAACCATCAACTTCCCTGGAAAGAAAAAGGGGACTTATAAAATAAAACAACAACCTCGTTAATGGATTCCTGCCCAGACAGGTCCTGACATTTAGAAAAAAAGTCTTGCTGTTGTTTGCTATTATAGGGAGAGAGGTTCAGATTTCCTTTTTATACTGGAAATGAAAAAGTAAAGAAATCTGCACATCCCGATGACCCCTGGTAGTGGTCATTCCACGAACACCCATGGGACTGACACAGCCTTCCTGAAGGTTCCAACAAGCACATCCTTATCCCTTTCTTAGTGCTGGGGCCCTGCCGCCTTGATTCATAAACCACGCTCGAGGTGAAAGCTGCATCTCGCTGGGAGGAGATGTGGCCCCAGTTCTTGCATCTCCTCCCCCGGTGTCCCCCGCCAGGACCACACTCACAGAAGTCCCTATGTCTTCGCTGCTTGCCTTACTTACTTACGTTGTGGAGTCTGGGCTTAGACAACTTGCTGCATTAAGTAGAAAGGCACAACAGAAATTCACCTCTTCAGGGAAAAAAAAAACCCAACTAAATTCTATAATTTAGAAGCCAGTGTGTTGCTGCTTTTTTCTCTGAACTGATCAGCAGTAGCTTGTCTCTGGCAGAAAATCTGACAGAAAATTATAAGAAATTGATGTGAACGTGCACTCTAACAAAAAAGTCACTGCTGTAACTCTGCACAATACTACTGTATACTCTGACATCAGGTTAGAGCCAGGTGATGTGCTTATGGATGATTTTTACTTTATTCTTTGGGCTTCTCTAAATTTTCCAATTAAAAAAATCATTACTGTTGTAATCATAAAAACATACACACGTCAGAATACCAGTTAGAGGCACCATTATGTCATCACTGTTGTGATGATGAGGGAGCAGAAGGCTGGCTGCAGACAAAGCATAAGCTTACACCCTGCAGCCTCCCCTCACCCCCCCACTCCTGGGTGGGACGCGTGTGATACTGTTCCAGGAAGCTCCCAACTATCTTAATGCTAGAGGGAAAAACCACCTTAACTAGACAGTGGCAAGGCCTCCAGGCCTCGGGCATCTTGTAAGTCCTCTTTATCGTATGCAAATCCTTTGAAACCTCCCTTTTCCTCACCTCCCCCAACCCCATAGTATATAATCAGCCACCCCTCACAACCCCGGGGGCAGCAGTTCTTTCTGCCCACGGGTCTGGTCCTGTCCCCTGCACCAAAAAGACACCTCAAGAATTCTTTCTTGGTTGTTGGCTCTGGACTCCACCCCACTAAACCTCACCTATATTCCAAAACCCCATCAGTGACACCAGACTAAATTAATTGCGTTTTTACCATATATATTGCTGTGTATTTTTTCTTAACCATTTGGTTTTGAAGGAAATTTTATATGAATCCCCCCTTTAAAAAAAATAATGGAAACCTCTTAATATTGTTTGGTAGTTGACTGTCTTTTAGAGCTTAAGGAATACTGACCCCCAAGATACCACCAAACACTGGCATAGAACTGATTTTTTTCACACCTAACAACTTATTTCCAGAATGCCATCTTTTTACATGTCTTCATGCGTGTGGCACACATTGCTGTTTGCTCTCTCATCGCCGCCCTCCTTGGCAACAGGACCTCAACTTTTCCAAGCAGCCATGACTTTTTGTGAAGTCGGCCCCTCCCCTAGATTTGGAGGCTGAATCTTCATTGAAGGCGAGTCTGATGGGAATGATTCTGGGAAGGTTTACCTCCCTAGTTAAAGCAACACAAGGCAGGGACATCCCTTTTCTTCCTCTGGACGTTGTCATCAGCAAGAGATACCCTGAACTGTGGCTGCCATCTGGGGATCACAGGGGGCAACTGCCTGAGCAGACAACCCCACGCTGAGGAGGACGGGTGGAAAGATGGCAGGAAGCTGGCTTGGGTATGTTCATTGGCTGCCTTATCTCTAGGTTTGCTATTATTTGAGAAAGCGAATGCCTTTCCCATCAAAGTCACTTCGATTTTATTTCTAAAATTTTATTTGCTTATTTATTTGGCTTGGACTTAATGCAAATGAATTTATATATGCTACGTGTCCTTGCTTGCGTGTACACTCCTGTTCATTCATCAAGATTCACTTCATTTGTGTTCCGTTAGTAGCTCCTACATGTCTTTATCGTAAAACTCATCACAGGGGCTCCTGTGGCTCAGTTGGTTAAGCATTGGACTCTTGATTTCAGCTCAGGGAATGATCTCCGTGTTGTGAGATCAAGCCCTGCGTTGGGGTCCATGATGGGTGTGGAGCCTGCTTCAGATTCTCTCTCTTCCTCTTCCTCTGCCCCTCCCACCCCCCATCCCCCTGCACTCACACGTGCTCTTTCTCTCTTGAAAAAAACCCCCCCAAACCCAAAAAAACCCTCATCAGACTTGCTTGTTACAGCACTACTCCAATGCTCGTGGATGAGAATAGAGGAGAATTCGTGATCAGGTCAATCTCTGTTCACTACTCTATTTACTTGTTGGATTAGATGATTCTATATGACAAATTCTATTACACAGGACATCACCAGACCACAATTTCTCAGTCTTGGTGGCCCAACTTCCGTCCTTAGTAGTGTGGTGACTGGAGAAGGTCTTCAAAGTCAGCCAGACCTGGTACAAATCCTGACCTGTCAATTACAGGCTACATGACCTATGATTCAACCCTTTTGACCCCTGTTTTTTCATCTGCTGAGTTAGGGCAACGACACGGATGATCTCATAGTGTAATGAGATGAATGAGGAAGTTAATATAGTGTAAGGTGACACAGAGTGGCACTTCTGTCTGACACACAGGAAGTAGGCTCTTTGCCTTTTCTTCTCCTTCCTACATTATTGGATACAACAAAATTCAAATATAACAAAAACCATCTTGAAAACTTCCCGAGGGGGGAAACTCTATACTTTTCAGATGTTTGGGTTTCAATAACACGAAGGGCCCGGCACAAATGTTACAGGCATGAGCACACACTTTCAGATGCCTCTCCCTGGGGTATAATATTAAAACGTCATCTTATCACTCTGGTCTCAACTCATAAATTCTCTCTTTAGAGAGCCTTGCTTCTCTGCCCAGTTGCAAGCAGTCCCACACTGTCCCATGGCAGCCCAGTAGCCACCTACGAATAAGAGATGCCCAGAGAAGACGTAATTGACCGTGAAGGTGATGCATATTTTATAAGCTAGACACACTTTCCCAGGGTGGGGAGTTGTCCCTTGCCCATTCTGCTCTTCCGCGGGTCCTCACCAGTCTTCTGCCATCGTACCCCATCCCAGCAGCTCTGCAGCCTCCAGCTGGGGCTGTCTCCAGAGGGGGCGCACCCCTCACCCTCCACCACTCATTCAAACCACACAGTGTGACGAGCTCCAGCCTCTGCTGTCTTGAATTTTGGAAGCGGCAGAAATTGCCATGAATTTCTGATGTCTCTCGGGATAGATCCTTATCAGTGGTTTACAACTTTTTCATGCTCTCTAGAGTTCAGAAAAGACAAAAACACAAGCACTTGCAAGTATGTTTCCCTTCGCCTTCATAGCCAACGCTCATGATTTCCAGCACAGGGTGGGAGGGCGGGATGTGCATGGAACCTGCTTCCTCTTAAGCTCAAGTACTTGAGAATGTGAAGTTGCAGACCCTCTCCAAGCTCTGCTTAAAGCCCGTCAACCAGATTTCCTTAGATTACCATAGTAATAAGGAAGGATGCCAGCCCTAAAATTACCCACTTCTATTACTAGAAATCTATTAAGCAAAAACTTCTTTGCTTTCCATGCCCGAGAGACAATATTGCACGATGTTTCAAAATGTTTTAGAGGCCCACTTTGATTTAGAAGTGTGTCACCTGGAGACGGTTGCTTACTCTCTTTGAATATCAGTTTCTTATTGCGTAAAATGAGGATTAGAATACCTTCGTTAGGGGGTTGTTGGGAAGATAAAACGAAGTAATAAATGAGAAATGCTCACCACATTCCCTGACACATAGTAAGTGCTCAATAAATAGTATATAGTAAACAATACGTAGTATACAGTGATAGTATATAGTAAGCAATACGTAGTATACAGTAATAGCAACAGTAATGTCAACAGTTTCATAAGAGACCTCCCTTCCTTTTGTCTTCGCAACTACTAAGCCAGGTGTACCTGTGCCAAAGGCCTGTGACGCTCCGAAGCGATAGTTCATGCACAGGTGGTGAGATTGTGCCATCCCGTCTCCATGACCACCCGACGCCTTATTTATCTGTCTGGTGCCGGTAGGTGGTATGTGAGGAGACACCGAATCTCAGGCTAAAACGGTTGTTCAGGATATTCACTAGCAGTGCTCCTGCCAGAAATGCCCTCAAACTTCTGATTTCATACGACCTTTAAATTCATAGTTTCAGTCACAAAAGGACTTCTGAAACACTGACCCTCTCAAACATATTTTCATTTTTAGTTATTTCCCAAGGACAAAATAAAATAACCAAGGATTTTCTACTAAAGATATCTCAGTGTCTGTCATTTATTCCATTTTGCTATTACTAACAAAAGAGAGATTAGATTAGGAAGTATGTTGTTGAGAAAAATATTTTGAGCTTAAGTGAAATGTGGGTAGCATTCTATTTTATAAGTGGTCTTGGATATAAAATCAAACCGGGGCGCCTGGCTGGTTCAATGGGTTAAGCATCTGCCTTCAGCTCAGGTCATGATCTCAGGGTCCTGGGATGGAGCCCCACATCAGGCTCCCCGCACAGTGGGGAGTCTGCTTCTCCCTCTTCCACTGCCCCTCCCCCTGCTTGTGCTCTCTCTGTCTCTCTCTCAAATAAATAAATAAAAATCTTAAAAAAAAAAAATCAGCCTAAACTTTCTCGGGAAAAAAAGGGTTGGCATTCTGGAGGAAGGAGTAAAAGGAACACTGTTGGTTGAGAGGGTCCTGTGCCTAGGACACTTGGAAAGTATGGATTTATGGGGTGCCTGGGTGGCGCAGTGGGATAAGTGGCCGACTCTTGGTTTTGGCTCAGGTCGTGATCTCAGGGTCATGGGATAGAGCCCTGTGTCTGGTTCCATGCTCAGTGCAGAGTCTGCTTAAGTCTCTGTCTCCCTCTGCCCCCACCCCTGCCCTGCTCTCGCTCTCTCTCTCTAATATAAATAAATCTTAAAAAAAAAGTATGAATTTATAAATGAACGGAATGCCTGGATGAAGCGAAAGTCTTTGGAATTCCAGGTCTGTAAACTGGTAGGTCTGTGATCTCGGGCAATGTACTTAAGTACTCTGTGCTTCATTTTATAACAATCTGTAGAGTGCATTCTGTTTCATTTTATGATAATCTGTAGAATGGGACCATGACTACAGGAGAGTTGGTACAGTGAACATGAAAGAGGCAGCAGGTGTGAAAGCCCTTTGCAATTTGCGAAGTGCTCTGCGGCCGTTGTAGCGGGAACAACAGCAGTAGTCCTAACAATTGTTACTATTTTGGGAGTCAGCTGATTAATTTTTCCAAACCACAGTTCTTCCCGGAGCAGCATAAATTGAGTTGGCCTTTGGCTAATGTTGAGTTGGGGCTCTGGGGATAATTTTATAAAATTTGCATGGAATTGCAAATTTAGGTAAATAGGAGGGGGGAAATGCTGTAAAAATTAATAGGGCCAAAGGGAATGGCCTCTGATCATCAAATTGCGTACTTCCCCTCTCACCCACCCCAAAACACTCATAATAATTTATATAAAAATAACATGGCAACAAATAGCTTCATTAAAAAGGAACAGTTCTTCCAGCATTGCTTAGGGTGAAGCTAAGTGGATTTTAAAAGTGATGGGAATCAAAACTTGGAGAGAAGATAGAAAATAATTTTTCGTATGCTGCATAAATACAGTTGATAACTTTGGTGGTTTTAAATCAATGAGTAGGAAAGATGGGACTGGCAGGTCTAATGTTACCATAGGAAGTGCTAGTTGGGGGTCTCTATTTTCTTGAATAGAAACTTGCTTCTAAAGAGCTAGAGCCCAGAGGCGCCTAATAAATATTCTCCAGGCTGCCCCTTTGTGAATTTGGTGCAAGGAGGAGAGGTGGGTCATGCGCACATAATCTTTGAGGGAGTTGCTGGGGGATTGGCCTTGGCAATAGCCACTGATGAGAGAAAAAAATCCAATGGACACCTCGGCAGGTGGGAGGCAGTTGGAGTGGAGCTCGCTAGTCCGAGCGGTGGGGAAGGGAGGTGATGGGTAAGAGGCTAAGAAAACATTTTTCTTTGCTTCGTCTGAGGCAGAGGCAGCTCTGAGCACAAATGTAAAGTAACTAAAATTTCCCAAGTCTCTCTCCACAGGCAGAGGGAGATCTGCTGCCTCCTTGCTCTTCCTCACTCGCTCAATTCCAAATTTTCCAGATCTCTTTCATTCCCTTAGGTGCTCCCTCTTTGAAACTCGAGCGAGTCTGACCAATGAAAGCATTGCATTTTTAGAAGAGTTCTTGCAAACACTTCTTTCCTCCAGAGTAATAAAAATGTATTTTAAAAGAGGTTCTCTGTACAGCCTGCCTTAATTCCAAGGAGCGTCTAAAATGGGGAATTGCCAACACTGCTAATAGACCTATCGTGGCCAAAAACACTGCCTGCGGCTCTCAACTCATAAGAAGGCCTGGAAAGGGAAGAACTACATTTTATACTTTACCTGTAGGCGTGGAATTGTGCTGAGTACTTTTTACACATGATCTTCCTTCCATTTTACAGATTTGGAGGTGGAGGTGAAGTTCAGAGAGGCTGGTAACCTGCCAGAGGTGAGTACCACCGAATTTTCCATCTGACAGGTCCTTCCAGAACAGGTCAGGAAGCTTTTCTATCAAGAGCCGTAACTATTCGGGGCGCCTGGGGGGCTCAGTTGGTGAAGCGTCTGCCTTTGGCTCAGGTCATGATCCCAGGGTCCTGGGATGGAGCCCCACAGGGAGGCCCACATCGAGCTCCCTGCTCAACAGGGAGCCTGCTTCTCCCTCTCCCTGTGCCACTCCCCCTGTTTGTGGTCTCTCTCTCTCACAAAGAAATAAAATCTTAAAAAAAAAAAAGAGCTGTAAATATTTTAGGCTTTGTGGACCATGCTGTCTCTGGTCCCAATCACTTAACTCTGCCATTGTGGCAAAGCCAGAGACAACATGCAGATGAGTAGACGTGGCTGTCCTGGAGAGGTGAGCCAGATTTGGTCTGAGGGCATAGCTGGCCAACCCCTGTTCTGGAACGTTGCCACTTCCTGTCAAGAGTCTGGTTCCCCTCCCTTTGAATCTGGTGTGTATATGATTTGTTTGTGACCAAGGAAGTGTGAAGGCAGTGGCACTGTATGACCTCTGAGGCTAGATGAGAAAAAATGATGCAATTTCTACCTCTCTCCCCGGGGCAGCTGCCTGCCCGAAGCACTGAGCCCCCACGGGAGCCAGCCGCCCAGTTGCCCCGAGCCGTCATCTGTAAGAAAGCCCACATCAGCTGTGTGGGACGATCCCATGAAGAAGCCTCGAGGCTACTAGAAGAGAGAGAGATGCTCAGCCAGCCCCCCAGTTGCTCTAGCCCCCACCGACTGCGAGCCTGGGAGAGCCGCTGAGCCAGAACTACTCGGCAGAAGGTCTTCCCAGGTTCCGGGCCCTTCCAAACAGGACTAACAAGATGATTGCTCTTGTTTTAAGGTACTAAGTTTTTGGGTGATGTGTTACATGGAAATAAACAGAAAATTGCCCCCAAACTAGTGAGTGGCAGATATGGGGTTAACCTAGGTTGGCCTGACCCCAGCCATGTGTTTTTTCCATTATATGATTGCTTCCAGCAGCCTTTTTGGAAGGAAAAAAGAACAGAAAAAGCTGTGCTAAAATACATATCACACAGACTTTACCATGTTAACAATTTTTAAGTGTACGGTTCAGTAAGTACATTCACATTGCTGTGCAGGCAGGCTCCAGAACTCTGGTCATCTCCCCAAACTGAAACTACTCATAAAACAACAACTCTCCATCCTTCCCTCTCCCCCAGCCCCTGGCAACTGCCATTCCACTTTCTGTCGGTATGAATTTGACCACTCTAGGTCCTTCATGCAAGTGGAATCACGCAGTATTTGTCTCTTTTGGGCCTGGCTTATCTCCTTGTCTGTGTGCACGTGTGTCTCCTTATATATATTGTAAGCCTGTGTTGGTTAGTGAGTCTGACCAGCAGGTAATAAAGGTTAATCATGGAAAAATATCAGAGATTCCAGGTCCTGTAAGTCATAGACCCAACATGGCCCGGGAAGGACCTTGCAATGGCACTTACTCTAACAATGACAATTCACAGTATCCTGCCTCCAAGTGGCTTTGAGGAAAGAGGAACCCGAGAATCAAGAATAAGATAAGGCTGTTTGGTTTGTTTCAACTTGTGGGCGGTTTGACTTCCTTCTCAGAACCATGCCTGGAGAATGAAATCACTTTCTCTCACACAGCCCTTTCAGAGCGTCAAACACAAACACTCTGTCTGCTCCTTGATTTCCTCTCTGTCCGCGGTGTGTAAGGACTTGGTGGAATTTCTGTGATTAGCTGTGAATTACGTATCAAGCAAAAAACCTTGTGCAGGGAATTGGCTCTGGGGAAGTGGGCCTTAAATGCCGCTGCTTGCTTACACAGACCAAAACTGAGCCTTTGGGGGCTACTTTTACCTTCTTGGCCTTCCTCCCACCCCTAATCTAACACCAAAAGGCAGTTCTGGGCTGAGGTGCACTCTCTTAAAGTCAACGGCCTGGCCTTCCTCTCCCCGACCCTCACGCTATTTCTGGAATCCTTCTGGAAACCTTCTGGAATCTCCCAGGGCCCCAGCCCACTGTTACAGGCTGAACTGTGTCTCCCACTCCCACCCCCAAATTCATATGTGGAAGTCCTAATTCTCAGGACATCAGGACAACTGTGTTTGGAGACAGGGTCTTTAAAGAGGTGATTAAGTTACAATGAGGTCATTAGGGTGGGCCTGCATCCAATAAGACTGGTGTCCTTCCCCAGGGGCACCTGCACAGAGGAAGGACTGTGTGGGGACACACGGAGAACGCAGCCATCTGCAAGCCAAGGAGAGGGACCTCTGAAGAAGCAACCTGCCCACACTTTGACCTTGGATTTCCAGCCTCCAGGACTGTCAGAAAATACGTGTCTGTTGTTTAAGCTGCCCCATCTGTGGTTCTTTGTTATGGCCCCTTCAGCAAATTAATACACCCACCAACAGAAATTTCACAGCCTTGAGGTTGGGACCTCAGCCCAGAAAGTCCGAAGGTAATAATCAGAAATTCAAAAGGCAAGAAAGCCTTTTAATTCAGTTCCTCTTTCTGCATCTTTCACAAGCGGCCTGCCAGCAGGTTTGGAAGGTGGTGCTGGTGACTGAGCCGGAGTGAACAAGCCCAGTGGGGCCACCGGAGGCTCCTGGCTCAGAAGAGGAGGCACTGCGGTTCTAGATTCCAGCAAGTCTGGCAAGTATGGGGAGACTTAGCTGGTGTTGGGGGCAGGGTCTGAGAGGCCATCTTGATGGGCATTTCCCGCACTCCTTCCCTCTTGTCCTTTATTACCGGGAAAGTAAGAAGGATTGCACCACGCAAATCCTGATACTCTTTTGGTTTTCTTTTGTGGGAAGGATGGTATGGGATTGGAGGAACACCTGCTGTTTAAACAGGTGGTAGGGTGGGTGGGGCGACAGGCAGGAGAATGGTCTCTAAATTCTGAATCTTTGAAATCTGTGAATGTGTTACCTTACACAGCTGTGGGGACTTGGCCAATTGATCAAGTTAAGGATCTTAAAATGGCAAGATGCTCCTGGATTGTCTACATGGCCCCAGTGTAATCACAGCGGTCCTTATGAGAGGGAGGCAGGAGGGTCAGGGTCCGAGAAGGAGATGTGGTGGTGGAAACAGAGGGAGATGGGGGACGTGAGGTTTTAAAATGCTACATCCCGCTGGCTGGGGAGATGCATTGGCCACAGGGCCAGGAATACAGCAGCCAAGCAGCCTCTAGAAGCCTGAAGAGGCAAGGATGTGGATTGCCCCCTAGAGCCTCACAGTGGAGTGCAGCCCTGCCCACCCATTTTAGACTTCCGAGTGCAAAGCTGTAGGATGACTGGTGTTAAGTCACAAGTTCGTGGTAACTGGTTACAGCAGCCACGGGAAACCAGTGCAGGTGAGGAGTGCGAAGTCCTTGGGAAGAGCTGCTGTCCCATTTAAACAGGCAGCGGTAAGTGCCCCATGATGAAACGACTGACAAAGCTAAAGCTTCCATCCCCCAAAATAGTGGTTCTCAAAGGTGGTCTCCCAACCCACAGTGTCAGCAGCACCTGGAAATTGTGGCTCTGACTTTCCGGCCACACCCCAGACCTACTGATGGAGAAACTCCCCCGGGGGGGCTCCTCAAGTCACACTGCCGGCGACTCCAGTGCACACCAAGGTTCACCTTGAAAGTCAGTGACCTGGGCCTGGTTCTTCGGGACTAACAGGCACCTGGGGGCCCTTGAAAGTGGGTGTGTCCCTGTTGAAGCTACACTTAGAATAGGTATTTGGTGATTTATGCTTGGCTTGGAACCTGGGAAGGACGGGCAAAGTTCTCCACCCCAAGATGGGTTCTGCAGGGGAAGGCAGACGAGAGGGAGCCCAGAGTTCAGTCTGCACGTCCGTCCAGGTCCTGACCCCCTTCACACAACCTGTGCCTGTGGGAAAGACTGAGAATAAGGCTAGATCGTGGTGACAGAGCCTCGCACTGCCGCATACCGCGGGCCCAGCCTGGGGCGGCAGAAGGGGTGGCTGTTTCCTACCAACTGCTTGCTCAGTGCTGAACTGGCTGACTGGAAAAGTACTAGCTTCTGAAAGCCTGAGTGAGGTCATCCCGTCCAGCCACAGCTTCAAGTCTTGGAATCACACAGACCCTGATTTCAGTCCTGGCTCTGCCTGCTCTTACCTGGGCGATCCCGGGCGCCGAATCTCTCCGCGTCTCTAAACGGGCATGCTCCCGTACTTCTCTGATAGAGGCGGGGGCAAATGTAGTGAAATGCTGTGTGCAGAGGTCCCAGGGCAGGGCCTAGAACGAAGTCACTGCTTAGTACTGTTGTTCCTTACTGTCATTAGTTGTAGTTCATGTTGCTGATTGTGACCTCCTCCAGCCCTGATTTTAGGCTTCACAAGTATCAGGGTTGCAAATCACAAGTTCATCCTTGCCCATTTTAAGTTCTGCCAACAAGGCCTCTCTCTGAGGTTCTTCAAGGCTCTATGACCAGGAAAAGTCACCTATAAGGTGAGGGCGTTTCTCTGTGCTTCCCAGCTGCTGGAACTTTCTCAGCAGCCGGAGGATGTGGCTGGTCCTGAGCTGCTTGTTCCCATGTCCCCCTCACTGCCTGGTCTGGGGGACTCCCGTATTTTTCCTCCCGCCTCCTGGGGCTGGCCTCCAGAGCACCCAGACAGCGGCTGCCACATCCCGGTGCTTCAGAAGCGAAAGTGAGGCGCATTCAAGACCCTTCTGGGTGAGTGACAGCACTTGAGATGAGATTAATACAATGCCAGCACTTAGGGGACCCCAGGCTTTCCCCGGTCACCTCTGCTCCTCCTTTCTCATGACACATAAAGGGAGCCCGGCCCATGTCAGCCCCGCGTCGGCCTATTCTGTGCAGCTAGGGGGCTCTGGTGGCCTGGGTGTGACGGTCCCTTTGTGAGCGGGGGTCTCGCTGGAAGACATGCTGCCCGTATGACAGGCCGCCTTGCACTTGACGGTGCCCCCGAGCACGTGTGGGGCTCTGAGGGCATCGCTGCCCCTGATGGCAGACCCCCTGTTCCAGCTCCCTTAGGGGCGCTGCTGGGTGTTCCCTCCGCCGCCACAGGCAGCCGAGTGGAAGCATCGCAGGAAACCAGAGGGGCTCAGGGAGCCCCTGGAATTTCAAGGGAGACAGTCTGACACAGCTGCCCGCTCATTTCTGCCTTGTCCTCTTCTCTGAGCTGTAGGGCACTTTGTAGCTCACTCGCCACCTGGATCCCACAAACTTGAAGGTTGGCCTTCCTATTTATTTTACCTCCGCAGAAACAGTTGAATTTTTAAAGATTCAGGATGTCCCCAGAAGTCATGATAAAGACTAATTACAAGAACAGGGGAAACGAACAAGTGAAGAATGTCCTGCTCTTTTAATTCAAGTTTATTCTATTTATTCTGTTTAAGCCGAGGGAGGGATTGGTCATAATATTACACCTGATTTAGGCCATATGCACCCAAGGGTGTCTGTTATGGGCTGAATGTCTGTGGCCTCCCTAAATTCATATGTTGAAGCTCTAAGCCCTAAAATGATGGTGTGTGGAGGTGAGGCCTTTGAAAGGCGATTAGGTTTAGAGGAGGTCGTGAGGATGGGGTCCTCAGGGTGGGATTAGTGCCCTTATAAGAAGAGATGCCAGTCTCTCTCTCTCTCCCTCCACATATAAAGGCCATGTGAGGACACAGCAAAAAGGCTACTATCTGCAACCCAAGAAGCGAGCCCTCACGGATGCTGACCCGGCCTGGCACTTTGATCTTGGACTTTCTAGACTCCAGAACACTGAGAAACCAGTGTCTGTTGTGTAAGGCACCCGGACTCTGATATCTGGTTCTAGCAGCCCCCAAGGACTGCAGCAGGGCCTCAAGAGCACAATCATCCCAACTCCAAGAAATAGACCGCAGAGCCCCAGGCAGCTGTCACTGGGCGCTCCTCCCATCCCCAAGGACAAAATCATGGTCTTTCACAGAGGCTCCTAGAGGAAAGTGCACCACATGCACAGAATCTGCGAGAGGGAAGAACCAAAGCAAGGAGCCCTTGGGTCCGCCCAGTGCCCCCCTCACAGAGCCTCTCCCACCACCTAGCCAGGCTTCTTGGCGGCGGTTATTACTGGCCTGCTTCCCGCACGAGATGGTTCTTCATTTTTTCTCCCAAGCGGGCTTCACTTCCTCCTTCATGGAAGTCTAGCTCTAGCGCATTCTATGCCTTGATGGCATGTCTGCCAGATTCCACAGCTATTCCTGAGGTTATCTTAGGGATGGACATGTTCCACCTGTTAGCCAGGGTGGCCAAGATCTGTATGCTGCTGGGGTGGCATTTTCTATCCTCACTCCTTGTTAGAGGCTGTGTCTGTGTTTGGGCCTGAGTGGGTCATGGTGGTGGCGACAGACCACCGGTGTGTCAAGCATTTGTCATGGAGCTGCTTGGCATGGGTTATGTCCCTCAGGGTGGCACCACACAAACGCCCCGAACGCAACCGTCAGAGGCTGAATTAGCAATTATTTTCAGGAGATTAGCATTGGATTAGCTTCAAGGCTCATGATACAAAATGGTTTCGTTAAAGGCAGTTAAACCATCAATTTTAATTCTGAAGGACAGAAAGTAGATTAGTGGTTGCCCAGGTTTGGGGGTAGGGAGTAGAGAGTGATTAATTGGGGTGATGAAAATGTTCCAAACTTAAATTGTGCGTGATGGTTGCACAACTCTGTGACTATACTAAAAAAAACAAAACATCTAATTACATACTTTAAATGGATGAATTTTATGGTATGTGAATTCCATCTCAAGCTGTTAAACATTTAATTCTGTGAGAATTACATCGTCTATAAAAATAGCCCTAATATTTTATTAGCATTAGTAACTTTTTTTTTTAACCAATTATTTCTGGTGTGTGATGACTAATACTTTAACTTCTGTATGCTCTTGAGACAAACAGACTGGAGAAGTTTCAGGACTTCAGACAAGGACCGGGTCCCAAGCACAAAGATGCAGGGAGTAGATTCGCTCAGCCTGAATATTCTTTAGTCTTTCTCTGTCCTCCCCCATTACAGATCCATGGGGTAGAAGGGGCTGTCTGATCGTGCGTGGTTCCTCCTACCTAATCTCTGGAGTCATTCCTCTGTGTTCTATAGCCCTAAACATCATCCCGCTGATCCTCCAACAGGGGGGCTTAACAGACTCTTCAGGGGGAGTCGGGAGACAGAAGGTAGTTCTTGTAAAGCCTAGAGATGCTTGGGTGATTCAGTCGGTTGAGCTTCCGACCCTTGGTTTCAGCTCAGGTCATGATCTCAGGGTCGTGGGATTGAGCCCAAGACCCACCTCGGTCTCAGTGCTCAGTGTGAAGGCTGCTTGGGATTCTTACCCTCTTCCTTTCCCTCCTTCTCGGCTCCCCCCTTCCCCCCCACCATTGACACCCCCCCCACCGCGTGCTCTCTCTCTCAAATAAATAAATAAATAAATAAAAATAAAATCTTAAAAAAAAGAGCATAGTTTGCCTTATAATTATTTATTTTATTATTTTATCAAGGGGCTCTTTCTTTCTCTACCTAATATTCTTTTTTTTTTAAAAGATTTTATTTATTTACTTGACAGAGATAGAGACAGCCAGCGAGAGAGGGAACACAAGCAGGGGGAGTGGGAGAGGAAGAAGCAGGTTCATAGCAGAGGAGCCTGATGTGGGGCTCGATCCCATAACGCCGGGATCACGCCCTGAGCCGAAGGCAGACGCTTAACTGCTGTGCCACCCAGGCGCCCCTCTCTACCTAATATTCTTAAAGAATAATTACAAACCACCATCCAGGATCATGATTTGGAATGTGATCAGCACCCTGAAAGCACCCAGATCCCAGCACTGTCTGCATCTTTTCCACATTATAAACCACCTCTCCTTTCCCCAGAAGGAACGACTTTTCAAATCTCCTAATCACTTTTAGTGTCTTGTGCCCTGTAGATCTTCTAAAGCTTATCTTTTATTTACACATAGCCTGTGTATGTATATTATAACTATATTTATGACATCTGAATCCCATAAACTTTAAGATTAACCTTTCTTAGAAGGAGAAGCCTATTTTATTTTATTTTATTTTGTTTATTTTTATTAAAGATTTTATTTATTTGTGGGAGAAGTCATGAGCAGAGGGAGGGGCAGAGGGAGAGGCAGAAGCAGACTCCCCACTGAGCAGGGATCCTGGCATAGGGCTCCATCTCAGGACCCTGGGATCATGAGCTGAGCCGAAGTCAGACACTTAACAGACTGAGCCACCCAGGCACCTGAACCCTATTTATTTTAATTCTAATAATTTAACATCTTAATCGTTGGTGCAACTGTTCTCTTCTCCTTCATGGTGCCTTGTTTCCTTGTGTGCTTGGTTATTTTTGACAGTGATAAGATCACATTCCTTACAAAATTATTTTGCAATGTCATTTGTGACCTAGAAAAATACTCCTTTTTCTGGAAAGGATTATCATGGAAATATTCATAGCTTGAACCACTCAGCTGATGTAACTTTGGGCCCAGGATGTGAAAGAAGTCCATGTGTGGTTACAGCTTCTCATAAATGGCTACCCCCCTACTTTAGTGCCAAGGTAGGAGTTTTCTTGGTGTATGTGTGTTTTATTTTGCTTTGTTTTGTTTGGAGTCGGGGGGAGGGGAAATGGATCATAGGGATATACTTACCTTCTGGTACATGCTTACCTATAGAGTGTAATCTTTTGGGGTGCAAGTTTTATGGGATAGTTTTCTTATTAGACTTCTCCTTGAGAAGACTGGGGCTTTAACATCTGCCCACTTCTTCCCACTCTAGGATATTATCAAAACCTAAACTTGCAGTCAGCCTGATTCAGCAAATGCCCTCGGTACAGAAGCACCTTTACTGTTTCAATTACCTCTAACTTCCTGCTTTCCAGTAACTCCTTATTAACTCATTAGATTTTGGATGCTTTGAAGGACATATATGTATACTTACAGGTGTATGTATCCTGCCATATCACTACAAGTGAAACCCTACAAGAACAGAACTTTAAATTTGTAAAATGAAATATTTATTGGTTTTTATATTACAGTGACTGGAAGTAAAGCCTGGGCACATCTTTTTGGCTGGAGGTGCAAAGACTCTTCCTGTGACTGGGGAAGGGGGACAGAGAGGAATAAGGAAAGGGGGTTTCTTTGTATATTTCCTTTGGAGACGTTTATCAGAATTGCTGAGTGGAAAGAGGCGATTTATGCTAAAGGTGATTATGTATATGTATGTATGTAAAGTATATCAAAAGGTGGTTTGGATTTTTAGAAAGTTCAGAAACACTATTCCATAACTATTCAATCCTGTTTTCTAAAACTTCAACAAAGTTGCAATTCTACGAATTCTGTAATGAAGAGCTCTTTTACATTTTGGGTCTTTGACTTCTCAGATAATCTGCTGAAAGCTGTAGATGCTGTTCTCCAGAAATAATTCACCATGTACACATATACAAATTGAGATGATAATTTCAGATGGTTGAAGGGACCCTCTAAAGTCCATTCATTGATTTAGATTAAGATCTTTAGCTCTAAAAATACTAAATACTACTTGAATTTCCATAAAGGGATAAGTTAAATAACCTATGGCCATCCATAAAAGTAGAGTTTTATGCAGATATTAAAAAGGAAATAACTTGGGGTTGGTTTGTAGAGCATGTGACTCTTGATCTCGGGGTCATGAGTTCAAGCCCCATGTTGAGGATAGAACTTACTTTAAAAAAAAAGGGAAGGAAGTAACTCTATGTATACTAATATAGACAGATGCTAAAGATATGTCAAGTGAAAAAAAATGCTTTTGTGTATACACTATGTAATTATAATTCTATTTGTATACGTGTGTAGAAAATATCTCCAGGGATACACAAAACCTTGACATTGTGACTGGATGAGTATTGTGGAGACCCTTTTCTTTAAACCAAGTAAGATTTGGACCTTCCACCATAAGCTTGTATTTCTTGTATATATTATGAAGAAAAACGAAGTTCAAAAAGATGAATCATTCTTCTAAAATATAGTGTTTTATAGCTTTATAATCTACTCCAAAGAACAAAACAGATATTATGTATTTATTGCTATCCAAATGAGATCCTTTCATCTAAAGGAAAACTTTGATCTCCTTTTTCTTTTTTGTTTTCCATAAGGTTAAAAGACATTTTTGGACTTTGCTTCTTGACTTGACTATCATTGTCCAATTATCTTGCTTTTGCTTCTCTTCTTCGAGTTTTCAATTTCTTACTTATGTGTAAAGCATTATATGAATGAAATCTAGACATATGTAAATTATATTGAGAATATTGCTTGAATTTCTACATGAATTCTCTTATTTTGTGAACTACTAAGTCATACATTATGATTTTTATACAAAACATTCCATGGATTGTTAACTCAAATTATGCTGTTATAGTCAATTGCATGAAATGAGGTAGTTAGAAAGCTACCATGTTCTCACACGATGATTTTCATCTCAAATACTAAGGGGCTCTGTTACGTACTTGCACAGGTGGATTTATCGGGGGTGAATAAGATAATTCTAATCTTTACCAGATAGTAAATTTCTCACCTGCTATTTCAATTTAATTACACCTAATTTTTTTTTTAAGCAGAGCAAGTTTTCTAACTTTATTTTCTGAAATGAGGCATTTTGAATAACATTAGAAAAGAGACACTTCCTGGCTTCAGTTAGAGTGGGGTTTAGAATTAAGTCACGAAATGGGTATAATAATCACAGAAATTACTACCATAGAAAGTCCAACTATTCTAGCTTGTTGATCACAGAAAGTTTCATATACAAACTAGTCAAGAGTTTGGTTGTCTGTCCCATTTTTGTCAATGAATGGGGCTCCATCTCCTTGGAAGTTGTCAGACTTACATCACAGATGCAGCCAATTGATTCATTCACATGTGAGCAGTGAGTGTGGCCTCTCCTGTGCAGAGGGTAGATGATTGGCTGAGGATAACCTCCTGAGGATGCGAGAAGGTTCCTGGGATGTACCTTCCTCTCTCCCTTCCTCCCTCCCTCCCTTCCTTCCTTCCTTTCATTTATTTTTATTATTTTATTTTATTTTTTTATTGTTAGTCACCATACAGTACCTCATTAGTTTTTGATGTACTGTCCCATGATTCATTGTTTGCGTATAATACCCAGTGCTCCATGCAATACGTGCCCTCCTTAATCCCTATCACTGGGCTAACCCATCCTCCCACCCCCCTCCCCTCTGAAACCCTCAGTTTGTTTCCCGGAGTCCATAGTCTCTCATGGTTCATCTCCCCCCATGATTCCCCCCTTCATTTTCCCCTTCCTTCTTCTAATGTCTTCCATGCTATTCCTGTGTTCCACATATAAGTGAAACCATATGATAATTGTCTTTCTCAGCTAACCTATTTCATTTAGCATAATCCGCTCTAGTTCTATCCATGTCATGCAAATGGTGGGTATTCATCCTTTCTGATGGCTCCATTGCATATAGGGACCACAACTTCTTTATCCATTCATCTGTTGAAGGGCATCTCGGATCCTTCCACAGTTTGGCTATTGTGGTCATTGTACCTTAATGGGGATTTCCTTCAACAGATGGCCACCATCTCTGTCTTGCAATTGGTTATTTGCTGAAAAATTTCTTCTGTTCAACTCAACTCTTTCTTATTTAATAGACCCTCCTTACATTTAATTCTAACTTTCAAAAATAAAGAAATTGGCAATATCCAATTTGTAACCCCACATTCCTCTTCCTCATATCCAAGTTTAAATAGTCATCAGTTTCATGAATCCAATCTCTTTCATCCCACAAATTGCCTTGGCCTTGACGGGTCTTTTGTAATAATCACAGGATTCTCTGCCTCCAGTCAAAACACTTATTAGTTCATTCCCTACACTGTCTTCTTAATTATCTTTTAAAGAGACAAACTTGATCGTTGCATTCACTAGTTTAAAGATCTTCAGTGGCTGCCCACTTCCTAAGGATGAAGTCCAAACTCTGTGTTGGGATTTTTATAACTTAATCCATTCTCTTCTGTTTCTTACTATTCTCTCCCTATACACCTTTTCTCCTTTCTCTTACTTATTTTTCTACTTGCAGCTTGACACATGGTGTTCCCTCTTCCTGTAATTTTTTGTCCTCCTTCTTTACCTGGCAAACTCCTACTCATCTTTTAAATTTCATATCTGTTATCATCCCTCCTGTAAAACTTTCCTGAATTATTTACCCTGTCTCTGCCCTCTCTTAACTTTTAGAAGATGCCTCTCATATCTTTCATCACTGCACTGTAATTATAGATTTCTGTCCCCAAGAGAGCAGACCCCATGTCTTAACCATCTCTGAGGGGCGCCTGGGTGGAGCAGTCGTTAAGTGTCTGCCTTTGGCTCAGGGCGTGATCCCGACGTTCTAGGATCGAGCCCCACATCAGGCTTCTCTGCTAGGAGCCTGCTTCTTCCTCTCCCACTCCCTCTGCTTGTGTCCCCCCTCTCGCTGGCTGTCTCTCTCTGTCAAATAAATAAATAAAATCTTAAAAAACAAACAAACAAAACAAAACAAAACAAAAAAAACCCCATCTCTGAATTCAGTACCTCCACAGTGCCTGGCTCAATATTTTTTTCAGTTATATGTTGCATATCTGAAACCGGTTCATTTGTCTTTCTAAGGTGACTGATCTTTCCCTAAGAAGAAAACCATATTGGGGCACCTGCGTGGCTCAGTCGGTTAAGTGTCTGCCTTCCGCTCAGGTCATGATCCCAGAGTCCTGGGATTGAGCCCTGTGTTGGGATCCTTGTTCAGGGGGGAGTCTGCTTCTCCCTCTCCTCCCTACTCATGCTCTCTCTCACTATCTCTGTCTCTCGCTCTCTCAGATAAATAAATAAAATCTTTAAAAAAACCCACAAAACTGGGCTATCACAAAATGAACCTCAGAATGAACCTGATTACCTAATGGCCAGCTGGGATACCCTGTCATTATTATTGTTTTATAATTTTGTGTGTGTATGTTTATGGGTATTTATAAAGCAAGAAACAGGCAAAGGCTAATCAAGGAATTTCACTTCTTCCTAATTTCAAGCCTCTACTTCAGTAATATAAAACGGACACATTACAGATTCTAGAAAATTCTCCATCCAGAGTCTTTCGTCTTGTCTGTCTTATAGAAATATGTTTATTTTCTTGGGTAGAGGTAACCACACTTCTTCTGGGGCCACTGTCTCGTATCTATGATTTCGATTACTCTTTTAAGAATGTTTTTCTAGTTCTTTTTTTTTTTTTTAAATATTTTATTAATTTATTTGACAGAGAGAGACAGCCAGCGAGAGAGGGAACACAAGCAGGGGGAGTGGGAGAGGAAGCAGCAGGCTCCCAGCAGAGCAGGGAGCCTGATGCGGGGCTCGATCCCAGGACCCTGGGATCACGCCCTGAGCCGAAGGCAGACGCTTAACGACTGAGCCACCCAGGCGCCCCTGTTTTTCTAGTTCTTTAAAAAAAAAAAAATTAACATGGGGCACCTGGGTGACTTAGTCAGTGAGCGTCTGACTCTTGATTTCAGCTTGGGTCATATCTCAGGGTCATGAGATATGCAGGGAGTCTGCTTTTCTCCCTCCCCCTCTGCCCTCTCCCCACTCTCACTCTAAAATAAATAAATAAATCTTAAAAATATATATGTTACTATAATAGAGTTGTGGTAAAGACCAGTTGCAATGGCTAAAAAGACTGACCCATCTGATCCTTACATTGTGCTGGCACTTTAAAATATTTTCAATTCACAAATCAACTGGCGTTTCATTATCTATTTTGTTTGTTTTTCTGCTAGACAGCTTTTCCCCCCTCTTCCATCTTGTGATCTCATACTTCTGTTTTCTTCTCTCAGTCACCTTGCTGTGCATTTCACTGCTCTGAATGTCATCGTGTTAATGTGCTTTATAAAGATCACAGTGACTATTCTGTGAATCTTATATTTTTAGTAGTGGGAAATTTCAAGAGTAATATCAAGCTCTTAAGGCATCGGGTATTTGCTGTTTTTAACGTCAGCAAAACATTCTCTTCCATCAGTACTTGATACTGTCAGTATTTAATTCCTGGGTTATCAAGAGAACGGCTCTAAGGAAGTCTCATTGTAGTGTAAAGTTCGCCAAGATGCTGCAATTGTCACATCAGTTTACGGTACCAAAGAGGATACTCGCCAGGCAGCAGTGGTTGTATAATGTCTCATTCACTTGATCTATTTCATCTCCATATTCAGTAACAACCCCGTAAGAACGCAAAAACTGATACTATACTGTACCTTTGTTTCCCTAGTACAGCTTTCGACTGCCATTGGTTTCAAATAGAAAAGTCCCGAGGCTGTGGTCCATGGCCTGGGTGCTCTCAGCTGTGTCCAGAGGGGCCCGTACAAAAGCACAGGAAAAGCATGAATGTGCTGTTTTGGGAGACAGCCCGTGGTCATGGACTATCACAGGACTAGAATTTTGTGTAGGAAGCACAGCCCCTTTGCCTAAAACCTGCTCACAGGTGAGGTTGCTGCAGAGTCAGCTTGGCATAGTGTCTACCATAGTGACCCAGGTAAGGGTCCCTCTGAAATCTTGGAAGCATGTGATGATGAAGCGTCAGTCTGATGACGATGAGAAATATGCCATTTGACGTAATTGCACTACTGCTATTCGTAGAGTTGCCCTTTAAATTGCTTAGCCTAATGAGATAGATTACATGATGATTTTTCTTTTTTGTATCCCTTATAGCTCTTAGGCGAGTAGTGTCTTGTGTGCAATAGATGCTTAATAAATATTTGTTGGAAAACAAGTAGGTATAGAGAAAGAAATAGAGTAACTTGGCATAAAAGTCATGTGGAAGGCCCGCTCTGGGCTGTGAGCCATGCTGCCCTGTTCTTAAAGCCAAGGCGCTCTTCCTCCAAGTCTTCTGCCGAAAGCCTTGATTTCTGGGCCAAGCAATGCAAAATGGCCCACTCCCATGATCAAAACCAGATTTCTTTCTAATGTGCAATAATAGGATACAATCTTCAAAAGCACTTCAAAGTAACCAGGAAAGTTAGGACTTGCCATGGCAAGAAACAGAGCAGGGGGCCCCTTGACTGGGGTCTGAAATGAATCCTTGGTGGAGCAAGTAATGGAAACTGACAAAGCTCCCAAACTGAAGAGAACCCAGAGCACAGAGAGGTTGGTTAGTCAGACTCAGTTGTGTTCCTCGTGCGACGTTCTCCACTGAAGACACAGGGTTGAGGGAAGCCAAACCGGCACCCATGCTTGCCTTCTTCCTACACTGATGTGTGAATTTAAAAGACCTCTCCCAGCTGAGAGGCAAGTCCTGACTACCACTCAAAGCAGAGCAACCCCATGGCTTCCTCTGCTTTGCAGCAAACGCTTTTGTCCGGAATCATTCTCAGCCTCCTTTTCCCTAATAGGTTGGCTATTATTATTACTAGAATGGTCATCATTTATTGAGTGTATGCAACTTGCTGTATACTAACTATTGTCATTACAACTGTAAGTGAGGAAAGAGAAGCCTAGAGAAGTTAGTCAACTTGCCCACAATCGCACAGCTAGTAAATAGGAGAGCCAGGACTTACACCCAGGCGGTCAGACTCTAGAACTGAACTCTAACAACTACCCTGTATTGAAACATACCCTTCAGGAAGCACAGCAAGCTATGATGACAGAGGTGTTCTGTAAAAGTAAGACAACATGTTTCTATGTAATACTACTCTGTACGTATATAGATATTACATACACATAGATATTATTAATTACATACAATTATTATATATCATGTATTAATAGCTATTAATGTATATTACTAAAGATTCTGTTTTATAAAAATAAGATAATGTAATATATTATATATTATATATATCAATAGATTAATATATAACGTATATCAGTATATTATAGTTGACCTTCGGACAAGAAGGGTTTGAACTGTGCAGGCCCACTTACAGATGGATTTTTTTTTTTTCTTCAAAGCAAACTCCATGCCCAGCATGGAGCCCAACACAGGGCTTGAACTCACAACCCCAAGATCAAGACCCGAACTGAGATTAAGAGTTCGATGCTTAACCAACTGAGCCACCTATGTGCCCCACATGTGAATTTTTTGGAAAAATGTAGTACAGTACTGGAAATATATTTTCTCTTCTTGATGACTTTATTATTATTATTATTTAAATTATTTATTTATTTGACAGAGAGCGTGCAAGCACAAAGAGGAGAAGCAGCAGAGGGAGAGGGAGAAGCAAGTTCCCACTGAGCAGGGAGCCCACTGTAGGGCTCGATCCCAGGACCCTAGGATCATGACCTGAGCCAAAGGCAGACGCTTAACCCACTGAGCCCCCCAGGTGCCCCCTTGATGACTTTCTCAATAACATTTTCTTTTCTCTAGCTTACTTAATTGTAAGAATACAGTGGGAAGTCGGTGCCCCAAAACCCCACCGTGTTTGAGGGTCAACTTTATATATTGGTCCTCTATGGTATCAATAGTAGACCGGTTTTTCTACACGTAGCAACAAATTCATGATAGCAAATATTCCCACTTCACTCTAGAGATGAGAAGTACTTCTCGCCCCTCACTACACTTAACCCCACAGCAATCCCAAGAGGACATAGGATAGCTGTTACTATTGGGTCCTATGTGCTGCAGGCGGCAGGCCCCAGCTTGTGAAAATTTCAAGAGGATATAAAATATTTGAATTTTGAAAAAATAGTGATTGGCACTAAACCATAAATTCAAACTGCAAAATCAAAATAAGTAAAAATTTAATGAAATGCTGTTCTAAACTACCATTATGTTAGCATCACTAATTGTTAAACTTACTATTAACAAAATTCCATTACATTAGAAAATACTTTGTGGATTAGGTATTTTTCATTTTGTGAGAAAGTCTGAAATATGTACGGTTGCCAAGGAATCAGAGTCAATCGTAAGCGAAATGAGTTTTACATATGTAATTTTAATTGTAGATAAAAACTCTTTCAGAATGTTTACAGGAAGCTCATTAATGGGAATGGGGGTCGTTGAAAAATTTTCGAAATGTACAGGGTAGATTTTCTTATCTATTTATTGTAGGGGGCCGGGGGAGGGGCAGAGAGCGTCTCAGGCAGACTGCGCTGAGAACGGAGCCTGACTCGGGGCTCCATCTCATGAGCCAGAGATCACGACCCGAGCCCAAACCAAGAGTTGGCTGCTTAACCAGCTGCACCACCCAGGTGCCCCATTACTCTCCCTTGTTTGTTTGTTTGTTTGTTTGTTTGTTTGTTTATTTATTTATTTATTTTTTAAAGGAGGCTCCATACGCAAAGTGCGACCTGAACTCGCAACCCCGAGATCAAGAGTGACATGCGCCAGCCAGGCGCCCCTACAGGGTGGATTTTCTAAAAGAAGCCAAATCCTGGGCCTGTGAAGGTCCTAAATCACCAGATTACCCCCCTGCGGGATGAGAACTGATTTGCCTAAGGCAAGCGGGTAAGTCTGGAGGTGAAACTCAAACCTCCCGTCCAGGCCTTGCTGTTCTTTCTATTCTGGGTCTCCGGGGAGCAGTCCCCATCAACATCTAGATCCGCTTCTTAAATCGGACCAGGCAAACCGGAGCCGTCACTGACAGACACGCATTTTGGATTGTGCTCCGCGGTAATTATCTACAGAAACTAACCAGCTGCTCCTTCACTGAATCTTGTGAGATTGTGCCTGGAAGCAGTTGGTGCTATGCGTAAACTTGGAGATTCCACTGTGTGCCGTATCCCTTGGACAGTTTACAACAAGCTGAAATAAAACCACTTTGCACCTATCCAGAGACACAGGCATATAGAAAAGGAGGGTAGTGTGGCAGATGACTTCAAGGGATCAATTGTTACTCAGTCCTGGGTTTGAAAAATTCTATGACCTCGAGTTACTAACTTCTCCATGCCTTGGTTTCTTCCTTTCTAAAACCAGATGATAATAAAAGTAACTACTGAGTTACTGTGAAGTTTTAATGAGATAATGTATGTGTTCTCTTTTGCTTGCTCTAACTATGAACGTTTATAAAGTGCTCAACGAATGTGAGCTCTTTGTATTTTTACTTGCCTTCATTTCTTATCAACAGTCTAGCTCTTTGTCCAGTACTTAAAAAGCATACCCAGGGGGCGCCTGGGTGGCGCAGCGGTTAAGCGTCTGCCTTCGGCTCAGGGCGTGATCCTAGCGTGATGGGATCGAGCCCCACATCAGGCTCTTCCACTGGGAGCCTGCTTCTTCCTCTCCCACTCCCCCTGCTTGTGTTCCCTCTCTCGCTGGCTGTCTCTATCTCTGTCAAATAAATAAATAAAATCTTAAAAAAAAAAAAAACCATACCCAGGAGATAGGCATTTATATATTATTATACATTGCTGGTCGAGTGGAGAAGGCACAGCCCCTGTGAAGGGGTATATGGCAATGTCTAGTACAAATGTGAATGCATTTACCCTTTGACCCCGCAGTTCAACCTCTAGGACGTTTTTGTTTGCTTTAAAGATTTTTAAATTTATTTATTTAAATTTAATTTAATTTTTAAAAAATATTTATTTTGGGGTTGCCTGGGTGGGTCAGTCAAGGTTAAGTGTCTGCCTTTGGCTCGGGTCATGGTCTCAGGATCCTGGGATTGAGCCCCACATAGGGCTCTCTGCTCAACGTGGAGCCTGCTTCTCCCTCCCTCTGTCAAATAAATAAATAAAATCTTTAAAAAAAATTTATTTATTTTACAGAGAGAAAGTGAGAGAGCACAAGCAAGGGGAGGGGCAGAGGGAGGGGGAGAAGCAGACTCCCCCTTGAGCAGGGAGCCCGATGCAGGACTTGATCCCAGGATCCCAGGCTCCACCAACGGAGCCAGCCAGGTGCCCCTCAACTTCTAGGAGTTACAGCCAATGTTATAAAAGTAAAAACAAAACAACATAAATAAACACCTAAAATATACTGAGTGTCTGTAGACCAAACACTTTACTATATACTTCAACATTATCTCATTTTGTTTAAGTCTTTAAAGTGTGTGCTTTAAAGGAGTGCTAAGTAGCTCTCACCCCATTTTACAGACAAGGCAAGTGTGGCTCAGACACTCACTCACTTCTGATTACAACACAGTGAAAAATCATGGCTACAAAGTTTGAAACTAGGAATGCCTCTTGTACTCTCCTATACTTTCTTCGAATGGAGTGTGTTCCAAACTCGTGTTAGGAGTTTATATTTGAGAAGGCCGTCTATAAAATCAGTGCTTGAAAGGAAATGAAACTAGCCTCTACTTCCCGACGGGCATGTATTCCACCAACACTGTGCTCCGCACAGCCAGATCGGTAGCCTTCCGTGTTCTCCTAACCGTACGTGGGTTAAAACTAGGAAACACCTGAGCATCCATACGTAACTCCAAAACATTGCAGAGCTACAAGGGGTTGGGACTGGCATCTGATTTTGCATTTCACTGACATATTATTGTAAAAATGCTTTGGCTTTTCTGTCATCGAAACCAAACAAACTCCCATGGTGCTCTTTCCACTTCAGGCGGTCATGCCTTCCACAGAGCTGCCGTGTAGGCACCTGCGGCAGTATTTAGATACGTAAACATCTTAGTTCAATACCGAATGTACATGGGATCATCTTCAAGTAGATTTTACAGCTAATTTTAATGGGTGTGATGGATAACTTAAGAGGGTGTGATTTCCAAGGTCAAACGCCAAACCCCAGCGTCAAGTGATATTAGCAGTTGTCTGAGTTATGGTATGCTCCAAAATGAACAGTAAGTTCAGAACTATAATTGCAGATTTAAAATGTAAAAGCCAAGTAATGAGTCATGGAACTTTACATCAAAAACTAAGGATGTACTGTACGGTGACTAACATAATATAATAAAAAATATTATTAAAAAAAACACTGAATTTTACACTTAAAAAAATAATAATAAAATAAAATGTAAAAGCCCTTTTCTAAATTCAGGATCCAAGTACTGGCAGTGGCTCTGCCATCACTGTTGAATTGGCTTCAAAGACTGCTATTAGACCACTGTCCTTAAAAGCTGCCTTCTGACATAGCTTAATAGAGTAGTTATTCTTTTAAAGGAGGAGCTGAGTTTACATTGACAACTTCCGGGAGATCGCTGAAAGTGAAAAAAGCAAACACATAGACCTTGAAACTGACACTCTTAAAAAACAAGAAGAAGAGAAAGAAAAGAAGCCATTGTCTAAAATTAGGAGCTTTTCCTTTACCGCTTGTTCTTGATTTAAAAATATCTATTTCCACCCCCAGAGAGGGTGGTGAAGGGTAGGTTATGGCGCTTTGCAGGCAAGTGGTCTTCTGGGTCATGCTAATTTGTTGCCCTGTGCTCAAGGCTTCTTATTCAGCAGAGACTTTATTAGTTTTTGGCTACAGAAGTTCCAGGATTTACAGAAGGCTGCTCTCGGGATAGCTGGGGTTGTAATCACTTTACTCCTCCTTATTCAAAAATTTCCAATGTTGACAAATGACACATTCAGAAACACTGTGAATTTATAAACTACTTCATAAGAAAATATTATTAATATTGATGAAATTAGTCTAACACTTTGTCGAACCAGCCTAAAAACCTTTCCTTTCTTCCCAGGCCCCAGGACTAGGGGAGCGGGTAAGGGGACAATCCCATCTGACGAGAACATCCCCTGTTTGGAGTTGGCCCCTGGCACGGTTTGCTCACGGAGCTGCTCCCCTCACCACAGAGATGTCATGGCTTCTGGGAGGTAATCGGGGAGCCCTTTTCCTAGCTGCTTCTCTCGAAGTTCTCTCAGAGTGGGAAAGCAAGGGTTTAGGCTGGTTGTTTGTCTATGGCTTTGCCCCAAATCAAGCAGACTTTCAGCACCAGGCTACAATACAATCCCAGGGGAAGTGATTATTTGTTTTCAAGATCTTGGACACTGGGAAGCCGGCGGGGGGGGGGGGGGGGGGGGGCGGGGGGGGGTGCTGCAGGAGGGCTTGGGAAGACTGCAGAGAATGAGGAAAAGTCAAGAAGAGAACAAGAGCCTTTTGAGCACCTACTGTATTCCGTACACCATGTGGGCCAAATCCATCCAGTTAGTGGTTGGCTTTCTATTGCCTGATGGGGCACCCTGTTCACTTTCTATCACAAGGCAGAAGAAGAAATGTAGCTGGAGTAGAGGAGGAGGGAGAGGGAAGAGAAGAAGAGGAAAAAGAAAAAAAAAAGGATGAATGTGAGAGAGCTCTGAACATCTGCCAGTGGTTATTCGAGGTTCACTCTGTCTGAAGTGAGGGTAACCCCGAGAAAGACTGGAAACTAGGCACAGCTCGACTCATCTTCCAGTTTCTGGGTCACGCTGGGTCATCTTTACCTTCTCAGGAGGAGACTAGGTTTTGGAAGCTATTTGGTAAATTCTCGGCTGAATGCTCATCCTGCCCAGAGACATTGCTATGCAACAGGAAAATTTCACCCAAAATATGATAAGTCTCTGCAAAATACATTTGAGAAGAGAACATTTCTTTGCTCAGTAGGGTGATCCAAGTTAGCCTTGTAAGCAGGAGGTCTGGGTTTTTTTTGCAAAAACAACTCTCTTGAGTATTGATTTCAGTTTCTACAGTACTCCAGTTTTAGCTTTCTGACACACTGCTTACTGCCTTTCACTCTGGTGGAACCAGGAGGAACTCCGTCCCCCAGGCAGCCCTTTCCCATCTCTGCAGCTATCTGACTTAAAGGTCTGAAAAGATGTTTGGTTTTGATTTCCCACGGTAAACATGTTGAGACCTCATTCTAAATTTATTACGAGAAATAGGTCCATCAGCTATCTGTTAATGGATTTACCACAGTCTAACTTGACGACTGAGCGTATGGGCTTTGCTCAAAAAATAGAAAGACACAGTGAAAGGAACAAATGCAGCTAGGGAGGAAGTGACATTCATAAACTTGGAATATTTTTTAGATGTTAAATTTATTTGGGGTTGCTATGCTGTGAACATTTATGTCCCCCCCAAATTCACATGTCAAAACCTTACCCCCCAAGGTGATGGTATTAGGGGGTGGGGCTTTGGGGAGGTGAATGAGACAAGAAGGTGGAGGCCTCATGAATGGGCTCAGGGCGCTTATAAAAGGGATCCCAGAGAGCTCCCTCGCACCTCCACCATGTGAGGATACAGCGAACTCAGCAGAAGAGGGACCGCACCAGACACCGAATCTGCCAGTGACTTGATCTTGGACTTGTAGCCCCTTAACGGTGGGAGATAAATTTCTGTTGTGTAAACCCCGGTCTACATCATTTGTTGCCGCAGCCCAAACAAACTGGCAGGGGTATTTTGAGATACACTGCATGTCATCTTATGGCAAACAGTATTTCTTAAGCAAAGTGATGGAGTATTTCAGTATTCAACATGCACGTAATGGCAGATCATAGCTTCGTATCGGAACAACAGCTCCATTTTTTGTAGATTTACAATATAGACGTTAAGCTGGGGGTATTATGAATTCTGAAAATGGGAACAAAGATTGAGTAAAGCTTTTACTTATTTTTTTCCTATGCCTGAGGAGTCATTTCATTTTCTGGGTCAGAGGCTGTGAGGCCATAGAAAGCACCACCTTGTATATGACAAAAGTCCTCAGTCCCCCGCCCTGAAGGGGATTGTGACTCACGAGCCATTACCACGGAGAAGGAAGATCCTTACAACATATCTAAATAAAATGAAGTGACAAGAAGAAAAAAGGAAAACAAAAGCTCCACATGGCCAGGGGAGCTCTTGGGGATGAAATGGAAGCTGGTCCCCGAGACACAGGCGATTTTACTGTTTGCCCAAGTTTCAGCTCTACCGCTAACTGCAGCCCACACAGGACATGGTCGCGGGCCAGGGCTTGGAGAGCCATCTCGTCTGTTCCATTGTTTCATAGCAGCTCATCTGTTCCCATTTTTTTTTTTTCTCCAAAAAAGCCAAACTTCATTCCCTTGTCTAGGCTTTCAAAAGAATTTGATGCCATTTTGGTATTTTGGATTCTCACCTACCTATGAGGTCTAAACAAATCACTTTGGAGGCAAGTTCTCCTGGCAGAACACACCCTGGTTATCAGTCGCCAGGGCCTGTCATCAGCCTCTGCTGTCTCATCTTGTCCCTCCAGGCTGGACGCCTCCTCCTGAAAGCTCCCCTTGCCGCGTGTCTGAACACACCCTGCGCGTCTGTTGGGTAAAGAGGGCTGGCTGGGGCTGGACCATTCCTCCCTGGAAAGAAAGAGCTGCCTACAGAATGTCAGGACAGGCCTAACTCAGACACGACTCAGCTCTTAGTGACCTGCGTTCTCGTTTCTCCGTGAAGAGGCCGGTGTGCTGGTGCTACTCACGGGAAGCTGTGCCCGGCTCCCTGCCTTCTCCCTGCTTCAGTTTCAAGAGGGAAAATCCCTTCTAAGAGGAGTAGTTACAAGATACTATCGCGGGATTCTTGGTACAGAATGGTTTTGCTCCCCTTGGATGAAAGAGTTTTTCTCCCGTTATCATGCGCCAACCACCTCCCACTTCCCCTTTGTCCCGGTTTGCTTCTGGATGTTTCTCTCTTACCCTGATTTTCTCCCAGTGGGATTATCAATCAAAAATTAGAGTCGGGAAATCATCAGTGTTATCGATAAAACTTTGCAACTATTTCTTTCAAAGTTCAGTTTTTTCCTGGTCAAAGATTTTTCTTCATTGCAAAATCATAACAGCATTGATGTGTGTTACTGTTTCAGCATAATTTTAAGTCTTGAAAACGTGAAAAGACATTTGACTTTTAACCTTACCATTAATGCGATATAAATAGCCTTTTTCTTTCTGCTGATTTAAAAAGCTTACGTGAAGCTGCAAAATGCTGAAGGGGGCACCCCTGCTTCAGAGAAAGAGAAAGAAGAAAACCGCATGACAAAAATCCTTGGTGGGGAGTAGCCCAGGGCATCTTTGTTGATTTTTCTCTTACAACCTTGAGAATTGTTTTTTCTTGAAAGGACAAGCTACCTAAAATGATTAATGCTATTTTTAGAGTTCTGCAAAAATTCAAAACAGAGTCATCCTTCACGAAAAGGTAGGTTTCATTTCTGGCCGTGGAACCCCTCTGCTGATTTACAGACTCCTTGCCAGAATGAGCTGCAGGAAGCCGCTTGAGTGCATACCACAGGGGGAAAGCAGCAAGTACAGTAATCAGCTAAGCATTCCTGAGGACTACTGTCTGAGGTTTGATTTCGAACCAAGAGATAGTCTCACACGCATTCCACTGAGCATGCGGGTCAAAAATCTCACATTCCAGGTGCACCAAGAACGCATGCGTTGAGCACACCACGCACACCCCCACCCGAGACTGCTCTCCACACAGCCCCCTGAGCACGCGTGTTTTAACACAGTTACGACAAACAGAGGCATGCTCCCAAGCCTCCAAGCTTCCGCAGCCCTCAGCCAAGAAGCTGCCCCAGAAATGCTCAAGCCGCTGGCGAAGTGGGCCTGACCTCGGATACCCACAGCTGCCCAGCGTACTTCCCGTGAGCCCCAGGGGCTCCCAGGAGGCTGAGAGATAAGGAGGCTGCCGAGAAAGCCTCAAGCAGTCATTCTGCTGCTTGCCCTTGTTTTTCCTGACTCTCACCATCCTCTGGACAACACAGACCTGTTCGGGGGGTTCAGCTAGGCCATGCTACCCGGTAGTGACTGGAGTTACTAGCAAAATGGTGAACGGAACAATAGTTCAGGGGAACAACACTTTTTAGATTATCTAACATTCTCATGGCTTCCGGGCTCTTCAAAACATGTATTTTGTCTTTCCATCCTTTGGTTGCAAGTGGAATACGGTGCTTAAGCCAAATAGGCAACGTAAAGCTCTGACTTCAAAGCCATTCCTTGATAAAACATCAAAACAGCCCAGGGAGGACCAGCGGTTATCTGGAATTCTCCAGATAATTAACTGAAACTCATTGGCTAACTCGCCACTGGGAGTTTCTGCAGACAAGGCCATTCTCATGGGCCTGCATGATTTTGTTGCTGGGTCTGCTCTGTTGTGTTAGGCCGGGAGAGGTTGGGACAGTCTCTCAGTAGAACGCCATGTTCCCATGCAGAGGAAACTTGACTCCTGCTTGGCCTCGTGGGGGCCTGAAACTGGCACAGTACCCTCCCCTTGCCCTTAATGTGACATCATTCTGCTCCTCTTTCTCGGAAACACCACTGCCTGCACCTTTTCCTGGTCCTTTGCTTACTTGAGAAGAGCGGCATGCTTTCCACCGAGAATGTCAGAAATAATCGCCTTTTCAACTTTGTTTTGTAAAATGTGATGGTACTCCATCTACATGAGGCCAGAGTTCCCCGTTTCGGGTTTGCCAGTGCCCTGGGTACATGACTGAGCTCCTCCCTCATCTCCCAGTCTTCAAACTCCAGCCCATCCAACCCCTTTGCTTGAATTAAGCAGATGGGCTCACCACTCTTACCCCCTGGCATTTTTCCACTTCCCGCCTCCATGCATTGCCCATTCATCAAGCCACATCTCCGTTTAAATGTGAAGACTCACCTGAAAGCCCACCACCTCTTCCAAGGAGCCTCCCCTGATTAAGCAGGGATGAAAGAACCTCCGAAGCATGACTGACAGACTCCCGATAAATGAGAACACACACGCCCGAAACAGACACAGAAACTCACAAGAAGGGAAAATTACACGTTCGCTACTTGCAGACTGTGTGCTTCTATGAGGATAAGGAGATCACTAGTATACCAATAACCAATTAATCATTTCAGATGATGGGGTATTTTTAACATTCTTAGGGATTAGCAAAACCCTGCTGTCTACACCCATCCTCTTTCCTTAAACCCCCCCCTTCCCTTTCTTCTTAGATTCCTGGATGCACGGCTAAAGGGGATTGCCACTCGCTAAATATGGATGATACAAAACACTGAAGGAAGCTGGTCGTCCCAAAGCCTCCTGGGTGCTGGTGGATCACACCTCCCAGGAAGAAGCTGTGTCTGAGGCCAATGCCTTCACCACGTAATGTTCTCTTCAGGGAGCTTGAACAACTCCACACCCAAATACTTGGGCAAGCATGACAGCTACGTTGGGATAAGGGAGCAAAACACTGTAGAGAAGGCCCTGCTGAAAGAATGGGGGGCAAGGTTCCTGGCAAGACTCCATGTCCAGCCTCTAATATGGCTGCTGGAGAGCAAGGGGATCTGGAAAGAGCCTTGGATCTGAGGCAGTCACATCAGGAAACAGAACCAGACACGTTCGCGCTCCTAAAGACCGCCCTCTCGGGTCAGCGTTAATGCCACTTGTGGAGGCCTGAGAGACTCATGGCATAAAATGACCAGAACGAGGAGAGACACAGATGGAATGGTGACAGCTGGCGATTAGAACAGGCACCACACACCGCTGCCACAGACGCTTTCTGGCTACAAAGCCACGCTAGGCAACCTTTAAGCAAAACAGTATTGATTTTGTGGTTGTGAAAACGTACCTTCAACTGCAGAACTCAGTTTTATGACACCTTGAATAAAAACAAAAAGTGGCAGTTATATAATGGACCCAAATGACCTCTTCCAGTGTTCTCAAAACACACACATGCTTCGGATCTAGAGTTTTTGCTGGCATTTTGAGGATTTAACTAAACAAATATCAACTTTGAGAACAAAGTAATTTTCGGTCCGTGATTAGACTAAGTAGTGTCTTCATTTCCCCCACTAAAACCATTTGGGGGAGTTTTTCGCTGAATAAGGGATCTGACACGTTTTTGGATAAAACAAAGGCCAAGTCTGTCTGAATGACTATTTCTGTAAATAAGTCATGCTGGATAATGAATTGATGAAACTTCACACAACACGACACCAGTGTCTAGTACTTTCCATTTAATGCTATGTATAGAGATCATTTGATACATGTTGGGGCAGGGTTTCTGTCGAAATATATAGCAGGTGGTTAAAAACCGCGGTGTGATCTGGCAACTTCCTTCTCTGAGGTGGTTGGGCCATAGGCCATTTACTGGTCAGATGTGTTCAGTGATCCTGCTCCCTGCAGGTCAGGGAAAAGGCTCCCTGAGCGTGTCAGATTGTTCATGAAGCAAGTAGACATTACTCTTGACTGGATATTCACGTGCCTTTTCAGTGAATTTAAAAGTGAAAATACTCAACTGAGATAAATTAGACTGGGTCCAATGATTTGATTAAAAAATCATTTTTTTTGGTGGGTCATAGTTATAAATAAATAATATTCCCCAAACCCTATGTGATAGCCATGATACTTTAGGCTGAGCAAAAATGTCTATTACAGTTTCATGTGGTTGACATTCTTGTTCTCTTTCCAGCCAGAGGAGTTTCAAGTTAAAAATGGAAACAAAACCCCTTTCCAAATGGATAAGCCAAATTGGTATGAGTGTGAACACACACTGATTTTAACAGATTGTTAGCAAAGAGACAAACTTGCTCTCCACTACGGCTTTCTGAAAAAGCTACTTTTAAGTTATCTATCAAATTCCATCTTTCCTGCAGAACCAGTAGTGTCTGGTCAATGTTTAACAAGGGACTCTCCAGGGCTAAAAGAATGCATATAAATGTGGGTGTGTTTATCATGATTTTTACTGATATAAATGATGTGTGGTGCATAATCCAAAAATAATAATACACGATGCTCTTTATCGCAAGTTCCATATAGCCGCTTGATTCACACAGAACGCTTTTGTTGAGTTTGGTCCAACTCCCGTATCCATAGCTAGTAAGTCAATCATGATTTGACAAAATCATGCATTGAGTTTCATCCCAATCTGCTCTTTCCCCAATAAATTTATTATTCTATCTCTTCTGTGGTTTACTGTTGAACTATTTTTCACACTGTCATATTAATTATTTTCATTAAATTAAAATGCTTTCAACTTTAACACTTGGCAAATACTTCCCCCAAGCTACCAGCCTGATATCAGTGAATATGGAGTTGAAAAGAGATGGGCAAGGAGCAATACCATTTGGTAGTATTTTGGCCATCCAAGTACCGTCGTTGTAAACAACCTCAAGAGTATGGAAAGTAAACTGTAGTCAAATGATGAGGAAGGAAAGAGTTTTAAGTATTTATTACCTTTGTTTTTAATATAAGTTATTTAATTATAAGTTTATTTAATTATAAGTATATAATTATATATTATAATTTAATTATACTATCTTTTATTTTATAATAATGGCTGTGTTTGGTAATGGGCTCACAAAACATCCCAAAATATAAGAATTTGCTCTTGCAAGTTAGTATGAATCAGGTCTAGCGTAACGTTGTCATCACTGATGTTTCTTTCCACTCAGGACCAGAGAAGAAAATCTTGATCTTCAGAATACTATCTGAGCTATTCATAAAAGGGGCTACAATCGAACTGAACGAGGCACATGTAAGTAAGCTTAGCATTTGCTATTATTTTTCCGGTAATTTCAAAACCTCTTAAAACTGTCATACTTTATGCTATCCACAGATCACCCAGGAAATAACAGTCACTGAAAATCACCCATGAATATGACCTAAATGGACTTGCCAAGTCCATTTATGCCAAGAGGGATGAGTCACCGGTTTATTAAGCAATGATGCTGTCTTTTTTTTTTTTTAAACTGTAGGATTCTTATACGGGAAATCAGGCCATGATATTGATTTTTTTTCAGCCATATTTATTTTTGTGTATAACCATGGTGTCAGCAACTGCCATTCAGATAAAAGGACAACAATGTGCCCTAATCAAGGTGCTCTGATAAGGCTTTATGCAGGTAAAGCAAGAAAATCCAAACAAAGTTTTATGGGATTTGTGGGTGGTGGTGGATCAGAGCCCAGTAATACATTTATTGAATAAGGGGAAAAAGCTAAGTTAAAAAAACAAAGAACAGTCTGATTTTAGAGCTCTAATTATTAAAATTATTTTAATAGAAACATTAGTGATTCATCAACTCCATATAGACTTCTCCTACTTTTTTTTAAACCCCAAATCAGGATTTTTCCTATAGTAGGACAGACCTTTATAAAGATATTGCAAAGCAACTATGTTGAAAATATAGAATTAGCTAAATCTAATTAGATAGCTACTTTTAATATTATACAAAAATTATAGAATGAGGGGAAAACATTTTATTTTAAAATACCAATATTTTTAAAAATTGAATATTTAGGAAATGGTTGATGCTGATGCTGAAAAGCTACACATAGCACCGTTGACTTCCAGGACACACGATAGACATTATCTGGTGACTGGCTGACATTGACATTGCCTGGAATTCAGGGTAAGCCATAACACATACATATATGTATATATACACACAATGGATCCTACCCCTCTCCACCCCTCCCTTTACTCTTTCATCATCTGTAAATGTTTGAAAATGAAATTTAAAAAAAGAGAGTAAAGGAAAAGAAAGGTAACTGTTTTTCCCTCAACTTGATATCTTTAGTTTAGCAAAATTGCTAAGCTTGTGGGTGATTCGTGCAGACCGTGTCTATTGTCTTCCTGCAAGTCAGAGCAAATCACTACCCGGACATGCTTTCTGCGACAGTTCTCCAATTCCAAAGTTATTCCACCCTCTTTCCTACCACTCTGACCTAATTATTAATTTCAGACGATCTAAAATAAGGTTTAAGAGAGTGAGTTAAAATAATCCATGCTCAAGTGTGAATGATGAGGGCTCACTAAAATCTTCCAGTGACATCTTGTTGTTGATTTAGTAATAAAATTTTTAACCCTAGCTGTCAAGGCCCTATGTCATATATTCCTGCTGATTTTGTTATGTCACCTGACTTTCTCTCTTTTTCAAGATGCTTTAGCCACTTTGGTCTTCTCCTGGTGCCCTGCAGTGCTAATTCCTCCTGCCCCTGGGGTGCCCTTTCAGTTTCCTCTGGCTTGAGTGCTTTCTCCTGACCTGCCAGATCTTTCCTACACCAGCCCTTTCTCTTCATTCACATTTTATTTCAAATGTTGCTTCCTCGGAGAGCCCTTCCTTGATTCTTGTATTTAGAGCAGACCCGGTAATAACTGTAGACCCTCTCTCTCTTTTATTTATTTATTTTATAGCAGTTATCACTACTAGGATTATGTCACTGATTTATCACTCCGTTCCTTGTTTATATCTGTCGGCCTCATCAACATGTAAGCAGAACGAGAGCAGAGACCTGGTTTGTCTTGCTTGCTGCTGCAACTCCCTTGACTAGAACCATGCCTGGCGTAGAGCAAATACTCAAATATTTATCTAATGAATAAGTGATCATTCCCAAGTGTTTCCTGACATCCTGAAAAGAGAATTTTATCAATTCCGGCAAATGTAATTCAAACATCTTGTCTTAATTGTGGGTACTAAAGAGCAGAATCCTCCCATTTCATTATATTGACCACTGTCTATTTCTACTTGGAGGCTTGTCTTCATGGAGGTTAGTGAACATTGCTGTGTGGAGTAAATATACGTAAGTTACAGTAATATTTAGGTTCCAGGATTATACGGTTAAAAAGATTCCCAAGAAGTAATTTTATCAGCTAGCTGGAGACAAGGTTATGCTGTAAATGGACTTGAGGAAGTACGAGCTAATTGATTTTAAATCCAAATATCTCAGGATCTGCAGTTCTCTTATCTCTACTGTCATCACCTTAGGGCACGCTACCATAGCAATGCTCGCACCAATCTGTATAATATGATGTGGATCCAGAAAGGACCATTCAATTTTTTATGTCCTCTTTCCGATGCATTCTCATACTGCAGCTGGAGTGGTCTTTTCAAAAGGCAAGCCCAATTATGTCATATCCCTCCACCCTTTAAAATTCTTAAATGGCTTTTTATCATTCTTAAGACCAACATCAAAAGCCCTAACAGGACTTGCACAGCCTTTCATGATGTCACTCGAGGCAGAATCAAAATGCCCACAAAATCTTCCATTTACCTCCCACAGAGAGATGGAGGCTGTGTCCCACTTCTTGAATTCGGGCAAACTCTATGACTGCTGTGACCTTTAAAATAAAGTGGAAACGATGCTCTCCCAGTGTCTGTGCCCAGGTCCGTGAACCTGGCAGCCTCTTCCTGTCTGTTGGATCACTCCCTCCGAGAACCCTGGCATTACAAGCGCTGAGACTACTCTGATGGAGGCCATGTGTAGACATTCTGACAAACAATATAAGCTGAGGCAAGGAGCTGGAAGGCCCTGGGGAAACTATTGGTGGAGGCTGGGAGGACAGGGAAAAGGCTATCCTTGAAGACTGGAAGGAAAGTCAAGTCATCCAATGTAGTGGTGGGAAGTTTGACAACACTATGACCTGTAATAACATGGAAAAATAGAAAATATATCTAATATAAATTATATATTTAAATATATATAAACTCATATACCTAATGAGTTTATAGATTTTTAGTAAGATTTCCAGGAAGAAACATGTAGAATGCCAGTTAGTTTTTAAAAACAGTTGCATGTGATAAAGTAGTGTTAAAAAAAAAGGGACTGTCCAGTTTTCAAGCAAAATTGAGAGGAAATATAGAGCTAGGACTCATTGATTTTTAAAAAAAAGATAACAGGGTTTCACAGTCTTAGCCTTTCCAAAGGCAAAAGTTTCCCAAATTAAGAAATTGACTGAGGACGAGGATCATCTCAGGCGTGTAGTTGTAAGACCCTTTTTTATGACTTTAGGAGGATTTGAGTGTGTGCCCCAAAAACTTATAAAGAGATGAAAGGACTTCTAACAACCCGAAGAGAGCGATCCCATAGCACCGTGACTCTGAGCCCAGGCCGGAGAAGTGCCTGTCTGGAGGAAAACTGTGGATGTTTTAGTCTAACGGGGTGAAGTCTAATAGGATTCATAGGAAACCCACAAAGATTTCAAGAGAAGCGAATTATTGGACTCATTATTGGTGTAGACAAAAATGGGCAGAGGTAGTTCAGAATGAGAAGCTTTAAAGCCTCCAAGCTTCTATGGGCAGGGAACAGACTGAAAAAATTAATCAGTTGCAAATGACATCTTATGGGCTATAGACCAAGTCTGGTCCCCTATTCCTGCCCCCTGCCCCAGATTCATATGTCGAAGCCCTAAGTAATCCCCAGTGTGATGGTATTTGGAGATGGGGCCTTTGGGAGGCCATCTGCAGGACAGGAAGAAAGTTCTCACCAAAACCTGATAATGCTGGCACCCTGATCTCAGACTTTCCAGCCTCTAGAAGCGGGAAGAATAAATATCTGTTGTTTGAGCCACCCAGTCTATGGTATTTTGTTACGGCACCCTGAGCTGACTAAGACATTAAGAAAACAGGATAGATGACTCAGAAGATGCAACCAAGAGTTTGGAAGGAGGAGATAAGAGCTGCAGAGAGTCATCCCTGGGCAACAGGACCAGGCCCCCCAGTCAAGGAACCGGCAACATGTGGACTTCAGAATTGCTATGGACTAGTGATGACTCCATGCCCCTCCTTCCTCCACTCCTGCATGAGAGTGCTCATTGCATGGATCTCATCTCCGTATCATCAGTATATGCTGGTGTGTGTGGAGCAGATGCCTTTTCATTTTGTCTTCATATTGAGAAAAGTAACCTAGAGAACTGAACCAAAGGATCCTCAGCAACACCTGAACCTTATTTCAGTGATAAGAACCTGCACCTCAAACTTGGACTTCATGCCATAAGGAGATGAGATTTCTGGAGGGCTTTAGAAGGAGTCTATTTTGCCTTACAGAAGAGTCTAAATAATTTGTGTCCAGAGGATGAGCTGTGGCTGACTAAAGATGTCCACAAAGTATTTGAAATCATTCCTATTGAGAGGTGACATCTCTGTCATTTTCTTTGATGGGGGTGGTGGTGGTGGTGATATCTCTGTGACTGTTCCAACCAATAGAAGATGGTGGAAGGGATGCTCTGCTGGTCTTTGGGCCCAGGTCTTAAGACTTCCCATCTCGTGGACGCTATCCCTGGGGGCCATGAATGGCGAAGTAAGAAGTCTTAAAGCTGCAGTGCTGGAGGTGCCCCTTACAGGTATTTTGTTCAAGAATCTCAGCTGAGCCCACACTTCTAGCCACTGAAGCCAAGGTGCCAGGTGTGTGAATAACGCTATCCTGGACCCCCTAGACCAGCTCAATCTCCAGCTGAACGTGGAAGCCTATCTAAATTCTTGACCCATAAGATCTTGGGTATAATAAAGTGGTTGTTTCTAAGCTGCTATGCTATGTATTGAGGTAATATGTTATGTAGCAATTGAAATAGTTACGTATGCCTCAATCCTCTGACCTCACTTTGTATCATGACCCTGAGCTCCGTGTTCCCCAGCCACCCCACTTTTTCAGTTCTCTGAATAGTTACATGTGTCCTCCCTCACCCTTCTTGATCTCTCAGCTCTTAGTTTATGAGGATTTTCTCAGAGAAGTTCTCCCTGACCCTCTAGATTGGTTCCATCGGTACAGCGGACTCTCCCACAAAAACTGTTTCTTTCAGGGCAGTTATCTCAGAGTGTTTCATTAATGCCAGTCTCCACTTCTAGACTCTAAACGCTATGTTTAGAAAGCGACCCTTTGATCATCACTGATTTCCCCGAGTCCAGCGGTGTGACTGGATGTAGTGCTGAGTAAATATTTGTTAAGTAGATGAACGAAACATTTGATGCAGCCGATAAGGGCTCCCTTCTTACCATAGCCATTAATAACTGTGCCACTTTTCTTCCCTCTCACATACTGTGAACAAATTTGATTCAAAGCCATTGTAACTGGGGAAGGACAGTGTGACTTAATATTGGGTCACTACTGCCTCACCACTGTGAAGGCTGCTCAGCATAGCTGAACCTCTGCAGTTCCTTTTGGAAGCCCCGGACAGGGGAGGAAGCGGAAGGTTGCTTCTAGGCATGCGCAGCACATGCGCGGCACAGGACTACGGAGAGAAAAAGCCAGTCAGTGCCTGCTCACATTTATGTCTTTGGTGGCAATCAACGGGCTTTCCTCGGAATCTAAACAAAGTTGTGGGTGCTCCAGTTATCTACATTATTCCCAAGTTTAAGTTCAGAAATAATTCTTACCAGATTGTGAGCTCTTTTCTACTCTACCCCAGAAACCAAACCTGTGCGCGGAGGAACACGTGCGTGCGCGAGCGCGCACGTCTAGGTAAGAGGCCCTACCACTCCATAACCACTGCTCCCAGATTTGTTTTGATACTGAATTTGCTTCCTCCTGTTTTAAAAAATGCATTTCCCCGCTAATTTACCCCTATGGATGTGGAAAGTAGAAGATCCATTGGAAATAATGTTTCTTAAAAATTTTCGGTTGTGTCTCTAAGTCTTTATCATTTTTGGCTGTAAGTGAAATAAGCCTACATTGCTATAAATGTCCTTATAATTTGCATTTCATAATTTAAAAAGTATTTTCCTTTGCCTTGTTAGATTGCTTTTAACTCCGGTCTCCAAGTGGGTCTGTGTGCGATCATTAACTGGGTTTAGTAGGGCTCCAGTCAGAGAAACAAGGATCTCCATTTGCCCGTAATATTCTTGCTCTTTTTGAAACACTCCCACATGGGCAGGGCTATAGTGTAGACAGACATGTTCCACATCCTCTTAGTGAGTTCACACACTCTGAGACTCTGCCCATTTCCATTTCTCTCATTCGTCCTCCCTAAGTGCATAATACTGCACTTGTCCCTTTGAACATGTAACAGATTAAAGAGCTGGTCAGGAGGCAGATGTAGGAACACCTTTGATCTCTCATCCTTGGGGGTTAAGGGAGGGCAGACACCTGGCGGCTGCGGAGCTGGAAACAAAACACAGGCCCGGACTGGAATTACCTTAAAGGGAGCCGCAGCGCCAGCCAAAGAGGCAGCTGGATGCGCTGAATGGGCACGGAGGGAGGAGAGCCCACGGTTGCGCAGAGGGCGAGACACAGAGTCCCAATAATGTGACTCCGGCTAGCAAGGGGTTGGTTAGAATAACCGTTTCTTAAGCGCAGGACTGGGAAGATCAGGGAGCTGTATTGAAAAAAAAAAATGAACTAATTCTTTTGCAAATAATATTGCAAAACGGTCAGCTGTGGACAAATGCCGAAAGGCAATTTGGATGGCAATTCAGGAGGCTTTTAAAGAAAGGATATATAAACGTTTTTTTTTCTTTTTCTTAGAACTGTTTTTATTGAGGGTTTCACCTTTGCAGCAGGATGTTGTAAACTTCCTTAGCCAAAACGAAACCTGGGCTGGTTCCTAGGAGATTTGGTGAAACTGCATTGCCCCCTGGCGTTTGCGCGCCATTGTTGCGCCATCGCATAGAAAGCCCAGAGAATGCCGGTCAAGCTGTGGCAGGATGCAGCTTCCAGTCCTATCTGGGCTCGGAGAATATCGTTTTAACCCTCAAATGTAGACATGGTTTGACAAGACGTGGAATGAACCCTTGAAATTAAGACTCTTTCCTTCTCCACCCTCAGTGGAATCTCCTGAGATTTTCAGTAGCTCTTAAAAGAAATTGATCCAATAGGAATCTGCCAATTTTTAGTGTACAAATGATCACGTGAGTGGCTGCTGTACACCTACCCATTTTTCAGAACCGACTCAAATATTTCCTGTGCTATGAAACTTTTCCTGACTTTTCCTTGGCATATCGTACACACCTGAATTGTCGTGCCTCTCTGCCTTCATGCTTATCTCTTTGATGGAGACTTGAAAGTGAGATTTATACCTGACTTATCTTTGTATCCACTATGACTAACGCGGTGCAGATAGTGTGTGTCCAATAAAAATGTGTTGCTTGCATATAACAGTGCTGTTCACAAAAGGATCAAATACACTTCCAAATCAACAGCAACTGAAGGTCAGTGTGGTAACAGAACCCAAGGCAAGAGAACATGGTCCCTAGCTGGGACTTAGAGTGTCCTAAGCCCCTGAAACTGTGAAGACACCATGTCCAACTATGGGGGAGAGTGGTAAGAATAACCTAAAACTAGGATTATCTAGTTCTAGTAATCTAGAAAACTATTCAAACTTTGACTTCCATTTTTTCACCAAATGAAGCTCTACCCTAGAGAAATCATGAGTATATCCATTATCACCACTGTACTTACACATTTCTTTAGGGTGGCTATTTCTAGGAGTAAGTGTAAAGTTTCTGAGTGATGTGATTGATGATATTGTGGCATGTTGGCTGAGGCCATCAACCCTGGCATGATGGCTTAGGCCATCAAGTGACACTAAGTGGGAAACATTGGGGTCTGGGGCAGGTTATGTGTATTGATTGAGGGAGGGGCAGACTGTCAAGGAGCTGACAGTGTGAGTCAAGTGTCGGGCTCCCCTATGGATAATGTGCACAGTGTTATTCTGCTTTAGGCATTCTCTCACGGCAGGAGAGATGGCCAGATCTGAAGAATCTATTGCATTAAGATGTGTCAGGAAGTTGATATTATTAGCAATTTTTAGGTTATGATGTTGTCACATTAATACTATAAATAAGAACTTCAAGCCATTTGTTATACTTTTGTTCAGGTAAAATAAAGCTTTTCGAGGAAGAAGGCTAGCACAGTAGAGCTTGGTTGTTAAGAGCTTGAAATTCGGAGTCAAGTTGAATAGGTACAAATATCGACTGTGCCACTGACCAGCCGCTTGACCTTGGAAAACTTACTAAACTTTGCTGTGTCTTTGTTTCCTCAATGGTCAAAATGAGGATGCCATTAATAGTATGTACTGTCTGGTACCTGGTAGAGTGTGTTTGTCGATGAGGAGAACCATATGAGTTTCCCACTATGGTAGAGGAGGGGAGATTAAAAGATTCTGCACTGTTGAAAAAGCCAGGCTTCTGGTCAAGTCTATTCTATGAGGCATTATTAAAAACCTCCATATACAAAGGAATGTTCTAGGTAGTGGGACTTCGCCAGTGTTGGTCTTGTCTCTGAGGCTGGCCTCAGTGCAAACCTGGAATTAAGCATATCTCTGACACTTTGGACGGTATGTTGGGACCTGAAAGGGTCCATCTTTGTCCTGTTCCAGTTGGAGAACTCTATCCTCAGGGCTAGCCCAGAGCCCAAATGGCCACCAGCAATGGGTGATCAAGGGCACTCTTCTTTGGCCCGGGTTCCTTTTGAAGGTGTAGAACTATTTTGAGCTGACAGCATTTGAAAATAGGCTTTCCCCCCCGAACTCCCTTATCTGCCTAAAAGCAGAGACTCCCCAAAGAACTTAATGGTTGTAAATCCATTCCCCAGGAGTTTCTGCAACCAGAGAAGATTGGCTCTTGTCACTAGAGAGGAGAAATGTCACCATATTTAAGCAGACATTATTACAAAACTATCACATACCTCATCTAGTCTCATAAAAGCCTGTTTATCTTAATTAAGTCATTTGTGGGGGTGCCTGTGTGGCTCAGTCAGTCGGTTAAGCATCGGACTCTTGATTTGGCTCAGGTCATGATCTCAGAGTTGTGAGATGGAGCCCTGAGTCGGCTCTGTGCTGGGCATGGAGCCTGCTTAAGATTCTCTCTCTCCCTCTGCCCTCCCCACTTTGTGTGCACATGTGAGTGTGTGATCTCTCTCTCCTTCTCTCTCTTAAAAAAAAGTCATTTAGTAAGAGCCTCTCCCTCCCCTTCCCCTATTAAGATGGCACATAAACCTCAAATTTTAACTGCCTCCTTGAGCCATATTTTTCTGTAAACTCTTATACGTATGTGAATAAAAATCTGTCTTTTCTCTTGCTCATCTGTCTTTTGTAAATTTAATTTGCAGGCCTCAATTAAGAAACACAAGGGTAGGGAAAAAGTTCTTCCTCCCCAACGCATTCCAATATGGCTTTGGCCAAATGCTGGACTCTACTCTGCTAAATCTCTATTCAGGTCTTCAGAACTAGCTTGGCGCCTTGTAACAGGATATCTTCAGTTTTAGGGAGTTGAGGTAAATTGAAGTCTGCCATAAACCATAAATCAGAAATAGAATGCCCCATGTAATATCTGATGTGTTCATATTTGTACAGCGTCTTTGAACAATAGCTCAAATACAGGTGCTAGGTAAGTATTTGCTAAGTAGATGTATTCACTGTCTTGCACAACCCCAATCTTTAAGACAAAACAAAATTTTATATATATATATTTTTTATTTCATGCTGCATCTTTGTAATCTTATGTATATGATGATGTAAGAAGTAAATACTACTAAGAAAGCTAAAACTTTTTATTGTTGGAATAAGATCATCGGAGCGAGATCATTTTAACCAACGTCTGCCCTTTGAAGTGTAACCAGGAATGGCATTTTTAAACGAGTGCGAGGCATATTTAGACTTACACAAAGTGGAACGGGTGGATGACTAGAAAGATAAATGGTGGTAATAACCACTGACAATGGTACAAAATTATGCATCCTTTGGGAGCCCAGAAATATATATTCCTTTTCAAGAGGAGATGAGACTTAGAAAATTGGGCACTCTAATGTGATTTTCGAAAGGCCTGCAATCGTCAACGAGCTAAGTGAAGCCGGCGGAGCGCACTCTGGCCTGGGAATTCCTCTGCATTCCAAGCAAACCTGGCAACCGATACCTTCCTGGACAGCTGTTTCTCCCATTTATTTCCCAAATCCTTTTTTGCTAGTTGTTAGCTAAATCTTTATGTGAGTGCTCTATCCACCCTGCAGAAACAAATTCGTCTCAGAGGTTTTCCTTTTCATTTGGCAAATGATTTTCAAAAACGTTGATTGTCATTCGTTAAGCCCAAAACAAAAATGCGAGGGTATATTTTCTACAAATGCAATCAAGCCTAACATCATCTTACGTTTCTGAGAAATTTCTAAGTAATTTCTATTTCAGTGTCTCTAAACATAAGTAACAATTCTGCTTATCCATGCTTGTATGAACCATATCCCGAAATTAATATTTGACACCTATCAGGTAAGTGAAATGGTCGATATTTGGTTGATAAATCATCTAATGTTAACTTTTCCATTACTAAGCACATGGAAATCAAATTCCATCTATTAGTTTTATTTTAGTTTACTTTATTAAGAATAGCTTTGGGGGCCTGGGTGGCACAGCGGTTAAGCGCCTGCCTTCGGCTCAGGGCGTGATCCTGGCGTTCTGGGATCGAGCCCCACATCAGGCTCCTCCGCTGTGAGCCTGCTTCTTCCTCTCCCACTCCCCCTGCTTGTGTTCCCTCTCTCGCTGGCTGTCTCTGTCTCTGTCTCTGTCGAATAAATAAATAAAATCTTAAAAAAAAAATAGCTTTGGATGGTGACAGATGTTAACTAGACTTATTGTGGTGATCATTTTGCATTATATATAAATATTGAATCATTTCAATGTATACCTGAAACTAATATAATGTCATATGTCAATTTTACTTAAAGAAAAAAGATAAAGAACATTTGAATAGGTCAAGCTGCTTGAACCTTGGTTGAAGCCATTTAATAGCCTTCTATTGCAAAGTTTTCAAAACCTTTCATGTGGCATTCTCGGTTACCTGGACCCTTATTACTTCTTGTTTTGTGTTACTCTCACGCCCTCGGCCTCGCTTTCCCTCTCCCTCCCGCCAATCGCTGGATGGAAACCACACTACCTTCTTTCAGTTAACTTTTCCTTCTCATTCGTTCCTCTGGTCTTTGTGCTTTGCCATTCCCTCACCAGGAATTAAAGAAAGATTTCCTTGAGGAAAGGGCAGTGAATTTTCCCTGCTCACCTACTGCATGGTTTCCCTAGGATCCTCACACCCTTATCTCTCTCTTTATTGCACTTGTACCCATGATAAACAATTACGTGTGTAAGTGTTCAAGAGTAGTCTCAGTTCTCTGCTCCTTGAAGTCAGGGCAGAGCCTGGGTCAGTGTCAGTGCTGTGTCCTCAGGGGCCGGGCCAATGCTTGGCATACAGTAGATACTCAATAAATGCTTTGCTAAATAAGGAAAGGGATTCTTGATTCTCTTCACTCTTAAATTGGCAGTTCATGATTTCCTGCTTCGTGACTGTACTTGAGCAGAAATGATAACCATGTTTTGGAAGTTGATTATTTAAGTCTGAGATAGAGCCAGTTATTTTTATAAAGGTAGAAAACAGATTTTGAACTTGAACTTCCCAGGAGCTAACTTTCTAAACAATTATTTTCTCCCACACATACTCATGCATGACTGATGGGAGTATTATCTGTAGGAAATTCTAAGCAGATACACTCCTTTCCATTTTAATTTTATCGATTTTTTATATCTATTTATTTTTTTTAAAGATTTTATTTCTGCGTTATCTCTACACCCGCCGTGGGGCTCGAACTCACAACCCTGAGATCAAGAGTGGCATGCTCCACCGGCTGAGCCAGCCAGGTGCTCCACCACTTTCCATTTAAAAAAATATATATATATATTTTTAATTTTTAAAAGATTTTATTTATTTGAGAGAGAGAGTGAGGGAGCACACAAGAGTACAAGAGCAGTGGGAGGGAGAAGCAGACTCGGTGGGGAGGCCAACTTGGGCTCCATCCCAGGCTGCTGGGGTTATGACCTGAGCCTATGGCAGACACTTAACTGACTGAGCCACCAAGGCACCCTATTAAAAATCTATTTTTTAATAAAGATTTTATTTATTGCGGTGCCTCGGTGGCTCAGTCAGTTAGGCGTCTGCCTTCGGCTCAGGTCATGATCCCAAGGTTCTGGGATCGAGCCTCGTGTCGGGCTCTCTGCTCAGAGGGGAGTTTGCTTCTCCCTCTGCCTGCCATTCCCCCTGCTTGTACTCTCTGTCAAATAAATAAATAAAATTGAAAAAAAAGATTTTATTTATTTATTGGAGAGAGAGAGAGCACAAGAGGGGGAGGGGCAGAGGAAGAGGGAGAAGCAGACTCCTCACTAAGCGGGGACCCCAACACGGGGCTGGATCCCAGGACCCTGGAATCATGACCCGAACTAAAGGCAGCCACTTAACTGACTGAGCCACCCAGATGTCCCTTTAAAAATCTATTTTAAAGAAATAATCATAGATGATTTTACCCTTGTCCTTATTGAGTCTAATCCCAACAGAGCAACATGAATAATTCTTTAAAACCAAGATCATGTAACCCATTCACTAAAACCCAGAAATGGCTCTTATTTCATTTAGAGGAGAAGCCAAATCCTTTCAATTGCCAATAGGTCCTGTATAATTCCTGTTATTTATGAATTTCATGCTATTTTTTTCTTCAGAATTTTCTACAATGAGACACATTTTTGTTCAGGAAAAATTAAAGCATTTAGAACAGTGACATTCAGAAAGGACCTTTGGAAAGTTAACATTCCATTTTTTTTCCCCATTAAAAGTCAGTTATAAAGATTCCAGATTTTTTCAGAAGATTTTTTTTTTAAGGTTTTATTTATTTATTTGACAGAGAGAGGGAGAGAGAGAGAGAACAAGCAGGGGGATGGCAGGCAGAGGGAGAAACAGACTCCTGCTGAGCAGGGAGCCAGATGTGGGGCTCGATCTCAGGACCCTGAGATCATGACCTGGGCCAAAGACAGACACTTAACCGACCGAGCCACCTAGGTACCCTGGAAGATTTTGTTTTTAAATGGGAAACATGGTCACTACTCTTTAGTTACTCAATTGCTGATTGGAGAAACACACATACCAGAAAGAATTTGACATTTCTTCTTCATTTCTCTTCCTTAAATGTTAATGAGAACTAGGAAGTGTTTAAGACTTTTAGAGACCACTTGCTACTAAGTTCTAGTTCTTATTGGGTCCTCTTTTAATGTCATTGTGTTCTCTCTTGTTCTTGGCTCGATTTCAGCTGCTTATGGACGGTGTGGCAAGCACATCTCCTACATCAGGGCACGTTAAGTGCAGAGAAGCTGGGAAGAACTTCCTCCAAGCCCATTCCTTTTCCTGTAGTTCTCCTCACACCCGTTCTCCTCTCCCTACCCCCAGTGCCATGCCTGGCAAGCCCTTCTCTCGTCTGGACCCTCCCTGGTGTATTCTAACTGGCCTTTCTGTCTTCAGTCTTTTCCCTCTTTTATTCGTTCTCCATAAATGTGACTTCCTCACCTAAAAACAGTTAACAGGGCTCTGTTGCCCAAAGGATCAAGTTCAAGGCCCCTCTCAGTGTAGATCCAGCCTCTTCTTCCATCACTTTCTCCATGTACCCTAGTCTTTGGCTTCACTCTTTCCTTCACACACCATAGACTTCTGTGCTTCCACTCCTCTGTATGTGCTACCTTCTTGCCTGGAAATTGTTTTCCATGTGAACAATTTCTTGCCACTTTCTGGAATCAACTCACTGCCTTTCACAGTGGACCCTTCCCAGTCCTCTTCAGGCACAAATCTATTCCTCTCTGGCCTTCCTTTAACATTCTGTGTGTCTCTGTTATGGCCCTTAGTCCACAGTATTTTCATTCTTTGCTTTCGTTGCACTTAGTGGCCTCTGCGTTCCATCAGAGCATGGTTCCCATTGGTTATCTTACACTGTTGCTCTTTAGAAGTGCTAATGGGTAGAACATGCCTGTTGATAGGATACTCATAAATAGCCATTCTGGTAAAATACTACTGTGGTTAGTATGTGAATTATGATGAAGAGGAGGATGACTGTTACAATAAAAGCTGCTGCTCTTCCCCCCTCCGCCATCATCACTTCCACCATCACCACCTCTACCACATCCACCTCCATCCGTGAGCACCGCTTCCACTCCCGCTCCCACCGTCACCATCTCTGCCATCACTACCCCCACCGTCCCTGTCTCCACCACCATTTCTTCACTGTCACCCCCATTCCCTCCACCTCTCCCACCTCCACTAACTTCCATCACTTTTTATCATTTCTACCAACTCCACCACTATCACCATCGCCCCCCATTGGCTTTATTGAGCAACCGCCAAATACCACGCACTGGGCTGACTTGTATGTGTCATCTCATTTCATCTCCTCAGTCTGAACAAAGATGAGTGCTGTGTTCTGAATGTTTGTGTCCCCCTAAAATTTACATGTTGGAATCCTAACACGCAGTGTGATAGTCTTAGGAGATGAGGCCTTTAGGAGGTGATTAGGTAGTGAAGGTGAAGCCCTCATGAACAGGGTTAGTGCCTTCTAAAAGTGGCCAGAAGGAGCTCCCGTGGCCCCTCTGCCAGGTGAGGTCATGTGGGAGGCTGAACCAGGAAGTGGGGCCTCACCAGACAGAACCTGACCATACAGGCACTCTGATCTTGGACCTGCAGCCCCTAGAACTCTAAGAAACAAATTTCTGTTGCTCACAGCCTACTCAGTCTGTGGTATTTTGTTGTAACAGCCTGAATGGACTGAGACAATGAGAACACTGAAGCCCAGAGAGATTAGGAACATTCTGTGGTAACACAGTTCCAGAAGGAAGAGTTTGGGGTTCTCTGACTTGAGTCAGTCCTTCATCTCCGGGCAAAATGTCTCTTACCTTCCGAATTCCTTGGGGACCAAAGGCTATGCATTTGACTTCCTTTCATTCTTCTTTTTTTAACTTCCTTTCCTTTTTACTTCTTTCCTTTTTAACTTCTTTCAGTCCTTTTCACATGGTGAAAATATAATAAATGTTCAAATTCAATACTGGTTGCAAAAGTTGGTAGTCTACTTAACATCTTGCTTGCTTACTGAGTGTGCATGGGTTTTAATGAAAAAGACCTATCATACCATGAGTAATTGGTTTTGATAGTTCGCACAAAGTTTCCATTTCAAACCCAGGAACCTGGTTTTAGTCCATGTTCCTCCTCATACTGAATTCAAGACATGGAATTTTTGGTTTAAGCTAGCAAGGCAAGGGAAAGGGTAATCCCAGTTCCCACTGGAGACGCCTATGTCTACGTCTGAAAATGTGATTACAAAAGAGGACTATGGGGGGGGGGTCAAAGGGAAGGAAGGAGCTGATAGGAAAAAAATGAGTCCTGTACATGTCACCTAATGCTCAAGAAATTGGACAAATTTATGCAAAAGGAGTCTTACATGCTTTTGTTTTCACTTCCATATCTTGTGAGAAAATCTGTTGCAATGGGCAGACAGTTTTACGTTGGGAAGGCCAATTTGCAGGGGCTGGGTCAGAATACCAGCATTTCAATGGGAACTTGGGTGAATAAATCATATCTTCCCTGCTACTAATAAGATCTTGCAGTTACCTGCCCATTCCCAGCTCCTTTGGCCTCACTCCACCATTTACTGGCTAACAGCAGTAAATGATGCCTATGCAGAGGTGTGCTGGTAAAATTTAATAGTCGGTTCTTTGATTGAAGGGAGAGAGCGCTTCTAATTTATCATACTTGCTGATTTCCACAGTGTAAATTCTACCACATGGCTATTTGGAAGCTACCAACTTGACATCAACTCACTTGAAATTTTCACAGTTGGCTCTCATGAACCAGTATGAGTTCCAGTATGCACCAGTATGCACCATGGGTCTTATGGGATCCCTTTCTGCTCTAAGCCACTCCCTCCTTCCGTATCTCCGTCTCCAGGAAACTGACTTTTCCATGTTAATCCCATTGCCCTCAAGCCCTTGCCAATTTGAAGCCACTTCTCCTTACCCTTTCACGAGAAGAGATGCTAAAGTCAGCATACACAGAAAAATACATTAACTGATTAGAAAATGTACCACCTTTTTATGGTTTGAACTTCAAGATTCGGCAGGTAGCCAGTGAAGTCTCTTTCCTCTCTGTGTTCTCAATTGTCAGGTTTCTTTCCCTGGATGTGATCAATGTTCTCAGTTTTTTTGTGTATCATCATACTTCCCACTGTCATTTATAGATTATTTTTCTGTTACTACCACCCTATAGACTCTCTTGTTTTGAGGGTAAATAACACCATTTTCTCGGTCTATATCTACTAACTTCCAGGATACTCCTCATCTTCTGTAGTGACTTCAGCCCATGTTTGATTGACCTTTCCATCCCATCCTCTGAGATGTCAACACTCATGTTTATAGCCTCACAAAACTTCCCCAACTTTAGTGATCTTTTCGTCTCTATTCTGGCTCTACTCTACTACTTGCTTTTGTTTGAACATACCCTGGGCTTTCCTTCCAGAACATTTGTTTGATGATTCCTTATGCTTAATCTGTTAATGGATTTATCTCCATATCTCTGCCTCTTAAAGTCCTATAGGCCCAGCTCAAATGACACCTCCACCAAGCTTTCTCTCATTTCCCCTTCTCTTCTAGAAATTCTCAAAGTCTTTGTGTGAATTTACATCTTTTATAAAACAAAGGACATTGTGTTTAATATGATAGTTATTTTTGTGTCTTCCTAACAGACTGAACTTCTTGAGGACTCTTGCTTTTATCCTTGTAGTCCCTACAATATTAAATAATTGCTTTATACATTTGGATAGAATATATTTTAATTTTTTCCTTATAAGAACTAGTAAGGATCTGGAATCAAAACAGGGCAGAATCAATATTACAGTGTCCTGACAGGTTACTACACTACTCAACTTTATTCCCAAATTTATAGGGAACCGAATAGGATTTTTCCCTCCTCCACCTGTCTTAGAGATTGTTCTTTTTCTACATACATAGACAACAAGAGTCCAGTAAAGGAAAACGTAAGCACTTATTTCTGCTGTACATCACAGTGTGTAGGATATTTGCATGACACGTGCATGTGTGGGATGTGTCCTCTGTTTCTGCGTGTTGGGGGCAATCCCTAGCTTACAGTGGATCATCGGTGAACAAGAACAGCTATCATCATCACTGGTGCTTGTGCTTAAATTGTGACTATTGTGTTCTTGATCAGCAAGGCCCCCATGTCTTTGCAGTGAATGTCATTTTCTCTTTGGTGGATTTTCACCTTTTCACAGAAGCTCTGTTATCCCCATTCCCCTATATTTATTCCTTAATTCTGTACCAGTTGGCCTTCCCAACTTAAAAAAAGAGTGAGGTCTCTGTAATCATAAACGTGCCTGTGTGACAACCTTATCATTCTTTTTGTTATGAGAATTAATATCAACTTTTACTTTCAGAAAAACACAGCTCGGGATTGAGACATTTGACACATGGAGTCTCACCGGGAAGAACCGACTATAAACCACCAGGAAAGAGCACGTGATCACCATCTACAATTTTTATCATTCCCCACAGCTCAGTCACCCCTGTGCTCAGTCCCTTACTGATCACTTAAGACACATGGGCAGTGGGCATTATAGAGTATATGGGGGACTTGCTGCAGTCTGTGAGCTCAATGCTGGTCTGCCTAAGAAAGCCAACTTCAGGACATGAGGCATCATTATAGTTTTCTGACTTCTATTAGGGATCTAATAAATAGTTATTAGCTCTCTGTTAGATCCCAAGAGAAGAGCATACACTGTGAACTATTTTCCAAGAGAAGAGCACAGCAGTTCCTCACGAGACATCTTGGTTGAGGCTGTGTGATATCTGTGGCTTCCCTATCTCTAGTTGATGGTGAAATATTCATGTTCTCAAGTAGAGGCATGCCATTGCATGACAGGACAGACGGGCTGGAGATCCCCATTTGTTATCTCTATATGATCGTGACAGCTGAACTGGGAGCAAAATAAAATCAAAATATCACTTCAAATTGCTTAGGGTTAAATGAAGGAAACCACAAGATGACCAGCTATAACCTCTGTCTTCAAGACCTATCTATGATTCAGAAAGGATGGCGGTGATGTCACAGGCTTGAGGGCAGAAGAAAGCTGTACAGGTTGGTACAGTGATCACAGAGTCTAATTTTTCTGAGACAAGTCCTGATTTTAAATATTCTAATCAGCTGTCAGAGGTGTTCTGTTCTTTCATCCTCAAAGCTTAGTCATTGAAAATCCAGGAGAAAAAATTTTTGTTTACCCATGGTCATTTTCTCCACAAAGAAATGTTACCATTCACACACTTGGGCCTGGGAAGAATGGAGAAGGTCTTTGTTGAACCGATGCTACCGGTTCTGGTTTCCATAACCCTGCTGTAAGATGAGCAGAGCAAACGAAGATGACCTAGTCCCAATGGGATGAGACAAGACTGGAATCACAGGGGATCTGGTGAGACCTAAGAACCTAAGAAAGTGGGGGTTTAGCTGTCTTGGTGAAAGAAGAGAGGATGATTTCAACTCTGTTTACAGGTGCAAGCATTCTTAACATAAAATGGAGGCTCCTCAGGATTCAATGTAACCTCCATTTCCAGCAGGAGCGTGGGAGCTAGGAATTGGCATTTCACTAGAGAAGTTTCAAGAGGTTTAAGCGGACTTGAAAACAACACTCTCTTCTCATATTCTTAGTTGGTTTCTTAGGATCAGAGATGATGTCCTAGAGGGATTAATCAAAGGGCATTTCTCAAATTGATTTGTGACCAGGAGTTTCAATAGGAAAGAATTTCTCTTGCCAGGATCTTCAGAGAGAAAACTGTGTTTCCAGTTCCACAGACTGACACATACTCACTGTGTGATGCTAATAAAAAGGGGAGGCATTTTAAAATTCAAGGTTATTTTTTATAACCATCTTTTTCAAAGAACTCTGACCTCTAGTTATTTTACATGATAGAAGATAATGACTAAATGAGATGCTTACTTGCCTCCCCTGACGATGGCATATAAGCTATTTACATGAGTTGATACTGCTGGATAAATTGCAGATTCCTTTGCTTGGGTCCATTTTTATATCCTTCCCGCCTCAAAAAGCCAATATGTTCTGACTAGGAGACCATGATTTTTGGAAAAGCTCTGGATTTAAAGCCCAAGCCTGGCTGACCAATGTTTAGATACATAGTAAAGGAAATAGATGAGAAGAAGTTCGGCCCAATCATCTCCAGGTTTCTGATTTTTAAGAAGATGTTATTAATTTATGAGTCAGAGGGCCTGGATTTGAATCCTGATTCTTCTCTCACAAGGTGTTTGACTACTGTTAAGTTATGTCATCTTTGTTGTCTTATCTGTAATGAGGCAGCTTCTCCAGAGGAACTCAAAAGTCCCTTTCAACTGTGGAATTTGGATTCTCTGGGGACTGGCATGATGTTGAAACACAGGACTTCTTACTGGGTTCTAGGAAAAGCTTTCCTAACATGGAACTCCTAGGTGCATTCTCCACTCAGCATTATTTGACTGAAGAGTAGTGTCCAAACCCCTGACAAAAAATACATTGGACATATATTTCTTATTGAGTGTTCCAACTGATAAAATACAGAGAAGATGCTGATGTTAGCTGAAGTCAGACGAGAAAAGGCCAAATATATAGAAAACCTCAAGAGATCAATTTAATTTCTCTCCATAATAAACAACTCAAGCTAAAAATATCAACAGTCTATAAACAAGAACTGCTCTGATACAACCCTATAAAAAGAAATAGCTTTATTGAAACTTAGCCTGAAGTTTTATGGAGGAAAGGTTACCCTAGAAAGCCTCCAAATTTGTTAAGAGAGAAGCATTTTTTTTTCCATCTCTATTTAGGATGATAAATGATGTATTTCACTTCTAGAGGCCCAAGTAAAAGCGAAGGATGAAATAAAAAGTGCTTAAGTGGCTAGAAATAAACATAGTTGCAGCTTTGCCCATATGAGGAATGTATAGCAATAATGCGGATCAGACAAAGGATTATCATCACAGAGAGGAAATGAGGCATGAAGCAAATAATTAAGCAGTATTAAATCGTCTCCGGGAACACTTGTGAGAGTATAAAAGGCAAACAGTGTCAGCCATAGCGTCGAGAAGTGATAAGAAAAAGTGAATGAAATAAACTCAGTATCTGGGAGGGAGCATGGTATTGTGGTTTCTTCCTAGGTGTGTGTTCTTTGGCAATTTATTTGTTCTCCAAGTTTCTTAATTTTTTCCTCTGTAAAACGGAGCAAGTTAGTATCTCCGTCACTGGAGGGACACAATGGTTAAATAAGGTAACAAATGTGAGGCACAGAGGGATGTTTCTGAAACATAAAAGGGGTTAACAATCGGTGCTTATGGTTAGTTAAGGTGATGTTTGATCCAGCTGGTCAAACAACGGTATTCTATCATTGACATGAAAGCTGTTCTCCAGGACCTGTGACAGCTCGTAAAATACCCTATATAAACAGTATGACTGAGTAAGGAGTTTTTATTTAAGCCATAATTTTCTTGAAAGTTGGAATCCTCCACTTTGCATGAATCCTTTTCTCATTCTCATTCATACAGGAAAAGTAATCTACCCAAGAGTCTATGATCTGCTGGAGCAACTAATTGTCCATCAGAAGCTGAAGCAGGAAAGACAATGGGTGGGGGGAAGGGCAGTTGTAGGCCTTCTCTGAGAGATACTAGGCAGAACCTGGGGAAGGGGGTCTTTCTCTTTAGCAGAAAAGTTGCTGAGATTCTGATGGAGCAGGATGAGAAAATCAGAGGAATTGCGTAGAAAACCATGATTTCTGATAAAATCATTCACTTAAACTACACCCATATGGACAAGGGCATTATTAGCTGGCAACATTGCAACGAAAATAGTAAGAAGAGGCAGCATAGTCTGCTAGCTTATCTGATAAAGTCAAGCAGCAATTTAGAAGCCCGAGTTGAACCCATTCATGCCCAGCACACCTTCAGCAGGCCCCCACTTTGCCCTTGGTTGTGTATATATGCACACGGTTGACCCTTGAACAACACGGCTATGAACGGTGTGGGTCTACTTATATACAGAGTTTTTACAGTACAGCGTTGTAAATGTGTTTTATGATTTTCTTTTTCTTTCTTTCTTTTTTTTTTTTTTTAAAGATTTTATGTATGTTTTTGAGACAGAGAGAGAGAGCACAGGCGGGGAGGAGGATGAGAGGGAGAGCAAACTCCCTGCTGAGCAGGGAGCCCGATGCGGGACTTGATCCCAGGACCCTGAGATCATGACCTGAGCCGAAGGCAGACGCTTAACCCACTGAGCCACCCAGGTGCCCCCTCCTATGATTTTCTTAATAACATTTTCTTTTCTCTAGCTTGCTTGATTATAAGAATACAGTATATAATAAATATACAAAATATGTATTAATAGATTATGTTATCGGTAAGGCTTCCAATCAACAGTAAGCTATTAGTAGTTAAGTTTTCAGAGAGTCAAAAGTTAGTGGATTTTTGACTGCGCGGGGCTCAGTGCCCCTAGCCCCTACGGTGTTCAAGGGTCAACTGTATATGTCTCCTGAGAAAGATTTAAGGTCCTACCCCTGTGTTCTGTCTCCTCCCAGCACAGTGTTTTTGCAGACTGTAGCACTGAACAAATGTTTACTAAATTAGAAAAGAATCTTTGAAGAAAATTCTTTGTATTATTTTTGTATTATTGTATTATTTGCAAAGCAGGATCAGTGGTTTCCTGCAGAAATTAAGTTAATTTATCCCTGCTTATGTTAAACGCTCCAAATGTTCTCAAATCGCAGACTATAATTGATATCCTGAAACAACAAACCTTTTCATCAGCTGGGTCAACAAAGTTGAAAACCTAGTGGCCAGATAAGCTCTTTTCTCCGTTTGACCTTTAGTAGGTTTCAGAAATGTAATTTTAGGATTTTCCATCAGCCAGGGTCAGGTTGCCCTCATTTTGAAGGTACTCTGAATGTCTGAAAAACAAGCCCTGTCCTTGTGTGTTCCAGAAAACAGGTATCATGTGTCCCTTTTAGTGGGCCTATCATTTTCCTCCGCTAAACATCACCACTAAGAAGAGGGGGTATTCAACCATTTCAATGGGAAGCGGATACATGTTGAGAGTTGCTACCCACCTCAGCAAGCCAAAGCACAGGTGATGGATTTAAAGGTAACACTTTCCTGTGTCTAGAATTTGGACCCACAGAAATACAGCCAGGTCAGTGTGGCATAGTTGTTGTTCAGATGTCTTCCAGATTGTAAGCATTGGAGGACCAGTTCCAAGAGAGATAAAATATATTTTGAGGAAAAAAAAAGAGAGATTTTGTGATTAAAGCAATTTGGAAAATTTTGGATCAATTAGAATCAAAGAGATTCCTTTGGGTTTCTTGGAGGGTTTTCTTGGAGTCTTCGATATGGTAATAAGCACTGATACTTCCTAAGAGGTTTACAACATGTGAGGTATATCCAAATTTTATCTCAAGAGGTGAGCTATATATATTTTTTTTGCTTAAAAAAATTTTTTTTTTCTACAACACCTCGTCAAATTTTGGAATACAGTTAGAGAAATGCAGACAAGCCTCACCCCTGCCTGCTTTTTTGTGAAGTTGCTAAGCATTGTTGAGAATTTCTCAACTCCAGGATTCTTAGTGGTATCTCAAGGGGGAGTCAGGATTTGAATGGGCGATACCAAATAAGGAGAGATTTAAGTGGCCTTGGTTTAGCTCTTGGAAAAATGTTTGGGGATTCCAGATGGCCTTGGGACCTCTGAATGTGTAGCACCATGGCCTGTGAGTGGCCTGGAATGGCCTGCTCTGTGCATTCTCTCTGCTGGTGTGCTGTGAGATGAAGTAAGCTGGTGGCCAGAGGGAGTACAGGCTGGGAGGAGCGCATTAGAGATGAAGGGAGATTTAAGAAGCAATGAGGAAAGGAAGGGATTGATCTTTCGGTTTTCCCATTTTTATCAAGTATTTCTCTTTAAGGAAATTTCCTTATAATGTCGATTCTCTTTTAGTTTTCATTTCTCCCCCCTTTCAAGTTCCCCAATTTATTAGCTTTTCTACTACCACCAACAGAATTGAGCTCTACATCTCATGCCATTAGTCCCTGAGACCAAGACTTATGTTTTAGGTGTATGCGGAGTGGTATTTATTTATTTATTTAAGTTCAGTTCGCCAACATCTTAGCTTCAGATATAGAGTTCAGTAAATTCATCAGTTGTGGAGGGGCTGGCTTTTAATTATGTAAGGAAAAGAAAATATAAATTGGGAACGTGGAGTGATATTGGCACGCCACCCAAAACACCACTCGGTATAGATCTAAGGCACGCATGAGGGTCTGGTTTAGTAGGGACCCTCAAAAGCACCCCCATAAAGACCATTCCTGATAAAGGAAACTCCCTATAATATTTGGGCCAGATGATTCCCATAGTTACTACGCTAATTCGAAAAAAACATGAGTCGGATGAACAAAAATTACTCAGAAAGGTTAAATTAGCCGAAGTATGGCTTTAAGCACATAAGCATTTTTTTAATCTTTAAATTTATTGGCCTATATTTACATTTATTATTGTAACAATTTAACGATAAATACTGGCCTAAAGAATTCCGTAATTCCACCATACCTTGGTATTTTAAAAATAGGTTGAGGAATTTCACATAAGGAATTACAGGAAGAAAATCGTGAAAATGGGACATAATGATAGTCCATATTTTTCTATGTATTTGCTCAAGTCAAGGTTTTTTGTTTTTTGTTTTTTAGTTCATCTTAATGTATGAGGAACTATCCTTAGGAGAACTCTGAAAAATTTACTAATCATTTTAACATGTCATCAAAACAATACCAAAAGAAACAAATTCCTGGCTCTTTGTAATCTGCCTCTGGTAATGTAATTCAGCTCGAGATCAAAGGTTAAGTGTTTCTCACTAGAGGAGAGAAGTAATCACTTCCATTATGTGTATTTTTTGAAGTGTTTTTATTGTTAATACAAAATGAAATGGAGTCCCCGCCCCTCCCTACAAACCATTAATAGTTGTGAACGGGCATCGGAAGCACATTATGAGTCAATTATGAAGTTCTCCTGGTCTCCAGAGTTCAAATGCAATCTTATCATTTTAATTAGCCGTTTATTCTTTTACCAGGCATCACTATACCCCCTCCCTCCCTGATTTACAGTGGAATAGGGAGACATTAGCTCTCCAAGGTCACTCAGTGCCTATCCACCTGTATTCACATTGGCAGTGGTTCAGGCCCAGGAAGGCAAGAGCTGGGGCCAGATGATCAAGCCGGCTGAGATTTGCATATGGCCGCTGGTTACTAACTTCAGCACTTTAAAGCTTCAAAACTCTCTCTGTTATTGAGTTCCCCTCTTAGAGTCAGGGGGAGATGGACGTTAGCGCTGAATTACTATCATCAACCAACCTTCTTTATAAACTTTTCTCCTCCATTAGGAAATGAAGAAACCGTGTCCCTGGAAATCCAACCAGCTTTTCTAGCGTTCGAGCACCAGTGAAAGAGACCAGCGTGCTGGCAATGCGGAGCTAGGACTAGGTTAGTAACTGCGGACTGGCTCACGTTAATGACAGGCAGGCAGCACGCATTCATGAAGCCAGGACCCCAGATCATTCTCCGCGCTCTCCAACTCTTTGCTTTGGGCATCTGGGTTTCTCAGTATAAAAGCCATTATAGTTATGTGCACTGCCGATCCCAAGGAGCAAACGTGAGGCAAACTATAGTTTTTAACACCTGAGTTTTCTTTTTCCTACATACACTAATTTGCATGTTGAAGAAATACAAAATTTTTCCTTATCCTGTGCACGGGCAGAAACTTGTCAGCAAACCCATTTTAGTATGAAGGCAATCACGGCATAGGTGCGCGTCAGTGAGATGAGTGGTGTAGCTGCTTGCTGAACGTGATTAGAGAAGGAGAAAGGGCAGGTCAGATATCCGGCGTAATGGACTCTGGGCAACTTGGTACATGATTGTACTCAGGGCCACGAAATCTCTGTGATTTCACAGCTGAAGTCAGAGTGTCCCAATACACTGAAGATGGAAGTAGTTCCTCCACTGAAAATTTATTTGAAAAGGACAAAAGGGAATACATGTTGGGCCAGGAGGCTGCTAGGATGAGCGTTTCCTTTCTGCATCTCGACTGATTAGTGCTCAGGGTTGGTACCACCTATGTCAGCTGCTGGGGTGAACTGCTGACGGCTCTTTTTAGGTGTACAAATTGTCTGATCTTATCAGAGGGGCAAAATATCACATGAAACAGGGAGAAATAACCGAGGCGGCCTCATGGCTCCCCAGGCTGAAGGATTCCTCAGGCACTCTTCATTCTGTAATGTCAGTGGTGAAAAGGTAGGGCGGAGGCCCTATGTGGGGGTCTTGGGGGGGGCAATCACATCCTCCCTACAAATCAGTGAGGACTCTGCTTTCTAAAGAACGTTAAGTCATAATATGCAATTAGGAAAATGATAGCGCCATAATGTCAAACAAAATAGCAGGGCAGGCTGGAAGCAGGATTCTAGACACGCGGATGGGATGCCGTCCATGTCAGTCAGTCGACCTGGGGGTGCTGAGGGGCTGGGGTGGCTGCACACTGTGGTTGGCCACTGAGGCCCAGAGAAGGGAAGAAGCCGATGCAGAGAAGCTCTGGGGGGCTGAGCCCAGGGGGAAGTTTGGACTGAGGGTGATAAAGAAGACAGAAGATTCCGTCTGAAGCTGTGTTGGTATGTGTTGGGCCCGGAACAAACAGGAGTCTGTTTCTCTAGGATAAATGGAAATAATTCAGCCGCGAGCTGACAGGTAGATCGGGAAGGAGATCATGCAGTACGATCTCAAGGACTGCAGGGGAGTTGTGCGGCGGGCTGTTGTGTGTGAGAGACACCGAGAGACTCTGAGAGTTCCTGCAAGGGACTGTTTAAGATTTTAAATGTGTGGCCTCTTCCCGAACTCTCTTGCTGGATTTGATGACCAGTGGAGGGAAGCAGGCTGTGGGGCCCTATGTACACCATCCTAGAAGCTACTGGTCTCAACGAGGTAGTTGGGGTCTGAGCAATTCTCACAGCTGGAAGAATTTAAGGAAAGCTCCATGGGCAGCCAGAGGTCTCGACCCGGAAGGACATACCTGCTGGATTAGGAACAGGAACTAACTGAAAAGTCCGAGAAGCCTGTCTGCAGGGCCCTTGCCCCTGGGGTGGAGGGGAAGGAAAGGCTAGAGAAAGCCTCCCTCCTGCAGCCACTCAGGTAGCAGGCAGCTCAGCAGACGGTAATCAGCAACAGGGTAAGAGGACAGAGGACAGAGATCCAAGTCTTAGAAAAGAGGACTAGATGGAAATTTGGTCTTAGAAATGGACAGGAAACTAACTTGTGAGGACAAAGGGAAGCAAGGGTCATTTTGGGGTCCTAAGTTCTGCAAAGGCAGAATCAACCCCAGCTCCTGAGTGTGCAGTCTGATGATGCCGGCTGGTCACAAAACCGCTCGGGGGAGAAGGATTAGGAAGGAGGACAGGAATTCAGGCATATTACAGTGTGAGAAATCTCTTATTCCAGGTTCTAGAATCTCCAAAATGGTGTGGAGGCTGAGGCTCAGGATCACCGGAAAGAGCTGGTCCCCGGGATGGATGTTTGGAGCTGGCCTGACAAGGAATCAGAACTCTGTGTCAGTGAGAGCCTTCCATTCACGTGCTTTTATCACGTGCTTTTATCACGCCCTATCACGGGGTTTTATCACATTTTCTTAAAATGCTTTGGACGTTTGTATGGTTATGGGTTGGGGACATTGATGAGAAGAGCAGAAAACATGAGAATATTATAAGGGACAAATAAACGGGACTGGTAGTGAACTAGACAGAAAACAAGACAGAAATTGCCAGAACTGCTTTAAGTGTGAGAAGATGGTGGTCCTGACCTCCGCTGAAGATGTGGACGTGTGGGGAGAACACGTGTTCAGAGGAGAGTGAGGGGCTGTTTTTCACTTGGATAAATCCCGGTTTCTGGAAATGTTTTAGTGGCGACAGTGCGTTACACGGAATGCATTGCAGTCTGTATTCATTCATCCCGTGTACATACCTCGGCAGCCGCCAGGGGGAGACCTCACCCACCAGCTTCTAGTAGAGAGAATTCCCTCGGGGATCAAAGCGCCCTACATTGGACAAATTCCTCCCAAATTCGCCTTCACACGCTGAGCCTCTAATCTTGACAGTTCCCAGAGCAGCGGGCATGGCTATATCTGGGCAATTATACCACCGGGAAAGTGAAGACTGCTTTGTAAAACCATAAGCACCCAGGAACAGATGCTTTAAAAACTGTAAAAACAAGACTGCAGTGACAGCAGTTAGGATTGCGGAAGCTGAGTCACCTCACTGCATTTCTTCACATGGTATATTCGTGAGGCGGTGGCTCTGCAGAGGCCCCGGAGAGGGCTGGGTGCTGGGTGCGAGGGACCCAAAAGGTTGGCAAGGTTGGCTTTGCACAGACGCCAGGCTCCCTTGGATCAGGGGAGGCAATTCTGTTTCTCACACTAAACAAAAAATTATATTTTGTGGCTAAATGAGAAATGGTCATTTTGAGAGTCCATTGCTAGGTTTTCTTTCAAAGCTTTTCAAGACAGGGGTGCCTGGCTGGCTCAGTCGGTGGAATGTGTGACTCTTGATCTCGGGGTCGTGAGTTTGAGCCCCACGTGGGTGTGATTACTTTAAAATCTTTAAAAAAAGTCTCCTCAAAACAACTTTGAATTAAAACCTCTGAGAACACAGTGACTCATGTCCTTGTTCTTCAACCTGGTGGCCCATTGGGTCATTGGTGTCTTGCCTGGAGGGACATATTTTTAATTTGAGCTTTATCTGTTACTGAGCTGATGTCATGGAGATTAGCTGGGATGTATACAATTAGAGGAAGAAAGAACACTTCTAGGATTTATTAATATTGGTCTCCAATGTCTTTTGGGTATTTTTGACAGGAGCCTCGTGTAAAGAGAAAACACAGGAATACGTGGAAAAGCAAACAGGAAAAAAGTGCGTGTTGATAATACTCTACTTCAGGGTTCCAGAACTGGGTAATAAAGGACAAATGTGTGGGTCTTTAAGAAATTATTTATGTAGTTCAGTTCACAAAATGCAGAGTGGGAATAAGTTTCATAGACAAAAGTAAGAAATTCTGTTTTTTTTATTACAGAGAAATGCAGATAATTTGGTAGGGTTATTTTAATTTTTTGAGCCAAACAGATTTTGTTGGCGTGGTGATTTCAGCAAACCATCTGCAAGGCTATCTGAAAGGAATCTAAAATAAATGAAGGGGTTATTTCAGTTTATTTTTTGGAAAGAAACATTGAAACTTTTCAGACTACTTCTCCGGAAACTTCGGGGTGGGGGGTAAATGCAGTTTTGTTTTGCTTGTACACTTCCTGTACACCGTATTTTGCTCCTATGACGTTGCAGCTGGACTGAGTTATTCGTGTCTGTCTCTTGGATGTATCACACCTTAGTAGCCATTGTGTGTTTCTTTGTGAGAGCCTGTTCTGCCCGATCCATCGACAAAGGAGCATTAGGACGCAGCCTAATCCCAGACTCCAAATGCCAGTTCAGCAGGGTGACCATATATCCCAGTGTAATTATTAATGGTGCCCTTTCCATTCTCCAAAGTGACCCAGTTTGGACGATAAGTTAAGTGGACCCCCTGCATTTAATACCAGCCCCTGAGCGTGCAGGATGATTCTCACGTTGGGACATCCCTTCGCCCTGCGCAGGAATAGCACTGACGCTCCCAGTGGGCACAGGCTGTATCCCTCCCACCCCCGCCCTTCACCCTTCCTGGGAAGTTCACACAGCAACAACCCCCGGGCAAAGACTGAAGATGATGGAAAACCTGATAACAATTCTCTTACCTAAAGTGCTTGCAGGAATGAGGACCTAGCTGGGCTCTGAAAATGTACACGCTGGTGCCGAACATTGAAGAGAAGGCCCCATGGAAGCGCCTACGAGCAACGGCGGTGTTTGGTTGGGTGACGTCATAACGCCGACGCAGAGAGAAACGGAAGAGACGACGCAGTGATTGATACAGATCCCAGAGCTGGTTCTCCCGTCAGAAGACGATGCTAACTTCCGTGGCCAGGGACAAGGAAGCAAGAAATGGCGGGGAAGGAGGCAACACTAATGGCATGTGTCCCTGCAGAAGAAAAGTCCCCTCAGCGAGAAGGTCGTGGATAGGTATTCAGAAGAATCCAGGGGATGTTGGGACCATTGGGCTCGGGAATGGAGGGGGAAAAGGCACTGAGATGAAATTTCAGAGAAGACTTGAGCTCAGGAGGGGAGAGCTGGGTGTCACTGCCGGAGACCCCGTGGGTGAGCTATGTGGGCATAATACGGAGAAACAGGTTGCTATGAGCCTGATTAATTAGTAAGCCAAGATCTGGCATCTGTCCGCTTATCGCTTATTTACCCATGTGAGTCTTCCTGTCCGAATACGGTTTATGTCTCAATATTTCATGACTTTGCAAGTTCTCTTGCCATAACCATGTGTCAGTCTGAGAGAAGAAGAGGAGAGAGACTGTTGTGCAGGTTTCAGTCTCTGGAAAAGTATGTTCTTATTGGCTTTTGATGGAGGCGAGGAAAATGGACCCTAGCTTCCCTTTTGCGTTGATAAGGATGGACTGTAATCGCTGACACATTTGTCTGTTCTCCTGCGCTGCTTGCGTGTTTCTGGAAGGTGAGAACCGTATTTTCTGTGAAGGCAAGGGGTATATCTGTCTGACTGAAAGGGTGCCCTTTGAGCCCTTTGGTCACGTGATAGAGGCCCAGGAATAAAGTCCCTCGAAAGGATCAATGCCGGGGCCACCATGCGACATGGAACTTGGGGGCCCTCAGGGAGCAGAGGAACCTCCAGGCTGGCCATCTCTCTTGAAATTCTAAACAACACCGTTCGCTCTGTGAGCAAGTGGCAAAGATGCCTTTATGACTCATTCTTTGTACCTGCTGTCTGAGAGAGAATACCGATCTGACATTGTGAGGCAAGGTCTCTAGGTCAGAGCTGTGAATTCACCAACTTGAGGATTAGACGGGATGGTCTCCACCCACTTTGTGTGAGAAGTCTGGGAGGGTGGGCGAGCCATGGCTTGGCACCCAGCACCCAGGGTTCTGCCTCCCTGCAGCACTCAAGGGGAGGGCCCCTCTCTGCTCTGCTTCCCCTCCCCAAGTGAACCTTCAGGAAGGGCAGAGGGGAATGGGCCCTTTTGTGGTGGGCATCTGGACTAACACGGCTTTTAGTTTGCTGTCTGCTGTCGTCCAGTAAGAATTTGCACGGTGAAGTGATCCAAAGCTTGGAAATGGTGATGAAACAAAAGTATACAAAAGGACTCAGATGGGCTTTCCTTGGAGAAGAAACAATCTCAAGAGCGCACCTGCCAGTGCTTGGAGAGGGGGCTCATCCAGGCCGCTCATCAGGCACTCAGCGGCAGCATTTTTAAGCTTCCCTTTCTGCTTAACATCACATGGAAGGAAGAGAGGAGAGAGGAACCAGGTTTCTTTTAGTACAGAAGTGAGATCCCTGTCTTCGAGATGCCGTATCTAGTTGAATCTACTTACCGAAGAGAATGGGATACAGGAAATTTACAAAGTCTGCTTTAGTGAATTTATCAACAGATATCTTTGAAGCCCTTATTATATGCCAGCCACCAGCTATAATATGATGGGAATGCAAACATAGCATCTTCTTTCAAGGGGCTCATGGAAATATACATTTACAAGTGATGGTAATTGCTATGCAGGAAAGCGGCATCTAAGTCTCAACCCAAATAAAATTAGAAAATTGTGGGACAACCTAATATCCATGTCACCCCCTGGACACCTTCCTTCACCCTTGGCTGGTCCCATTCAGCCTCCTCCTGCTCACCCAAAGACACTTCTTTAGAAGTCCACCTAAGATTTAGAAGCGTGCATTTTGAGAACCCTTCACTGTACGTGGATCAGTCAACAGCAGTCTTAAGCCAGCTGCTTTGATCTGATAAGCTCTGTTCAAATGTAAGCTGTACAGTTAGCACTTTAGAGCCGCAACTGAGAGTTCCTAACACCAATGGAGTTGAAAGTAACTGCACACATCAGCTGTATAAAACCTGTAGTAATTTAGGGAGACAGATGACACCAGGGTTTTCAGTCTGCAGAGAATACGCATTTGCGCTGGGTCCTGGAGAATTTTGCCACCGTAAGAACAGTGCAAACATTGAGAATTGAGCAGACGATGTTAAAATTAAAAGTGTTGGCTTCCATGCTAGACTGTGAGCTCCTCGGGCAGGGATGTTATCCTATTGGTGTTCCTAGCCCGAACTCGGGTTTAGCATAGAGGTGTTCAGTGTTTGCTGAACTGAAGAATTCGACGATACTTGATTTCCTTTTTTCTCCTTATTCCCACTGCCTGCCATGCTTTGTTAATACAGACATCAGAAGCAGGTGGTGCGGGAATAGCAGGGCCGCCTTCCTACCCAGGATAGGCCCAAATCTGGTTGCCTTTGCAAATCAGCAGTTGAACTAAAGCTGAGGCCTGAGAGCAGGGCCGGCGTAGCTGTGATGGAACAAGGCTGAGAAAGTGCTAACAAGAAGGCCTTGTCCCCGGAGAGTTCTGGAAAAACAGCAAAAATCTGAGAGGTGGGACGGGCCACACCGAGCAAGGCTTGTGCCGTAAATCTGGTGATCTCAGCCCCCGGAGTGTAAGAAGGCAACACAAAAGTAAGTAAAAAAGCATATCAGTGTTGTTTCAGGCATTGAAATATGATAAAAGCCAGATAACTGGGGTGATAAATGCTATAGCCTGATGCTTCACATAGTGACTCCAGTGATCCATTTTTTTTATTATAAAAGTGAGTCTTTATGAATTATGAAAATCGAGTTAAAAAATAGCTGGGTGAATTGGCCTGTTTGTGAAATGTTTATGCCCAGTTTGTCTATTGGAGCAAACATGAAAAATAAAACAGAAGAGAGAAATAGCTACCCAGTGAGACGTTTATGGAAGCCACCTGAGAAGTGGTTCGAGTAGCCCACACAGATGATCAGCTGTGTGGAGTGTGGTTAGGAATAAGGCGTAAATCCGTCCCGCTGTGGTTATGTGGTTTGGGGATAGGCTGGGAGGATGGTTGGAGGCCTTTCGGTAAGTTCACACTGGGCCTGCGGGTGTGTGTGGGGGAGGCGGGCGGAATGGTGGGTTAACGTCTAGAAATTTTGGTTTTCATTCTGCTGACCTCAAGGCTGAGTTTGCAAACCCAGAATGAATGTTTGCTAAATGGAGAATCTCACTACGATTATTGCCCTCCCCTCCCCCACCGCCGCCGCCCTTGACCCTTCTTGAGAAATGCATCTCCATCTTCGTCTCTTGACTGTTCTGGGGGGGGTGGGCGATGGCGTGGACTGCAGCGGGGGTTGGAGCGGCAGCCTCTGCGGTCTCCAGCAGGCTGGACTTTGGGGGCACCAGCAGTGTAGGGTATGGGGCTGGTGCGCTGGTCTCCGCTTCGCCCGGGGTAGGCCCTCCACCTCCTGGCAGCCCCGGGCTTCCTACTAGGAAGTGTTACCTGGGGCTCCTGCTTCTCCCCTGTACCCATTCACCTCCCCAGGTCTCGCCTTAGAGAAATATTTGACCACATTTATTTTTTTCTTCAAGCATAATTAACATCTGACCACTTTATTTAGCTCCGTTAAGAGCTGATTACTTCCTCCAAGTAACACAGGTTACTTGGTTTTAAGCAGGTCTATTAGAGGGAACCAAACAGGGTGTCAGATGGCAGGTGAGCAGCCAGCTGGTTATTGGCAAGGGTTCGTCAAGTCACAAAACTGCCCCTCTAATCACTCCTTTACCCACTGTAGTTGAAATCAGAGGGGTTTCCAGCGGAGAAAATGGGAAGGCGAAGGAGGTGATAACAAGTTTGAGTTCAAACGCATACATTACCAAGGTTTGCAGCTTGCAGAACAATAAAGCTTAAGCAGACACACCAAGATAGAAGCAATTCTGTCTAAATGGAACCAATTATCTCTCAATCGGTTCACCAGTTTAAAAGCCAAATTTGTAAGATCGTGAAGTAGTCCTATTGATAATCTTTTCCTTGTGGAGTTCTCCGTTCCGTATGCTCAGATGGGTGTGGGGGAGGTTGACAGAGCCGGGGGAGGATATAGTGAACACTTGCAAAAGATCCATTATTAGCATTTCAAACTGTTACTATCTTTAATTAACACTCGTACAACAAAGTTTGGTGCAAAATCGAACATTGGCCATTGGGAGAACTCTATACACAGGGCAGAACCCGAATTGCCACCAAGTACCATCAGGGTTAATTTTGAATCAAGGCGATGCTACTTTTCTCTGCTGCCGGCTTCTCTTTCTTTCTTCTCCCCCAACCCCCAACCATTCACGGCTTTATCAGCTGAGCTAGAGTTTGCACAGCTGCAACTGATTGAACTCCCCATCACCTTTTCCAGACCATTTACTAGGTACCCAAACCTACAAAAGCTGATATGAACCAGGCAAGTGAGAAGATTAGGAGCAAGGAATGAGAAGGATGAGGACAGGGTAAATCCAAGATGGATGAGGTTGGAAGCTTGTGGACACATAATTTAGATAATTGAGGTTTATGCCGTAATCGGAAAGATATGTCAAGTTGGAGGAGGCTTTGGTTGAAAAGGGAAGATGAGTAAGCTTTCCAGTAGCTTGTTAGCAATTAGAAATGTGCAAATTACAATTTGGGGTGAGCTGAAGGCATGTGGTATGGGATAGAAACATGCTTGGTGGAGGGAGAGTAAGCAAATTGAGGAATTATGCTTTTGCCTATAGTTCTCTTCTCAAAACTCAGAGTTTGCTTTCATCATAGCCTTTAGCACATCGTGTTTGGGGGTCCTTCCCCTGATACGCAGTGTGACATGGGGGCAATACAAAACACGCTGTCTGTGAAACAGAGCATGGCAGGAAAACCTGGCGGCCTCGGGCGTTCAGCAGACACCCAAGGTTGGATGGACGTGCGGTTCAGAGTATCCACATTTGCTTTTGATACCTTCCGAGGAAGTGCCAGGAAGCAGCATGGATCCGCATGCCCATTTCATTAACGCTTCACCTATGTGCCTGGGCCTCTTCTTTAGCCTATGTGCAAAGAGAGAAAACTAACATATGGGGAAATCCAAAAATAAGAGGTTTTGAGGATGACTTACCATTTTGAGTTATACAGGAAAGCACAGGCAAGCAAGCGAGGACACTATGGAGATTCTGCCCTATTCTGAAACGCCCAAATGCTTCTGGAGGTGTGGTGTTAACATCAGAAATAGCTCCTTAATTAAGGAAGAACTTTATCTGAGAACCACAAGTTTCTTGATCCCCTTAAAAAAATCATTTTGATTCAGAACCAATTTGAGGGGAGAGAAGTGTGGGTGTCCTGTTTAGTAATATAATCCTGGTAAGGCTTTCTTTGGAAGCAAAACAAAGCCATGCGTGGTTTTCTAAGACAGTTAAAGGCCTCCCCATTATGGAATTAAAAGCAAAAAGAGTTATATTTGGAAGGATCATTATGAACTACACGCAGGTTCAAACAGTCCGTTGTTTTCCAAACAGAACCAGAGGTTGTGTATGAGTGGATGGAGATCCAACCCCAGAAGGTGGGCTCTGAATTAATGCATATAATTATCATTAAGATTAATGGCAAAACCCTAATGCACACGGCAGGAAATCAGCTTTGGTTTGCTCATCGTCTCTGGGTTGAAATCCTCCTGTTACACATACTCAGTTTGAATGCCACAGATCCACAAACAGGTATAAAAGTATTAGCTGATGTATGTGGGTTTTATTTTATTTTTAAAAGATTTATTTTAGAGGGGCACCTGGGTGGCTCCGTCGTTAAGCGTCTGCCTTCGGCTCAGGGCGTGATCCCAGGGTTCTGGGATCGAGTCCCACATTGGGCTCCCTGTTCCGCTGGGAGCCTGCTTCTTCCTCTCCCACTCCCCCTGCTTGTGTTCCCTCTCTCGCTGGCTGTCTCTCTCTCTGTCAAATGAATAAATAAAATCTTAAAAAGAAAAAGAAGACTTATTTTAGAGAGAGTGTGCGAGCAGGGGGTGGGGCGGGGGGGGAGAGAGAGAGAGAGAGAGAGAGAAGCAGACTTCCCACTGAGCGCAGAGCCTGATGCAGGACCCTGAGGTCATCACCTGAGCTGAAATCAAGAGTCAGACACTTAACCTACTGAGCCACCCAGGTGCCCCTGATGTGTGTGGGTTTTAAAATTCAGACAACAAAGCAGATGCATGTTTTCGTTCATTCCTTAGAGGAAGGCTTCACAGTGGTCCTACCAGACCACGGCTGGGAAGCGCGGCCTACAGTACTCTTGTCCATGCAGTGTGCCCCTGTGAACGAGGGAACTCCGCCACTTGTTTCTGGGCGCTCACTCATGCCGTGTGCTCTCAGGCGTCAGAAGAACGTAGGTGAGCAGAGAAAGAATCGGTTAGCATGGCTCTGTTCACCTTTCCTAGTGCTTCCCCTAGAGCTCTTATGAGAATAGGTGAGAAACGACCAGGTGCCTTCGAGTTCTCTCTGGAAAAGAACGGAAAGGGGAGGCAAAGAAAGGGCAGGAAAGGCAGACGCGGGGACAAATGTCACCAGTTAAGGTGGTAAATCCATGTCCACCAGAGCGCTGGGCTCAAGTGTGCGAGAATCCCAAAATGTACTGTCCTTTGTTTCATCGCTTGGACACTTCTCGTGAAGCGCGAGTTCCTCAGACTTTTTTAGTCCAAGTTTGTCAACATCTCTTTCTTCGTGAACAACGATAATGAATATTTTCCATGACTCCACAGTCCCATTCAGCACTTCACTTTGTCTACCTTCCACAGGGTTCTCGCCTTTCTAACAACACAGGTGGGCTGCCCATGCTATTATATTAGATTGCGGCCACGGCACAAATCTTTTCTCTCTCCATAATTGCTCGGGGAGCTTTGCTGGCTGGAACACAAGAAAAGCTGAAAGCGTGCCTCCGAGAGGCGAGCTTTGTCAGAGTAAGAGCTACAAAGGCATGGATTTATGTTTTTAAAGATGCCATAAGCTGGTTTTATGTAGCTTTATTCCTTTGTCCTCTGCTCCCTTCTCCTTGAAAACCACCTGCAACTGTCATTTGCAAATTAACTGCCTCTGACATCTGAAGGGAGAAAAGGAAACCCTGCAAAATCTGCAGAAACCTCACCTGCTACCACCATGAGAATCAGGGAGAACAAAGAAGAGGCTTTAAAAAAAATACTTCATTGTTTTAGAATTCCTTTCTAGGAGATATTATATGCTTAGGTAAATAACAACAATCACAAAGCCACGTCTTGCCAGAGATCATGTTTAGTCGTCCAATCTAACTACGGAACCCAAGAGCCTTCATTTAATCACGAAAATGAAAAGGCAAAGGGTGAGATCTGTAGGGTCTGCTGATGTGAGACAGCTTATTGTTTCCAGATCCGGCCCTCACCATGACATGTTAGCTGTTTGTTTTTTTAAAAATAAAGTTTCTTTTATTAAAATAAAACAAGTTCACTATAGAATATTTGGAAAAAAGGGTATAAAGAAAAGCCAAAACCAGATCTTTGGTTTCAATGCCAATGAGAACCACCATGTAACATTCTGGTGCATTTCCTTTCCGGGTTTTTTTTTTCCTGTGTACAATTTTTTGACATAGTTCTGAACAATGTGTATATGTTTGGGTGTACATACACACATATACAATTTTGAAGAGGGCTTCAAGTTGCCATAGATTTCTAGCTCAATGTAATATCAGAAGTTCTCCCCCTCTATTATAAACTCTTTCTGAACACAGTTTTTACGGTTGGCTCAAGAATTCCATTGAAGTGGAGGCTCCGCCATTTAACCTTCCCTCTGCTGGTAGACAAATACTCAGCACCCACAAAGGCAGATATAATCTTTCACCATCATAAATACTGTGGGTACCATCTTCGTAAACTTTTCTGTCTCAGGTTATTTCTGTAGAACAGTTTCATGGAAGGGAATTACAAATAAAAAAGATGAACGTTGGAAAAGTTTGTAGACCTTTCAACACACGGCTTGGATGGGTGCAAAGAGAGGAGTTTTGCTGTTTTGGGTTTTAAGTGGCGATTCAAAATAGGAAGAGATCCCAGTTCCCAGAAGCTTAAGAACTTATCAGTATTTTTTTTTGGCGTTTCATAGTACTTTAGGGATTCTGGGGTTGAAGAATATGATGCATTTTAAGAGCAAGCAAAAAAAAAAAAAAAAGAAAGAAAGAAACAAGAAAACTCCAACCCCCCCCCAAACCCTAAATGTTGATACAAACCCTCTATAGGTTTTCTCATGTTATAATAGTCATGGCAGAAATATGATAAGCAGTCCTTAAAGTCTGCTTACTCAGATACAGATTAAAGAGAGCTCTGAGACCAGGTCAGGACTATTAGCATGATTTCCTTATTTACAGACACGAGAGGGAAAATGTAGGGATGTAACCTCTGTGGGCCTTTGGCTGGAAGGTGTGGGGAGAAAGAACATAAAGTGAATTAACAGCCAGAGAATAAAGCGGAGGCCTTTGTTTGTAGAAGTTAATGTTTACCAGTGTCCTTGATTCTTACTATCACCCGTTTCTAGAAGTTCTTTCCCCAAATAAATTATCGAAACTTCATTTCTCAAGATGGTGTGGGGGAGACATGTGACTGTACCACTCCTTGTAAAATGAAGTGGTTTATTTTCAGGTGTATGAGAAAAAAGAAAAGAACTTTCTGCTTCTGTGGAGGTGTTAGAATCATCCCAGAAACTTAAGCATTCATTGAGGCAGAAAATTTCCCGAGGCAATCCGACATTTTCATCTGTCAATCAATTATCCACAAATATTCATGACACAATTCTTGTGTGTGAGAACTGTAGGTTTTTGTTTCAATGGCTAATTGCTGAACCATTGCAAAGCTATAAATCAAGTGGCATTTAAACTCTTTAACCCATTGTTTGGGTCACAAGGTACTAACAGATCTTATATAAGAATAGTAGAGACTTCAAGATGGCTACAGGCTGAGGCCAAGAGCTTTCATTCTTTTTGATTTAAGCAACTTAGGAAATATTAAGGGCTTTGGGTTTCTTTCTTTTTCTGATAGTTATATTTCAAGTGACTAATTTTTAAGTGAAAAGAAAGTTACTTTGTAGGGTACCTGGGTGGCTCAGTTGGTTGAATCTCTGACTCTTGGTTTTGGCTCAGGTCATGATCTCAGTGGTCGTGAGATTGAGTCTGCCTTGGGCACCGCACCTAGCAGGGAGTCTGCTCGAGATTATCTCCCTTTCCCTCTGCCCTTCTCCCTGCTTGTGCTCTCTTTCTTTCTCTAGAAATCTTTTTTTTTTTTAAAGCAAGTTATTTTGTGTGAATTTTACCTGGATTTACATCAACATTCTTATTTAATGGAGTATGGTAAGTGCGTCATCAGTAAAACTTGATATGGCTGCCATCTGACAAATTCAAGGCAATTCCATAAGTTCTAGAAACAGAATGTCTGGTATTAGCATTATTTAAGACAAGTTGTGCTATATTAAAGTTCAGCTGTGACTTGATCTGCCAATGAAGTCATCCTAGATTGTTTGAAGGACAATGGATACGGATATCCTTGAGGATTCTTTGTCTTCTTCCTTTTCTAAATCAAAATTGTTGAGTTTTTGTTTTGAGTGCCCAGGTACTTTAAAGGAGTGTATAATTTAGCCTGCGAGTTGCTGAATGGTAAGAAGTAATACTTGGACAGGATTAGGAAGGAAGATAATGGACTCTGATAGTGATAAGAGGCACTGCATACAGGATGTAGTAGCTAAATGTAACTTTGGGTCATCTCCTATTTGTGAAAGTTGGGTCATATTAGGTGGGGGAACACACACAAAAAATTGTTTTTGTGTAACAGTACCTGCCTACCCACATCCTCTTCTAAGGAAATCACCCTGCTCCAATCAGTCCTTGGGGTCATGGCTACTGTGTCACTGGAGTCCCAGAAGGATGGGAGAAGGGAGGTGGGGATGAAAAAAACAGTCGTAAATAATGGCTGACAGTTCCTCAAATTGGGCAATTTGCCGAAAAAATAGGGTAACTACAACAGACTTTCCCTCTCTTCTGAAATTTCCTAAATATGTTTGGCATTCGAAGCACAAAGTATAACATTGTGGGATGTGACTCACAATGTATGTGGATAAACTATTTAAGATGATTATATTATAAATGGGAGAGGGCGAAGGAACTAGAAGGGAGTAAAGTTTTTATACCTCAAACTGATAAAACATGGACAACTGTAGATCTTGGTGATTGTGGAATAGTTCTGTGTCTTGATTACAGTGATTGCAGGAATCTACTGGCGATAAAATATGAACTATCCGTATATCGCACCAATGTCAGTTTCCTGGTTTTTATATTGTATTATAATTACAGAAGATGTAACTGTTGGGGGAAACTGAGTGAGGATTTTATGAGATACTTCTTTGTACTATCTTTGTAATTTCCTGTAAATCTATATCTTGAAATAAAAAGTTAAAAATGCTGATGGAAAGAAGTTCTTTGAAAATGATACAAACTGTCTCATTATGATTGTCTGGCCATAATCAATATTTCAGAAGAGAGAAGTTTTTCAGAAGCAAAGCAGTAGATGATATGGACCCATCAATTTTCCCTAAATTTTAAAATTGTGGGAGAGAATGTGTGACAGAATACGACTATCAGCTGGAAAAGAAATTCAAGGTTGGCCTGTAAGAGAGACAGGATGACAATCCTACCCAGAAATTCACGAATTTCTGTCTTGATCACAGCTCTTGTCAGGGATATACCTCTAAAGTATGAAATTGGTTAAGCAAAGTTAATTTTAGTAATGTTATGTATCCCCTGAAACCATAAAACCATAACATATTGTAGGGATATAAATTAAATTTTGAGCTTTTCACACTCTTAGAGATAATTTAGACTAGTTCTTTTCTGTAAGTTAAATGAAAGGTTATTAGAATTCTCAAATACTGATAATTTTTCTTTTTTGTATTATTTTTTTCTACCAGTTACTTATCTGTTGGTAGAATTTGTCAGTAAGACACCAGCAGACAAAGAGAGCTTTCAGAGTGCTAATAGTTACATGATCATTGACTCGTCATTACAATGTATGTAAGTTTCTTTTTTGCCAATATAGTAAAATCATGGTGCTATTCATTTTGATCTTTTCTCAATAAAGACACTTGGCAGCATTTACAGGTCGTACTGAAAGCTTGACTGAATGTCAGTAGCAAGAGTAACAGACAAACATAAAACCTCCGGTCTGGGATTTACCGCCTGGAGCTAAATAATGCCATGAAAGTGACCGTGCAGGGTCATCCGACTGTCAGCATTAATTACAATATGGTTTTCAATTGCTATTACATTGCTATGTTTGTTAACGTTTAATATGAATTGGATCAGAAAACTCTGGACTATTACAAAGGCTTTTAAACATGGCAATTTATGATACCTCCCTGGACACTGTTTTGTAACTAAAGCTAAAGAAGTGCATATTTTCTGTCATTAATTTTTTTGAGAAGTTTCCCATTTAATAAATACTCATTTTAGGGGAATCTGATTTTCTAAATTGTGTTCTCTGATTGGCCTTTGTACCTGAGTTGTGAATGATCACAATTCGTTCAAAAGACCAGTCAGATCAGGATTACATTATTGTAGTACTTTTGTCCAGCTTTATTGAGATGAAATTGATGTATAATTATTGTTAGGCTAAGCAAAAAATACTACCTCTGCTCATTTGATCAGCCTCAACACAGAATTTACCACCTACTCCGTTTGCATGAGCAGTTTATACGAGTTGGAAAAAGTTCTTTTTTTCCTATTCAGTGCTGACAACACTAGAACTAGATCAAGGGATTGAATATTTGATCTTCTAAATCTATCATAATGTCAAAATGACAATGCATAATATGGAATTTTCAACCCAGAATATTTTTCATAGGCTTTTTCTCTCGTTCGTTCGTTCATTCATTCATTCATTCATTCACTCATTCATTTTTAGAGAGGAGGAAGGGGTGGGACGGAGATATAGAAAGAGGGAGAATCTTAAGCAGGCTCCCTACTCAGCCCGACATGAGGCTCCATCTCACAACCCTGAGATCATGATCTGAGCTGAAAGCGAGTCGGACACTTAACCAATGGAGCCACCCAAGTGACCCTCTATCCATTTTAATTGCCACTTCTTTTACATCTTTTTTTTTGTCTTGTGATGAGAACTTTCAAGATTTACTTTCTTAGCAAGTTTCAAATTTGTAATACAGTATTATTGACTAGAGTCCCCATGCTGTACATGACATCCTAACTTATAACTGGGAGCTTGTACGTGTTACTCTCTTTCACCCATTCGTTGATGCACCAGCCTTCCTGCCCTCTGGCAACCACCAGGCTGTTCTCTGTATCTATGTTTTGTTTTGTTCATTTGTTTTGTTTTTTAGATTCCAGATATAGGTGAAATTATATTTGTCTTTCTCTTTCTGACTTACCTTGTTTAGCATAATACTCTCAAGGTCCGTCCATCTTGTTGCAAATGGCAAACTTTAATTCATTTTTTTTATAGCTGAGTAGTGTTCCATTGTGTGTGTGTGCGTGTGTGTGTGTGTGTGTGTATGGTTCATTGCAGATAATGCTTCAATGAACACAGGTGCATATATCTTTTCAAATTACTATTTTTGTTTTCTTCAGATAAATACTTAAAAGTGGAATTGTTGGATCACATAGTAGTTCTATTTTTAATTTGGGGGGGCTCTCTACTGTTTCCCAAGGTAGTTGCATCAACCTTCTTTCCTACCAACAGTGCACAAGGGTTCCTTTCCTCCATATCCTTGCCAACACTTGTTGTTTGTCTTAATAATAGTAGCCATTCTGACAGGTGTGAGGTGATAGCTCATTGTGGTTTTGATTTGCATTTCCCTGATGATTAGTGATGGTAAACATCTTTTCATATACCTGTTGGGCATCTATATGTCTTCTTTAGGAAATGATCTATTCAGATCCTTTGCTCGTTTTTTGGTTTTTTTTTTAAAGAGAGCATGAGCAGGGGGGAGGGCAGAGGCAGAGGGAGAAGCAGACACCCTGCTGAGCAGGGAACCTGATCCCAGGACCCTGGGATCATGACCTGAGCCGAAGGCAGACGCCTAACTGACTGAACTACCCAGGTGCCCCCTTTGCTCATTTTTAAACTGGAGTTTTTCCTTTTTTTTTTTTTTTTTTGTTGTTGTGTGGGTTTTTAAAATATATTTTGGAAATTAAACACTTATTTGGGTATGTGATTTGCAAGTATCTTCTCCTGTTTGGTAGGTTGCCTTTTTGTTTTGTTGATGGTTTCCTTAGTTGTGCAGAAACTTTTTAGTTTGATAATCCCATTTGCTTATTTTTGCTTCTGTTGTCATTGCTTCTGGAGTCAGATCCCAAAAGATATCACTAAGACCAACATCAGGGAGCTTACCTTCTAGGAGTTTCATGGTTTCTCATCTTGCATTTGAGTCTTTTTTTTTTTTTTTAAGATTTTATTTATTTATTTAACAGAGATAGCCAGCGAGAGAGGGAACACAAGCAGGGGGAGTGGGAGAGGAAGAAGCAGGCTCATAGTGGAGGAGCCTGATGTGGGGCTCGATCCCACAATGCCGGGATCACACCCTGAGCCGAAGGCAGGCGCTTAACCACTGTGCCCCCCAGGCGCCCCTTGCATTTGAGTCTTTAATCTATTTTGAGTTAATATTTGCATATGGTATAAGATAGTGGTATAGTTTCATTCTTTTACATGTGGCTGTCCAGTTGTCCCAGCACCATTTATTGGAGTCTGTCCTTTCCCCACTCTATGTTCTTACCTCCTTTTTAAAATTATATGAATATAATAAATTAATTGACTGTATATGTGTGGCTTTATTTCTGGGCTCTCTACTCTGTTGCAGTGATTTGTGTGTCTGTTTTTATGCTGATACCATACTGTTTTGATTACTATAGCTTTGTAGTATAGTTTGAAATCAGGGAGCATGATGCCTCCAGCTTTGTTCTTCTTTCTTAAGATTACTTTGGCTATTTGGGATCTCTTATGGTTCCATACAAATTTTAGGATTGTTCTGTTTCTGTGGAAAATGCCATTGGAATTGGATTGCACTAAACCTATAGATTGCTTTGGGTAATATGGACATTTTAACAATATTAGTTCTTCCAATTTATGAACATAGAATACCCTCCCATTTATTTGTATCTTCTTCAATTGCTTTCATCAGTGTCTTATAGTTTTCAGAGTTGAGGTTTTTTACCTCCTTGATTAACTTTATTCCTAGGTATTTTATTCTTTTTGATGTAATTGCAAAGATTACAATTGTTGGTAATAGTCTGTTAAAGTATACAAATGCAACCTATTTTTGTATATTGATTTTTGTATCCTGCAACTTTACTGAATTCATTTATTCATTTTTTGGTGGAGTCTTTAGGACTACTTTAGGATAACTTTTCTATATGTAAAATCATGTTGTCTGCAAATAGTGACAGTTTTACTTCTTTCTTTCCAAAATGATGCCTCCCCCCCCCCCCCCCCCCGCTTAATTGCTTGGGTAAGGACTTCCAATAGTATGTTGAATAAAAGTGGCAAGAGTGGGCATCCTTGTCTTGTTCCTGATCTTAATGGAAAAGTTTCAGTTATTCCACATTGAGTATGTTATTGATAGGCTTGTCATATATGGCCTTTATTATGTTTATGTATATTCCTTCTATACCCCCTTTGTTAGAAGTTTTTTTTTCCCCTTAATCATAAATGAATGTTGAATTTTGTCAAATGCTTTTTCTGTATTTGAGATGATATGATTTTTTTATCCTTCATTTTGTTAATGTGGTGTACATGATTGACTTGTAGATTTGAACCATCTTTGCATCCCTGGAATAAATCCCATTTGATCATACTGAATTTGGTTTGCTAATATTTTGTTGAGGATTTTTGCATTTATGTTCATCAGGGATATTGGCTTATAACACTCTTTTTTTGTGGTGTCCTTATCTGATTTTGGTATCAAGGTAATGCTGGCCTCATAGAATGAGTTTGGAAGGGTTGCTTCCTCTTCAGGTTTTTAGAGGAGTTTGAGAAAGATAGGCATTAAATCTTCTTTGAATGTTTGGTAGAATTCACCAGTGAAGCTGTTGGGTCCTGGACTTTCATTTCTTGAGAGTTTTGTGATTATGGATTTGATATCTTAATTAGTAATTGCTTTATCATATTTTCTATTTTTTCATGATTCAGTCTTGGAAGACTATAGGTTTCTAGAAATTAATCCATATCTTTTAGATGGTCCAGTTTGGTGTATAATTGTTCACAGTAGTCTCTTATGATCCTCTGTGTTTCTTTGGTATGAGTTGTAAATTTTCTTTCATTTCTGATTTTATTTATTTGAGCCTTCTCACTTCTATTCTTAGTTTAGCTAAGAGCTTCTTTATTTTTTTTTAAACAATCTTTTGAAGAAATCTTTTTCACTGATTTTTTTTCTACTGTCTCTTTAGAAAAGACTCTGATTTTTATTATTTCCTTCCTTCTTCTAATTTTAGCATTTATTTGTTTCTCTAGTTCTGTTTAGGTATAAACTTAGATTGTTTTTTTGAGATTTTTCTTATTTCTTGAGGTAGGCCTATATCACTATGAACTTGCCTCTTAAAACTGCTTTTGGTATCCCATAGATTCTGGAACGTTGTATTTCCATTTTCATTTGTTTCAAGGAATTTTTAAATTTCTTTTTTGACTTCTTTGACCCATTGTTTGTTCAGTAGTATATTGTTTAATCTCCACATAATTTTGAAAAAATCTCCACATATTTTTGATTTTTTCCATTTTTTCTTGTAATTGATTTTTAGTTTCATACTGTTGTAGTTGGAAAAGATGCTTGATATGATTTCAGTCTTACATTTTTTTGAGACTTGTTTCATGGCCTAACATATGATCTATCCTGGAAAATGTTCCATGTGTTTTTGTGAAGAATGTGTATTCTGCTTTTGGATGGACTGTTCTGCGTACATCTATTAAGTCCCTTTGGTCTAATGTGTTTTTTGAGATCGGTATTTCCTTATTAATTTTCTATTTGGATGATACATCCATTGACATAAGTGGGGTATTAAAGTCTCCTACTATCATTGTATTGTTGTCTATTTCTCCATTTAGATCTGCTAGTATTTGCTTTATGGATTTAAGTGATCCTATGGTGGGCTTTTAAATATTTACGAGTGTAATGTCTTCTTGCTAGATTGACCCCTTTATCATTATGTAATGCCCATTTTTGTCTTTTATTATAGTCTCTGTTTTAAAGTCCTTTTTTTTTTTCTTCTGGTATCAGTATAGCTACTCTTGTTGTCTTGTTTTCAATTTGCTTGAAATATCTTTTTCTGTCCCTTAGTTTCAGTCTGTGTGTGTCCTTATGTCTGAATTGAATTGCTTGTAGGTGGCATATAGATGGGTCTCATTTTTTAAATCCATTCAGTTATTGTCTTTTAATAGAAGAATTTAGTCCATTTACATTTAAAGTAATAATTGATAGGTATGTACTTGTTGCTATTTTAATTATTTTTTGTCTGTTTTGTTGTTCTCTGTTCCTTTCTTCTTCTCTTGGTTTATTCTCTTGTAGTTTGATTACTTTCTATAGTGTTATGCTTAGATTCCTTTCTCATTATCTTGTGTGTATTTACTATGGATTGTTGCTTGTGGTTACCATGAGACTCATATATAACAGTCCATATAAAAAACAAATTATTTTAAGTTGATAGCAAGTTTACCTCTCCCACATTTTACCCATGGCCTTTACTATATATTTACTTTTACTAGTGAGATTTTCACTTTCATATTTTTTTCTTATTACTAATTAGTGCCCCCTTTTTCAGCTTAAAGAGCTCCTTTTAAAATTAATCATTAACTCCTTTAATTTTTGTTTGAAAAGCTCTTTCTCTTTCCTTTACTTCTAAATGATAACCTCGTTTGATAGAGTATTCTTGGTTGAAAGTTTTCTCTTTTCAGTACTGTGAATATATTATGCCACCTTCTTCTGGCCTGCAAAGTTTCTAATGAGAAATCTGATGGTCTTATGGGGGTTTCCTTGTACATAACAAGTTGTTTTTCTCTAGCTGCTTTTAAGATCATCTCATTATCCTTAACTTTTGACAATTATAATGTGTCTTGGTGTGGGTCTCTTTGGGTTCATCTTGTTAGAACTCTTTGGGCTTCCTAGATCTGGATGTCTGCTTCCTTTCCTAGGTTAAGGAAATTTTCAACATAATTTCTTCAAATAAGTTTTCTGCCCCTTTCTCTCTTCTCCTTCTGGAAACCGTATAATGCAAATATTCCACTTGATGTTGTCCTGTAGATCTCTTAATTTTTCTCTTGACCTTTTGGTTTGTTTCTTCTTTTTGCTATTCTGTTTGGGTGAGTTCCACTGCCCTGTCTTTTAGTTCATGGGTTCTATCTTGTGCTTAATCTAGTCTGCTGTTGAACCTCTATAGTGTGTTGTTCAGTTTGGTTATCGTGTTCTTCAGTTTTGTGACTTGTTTAGTACTTTCTTATATTTCTATCTCTTTGTTGTGTTCACCCTTTCTTTTCCTCAGTTTGGTGAGCATCTTTATGAACATTACTCTGAACTCTTTATTAGGTAATATTAATTATCTCCATTTAATTTTTTTCTGAGATTTTTATCTTGTTATTTGATTTGGGATGTATTCCTCTGTCTCCTCATTCTGCTTGAAGCTCTGTGTTTGTTACTGTGTATTACGCAAAACAGCACTCTCAGTCTTACAGGAGTGGCCTTGTATAGGAGATGAACCCTATTCTATAACCTTGCTCTAACTCTTGGCTGTCTCTAGAACCTTTGTGATTGTCTAAGCAGCCTTTTTTCTTGGTAGGCCCCAATTGTTGAGATTGTGTCAAAATCTGTGAGTGTTCCAGAGGGATTTCAGTCACACCTAGTTTCAGGCTGATTGGAGGTAGACCCTCAGGCAGCAGATTTTAAGGTAGGCAAATATACACAGTCCTGTGGGACAGCAATCGTAGACCTTGCTGGCTTCTAAACCCAGTGATCTAGAGGCATCCCCTTAGTGACAGTTGAAAATTCCGGACTCTCAGTGAGAGTATGAGCTTCTTTCTCAGAGGCACTAATAAGTTGTAGCAAGGCCAAGTGAGAGCTCAAAGATGGTATTCCTCAGTCTACATTCCCTGAGAGCACTTCCGTAGTTTCTAGATGTGTGGTAAACTGGAAGCATGCCTGTCAGGCTGAAGCTGCAAGTCAAGTAGATAGGCCTTTTTCACAGGAGGACTGGAGGGTGTGTTTCAGTCTGCTGTTGGTGCAGTGTCCTGGGGGTGCTGGCCTGCCTAGAACTGTTTTTCCAATTGTTTCAGACCCATAGGGCTCAAAGTGCAATCTGCTGTGGCCACTGGAGCCAGGTATGGAAGGGATGTCCCTTGTTTGGCGTGCATGCACTGACCAACTATGGCAGCCATGTGGTGGAGTAGTGCTCAGGGCCAGGGCTCTCAGCTGATTGGCTTAGATGTAGTCATGGTGGAGTGATGTGCAAGGATGGGGCACAAATGTCAGGGCTAGCAGGCTAGAGGAAGAGTGAAAAAAACGGCCTCTGCCAGTGCCCACACTTGCAGGGTAGAGGGAGAATACCAAAAACAGTGCCTGCCAGCATCTCTGTCCCTGGAGAGAGTCGCAGCAGGGTCCTGTTTTTCTAGCAGGTGCTTTAAGAGTAGCAAATACATTTCCTTCCTATATTGTGTGGTTGTTTTATGAACTTCAGCTTCTATGCTGGATCCTGGGGCGAGGAGTCTACCTGCGAACCTTTAAGAGTAGAGTCTCCATTCCCTACAGCCTAATGGCTTTCCTGGATGTGCACCCCATTTGTTTTCAAAACCAGACTTTTGGGGGCTCATCTCTTCAGTGCAGGTCCCAAGGGTTGGGATGCCTGGTGTGGGGCACAAACCCCTTGCTCCTCAGAGCAAATTTCAATATTTGGGAGATCTTTTCCTACTAAACTGCTGCACCAGGGGTGGGATTTTCGCAGGATTTCATCTCTGCCTCTCCTACTGGTCTTGACAGAGCCCTTTTCTACTTTGTTGGGGAGGAGCTTGTTCAGGTAGTTTTCAGGTCTTTTCCAGAGGGTACTTCTCCGTATGTACTTGTACATTTGTTGTGTCCATGGGAGGAGATGAGGTCAGGATTTTCCTATGCTGCCATCTCGAGCCACCTCTCCTGTTTTTTTTTTTTTTAAATCTATAACTGTATTTATTTATAAAGATTTTATTTATTTGTCAGAGAGAGAGGGAGAGAGAGAGCACACAAGTAGGGGGAGCGACAGGCAGAGGGAGAAGCAGGCTCCCTGCTGAGCAAGGAGCCCAATGCGGAGCTTGATCCCAGGACCCTGTGATTATGACCAGAGCCAGAGGCAGCCACTTAACTGACCGAACCACCGAGGCATCCCTACATGTTTAACTTTAAACAGATATTTCATATTTAGACAAACCAACATGAAAAGCCATGTCAATAATACATGAACGAAATAGGCTTTTTTTTTTTAAGAGGGATTTTTTTAAAAAGAAAAATTTAAGGAAAACACAGGTTTCAAATATGGCAGGAGCTAAATAAAAATTTGTGGGAAGAAAGCATTAAAGAAGAGAGCTTCTTGATCACAGACAGATTTGTATTAAATTATTTCAAGGTATACCATACTAGACATTCATTCAAGTTGTGTAACCTTCATAAGGCTTAATTTTTTTGTATGATGAGAATGATAATATATTACATACATGTCCTAGAGTATTCATTAGGATTACACAAGAGAGTCTATGCAGCTGATTCAAAATGCTTATCAAATAGTAAGTGCTAAAAGGTTAGCCATTACCATTGTTAATAAAGTAAGCCAGATTGAGAGATCTAAAATCAAAGCCAGGATAGAGGCATTTTAATGTGCAATTTACATAATACTTCCTTATTGATGATTTCATAATCATCCTTACTGATTTATTACTTTCTTACTGATTTGAGCCTCACATTAACCTTAATGGCTAGAAGACCTTGGAGCCCCTTCACGATTGGCCATGTGACAACACTTCATATGGGCAAAGGTGGACTTTAGGACTGTCTACAGAGCACAACATCTTGAAGCTTGCCACTCTATTCCTGAGAGGTGATTTTTTTTTCTTTTAAGATTTTATTTATTTGAGAGAGAGAGAGAGTGTGAGAGAGCACGCAAGTTGGGGAAGGGGCAGAGAGAGAGGGAGAAGCCGACTCCCCTCTGAGCATGGAGCCCGATACAGGGCTCAGTCCCAGGACCCCGAGATCATGACCTGAGCTAAAGTCAGCCACTCACCCAACTAAGCCACCCGGACGCCCCTGAGAGGTGATTTATATATAGCAAAACAACTGGAGGAGATGAAAGCCTACGAAGTTCTCCAGACTTTATTTCTTCCTCTATCTAATAAGACTTTTACATCTTATGACTTCATAATATTTCTAATAGAATACAGAGGAATTCAAACTCAAGAGCATAGAGGAAAGGAAAAGTTATAGCCAAAGTTCTTCCAAAAGTTAGCACTGTCAGTTTTCTTGGATATAAAAACCAGACAAGTGACCTCATAAGAGGCATAAAGTTGTGCCACAAATCTTGCTTTTTAAATTGTATTTTTTTGCTTCCTCCGATGAAGGTAAGCAGATGATCTCCACTTTTACTTGGATGGTTGGAGAAATTCAAGGAAGGGAACCTCATTAGTAGAGGAACAAGGAACCAGTCCAGGCAATGTCTGAATATTTATTACTTGATCTTATCTTGAATAGAAAAGAAAGGCTCTTTGTTCAAAACACTTCTGGCTGCTGTCTGTCCCTTTGGACTTCTGAACCTTTCCTTCAGTGCTTTATGAAAACAACTTATTAATTGAATTAGGGCCTCGTAGAAAGAAGTGTGCTTTCTCTGAACTCTAAGGATGTTCCGAAAGTGGTCATTAACACTGGCAAGGGAGGCAGCACTCTAACTTCATTTTACACATGAAGAAAATGAGTTCAGATTAACTTTACAATCATGCAATGAATAACTTCAAGAGCTGGGACCCAAACAAGCAAAGGGCTGTGGCTGGGAGATCAGGGGAGTTTTATTCTGACTTTGCCTCCAGACAGAAGCCCTCCTTAGCTCTCTTATCTTAAAATGGGGGTCAATGGATTAGATCAGGGGTGTTCACCTTTTTCAGTCAAGGCTCAGATAGTAAATAGTTTTGGCTTTCTGGGCCTTACAGTCAGTCTGTCTGCAACAGCTACTCAACTCTACTGTTACAGAGCGAAAACGGCCACAGACAATATGCAAACAAATGAGTGTGGCTTTGTGCCAATCAAACTTTATAAAAATAGGTGGAGGGTTGGATTTGGCCCATAGATGGTAGTTTGCAGACCCTCGGACTAGATGATGTAGAAGTTTCTTCTGCTAATAGTTTTATGATTCATCTTGTTTTCATAGCGATGCTATTTCCCTAGGAAAGTCGTCTGGATTACCCAGTCACCAAACATGCAGTTTGTGAAGTACATGAGTGTTTTTCTGCTGTTTGTTATTAACAACAGCCAAGCTATGGAAGCAACCTGAGTCCATCAATGGCTGAATGAAGAAGATGTGGTTTATATATAGTAGAATATTATTCAGCCATGAGAAAGAAGGAAATCCTGCCATTTTGACAACATGGATGGGACCTTGAGGGCATTACACTAAGCAAAATAAGTCACATTAAGACAAATACTGTGTATCACTTATATGTGGCATCTAAAAACCTGAACTAGTGGTAACTGAGGATAGTGGTTACACACGGCTGAGGGGGTGGGGGAATAGAGATGTTGGTCAGAAGAACAAGCTTGCGGTTAGGAGTTGAATAAGTTGTGGGGGTCTGATGCATACCATTGTGATTATAGTCTATGATACTATATTATATACTTCAAAGTTGCTAAAAGACTAGATCTTAAATGTTTTCATATAGAGGACAAACGATAATTAAGTGACTTGAAGGAGGTGTTCGCTAATGCTATGGTGGTAATCACATTCCAATATGTGAACGTATCAAATCAACAGGAAGCACATCTTAAACTTACACAATGTAGTATGTCAATTATATTGCAATAAAAACAAGTATTTTTTTTGTTTTTGGCATCTTCTCTCCCCTTTCTTGTTCCATTATTGAGTGCCTACTATGTGCATTGCAAATATACATTATTGCCTTAATGTCATTCTGCTCAAGATCTTGTGTGTTAAGGCTTTATTTTTTGTTGTTGGGGGTGGGTGGGGAGCAGGGTGTATGGGACGGAAGGGGCATGAAGGTAGGTGCATGAAGGTAGCTTCAGTGTCCTGGATGGGATGGCTGATTGGGGGTGAAGACTCAAGCCAGTGGAAGAACTCTTGGAACGTGAGCGCCGACCTCAGCTGATCAAAGGGTACCTGCTTTAGCTAAACCGAGCAAGAGCTTGAGTGGGCGGGCCAGAGCTGACAGCGATGATGGACCGTGAAGTGGGATTGTGGAGGGGCATGTCTCAACTTAAGGGAAAATAGGATCTCATTCAAAAAAAGTATAAATACTGGTGTTACTCTGGCCCCAAGCCACACCCAGCAGGGCACACTGTGCCGATTCCCTGGCTCGAGGACACTGGCTGCTGGCCTGGGGGGATGCTTTATCCTGGGGCCTCATGGGGACCTTTCTGGGGGCTTATTTTAAGAAACATATTTTTTTCTTTTTTGTTTTCAATCCCCCTCCCTCCCTTCTTTCCTCCCTTCTTTCCTCCCTTCTTTCCTCCCTTCTTTCCTCCCTTCTTTCCTCCCTTCTTTCCTCCCTTCTTTCCTCCCTTCCTTCCTTCCTTCCTTCCTTCCTTCCTTCCTTCCTTCCTTCCTTCCTTCCTTCTGATTTTATTCATTTGACATGGGGGGGGGTGGGGGAGAGCAAGCACAAGCAGGGGGAGTGGTAGGCAGAGGGAGAAGCAAGCTCCCCACCATGCCAGGAGCCTGATGTGGGGCTCGATCCCAGGACCCTAGGATCACGACCTGAGCTGAAGCCAGCTGCTCAACTGAATGAGCCACCCAGGCACCCCCCCAGGGGGCTTCTTGAAGGAAAGATCAGTTCAACTCCATCAAGTTTTAAGACTTCCTCTGATTAAAAAAAAAAAAAAGAGTAGAGCACATACACCAAGCTTTAAGAGCCACAATGTGGCAGGCGAACCTCTTTACTCTTGATAAATTTGTGTTATTGTTACATAAAGTTGCTTTGAAAAGCTTGTAATTTCAAAATGAATGCTTTTCTTAAAAAAAACCCCCAGAATTCTACATCATGATAGTTTCTGTCAGAGTATTATTTTAATCAAACGTTATATTGGCTTTTACAATCGTTTTTATGATGCTTATTTAAAAATATTTCCCTCTGCCCCTACTGATCAGTTCGTCTACTACTTGCTTTGTAGCCACTACAGTTTATTTTTTGTCCTTTCTGACCAAGTGTGTGTCTGTATCGGAATGATTGTTATACAGCGTTTTTGCTTGTTCACCAGATACAAGTCTATGACGTGGTAATGCTTTTGATCGTAGAGCTCAGTGTAAGAAGTAAAAAGAAAAATCCTTCTTAAACACGTACAATTGGGTCGGTATACTCCACATGAGGCACGTTTAATCCACTGCTCTGAAGTAGACGTGTGGCTATATTTTCAGCACCTCGTTCTACTTTCGTCTAAAATATTCAGGCAACTGAGATAAGGGTGCTTGTTCTCTCACAGTCCTGAGGTTAATTGTTCCACCATTAAATTGTACTTTCCCACAGTAGCTCTAATCCTAGCTTAATAGTCTTGAGTACAGTGGTTTTATATAAAAGCTTGTTGAATTTATTGGATGGAGAGACATCTGAGTGCTTGAAGCAGATTACAGGCTGGAGAATGTAAGATTCTATCAGAGTTACACACAAGCCAAAAAGTCAACAAACCAAAAGGAGCAGAACTGTAAGTCACTCTCGAACTCGTTTCCTAATTTGCCCTGATTTGCTGGGATGAGTCACCATTCTTGCTCATCTTGCTAGGGGATCCTTGGGGCTACTTTGGGCTGATTGTCATGTCTCATGACACTCTCACATGGTAACAGACACTTGTGGATTTTTGTTTATGGTTTCATCTTGTTAATATGGAGAATGGACAAGGCTGGAAGAGGAAACCTTAATATGGTGTGTTGAAAATTTGAACAATTAGAACGGCCCAACACAAAAAGCAAAGACTCAGCGTGTGCACTTTTGTAGGGGAAAAGTTACAGCTAATAACTGCAGTTGACAAAACGGAAAGAACTTTTGTTTTCAGGCAAAGGGAAGTTTAGGAAAAAGAGAATCGGCTCTAAGTATCCAAGAATAATGAGCAAAGGAAAAGAAGCAAAAGGAGAAATCTATGTCATATCCTACTGAACACGGATGTAAATCTGACCTGTGTACATGGGGGAAATGGGTAAAATTAGAGCAAAGTAATTTCCTGATTTCCACAAATGAGCACATTCTTTCAAAAATTAGTAGATTCTGTGAGAAAGTAGATTTTCTGTGTTTTCTACAGGAAATTCTATTTGATTCAATGTAAGAAGGAAACCAGTAGAAGAAAAGTAATTTGATAGTACTGAGATCATGTGGAAGAAAAGGAAGCGTGTGTGAAAGAGAGAGGAGCACCCAGGAGTAATGGGAGGGGTAGAATGAATGGAGAACCTTATTATATCATAAAATGACTTTTTAAAAGATCAAATCTATGACATAGAGAAATTGTAAGGTGATATTAGAATTCTTAAGGTCGCATTGATAAAATGTCTGATGGGCTTACTTAGAACCTATTACCATGGTTTAGTCCTTAACTTGTTAATTTTTCCATGACTGTAAAGATCATCTATCATGTTTAGTGTGATGAAGGGTGATGTCACCAGCTGCCCTGTGCAAAAATCTGGTGTTTTATGCCTTCCCACATTTTCCTGCCCTTGACCCCCTGCAGGCTGCAGCCAAGCGTGGAGCCTTCTCGCCCCGAGAGCTGCAGGCAGGTGGATGCAGCCCAGTACTTGCGATGAGACACACGGAGCCCAAGAAGGAGTGATGTAATCACCTCTGGTATTCTCATTCACCTCTCTGTTTTTGGGTGTTCTCGCGAATAGCGCCCCCAGCTAAATACCCTATGGTCAATTTATATTCTAAAAGGAACAACACAGGACACCCTCCCAGACCCTACTCCTCTTCTCTGATAGGCTTGTCAGATTTAGCAAATACTCCAAACATGAAAATCGTTTTCTAGCATAAGTGTGCCCCAAGCAACTTTGAGATATCCTCCCACTACAAAATTATCGACTATCTAAAATTCAAATTTAACTGGCACCTTGGATTTTATCTAGCAACCCTATTGTTTGAACTCCAGGAACCTCCCCGTGTATCTGGGAAAGGTCTCAGAAGGCGTAGACATCCTGGTGTGTGGGGTGAAGAGCACACACGAGGACGAATGTGGGAGGTGTAAGTAAATTGTCTCTTCACTGACAAAAGCACAAATCCTCTGACAGGTGGGCAGACAAAACTGTTCTGGAGTCTCTTGCCCCTTTATCCACAGCACTGCTCCTTGAGGGGGAAGGAGTCAGCCGGTGGCCCTTTTCCTTCCCCTCGCGCTCCTGGGCAAGGACCTGCCTACTGTGTTTCTAACGAGCGATTTCAGCACAGGAAGCAGCTGGCAGGCGGCGAGACTGTTAGAGCGAGCGGTAGACTAGATAGACACAGGAAAGGGCGGGGCGGCGGTGGTGAAAATGGAAAACAATAAGAGACACAGTGATACGCTATAGGCACAGGGCAGATCTTCAAATTACACTTACTGCATGAACATAAACACACACAGAAATATGCCCATGGATGACTGAAATTTTTTTGTTTTTCAGTTTATAAGTCGACCTTGTTTGTTACCCACACCTGGGGCTGTCCTTGTGAATTTCCTGGTGAGCCCGAATGCACATCCAGTATCCGGCTGGAGTCGGCCCACCGAGGCCAGAGTGGCTGGGCTCCCTGCAGAGCCGTGGAGCCTGTATACTCTCTAGAAGCATCCCTTCCCCTGATCCTGGTATCTTAGTCTCATCGGTCAGGAATGACCTCCTCATGTTTAACCTCTAATAGTTTCTTACAAATTGCTACCTCAATTCCCTATCTCTAGTTAGGAGGATTTTAACTCAGGTTTGAGGACCTGTTACTTCTCAAGCCTGTGAAAGTTCTGGGCTGAATGATAATTACTGGTGTTTGATGCACCTAGAACTAAAATTGAATACTGCAATATTCTGGCACGAGCTTTTCCTTCTAATTTATTCATTATTATTTAACCATGACTCGAGGTTTGATGATCTTCTCGTAGAACTCCTCTGTACTGAAGTTACACTGACATCAGTCATACATTTAAGCCTAGTTAAGATGGAGGGGATTTTCTTCTTGGACCCAAATGTTATGAATATAAAAAAAATCCCAACACACACATTGTCATATCTAACCCATGGCTATATTCCCATGCAGGTTTCAGTGTCATGGAAACCAGTTACGCTCTTCTGTGCCTCTCTGCTTAAAATCTGATAAAAATACAGTTTAACTGCATAAACCTAACTGTACTTTAGAGGGAAAAGGAGGTGCTGTATACATATGACAGAAGGTTTTAAAATCATGAAATCTGTCTTTGTTATAATGAAAGAAAACTCATAAGATGTTCAGTTAATATGTCTGGATCATCCGTTTCTTCCTTATTTTCTTATAGTGATATTTTCAGGGGTTTGGGGTAGTCATTTTGTGGATATCTTGGAATTAAAAAAAAAAGGCATTCCCACATTGTTATGCTCAGCAATCAGGGTAGCTGATTTGCCTAAGGGTCACCCCTAAAAGTCAGAGCCTGACTGGTAGCCAGTAGGAGCTGGTGGGATGAGTTTGCTGGCTGCTAGGATGCTGTGTGGGGATCTTGGAAAGACCCCGCCCCCCTTTGGTGCTGTCCCTTCTGGACCTGTAGTTGAAGTTTCTCTGTTGAGGCCAGAGATGGAGGTAGAGAGGACTGGGAATGTGGCCAAAGTGTGGGGACAGAGGCAGGCAGGGAGGCAAAACCATTCTTTGCAGGGCACGGGTGATATTAGGTTACTGGCGACTGTGTGATAACAGCGAGGACACCGTGTGCAGTCCTTTGGGACATTCTGTAGCCCCAGGCCCGGAGGCCAGGCTGGTGGTGGCAAGGGGGACAGGGCGGGGGGGGGAACAGCCGATCCGCTCACTCACCGGTGCTGCTCTGAATGGTCCTCACGGTGGTGGTGGTGCGCGGCGGGGAGGAGGACCGCAGGGACACGCACTCGTCGTCCTGAGAGCAGCCCTTCTCGATGGCCCGCACATAGCTGTGGCTCCGCATGCGGAAGCAGCCGGGCATGGGCAGGTCGAGCGCTTCCACCGCCTGCGACTCCAGCTCGCTGAACACGGATTCGCACACGGACTCAAACTGCCCGTTCACTTCCATCTCGCTCACCTGCGGGCAGAGGTGGGGTACCGTAATGTCTTCTACCAGGTGGAGAAGCACCCTCTCCCTTAAGCATCTCCAGACTTCACCCCCACCCCCCGCCCCCAAGAAAGCCCAGTCCGATTTCATTAAACTCCAGCGCATCTTATTTGCCCTGCGTGACGATCCATAGTTGAACTGCATCTTGTTCGTAATCCCAGACAGTCAGTTCGAAAGAAAAAGAGTTTTATTTTCACAATGAAACACGTGTGGGGCTGCGAAGTCATCTTCCAGCGCCTGCCCAGGTGCTAATTGTCCTTATTTATTATAAACGCAAACCTAGGGAACAGTTTCATCAGTCCACGGTCAGAGTTTGGGTATTTCAGGGCAACAGTTTTTAGTATAAACATTTTAGAAACTAGTATTTTTATTGTGCTTTTGGAAGTGACCGGCTTGTCAAATAATTTCAGTGTTGTATGCAGCTTAATTTAGTACAAAGTATGGAAAGAGGCCCTATATTTTCTGGCAAGATATTCTCATTCTGCACAAAAATAGACCAAACCCAGATATGTCAAAATCTTGAAAAGCACTATGGAGATTTTCAATCTACACACTATCTAAAAGTTTCATTCTTCTTTATAAAAAGCTGATAAGGTCCACAAATTGTGTGTTTTAAAATCTTCCAAATTAAGTCTCCTCTTTTTTTCTTTTTGAGGAAATCAGTTTTAATTTATTTATATTTCTCTGTACATAACTTACACTGGGTTTGAGCATCACCTGAAAAAGAAAAGAAAAAAGACCAGGTGCTCCAGTTAATTTCTCACTTTGTAGCCGATTTGATAGAGACATGGGAGCATTCTGCAAATTTCTGCCACCCTCTAGAACTTCATGTCTAATTTCCCTAATATTAAATTAATGAGTAATTAAGAATTTAGCAGTTAAAAAAAAGAATTTAAACTACAAGTAAGCTTAGAGCAGATACTGAAAATGATTGTGGTTTTTGACTGTTTCTTCATTTCGTGTTATCTGAGGATATATTCCAATAACGGCAAATTTCTTTAAACTTCAGATAGAAGTGACCAATTACCTTAAGGCATATCACGTGGAAAAGACCTGCATTTTTTTAAAATGATTCTTTGCAGCTTAAAATAGCATTTTCACATACTTTTATTTGACATGAAACCCCTGTATGTTTTCAAGGCTAATAATTATGTCCATATTTAAAAAATAAGTATGTGTATATAGCCTTGATTTTTAGGAAATACTTGGAAGTGCTTTCACGGGTAAAGGGACATGGTAGTTGCAACTAATTATCAAATAGAGAGTGTGAGCAAATGAGCCAAAAGGAATCTGAATCTGAATCTGGGTCAGGGATGTACAGGGGTTCTTTATATTTTACAAGGAACTCTTTTGTAAACTCGAGATAATTTCAAAGTAAAAAGTAAATCTGTATTTGCATGTGTGTATGTGTGCACATGTATATCAATATATATAATTTATTAGATTTTCCTCTATTAATATGGCAAACAGTGCAAAGAAATGGTAAAACATCTATCCCTGTTAAGGTAATAACTATTAAACTTGGGTGACTATCTGTTCAGAGGATATATATGCCCCCTCCCTTACTTTTCATAAAAATAGTGTAAATATAATTCTGCATTCTGTTTTTTTCCACTTAACCTTCTATATTAGACTTATATCTTAACAGGATTCTCCTTTTTCATTCTCTTAACCTTTTCTTTCTATTATATACAGATACAGAAAACCACACTAAGTGTATAATCACTACCCAGATCAAGAAAGAAAGATTTTCCAGGCACCGCAGAAATCCCTCTATATGCCCCATCCTAGCCATAATCCCCGTCTTCCCTCCAAAAGTAACTGCTACTCTGAGTTTTATCTTTATAAATAATAATTCTTATAGGAATTATAAATCATAAATTTTATAAATTATAAATTTATTATACAAATAATTGTAAAGAATTTCATAAGGCATTTCTTGGGTTTTTTCACCCATGTGCATCCTTGGACCCTACAGTTTAGTTATACCCATTTAAAAATTTCAATATATCTTTTAATTCACTTTTAGCATATAGGCCTCCCTCCACCCATTTTTTAAACTACCATTTATTTATGGAAGCATCTGGGTTGTTTGACCTGGGAAGCTTCCCACAGTCTGGATTTGCTGATTTCATACTCATGGTAGGATTTAGCATGTTCCCCCGTCTTTTGCATTTCCTGAAAATTGTAGGCTAGATCCAGGGGCTTTATAAGACTCAGGTTCAATCCCTTTGGCAAGACTAGAGGTCATGTGTTCTTTTATCAGGAGACACATTATGTCTGGGTTGTTTCTCTCTTTATGTTGTTAGGAGTCATTGGTGCTCAACGCCTGAATCCATTAATTCACTGGGAGTTGTAAACCGGTGGTATTCTAATTCCATCATTAGTTCTGCAGTTACTAGTTGAAACTTTTTTTTTTTTAATAAGTAAATGCTTCCTCTCACATTATTTGGTTACTCAATGGTTTAGGTCATATAGAAATGGCAGAATAAGTGTCCCCCCCCCCATTTTCAAGATAATAAATTTGTTCCCTCTTACCTACCAAAAGTGACCAATTAATTTTTAAAGTTATCAAAATGAACTCATAGATTTAAAAATATTTGATGGTTTTAAATTCACTTCAAATTTGAACTCACCTTTGTCTCATCTTTAACTAGTAGGAGCCTCTTAGTTTTACTCCTGAATCCTTTTGACATGAAATGAGTAGTCTTTGATAGCTTCCTTGATATCAGGTATGCCAGGGTATTCCAAATTCATTTTATACCTTTCCTGCTCAGTCCTGGAATCAGTATTTTTTCAAAAAGCCCTTCTTCTGGTGGGAAATGGTATCACAAGAAAGCAGTCTGGGCCTCAGGAAATTTTGTTGTCATTGCTACTGGGTTGGTCATTGTTCAGTGGGCAAAACTAGGTCTTTTGGTGGGCAGATCTAGTGAATACGTTCAGTTAAAATTCAGACTCTTCTATATTGTATTTCTATTTATACCTTGATTCCATACTAAAAATCTTGCTTCTCAGGGGGCATAGGAGATGATAGAATTGGGATATTCTATAATTATTCATTTACCATCTCAGAATAGCATACTAATAATACCATACGCATGTCATTATTGAAAACAGTTAACAATTCCTCTTATTTTTTGCGTATATACTCTCTATTCTTTCCTCATTGAAAATAGTTGTGCTATATTTACATTGCAGAGCATATAACGTACATGTTCTCCCCTGCTTTAGCCCCCCTTTTGTCTTTTATAAGTAACTGTATATTTAATGCTTGCCACTACTTCTTTCATGTAAAAAGATTATTCTTTATCAAAATTCTACAGATATAGGTCAAGTAGTTCTAGATGGCTTATAAAGAAAAAGAGTAAATCCCTGACCTATCTTACTCCCCATCTCACCCAGATTCTCCATCCCCAGAGGCAATCACTTTCAATTCTTCCAGCTGGATCTTATGGTATTGCATCATATTTCCAAAAACTCGCTTATGTGAATTTGTTGGTATGTTTGTAGACCTCTGGTAACGTGCTGGTTTCCTTCCTGCCCTTAAAGCATTACCCTTGAAGCCTCTGTTCTCCTATTGCAATCTATGGCTGCCAAGCCCACTGCTGTCCTGGGATCTCTCTTCCCTATCACTGTGGGGGTGCCTTCCTTATCTCGACTGTGGTGGAGTCCCTGTTTCCTCTTCCTTGTTTTATTCCTTTCTTTTGGTGGAGCACATCTTCCAGTGCTTTCCTGGACAAGGCAGCCATCTGGCATTGATGGATATGTCTGTATTCCACCCCCACTGTTAAGGGAGAGTGTGCCTGCATTCAGGATTCTAGCCTGCACCCTTTCTTCTTCCAGATGTTTTCAGGCTTTGCTGCTTGTCTCTTAGTTGCCATGGATGCTAGAGTTTGGGAAAGTAGATGCCTTTCTCATTCCTGAGCCTTTCCATATAAACTGTTTTTTCTCACCCCCTTTTGAAAGCCCTTTAGGTTCTTGTCCCCAAAGAGCTAACATTTTACTGTGATGTTCCTATGTGGATATTTCTCCATCGATTGTGGTGGGTACTGGGCGGGCCCTCTCAATCTGCAAAATCATGTCTTTCAGTTTTAGGACCATTTCTTGAATTATTTCACTAGTAATTGCCTTCCTTTTATTTTTTCCTGAAACTCCTACTAGTCAGATGTTAGAATCCAAGAAGCTCAAAGAACTCCAAGAATAAAAAACACAAAGAAAACTACATTGATACATCATAATTTCCAAAGCAATCCTGGTAAAGAGCAAAGCTAGAGGACTCACACTTCCTGATCGCAAGATTTATTGCAAAGCCACAAAAATCAAAACAGTTTGGGACTGACATAAGGACAGACATATAGATCAATGGAACAGAACTGACAGTCCAGAAATAAGTCCATACGCCTATTCATCACTCGTTCTTATGTCTGGTCATTGGGGTTGTCTAAAGCTCATTGCCTAGTAGATTCCTCAGGATGGGCTCATGGAAATGATGTTTCCTATATTCACTCATGTTTATAATAGTTTGCCTATGCCTTTTATATGGAAGTCAGTTTTTTGGGGGTATAAAATTTTTTGTTCACATTTTGCCCCCTTGAATATAATAACATTACTCAATTTTCTCTTGTCATAAACTAATGTTAAAGAGTCTGATGAGAATTTAATTTTCTTTCCAAATTTTTATTTAAATTCTAGTTAGTTAACATATAGTGTAATACTGGTTTCAGGAGTAGAACTTAGTGATTCATCATTTTTTTTTTTAAGTCACTTGCTCTTCTGTCTTGAATTCCAAAGAACTTTGTTTAATTTTGTTTTATTTGAAATTGGAGTCCTGTAATTTTATTAGACTATGTCTTAGTTATTGTTTTGGGTTAATCTCAGGTATGTGGTATATAATTTTGAAACATCTTTTTGTTTCATTAGCGTTATCTTTAATTATTATTTTTATTATTCATTCTGGTTCTTTATCTTCTTCAGGACTTCTATTATCTATATCTTTGTCCAGAATATTTATCAATGTCTCTTGAATCCTTTTTACCTCTTCATTTCTTTATTTTATTTTATTTTTAAAAAGATTTTATTTATTTATTTGAGAGAGAGTGAGAGAGAGAACCAAGAAGGAGAGAGCACAGAGGGAGAGGGAGAAGCAGACTCCCCACTGAGCAGAGAGCCCAATGTGGAGCTTGACGTGGGGCTTGATCCCAGGATCCTGAGATCATGACCTGAGTTGAAGGCAGACGCTTAACTGACTGAGCCATCCAGGTTCCCCTTGTTTTTGATTTTAAAAATATCCTTCCTTTTTTAAGATTCTATTTTTCTTAGTGTATGATATGTCTCATTCACTTGCTCCTATATTCTTTCTAGTCTAATCTTCATTTCTGAAATGATTTTTCTTTTACTTCTAATTCTTTCCTGAGTTTTGTGACATAACTTTTAAGGTTTTGAAATTCAGATCTTTTTCTTTCATGTCTTATATCATGTTCTTAATGTCATTTAGTGCATTTTAAAATACAGGTGGCCCTTAAACAAACAACATGCGGGTTGGGGCATCAACTCCCCACCTTCGCACAGTTGAAAATCCACATACAGGGGTGGCTCAGTCAGTTAAGCATCTGACTCTTGGTTTTGGTTCAGGCCATGGTCTTGGGGTCCTGGGACTGAGCCCTGTGTAGGGCTCCACACTTAGCGGGGAGTCTGCTTCTACCCACCCACCCCGTTGTGCTCTCTCTCTCAAATAAATAAATAAAATCTTAAAAAAAATCCACATACTTCTGACTTCACAAAAATGTAAGTATTAATAACCAGAATCCTTACAACATAAATAGTTGATTAACACATATTTTATATCTTATATGTATGATGCACTATGTTTTTATAATAAAGTAAGCTAGAGAAAAGAATGTTATTAAGAAAATTATAAGGAAGAGAAAATACAGTTATAGTATTATACTGTATTTATTGAAAAAAAATCCATGTATAAGTGGACCTGCATAGTTCAAACCCATGTTGTTCGAGGTCAACTATAGTTCATTACAGTTTTGATCTGTTTTGTGGGTCTTTCTGAATGCTTTCATTTTCTGTAGGAATGTTACTCTACTTCTTACTGTCTTTTCTTCTTATTGTGACTTTGAATGTAAAATTAGTTCTTCTGACCTTGAGAAGGTGGTGCATTCAATATATATATATATATCCCCCCAAATTCCCAGGACTTCCTTATTTATTTATTTATTTATTTATTTATTTATTTATTTATTTATTTATTTATTTATTAAGCTAGCTAGCTTAATAAAACTCTGAGAGTTCCTGATTCTTTTGCTCCTGTCCCTAACTTTCACCTGGGCCTCTTCTTTTCTTCTTTGCTATTGTCTCTATCTTGCTCATACTTCATTCCACTCCCATCTGTTTCTTCTCACCCCTGGGCCCTGTCCTGGACGGAAACACTGGTTGGTTGGTTTCCAGTGATGATGAAGATGATGATGGGCTCAGACTGCTCCAGTCATCTTTCACCTTTTACTGCAGGCTCCTGGAATTGATCTGCTATTAGAGAAGGCACATCCCTTCCAGCGTCAGCTGCTGTTCACAAGTAGGTGCCCCGAACTTTCCAGCGAATATGCGTTGCTTGTTTTGTCTTGCTGTGCTGAAGTTCGTCACAAAAGTCATTGTTTCCCTCTATGTCTTCCTACAGACGTGGATACGATGCAGGCTGACGGCTACTTGTGGTGTGTTCTCATTCACTTATATTTTGGGTTCATGGACTATCTTGTTACACCTCATTTTGTTGTAAATGTTCTTGACGACTTTTGGGTTTTTCTACCTAGTTGCTCTGTCTACTTTTATATGGAGACTCAGGGAAATTCAGACGCGAAATTCAGACTATATAATACCATATAGTATGATGGTACCGTAATTTTTTCAACAACTCCTTTGTGGATGACGATTCAGATGTGTCCTTGCAGACTGTGCTATGACCGACATTCTTGTGCATTTATCTTTATATACTGGTGCTTTTATTTCTGTAGTCTGAGTTCCAAAAGCGAATTCTTTTGTCAAAAGATATGCTTTACATTTTTGTAGATTTTATCAACTTACTTTCTAGAACAACTGTAGCAGTTCACTCCAAACAGCAAGAAGCTGGAGCTCAATACTCAGCATGGTCAGCAGAGCTGGATAGTAGCAGTTTGTGCAACTCTTACAGGTCAAAATGATATAGTGCTCTTTCAATTTGTCTTTATCAGCCCACTACTGTATATAAGCATTTTTTCTCATATTTATTGGCCTTTATATTTTTTCCCTCTGATTTGCTATTTTATAAGTTTTGCCCCACGTTCTTTTAGGTTGTTTATCTTTTCATAGTTATTGATAGAAATACTTTCGGCAACTGGAAACTTTTCTTCGTATGTTTAATCCCCCCCCCCCGTCAATTGCATTTTAACTTTGATATCTTTTGCCACACCGAAATATTTGGTTTTTAGTTAGAACAGATGTCAATCTTTTACTTTATGTTTCCCGGAATTCCTATTTTATTAAAAATTATATAATTCTTACCACAATATCATGCACATATTCTCCTAATCTTAATTTTTGTCATTTTGTGTTATTGTTTAGATTTGAGATCTATTTGGGTTTATACGGAAAGAGGTAATTTATTTATTTATTTTAAAAAAGATTTTCTTTATTTATTTGAGAGAGCACAGTGCGGGGAGGAGCAGAGGGAGAGGGACAAGCAGACTCCACACTGAGTGCAGAGCTGGATCTGGGGCTTGATCCCACGACCCTGAGATCACAACCTGAGCTCGAGATCAAGAAGTGGAGGCCCAACCGACTGAGCCGCCCAGGGGCCCCAGATATAGTTTAAGGCTCTTTCTACTCTATAATGGGCAATTGGCTTGAATTCTCTGAGCCTCAATCTTCTCATCTGTAAAATGGTATAATGATGCCTATTTCCTATGGATGCTTTAAGGGTGAAAATAAAATATTCAAAATGCATATTTCTGGGCACATGGTAGATACTCCACAAATAGTGGCTGTTACTCTGTGAGATAGTGTAGTGGGAAGAATGAAACAAATTTACTCCAATTGTCTAAGACTGAATTTCATAAATTAAGAAATGATCTTTTTTAGTGTTGATATGAAATTAATGAGATGATATGAAAAGCTTCTTGTATGTATCAAGTAAGCAATACATGATGACTAATCTGCTGTTATCATTTCCATTATCAGTACTATTATTAGCAATATTGTTGCCATCAATGCCCCCATATCAGTAGGTACTGAAGAAGCTTATCAATGAGGAGTCAGGATAGTTGGGTTTCTCGGTTCTATTACTGGCAGTAGGTATAGACACTTAATTCATCTGAGTTTTTATTTCTTTGTATATATACAATGAAGGGATGGTCGAGGTCACAAGTCACAGCTAAACTGCTGGTATTACCGCTGAGCATAATAACGGCCTATTCACTTTAAAAAAAAATGACGTAGAAATCCAACACATTGCCCGGCAAAAGTGTCTGTGGGCTTCTGGTTTACCCCTCCAGATGAAGATATTTGAGAATTGAAATAAATGAAGACATAAATTAGGCTAATTTGGAAATGACTCTTATTATAGCAAATATATATATATTTAAATGTGACTTTTATTTATTTATTTTTAAAGATTTTATTTATTTATTTGACAGAGATAGAGACAGCCAGCGAGAGAGGGAACACAAGCAGGGGGAGTGGGAGAGGAAGAAGCAGGCTCATAGCGGAGGAGCCTGATATGGGGCTCGATCCCACAATGCTGGGATCACGCCCTGAGCCGAAGGCAGATGCTTAACCGCTGTGCCACCCAGGCGCCCCTAAATGTGACTTTTAAAAATTCTTTCTTCTCAAGCTTTACTTCATAAAAGCCCCCGTTTTTATTAGATGTATAGATAGTACAAAATATAGAAAAGAAATAAATATAAAAAAGTTCAGTTTTTCTCTACTGTGCAAGCACAATCTGTTTTTAGGGATATTTTACTTCTATGAGTTATGAATGGCAGAAATAAACAATTTAGTTATTCTAGACCAATATCTTGGCTTACGACATTTTACTTTGATCTTCCTAGCAGCTTTTGATGAATAACAGATCAGGTTTTAAAAGGGAATAGGGTATAATGCGTTTAAATTCTATACTATTAGAGCTGCTCCTGAAGATCTATAAGAGAGACTGTCCCCAACATCATAAAAGCTGACCACGTTTGGACAAGTCTACAATATATATGGTAGTATTGCTTTGAAGAAGAAACTATTCTTCTTTGAATAATGACAATGTTGGGACTGCAATAGTTTGAAATTATCCTTAAAGATATTGTGTTACTTGAAAATTGAAAATGGGACTAGAAAAATGATGTATCATTAGGAATCCATTTAGGATGGCTATTCTTTCTGTATTTTACTTAAGGCTAAATGATTATGCCACTGAATTGCAGAGCTTGACCTGCTGTAGCATCAGGGCCCACATGCGCCTCTTCAGTGATTTGTTGATATCTTACTGAGCTGTCACTAGGACATGGTAGTGTCTCAGGAAGGTCAGATCTGTGGCACAGGGACTCAAGTCAGGCAGCTGTGTAGACGCAGTGTCCTAATGGGGGAAGTGACATGTTTCTTCTGTCTTGAACATTTAAAATTTAAACATGTAGGGATGCGTGGGTGGCTCAGTCAGTTAAGTGCCTGCCTTCGGCTCAGGTCATGATCCCAGGGTCCTGAGACTGAGTCCCACATCGGGCTGCTTGCTCAGTGGGAAGTCTGCTTCTCCCCATCCCAGTGTTGCTCCCCCTGCATGTGTGCTCTCTCTCTCTCTCTGGCAAATAAATAAATAAATAAATAAATAAATAAATAAATAAAATCTTTATAAAAAATAAAATTTAAACATTTCAAATTATGAAAGCAGTGAATGGGTATAAATATTTTTCAAAAATTATTTTTTAAACCCACTGCTGTATTCTACATGTATGACAGCTGGATTTATAGACTCCTTTCTCTTTCCAGAAGGCTATGTGACCATAAGGCTGTCAGGAATAAACATAAACTTAAAGAAATTTTAAATATTATGTTGCTTATTGTGAAAAAATAAGGAGAGGCAAGTCAAAATTTCACCAAATGAGGCACCAACTATTTCCCTGAGAGTTGGGATAGTGAGTGTCATCGGACGGCATCAGCTAGCACAGATAGACGTGCATGTTCTTGGAGGCTTCTTTCAAGGAAGGAAACGTACAGTGGGCAGATGTTGGAATCCCCCATGCCAGCTTTCCCCAATTCCCACCCTGCCCTGCTCTCAGGGCCTTGCTGTGGTCCCCGCCTTTGCTCTTCAAGAATGTATTTAGGGTAAAGAGCTCTATTTTGATGGCAGGGACAAAGCAAGAGCCGTGGTCCTATTTCAGGGTCTCACTCTGATAGATCAAAGATGCTTCAGTTCTCAGCCTACTGTTCAGCTTCAGTGCTTGGCTTACCACCATCACCACGATCCTTCCCCCCTCATCTTATCACCACCATCCTCATTGCCACCATCACCATTACCACCATCACCATTACCACCACCATCACCACCAGCATCCTCACCACCATTACCACCTTTTCAGCAACACTGTACTTCTCACCTTGATGTCACAATGTCTTCCAAACTAGTTTCTCTGCTTCTAGCAATTCATCCTCTCTCATCTTTCCTCTGTTTTTTCCATATGAATTCTCTCACATCAAAGTTATGATCATATCTCTTGCTTGCTTAAAAGCTGAAGTTTTAATTAATCTTTAATCAATCCCATTCCCAATAAATGAAGTCCAGTCCTCTGGGCCTGGCAAGCAAAGCCATGCATTAAAAAATATATCCAAGGAGGGGCACTTGGATGGCTCAGTTGGTTAAGTGTCTACCTTTGGCTCAGGTCATGATCCCAAGGTCCTGGGATTGAGCCTCGAATCCCTGCATCAGGCTCTCTGTGCAGTGGGGAGCCTGCTTCTCCTTCTCCTTCTGCGCCCTCCACTCATGCTCTCTCTCTCTCACTTTGCCCTCTCTCTCTCTCTCCCAAACAAACAAACAAACAAACAAATCTTTAAAAAAAAAATATATACCCAGGGCAAAATTCAGGACAGATTTCCCATTGCTCCCTCGACAAGTATTCCGAGCTCCAACAAAACTAGAACATTCACTATTTCTTGAACATGCTTTAGGGAAGCATTTTTCAAAATTCAGATCAAATACTACTTTATTAGAATCTCTTGGAGTATTTGTTAAAATATACATTCCTAGACTGCATGCCTGGAAACTCTCTCTTTAGAATCCTGGGTTCTTAGCGCTGTTTTCTCCTTAGTTTCAGGATCTTGTTGACTATTCTGTGACCACAAAATCCCATTTAACATCTGGCTCCTTACATACCTCATAGAGTGTTTTATAAAATAATATTATGAAACTATAAAGCAATTCGCAGAGTGTCTGACCCAGCAAAGGTACCTCTTGTTAATAATACTTGCTCTGCCCACCTCAGAGTGTATTGTGGCATTCAAGTAAATAATAATAATGATAACACTTTTATCCTATTTGTACTCTTGTAAGCTCTTGGTGGGAATGGATTTTGTGCTGGTCATTGATGAGTAACTTGTATAATCTGGTCCAGTGTTCTGCTCATTAAATACTAGCTGAATTAATTGTACAGTGGTTAATTTGTGATAGAAATTTAAATTCAGAGTTCCTATACATCATTTAAAAAATACCCTTCTTGTTGTGCTCCCAGAGGAAGCCAGCCCCTGGGGTACCTTCAGCTCCTTTGGTGGCCCCCAAAAAGTGCACGGTCAGGTCCTCCAAGAGTCCCAGGTCCTCTCCACCCCGATCTTAGGTAGCCCAGCCCTCTCCCCCAATCTGAGACCTTTGATGGGAGAGACTGGAGGACCTTCAGCTGAATATTTTGGATAGACCATTACGTTGCCTTTTTTGAGTCTTAATCCCTGGTCTGGCATATCTGTTCTTAGAAGTGGCTTTTGTCTCATTACCAAGATACAGTATTCACCTGGGACCCAGTTGAGATAAGTAGATCGTATCTCCCTTCATGTCCCTGGCGCCCTGTCTTGATGATCTGCTCAATACTTGTACTTCTATGATTAGACACTGCTGTGGTTTTTGCCAGTTGATGTCTACCCTGTCTTTCTATCCTTCAAGCATCTTTATCACCTCATCCATCAACTTCCTAATGGCAAGCGTGCTGGTACTGACTGACTGCTGATGAATTTCCAAGGACTCACTCCAGTGTCCTTTATGCATCAGCAGAGGACCCCTTCCCTGGTGGTGGGCTGCTCATACCAGGTGCTGGCTGTAGCTGAACGTGCATAGCACGTAGGTCAGGCTGATCCATCAGTGGTCTCCTCTGCAAGGGGCTACCCCCTCCCTTCATGCCCTGTGTCCACTAACCCTTACGCAGGTAATGGCCCACAGACACGGTGCTCACCTGGCTGATGGTGCTCATGGCTCGCATGTAGCTCTCATTCCTCGAGCGGAACTTTGGTGACGTGAGCAGGCCGGCAGGGTCTAGGCTGTCCAGGCTTCGGTTGATGGAGACTTCACTGACGGCCCTCAGGTAACTGTGACTCCGGATCTGGAGTTTGGGGGAGTGTTCATTGGAAATCCTGCAAGGGAATAAGAGAAGGGGCACGTTTAGTCATATTCCAAGATGTAAGCAGTACTAAGATGTGAGAGCACTGTCATTGATGTGGTATCCCTAAGTACTGGGACGAATAATGTAGATGGCTTCCTAGGATTACTAGACTCCCCCATGGTGTCTCAGAAGGAAAAACTTTTGACAGGAAATCATTAGGGTCTGATGACATTAGAGAGCAATTAAAATTCTCTTTAGCCCATGAAATAATCTCCCCATTCGCATTTTCCCAGGCATCTGGAGGAGGGAGATAATAGCTCTGACTGCCCCACTCCAGAATCTTGTCCTGTGTTCTGTAAGCCTTTTCTTTTACCCACTTCCTTTCTGTGGCCATCTTTTTGTTTTTGGACTTTCTAGTAACAGCCAGTGGGTATACATCTGTAACTATATCAGTATCTCTACCAGTTCTTCTCTCATCTACTTGTCTGTCTGTCTAATCCTTGTGTCATTTAGTTGAGATTGAACTTCGTGAACAAAACGTAAATTTTAGCCATTAACAACGCACGTATTTTTAAATCTTCATATGTAAAGAAAGTCTTTACACATTTTGCATTTTTTTCAAGATGGATTTTAAAATTATAAAAGTAGGAAAGGCTCATTGCCAAGCTATACAGGAGTGCATAAAACAGAAAGTGGGTCTCCCTCTCCACCCCTGTTTCTGCTCCAGAATTCCACAACCTTAAAAGAACTACCCATAGCAGTCTGGTGTATATCCTTCCTGCCTTTCTATACATATACAAACAATTAATTTTCAGGAATTTTTCAACCTTATTTTCACATGGGATTCAGGTGATTTTTCTTTCATTGTTCAATTTCTTTTATTTTTGCTGAAATATTGCTTGCAGTAAAAATTAAAGTTGATAAGGATGTATGCCCATTATCATTGCTATTATTTTCATTATTCTGGAGATCATAACCAATGAAATTAGAAAATAAAAAGATATAGGGGATATAAATATTGGGAAGTAAGAGATAAGCTTTGTGTATTCACAGATTATATAATTATCTGGAAGATAAAAAAAACTGAAAAACTATTAGAATGCGTAAGAGAGATCCACAGGATAGCTAGATACAGGGTTAAAAAAATTAATAGCTTTTCTATATACTGCCACCACCAAATAGAAATTTTAATTTAAAAAATCCCATTCCAGGGTGCCTGGGTGGCTCAGTCGTTGAGCATCTGTCTTCAGCCCAGGGCGTGATCCCAGGGTCCTGGGATCGAGCCCCACATCAGGCTCCCTGCTCCGCTGGGAAGCCTGCTTCTTCCTCTCCCACTCCCCCTGCTTGTGTTCCCTTTCTCGCTGGCTGTCTCTATCTCTGTCAAATAAATAAATAAAAAAAAAATCCCATTCAAATGGCAAAACATTATAAAATAAGTACAGATTAAAAAAAAAAGCAACAGAATTTTATGAAGAAAACTATAAAACTTTATGGAAGACAATAAACAAGGCCTAAACAAATGTTTAGGAAAAGGAAGATAATTTTCCTCGATGGAAGTAATACTGTAAGAAAAAAATTAAATTTTTCCTAAATTAATCTACAAACCTAAAGCAATTATAATAAAAATTCTCAGATTTTTTTTATTAGAGTGTAACAGACTCATCTTAAAGTTTACATGAAGTTCATAGCAGCATTATTCATAAGAGCCAAAAGGTAGAGGCAACCCAAATGTCTGCCAGCTGCTGAACGGGTGAAATGTGGTGTATCTGTACAGTGGAATATGAGTTGGCCACAAGAAAGAGTTTAGTACTGATATGTGCTACAACATGGATGAATTTTGTAAACATCATGGTAAGTGGAAGAGGCCAGTTGTACATTATACGATTCCACTCTTAAGAAATGTCCAGAATAAAAAAATCTCTACAGAAAGTAGATTAGTGGTTGCCTAGACTGGGACGCTCGGCGCAGCAGAAGAAGAGGAGGAAGATGGCAAGGTTGGGGGTTGATATCTAAAAGGTATGGCCTTTTTCTTCGGAGTGGTGAAAATACTCTAAAAATGATTGTGGTGATGGTTGCACAAGTCTGAATATGCTGAAGACCATTGAATTGCACATTTTAAATGAGTGTTTGGTATATACATTATAGCTCAATTAAGCCTTTTAAAAAATTATATGAGGCCTCAAAACAATCAAATTTCCTAATGGAGGGAGTTCAGAGAGTAGACTCTAGTTGGCACAATGAGGGAAGGAGAGCCAGTGAAGGGATTGCATATGGCGATAATGTAAGTAACCAGTGAGAGGACTGAGTTAGGTAGTAGCGGAACTTGGGCAGATGGATTTAAGACCCCACGTGAGGATTAAATATGGAAGATGAGTAAGAGGAGGGGGTCTAAAAAACAGCCAGAAAATAAAAATAAATAAAAAAGGAGATAAATATCCTATCAGATCTCAAATATACTTTATAACTACAAAGATGAAAGTAGTGTGATATAGTGAAGGAATAGACAAATCAATAAAATAAAGTTAAGGCTCCAGAAACAGAACTGAGTGTCTACTGAACTTATTTGAATCGCCACCTTTGCAATGTACTAAGCAGGGAAGAGATCAATTACTTAGTAATGGTATTTGATGAGTTTGCATCCACACGGAAGAAAATGGATTCCTACTGTCCATATAGATTGAAAGATTAAAAATCAAATATTTACAGATTTAAAGTTGTCTAGTATGTTATAGAAGAAGAATGTGTTTTATAATCTTTTTTTCATTTATTTGGGAGAGAGAATGAGCGAGCATGAGATTTCATTTATTTATTTGAGAGAATGAGCGAGCACGAGCGAGCACAAGCGAGGGGTGGGGAGGGAGAGGGAGAGGAAGAAGCAGACTTCCCGCTGAGCAGGGAGCCTGACATGGGACTTGATCCCAGAACCCTGATATCATGACCTGAGCCGAAGGCAGATGCTTACCTGACCGAGCCACCAAGGCACCCCTCTGATCTTTTTTTTTTTTTTTCTAAGATTTTATTTTTAAGTAATCTCTATGTGCAATGTGGGGCTCAAACTTACAACCCCGAGATCAAGAGTTGCCTGCTCTGACTGAGCCAGCCAGGCATTCCGCATAATCTTACTTTCTATACCTAAAAACTTTTTTTGAATTACCAGAATTTTATGGAAAAAACTATAAAACCTTATGGAAGGCAATAAAGAAAGCCTAAGAATTGAAACGAAAGCGGTGGAGAAAGAGTTTAGAAACAGGATGTTGAAATTAAAAGCCATAAAAAGGAAAAGATTGTCAAGTTAGAACTACATAAAAATTTAAAACTTTTGTTCAACACAAGACAGTGTAAGCAAAGTTAAGAATAATAGTCACTGGGTAGGAACCATATTTGCAATACCACACGATGTAATGTAGAGGGTTCATGCCTATAACATTTAAAGTGGACTTAGCAAATTAAAGTATAATGCAAATGACTCAAAAAATGGACAGAGGCTCAGTAAATTAGAGAAATGTTGATAAATATAAACACCATTTGCACATCAGATCCAGGCACACCCAGGTCCATGTCCGCAGATGGTAAAGATAATCTCCACAATGCAAATATCCTCTTTGCGATGCGTAAGACTGCACTCATTCTTGAAGTTTGTATGGAATTACTTAAACACAATCGTCAAAATGATAGACTTAGGAACACCAAAACCTGGGAATTTGAGCAACTACTTTTTGCAATTGCACTGAAAAAGTGACCGAATTAAAACAGATCTGGAATTTAACAGTGAAAGTAAACCTCCTACATTATTATTACAAAAGGGAAACTGTTCTAAAAATAAATGTTCTCTATGGATCCTACAAGTAGCTATCAGACATGAGCTATTTGCTCTGCCAGCTCAAGTAAATATTTGCCATGTGTTATGTGCTGTTATGATGACACACAGGGGTTACTTTATAAATGCTCATGGCCCCAATCCCAACCAACCAACCAACCAACCAACCAACCAACTGAAGGATTCATTTCCCCCTTAAGATCTCTTCTAGGAAAAGAGAGACTTAGCTAGAAGCATTTCCAACCTAAAGTTCACTTCCCCTTAGAACTTGAGAATTAGATGACAAGTGTGTTTCTTTGGCTCTTTTGCAACCTGACCCAGGGCAACGATATTGTCAACATAAATGCTGCTGCTGTGCCAGGTGGTTATGGGGGCAGCAATGGGAGGGGGTGACTATTTCATGAATGGTGTATATTCCAAAGAAGAGGTGAAAGTCCAGTGTTCTGACAAATGAGTGTCTGTCGGCTGAGATGGGGAAATGAGGCGTCATTGCAACAGTCATTCACCCTAGTCACTTGTTATGAAATAAGGCATAATTCCCAAATTTCTAAGTGAAAAATCATTCAGAAAGGATTGAATAGTTCTACTTCGGTGAGTCATTTCTGATTAAACAACACATACTTTAATCATACGCTAAATATAAGGAAATGACCTCTTGTCCACTTAGCGGAGCCCACAGCTCTCAATATAAAATATACAGGAGGACGTGTGCTGCTGGTATAGAAACACGAAAGAAATACCAGGAAATAGTATATTGATTACCTCATTGCACCTCGTAAGAAGGGTGCTTTGCCAAGAAGAAAGGGCATGAGCATATTCAGAAATAATAGTTTTCACGTTAGATTATTTTTCCGTGTTGGCCTCTTCACATGACATCTGTCTTTTCCCACTTTTCTCCCTAAATTGCTTAGGCTCGGTTAAAGTTTTGTGGCTTATCAGAACTGAGACTTTGGCCGGGCCGAGTCCCATCCACTCTCATGTCCTTTACGTGCATTCACAGATAGGACACCCTTACGGTTGTCATGGGGCAGCCACATAAACAAGCTTGGCCCAGCGGATCAGTAAGTTTGCCAAAGGAGAGAAGAATGCAATAATCCTCAGGCTGCAAAATTTTAAACCAGTGTCCCTGAAGTGAAAATGATTAACTTTGTAAGAGTACTAAAAGTTTAACTTCATCAGATGAATACACTCTAGGGACGTGTTGTGCGGCAAAGTGACCGTAGCTAATAATAGTGTGCTGTGTGCTTGAGATTTGCGAAGACAGTAGATCTTCTTAAAAATTTTTTTTAAATTGAGATATAAGATTGACATATTAGTTTCAGATGTACAACGTAACGATTCACTGTTTGTGAGTATTGCTAAATGATCACCCTAATAAATCTAGTTAACATCCGGCGCTACAGAAGAGTTTTTTCTTGTGATGAGAACTTCTAAGATTTTACTTTCAGCACTTTTTTTAAAAAAGCTTTTATTTATTTATTTGACAGAGGGAGAGACAGCACAAGCAGGGGGAGGGGCAGAGGGAGAAGCAGACTCCCCGCTGAGCAGGGAGCCGGACACGGGGCTCCATCCCAGGACCTGGGATCATGACCCAAGCCGAAGGCAGACGCTAACTTACTGAGCCACCCAGGCGCCCCTAACACTTTCAGATATATAGTATAGTATTCTTTTTTTAAAAAAGATTTTATTTATTTATTTGACGGAGAGAGAGACAGCCAGCGAGAGAGGGAACACAAGCAGGGGGAGTGGGAGAGGAAGAAGCAGGCTCTTGGCAGAGGAGCCCGATGTGGGGCTCGATCCCAGAACGCTGGGATCATGCCCTGAGCTGAAGGCAGATGCTTAACAACTGAGCCCCCCAGGCGCCCCAATAATTCTTACCTATGATCTCCATGCTGTACATGACATCCACAGGACTTCATTTTATAACTGGAAGCTTGCACCTTTGGACCCCCTTCACCCATTTCTCCTACCCCCAGCACTCGCCTTTGGTGACCACCAACCTGTTCTCTGTATTTATAAGCCGAGTTTTTGTTTAGAGTCTACACGTGAGATCATATGGTATTTGTCTGAGAGTAGATCTTGAGCGGTCTCACCCGCAGCCCCTGGCAACCAGCGTTCTACTTTATGTCCCTCTGAGTCTGGCCACTGTAGGTGTATCTCCCGCAAGTGAAATGGGATAGTATTTGCCTGGCTAGTTTCACTGAGTATAATGTCCTCAAGGTTCATCCGTGGTGCAGCACGTGGCAGAACGAACTTCCTTTAAGGCTGAATAAGATCCCCTTGTGTGTGTAGACTACATTTGGTTGATCCGCTCATCTACTGACGGACTCTTGGCTTGCTTCCACCTTTTGCTATGGTGAATGAAGCTGCTGTGAACATGGCATACAAATATCTGTCGAGTCCCTGCTTCCAATTCTTGGGGGGATAATACACCCAGAGGTAACAATCTCTCTTTACCAGAAGTACTTAATCTTCCCTATTTCATTTCTTGGCAATTAAACTTCCAACAAATTTGAGGACCAACATAATAAAAACTGTCACTTCGTTTCCTCCTGGAAAGACATATTATTGATCATTTAGGGTAAGTTTTAAGCACACTAAATAATATAGTAGTATTTCAGGGGCTATTATTGCTATGGTTGAGAAGAGAAAAATGATACTTCTATTATTTGGTGGAAAGTATTGTAAAAATGTGAGTATAATTTTACTGCTGTAGTAATTGCAGAACAGTAATATAATTAAAACTTGATGTAGCATTATTGAGAACAAATTGCATCAAAATAATTAAGACATCCAAAAAAGTAATTCCATAAGCAGTTAGAGATTGCAGAAAGACTGTCGCCAATAGTGTCAGTTTATGAACCAGTAAGGAAAGAAAGAATGTCATCACTAAGAAAGCTGTGATGACAATTTAACTGTATTCGTTAGTAGAAAACCCATGATGGTGATGCTCGGGGGGGGGGGGCGGGGGTGGTGGTGGAATAGTGACCTAAATGCTGCTTTGAGCTGAATACAGTGTTTCCTTCGATTTAGGAAGTGTCAGGGCAGAGCAGATGTACTTCCGTAGATGTAAGCTGACATTGACAAATCGGAACGGTTAAAACCCGTGTAAAAGAGATTTGATAGATTTTTCACAAAGTACTTCTCTGACTTTGGGAAGAACAAAAAACAACTAAAGATAGATTCTTAAATAATTCTTATAATGTTGGTTTTCTCCTAATCCCCATTGTCAACTCTGTGTCTACACTCACTACTGGGCCTGCCAAAAGATCACAAAAAGACATCTCTTCCATGCAATAGTCTTCAGTTGTTTGAACACAGGTGTCTATCCCAGCTAAGCGTTCTCTTCTCCAGGTGACATGCCCCCTTTATCTCATCCTCTTATGTCAAGACTTCAGGCTGTCCATTACCTTGATGACTTGTCTCTAAAGTCGGTCCGATTTGTGACTTTCTCTTTGACAACAAAGCACCCAGAACCAAACTTAAACTTCCAAATGTGGGCTGACAAGTGCAGAATACAGAATGGCTATTATCATCTATTTTACAGAAAATCCTTCTGGGATATGGCCTGAGAAAGCTCTGGATTGTTTGACCTATAAACACACTTAGCTTCTGGTAAGCTCCCTTTTGGACAACATTTATATCTTCATATAAAATGATGTTAAGTCATTCCAATTTTTGACACTTTAGTTCCTATTAAAATGAAATCAAAAGGAGTGCCTGGGTGGCTCAGTCAGTTGAGCGTCTGCCTTTGGCTCAGGTCATGATCCCCGGGTCCTGGGATTGAGCTCCTTGTTGGGCTCCCTGCTCAGCAGGGGGGGTCTGCTTCTCCCTCTCGCTCTGCCCTTGCTCATGTTCTCTCTCTCTCTCAAATAAATAAATAAAATCTTAAAAAAATAAATTGAAATCAAAGATCAATCCTGTCATCCCCATGAAATATATGCAATAGATCAACTGTTCTTGCCAGTTATGTGTCACCAGGATATGTAATAACAGAAGGAAACATAGCAATACCTCGGATCAGTGAGTTTTACAAGGTCCTATGCATTTAAGTGCTTTACCTACAATGTCTTATCTACCACACCAATATTATGTATTATAGTAATTATGAAGCATTATCACCTCTATTTAACAAATGAGGACGTTGAGGCTGACAAGTTTATAAACTCAGAATCAAAAGCTAGATCTATCTGACTTCTATAGTCTTAATCATCTTATACCTTCCCCGTAATTATGCCGTCTATTTTCTTATCCAATTATTCGTCAAGTTATTGACTGGAATTGGGTGAATCAGTGATTAGAAGACTGAGCTGACTCAGTCTATCAATACTATAGTTTTTGCTCTAAGGCAAAGTTACCATCTGCTACCATACAATGTTATTACAGTATTAATGACTGTATTTCCTATGCTTTACTTCTCATCCCATGGCTTATTTATTTTATAACTGGAGATTTGTTCCTCTTAATCTGCTTCACTTCTATTTTGCCCATCCCCTCACCCCCACCCCTCTGCAACTACCAGTTTGTTCTCTGTATTTATGGGTCTAAGAACACTTTTACTTTTTTCCCCAATTTTTATTTGAATTCTAGTTAGTTAATATAGGGTGCAATGTTGGTTTCAGGAGTAGAATTCAGTGATTTATCACTTACATACAATACCCAGTGCTCATCATAAGTGCCCTCCTTAATCTCCATCACACCTTTAGCCCATCCCTCACCCACCTTCCTCCATCAGTTCTCTATCTTCAAGAGTCTCTTATGATTTGTTTCCCTCTCCCCCTGCCATGTTCATCTGTTTTGTTTCTTAAATTCCACATATGAGTGAAATCATATGGTATTTGTTTTTCTCTGACTGACTTATTTTGCTTAGCATAATACACTCTAGCTCCATCCACATCATTGTAAATGGCAAGATTTCATTCTTTTTGATGGCTGAGTAATATTCCATTACACACACACACACACACACACACACACACACATACACACCACATCTTCTTTATCCATTCATCAGTTGAAGGATATTTGGACTCTCTCCATGGTTTGGCTATTGTTGATAATGCTGCTATAAACATCAGGGTGCATGTACCCCCTTTGAATCTGTATTTTTGTATCCTTTGGGTAAATACCTAGTAGAGCAATTGCTGGATCATAAGGTAGCTCTATTTTTAACTTTTCGAGGAACCTCCATACTGTTCTCCAGAGTGGCTGCACCAGTCTGCATTCCCACCAACAGTGCAAGACGGTTCCTCTTTTCCTGCATCCATGCCGACACCTGTTGTTTCTTATGTTGTCAATTTTAGCCATTCTAAGAGCACTTTTCTAGCTGAACACCAAAGAAAAAACTGTAGTACCGCCTCTACCCATGCCAGTAAAGGCCAAGTGGGAAGCACAGACCTATCTCTACCGTCATGAGGTCATAAGGATGTGCTGTAGCATTTTCACCAAGGTGGTATCAGAAAAGGCCAAGTAGGGAGCTGAGACTTTTATCCCCATGAGGAATCTTCTACCCTGGGGTAGTGGTGGGGACCACAAGGGGAGCCTGGACTTCCATTTCTTTTTCTTTTTTCTTTTTTTTTTTTTCCTTTTTTAAGATTTTATTTATCCATTTGACAGAGAGAGAGTGACAGCCAGTGAGAGAGGGAACACAAGCAGGGGGAGTGGGAGAGGAAGAAGCAGCCTTCCAGCAGAGGAGCCTGATGCAGGGCTCGATCCCAGGACCCCGGGACCACGCCCTGAGATGAAGGCAGACGCTTAATGACTGAGCCACCCAGATGTCCCTGGACTTCCATTTCTATCCAATAGTAATGAGTTTCAGAAAAGGCCTAGTGGAGAGTTAGATCTTTCATCATTGCTAACGGTAACAAAACTGCCTCCAATGTGTGGCATTAGTGGAGAGCATGTGGGAATCGCAGAACTCCCACCCATACCCAACAGTAATGAGGAATAGGTGTCAATAGAATTTAAATGGGGAACTTGGACTTGTACATTTAACTGGCAGTGATAAGATGGTGCTCCCTATTCTCCTGCTGGAGTGGTATTTTAAAAACCAGCGAAAAGAGAAGGTTTAAATAACATCCACAGTCTCATAATAATACAAAAATGTCCAGGTTTCAAGTGCCGTACTAAGAACCAGGAAGATCTGAAACTGAGTGAAAAATGACAATCAATAGATGCCAATACTGAGAAGACTGAGATGTTAAATTATCTGAAAAAACTTGAAAGCAGTGAGGATAGCAAAGCTTTAAAGAACAATTATTAACACACTTGGAACTAATAAAAAACATAGCTTCAGCAAATAAATAGTCCCAGCAAAGAAATAGAAGATATAAAGAAGAACCAAATAAAAATTTTAGAACTGAAAAATACAGTAACCAAATATAAAGCTTAGTAGATGGGGTCAACAGCAGAATGGAGGGGAGAAGGAAGGAAGCAGCAAACTGGATGATAGAACATTGGAAATCACCCAGTCTGAATGACAGGGAGAGAGAGAAAAAAAGAAGTAGGGCTTCATGGACCTGTAGGACTAAAACAAAAGATGAACATTCGCGTCATTGGAGTCTGGGAAGGAGAGGAGAAAGAGGGAAAGAGAGGAGAAAGAGGAGAAAGAGGGTGGGACTGAAAAAACATATTCAAAGAAATAATGGCTGAAAATGTCCTCAATTTGTGCAGAGACATAAACGAACAGATTCGAGAAGGCAAGTGAATCTTAAACAGGACAAATCTAGAGAAATCCATGGCAAGACACATTATAATTAAGCATCTAAACACTGAAGACAAAGTAAAAATCTTGAAAGTAGCTGAAGTGTACTTATCTATAGGAAAAAACCCAATTTGAATGAAACAAATTTCTCTTTAAACCGTGGAGGTGAAAAAGAGGTGATATTTTTTTTAAGGTCTTAAAGAAAAGAACCGCCAACCCAGAATTCTACATCCAGTGAAATTATCCTTCAGGAATGAAGGGGAGATAATGACCTTTTTAGACCAAGGAAAGCTAGAAGAATTTGTTGCCAGAATATCTACCTGAAAGAATGCCTAAGGGCCATTCCTTAAACAGAAAGGAAATGATCCACGAAGGAAACTTGCAGCATCAGGAAGGAAGAAAGGGCATGGTAAGCATAAATATGGGTAAATATAACAGGCTTTCTAACTTCTATTGCGTTTTTTAAAATTATGTTTGATGGTTAAGCCAAAATTACAACACTGTCTGGTGGGGCTCAGAATGTTTGCAGAGGAAATATTTAAGGTGATTATGTTATGAATAGGAGATGGTAAACAGATATAAAGGGAAGTAAGTTTCTATATTTTACTCAAACTGGTAAAATGATACCATTAAATTGTTACAAATTATAATTCCTAAATCTATACCACTAAAAAAACTATATAAAAAGAACATACTCAAAGACACTACAGATAAATCCAAATAGAATTCTGAAAAATATTTGTTTCCCATAAAAAAGCAGGAAGCAAAACCAGAGAAACAAAAAACAGAACAAACAGAAAACAAAAAATCTAATGGAAGACTTCAACTCTAAGATAATTACATTAAATATATAGTCTCAATGCATTAATTAAGAGATTTGCAGACTGGAATAAAAAACATGACCCAACTATTTGTTGTCTCCAAGAAACTCACTTCAAATACAATGATGTAAACAAGTTAGTAAAAGGATAGAAAAAATTGTATCATGTAAACAATCAACGGAAAACAGGAGTGGCTCTATTGATATCAGCTAAAGAAACTTTATTAGTAAAGCTTATTGGTAAAGAAAAATGCCCAGAGAGGACATTATATAATAAGTACAGAACAAATCCATTAAGAAGACAAAGGAGTCCTAACTACGTACGCGGCAAACCATAAAGCTGCAAGACAAGTGAAGCGAAAACTGATAGAACTGAAAGAGACAGAAAATCCACAATACAGTTGGAAACTTCAACGACCACTTCTCAACAACTGTTGGAGCGACTAGATGGAAAATCAAGGAGGATTGAGAAGATCTCAAAACTGTATCAACCAATAGCATCAAACAGACGCCTAAAGAACGCTGTACACGAGAACAGCAGAACACATGTTCATTCCAAGTGCCCGTGGAAAATATACAAAGAAAGACCATATTCTGGGCCATAAAGTGAAGCGTCAACCAATTTAAGAGAATTGAAATATTATGCAACGTGTACAGCTAACATTATACTTAATAGCAAAAGACTGAATTTTTCCCTCTGAGATTATGAACAAAGGAAGGATGTTCAATCTCACTTTTATTTTGCCAAGTGCTGACAGTTCTAGTCAGTATAGTAGGAAATAAAAAGGATACAAATTGGAAAGGAAGAAATAAAACTATCTTTATTTGCAGTTGATATGATTGCCAACATAGAAAATCCCAAGGAATCCACACAAAAAATTCCTGAACTAAGAAGTAATTTCAGCCAAGTCACAGAATATAAGATCAACATATAAAAATCAATTGTATTTCTATATACTAGAATGAACACACAGACACCAAAATTAGACATACAATACCATTTACAACTGTTAAAAAAAATTTCAACGCTTAGGTGTAAGTCTAACAAAGCATCCTTAAGACTCGTGTGCAGAAAACTATGCAATGCCAATGAAAGACATCAAAGAAGATTAAAAAAAAGATTAAATCAATGGAGATGTTCAATGTAGTAAAAATGTAAATTCTCCCCAAATTGACATGCAGGTTTAATGCATTTCCTATCAAAATTCCATATTTTTGGATATATACAAGATTATTTAAAAATCTACATAGAAAGTCAAAGGAACTAGAATAGCTAAAATAATATTTTTAAAGATTTTATTTATTAGAAAGTGCGTGCATGCACCAGGTGAGGTAGGAGTGGGTAAGGGGCTGGGAGAGGGACAAGCAGACTCTGTGTTGAGCACCGAGCCAGACATGGGGTTCAATCCCACAACCCTGAGATCATGACCTGAGCTGAAGTCAAGAGTTGGACACTTAACTGACTGAGCCACCCAGGTGCCCCTAAAATAATTTTGAGGAATAAAGTAGGATTTACTTTTCTATTCTATTCTACTCTTATTTTTACTCTACTCAGTTTGAAGACTTGTATTTAGCTTCAGTAATCAAGACTGTGTGGTATTGGGGGGGGATGGACACGTACATCAGTGTCACAGAGCGGGGAATCCAGAAATAACCCCCCACAACACGCCCAAGTGACTATTGCAATCACAATAGCAATGCAATGGAGGAAAGATAGCCTTTTCGACAAATGGTGCTGGAGTCATTGGACATTTATAGGCAAAACCCAAAACAAAACAAAAACAAAATTTTAAACTAAGTCTCACCCCTTATAAAAAACTAACTCAAAAATGGATCATAGTCTTAAATATAAGACAGGGAAAAAACAGAGAAAATCTTTGGGATTCTAAGACGGGCTAAGTGTTCTTAGATTTGACACTAAAAGAAAGATACATAAAAGGAAAACTTGCTAAATTGGATGTAATCAAAATTAAAAGCATTGGCTCTTTGGCTCTATGAAGGTGAAAAGACAGGCTAGAGATGAGAAGATTTTAAAAATGTATCTGATGAAGGACTTGTAGCTTCTGTAAAGCACTCTCAAAATCTGACAGGGAAAAAATCTAGTTAGAAAATGGGCAAAAGGCCTGAGGAGACATTTCACAAATAAGCACGCAAAAAGGTGATGAACATCATTAACCATCAGGGAAACGCAAATAAAACCCACAACGAGCTAGTGCTACATGCCTCTCAGAATGGCTCAACTAAAAACATCAATGACAGCAAATGTTGATAGGATTTAGAGAAATCCCTCGTACGTTGCCGATGGGAATATAAAACAGTGCAGCCACTCTAAAGAGTGTGACTGTTTCTTAAAAAATGAAACAACTACTATATGACTCAGCAGTTGTCTTCCTGGGAATTTATCTTTGAGAAATTAAGCCTGTGTTCACCCAGAAAGCCCATATAGGAATGTTATAGCGGCTTTATCCATCATAGTCTCCAGTTGGAAACATTTCCAGTTGCCTGTCCATGGGTAAAAGGTTAAAAAAACTGTGGTACATCCAGGCCATGGACCGCTAGTCAGCAACAGTCTGGAAGGATCTTCGGAGAATTACGCTAAATGAAAAAAGTAATTTCCAAAAGGTTACATACTATAGGATTCTACTTATAGAATGTTCTTGAAATGACAAATTCATAGAGATGGGGAAGAGATTAGTGGTTGCCAGGGGTAAAGAAAGAAGTGGGGGTGGGAGGGAAGTGAAGGTAGCTATAAGAAGGCGACATAGACGGCGGCTATTTGTGGTGATGGAAAGCTTTTGTATCTCGGCTGTGTCAGTATCTTGCTTGTGACGTTGTACTACAGTTTCATAGGCTGTTACCACTGGGGGGGACCGGGTAGAAGGTATAGCAGATCTCTCTGTATTATTTTTACAACTACATGTGAATCTACAATTATATCAAAATAAAACTCTAATAAAAATAATTCCACCCTCAGACCATGAATGGGTTTGAATGAAACTGGGTAAAAAGAAACAATGTGGTCCCTCCCCTAATCCGAAGCTAGATGTTTGGCACTGAGTTCATGCCTAAGGGTAAGCAGAGCCAGTTTAACCTCCAAATTTTAAAACTTCCACCTCAATGAACCAGGTTTGTGGCACTGAGCAAAAAAAATGCACACTTTAAGAATGTACTCATGGCTCAAGGACCTGGGTAGGCATCACAGTGTTTGAAGCCCTGGTATCTTCCATTTCCCTGCCCTACCGGTCAGCGCTATTGTCACTGGAGAGGAAGGAAGGCAGGCAGGAGCCAAGGGAGGTGGTGGGACTCATGTTATTCTCTGATTGCAGCATTCTGGTCGTTTTCGGCTTCTCTGGCAAGTGCAGGTAGTTTATGATAACCAGACCCCTCTCCTGAATAGTGCCCCGACCTTTCCAGCACATCACTGGCTACTGTAGTTCCAGATAGCCACCCTGATGCTTTAAGTAAGGTATAAAAAGCCTGGAGGTGACCATAGGAAAAGGCATTTAAAATCCAACGTGGATGTGGCACGAAATACCCACGGCTGTGCATTCATTGGCTGTGTGTTACGTCAGCCTTAGATGTAGAAAGTCACCCCTTCTGACGCTTAGATTTAGAGAAAATAACTTACTTGTTCATCCAAACAAAAAGGAAAAAAGGTTTTCCAGGAAATGGGAAGAATCATTAACTTCACAGAATTCTGAGCGGAAAGTAAAATCGTCCATGATATAAGGCAGAAGCATATTTTAAAGCATTTGTGAGCAAAACAGAAACATGCGCTACGAATCCATTGTCGCCAGAATCAAATAGTATTCAAATGACCACACATACTCTGATTGAATCAGTTAGGTAAAAGTAATAATTAGGACTGTTGGCAGTCAGTAGCTTTTCCAGATACATACTTAGAGGTTGAAAAGATGACTTCTTCCCTCCTTTATTACCTTTGCACTGTGGTAAATTATAGCAATTTCTTATGCTTTGAATGAGAGGGAATGGAAAGATAGTATGCTCCCTATTGGGGATCGTTTAACTTTTCCATTGAGAAGCACTGAACATTCATTTACTAACACATAAAAAGGGATAAAAGCTTTCTGGTCAAAATGTATAATGGTAGCAGTATAATAGAATATACATATTCTCCTGTGAAAAATCCCAAGATTCTGATAAGTAATGTGTATGAAACAGGAAGGAGGGAGCTAGGGGATTAGACAAAATTAACAAAGCTCGCCTTTCAGAGGCTGCTGCCCCGACAGCTCAGACTCGCCTCATTTCCTTCCCCCTTCTAACCCCTGAGTGCCCTTCCTCTTCTTTGGGTCTTTATTAATTGGCCTTTGTCTTCCCTCTAATGAAAAAGGCACTTATGCTCTGTCCTAGTCTTTCCTGTGCCCAATGGTCTAAACGAAGGAAAGAGCGAGTCTGTGTTTCCAGGGAGACGAGCCCTGACCGCGAGAAGAGTCAGTACCAGGGAGTGCCTGCAGGGGGCGGTCGACACTGAAGAATGAAGAGAGGCTCGGGCTGTCCAGGACTTTGCGTCTGCCGTAGCACAGGCATGATCCAAGTCTGCAGGAAAGGTACCTTCAAGGACAAGATAATTCGTGCAGATCGAGTTGTTAACTGTTTGCCATTGGTGACTTAATCAAAGACTCAAAGGGTGTCAGAGCTCTGCGTGGATGTGGTCATCCTTTCTAAGGCTCTCGTTCTACAGACGAGGAATGGAGGTTCAGAAGAGCTCTGTGTTCTGGCTAGTTAGGCGGAGCCAACCAGAATTGACCTCTGTTACTAGCCTGCCCCTGGGATCTTTGCGAAACTGCAGATGCGCCCCCACCCCCTTTATTTACAAGAGAAATATTTAATGCTAAAAGAACATCCCTCCCTTCTGATTAGCATTTTTAGGATTTAAGCTGAAAGTGGGGAGGCTCGTTAGGGAAAAAACAAGAACAAATTTGAAATAAGATAGAATTGTGAATACAGTGCAAGATCTGATTATTTCAGAACAGCTATAGGCTCTAATGGTAAAAACAGTCAATAAACTGCCCCCTCCCTCGGCCAAGCTGTATCACCCTACTGTCTCTCAGTATATTTAGAAACAAGGAGGTTTTTGTTTTTGTTTTTTTCTGGTGAACTACACATTCATGTGATCATTTTGGGAATTTTATTTTAATTTTCACCTCCTCCTCATTTCTGAGCCCCACCCCAGATTTAATCAACCATGCCTATGTATTGAAGCCTCCATGCAAACCCCAAAGGACTGGGTTTGGAGAAGCTCTGGGTCAGTAAACACCTGGAGTGTGGGGACAGTGGTGTACCCGGAAAAGAAATAGGAACTCTGCCCCTTCCCACATACATTGCCCTATGCATCTCTTCCATCTGGTTCTTCCTGCGTTATACCCTTTTACAACAAAGCAGTAATCTAGTAAGTGCTGTAAAATGTTTCTCTGAGTTCTATGAGCCTCCCTAGCAAATTAATTGAACCCAAGGAAGGAAGCGGTCAATGGAAGCTCTAATCTATAGCCGGTTCATCAGAAGCACAGGGGACATCCTGGACTTGTGACCTGGTTCTGAAGTGGGTGAGAGGGTAGGTGGGGGGAGTCTTGCCGGACTGATCCCTTACCCTGTGCGATCTGCTGCTATGACTGAGTAGATAGTGTCAGAATTGAGTTGAATGGCGGGACACCCTGCTCACGTTCAGAGAGTCTCTTGTTGGTGTGGAGAAACATCCCGGCACACGTCGGAATTGGGGCCAAGCATCCAAGACAGCACCCTAACAGTTGCATGAACTCTGTCAGTTCCGAGAACATGAGAACCTTGGTAATGAACTAGTATTCTCAGAGACCTTATCTTCTCATTGCTTTGTTTCATTCTTTCACCAAGTATAAAACTGTGTTTGCATATAAGAGGAGCCTAACTATCCTTGACAATAGTAACAGTAGATGAATATTTACTGAGTACCCACTATGCACAAAGTATTGTCTTAGATCAAAGTTTCATCTAATTAGCTAAAGTAGTTAATATTATATTGCCATCAGTGCAAGGGTGTAGGTAAAAGAACACCTTAGATTAAACTGTTCTGATGACCCTATTCCATACATAAAATCATATATCCCTTTACTTCACATATTTCCAGAGAATTATCGATTCTGGGGACAAATAATTTCCTAAATAATAGTGCTATCAAGTTTAAGGAATTGAACTCATGTTTGTTTGTTGATTCTATGCTAAGAAAATTGATAACATAAATGTTGGCATACTTTTTAAAAGAGTAAACTTTAGCAGGGTTTTGACACATACTTTATTCAAGTCATAGCATGTTAGCCCTGGAGACTTGAGAGATTATCTGTTCAGAAGTTTCCAAATAGTAGATCGGGATCTTCGAGAACTATTCAATCCTTGCTTGCTAGTTTTCTTGGCAGGCTGCCTCTGCCAGGCCCCTCATTTGGGAGGCCTGGTTCTGGTGGGGTAGGGGGCCCCACACAGCCACTTACCACCAGCCCATACACCTCAGCAGTCTCCTGGTGTGGAGCAGCAGTGCCCACATTTTCAGGGTCCTTGCAGGTAATGATGAAAAGAAGGTCCCCTGTGTCCTGTTCTGAACCTTAGAGAAACTGGTGGTACAGCTATGCATAAATAACATTTTTAATGCTCACATTCAACACAGGAATGTTATGATACCGTGAAAAAAAATCTGTAATGATGATGGCATTTAGCTATTAATTAAGATAGTTTGTGATGACTCTTTTAATGTTGAGTTAGAAATATTTTTATGATGAAGATCAATGAAGAAATGAATGTGAATTAGAAGTGTGTGTGAAGAATGAGGTTCAGCCAAAGGTGAGTTTTTGGCCGAGCAGCTTATTCACAGATATTACACTATGTAAACTCTTGCAATGAGTGGCTTTGTAGATCTCCTAATGTGACCTGGCATTATCTGATTAGGTATTCTGGACGCGAGCCATGTGATAAAATAGCGAGACTTCCCACTCAGGTCAGCTGCAAATTGATTTTGATCAGGACCACAGTTTCTCCATGAAGTTACGAACATGGCCATATGAAGAATTGGGCATATACCATATGCCATAAATGAGGACAGTGGATTGCTATCTCAAACTGCTAAATCGAAAAGCTGAAAAAATACAGACTATCTCAACAAGCAAAAGTGCAACATCTTTGGATTGCATATAACGTATCCATAAAAATAGATTTATCTAGAAGAGTTTTATAAAAAGAAGCTGCTGTCCTTGCTCTATGAATTTGTCAAGATTAATGCAACTCCAAGATTCTTCGTAAATGTATATATAGTAATTACAAATGCTGGAAAGAAGGGGGAGGAAGGGAGGGAGGGACATAGAGAGGCGGAGAGAGAGAGAGACCTCTTGTGGAGCCATTTTAAGATTCACCTCTTAGGATAAAAATTACCTGTCCATTTCGTTTGTCCATTTGTCCTAAAGTTTTGAGTTAGAATTGCAAAAGACATTAGTTGTTTTTTTAACACAGGCTTAAAATTCTGACAGCATTCAATTTCTACTAAATCTTTCAGGAACGAGTATTTTTCTGTCAAATGATACAGACAATGAGAAAACCTTATCAGGTCCATGAAGTCACCTTGAAATGCAAAGAATCTATTCTAAGTAGAGAACGGCTGTATGCAGGCTGGCCTGAACTGCTGTAGCTTTTGAAAAGGCAATAGAGGACGACTTCCTGCCTGTCAGGGCCCAGGTTCCGGAGGAAGCTGCTGTATCAAGCCTCTACTGTAATCTCTGGTACCTCCCTATAGATTTCTAGGGTCCCACCTCAGATGCCAGATGACCGTTCTTCCCCTTTGTCTTGTTCTCTTGTTTCTAAGTGGCAGGCGCAGTATGCCAATCCTTCCTCATAACATAATGATGGAGAAATTGTATAGTCTCAATTCTAATCAGCTTAGGGTTGATTGAGCTAGGCATTTATCCAACTCATTCACTCATTTACATATTTAACAATTATGTTTTAAGTAACCGCTATGTACCAGATACTGTGCTAAGTGCTGGGGATAATAGGGAGTGAGTAAATCTAGTTCTTATCCTTATGGTGCCTATCATTTAGTTGGTGGTGAGGGGCAGGAGCAACTTCCAGGCATGAGGGCAGAGGGAAGAAAAGTCTAAGCACAAACACACAAAAAGGGAGAAAACCTCATAAAAAATCTCTAATCATGATATGCATTTAAAGGAAATGAGGAGGATGTTGAGATGGAAAATAAGGGAGTCAATAGGTTCCTGGCTTTAGCAGCTGTGGTACTGTGGTGATGGTGGAAGGAGCATTGAGTTGGAGGAAAGAGCAGGTGAGGTTAAGGCTAGAGATGCCCATTTTGGAGTCCACAGTAGAGATGAAATGTAAAGCCATGCTAGTCACTGAGACCACCATGGGAGTGGAACAGAGCCCTGACCACTCACTCAAATTGGAAGAGGTTGTAGAAATAAGGCAGCAGCAAATAAGATGGGAAAGAAACTTCCAGTGAGGGAGGAGGAAAGCCGGGAGAGTAAGGTGTCCTGTAAGCCCGGTGAAGAAAGTGTTTCCAGGACTTTCCACCTATCAGGCATGATGAGAGTTGACTGCTGGATTTTGCAAAAGGAGGTCACTGGTGCCCTCAATGAGAGCAGCTACAGGGCATGGTGGGAGCAAAGGGTTGAGTGGCTCAAGAGTGATGACCTGGAGGCAGTGAGGTCCTAAAACATTTTCAAGGACTTTTACTAAGAAGTGAAAAACGTGAGGGTGCCTGGGTGGCTCAGTCGTTAAGCATCTGCCTTCGGCTCAGGGCGTGATCCTGGAGTCCTGGGATCGAGCCCCACATCAGGCTCCTCTGCTGTGAGCCTGCTTCTTCCTCTCCCACTCCCCCTGCTTGTGTTCCCTCTCTCGCTGGCTGTCTCTCTCTCTGTCAAATAAATACATAAAACCTTAAAAAAAAAGAAGAAGTGAAAAAGATGGTAAGAGTAAGACATGAGATCACTAGAGGAAACAACTTTGGCAGGGAGTCGGGGGTGGGGGGAGAGTTCAGTTTGGAACGTGTTACAGTTGCAACACCTCTTAACCCTTCCAGTGGATCCATCAAGGCAGAAGATGTGCGTGGAGTACTGCAGCTTAAAGGAAAGGTCATCAGCACACTGTTGGCATTTAAAACGAACACTTCTGTCAGTAGAGCACGTGACTCTTGATCTTGGGGTTGTGAGTTCAAGCCCCGTTGTGTGTGGAGATTACTTAAAATAAAATCTTTAAAGATCTTATTTATTTATTAGAGAGAGAGGGAGCACAAGCACGGGGAGAGGGAGAGGGAGAAGAAGACTCCCTGCTGAGCAGGGAGCCCGGTGTGGGGCTCGATCCCAGGACCCTGGGATCATGACCTGAGCCGAAGGCAGATGCTTAACTTAGCCACCCAGGTGCCCCTACACACACACTCTCTCTCTCTTTTTAAAAAAGATTTATTTATCTGAGAGAGAGAGAGAGCAGGGGAAGGGGCAGAGGGGAGAGAATCTCTCTACTGAGCGCAGAGCCTGACATGGGGCTCAGTCTGATGACCCCGAGATCATGACCTGAGCCCAAGTCAAGAGTTGGACACACCACCGACTGAGTGCCCCAAGTTGCCCCAAGTCATCTACACTCTTAATGAAGCTGCAAGCTGGCAGAGGTGAAAAAAAAAAAGTGCTACAGATGATGTGAGACAATAACTGTGGTGATTATTTTAAAGTAAGGTATTATTTGTGGGGCATGTGGTGGATGGAGTCACAGCCTCCTTTATTAGAGACAGTCACAAACCCTGAGGTGTTCCGAACAGATGCACCAGCTATAGCAGTGGTCCTCAGCTCTGGTCCTATCACTTAGGGAGCATCTCTTGGGGAGATATCATATTATACTGATGCCTGGGCCCACCCCAGACTGATGAAAGAAGTCTGTGGCATGTACTTGGGCATATGTGTCTATAAAATCTGCCCAGATGATTTTAGTTGCAGTCAGGATTCAGACAATGAATTTGTAGTTTCCTCCCCAGAAAGAATGAGAACTAGTAGAAATGAATACTTATCAAGCCATGAAAAGTGAAAGAAGCCAATCTGAAAAGGCTACATCTATTTGATTCCAACCATATGACATTTGGAGAAGGCAAAATGATGGCGACAATAAAAAATATCAGCAGTTTCCAAGGAGGGATGAGTAGGCAGAGCACAGAAAATGTTTGGGGTAGAGGTGGTACAATAGTGGGTTATTATACATTTTTCAAAGCCCATAGAATGTACAACACAAAGGGTGACCCCTGACGTGAACCATGAACCTGGGCTGATAATGTTGTGTTGCTGTAGGTTCACCGATTGTAACAAATGTACACTGTGGAACGGGATGTCAATAATGGGAAAGGCTGTGCGTGTGTGCGGAGGGGGCAGGGGTTGATGGAGACTCTGGACTTTCTGCCCGATTTTGCTGTGAATTCAAAACTGCTCTAAGAAAATAAAGACTATTTTTAAAAAATGTAGAAAGGATGAGAAAGTCTGGGAAAAATGGGGGTCATTGTGTTCCAAGCCTTGGTGGACAGTAGCAATGATCAAAACTGGCTGGTGAGAAAACCTTGGTCACGTGGGCTGAGCTGAATCAATCAGCACTTCCGTCCTCGCTCTCCATGCTACTAGCCACACACGTGTATCTGTTCATTCAGCAGAATGTGTTGACTCCCAGCTGTGTGCCAGTTACTATGCTAGAGCCTATGATATATTAAGAAGTCTTTGGCGTTAGGAAGTCTGTAGTCATCAGAGGAAACAGATGAGTAAATGGACAATAAAAATACTGGATGATAAATACTTGGATAAAGATTTCTGTGAGAAATTGTTAAACTGGGTTTCTGGTATAATTCTATAATATCAGTGTGGATTGATGATTCCAGCTCTCCTGTTTGTTTTTAGATAAGATGGTCATCGATCTTCAGGAGATGAAGGTGAGAACTGGTAGACCAAATTCTGGTGTAACTAACTACACAGGTCTCTTGAATAACTTTTTGCCACACCAATAAAAATCTAGTCAAATTAATGTTGATTGATTACTAAATGTTATTTATTTTAAACTGATTTTATATAGTACATAGTAGTAAATATACGGTGTCCTGGGAGCCCCAAAGACTGGTGCTACATTAACTTAAGCAGATTAGAGAGGGAAATAGATTCACACACCCGAAAATTAGGTTGCTTACCTCCCCCACTATCTCCCAGCAGCTGGTACCCAACCTCCATCCTCCTACTTATTAGAAATAGTTTTCAGCAGCTGTCTGAAGAAAGTTTTACAGCAATTGCCAACTTCTGGGTTTTGGTAGCATCCGTAAACTGTTCAAATAACTAGTGCCAGAATTTTCCTCTTGGTGAGTGCTAGGATACAAGAAGCTCCGATCTCCTGTTTAAGCCCTAATAAAATTCTGGCGAATAGCTCAAGTCTGTCATTATCCCTTTTCTTCTAGTGACAAGGTAATTAAGAAGACTATGTAATGGTCAGTGATAGGAGCACTTGTGGTAATTGGGGATTCTAGAAGCAAGAGTTCGGAGAAGTCACTTATGGTATGATTATTATCTGCAATGTCATGGAATGTTGGTGATGTCCTTTTTAGTGCTCTTTTAGGAGAGTCCCTCTCTGGGATGTTTGAGGGAGTTCCATTTCTAGTGGCTGGAGCCATGGAAAGGAAAGGAGACCGACTCATCTTGCCGGAAGGGCTGGCTTGCTAACTGCTGCTTTCTCTCTTGCTGCTGGCAGGAAAGGCTCATCATTAAAGTGATGGTGGTGATGGGCCTGATCATTCCATTCTTTCCGCTTGGTCCAACTTCTTTAAAAAAATTGTTTTGTTGTTGTTGAAATATAATGTGTATGCAAAATAGGACCTAAGTTATAGGTTTACAGCTCAATGCATTGTCACAAAACGAATATACCCATGAACCAACTCTCAGTCAAGAAAGAGCATATTAGCAGTACCCCAGAGGCCCCCCGCCAGTCACTACCTCCTCTTCCTCCCTCAAGTCACTGCTGTCCTGGCTCCTAACATGTAGATTTGTTTGGCTGGCGTTTAATTTTAGATAAGTTCGTTACTTTAGATGTCTAGAGTTAAGATCGTTAACTTTAGATAAATGGAATCGTAAAGTACGTATGCGTTTGTGTCCGGCTCCTTTCACTCAACATAACGTTTACGAGATTCATCCCGTTGTTTGGTACAGCTGTAGTTCCCTTGCTGGTACACGTATTCCATTGTATGCATATACTTGTATTTATTAATCCATTCTATTGTTGGTGGACATTTTAGTTTCAGTTTGGGACTGTTAAAAATAGTACTGCTGTGAATGTTGTGTGTGTCTTTTGGTGTACATGTGCATGCGTGTCCATTGTATATAGAGCTAGGAACAGTACCACTGGTTTCTAAGCTGTGTGTTTTGGGCAGACAGTCCACCATGGGCTCTAGGTACCCCTGCACGTCCTTCCTCAGTGCGCCAAACTTCAAGCCATATCCATGCCCGCTACTGAGCAGTTCTGTAGCTGGTCCTGTGGAAACCACGTTGGTCACAGCAGCCACAGTGTGACTGCTGCTCCCGCATTACCATCAGTGGTGGTATAGGCTGCTTCGCTGCTTGCTAAGGTGCTGAGCCCTGGGCCCTGTGTTCCTCAGCGGTGGTGCAACCCACTGTGTGAGTGGCTTCCATGTAGGCCCATCATGTTGCCCAGCGGGTTTGGGAGGCAGGAGAACCAGCACAACTATTTGATGTTCCTAGTGTTTGCTGTGCTGTGGCTAATAAACTGTCTTGCTCTGATTTATGACATCTCAGAGCCCACATTTTGGCAACTATGGAGTTGTGGCAAGCCACCCTGCTTGTCTATCCAGGCATCTCTTTTGAGGTCTTTTTTTTTTTTTTTTAAGATTTTATTAATTTATTTCACAGAGAGTGAGAGCGCGAGAGAGAATACAAGCAGGGGGAGCGGCAGGGAGAGGGAGAAGCAGACTCCCCACTGAGCAGGGAGCCCGACATGGGGCTTGATCCCAGGACCCTGGGATCCTGACCTGAGCTGAAGGCAGCTGCTTAACCGACTAAGCCACCCAGGCACCCCTCCTTTGGGGTCTTCTTACTTCTTGCTCTCTGTGATGACGTTGGGCTTCTTTTCTGACCCTGCTTGTTCAGCCGCGGCTCATAATGTTAAGTAGTCTCCCAAAGTAGTAGTTGAGATTTCTTTTTGTTCTTCTCACTCACATTTTTTCGAAGTTGCTATGACTAGTATTTTATCAGCTATTATGTGCATGATACTTTTATATTATCAAATGGGATAATTCTCACTGTTCTGTGCAGTAGGCATTCTTTCACAGATCAGGGCACTGAAGACAGAGGGTTAAGGGATACATTTGATTCTATGCAACTGTGATAACAAGTTACCTGGTGTGTATCAGCCCCTGTGTTTGGCGCTTTCTATGTGAATTGGTTTCTTACAATGCTATAAGTTAGGTATCATTCCCAGTGTCTAGGTCAATAAATGGACTCGAGTTCAAGTTAATTCACCCGCCCACAGTTACACCAAGTATAAGCAGGAGAGCTGAGGTTTCAGTCAGGGGTGAGTGTGACCTCCAAGCCCAAATGCAGCGTAGTCATACCATGTGTTGTCTAATCTGGTAAGTGGTAGAGGCACAGCTTGAAACTGCGTCCTCCAAATCCCAAACTGGTACTCACTTCACGGTACATTTTGCCGACACCTCAGCCCTCACCAACAACTGTCAACTTGTCTGATTCCTCTGATTCCTACTGGCATGTGACTGAGCAGTAAAATGACCAGGCAGAAAGAAAAGAGAGGGGGAGGGGAATGGATGGTTTGTGTAATTCTTACCCTGGATTACCAGCCTCCGAAACATAGACGGTACCCTGAATATAAAATTGCGTTCAGAAAAAAAAAATTGCATTCAGAGGAGGAAAATAAATCTTTGGAAATCTAGAAGATTTCCATGGCTAATTTTAAAGGAAAAATTAATTTTGGCTTGTAAAGGCTGCAGTCTCATAATCATCACGTAGAGCTCTCTGTCTCCAAGGGAAGCAGCTCTAGGAGGTCAGGAGGGTCTGTTTGTGTTGTTTGTAGAACTCAAATGAGATGAATCCTTAGGAAGTCAGCAATCTGTCATGTTTTGTCATTTCACCAAGCTCTTGTGGCCTCAACCTAGATCCAAGAGAGTGACCTCAGGGAGGAACAAATACATTCACTTTTCACCTCGACCCAGTTCTTGGCTTCTTTGCTTGGGGACTTTGGCCACTCGTGGGGCTATGCTGACTCTCCTTCATTACCTAAAATTGAAAATGCTTTTCCTAGTCACCCCCCTCTGCCCCAGTGCAGGCATGTTTCTTTGGGGACATCACGCTATTTCTCTAACCCTGAAGGTGATGAAGGGGAAATTATGTAGCATTTGCTCGGTGGCCATTTCAAGAAACTGATTCAAAGAGATCCTTGGGAAAACTATTTTGTATGTGTGCTCATAAAATCATCTTCAAGGCCCTAAACATTTTATTTTTATTTTATTTTATTTATTTTTTGGAAAGGTAAACACATTAGATTTAGTATAGTTAGTAAGGTCCTATACATTTTAAAAACCTGTATTTCAGTGAAAGTTCAGTTTTCCTTTAAATACACATTCATAAATGTGGCTGGGGTATTTTGGCAGAGAATGGGGAAAGGGGCATACATGGATGTTCAGAGGGAAATTCAGAAATATTCTGCAGTGACCAGGAACTCCATGATGAAATGTATCCTTACCAAGGAGGGGCCATTTCCGTATCAACCCATGTGATCCAAAGCGATCAGCCAGAGAATAAACTGAAGGGAAAATACTGAAGACAAAAAAAAAAAAAAAAAAAAAAAAAAAAAATTGGGGTAATTTCATAGAAGTGGAGATGATGGAGGAATGTGCCTTCAAGGCTGAGTAGAGAGGCTAGCAGGGGCTATAAAACTTCATATTTCCTAGAGTCCTATTGGTGATTGTTTCATATTGAAGGTAAGGGAAAGAAGGCAAGTCTCAGCCTTTCTACTTGGAATTTTTAAGGCAATATTGGTGTGGTCCTCTCCCTTTGTAAAAGTAAAGGGATGAAAATGTCATTACAAGGATGTCGGGAGGTAGACACTAAGCATGTTTGATTCTGAGAGGTGTTCCAAATCAGTGATAAGTTTGAATGGATCAGCAAGATGAGGTCAGAAAAATGTCTTGCATTTTGATATAAAATACTTCTTTCAGTACAATAACACAATTAAGCTAATAATAATTGGTCCCTTGTTCCCCCTGAGTACTAAGAGGAAAAGGCTTATGAGAAACAGGTTTTTCAGATCTAATGTAAGAGTCTTGGAGTAGGAGATCCTCTTCTGAGTTCAAGGGAGACCCTGTTGGTATGCACATGTCTGCAGAACTCACATGGAGTGAATCCTCCCAAAGCAAACAGTCTGTCTCCTGTCCATTCCTTTATTTCTCCCTTTTACCAGTCCCTCACTTAGCACTGTTGTCAATGAGATTCAAGAAGGCTTTCAGATTAAAGACATGGTGTCCATAAAATAAATATTTAATTGTGCATATTGGAGTCTGGAACTAATTACTTTTTATGAGGCACGTAAAGAGCAGGTCATGCCTCTCCTTTTATCAGACGTAGGGAAGAGAAGATCTTTCTAATGGAAGTATCTAGTGAGGAATAAAAACAGGTTTCCTAATAGTGTGGGCTGTGAATGCAGCCTGCTCCGGGCTGCCGGGGCATTTCTAGCTGGAATGCTCAGGCAGAGACCCACGCACACCTGCTGCCCGCGCAGAGAAACGTACCCTTCAGAACGTGCCAGTGTGCGAGACTTCAAGCCACTCCATCCATGAAACAGAAAGGCCAAGCCCAGGTTTGGGAAGAACAAATGGATTCACTGGAATAGCAGGCAGGGGAAGCGTTTGGGTCAAGAGAAGGGGCGAGGATGTGGCAGAGAGGTGAAGCCTGCTGTCGTCGTGATGCAGCTGGGTGCTGTCCAAGTTTCTGGCCAGGGCCCTCCCGGTCCTGGAGCTTTATAAGTCACCCTTCTCCCACCGCCCACATATCATCTACACAGGAGACTCTCCTGGTATCAGAAACTCAGTATATTCCAACCCGCTGTCATGCTCACATTTTCTATTTGCTTCCTTCTCTTGCTAGCCTACAACTGGTGAGTGGCTAAGCCTTCCAGACCTGGCTTCTGCAGTGTCTCCCAAATATCTAGCCAATGCCCCCTCTCATTTTGCCCTTATCTCAAGGCCTAGACCCTGGTGGGGTTCTCCTGTCCAGTCTCCCTTTATCTCTCCACACTGAAGGATTCATCTTAAAAAGTAATGCAATCCATCTTTCCCCCAGTGCCAAAACCTTCACTGGGTTATATCACCCTGCAAATGAAGCCTATACCCACTGGAGCTCATCCAAGCCTCTGGGATCAGGCCGAAACCCTCTTGCAGGCTTTAAGTCCTATTGTTCCACTATATACCATGAGAATGAAACCCGATGGTCTTCCAAAGTGCCCGGTGTATCCTTTGTTTGCACCGTCCCTTCATTTTGACGTCTTCTGTCTTTGCTTGTCAATATTCTATCTATTCTTTAAGACCCAGTTTAAATCCCACTTCTACCAGGAAGCCTGCTCTGATGCAAATGGAATGAAGTTATCCCTTCTCTCTCAACATCCTTAATAAGATAGTACTTGGAGGAGTGAGTGCACACTTTCTTTTTGAGATTTCTATGTCACTCTTCTCTGATGGGCAACCCCACAGGCTTAAGCAAATCTTTTAAATTACAAAGGGTATGTATAAAAACAAAATAAATAGCTGTAAAGTGTAAAAACCAAAAGCATCTTCTCTTTCACACTTTAACTCTACTCCTTTAAAGATAACTTATTATTTATTATGCATCTGTACTCATTTCCTATTGCTGCTGTAACAAATTAGTACTAGCTTCGTGGATTAAAACAATACAAATTAATTATAGTTGTGGAGGTCAGAAGTATGAAACACATCTCACTGGACTAAGATCAAGGTGTCAGCAGGGTGGTTTCTTTCTAGAGGCGCTATTGGAGAGTCTATTTCCTTTTCTAGCTTCTAGGGGTGGCTTCGTTCTTTGACTCACCCCCTTCTCCATCTTCAAAGCCAGCAATGGCAGGTTGAGTCTTTTGCAGGCCCCGTCACTGCAATTCTAATGCCAACTCTCCTGCTCCCTCTTTCACTTAGTAAGGACCCTTATGCATGCACTGAGCCTATCCAGGTAATCCAGGAAAATCTCCTTATTTTAAAGATTTTAAAGATTGATAACCTAAATTCTCCCTTGCCAGATAGCAACATATTCATACGTTCTGGGATTATGATATGGAATCTTTGGGGGCTATTGCTCTGCTTACCACAAGATCCTTTCATATATTATATATACATATATATATTTTAAAGATTTTATTTATTTATTTGAGAGAGAGAGAGAATGAGAGAGAGAGAGAGAGCATGAGAGGAGAGAGGATCAGAAGGAGAAGCAGACTCCCTGCTGAGCAGGGAGCCCAATGCGGGACTGGATCCTGGGACCCCAGGATCATAACCTGAGCCAAAGGCAGTCAGTTAACCAACTGAGCCACCCAAGGGCTCTATTTTTAAACATTTATATTCATATATCAATATCTTTATGGAGAGATATTCATTTTTTAATATATGATTTTAAAAAGTGTCAGATGCCATGCATATGTGATGTGTGTGTGTGTGTGTGTGTGTGTGTGTGTGTGTATTTTAAATTATCTTGTATACTTTTTATGTCTGTTTATTTAGAGGCCATAACTATTTTTAATGGTTGCATAGTATTCCATTGAATAAATGTTTCATAGTTTTTTGAAACATTGTCCTATTAACGGACATATAAGCAGCTTTCAATTTTTTAACCTTGAATATTTATTTGTGCCCTTAGATAAGACTATCTACAGCATAGATGTCCATAGTGGACCTGCTAGGAGCAAAGGATATATGTGTATTTTCAAAGGACATTTTAAACTTTTAAAATATATTTGCCTATTACATATCATTAAATAAAGTCAAAATTTTAAAACAGATTTTTTGCTGTTCAAATTTTATGAATTCGATAAATTCGCATCTTTTTTTGGACTGATTCAACTACTAATCTATGTGGGAGATACACATCTGTATACCTTAGTTTAATTATAATACACCTATCCTTGTTCCTTTGCTTGTTTATGTGTTTAAAAACTGCCTAAGAGATTTCTGGATGAAATCTATGCATCACAAGCCCCTGATAACCATCTTGGTCTGAAGGTACAAAAGATGTCTTAATGGCTATTAAAGTTCACTTTTGCTCCAAGATTTTAAGTATGAAACATTAGGTCAATCCAATTGCACTAGACTAGTCATCAAGCAGGGACTTTGCTGGTGTTGATGGCCCATGCATCAGGCTAGCTTGGGGAGAATATGGGCAAAGACTCAGAATGCCTTCTGAATGGCATAACTTGTTTTTAAGAAAGAAGAAAGTATTGTCAAAGTTTCATGAAGGCTTACCAAATCTTGCCCCTCTTGTTTTTGTTAAGTTAGTTGTGTAGCAACTGTGCTATTGTAAGGTGGCCTCTAACCTGGATGCTAAACAAGTTGGGAAACTTGGCTTATGTTGTACAGATGTTGAAGTGACAAGGAAGTGAATCCCTTCAGAACCAAGAGAACTTTATGTTAAATTATCTAAAAGTTAAAATCTCAACAAAAACATTAGCAATGTTTTTTATTCCATGGTAAACTATCATACTTCTTTACAGACCTTCAGTGTACTATTCCCCTTTGTTTTTATGAACAAGAACATGACTTCACTTCTTTTTCAAACTTATATTTAAATTTATTTTAAAATGTATTTGACCTCATTTACTGTGACTTTTCTTGTTTTTAAAAAATTGTATATTTTAATACCAATTCAAAAGTGGTATCCTTTTATTCAGGGAGGTTGCTGGATAGAAGATCATGGGGCGCCTGGGTGGCTCAGCTGTTAAGCGTCTGCCTTCAGCTTGGGTCATGATCTCAGGGTCCTGCGATCGAGCCCTGCATTGGGCTCCCTACTCAGCGGGAAGTCTGCTTCTCCCTCTCCCTCTGCCCTTCCCCCTACTTGTGCTCTCTCCCTCTCTCCCTGTCAAATAAATAAATAAAATATTAAAAAAGAAGATCAATATACACAGATTGGTTAGATTTCTATATAGTAGCAATGAGCAAACCAAAAATTAAATTAAGAAAAATCTATTTACAATAGCATTAAGAAGAATGAAATGCTCAGTACCATATTTAACAAAAGAAGTGCAAAACTTATATTCTAAAATCACAAAACTACAAAATTGTTAAACTAATGAAGACCTAAATAAATGGAAAGATATCCCATGTCCATGGATTGGGAGACTTAATATTGTTAAGATGGCAAAACTCCACAAATGGATCTACAGATTCAGTGCAATCTGTATCAAAATCCAAGGTGGCTTCTTTGCAGAAATTGACAAGCTGATCCTAAAATTCCTATGGAAATTCAAGGGATCTGGGACAGACAAAACAATCTTGAAAAAGAACAAAGTTAGAGGACTCACTTCCCAGTTTCAGAACTTACTACAAAACTACAGTAATAAAGATAGTAATCAAAGGAAATATAGATAAATTGGACTTCATAAAAGTTAAAAACTTTTGCAGTTCTAAGGATGCCATCAAGAAAATGAAAAGACAACTCTGGGATAAAAACTTTTGTATATCATATCTTTGCTGAGACACTTGTATCTAGAATACATAAAGAGCTTGTACAACTCAATAATAAAAAGACAAATAACCCAATTAAATATGGATAAAGGTTCTGAATAGACATTTCTCCAAAGAAGATATACAAATGACCAGTAAGCAAATGAAAAGATGCTCAATATGGTTAGTCATCAGGGCAATACAAAGCAAAACCACAATGAAATACCACTTCACTAGGATGGATATAATCAGTAACATAGATAATAACAAGTGCTGGTCAGGTTGTGTAGAAATTAGAGCCTTCATACACACCTGGTGGGAATGTCAAATGGTGTAACCATTTTAGAAAACAGTTTGGTGATTCCTCAAAAAGTTAAACGTAAAGTTACCATATGACCCAGCAATTCTACTCCTAGGTATATAGTCAGGAGAAATGAAAATATGTGCCCATATAAAAACCTATACACAAATGTTCATAGTAGCATTATCATAGCAAAGCAAAACATGAAAACAGTCCAAATATCTATAAACTGACAAATGCATAAATAAAACGTAGTCTGTCCAAACAATGGGGCAATATTGAACCATAAAAAGAAGTGACATACTAATATGTTCTACAACATGGATTAACCTTGAGAACATGCTAAATGAAAGAAGTCAGTCACAGAGGACCACATAGACAAAAATGTCCAGAATAGGCAAATCCATGGAGACAGAATGTAGATGGGGAGTTGTATAGGGCTGGAGAAAGAATTGGGAAATGAGGCATAGCTGCTAATAGACATAGGGTTTTGGGATAATAAAAATGTTCTGAAATTGATTGTGGTGGTGGTTGCACAACTGAATGTACTAAAAACCATTGTATTGTACATTTAAAATGGGCAAATTATATATCAATGTCATCCCAACATAACTGTTTAAGAAAAGTAACAACTTTTTGGGATGCCTGGGTGGCTCAGTTGGTTAAATGTCTGACTCTTGATTTAGGTTCAGGTCATCATCTCAGGGTCATGAGATTGAGCCCTGCATCGGGCTCCTGGCTCAGTGGAGAATCTGCTGGAGAGATTCTCTCTCCCTCTGCCCCTCCCCCCACTCATGTGCACGCATTCTCGCTCTCTCTCTAATAAGTAAATCTTTTTTTAAAAAAGTCGTATGTTTTTGAAGTTGCTTACTTGTATTCACCTACACGCTTGTATTGACATGAAGCTCTTTCCTTCCCGTGGATCCCAAAGCAATATCTGGAAGGAGTGGTGATGGTGGCAGAGATGGGAATACTATGTGTTCTCTTATGTAAAATGGATGATTTGAGCACTGAGGTAAGTTTGTTCCTGCCTTGGCCCCTGCCTGGTGGGCTCCTTTCTTTCCGTAAATAGATTTTGAGTGTCCAACACGAGTGGTCTTTTATCCACAGCAAGAGTCATCCCCAACGACTAGAGTGGAAAGAAACAAACTGTGCGTGTATGTTTGCACACATAGTGTGTAAGGGGGTAGTTTAAGGGAGAAGTACCAGGTCTCTAAACCATAGTGTGGCTCTGGGCACCATCCCCTGGGATTCCTGAAAGTGGCTCCTTCCACATTTAAGGCAGCAGAACAAGATGTCTACCTGGGCTGCTTCCTCCTTCAGTAACCCTCTTGCTCTGCCCGCGCCCCAGCAGCAACCGAGGGTCCGTGGAATTATGATCCTCTTCCCTAGTTTTCTACCAGTTTGTGTTCTCCATTTTCTTCCTCTTTTTTTCTCAAGCTGTTAACAGTCTCAGGAGAGATTTGGATCTGCTCTGTGTGTGTTTTATTTTTTAAAAATCCTGGAGATTCTATTTTTACTCATCTGTTCAGGTGTCCAAACGATGAAGATATTTTCTTCCAATCAACGGCAAGCCACCCACAGTGTCAGTGTGTTCTGTGATTAGGACTCTAATGACGGGCCCCGTTCCTGCCCAGCTCCACCACCCCCACGTTGTGCTTCAGGGCGCCCACACAGGGTTGCAGCTGACAAGGAAAATGCGCAGAGCTGGGGCCAGACCTGGAGTCAGAGCACTGTGCCAGAGCTAGGGGAGGGCCATTCTGGAAATTTTATCTTGTGAAAAACTAAATCAAGAAGACAATGAGCTCTAGAAGGGTTCTAAAATTTCCAGGTTCTCAGCAAAGCCTGTAAACTGTGCATGGTGGGGGCTCTGCCAGGCTCCTTGGTCTCATGGCCAGCCACTGGCCCACCTGGCTTCCTGCCACCAATCTGCCTCCTTGCAGTTCCCTGTACGGAATGACCGCACTCCTGCCTCAAGGCCTTTTCCAGATTTATAAAGTGAATTCCAATCCCCTGCCTCCCTTTTTAAATATCCACCTCACTTTATGCACTGAGAAAATAACGACCACTTCCCTTCTCATGCTCTTCATAATCTGTGTGGCAATTGTGTATTCATTTTATTTGTGTTTATAAATATCCTCTCACTGATGTAAGTCATTCTGAATGAGAGCTCGTATTAGTTTTCTGTGGCTGCTGTAACAAATGACCACAGACTCAGTGGCTTCAAAAGCCACAAATTTAGCACGCATCCCAGTAGATCCGCTTTAAGAAAAAAAATGCTAAAGGAAGGTTTTCAGAGGGAATGATACTGATACCAGAGGGAAAATTGGAACATGAAGAATTCAGGAAGAACAACTAAAATGGTGAATATCTGGCTAAAGAGACTATTCTTTTTTAATCTCTTAGGGTCTTTAAGATACGAATGCTGTCGAAAGCAAATGTAGAATGATTTATGGTTTTTAGTGTGTGAAATGGGGATTTTTAGTGTATGAAATGTAATATACGTGATGATTCTAACAAAAAGGGGAGAGAGTCAAGTGTCAATTGGGGAAATATTAATTAATAATTAAGTAAATATAGAAATTTTAGTATGTATTTTGTAATCCTGTAATCCTTTAATATAGGACATTACATTCTCTATACAACTGAAGTAAAGAGCCAATAGACAACTTGAATACTAGTGATATTCAAATAAGTCAAAGGAAGGCAGGAAAGAGACACAGAAGAACAAAAATCAGAAAAAAAACAAAATCATAATAACATTATAAACTATGTCCAGTCATAGCAATAATTGCATTAGATGTAAGTGACCTTAAAAATATCCCACAAATTTATTATCTTACAGTTCTAGAGATGGGAAGTCCAAGGTGGGTCATATGGGCCACAATCAAGGAAGCAGCAGGACAGAGTTGCCTGTTGCCTGTGGATACTTTAGAGGGAAATCTGGTCCTTTGTCTTTTCCCTGTCTAGAAGTTGCCTGTATTCCTTGACCTGTGACCTCTTTCTTCATCTTCAAAGCCAGCAAGGTGGCATCCAATCCCTCTTTCTCACTCTAAACTCTGCTTCTATTGACCTCTTCTTCTTTGACTCTGACCTTCCTGCCTCCTTCTGCCTTTTTTTAAAGATTTTATTTATTTATTTCTCAGAGAGAGAGAAAGCGCAAGCAGGGGGAGTGCAGGCAGAGGGAGAAGCAGGCTCCCCACCGAGCAAGGAGCCCAATGTGGGACTCGATCCCAGAACACTGGGATCATGACCCTAGCCGAAGGCAGATACCCAATGAACTGAGCCACCCAGGAGGCCCTTCTGCCACCCTTTTTATAAGACCCCTTTTGATTACATTTCTGTTTCATGATCCATAACTTAATCCTATTTGCAAAGTCCCCTTTGCCATATAAGGTCACAGTCGCAGAATCTGGGGATTAGGACATGGACATCTTTGGGGGTCGTTCTACTACCTTCCACAGAGGTTAACGGCTGAGATGATTCCAGTGCATTATTTTGGGCTGAATGCTTCTGTTTAACTTTTATGATGACGACTAGGTAGTCACATATTTAATACTAGAAAACAAAAAGTAGCTACAGATAATAGAAACAAATGAGAAATATTTGTTGAGAAATATTAAGAATGTACCTCAGTACTGATTCCCAGATACAAGAAAATTTACTTCTATCTGTCTGATAGGTTTTTATGGGCTGAATGAGAGCCCGTATCACTGAAGTCTGCTATGTTACATAAAACTTGATCTTATAGGAAAGTAGAGCATAAAGGTTCCTCATTTGCTAGAAGATCTTAGAATGTTTTGGGTGTGTGTTAAAATATGCTAAAATATCTAATGAGAACAAACGAGTAAAAATTACAAAGAGGTAGATGTGTGTTCATGGAATAAATCTCTTTCTGATAAAGAGAGGGAGGTGTCCTCAGTGCAGAAGGCTACCAGTGGTTTGGGTGCCTTGCAGTTGGAGAAATTTTTTAAGGAAAGGTTTAGACTAACTGAGCTGCATACCAACAGGAAATCCGCAGACTTTAACAGTGCCTGAGTCTAACGAGAAAGTCTCAGCGTTTGAGTAATCATCTCCCATCACAGGTGAGAAACTGAGGCCCTACTTGAACAGAGACACGGCCTTTTATTTTTTAATTTAATTTCGATTTTTTAAAGATTTTATTTATTTATTTGTCAGAGAGAGAGAGAGAGAGAGAGAAGGATCAGGAGAAGCAGGGAGAGGCAGAGGGAGAAGCAGGCTCCCTGCTGAGCAAGGAGCCAGATGTGGGATTTTATTCTAGGACCCTGGGATCATGACCTGAGCTGAAGGCAGAAGCTTAGCCAACTGAGCCATCCAGGCGTCCTGAGACCAAGCCTTTTAGATGTCCCTCAAAAATAAGCTAAGATAATGGACTACGTGAGTAAATTAACACAATTTTCATTTGTAAATTATTTTCAGACACTGCCTGATTTGCATAAAACAAGGCCTTTGAGCTCAGGAAGATTTTAGGTGATGTCTTGTGTAGTTACCAAAAGCTTGATATTAATGAGGAACTCCGGCTTGTAGCTTAAGGGCAAAGTATAGGGGCGAAATAGGCACAGAAAGATGAATACAGCGTGGTCTCTCTTCCGTGTGGAATCTAAGGTCAACTAGAAGTGGAGAGTAGCTGGGGGGTGAGGGAAATGGGGAGATGTTGGTCCAAGGGTACAAATTTGCAGTTATCTAGGATGAATAAGTCTAAAGAGCTAATGCACAGCAGGATGATTATAGTTAATAACAGTGTCTTGAATACCAGAAATATGCTAAGAGTAGACTTCAGGTGTTCTCACCACATAATAATGGTAACTAGGTGAGGAGGTGATATGTTAATTAGCTTGACTGTCGAAGTCTTTTCCCTATGCATATGTATATCAAATAATCATGCTGTCTTAAATATATATAATCGTCCTTAAAAAGACAGTGGCAAATACGTGTATTTCCATGGGGAAAGCAACTTAAGAGAGATTTCATGGAGTGTATCCTTTACACTTTCACATTGTCATAAATGAAAATGGCTATTATGTTAGAGTAGATTTTGAGACAAAAATTAGAGAATTAAGCCTGGTTGTTTATGCAACAAGCAGAGGTAATGAGCATTGCAAGACAATTTATGTTTCTGAAACAAAGTTTAGGAAAAATGCTAATGATAATCAAAGCAGGAACATCACCAAATGGCTTTGTCTTTTTTGGCAGAGATATATTGTCACGTTGAAAAAACAAGAGGAAAAGGAGCTTTATTAACACGGTGGATTTCCTTGTAATTTCACTGTGCTTAGTATTATTTAACAGATGAGTCATAAGAATATAGTATTGTTATGAGAACGGTGGGGACTTCACTCTCTTTGGGGAGGTTTTTCCATTCTTACTGGTCTTCATTTCTCCTGAAAAGTTCATGGAAGATCACTCAAAGTTTGGACTTTCTTTGACTCCTAAATTTTGCCAGAAATAAGCCACTCTGGAAGGGGCATGGAGAGGAAGGATGTGTGGACTTTTATATTGCTTAGGGTTTCCAAAACCCTCTGTCTTCATCTGAAACATGAGAATTGGACTAGGGATAACTCCTCGCTAAAACTGGATCATTTCAGGCAAAGATGATAATATCGTGGAGGAAGGCAGGGAGAAAAACCTTTATTTATTTATTTTTTAAAAAAGATTTTATTTATTTATTCGACAGAGACAGAGACAGCCAGCGAGAGAGGGAACACAAGCAGGGGGAGTGGGAGAGGAAGAAGCAGGCTCATAGCGGAAGAGCCTGATGTGGGGCTCGATCCCATAACTCCGGGATCACGCCCTGAGCTGAAGGCAGACGCTTAACCGCTGTGCCACCCAGGCGCCCTGGGAGAAAAACCTTTAAAAGATGAAAATAATGATTCCAGAACAGCAAAGGCAATTAAATATTTCTGCCTGGCCTTCCCCACTTAATCTTCTCAATCCTTGCTGCTCTGGGAAGGTGGGTTATCACTACCGTGCTCTGCCTTCAAAGACAGAGACAAAGGAAAAGTGACTTGTTTCTTCTTGCAAACATATTTCCAAACCTATAAGATACTAAAAATAATTTCTACCTGTATGATACCTTCTGAGTGTTGCAAACTACTATGATTAGGTTTATTTGGCAAATGGGAAAATTTGGGCTTTGAGATAAGTAGCTTTTCAAAGTCATTATACTTTGGCAGGCTCCTCTGGCACTCTACTTTGTTTATCAGATATAATCCTTATGAGTTGGTTTGGCAATCCTGTCACTATCATTCTAGAATTACTTTTGCCATATAATGTAGCCATTAGAAAAGATAACTATAAAGCCCATATAAGCGCATGGAGAAATGGTTATGAACCAATGTTTCAGTGAAAAACAGAACACAAAATTATATCTGTTATTATTATAACTACCAAAAAAAATGTGTGCCTACCAACAAAACATTGAAAAGACCTGATAACAAAGAACAACGAAGCCACCCCTGTTATGGGGTGATATTATAGTTAATTTTTTCCATTTTCAAAAATCTTTTAATGTTATTGATGTCACATTTTTTGTTTCATACATTCACACAAGAATTAATTTAGTATCTACTGTAGGCCGACACCTACATGCTAGCCCCTGAAGAAACAGATGGGAAGGAGAGTCTTAGCTGTCAATTTGTCCTAGCTCCTAGTCTGGTAGGGGAGAGTGACATGTAGACACATAGACAAAACACAGTGAGTTCAATCCTGTAGCAAAAGCTTTGAAGAAGAATCTTACGAAGAAGAGAATTTATTAGAGAAATATGTAGGAGACATAATTAACAGACCTTCATAACCTACTGAAATAGAAACTGAAGGAAAGGGACGTGGTGAAGAGGAGCCTGGGTGTGTATCTCAGGCAGTCTTGGGATGGACATGTCATTCATGGAGGTAGGAAGCAGAGAGGAAGGGACAGGTAGGGTCTGTGAGAGTGAAGAGCCCAGGTGTGAAAACTGTCAATACTGGATTGCCACGGAGTCATTCAGAGGTAGCTGGAAACTTCTAAAAGTTGTACCACTCAGGAAAGACTGGACTGAAGAGGTGGTCTTGAGAATGAAAACCAAAGACAATGGGTGAATCTGCAAATGTGATTGAGACTGTCTGAAGAGTGCTTTGGGGCTCCTGGTGGCTCAGTTGGTTAAGTGACTGACTCTTGGTTTCAGCTCAAGTCATGATCTCAGGGTTGAGCCCCATAGTGATCCTTCTGTCAGGCTGTGTGCTCAGTGCAGAAGCATGCTTGAGATTCTCTCTCTCCCTCTGCCCTTCCCCCAGCTCATGTGTGCTCTCTCTCTAAAATAAATAAATCTTTTAAAAAAATAAAGAGGGCATTGCAGGAGAAGAGACAACGATTGAGGGAGAAGCATAGGGCATGATAGTAACTGAAGGAATGGGGAAGAAAGGGTTCCTCTAGAAAACACCGGGACAGACTGGTGTGATGTTTAGGAGAGGAAAGAGAGAGGAGTGTCACTTAAGCCAACAGAAGAGTTTCAAAGTCATGGTCAACAGTGTAAAATATTAGAGATAGGTTAAAAAAGATAAGAACTCAGAAATGTCCCTTGTCCATAGCACTTGGGAAGACATGAGTGATCTCAAGAGTGACGAGGATCATAGAATTAATGACAAATATGAAAGAGGTGACATACAATGTCACACTGAGAAAAAAATAGGGTTCAGTGAATAAAAAATAAGAAGGAAATATCAGAATTTAGGTACCATACTAAGGTAACTGGCAATAATATTTTTACTTGTCAGAAGCTGTACTTTGGAAACTATTATAAGCAGTAAGTCTAGTACATAAGTTATTTGAGAGTCAAAGAAGATTCTTTTAGCCCAAATGTAGGCAAATGTTGATAAGTTCCTCATGGCTTTTAATGCTTACTAAATATGGTTTATTTTTAGTTTGGGGAAATGCCTATTGGTCCCCAGATGATATGTTAGAATCAGCAGAAAAAGTTAAAATTGTAAATCTTCGAAGAGATTTTAGAATGAGTTTCCTTCTCTTTGTTTAGGGGTAGAGCAAGCAGGTGCCTGGGTAAAGGCCGCCTCTTCTCTGTATGGACAGTTTCAAACTCTCCCTGAGTCTTTGTCTCTCTAGTGTCTAAAATGAGGACTTTGGATTAGACTGTGATTATTATCTAGCTTCTTCCGGGAAAGCAGGAGGCAGACACTACATTTAACTGAAGGAAGTGTATTTGCTTGCATTTCTTTTAAACACGATGTGTCCACGACCAAATTTGGAAAGGGCATCCAGGGAGAAAAAAGGGATCACGAATCGGCCACGAAGTTTCTGGCATTTGGGAGCTGAGCAAGTTTTGCTCTGAAGGACTCACTGTGAGGGTATCTGGCAGGGCCTCAGCATCTGTCACCGGGGGTTGGTGGATTTATGTGCTTCTCAAGCAGGCCCCTAAACCTGCTTTCAGCGTGAGATAAATCACTGTCACTTTGCAGACAGGCACAGACAAACATGGAAGCTACGTTTGCTTCATTAAAACAGAAGAACCAACCAGGCTCCTGCAGATGTGGTTTCTGCTGCTTAGAAATGACAGCATCAATTAGTGTGGGTTCACCTCCATGGTCTGCCATGGGCATGGCTTTTGGGCTGAGGCAATAAAGACCTGTCAACCATGACGATGTTTCCAGAGAACAGGTGGGGAATTGGTGGCAGCTCCTCAGGATATGAAAAATGATATCCCTTGGAAAAGGAGGTACAGGCATTGTAATAATAGGCTTGACAAGCACCTTATCTTCTAGCAACTTCGCAAGGCATGATGATAATTACTAATCAAAATTGGCTCAGTATAGCCCAGTGGTACTCACTAGAAATCGGCATAGATGGGAAAGCTGTGAAAAATAGCATTTTTTCCTCATAATTTCGTACACGTTTGTTACTACAGTGGGCTCAGAAAACGCCGAGTGGCTCATAAGAGCAGTGGGCTCTGGACTCCTAAAGCTGGCTCCAATCCAGAGCTGTCAAATTTAGTCTGTGTTGCATGAGGCCACTGATTGAACGCAGATGATATGTGTGTGTGCACATTCGCGGGTGAAGCGGGAGGTGGGGTGGGTAGTGAAGGAAACCAGACTCATGCACAAACACGTAGAATATTGACACAGGTGTCAGTGATAGTCATTACGTAATATCCGGTATTATACGTAAATGACCATGTATTTTATATGAATTAAAATCTATTTTCCTAGAAAGCATAACAGTCTCAGCATTTTAAAGCCTATTGCTCAGGGTGAGCAATTAAAATGAAGCACAATTAAAATGGAAAACAGGCCATTTATCATTTTTAATGACAAAGCAATGTGTCGGTTCCTAACTGCTCCCACCTCCGCACGCTAGAGCTCTAACCCAGTCCCTATCCAGCGTGGCTGTACCTTCTCCCAGGAGCCCACGCCCCAGCTGCGTGATGGGCTGGCCTGGGGTTCTCACAGGTCTGCAGAGCAGCAGTCTTCTTCTTCTGCCGAGCTGTGTGTACTTAACACATTAACGTGGATGTTCTTTTTCTTCTTTTAAAAAATTTTTAAAAAGATTTTATTTATTCATTTGAGAGAGAGAGAGAGCATGAACAGGGGAAGGGGCAGGGCAGAGGGAGAAGCAGCCTCCCCGCTGGGCAGGGAGCCCGATGTGGGACTCGATCCCAGGACCCTGGGGTCCTCACCTGAGCCAGAAGCAGATGCTCACCTGACGGAGCCACCCAGGGACCCTGCGATGGGACAGTCTGCCTTGGTGTCGTACTAATCTCTCTGATGGAGATTCTGACCTCTCCTCTCCCTCGTCTCAACCCCTTCCTCCCTGGAAGTGGGACGCTGAGCTCTGTGACTCCCTTGCTGGCCCAGCAATCACTGCAGACCTGAAGGAACAGGGTGATGCCACTGACCTGACAGCGAGTGTCACCACCTGCCTACAGGTGCTCCTGCCACACCTCGGCTCGCAGATTGGACTCCTTGGGCACTGGTGGCGGCCCAGATTGAGCCTGAGTTGGCAACTGGCAGGATAATGTATAGACACAGCTGAGGCGTCGCCCAGGTCCTTTGGCCCTGCCTGACCCTCTGGCCTCAGCTCCCAGGAAACCACTGGGCCTGTGGACGCTGAGGCTTCCTTACTGGGTGACTAGAGGGGCCAAATACTGCAACTCAGAAGTATGGCCGATGGGGCGCCTGGGTGGCTCAGTCACTTTTGGCTCAGGTCACAATCCCAGGGTCCTGGGATCAAGCAACATGTCAGGCTCCCTGCTCGGCGGGGAGTCTGTGTTTCCCTCTTCCTCCCCCCGCCCCCACTTGTGCTTTCTTGCTTACTCTCTCTCTCAAATGAATAAAAATAAAATCTTAAAAAAAAAGAAGTGTGGCCCAGTTAATACTCTGTGGAGCAAGTTTTGGCCAATGAGAGACCAGAACTGGGAGGAACGAGCAGAAAACTGCTTGCCTTTCTCTCTCTGATGGACTGTTACAGCATGAGGGGTTCCATATGGGCTCCCTGGAGCCATCCCAGGTAACCACATAAGCAGTTAGGTTTTCCCACAAAGCTTGGCCAGCCTGGTACTGTCTCACATTGTATTTGCTTTGCTTTCTTCCTGGCTTCACACTTCCCTCCCTCCATGGCGAGTGTTACCTCAGGTTCCATTTCTGGGGGACTGGGTCAAGACTGACAATGTGATTTGGTCAGCAGGATGGCCTTGCAGAAGGACCAGCAGACCTAGGCTTGACTCGACACATATGGAACTTCTCTGGTCCCTGCTGCTGGTGGTGGAGGGTCAGGCCTGCCTCATCTCCGTGGCCAGGTGGTTATGGTAAAAATGGGCAGATTCTTAGATATATTAGTAATTGTCCTGCAAGGTCACGTTCAGTGGGGCCTAGGCTAAGGGGAATAGTTTTCACTTGATAGTTCTAATTTTTAGCAGCCCCAAACAGAATAGGTCCTCTCCGGAGTGGTGAGTTGGTAGAACCTTGTAGAGGAGCTCAACCTTGGCTTAGTGACTGAGCTTGGGAAAAGAGTAGGAAAGTGAGGCACAGCCTTGATTTTGTGTGAGGACCTGTTTTGTAGGAAGTTATGAAGCATTTATAATTTTCTTAAATAATTATTGGTTCATGTTTTTAAAAGTTGCTGTGTTTTCCCTCTATACTCTGCAGGCAATTTTGTGAAAGGCATAAATTAAACCCTTAAATGAAGCCATTAAAACCCTATTTGGGGAGGGGCACCCTGGTGGCACAGTCGGTTAAGTATCAGACTCTTGGCTCAGGTCATGATCTCAGGGTTGTGGGATCGAGCCCCCATCAGGCTCCGTGCTCAGCGGGAGTCTGCTCGAGGATTCTCTCTCCCTCTCCCTGCTGTACTCTCTCCCTCTCTCTCAAATCAGTCAATCAATCAATCAATCTTTTAAAAAACCCCTCTTTGGGGACTGTCCCCACTCTTTGCTAGCAGTGGGGACGTCTTTGGCTCCACATGCCGACTGTGGGCTTCGGGGAGGCCCTGCTACTGCAGGTAGGATACCCGGTGGGAGGCACTTCTCGTCCTCATCATCACCCTGGCCTAAGTCACCGCAGAGGTGCAGGGCCTTTAGGAAGGATGCCCAGTAAATGTCTTTTTGGATTTCTGATTGATTTTATACACTTAAATATGCAGAAAGAAGCTCCTTCCATCCTTTCCTCCCACATCTGCTCCTCTCACAGTTGCCCCCCATCCCCCGCCCTCGAACTCTTCCCTCGGCTCTTTCTTCGGATCCCCATCTGATCCCCAATGGCCCGGCCTTCAGAAGACATGCAGTGTCTGTCTGCTGCCTCCTGATGCTGCCACCCGTCCAAGGCCTGCTTCCCCTCCTCTGGAATACTGCCGTTGCTTTCCCCCGCTTCCATGCTTGCTCCCCTTTAGTTTCTTCTCAAAAACACCAGCCAGAGAAATTCTCTGAAAAGGCCACTTGAGTCTCTCTTTAAAGCCTTCTGATATCCCCCCATGTCCCTCAGGAAATTCCAAAGTGCCGTAAGGCCTGTCATCAGTCTGGCTCCATTCCCTTTGGGACCCGTCACCCTGCTCTGGCCAATTAGGCCCTCATGCTTGCCTCAGACACACCAGGTGCACCCCAGGGACTTTGCACCTCCTGCTCCCTGCCTGAATCCTTCTCCCTTGGACAGCTGCAGACCTTACTCCCTCACCTCCTTCAGGCCTTTACTGAAATCTCTCTCCTCAGTGTGGCCTTCCAGGGTCACTCTGTCTGAAAGGCACCTGCCCTGCTTAATTTTTTTCCTTCCCAGCACTTATCCCCATCTGACCTGCCCTGTACTTGTCTGTGTTACTTAGTTTTGTCTACCCTGCTAGAATGCAAACTCCATGGGTTACTATCTGTGTTGCTTCCTGCTGTATCTACAGCACGTAGAATAGTGTCTGGTATCCAGCAAGTACTTATTGAATAGATGAATAAATGAACAAAGATATCGCACACATTTGAATGTTGTACTCCTAACCGTACACGTCTCTTCCTTTCTCCTTTCAATGGTGGGGTGTGGGTGGCTAGGTCGCAGGTGGTCTATTGTTACTGCTTGCCCCTCTCTGGCTCCTCCTTTAATCCTTCTCTAACCATGACAGCATGGGAGGCAGCTCAGGGACCAGCAATAAGACAGGATGTAACATATATATAAGAGACCCTGTAGTTGGCTACCTGCATTATTGTGATATGTTTGAAACCCATCTCAGTTATAGGCACTGCTATATTTTTTTCTGACTTCAGAACTTTCCACGTTAAAAGTTGTACTCCTAATACCTTGCTGAACATGACTATGGCAATGGGAAGTGACGCTTGAAGAGGAGCCCACAAGTAAGCAACCCAGGATGTTCTCCATTTGGCACTTCCATTAGGTTGAACGTAGAAGGTTCCACTATGTGTGAAGAGAGCTTCTCACACTTGGGGATTTTGTGTGGGGCAGGAAAGGCTCACCTAGAACAGTGGGGTGGAATCATCCGCACGGGCTCATACATGGCCACAGAGGCATGCTTTGGCGGGCTGCCTCCTAGAGGGCAGATTGCAAAAGGTGGCAGGGATGCCACCTAATTATCAAGGTAGTTGCATGGCTGTGAGCTACTGTCCAACGTATCCAGCAGCAGAGGAAGCTCTGCCAATTCTGAGCACACAGGATCTGGCTAATTTGATAACATATGGTAGAAAGAAAGTGCATCACTAGTTTCCTCTCCCACCACAGCTGACTTCTGCAAAGTTGCTGTCTCCTTGGGTCCCACTGGGAGGCCCGTACGTTTGTTGCTGTGTGATGGAATAATGCATCTTGAAGACAGAATATCTTAGAGACTGTAGAATGATCAATGAAAACTTCTTTATCAGCAAGGAGGAAGTAACTTCAGCCAACTTCATTCCTTGTGAGTTACCCACTTATTTCTGAGTTGTCACCCTTAACACTCTATGGACATATATCACTGGCCTGGATCAGGATGATCACAGAGTCAGTTATGGAGTGTCTTAAGTGATAGGGAAGCTGGATGTTGTGAGAAGCTTAGAAGTCCCCAAATCCCTTGAAACAGATGGGGATTTTCTTATTGGGGGGAGAGTTAGATATCATTAAAAAATATTTTCACCCTTATTTTTACCTCTTAGAGTTGCATGGCTGGTTGAATGTAAATTACCCAAATTTGGGTTGAACCCAAATTACCCAAATATAACACACACTTTCTCTTTGTACATACCAACCAAAACCCACAACAAAATTTATTATTCTTTATTATTCTTTCCTTATATGATCTCTTTATGCACGTAGCAATGCTAAGAGGCTGAAAAAGTGGAATGAGCAGGGCTACAGGACTTGGTCAAAGATAGAGAGACCTCATCTGATGATAAAAGGGTTAACATGATTAAGGAGGTAAGACTCATGGGCCACTGGGCTATTATTGCCAGTTGGCAGCTGCGTTTCCCCAGCAACCTCAGGCAAATATCATCACTGGGGTTCACCACTGATGTCCTTCCTTTGCATCTCTCCTGGATTCTAGGGATTTTGGGGTTGAGATAGAGAGAGGTAAATTAATTTGTGATTAAGATAGGCACAGCACTTAGAACTCTAGACTCAAGGTTGTCTTGGGAGCTTATTCATAGTGAAGATTTGGAGAAAACAATGCTTTTCTTAAAAATTCTGTCTCTTACTTGTTTCTCATTGACATTTAATGTTTTAGAAAATATTCTGGCTGAAGAGTAAGAAGACCAGAGCTAAGCCTCAGTTCTGCTCATGACCTATAATGGTGGAGAGGATTCTCCTGCAGAGAAGGGAGGCTATGTAATGGTCAAATGAGATCATAAATAACAAACTTTTAAAACTATAGAAACTACATAAGAATGAAATACTCTTATAGCTACTGCATAAGATAAATGTTTCTAATAGTTATGACACTCCACTGAAAGAATTTGGGTAGTGTGTTCTCTTGAGGAGCCCAGAAGAGAGAAAATGTGCACTGAGTGACAATCCATTCAGGAGATCCTGGGAGCAGACCAAAATTGGTCTTGGTCCATGAATATGGTATGGAATTCTCAGTCACAAGCTCTCAGTGACCAGGCTAAGAGCTGAAGTCACTTTGGAGAGGGGAGCGGCTGGGTTCTCATCATACTGTTCAAGCAAATTCTAGCCACAGGCCCTTTTATGGTAAAAAATAATCATCAGACTTCAATTTAATAATTAAAAAATGCATTTTCCAGTAGTTTCTTCTTCTTGTGGTGCAACAGCACAGTTTCTTGAACTCTTGTACTCAGAGACAGACAATGAATCCACCTGATGGTGTAGATCAGAGGATGAAAACATGAACAATAAGAGAAGAAAGAAAGCTTTCTACTATTAAAGGCTAATGAGCATGGAAACAGGACATTCTTAGCATTTTTAGTGATGGGTCAGGTAGACTGTCCTGTACACCATCAGAGGGTGGGTTTCACCCAGGTTGGTCAAGTGAGTCAAGGAATCAGTGCATCATGAGGTACTAAGCTGAGGGATCTGATCCACTCTAATTCTTGCTCCTCAAATACTGATTTTCTGGAAACCCAGGCAAAGAAACTCATTGAGAACAATAAGTAAAACACTTAACTTCACCAAACCACAGATCAGTCTCAGCTACCTGCCGGGGAAATCTTCCAACAGAGGAGATGCACCAGTAAGAAGTGGGTAAAGGACAGAGACAGGATTTCCAGGGAAGGCATTATGTTCTCAGCCATATCGGTCTACGTGGGGAGGGTTTGGTAGAAGCACATTGCTCCTTCAGCCAAGGAGCCTTCAGGTTATTCAGGGAAGTACCTTCTATTTGGAGCCCGAAATCAAGGATGATCAAAGGGCAAGGGCAGATACAAAAATAGAAGAAAAATGTAGCCCAGGACCAACCTGGGAAGGAGGAAGAATCTCACAGAGCCTGGCCGGGGTCTACCTAATTGGCTTGGCACATTGCATGTGTTTGAGTAATCTATTCTCTGTAGATGTATCTGTTTTTATGGTTTTCCAGTTGTCTTTTTTCTTCTAGGTTTGTTTATTTTTAAGTAAAATTTGTATCTTGTGCATAGGAAACACTAAAGACATGCTTAGTGAATAAAACATCTTAGATTAGGTGCTTAAAATTTGTTAGCTCACTGAATTCTTACAATATTTATTTAATTATAAATAATCAGAACTATATTAAAAATGAGAACACCCCTCCCCATCCGCACACAAAACTCCACAAAGCAACAAAAACAGAAGCTATGCCTTGAGAAGTTAAGTAACTTGTCTAAGGTTGCAAAGTGGTAAAGTCCAGATCTGTCCTCAGAGCTTCCTTTTCTTTTTTTTTCTTTTTTCTTTTTAAAAAGATTTTATTTATTTATTTGAGAGAGAGAGTGAGAGAGCACAGGCAGGGGGAGTGGCAGTGGGAGAGGGAGAAGCAGGCTCCCCGCTGAGCAGGGAGCCCCACGAGGGGCTCGATCCCAGGACCCTGAGATGACCTGAGCCTAAGGCAGATGCTTAACCAACTGAGCCACCCAGACACCCCAAGAGCTGCCTTTTCTTACTACTTTGGGCTGTCTCTGTCATGGTTGGCCCTTGAGGAGTGGGCATTGTGATGATGGGAAAGGGAAGGAGGTGGGGGGGTTAGGGGCAGTGGCCAAGTGTGCTGTCCCCCTTGGGGTTTCTTCACTGCATTCCTCTGGTTCCTGAAATTATTCCATCTCTCACAGTGTTGAGGGCAGGCAGCAAACTCAAATGGCAATGTTGTATTTTCATTATTTTATCATGTCATTTAAAAAGTAGTTTTTTTTTCCTTTAAATAAGGGAGAACAGGGGCGCCTGGGTGGCTCAATCAGTTAAGCATCCAACTCTTGATTTTGGTTCAGGTCATGATCTCAGGGTGGTGAGATGGACCCCTCCCTCCCCCAAATTGGACTCTGTGCTCAGTGCGGGAGTCTGCTTCTCTCCCTCTCCCTTTCCCTCTGCCCCTCCCCCTGTGCTCTCTCTCTAATAAATAAATAAATCTTTAAAGAAAAATAAAGGAGAACAAAAACCATTATTAATATATTTAAATTGTCATTTAGATTTAATGTAGTTACCACCAGGGTTCAGGAAATGATCATGGGAGCCAGAGAGAGGCTCACCAAGCTGTTTTCCACAATGCTCAGCTCAGCTACTTAAAGCGTGGGTGGTTGCCATAGTAACTACTTAAATAAACTCAGGGATGGTCCAGGGGGGTCAAGCAGCACAGGCATCTAATGGATTTACCTTATTTTGGGAAAACAAAACAAAACGAGAAAACCTAAGATTTCCCCCCCCAAGGGTCACTTTTCCTTCCTGCTAATACTAAGACTTTCCTTTACCTAAGATGATTGCTTTTTTGCCTTTTTTTTTTTTCCACAAGAGCCAGGCAAGAAGAATAGGAAGATTTTAATCTGTTTTCTAAACAGCACAGCCAATCTCCAAATATTCAAAACGAAAAATAAGCTGGAAATTTCTAGCTGTTGATCAAATACCACGATGACTGTAAGTCACAAAAACAAAAAACAGACAAAAATTCGCTTATTTTTACCCTGGCCCCTGGATTGTTTGTGCACTGGCAGATTGTTTATATTCACCTCCTGAGTGGCATAGTCTCAGAACCCAGTCCTGCCTGCAAGGAATTGAAGAGGCAGCCTTTGTGATTATATTCTTTGATTTTGATGGCTGGGAACATTTCACTTTTCATCATGCTTTTTGTTTGTCTTCAGTCTCTTCAAATGATCAAGTGCTTTGAGATCCTAAGCCTTCGTGTTTATGGAAATGACTTTAAAATTCTTACTCATTCCTGCCCTCTTACCCAAGAGTTAGAATCCACTGATCATTCTGATATGTTGTAAATATCTCTTTTTCTTCTAACTAAGCCTCTTTGCCTTTTTGGGCTTTGCATAAAGAATATCTCCATGCAAAAAGGGAAGTGGTTACCTAAGTTATCGTATACCCATACAATGGAATACTTTGCAGTTGTCAAAAAGAATTTCTTAAAAAAGCTGATCTACATGCATGTATATAAAACAGTGTTTAAAAATAATTTTAAGCGTAAACGGCAAATTGCAGGACCATGCGTATAAAGAAAGTATAGGTACATGTTTATATAATGTCTGCATAGAGCATTTCTGAAAGGATTCACAAAAACTGGTTAAAATTCTTACCTCTAAAGGGTAAAAAGGAATGGAGAGGGAGGAAGACTTTTACATATTATTGAAATTCTCGGTGGTGGTGCTATTGAAATTCTTACAGAGACAGAGGTATTTTTATAATAATAAAAATGGAAATCTTTCCATTATTCCTAAACAGAAAAGAGATGTGTGTAGGCATAAACTGTGTTGTGGTGTGGAGTAGCACCCCAACATACAAGAGAAAACAACAACAAGGGACACGGCCCATTCTTGGTTGACTTTTGATTTCTTGTATCTTTATCTGTGTCATTCCGCATACCAGGCCTTTGTGGTATCATCCCGGTCTATACTCTGTGCTTCATGGCTGGACCGGGGTGACGTTCCTTGGGCTCATTTACTTGATTTCACGCTGTCTGCCTGTGTCTCTCACAGGCAGAGGCAGTGCAGAAGAGTGAGTGGTTAATGGTGTGGGCTCTGGAATTAAATCCTGGCTGTGGACATCTAGCTCTGTGACCTTTGGCAAGTCCGTTCACCTCCTGTGTCTCAGTTTCCTCATTGTCCAATTCAGGGTAATAATAATAATTCCTTCTTGAGGTACCGTTAGACTTACTATATGTACTGGCGTATAAGAGGTGCTTCTGGTGTTAGTCATTAATCTTTGAGGTGATTTTTGTTGTTGGTAAAATTAGCTACATGGTAATGAGGGGAAACCCCCTCCCTCAAAGGAACAAAAAGAACAAAAAAATAGAGAAAAGAAGAAAATACAGGGGGAAAAATCACCCAGAAAGTCTCCTCACAGAGAGAATGACCAGGGTGATGTTAGAAAACATCCTTCCAGATGTAGATCTTCATGTAAATAGCGTAGAATGTTCTCTCATCTAGATGGGAGATAGTTCTCCTGTAACTGGCTTTTTAAAAAATTCCACGCCATGCAGGCCACTGTTCTAAAACAACACTGGCATTATTTTCTTCCTCTGTCATCAATGATTCCCTATCACTAACTGGATTCAAGCAAAACGAATTCTCTAATTTAAGGATCTTGCTTGTAAAAGTCTTCACTCTCTCTCCGAAGATAGGTTCCCATTTTTAAATATCCCTTCTCCTGAGTCAGGCAGCTTGGTTCCTTTATATTCAGACACATTCCCCCCTCCCTCCTCCTCCCCAGTCTCTTATCTCTGGGTAATTATTCAAATTCCAGGCTGACTCCTTTCTCTTTCACGAAGCTATCCCATATTGCCATTTCGTTCCTATCGTAATAACTTTCTATTTTCTGAACAATTGCAGCACTTTTAGTCTGAGGCAACATGCATAATGTTACTTTGAAACTTGCAAATAATTATACAAAATTGTTTTCTTCATTTTGGTGGCACTTAATCATATATGTGTAGTAGAGACAGAGACGTATCTTTCCCTTGTCTCCCTCAGGGAATGTAGCAGCTTGAGAAAACTTGAACTTCTCTGGAATGATTCCTTAGTTGTACGTGATAAGACTTGGATCCTAAAATTTGTCAAATAGTTTAAACAAGTCCCTGCTCTTCTCTGGGCCTCCACCTCCTCATTTGTAATATAACTGGATAAGAATGATCTCTGGGGTTCCTCTTGGTTTTGCTTCTAAGATTTTCCTTTTGTCCTTTCTCTGAAGGATGGCTACATGAAGATACTGTGCAGTGGTATACAGGTAAATGCTTAAAAACTGGCTCTCTGGGAAGAAAAAAAATCTCTCTTGATTTGTAGGGTCTGTGGTGTAAACAGTCCCATCATGGCCAATGGCAAGTTACCAAGGTGACAAGAATGAGTTGAATTTGAGGAGAGGTGCACACCATTGGCTCTCACTGGCAGACCGGACCAGCCAAGATCACTGAGTGGTTCCTTTCCGTGAGGAGGGGTGCAGAATGTGGCTATTTTAATTCCCATCTTTTCTTACTCTGAAACCCTGACGTTACCTTTCTTCACCAGGTGAAAGGAAGCAAGGGAAACAACACAAGAAAGTGGTTGTGTCTTGGCTTTTTAATTTCAGCCTCTCCAGACGTGAGCTCTAGGATCAGCCCAGTCTCCTCAGGAGCCCAAACCCACAGCATAGCATCCATCTCTCTTAAAATCTGGCCCAGGAATGATGATACCGAGGTGGTGGCAATTTCACAGGCAGGTGGTAACCTGGATCTACACCTAGAGCTCTCTGCTCTGCTTCTGGGAAAGAGAAGTGGTCCAAAGAACTAAAAGAAGTTTCTGAGCTGGAAGCCAGGAACAATGTCCAGATGGTGAAGATAGTTTTACTCGGGGAAAAGTTCCCAGAGCTCCATGAGGCAGTGGAAGGATGAAAGTTAGAATGGAAAGCAGATGGCTGGAGCCTAGGACCCAAGACCAAGCTCGGCTCTACCTCCTGAGGCTCATAACCATGCGGAACCCTTGGTTTATTGATTCAGTGTTGGTAAAAACCAATTCTAAATTCCTTCTGAGACCATTGGGAGGATCAAATGAGATATACCGAAAACACTTGATAAATTATTACTTGTAATTTTTAGGCTGAAAAGTAGGCTTGAAAGAAAATTAAAATATTACTTGTTACCAGGATAGATGATCAAATATATTTCTTCCTCCTTGGCTTATTTGGGTAGCAAATTAATTTGAAAGAATGCTAAGCAGTTAACGTGATTATTGCAGAGAATCCTTCTCCAATTCTGAAAGGACTCGTTAACATTTGTCTTATAGCCTCTCCCCTCCTCCTAAGAGAACTCGAATGAACAGGGATTCCCCAGATGAACTAACAGAAATATGCTAATGTGCAGAATGGATGACAATACTCGGGGTGACTGCATAGATATTTTTAACATGCTAATGTGTACCTGCCAGACTGAGCTCCCAGCCTCCAGGTGGGCTGGTGATGCTCAGCAGGGTTGAGAAGGAGCAGGGAGCTTTGCAGAGAACCACAGATTGAGAAGCACAGGGAGGGAAAGAGTCTGAGCAAGCACAGACACAGCCGAAGGGTGGCCGGCAGATGTTAGAGGAAAGTTCAGCTCAACAGCTACCGGGTAAAGCTGCTCCGCGAAGCTACTGTTCAAGCCACCTGAGACATATAGGGATTGCTCAGGAGTGAGTGAGCATTCATTCAGCACCTCCTTGGGACTAACCCTGTGCCCAGGGCTTTGCAAACACGACTTCGGATAGCGTTTGACATGGGGACAGAGAAAATAGAAGCATGTGTAAGAAGGCTACAACTACCTTAAGAAATGTTTGAAGACAGTGCTTCAGGAATTCTTAGGAGGGGGAAATAATAGCCAACAGGGAGAGGTTACATTTGAGAGGAAGACTGAAAAGAATGAAGAGTTTTTTTCCTATTCTTCTCCCCCATTACACTGTAAGTTCTATTATACTAGCAATCCTGACTACTAATGTATCCCAATGCTTAGCACATAGTGGGTGGCTGAAAATAATAATAATAATAATAATGATGGTAATAGCTAACATGTAGGGTGTGATTACCATGTGCTGAGCACTGTTCGAAGTGTTTCACATATGCTACATTATCAAATCTTCACAGTTACTCTTGAGATAGGAAATATTATCATCCCTGTATAACTGATGAGGACATTGAGGCACAGAATGGTTAAATGATTTTCCCACAGTAACACACCTAGAAGTGACAGAGCTATGATTTGGAGGCCAGGTAATCTCTCCGAGCCTGCACTCTTTAGCAATAGGCTATAGTCAGTCTTGATTGAATGAATAGATGAAGAGGAGATGGCTTTCCTGGGGGCTAGGGTGGGGAACCACGTAAACAAAGATCACGAGGTACCATTATTGCTATTCACCAAATACACCAAGGTCTCCATTTTGTGGGCGCATAGTAGTATTTCACTTCCTGTCTCTCTGAAATTAGTGTGGTCATGCGGATGGTTTTAGCAATGAAACGTGAGCAAACATGACGTGCATCGTTTCCAGGAAACAGTGCTCAATTCACCACATTCCCTTTTTCTGGTTTGGTGAACATAGAAGTACCTATTGAGATATACCGTCTGTCTTTCTGGGTATCTGAGTGACTGCAATGACCAGAGTCTCCTGACAATTCACAATGGACACATATTATGAGCAAGAAATAAACTTTTGAGATCTGGAGCTTGTTTATCAACAGAGCATAACCTAGTCTAGCCTAACTAGTACATAAATTAGTACCAGAAATGGGGTACTCATGGAACAGCAACAACAAAATACCCTAAAATATATGGGTATAGCTTCAGAAGTTGGTAGCAAACAGCAAGGTAACTAGAGGCTGGAAACATACTGATCCAGGTTATGCAGTGTGGATCATTTGGTAAACTGTCATCTGCAACAACTTGGAAGGTAGATGATGTAATAAGTGAACTCATAACTCTAGGGGAGGTAGGTGCAAAGCACAGTGTTAATGGCATGTATTGGTTGCTGTTGGTAGCTCTCAACAAGGTGTTATGCGATTTGAAAGAAATTCAGCAAAAAATTGGTTAGATTGTAAGTAGCAAGGAAAGGGAATAAGGAGAGGCTAGACATTTGAAGACTTGAAGGATTTGGAAAAAGCAACTGATTTCAACCCAGTTTGTAAAAGGTGAACTGGAGAATGTGTTTGAGTGATGAAGGTATGATGAAAACTAGTGCTGGCGGCAAGGTTCAAGTCAAGGATATGACTATCTCACCCTATTGTTCAAACCTTTGAATGGAGTCAGATGATTTAGAATGAAGATGCAATTAGATAAATACTTTGATTAGACAAAACAATTCAGAGGGAAGCAGCTAATAAGTTGGTAAGTATCTTAGAGGTATGGGCAAACAAATAGAGCAAAGACAATTGTTGTATCTAGGAGGGTTCTATGAGTGTGATGACTTTTACAGGGAGCCCATCAGAATTTATAGAAAGAAGCTACAGTCGTGAGAGAGCTATACTGCCAAAAGAACCAAAAGCCTAAATTAAGATGTAGTAAAAGGGGAGTCCTAAAATGTTTCTTGGGGTCCAAGGAGTACACATTTCCAGATGTGTACTTTGCATATGGTCAAGGAGGATAGGAGCTAGGAGACAGAACAGTTACAAGGAAGTTGCTCCTAGGGAGCAGTTGTAGCCTACTCAAGAAACATTGCCTCCCCCAGTGTAGGAAGCCTGAACATCTTCCCCAATGGGATTGCAGAATTGCTATGGACCAATGACTACTGTTGTCTCCCATCTTTTTCTTTTTGAATGGAAGTCCTTATTGTGGATACTTTGTCCTTGTTCCACCACGATAAATGGGGTTGTAGGGGGCAGGTCATTTTCTGTTATAGTCTGCAAGTTTCCAGGTGTAGAGGAGCTACATCTGAATCAGAGGTAGATATGACAGTGTTTTATTCACTGCTCTACAGACTATCATTCATCACCCTCAGATCATAAACTTTGAGGCTTAGGATGGGACTAGGATTTGGGTTTTCTCTTTGATGGTGGTGATGGGGCATGAATATATTTTGCCTGCAGGAGAGGGAGAGAGAGAGAGCCAGGTATTTGGTCTCAGAAGGATAAACTTCAATAGTCATTAGTGTTGCTTGTCAAATACTGTTTTGTGTGTTCATGTCCTGGGCACGTGGTAAGATTGCCTTCACTGCCTTCTTTGAAGATAGACATTGCCATGCCACTAGCTTTTGCCTGTGAAATGGGAATGGAGGTGATTCGTCTTACTTGAGGGTGGAAGCATTAAGTTGCTGTGCTCTTGTCCTGCCTTGGTGACCTGGGAAATCTTTGTTGATATAGAGTATCCACAACTTGGTCCCTGACTGATCACAGTGACCAGAGCTCCCCATGGACCCAAGATGAACATGTAGCATGAGCAAGAAATACATTTTTGTTGTTGGAAACCTCTGTGATTCAGGAGGTTTTTTTTGTTTTGTTTTGTTTTTTTTTTTTTTTTTTACTCCTGGCGTAATCTAACCTATCCTGACCAGCATGGGTCTGAAGCCAGAAAAGTAAATCCTAAGATCACTGAGTAGCTCAGTTTGATCAAAGCATAGAATATGTGTAAGGAAACAGCAGAAAAGAAGATCTCCAACAAGAATGGAGTCTTCCTGGGACACTAAGTGTCGTTGAGGACTATGTTCAGAGACACAGTGGGATTCAGAGATGATGTCTCAGTAACCTGGTAGAAAGCCTATAGAAGGAGTGACTACAGAGACACATCAGTGGCAGCAGGAGAGATTGGTCTGTGATCATTCAAATGAGGACTGAAGCCCTCAAGCTTGAAGAGGTGAGAGTTTGAGCTGCAATGTTTCAAGACTGAATTTAGGAAAACGGTAACTTGGTTGACAGAAGGGGAAGAGTCAGGAAGAGCAGTGATGTTCTCAGGGAGTAGTGGGCGCCTAGAAATGTCATCTTCCTGCATGCTTCACGTAAAAATACAGCGTGAGTGTACATGATGATAACATGGTGCTGGTCTTCAGCTGAAATCTTAGACTCTACAGGTCGGGCAAATTTCACACAGAGATTCTGTTCAACTCCACCCAAGTGACCCAGCAGAATTATCAAAGCCCTCAGAGAGGCACAGTTCAGGTTGTTTTCAAAAGTGCCTGGAAAGATTTCTCTCCAAATCCCCAAATTAGTTTACTCCATAATTAATAACTTTGCGATTAGAAATTTCTCCTTGCACCTAACCTAAATCCTTGGGTTGTAGTTTGATCTCATTTCCTCTTATTTCTGTACAGGAATGTCAATGGTTTTGCTCTTCCAGATGCATTCTCTGTAAAGGTACATTTATTTAGGACTCATACACAGCCTGCCTCCAAAAAGGATTAGAGGCAGCTCCTACGATGTCTGCCTAGGCTTCCTTTAAAGTAGCTTTTCTCTTTGCTTCGGAGTAGGTTACCATCTGAGGGCCACGAGGAGGATTGCTTTAATGATATAAAATGAAAGCAAAACTACTAACATGGACTATGGTGACGATAGTAATCTGCAATGAAGAAAAGGAAAAGAAAACACTCCCAAGTAAAGCGGATTTTTTCTGACCAGAAAAAATTCTGAACAAAATAATAAGCTTTAATACCTTCAGCCTCTGAGTTTTAAGTTTACATCTTCTCTGTAGTGCCTTCTTCCACCATTCTGAGATTTTAGAGCACATCTATATACTCTAGAGTATCTTTTAGGGTATATTTATAGCTCTAAAAATATATGTATTTCCATGTAAATATATAGAAATATAATATCTCTATATAAATTTATGCCTATATAAAACATGTCTATATAAAATATAGATATAAAAATAGATATAGATATAAAAATAAAATATATGTCTATATAAAAGTGTCTATATAAAAACATATATGTGTTTTCCACATGACTATGAAAAACCAGATTTTAGTAAATCATTTAATAAATTTATTGAAACCAAGTACAAATGTCTCCCACAGTACTTCAATATTAATGGTACTGAATAAATGAGTGAGTGATTACATGAATACTATTTCTGATTATAAACAGGGTGTTCTCTGTACCTGGTTATCTGCACTTTAATAGTGAATGTAGATACTAAACTGAAGGCTCGGTAGCCGTAGACAGGCAACGTAAAGGAATTTTAAAGCTCTCTGAAAGCACAAATCTTCCTGGCAGGCCGGTGTGTAGCATTTTCAATCAGTACCACCTGAGGGGACTTGGGGAATCTTCATTTCCAGAACCCTCTTCAGGGGTTTTCCCCTGCTCACATTCTCCAGTTTTGAGGGCCTTGCCAGGTCCTGAGAAGATGGCTCAGGTTATAGACCATAGAGCCACGGGATGGCTACAGGGACGGGGTTTGTTTTTATGTAGCCCCATGGAGCCGGACCCAGGCTCCTAAGAGCCTATCATTTCTCCCTGTAACCGCCATCAGCCAACACGTCCTTTATCTCTGATCTGTTGGTTTGTTGGTCCTTCCTTCTTTCACCCCAGGGCAAGCCCGAGTCAAAATGTTCTTAAAGCCCTTCCTGTTTGAGCTGCCTGTGAGCCTGCTTGCACTTCTGGGCCAGGATGTACCTCACTGAAGCCTCTGACCCCACTCCCCCAGGCCGCAAATCTACTCTGCTTTCTCAGCTCTTTTCCTGGGGACCGCTTCTCAGGTGTCCACACCCAGGAGACCTTCCTTTTCTCCTCTGCACTCACCCCTCTTATGTAGCTCCTCTCTGCTGTCTGGGGAAGCCCGTCATGCCACCCAGCTTCTTATCCTTTCTGCTTTCGATGACTGGCCTCCAATCTTACCTTTGATGGTTAGTTGACATATAAACTTGGACAAGTTATTTAATCTCCCCGAGACATAGATTCCTCATTTGCAAAGTGGGGAAAATCTGATTTTTAGAGTTACAGTGATTAAAAAAAAAAAAAAAAAGAATGTAGAGCCCTTAGCACTCAGTAAGGTATTTAGAACATTAAAACTTAAATCTCTCTTCAATGTTTTAAAATCTCCTTTCTTTCTCTAAAATGTGTCTGAATTTCCTTTCATTCTTTCACCTCCCTCACAGATACACAAGCAGTTCTTTCCTCTGGGGTCATGATCATTGTAGGCACAGGCCAATCTTTGCAAGTTTCCTTCCCAAACAGGCTTTTCTAGGGAGAACTTGTATCGTAGGAGACCAGGATATTGTATAGACGACAGTGCTTGCACACGCCCATCTCATTTGGAGGAGGGCATTCATACCCCAAAGAGGAATTGATTTTTCTTGAGCTGGGAATGGTGATTGGAGCTGAATAGAATAGGCAATTTCTTGTACCAGTTACTGTTTGTTTTGTTTTCCAACGAGGCTTATTTCTAGCAAGGGGCTGAAACGTATTTAGATAATTTCTCTTTGAGGAAGTGAATGAGTTTTAGTTTTAAATGTTTTCCATTACTTATCATTTTGGAAGCTGGGGGTGGGGAAGTTGGGAAGATAGAATGTAAGAGAAGAAAGTACTGTGGTCAGAAGAGGATGGGAACCGATCTTGGGTTTATATCACTGTATAGTCACAATATTGTAGTGTTGGGTTGCGTGATTCTGTTCTTTCTTCCACTGTAAAGAGCATCTGCTGTTATATGTAAAATTATACTGAGGTTCAGGTAGGAGAGGAATGTCAGAGACATTTCATACCACTTGGACAAAGATGGGATGATATATATGGCTATGTTCTTAAACATGGTTTCTATACCTAGGAAAAAAATCTCAATGCTCTTATGTTCGTACACCTCACTTCCCCTTTTTCTGAGAAGAGAAGGAACTGAGGAGCTGTAGATGGGTAGGAGGAGGAGCTTGTGGAATGTGAGGAACCAGCCGAGAACACAGTGTGTCTAGGGAGAAAAAAGGGAGCAAGAAGTTTACATGAAGATGACAAAAACGGAGACTCTACCAAGAAGCTTGTTTTGGGTTCCTGATATAAAATTGATGCATTTTAAATTTCCAGAATTAAAGTTGTAGGAGAACACCCCATCTATCTCTTCTCAAATTATTTTATTTACCAGTACTGCTCCTTTTGTCTTTAAACTGTGAACTCCCAGATCTTCTGTGCCTCATTCTTGCAATTATTTACAACAGTGCTGAAAGGTCTCTCAGAGACCATGTGGATGAGAGAAAGGACCCCGTGGTATCACCGGTCAATGAGAAGTCGGGGCTGGAGAATTGTGTTGAGAAGCGTTCTGAAACTGGATCTGTGTTCAGTGGGAAGGGTACTGGGATCCATTAATGCTGGGATTGGCTTATGCTGTCTGCCATAGGCCTAGAAGTTGGGGGTGGGGTGGGGGAGTTGTGATGGGAGTTATCTTAGTGGTACCATCCATGCTAATAGCCTAAGCCTCTCATTTAATTTCGGTGTGTGTTGGGGGGTAGGGCTGAGAGACATTAAACCAGTTGCCAAAGGCATACAGCTATTTAGTATTTCACAATATATGTTTAAAAAAAGAAAGGAAAAGAAGAGAAAAAGGGTTCAGGATCAGGAAAAGAATGCAGATTAAGAGGATTAGCCATCTTGAAAATGGAAAACTACCTTCAAGACATTTAGGACTGAATATGAACCTTCTTGAAACCTTTTGTTAGACAGTTTATCAAAATTGCTAGGAGCTCTATCTAACTTGTCACCCCCAAAGCCAAACATGCACAGAAACCTGGGGCCCTCCTTGCCAATTTCAGAGGACTTTCAATGTTTATAATGTTAGATGCTATTTCCTCCAGGAGAAAATTTGTCTTAGTGCTTGGATGAAGAGACAAAGAAGTATGAAGAAATTTTAAGGTGTTATTTACCTAGGATTAATGGATAGTTGAATTTAACTTTACAATCTTTTAAATGCCAGCTCACTTTTAAAAAAGCTCTTTCTACAGAATATTGGGAGGGAAAAGTCCAAGGTGGGATTTGGACATGGTTTTAATTAATCAGGGTTGCAGGCAGTAGTCTCAGTGCTAGAATAAATAGCAAATTATAACAAATGCAAGACTTAAATTCATCAGAGCCATGGTGTGGAGAGGTTTAGGGGAATTCTGGCCCCCCTAAACTCTCCTCGGCTTGCCTGAGAATTTACTATTAAGCATCCAGAAGTTATTATTTGAAAATACTAATATTCTTGGGTGATAATTCATTTCAAGTTCATTGTTAGCTAATACCAAAGGAAGAAAGCAAAGCTAGTGGTCACGTGAAGGGATTTGTTGCCAGCTGTGGAAGGAGACAAGGGAGTGAAAGATATAATGGTTCTCAGTGATTAGCTACAGGAATTTTGTGGCCCAAAGATGGAGTTCACTGTCTGAAGCTTGCTCATGACTCTAGAATGTTCAACTGACCCTAGAACACAATAACTAACACTGAGTAGGTGACGTAAATAAATCTTCAAGATGCCTTTTAAAAATAGAAAAGAGAAAAACAATGTAGGAAATTACAGGAATGCTTTCTCTCCAACATTTCTGACAGAAGATAGGAGTTGAACACCTCAAACAAAATGTTGCCCCAATCTCACTTGGCTAATTTTAGTTATCTTGGTTCATGGCTATGATTCATCCCTAAAGCTGTGAATTGCTGAGGAGGAAGGAGGAAAAAAAGTTGACTTAAATGTCAAAGAAGTAAGAACAAAAATATAGTTTTCTTTTTTGGGGAACTAGAATTCCAGGATATGGGGATCTTTCTTTTTTTCTCAGGAGGGACTGAATGCTTCAAACTTCTAGAGAAATAATGGTCTTGAGTCAAAACATCATTAAGGAATAAAAGACAGCAGTGATTATAAGTCATGTCATGTTTGAATTTTTTGCCTTCATAGTATATTTCCCTTTTCTTCATGTGTGCTTCCTTAAATACCATTAAACTAGAACTCACTAGGAATCCTCCGTAGTTGAGTATGATGGAAGCTTAATATGTAGACTGTAATGAGGAGTGGAATCCCTCCACTAGGTTAAGGAGGAATGAATGGAGACAAACAGAACTATGGGAAATAAGCCTGGGAAATCAGATGGTAGGAAAGAGAATAAAGGCATATTTGAATGATGGTCAGATGCTGTCTTGCTTGCTAAAGGATAGAGACAGTTTGGTGAAATTCGTTCTTGAATAAAGAAAAAAGTTTCTCAGTTTATTAGGGGTCCTCCAGTAAAGTAGTTGCCATTTTAAATTTCTGGAGGTTTGGAGGAAGAAAACAGTCACTAATTCGACTCAGCTCAATGACTGTTTTCACTGTCTAGAGTAGCTGACCAAGACGTCTTAGCCACTATCCATGTTTGTCTTTTTCTTAAAACTCTTAGAAACTGCTGCTCTTAAAACTTCGGAGCAGTGAAAGAAATATATGATGGTTGTAAGAATAGGGCCCGGGGCTTGAAAGGAAGATGATATTATGTAGGAAGCAAAATGAAAAAGAAAGAGTTCTAATGACTTCAGAGCAGGTCCCCCACAGCCCTGAAGCTGTGAGGAGCGTAGCCTGAGGCATAATTGTGAGAGGTGATTTCTGCTCCTACCCCTGGCCTCAGCCTCCCCAGAGCACTCCGCTCAGCTTTCCTGTGCTCCTCTCCTCTCTGTTCTCCTCATGCCTGGGTATTACTGTGAGCAGCGCAATCATGGTGTCTCCTTACGGGAGACCTAATGCGTCATTCGGCCAACGTGACAAATGCATCCTGATAGATCAACTAACAGGATAGGAAAGTGGCTGAAGGGACTGTGAAGGTTGCAGAGTCCCACCGCCTGTTGAGGAAACTGAGCTCCTGAAGGTCTAAGTGACTTTCTTGCCTAAAGCCTTCCCTCTTTTGCTTCTTCTGGAGGATGTTAATTAACACCATGGCTGTGTCTGCCTATTATTGTCTCTGGTGGAGAGATATTTTAAAGCCCATAGAAGATATTTGCCAGAAGTTATCCTTGGCCACCCTCATTTTCAACCACCTTGGCAGACTGCCTTTATTACAAACCCATTTGTTGTTTTTTTTTTTTAATTTTTTTCCAGACTGGATATATATTTAATTTTCTGAGCCTCTGTGAGGTGTAACAAAGTACAACAATAGCCTGTTTCTAGTTTTCATTTCCTTGATGCACTTTGACCTCGTGTGGAAGTGTTATGGGTTGACTTACATTCCCCACACAGATAGATCGAAGTCCTAACTCCCAGCCCCTGTGCACATGGTCTTACTTGGAAATAGGGGTTTGCTGATTTAATCCAGTTGAGATGAGGTCATTAGGGAGGGTTCTGATCCACTGTGAGTGGTGTCATAAGATAGCTGCGGGAAGACCCAGAAAGGAGAACACCATGTGATGCCAGAGGCAGAGACTGAAGTGCAGCAGCTGGAAGCCAAAGAATGCCAAGCATGGTTAGCCGTAACTGGAAGCTGGAACAGGCCAGGAAGGGTTGTCCTCAACAAGTTTCTCAAGGAGCGGGGCCGAGCTCATACCTGGATGTCAGACTTCTAGCTTCCAGAACTGTGACATTACAAGTGCGTGTTGTTTCAAGCCATTCAGTTTGTGGGACTTTGTGAGGCAGCCCTAGAAAACATACCTGCAGTAATCAAGGCAAAGAGGAAGGGCAGCTGGAAGCCAAAGGAAAGAAAGAAGAGCTCCTTTGTTGGGTTGGTTCACTAATGCCATTGGTATTAATTTTTTATTGAAATGATCTGGAGAGGTTCCATATGACCCCTTGAAGAAAAATTCATGAGGGGACTCCCTCTGTCTGCTTATTTAAGATATAATGCATTTTGCTATGTACATGTTTCCATTGTAGATTAGTCCACTGTTGGTCTCTGTTAATAATCTAGTTTGTTTTCCTTAGCCTGACAGCTTTGGCCTTTTTCTACTTTATTTATTTTGTTCTTTAATATTTTATATTGTAGCATAATATGAATGCATGAATAGTAGTATGTATTTCCTTAAAAATGGGAAAAGGCACTTAAAAATACAAATTATCCATATTTTTCAAATGATGATCCCAGCCCTGATATAGTTCAAGGTTCTGATTTACTCCCCAGAAATAATATTAAAATTTTAATCAGGTCTTGTTTAAAAAAATCAATTTCAGGGGCGCCTGGGTGGCTCAGTCATTAAGCGTCTGCCTTCGGCTCAGGGCATGATCCCGGCGTTCTGGGTTCGAGCCCCACATCAGGCTCCTCCGCTGGGAGCCTGCTTCTTCCTCTCCCACTCCCCCTGCTTGTGTTCCCTCTCTCAGTGGCTGTCTCTCTCTCTGTCAAATAAATAAATAAAACCTTTAAAAAAATCGGTTTCAGTAGTTTCTTTTGTAGTGCTTTTCTCTGTTTACAAATAGCACAGATGGAGGTAAGAACTACTTAGAATCATATTCTTCAAAACCCAATATCTTTAAAGATTTTATTTTTAAGTAATCTCCACACCCAATGTGAGGCTCAAATTTATAACCACGAGATTAAGAGTCACATTGCTCCACTGACTGAGGCACTCAGAAGCCCCCAAAAACCATTTCTAAGGTCTTATAAATTATGTGTATTTAGCATCCAAATTAAAAACCCGTATCAAGAACCTTCATATATGACCCAATTTTTAAGCGTAGCTACTTTCTATAAGCCTCTCCAAGATCATCTGCTTTATTATATTACTCATTTATCTGAAGAATTCAAGGGTCTTATAAGGAAGAGTTGCCCTGTAGATTTAGTGGTTAAGAAAACATCCAAGAGTTGAGAGACATAGATCTTCTCATTGACCAGAAGTCAATCCATTTCAGAAGCCATCCTGGATTGTTTCAAACTCTTTTTCTTGGGTTTTGGGGTTCCGCTTACGATTTCTGCAGAACACACCTGAATGCCCATGTCTTTGAAGGCGCTAGATACCCAATCAGACCCCAGGTCAAAATCACTAGGCCATTGAGTGCATTGCTCTGCTCCAGCTGTCGGGTGAACTGTGCCCCGGGTACTCTAGGAGTCACACCCCCTGCTTCTAGGTGCTGAAAGAGCTGGGCTACCCGAAGGAGAGCATTGGAAACACTTACTTGAGTGTGGTGAGTTCTGTAAGGGATGGCTGAGTAGCCTTGAGATAGCTTTCTCTTCGTGCGGCAACTTTGGGAGAGGGCTTGGGACTCGTGTCGGAGTCGCCGCTGTCTTCATCTCCCATGGCCTTGATGTAGCTGCCGCTTCGCATTCTTCGGCAGGGGATTTCGTCGTCCTTACCTCGAGGGGTGTACCCTGTCCAGTCATCCTGAGGAACCTAGTCACACAGAAAACAGATAATTTGTTTTGAATGAAATCCTATACTTCTCTTTCCTTTTTTTTTTTTTTTTGGTATGACCCTGAATGTGGGTAATATAGATATATTTTCTAAAACGTCAGATGTTCATTTCTCGATAATGGTGTTTTACTGTCATTGGTTTGAAAACATTTTAATCCATGCAAAGCTATGTCTCAATCTTTAGAACATCCTGTGTATTAGGAAAAATTAAAACCGCTGGCTTTGATTCACTTCTCATTTTTCTCATGCTAATCAGAATAAGAAGAATTCCAAGAAATAATTCCAATAAGAATGCCACAGGAAAGGAGAACAGTTTTATTTGAGCTTTTCAATTATTTGTTTTCTTTTCTTAAAATTTTTAAAAAAGATTTTATTTATTTATTTGACAGCCAGCGAGAGAGGGAACACAAGCAGGGGGAGTGGGAGAGGAAGAAGCAGGCCCTCAGCAGGGAGCCTGATGTGGGGCTCCATCCCAGGACCCTGGGATCACGCCCTGAGCTGAAGGCAGACGCTTAACAACTGAGCCACCCAGGCGCCCCCAATTATTTGTTTTCAATTGTCATTTAAAATTTAAGACTCTTTCAGTTTTATCTCCACCCTCCTCACACCTTCCATCTCTACTGTCTTGTATCGAATCTCTCTTCTTCCTAAACCAGCTACAATGACTTCCCAATACCTATTCTTTCTGAGCCCCTCTTAATTTGGATTCAGCCTCCATAGGTCAGCTTAAAGCAGGCTTTAAAGGTTTCCAATGATCTCATTAAAGCTAGTGGCCTTTTCTTAATTATAATTTTCCTTGGCCCTGAATACACACACACCCACACACACACACCCACCCACCCCTGAAGAGCTTCTCTACTTACCGGGTAGAGCTACTTATCTGAATTGTTCTTTTCCTCCTGCTTTGCTGGATCCTATTCTAAGTCTCCACTTGGGGGTACCACACAAGATAGTGTTCTTAGTCCACTGCTCCCTTTTTTTTTTTTTTCTACAGTCATTTCCTTTGAATTCAACAGAACACTACACTATGCCATAGAGGGCTTCTTTATGACTTTCTCTTCAGTTCCGCTTAGATTTTCCACCTCAACATGGACTCAATCTAGGATCTCATTACTCCTCCACTGAGTAAAAGAAATGTACAAAGACCACTCTTTTTATCCATTAAGAAGCAACAAACAGTCCACGGTGCATAGAACACTGCACAGGGCTTAATGAAAAGAAACCAAAAAACAAAGGAGGCTGTTTTTTTGCCCTTGACATGCTTTAACAGCAATGAGAAGACAGACTTTCCCAAACACATTTGGGAACAGTTCCAGATCAACCCATCAGCAAGTTTAAGATAGGGTGCCATAAATGGAACGTGCACCAAAGAGAGACTAGAAGTAGGAGTTATCAGTAATGGTGATCGGGAAGGAGTAGCCAGGAAGGGCTCCAGGGCTATTGAAACTGGCCAAGTTTCAATGAGAAGGTGAACAGGTATTTAATATTTTGATGCTAACTCCTCACTGATTATCCATCAAGTAACACGTTCTTTCATTATTAACATTTAACTATGCTAAAGGATTTGCTTACAGGATCTTTTTTTATCAACGTAACGACTCTGCGTAATTTTTTTCTGTTATTTCTCAGATGAGAAACAAGAACTCAGAGAACTTAAGGAATTTGCCAAAGAACACACAACTAATAAAAGAACACGTAACGGCTCTGGCAGTCAGAGCATTTTGGTTTGGCTCCAAAGATTAGAATTTACTTAACCTAAATTTTTGATTAATAATATATGAATTTTAACTCTGAAGGGTTCATAAAATTGTTTGCAATGACACATACACATATTAGACACGGGTTTCCAAATGTTATAGGTGCTAGGAAGTGAGAACAGATGTTCCACTAAAAGCACGATAAAGGGGCGCGTGGGTGGCTCAGCATCGTTTAAGCATCCGACTCTTGATTTTCGCTCAGGTTACGACCTCAGGGTTGTGAGATCAAGCCCCAGGTGGGGACACATAAGTCTCAGCTATGAAGGGGCCGAGTTCCAACCTGGCAGCTCCCGGGGCCTTACTCTTGACCACTATGTGCTGCTGTCTCTCTTTCTGCGCTATGATCTGTGGCACCTACAGAACCAAACAACTATAATCCCATGTCTCCTTTGTAATCCATTGCATCTGATCCATTTGCCATTTGTTGATCATGGTAATAACAATGTAGAGTTTTTACTTTTTTAGCTAAAAAGCATCAAAATCACTATAGCAACAAGGAAGATTTCTTGGTGAAATTATAGATGTTTAGAACAGTCTTGTTTTCCTTCAATTGGAAGGTGACTCACTGCAAAGATATGATCATGTTCAGAACCTCATTATTGGCTCAGCGATTACATTTTATAAATTACGTTGGTACAGCTGGGGTCATAGATGATGCATACAGCACTTGGCCATTTCTTGGTACTGACGCACAGTTCATAAATAAGCATTGGTCTCTGGAATATGTCAGAGACTAAGGACAAACTTGTATCAGGTCGTACCAATTATGAAACAAAACATGGCAAATTTCTGTTTAGATGTTTTTCCCAAAGTTCGTTTATGGTAGAAACTTGGGTTGGCCCTAGCAACGGGTTGCAACTGTTGCTAAGGAACCAACTGGAAAGTATTTAATTTGTATAGCTTTCAATGAAACAGTTTTCAAATGATAGCAGCTAAGAAGTTGTATGGAATGAGATTTAAAAATTAATGCATTATTCATACACCTAAAGGTAGCCTACAAGATCACCTATGAAATAATACAGAGGTCAGTTCTAGGAAAAATGTAAGCAAACAGAAAATCAAGATCTTGGAGAAGAAAAATAATGTCGCTGAAGTTGCTATGACTGAGCCAGAATTTTTATTCTGAGCCTTTTAAACTCTAGAGCAAAAGAGGAGACAGTGACCAGGTGCATAGTTTTCAAAGAAGGCATACCAATTTGTAAGGGGCCTGAGTGTGAAATCTTAGTCCCTTTTGATTGGAAAGAGAGGAGAATCATGGGGTACAGCTACTATTGTGATCTAGCCAAAAGTTGATGTGTCTTTCTGCCTCAGTTGCACAGAAAGAAAAAAAAAATCAGGGAAATCCAAAGAAACAACCTTACAGCTGTCTGAGAAAGCCTTCAGTATTACTGGTCCTGGCAGTGTAACGGAATAGAAGTCTTAGTAAGGAAGGGAAGCTAGAGCAACTAGACACTTGTCGATGACAGGTGGGCCAGATGTCCTGTTGGTCTGCACCGACCTTGGAGGTGGTTGGACCCAAAATGTTTAAAGAAACAATAATAAAATCAATGTAATAAAGTTAGATTTAACAGTAGTTATGAGTTAGAGAAAAAAAAGGATTATTTGCTTTTTAATGCATATGTTTAAGCACCAAACTCCAATAGAGAGCTTCATTTTTGATCAAACAAAATGAGGATTAGCATGCATTTTTCTATTTCAGGAATAGCCAGTCTATAACTTAGACCACATGTCACAGTTCAGAAATACAGAAGACTTGTTTCTGACCAAAGAATGACCATAACCAAGTGCTGTTATCCTCTAATTACAGGACGGGGATGTTTGCTTAATTGAAATAGTGTATGGGCACCGAATGATGGGTCATTCTAATCATAGCCATAGTCTATTCAGTTACTGAAAAGGGGAAGATGAAACATGACCTAATGGGGCATGCTTGCATTTTCTCAATTTCCTTGCCCGTCTCTCTCTTTGTGTCTCTCCCACTTCCCTTACTTCTGCAAGTATTTTTTGCTTGTTTCTTTTCCAGTTGTGGTCTGGGTGCTGGGAATATATAGCAGTGAACAGTACTAACATTGATCTCATGCTGTGGAGCATACATTCCAGAAGTAGTTCAGGAAGAGATTAGATAATAGTCAAGCACACACATAAATGAACAAGATAGTTTCAGGAATCATAAATGCCATTCGGAAAATAAGATGAGTTAATGTAACAAAGTGGCTGGAGGGGGACTACTTTAGCCTGTTCCTCAGAGAAGCCACTAGGAAAGCGGTAACATTCCAGAGGACATCAGTTGACCAGAGGAGCCAGCCTGGAGGAGAGCTGGGAAGAGCTCCCAGGCAAAAGGATCAGCCAGTGTGCAGTCTCTAGAATAAGAATGAGCTTGGTGTGTAATGAAAGCCTGGGAACGAAAATGCCAGTGTGACTGGAGAGTACCCAGCCAAGAGGAAATTGATACAAGGAGAGGCCAGGGGTGTGAGGCCAAGGTCATGTAGGGTCTTGTACGTCTGTCTCAGATCTTCCTTCCAGGCTGAACTCAGCAATTCCAAAGCTCCCTCCAAATGCTCCACATTAAATTGATCTTTTTAATGAAATCTATAGCATGTATCTGTACATTAGGGGTCAGCAAACTATAGCTCACAGACTAAATCCAGTCTGCTATCTGTATTTGTAGATAAAGTTTTATTGGCACACGGCCATGCCCATTCATTATGCACTGGCTACGACTGATGTCAAGTTATATGGTCGTGTCGGTGACTCTATGGCCCCCAAACCTAATCCACATCATCCTTCTGCTACTTAATGTGCATAATTACACAATGGCATTTATATGCGCTACTTGTTTTATGTGTCTTTGTGTCCTCTCTCTAATTACTGGATAAGCTCACTGATGGGGGAAGCAGTATTGCTGGGGGGTCAGAGGTGTGAGTTCTGCAACTAGACACAAAGGTCTGAGCTCCTGCTGTCAGTAACTAGGCATATGCCTGCATTTCCTTGTCTGTTTCCTACCCCATAGAGAGTTAGGCATGCATTAAACGAGGTAATGCGTGCAAGTGCACATGGAGTGCTCAGTAAAGGTCTTTTAGGGGAGCTCTGCACTACTGTTAGCACTCAGGTACTCCCTCATGGTGGACGACATTGGCTTTCCAAGAAGACTCTGATGCCCTCTTCCAATCTTCTTTCTCAAAGAAGGAGCAGAAATAATTGAAATATATTAAGCAAAAATATAAAGTTCAAATATACTATCTACTCCCATCATTTTTAAGTGAGAGTTCCCATCAGGAAATACTCCCAGCTCTCTGTCCTGAGGTCTCATCTCTATTCTGCAGGACTGAGAGGGAAGACTGTAGCCTTTAGGCAACCAGAATCTTGCCTGGCTTCTCAGTGATCGAACCCCAAATGTCTTTTTTTGGTTCACAAAGCAGAAAACCAAGAGGGGAAAAAAGCCTCCCTGGGAACTATATATTTGAAGGTTTTTGTTTTTGTTTTAAAATCTTGACCCTAGAGCTGTGTATGCCAGATGTATGAGAACTGTCCAGACCAAGAGTGGGAGTTAGGGGGCCTCTGGGCTGCATGAAGGTTCTGCTCTGTGCAGCTCTGAGTCACAGAGGTGGAGGAGAGGTTGAAAATGTAAAGGAGGGCAATCTTCTTACTGTTTACCTGGCTATTTCTAGGGCCTAGTACATTGCCAGAAAGGCAATAGGTTTCTGGGTAAATGTGATACTAAATGAATGAATGAATTCCAATTCCAGCTTTGCTTTCACTCAATGTGTGTGACCTTGGATAAGTCACTTCACCTCCTTGATTCAGTTTTTCCATCTCTAAAATGGGGATGATAATAGATGCATAATGAATAGAAATTGTGTGAATACAGTTTGTGAATTTCAAAGCACCATAAAAATCTGAAGAAAAGGTTAGAAATCTGTCTCTTCATGGCTACTTTTCAAGTATGGCCAGCCATAAATAACTTGGGGATTAAAAAAGCGGTGGCATTTTAGCTGACCATCTTCTACTCATTAAAGTAGGTATTGTAGTATAAGAATATAAACAGATGGACTATATATGTTATCCTATATAAAAATATAAAAATTTCTTACACAAAAATGTATTTCTGTCTCTTTTAGGATCTTTGAAAGTAGACTGTCTTCAGATGCTGCCAATTTTTTTTCCGCTTTAGGTTTCCCCAAACTCAGGTGAAAGAGGATCACACTTAACTCTGGGAGATCTGTGAGCAAAAGCTACAATAAGCTAGGGGTCCTTGAGAAATCATTCCCATGGGGAACGCTTAAAAGTTATATGAACCAAGATAACGCCTTCTGTGCTGAGGGTCTCAAACATTTTGCTGATTTGGGGGGGTCAGATCCCCACTTAGTTAACAAAGTTTCCATTTTGAATAGACAAAGTACTCTTAACTTTGACCCATCTGAAGCTTTCCTCTAGTACCCAAATGCCACATTTTCCTGAATCTTAGATACCAATACAAAACCCTCAATATTTTTTTGTGCCACTAGGAAGGAAATCAATACCACCAGCTCAACTCTGACTCTTCCTAGTTTGGAATGGATCATTCCAATATCAAAGATGCTCAAATGCGAAGTATATATCTTAGAATCAAATGCCTTTTAAAGAACATGTGCAAAAATAAAAACAAGAAATGGATACATTCTGGAATAGTAACTATAGAACTTAATGTTCCTATTTAATAGTGACCAAATTAATAATAATAATTAGCATTCATCTGTGCCATGCTTTTGCAAAAAAACATAAGCTCACATAATGACTCATCATCCTTACAACTACCTTGAAGGATAAGAAGAATTATTATAATCTTAGCTGATCAAATAAAGAAATCGAGGTCCAGAGAGCTTAGTAGTTGGTATAGGCTGATACTATACCCAAGATAGGGTCTACCGTTCACAGACAGTGATTCCCCCCTCCCCCCATATTCAGATCTTGGCTGTCTTTTGAGTCACAATTGTTATTTTATGGTAACCTAAAGAATATATATTTCAGGTAAGAAAAAAGAAACACCTCCCTATGGTTTTAAGTTCTGTCTGGAGGAAAAAAAATGTTAATAAAACAGATGCAGGATTACAAGCCTTGAAGTAAAAGTTGTAAGAAATACTATTTCAGACATGAGAAAGCTTACTTTTAAAAGGCTCTTCCACGGGACTTGGGGTTTGAGCCCCCCACTTTTGCTGGGCTGCAGTCAGTACAGTGTAACTACATGTAGAGAGAGTCAGACATTTTGTGCCAATGATGGTCCGAGAGATGATGGCTGGGAGATGAAGCCATGTGTGAGTGACTCCTGGAGAGCGGATTATCTGGAGATGGGAGGTTGGATGGTGAGGTTTGGAGGGATGAAAATGCGTGAGATTTTGGGAAATCTGAGAGCCACAAAAGGAATGCAGACCCTTAGAAAGCTGGGACAGCTGAAATGGAGCATATGTCCTGAAATACACCAGGGGAGGCCAGTGCGATTCTGCGAGCCGTTCTGGATGACTGAGGTTTGGGGAGGAAAACCGAAGAATCTAATGCTGAGGTGGGACTTAAAGTTCTAATTCGTCAGGAACCAGAGAAGTGGGGAGAAATAGTTTAGGCATTTTATTGCTGAGATAGGAATAAAGATAATAGAGCAAGTTAGAGCAGTGATTAAAATGGCGTCCATCAAAAATAGGTTGATATTTGCGAGGCTACTTCTTAGCAGCTGTTGAGCTCTTCAAAAATTGAGTGTTTCTATTAAAGCAACCAGGCAAATGAGGGCTCTTGGCTGTGGCTGAGGGATCAACCTACTTGGTCTTACCTGAGCTCGATGAAGAAGGGTAAATACGAGGAGGAAAAACTGTATTTGTGAAAGGAGAGCTAGGGGTCTGATATTTATGGCATAATCTGACATTTCTGGAATAACCTCAGAGGGCTGGAAGAGATACCTGTGTGAAGTGAATACTTCCAGCCGTCCTATGGGATAGGCATTACTATGTCCGTTTTACTGCTACAAAACTTAGACTCAAAAAGCAGAAATGACGCTCTCAAGGTCATAATAATGAATAGGAGTCTGGCTTTGACTGACATCAAAGCTTTAATGTCCCCCTGCCTCTGATGAATGTACATTGATTAAATGACTGAACTAATAAATGGGGGGGGGAAGGGAGTATTGGCTCCCGCTCAACGGTACTTTATTTTTAAAATAAACATAAAATGTAACTATTGAAATCAGCATAAATATTACCTTGTCACTGATTTGCCAGCACGGTTGAAGAGGGTTTAAAATAATAAATATTTAAAATACTTAAGAAGTAAAACAGCATTTGTTGTCTCCCTGTTCCTGGTGCCCTTAGCAACTGCTGTTGTCAGTCAGTGCTTAAACACAAATGGACAGTTTTGGGGGGGACTAGAAAACTTGCAGGACACCACACCTTTCAAGGATGGCTGTGGGGGCCTGCATGCACCACAGTGGTAAGGAGGCTTCCCCCTGGATTTCAAGTGCTTGCCTACAACTTGTTACAGAAATGGCGTGAATGCCTCCGCCTTCTAAGCACTTTTAGTGAGCTCTCAGATTCCCTACTCACTCGGGTCCTTTGCATCTTCTTTACAGCTGGGAGAACTGCTTTTCTGCTCCACACAGCTTTCAACTTGACAAATGCGACTTGGCATAAATGTCCCTGTAGCCTTTTAAGCTTGCTCTTCTCATAGCAAAAGCAGAAAAAAAGAGCAAGAATAGGAAAATTACAATTACGCGATGTGCAGATCCCAAGGTCTGATTGGTGTTTTCCAATCAGTTTTCTCTGGCAACCGCCCTTTCTAACTCCCCATGAAGCCCGAAGGGGGTGCAAAACTTAATTTGCTTCAGATTGCTTAAAAATGACCTTTTAAGGACAAGAGTAAATACCTACCTCTTTTTAAACAGGGCTTAGAACCTTGGCTATGTTCCCTCCAAAAAAAAATGTTGCAACACTCTTAAACAAAACTTTGTAAACAGTACTATGCAATAGTGAATCAGTCACTGTGACCCTGTGGAATTATTCTCACCCACCAACATTTATAGGTATCTACAGGGTACTTAGCATGATAGTAGGTACTGGGTAAATACACCAAAAGCATTTTTTAAAACACAGTCTCTGGTCTCAAAGGGGTTTACAAGTTTTAAGTGATTGGGCAAATTTGGGGGATAGATGGAGGAAAATGGAAAAATAGCTTTAAAGGAAGTCGAGCTGAGTGAAGTATTTCAGTACCTTTGCTTCTCGTACTGGGGTTGTACTTTGTTCTTAAAAATCTTCTTCCCTGGTGGTAAAACCATTCCTTAGGAGTTGAATGTCTATGTGTGAAGTGCATGGATGTCATTGAGAAAAGGCATTGTAGGAGAATTGTAAGGGGCAAGGTCTGTGACCCCTCAAAGGATGGGAGTGGTCCATGAGCCTTTGGGGGCTGGTAGAAAATGTTAGTGAGGTGACAGCCGACACCAAAAGGGCTGCTGTCTGTTGTGAAGATGCCCTGTGATTCCACATCAAGAAGTAGTAACTAAGATACCACATTCTGGTATAATGTGAGGACAGGGGAAGGAAAATTAATTTTCTTCATTGTCCACCCTGCATTTTGACTGTAGTGGACATCTGTGGGTTTTGCGACCCTGGGTCTGATTCTGGTTCTTGTAGTCACATCTCCATGATTTTGCTCTGGAGAACCCTTCCTCCCCAGAAGGAAACACACTTGAGGTCCATGTCTCTCAGGAATAGCACAGCTTAGCCAATCAACACATCACATCATAACACAATCAACACATCACATTCCCCAGTTGCCTTGTTTGGCTCAGGGCTAAGCGTGTGATCTAAGCCTGCTCGGTAAGCAAGCATCTCGACCTTTGCTTGGAATGCTGAGTCAAAGATATGTCCTTTCTCATTTGGTACATCCATAGTGAAGTAATTAGCCTTAGAACTTGCTGGTAGCCATGCCAACAGACAAACATTATCTCATGCAATATAAAACCCTATGTTGTTATTAACCCCATCGCCAAGATGAGAAAATTGAGACTTAATGCTATTAAATAACTTACACTAAATTGTACAGCTAGTAAATCATATTCAGAATCAAAGGGCAGGTTTATTTCAAATTTCTCTGTTCTTTTCATCATATCATTCTGCTGTCTGTAAGTCTCAAAACTTAGCAATTTTCCATTAAGCATGAAACTCAAGCATTAAGTTACTGGGAGCTACAATGCTGTAACATTTTGACAACTGTAGCAAGTAGGGAGGGTTAGATGCATGAAAGAACCACAGAACACCCATCATCCAGCAGTTATAGTTGGCTGCAAGTTTTAGTGAAATATAAGCAAGAAAACAAACATCCTAAAAGATAGCAAGATTAAAATCAACGGAGGTTTAGGTCTATAGTAAATATCTTACATTGATTTCCATTGACTTTATAGGAGATAAGCTAATTTAGAGCCCTTATTTTTTTTTTAATGATTTTTTATTATACTATGTTAGTCACCATACAGTACATCCCTGGTTTCCGATGTAAGGCTCGATGATTCATTAGTTGTATATAACACCCAGTGCACCATGCAATACGTGCCCTCCTTACTACCCATCACCAGCCTATCCCATTCCCCCACCCCCCGCCCCTTTGAGGCCCTCAGTTTGTTTCTCATAGTCCATAGTCTCTCATGTTTCATTCCCCCTTCTGATTACCCCCCCTTTCTTTATCCCTTTCTTCCCCTACCGATCATCCTATTTCTTATGTTCCATAGATGAGAGAAATCATATGATATTTGTCTTTCTCTGCTTGACTTATTTCACTTAGCATTATCTCCTCCAGTGCCGTCCATGTTGCAGCAAATGTTGAGAATTCTTTTTTTCTGATAGCTGAGTAATATTCCATTGTATATATGGGCCACAACTTCTTAATTAGCCGTCAGGGAAATTCAAATCAAAACCACACTGAGATACCACCTTACGCCAGTTAGAATGGCAAAAATAGACAAGGCAAGAAACAACAATTGTTGGAGAGGATGTGGAGAAAGGGGATCCCTCCTACATTGTTGGTGGGAATGCAGGTTGGTACAGCCACTCTGGAAAACAGTGTGGAGGTCCCTTAAAAAGTTAAAAATTGAGCTACCCTATGACCCAGCCATTGCACTACTGGGTGTTTACCCCAAAGATACAGACGTAGTGACGAGAAGGGCCATATGCACCCCAATGTTCATAGCAGCATTGTCCACAATAGCTAAATCGTGGAAGGAGCCGAGATGACCTTCAACAGATGACTGGTCGTGGTTTTAAAAGGATCACTTGGCAGGCTGAGTTGAGGTTGCTAGAAGGGATAAGGCAGAATCCGAGGAAGAGTTTGGAGGCTCATGCTCTAATCCAGACTGGGGTCGAAGATTAGGAATGGTGGTAGTGGAGGAGGTGGGGAGATGATAGAGCCAGTAGGCTTCTCAACGATGATTTGGACATGGGAATTGAGAACAGTCAAGAACGAAACCACTAGTTTGGCCTGATCAGCCAGAGGGATTGAATTCCCATTAGCTGAGATGGGAAACCCTAAGGGAGGTGTGGACTGGGGTGACAAAGATTAGTAGTTCAGTTTGGGACATATTAAGTTTGAGATGCCCTGGCTATGCAAGGCTGGGAGTTCAGGCTGTCTGGGCTGCAAAGACAAATGTGGGCCCTCGCATGGTATCTACAGCTCAGATAATGACTGAGTGACCTAAGAAATGGGTATTGGTAGGAGAGAAAAGTGGCCCAAGAGTGGTGCCCATCTGGCACTGACCCAACCACAGGATAAGGGGAGCTAAGGAGGAATAAGCAAGGGGTCCTGAGAAAGATCAGCGAGGTGTGTTGTCCTGGAAGCCAAGTGAGTAATTTTTCAAGGAGGAAGGAGTAATGAACGGTCACAGTGATTTTCCCCTGGTCTTAAGCTCCTGGGGACACTAAATCAGCAACATTCATTGTACCCGTTAGTCATTAGCTGCTTTATACAAAGGATTCTGCTGTTCATTAATTAGCTTTATCTTCCCAGCAAGATGCAAGCTTCTTGAGAGCAAAGCTTTTGTTTTCTTCTTTTGCTCTCTCTTGAGCAGTAGCTTTTAAACAGGTTTTGACTACATTTCACAGTAAGGAATACATCTTCCTTTGGAAACCAGTATATACACATATACAATGGAAAGAAATAAAGGAAGGCTTAACCTCTCTGCGGCCATGTACTCCATCTTCTTTTCTCTTCTCTTCTATTGTACTCTATTTAATCAGAAATGATGTTGTTTGTGACCCACTGAATTGATTTCACTAACCACTAATTGGTTGCTATCATTGACTTGAAAGGCACTGTTTTTGGAGCGCTAGCCCAGAGCATTGCCACGTTCATTGTTAATCATAGGACAATGTGCTTCGTCTTTGTTTTTCCCAAAAATACCTCCTGTGCAGTAAATGTTTAATATGTGCTTGTTGAATGAATAGCTTTGAGACCCTAAAGTAATACTTCTAGAATTGAGCTCTCTGGCTCTTAGCTACCTTTAGTTTCACCGACCGAAATTTTGTAGAAGAATATTTCTTAATCGTTCTCCAACTTCAGAATGAGGACAAGAGGAGTGCTCTTTTTGAACAGGTCCGTGTGTGGCTGAGAGTCAGAGAATGTACTGGCCGGGGGCGGGGAGGCCTAAACAGATGGACGGAGTCCCTCAGTGGGATTAGGACAAACTCTGCAAAGCCAACTCAAGGCTGCCTGAGGGTTGAAATGCCTTTGCATGTTTTTGATATATCAGTTTCTGAGGGCTAGGAGCGGTGGGGTTCAAAACATTGTTAAAAGCCAAAATAAATAATTTTTCAAAAGGCTTTCGTTCACCTTAGAACAATCCTGTCTTTTTGTTCTAATTGATACGGTATTTGATGTCCATATGGAACCTCTGCATTTAGGTAGTGTTTCCATCCTTCTGCATATTATACTCCTACAAAAGTGCCACAGAAAAAAAATGGGATATTTTCCTACCAGGTAATTCTTACCCAGGTAGTTTTTCACTTACAGGGAAGGAGCATGGTGCAAGGAATAGAGTATAGATTTTGGAATCAGGTAAACGTGGATTCAAATTTGACCCTGCTAATTCCCAGACATGTGATTTTGGTCCAGGGACCTTCACACCTTTTAACCTCAGTGTTCTCAAACACAATGGGGGTAGTAACACATGTATCAGGAACTAACTATAGGGACATAAATGACATACGAAATGCATATAAAATTCCTATTAGATAAAAGCTTGTTTTTTGGAATTCAAAAGGTATTTTCATGTAGAAATCATGTCATCCATGATGGTTAAATTCCCTCATGGGGCCAACCCCTACCACCTGTTTAAGTCATAACAGAGCTGAACCATGATGGAGGAATATGCAATAGTTTCAAGGCTCTTTCAGCCTGGGGTTGGGAGGGGTCTTGGGATGGGGAAGATCAGTGCACTTGGGAAAATTCCAGAGGCTGGTGTGTAAGGGACAGTGGTCAAATGATGTTCTTAGAGCAGAACAGAAAAAAAAGAGACTTGTTTTAAGGAACTCGCTCACATGGTTGTGGGGGGCAGCAAGTGTGAAATCCGTAGGGACAGCTGGTGGTCTGCAAACTTAGGCAGGACCTGTGTCTTGAGGTAGAAATTCCTTTGCTCTAGGAAGCCTCAGCTTTGTTCTCAGGGCTTTCAACTGATTGGATGACGCCCACCCACGTTATCAGGGGTAATCTTTCCTTAGAGTCAATCGATTGTGGATATTAGCCATATCAACAAACTTCCTTCATAGTGACACCTAGATTCGTGTTAATAATTGGGTACCCTAGTCCAGCCAGGTGGCAACAGAGAACGACCCATCACAGATGGAGACTTAAGTGGCAGCTTCGGGGGTCGTGGGCGCAGGACTCTGGAGACAGACAGGGCCGCCGCTCTGCTTACTGTCGTATAGATTCTCTTCACTTGTGAGCTGTCTATGCTCTTTCATTCTTCTAAGGAGTTAGTTTGGGCCAAAGACCTAAGTCTAAACATCAAGTCCCTAATTAGCTGTTCAGAAGGTCCACACCGGCCAATGAAGCAGAGCGATCCTGTGTGTAGCAGAGTGCCTGACAGGTGCATTCTCTTTAATAAGACAAAATAAGTCATTCTGAATTTAATTGACAGGTTTTAAGAGCAGGGAAGCCATTTATGAAATGTTTGCTTCTTGCTGACTTATGAGCAGGAAAATCTAGTCACCTGAACCATTACACCACATGAAATAAATAGGAGCTTCAGATCCTTTATTTAAGCCCTTCTGCATTCAAGAGGACCAGGAATTCCATAACGATCTCCTTAATGAAACAAATATAGAGCTAACCTAAAAAGATAAAAATTTACTGTAACAAGCTGCACATACTACTAACGTGACACTATCAAAATATTTTAAGACCATTTGTTTTACAAATCTGTCTCACCCACCAATCTGTAAGCAACTCGAGAGGAGGAATGATATCATTCAAGTCTGGCGGAAACTATGTCTTATTCACATCTATATCCCCAGTTCCAAGCAGAGTATCAAATAAGATATAAGACAATAAGATAAAATGAAAGTGCTCATGAAATCTTTTATTCTATCACCTGAGATATACCTGACTTATTAAATAGTTGAGAAGTAAGTGTGGGAATCTTTAGTCTTGGATTTTTCTCCACCAATGGCAGGGAAGAAATGTGGCATCCAACGTGGGCAGGTAGGAGGGACCGCAGACGAACAGGTTGGAAGGGCCCTGCCCATGAAGATGCTACGGGGATGGGTGTAGTATCCATGTTGGGTTTGGCAGGGGCTGGATGTATAACCAGCATCCACTGGCGGGGCTGTGGTGGCCTCCAGGGAGCTGAAGTTGGATGTTTCTGTGAAGGTCTCCAGGGAACCACAACCATGTTCCACAGCAGGGTCGATGGAACGCCACTTGGCCCACACAGCCCCATCCCCAGATTGTGGCAGGACCAAACAGAATCCTAAAATTGTCATCTCACCCAGTGTATTCTAAAACACACTTCATGGATCACTCATCCACAGAAATGCTTCACCGAAGGGGGTTCCAAAAGGGAAGAAGTTTGGGAGATGCTCTAAACGCATTGTTCTCTTAGAGAGTTGCTGTCCGTATCAGCATCGTAAAGATCACAGGATGTCTGCCAATAAAGAAACCTGAGTATGTCACTAATTTATCAAACTCTATGCCCTTTCTTCAGCTGAAGATCTATTCGCATCATGTTTTGATACTTATCATCATTTACCCATGAAGAAACTGACACCCAGAATGTAAATTACTGTTTATATGGCTAATAAGTGGCAGAATTGGGCTAGAATTCAGGTCTCTTCTCTCTTGGACCTGTGTTTCAGCTCTATTATATTGCAATTATTTATCCACTGGACTCAACAAAATGAAAAAAAAAAGGTTAATCTAAATGAGCGCTTTCCACAGTTTGTAAAATGGTTTTGATCTTCTATCTGGATACGCAGAGGACAAACGGAGGGAGGTCTCCGTGGGTAGGAGGGAAGAACCATAACAAGACGCAGGCTCTGGGAGCTTACACTTCGTGTCAAGTCTATGTCACTATTTGTTTCACTCCAGGAATCTGTGCAAATGAAAGACAGTAACGGAGAAATGAAAGTGGCAATGATCTATAAGGATAGGTATGTGTCACACGGCTTGCATTTTCTATCATAAACCTAGATCATGCCAGCCTTTTATAGTAAAAACTGTAATGAGGTAAGAATGTCTTACTCAAGATAGTAAATGATTATCTTTGGATATAAAAGAATCTCTGTGGACGGCATGCACACCCATTATCCCTTCTATTGCCAAATACTGTCTGCAATTCAGTGTTCGGTGTTTCGTCTCTCACACATCTATGAACACATGGGCAGATTTCATATTTGAGGATGATGTTTACCCTATTATAGGAGTTGCAATTACCTACAGATAGTGACAACGCAGATACATTTCTTTTGAGAAGGGCTATTTTTTTTTTTTTTTGGCCTTTTTTCTTTCTTTACCTTTCTGGTAACAAGTCAGACTGACCTGATTCAGATTCTTCGGATAGTCATGCCTCCCCTAGTAACTATGCTGGCTTTCTGCAATGCACACACCCCTGTCTACAGCTGGTTGAGTGGGCCCTTAACTTCCCACTCAAGTTGGCAATTGTTTGTGCAGAGTAAACAATTTTGAATTAATAGCAAAGCATTAAATTAAACCCCAGTTATGATCGCCCATTTGACACAAAGGAATTATTTTTATTTTCCCTGAGACAGATTTGGACAATAGCCAGGAAACAAAACAAAACAAAACAAAACAAAACAAAACAAAACAGTTTTGTGTCAGAATGTCCACAGGGAATTTTTTTTCCTACGAGGACACAGTTCTTAAATTAGAAAAAAAAAAAAATTAAGTGGCTTCTTAGTTTCTACCCAAACTGGTCAAATGTTCCTGATATCACTGGAAGTCTGAAACAGAGAATACTTTCTGGGGATGGGAGTAGGAGGCAGGAAAGGGAGACCCTCCCCTCCAACCACTGAGGTAGAGGAGGTGAGACTACTTTCTCCCTGGTATACCCCCCATCTGGCAACTCGGATTCCTTCCCTAGTTTTGTTCAAGGTGCTCCTAGATGTAAATTTTTTTTTAAAGATTTTATTTATTTATTCGACAGAGATAGAGACAGCCAGCGAGAGAGGGAACACAAGCAGGGGGAATGGGAGAGAAAGAAGCAGGCTCACAGCGGAGGAGCCTGATGCGGGGCTCGATCCCATAACGCCGGGATCACGCCCTGAGCCGAAGGCAGACGCTTAACCACTGTGCCACCCAGGCGCCCCCCTAGATGTAAATTTTGACCTGATTTCACTTGTAAGAAATATATGGGGCACAAAGACAATAGAAACTCATAAGTGATTTTTCCTCTCCGGGGTTTCTGAGGGATGGGTTTTTGAATAAGAATCACCTAAGTAACAATTGATTTTTTGCCCAATTTTGTAGAATGCATAATTTTCTCGAATTTTCTACGAATGGAGAAATACATTTATTCGTTTTGTTTTGGTTTCAGCACATCTTTGCTTTGTTCTTACGCCACACAGAAACCAAAAGGAGACATAAAAATTGTGTCTGGGAGGCATTTGGTTACCACGAAATATTTAAATCAGGAGTTTTCAGCATGTGTGATCGGTAAAAGTGGAGGGAAACTGGCTCGTCTGATTTAATTCCCCGCTGGAGCATTATCATAGGCTGGTTCAGAGGGATTCAATTCAGATGAATTTTAGTGTCTCTACCCAGCTACTCGAGGAGGTAGACTTACCAAGGTCGGGTACCTAAGTGTAAAAATTCTATTACTGCATTAATTTAATTAACAATAAAACATTCGCAATCCATTCTTAGAGAAGTTGATGATATGAAGAAAGAATTGACTGAAAGACTGAATGAATAAGAAAAATATCCGTAATTTATTCAACTGACAAATGAGTGTAAAGATTTATTTACTGGGTGGTTTCTTACGGCAATGCTTGTAACAGCTAAAATCGTGATAGTGAATAATGTTGCTCACTCTGTATTGTTAATACGCCTGTTCGTCAAATGTTAAAATATAGTAGAATGTGATCTTCGTGAAGGAGGGATTTTGTTTTATTCAATTCTGTACTCGTCGTGTCTGGAAGTGTGCCTGGCACATGGTAGATGAGCATTGAACATTTGCTAAAGGAACGAACACTCCCTTATAATGAAGCATTTCATAGTTATTAAAAAGAATGAGGCAATCTGTATGTATTGCCATGAAAAGAAGACCAAATATATTATAAAGTTAAAAAGGGCCAAGTGCTGAACAGTAACTTCCAGTATGATACCAGCTTGTTAGAAAGAAAGGAAATGCGTGTACATATTGTGTTTGCCTACGTGTGTAAGATACCAGAAGGAAAATGTTAAAATGATAATGGTGGTGGTTGTTTTTAGGAAGTAGAAATGGGGAGCTGGGAAGCAGAGGGCTTTTACTTTTAACTCTATACCATTCTGTACTGTCAGCATTTTTTCAGAATTAACAAATTTAACTTTTATTGAAAATTAAATTCTGTGGAAAACCCCCAAATCCATTAAAAAATGAAATCTATGAAAAAATCAAAAATTTACCACTCATATAGGTCTGTTTTTTAGAATTTGTGTTGTGTTTACATAATCTCAATCTACAAATATTACTTTGTCACCTGCAAAGAGAACTCAAGGAACAGGTTTTTTACCGGAAATCAATGAAAGTTGGATGGCAGAATCAGAAAATGGAATCCTTAAAGAGCCATTACTAAAGAATATATTTTGCTTTCCTATTTTTTCAGCTTAGGCTAGAGTTTTATATTCAAAGTCAGGAAAATTTACATGTAACTGTATGCAAAAATCCATATGTTCCGTGTCAGTCTGCACCACTTATTTTCAATGAGATCAAACAGCTTATTTAAACGTAGAATTTTCCCATTGGGTTTAGACGACTCAGCTGGTTACCCAGCAGCACTCTGCTTAAAAATAGATTGGATGACATTTGTGGGTGTTTTTTTAAAAAAATACCCTTTGGAGAAAGAAGCAGAACTCTAATGCCACATTTACCGTTTACGTTATATAAGAAAGACAAGTTTTATGTTAGGAGGACCTCACATGAATTATTCTCCTTTCTAACATATAAACTCTAGCACTTTTGGAACCCATCACCATCACTGGATGTAGAAGGGCATCTCATCTGAGGGTTACTTTTCAGTGATTGTAATGAATGTAACGGAAGCCTAAACATGGACAGAAGGAGTTTCTTATAATTGCAGGTGGAGACTTGTCTCTTGGTTCACCCTTCTAATCATGTACTTTACCCATCCTTCTTTCAGCAGCTATCTACTGCATGGCAGCTCTGAGGCAGCCACTGTGGTAATGAAAGTGCATAAAAGGTGATTTTGACTGTATTTTACCTGACTTTATAGACCTATTTAATAATGTTTATACCAACCTGCCAAAAATAGGAAGTGGTTAATATCAACCTTAAACCTGCTGTCATATGATTCCACGGAGTCTAGAATAAGAACTAAAATAGGTTGAGCTGAAAATATACTGTCATCCAAAATTTCAAACTGAATAGATATACGGCAGAACTATAGTCAATTAAAGTATGAAATATTAAAATCAGTGTTCCAATCTTGGTAGCATTGCTGATGGCAAAGGATTACGACACCAGGAGGAAATGAAACCAAATGCATCACTTTCCCACCCAGAAAAATACACCTATCGTCGAATCCTACTGATTTTCTTTATTTAAAAAAATATACGTTAGGAGGAAATTGCATTTATTGGGTAATATGAAAGAGGAAATCAGGTCTGTGTGAGAGCATGGGTGCGTATTATTACTATGCAACATTTTTATCCTCAGTTTTTATAGATGTTTTCTCTGAGTGCTCATAAAAGGTAATGGGATTAGATTCTCTTTCTTCCCTTCTCAAGCATCCTCCTGACTCTGAATGCTGTCACGCAGATGGCAGGGGAATGGTCTCTGCCCACCGAGGAGGCGCTGCACGTGTTCGCCCCTCCTGTTTCATGACTTGAATCCCTGGCTTGCTCCATTTCGGGCTTGCCACCTGCTCCTCCGAGGTCGCGCACTGACCTGAAGTCATCACAGAGGGTGGTCAGCTTCAGAAGGAGAAAGAGTCCTCAGCCACACATTCTTCTGTCTCCCCTTGGAATCCACCTCACAGAGGTAGCCTAAGTTGCCCTCCTCCTGGACACATTGTTTCGTCACTATTGTATTTTCTTTTTCTTAGACTCTGTGAATGCTTTTAATGGTTTCCCCACCCCACTCCTCCCGAGAGCAGGGATTTTGTGTTTTCTTTTGAATAGCATGGTATAGTTCTGAGTACCCCGTGGCATTCTGTAAAAGTGATAAATACTAATGATGAACAATGAAGCAGGCTCTCGAAGCCCTGGGGCTGGCTACAGGAGAACTCAGAGTGAGGGGGAAAAAATAAATCAACTTCTACCACAAAGGCAAGATTTAGCCTCCCATTAGATCCAGCTGCTACACGTGAAAAAGTGTGTTAATAAAATGGCACAGGGGTTTTGTGAGGGGGCGCCAAGCATGTGGACTAGGCTTTCAAGATATGTTTTCCATCTTCTTTCCAATTTGGGGTGTTATGATGTAACAGGATTTTGGAATCCAAGCATATGTTGTTTTCTTCCTTTTATGTTTAAACCTCCACTATAAAGAATTAGCTCTCTCTCCTCAATAACTTCGAGTATTTATTTCTTTTCTATAAAAATGAAGCACTTAGACATATGGTGAAATTTAAGTACATCCCCCTTTATGACTCTTTTCAGCTCTATTTGTATGTGATTTTGACACTGACATGAAGATACTAATTTTGGCAAGCAGTGGACATTACTCTTATACTTTATATAAACATATACTCTTTGTAAACAAAACTTTCAAAACACAAAACTTTTAAAAACGCTAATTTATAATTTCTTTATTTTTTAAAAGATTTTATTTATTTGATAGAGCACAAGCAGGGGGAGAGGGAGAAGCAGGCTCCCTGCTGAGCGGGGAGCCTGATGTGGGGCTCCATCCCAGGACCCTGAGACCATGACCAGAGCCGAAGGTAGATGCCTAACCAACTGAGCCACCCAGGCACCCTTATAATTTTGTTTTAAGAAAGCAAGATACCCCAGATTATCAAAGTCATGTGCAGTGAGGAATGCAGCAAGTAATTTTTTCTCTTTTCTCTAACCACTTTTTTCTCTTTCCAGATTCCATGATAGTTTGGAGAAGAGACATTTTTCTTTTTTTACCCAGCATGTTACTAGTTGATGACATCTCATTTCTTAGCAATTGAAAAATAATGTAGATTAGGATGGAGCCATGGAATTAAAACTGGGGAGGGAAAGAGGCAGAGGGCAGAAATAATAGCCAGCCATCTGCAGGTAATGGGTAAAATAGGTAAAAGAACAGAGTTTTCCTGGCGTTTTAGCCCAACATAGTCACTCTCCTTCCACAAGCACAGGACTCGATTCTAGTGTAATGAAAACAAGCAAAAATATAACTAGGCTTCTTGACCTAAGGAAATCCTAAAATGCTAGTTGCTCTTTTTTCAAGGCACCTTTTAGCGGTTCATGTTTCGGTCCTGCTGATTGGGGTCTTCCAAGTTGCTGTGAAATCTCCCATTGTGTGGTTATAAACAAGTGTGACAAGAAATGCTCAAGGGTTGTCAAGCACAGTAACTGCACGCCTGGTACGCATACTGGTATCGCCTACAACGCCTGGCACCGTGCCTTCCACACACCGGAAGTGTTCACATTGCACGTGCTACGTGTACATGGGAAGTGAAGGATTTCACGTCCCCCGCCCCCCGCCGCAGTTACCCTAGTTGGTGACAAGCTGCCACTTTCTCGGTTCAGCGTAATGAGTGAACTCTTAGAGCCGGGTTATTAACTACGTCATTCTAGATTTACTAAATATTTCAGATGGACGCGCAATGCGGGTAAAATCGTTCATAATTTGTCCCCAAGACTTGGGCATACTAACTGCGCCTTCCGAGCTGCCTGTCTGGTGTAGGAAGCTTCTGTGCACATTCAGTCACCTGGTGATTTCTTAGTGATGTATTTAATTCACAGAAGGTTATTTTATTCTGAATGTGAATGTGACATGTTTTACTATTGCTCCTGTTATTTATGTTTGTAATGAAAATCGTAGCAACCCTAAGTAATAGTGGCATCCACTGCACAGGGTAAAGTTCTCTTTTTTTTTAAGAAAACAATTGTGAATTTTAGACAATTGGCCCTTAAATGTGAAAAACACTAGGTAAAAATCAACGTGTGGTTTTATTATACTTGAAAATAAATTAGCGTGTGTGTGACATGATATTTTACTTTCCTTTTGTAGCCTGCCTTGATTAAAAAAAAAATCATGTCATAAAGGAGATGGCACATTCAATCTGGAAGATGAAGAAAATCTGTTCTTAAATTCTAGATCAGATATTGAGTTGTCATTTGAACTGTACAATCGATGATAAAGGAATTAATACCTATATCATGCACGGAGCAGTTCTGGCGTGACTTACTTTTGTAACTTCTTACTTTCTTTTTTTTTTTTTTAAAGATTTTATTTATTTAACAGAGAGAGAGAGACAGCCAGTGAGCGAGGGAACACAAGCAGGGGGAGTGGGAGAGGAAGAAGCACGCTCCTAGCGGAGGAGCCTGATGTGGGGCTCGATCCCATAACGCCGGGATCACTCCCTGAGCTGAAGACAGACGCTTAACCGACTGAGCCACCCAGGCGCCCCATAACTTTACTTTCAAGAGAACTGGGTGGAAGGCCTTCCTTCCTTTAGACGCTGACCCTGGGATTCATAAACTTTACTTTTTTCTTTAACCCATGATAACTCTGCCTGTAGGGCACAATTAGTGAATCGACTCATCCATCCATTCATTCACACTTATTTTTTGTTCTTGAAGCCCGCTCAAATCTTCTTTTTTTCCTGTGTCCACCTTTATTGAGATGTAATTGATATGTGACATTGCGTAAGTTTAAGGTGTACAACGTATTGGTTTAATATGCTTCTGTACTGCAACGTGATTACCACCTAGCTTTATCTAACTCCTCATCCCATCAGTTAAATATCCTCCCCTTTTTTTGTGGGGAGAGCATTTACGATCCCCTTCCTTAGCAAGCATTCACATTTATTGAATGCTTCCTACATGCCAAGCCCAGTGGGAGCAGAAGGCGCGGTATGGACAGACTGGTACTTGGCCCCAGGGATCTCTCTGTCTACGGAGGGGAAGGTAGAATCAGGGGAGGGGAAGGAGCCACGATCCTTTACGTGTGGTTACAATGAAGTGTGGAAATTGCTAGCAAATACATCCTAGATAGTGCAGTTAACAAAGAACGGGTTCGAGAAGGTCAGGATGATGGGCAGGATGGTGCCCGCGGGGCTGAGACAGCGCGGGTCTCACAGGAGAGGAGAGATGGCTTTGTGCAAAGGCACAGCGTGTTCTGTAGGAAATGCCAAATTATGTGCAACACGTGGAGATTGCAAATGAACTAACTTCACTTCGGCCTACACCTCTCTGGGTATTGCTAGAAATAGATTAACTGGAAGGCCGTCGGTCGCCCGCTAATGGTCTTGATTTGGCTTCAAGCACAATAAATCTTTTTCAGAATCCCTTTCCAGGGATTGTCGTTTTCGATCAGGAATATGGCACTGCGAACAATAGAAAATGGCTCCTTTTGTTTCGTTTCAGGGACACAGCTTCTCTTTTCTAAATCCGCGTTTCCTCCTCCCTCAGCATGCCTGGTGGCCCAGGGAAAGCCCGCACACCAGCCTTTCGCGGTCGCTCTCGCGGAGCCGGGCATTCCACCATCTGCTCAGCCTCCCGCCGCTAGCACTTCCACCCTCAGCCACCGGCCGCTCCCTTCTGGGCAAGACCTCACTTCTGTTCACGTCCAGATCCCCACACATGACTTCACCCTTTGCCCTTTGCCGTCTGGCCCCCTCGGACACACGGCACTGCAGTACCTCCAGCCCCACATCGAATATTCGGAGGGCCTCTCCACCCCACACGTCAGCCTTTATAATGTTGTTTTTTCTTATGTTATCAGCTCATGTGGAGTCCTCTTTCATTTCCCAAAATATCACCATTGTGTTAGTTTCCTGAGGCTGCGGTTTCAAATTACCACAAACTTAGTGGCTTAACACAACTCACACTTATTCTCTCCCAGGTCTGGAGCCAGAAGTCCAAAACTGGTTCACTGAGCAGAGACCAGGTTCTTGGCAGGGCTGAGCTCCCTCCGGAAGCTCTAGAGGAGTATCCATTTCCTTGCCTTTCCACTTTCTAGAGCTGCATTCCCTGCATTCCTCAGCTCAAGGCCCTCTCCTCGGTCTTCAAAACCAGCAGCATAGCATCTTCAAATCTCTCTTTGCTTCCATGGTCACATGGCCTGCTTCTGTGGTCAGCTCTCTCTCTCTCCTCCCTCTGATAACGACACTTATGATTACACTTAGGGCCCTCCCAGATAAGCCAGGTAATCTCCCCTTTCCAACTCCCTTGACTAATCACATCTGCAAAGCCACATTTGTCACAGGAGGTAACATCCACAGTTTCCTGGGATTGAGATGTGGCCTTATTGGGGCTATTTTTTCCAGGTACCTCAAACCGCCAACACTGTCATCATGGTGAGTACTTACTCTGATGAGTGAGGGACCATTATTATCTCTGTTTTACAGATGAAGAAATTGAGGCCCAGAAAGGGTAACCGACTTGCTCCAGGACACACAGAGAGGGACATGGTAGAAAGACGGTTCAAACCCAAGTCTGTCCAATCTGAAAGCATTTGCTGGGCACACGATGCCAAGTCACCTCTCGCGTTTTGCGACTGTGTGCATCATGTGTGGGTTTAAATCCCAAGGACCGCAGACGGTCATGGTCAGCACCAGATGGATTGTTTCCCAGAAACTGAGTATGTTCTTTCTCTAGCTGAACTTCTGGATATTTCTTCCACAGAGAGTCCTGCTAATTAAGCAGCTGGGTGGTAACAAGAAGAAATTTGCTTTTCCCATGAAAGACCAATGGAAGGCCCCCTAAGTTGTCTGCCACCAGGCTGCGGCTGACAAGCATTAAGGCATAACTGAGCTCAGGGAAAAGCACCGTGGAAAGAGTAAGAGCAGGACCAGGGAAAAAAATCCGTGTTGAAAAGGACAATGGACTACTGTGAAGAAATACAATGTACCGAAACAAAGTTCTTCATATTAGGGTATATATCACTATATCACCTTTATTTATCTTTCTGGATATTTTTATAGCCTGTAATAAAAACATTAAAGCAGCCCAACATGGGGCGCCTGGGTGGCTGTGTCAGGTAAGTGTTGGACCCTTGATTTCGGCTCAGGTCATGATCTCAGGGTCGTGAGATCGAGCGCCACATGGGTGTGGAGCCTGCTTATGATTCTCTCTCCCCCTCTGATCTTCCCCATACCTTTTCTTTCTCCCTCAAAAAAAGCCCCCCCAAAAAGGACAATGGAAATGAAACAAAAATAAGAGGTCCAGTAATTCTCACTATGGAGAAAGCAAGAAATGCAGAAAATGCTGCTGATGGAGGGCCTGTAGAAAAAAGCTTGAGAATAAAGAATATGGCACAAAGAAAGTTACCTTCGGATTAACAATAAGGAAAAAATACATTCAGAGCAGACTATTGGCGGTCGGAAAGCCAATGGACAATGCATAATTCATTTCTAAGGTTAAAGTGTTTTCTCATTCGAAGCAAGCAGTGGACTGTGCAGAGAACAGAAAGAGCTGGGCCCTAGAATCAGAGTGAGGGGCCCACACCTTAATATCGGGCTCATTTACGCAACTGGAGCCTCAGTGGTCTCATTTATAAAATGGGAATAAGAACAAGAGGACCGAAGAATTTATGGGAACTGCTTTAGCTTAGTACTTTATAGGAATGAGTAACATAAAGAATCATTGCATTTGGTTTCTGCAACCTCATCAGAACAGAAGAGATGAGGCTCGTTAAGGAGTCCAAGTATCTATTCATGCATTCAGATGGAATTGACTTTGCACTTGCTCATGGCCACAGCTGTGACTAAGAGGCCGGATTGTCTACCTTCATGGAACTGATAGACTAGTGGAATAGGCAATCCCATGCAAAATAGCAGAAGCGTGATAGGTAGATAATGGATGCCAAGAGAATTATTGGGAGAGGGGACTAGCTCAAATTTGGCTGGTGAGGGAGGGCTTCCTGGAGGTAGTGCCATCTCAGACCAGACGAGAAGGTTGAAAAGGGGCTAAGTAGAGAAGAAAGGAGTTTGAGCTGGATGGATAGAAGAGACAAAAGAGAAGCAGCTTGTGCAAAGGCCCTGAGCAGGAGAGCACAGCACCTATGAGACAGTTAAAAGTAGATAAGTATGGCTAAGGGCAGAGTCAACAGAAGACGTGTGAAGAAGCGAGGCTGTGTGGGAAAAAGTTCCCCGAGTCTATCCAATCCTGTAAGTCATGGTAAGGAGTTTGGACCTTATCCTTCGCGTAAGGAGGAACCACTGAAGGATTTATAAGCAGAAGATTTAGTGATTCACTTTGTATTTTAGAAAGACTGTTTGAGCTAGATTATGCAAATGACTGGATTAAGGGAAAACGAGAGGCAGGGAGACCACTCAGGAAGTATTTGTAATCACCTAGGTGAGAAACTATTGGGCTTAACTGGGATAATGGCAGAGAGAATGGAGAGAAGTGAATAGAAATAAAATTTCTAGGACGTGGGGATTCCTCCGTCCATCTGTTCATTCGTTCAACCAACTTTTATGAGTCTACTTTGGAGATGTCAGGGTGAGCTAGAGAGAAAAATCAAAGTTTTTGCCTGTGTTTCCGGATTGAAAATAATGGATAGATAGTGGTGCTGTTTACAGGGGTAGGAAACACGGAGTGAGGAGGCTTGTAGGAAAGACCCTGAGCCCAGTTTTAGAGATGATATGTTTGGAGTAATGCCTTTATTTTTATAACGCAGATACCCTGGGGTCCCCCAGGCTGTGGGCATAAATGAGGTAATGTTAACAATTAATAACCAAGTCTGGTGATATTTTAGTCCTCTCTCATCTTTGCTCCTCCTCCACTTAATCCTGATGGTCCCCAAGAATGGGTTTCATGTGTATTTGGGAACAAATCTGTTGGCTGCCTCTTGCTCAGCCTTCCTTTCCACCGTGCCAAGAACTTCTTATGATGGGGGGCCATCTGTGACGCCGCCGCTGCTCAGTCCCCAGTGTCCCCAGTAGGTGGCCGCTCTGTGGTCTTTGCTGAGTGCATACGTGTGCGTGTGTGTGTGTGTGTGTGTGTGTTCGTGCGTAGGGAGGGTGGTGGTGCCGTTTTCACTAGATTTTCTCCCTAATAAATGAACAAGCACAGCGACTTAGCACGTGAGTCTGTGAGTAACACATGCCTTGCAGTTGGCATCGCTAAGAATGTCTGAAAGGACTAACAACTTTGCATCTCATCTTGTAGCACGAGTGGGTTGACCACTGTAGAAAAAAGAATCACAAAAAGGATGCTGGTCATACAGCCTTGCATGTTTTCATCATCAGGTTGGTTATAGATAGCAATCGTGGATAAAAAGGTGTGCTGGTATCAAAGTTTTCTTAGTTTATGAATGACAGGGAATAAAAAACAACAACTTGGTTGTTGCAAATGTTTGCTTTCTCGTTTGTTTCTTCCGGCTTTAAAGTAGACACAGTGTAATGCATAGGTTCTGGGCCAGTGATACTGAGGAGAAGGGGAATGGGGAATATGTCAGAATTAAGGAAGCAGAACAGGGCATGGGGCAGTCAAGAATGGCCTGGGGTGATGAGGTGTGAGAGGGAAAGGGGGAAAGAGGAAAAGGAAATGAACACCTTACAAATCCCAAACAATCCAGCATATTTGAGCTTCCAACAGCGTTCTGCAAACAGAGAATAACCGTGAAACTGAATGTATTTTAAAACTTTGAAGGATGAAGAGTAACATATGTCTGTCTTGGTGTTCTTAAAAATGAACTGTGATAGACTAAAACGCCACATTCCTACTCCTAGGTTTACTAAATTAGAGGCTTTTCAAAGGAAATGCGTAAAATTTGTAGGTGAAACATGGGTGGTCGGTAAGGGGACCTAAATCATGAGTAGTAGCCAGAGAATTGTGCTCAAACTTAGTAACCCGTTGATGCTTCAAGGGAAAACAGACACTAGGAACATTATGACATTACGAAGGGAGGAAGGATGAAAGTTCTTCATTTTCTATAAAAGTCTGGTTGTGATGTTTAAAGACTTCCACGAAACAAAAATATCCGGGGCCCACAGCTCATGTCCCACGCGTAAAAACAGAACGGGAAGATTAGACAGTAGGAATAGAAGAAACATTTCCTTTTCATTTCTCCCAAATTTCCCACATACGTTGGCTGTTTTGCATAGAACTTCTGAAATCTCTTTTGAGGTCACCTACTTTGAGAGAATAGTCTCTGCTTTTTCAGGTGACACGGCAGTGAGCCCAGGAAACATCAATCTTCATTGCACTTTTCACTTTTGTTATCATAAAAGAGAAAAGAGTATTTCTTCCCCCTCTTGCTAAGTTTTTGCTAGTTTGTTCTGTGAACTGACTAAAATAAAAATTCCTGCGTTAAACACTGAAAAGCTGTATCACAAAAAGCTAAGCAACCAGTAATTGTTTTATCCCTTATTTTTGATACGTGGTAGCCAAGGTAGCAATGAAAGTCTCGGAGAGGTCTGATGGTTTCTAGTCCCACGAACTTTAGTGGGCAAACAAGTACATTTCCATAGGAACCGAAATCACTGAAGCCGTGCTACATCAAGAAAGTAATAACAACGAAAATTCACATTACCGGTAGGCTGCTATTTTAAAAATACAATCTTACAAAATAAAACCCACCTAACCCGAAGCTGTGGAATAATTTTAGCAATTGAAAATTACTACCTCCTTTAGAATAACATGTACTTAGAAACAAAATGACTCAGAAACCAACATGATGTATGTATTCTGCTTTCTCTAGAGCACATTCAACATCGATTTACAATATATCATGCCAAATGTATTCAATAAGCAGTGCTTAAATAATTTTGTCGGTCTTTGCTGCATCTAAATATTCTGCCGTTTAAGTAAATTCATTTTGCATTATAGATGATAAAAATATTATTACAGAGCTGCCACTCTTACTAAAAAGCTGAATTTCTCCCTTAGCCCCTCTAGTACCATAAGCAGCCTAATTAAAAAAAAAAAGGGTGCATTGGGGGTACTCTTAATAAAACCGTTCATCCAAAATTCACATACATCGTGAAATATGAAATTAACTCCAGCATGTTAAAAGAAAAATTATGATTAGCACAGAAATCAAACACAAAGAGAGACTATTCATTTTCTTTTCCATAGCCCAGAATTGCCATTAGCTTACCTTATTAGCTGAAATGTCAAACAGAATGTCTTTATGGAAAATCAAGTTCATTATTCATCTCAGCTTTGATTTGGTATAGTGCAGCTGAGAGCATTTAGCTTCTCTCTATGATTTGCCGAGGCAAAGTGGGTGAGTAAGGCAGTAAACAGAGAACTTGGGAGGTGGGGAGTGGTTGGCCATGGCTCACAATTCTAGACTTGCAACCTGACATTTTCATTCATATGAAGATACTTAATGAAATCAAATCTTATCACTGAAGAATTTCACGTAAGTAACTAGTGCAGATTTTTAAAGCCCATGCCATTTTGCATAGCAGGTGTACCTAGAGTCTTGCATGCTCACTGTCCCAGCAAAATTATGTTGCTCTCTCTCGTTATTTCAGTAGCTTCTTAGGCTATTGAGTCACTTTGCAGTACATACAGTGGATAACATATATTCTGTCAAGGAGAAATACACATGGGGGAGTGATCTCTGCAATCTTCTAAAAAAAAGAATACCGGGTTGTCTTACTAGAGACGGAAAGACAGATGCATTTTACAGTTTTGATGATAAGTGTGCGGACACACATAAATTGGGTACAACACTCTAATAGCTAATAAAGAGAGAGACTTTAAAAGTTCCAATAGGAAAACAACAATAAGTGTCCTCTGGACATCAACTTCGTTTAAAAACTAAGTCTTATTCTTTAATAATTCATTAATTTTCGTTAAGTGAATTAAGCTTGTTTTAGAAACCTTTGGGAAAATACTTTTTCTTTCTTAAAAAATGACTTCCATAGAAAACATCCCAGAAAAATCTCATTTAGTTCAAGGGTGAGTCTCCTTCCCAGATGGGCGAAGGAAGTGTGGTGTCCTCTCCCAGGTGTTTCACTTCATGGAATTTGAGCAGAAAGCATTTATTAAAATCCACCTTTACCAAGTAAAATGTGCCATCATCACAATGAGACAAATCCAAGATTATCAATAGACAAGGACGATGTGACTGAGCAAAGAAATTTTAGCTTAAAGACTTTTAAACCTTTCTGGTCTTTGTCACATTGCAAAAACAGGCTCTAAAACTCTCCTCTCCTCAATTAATGAGAACATGGCTGCCTCCAGCAAAAAATGATAAAGAAAAAGCAATAATTAAGTGATGGATTTGCTTCAAAATGTTAAACAGAGTTACTGTATGACTCGGCAATTCCACTCTTATTCATATGTCCAGGAGAAATAAAAACGTGTCCACAGAAAACTTTGTACACCATTATTCACAATAGCCAAGAAGTGGAAACAATCCTAATTTCTATCAACTGATGAATGGATAAAAAAATACAGTATATCCAGAGTGCCTGGGTGGTACAGTGGGTTAAGCGTCTGACTCTTGGTTTTGGCTCAGGTCATGATCTCGGGGTTGCGGGACTAAGCCCTGCATTGAGTCTGGGGCTGGGTCTCTGCTCAGTGGGGAGTCTGCTTGAGATTCTCTCTTCCTCTGCCCCTCCCCTCTGTGCTTGCACATGCTCTCTTTCTAAAATAAATAAATCTTGTAAAAATGTGGAATATCCATACCATGGAATATTATTTGGCATTAAAAATAAATTAAGTATTGATATATGCTGTAACACGGATGAATCTTGAAAACAGTATGCTGATTGAAAAAAGCCAGTAATGAAAGATCACATATTGTCTGATACCATTTATATGAAATGCCCAGAATAGGCAGAATCTATGGAGATAGCACGTAGATTAGAGGTCACCCTGGACATAGGGTACCAATACTGGGAGGAGAATGCTAATGAATGAAAGGTTTCTCACTGGGGCACTGAAAATGTTCATGTTAGATTTCAGTGATGTTTTCACAACTCTGTGAATATACTGAAACCATTAAATTGTATATTTTAGATAAGGGTATCTTATGGTTGGTAAATTATATCTCAATACACATATTAATAAAATTATTAACTTGTCTTGGAAACACTGCCATATAGTGTTTGTAATGATAAGAGTTAGTTATGTAAAGTAAATTCTGCAGAAGGTAGATAGCGAGAAACTGGGAGAGTGTGAGGATGATACCAAATGTGGGCAACCCTTGGGGACCCATGAGCCATAGACCTACCCAAAGAGCCATTTGTGCTGGTGTTTAGTCATAGCTAATTCTCAATAAAGAAAAAAAAAAAAAAACAACCCAAAACTCCAAATCAGACAGAGTGAGAGCAGGAGGAAAAAGAGAAGGAGGGTGGCAATAACAGAAGAGAAGGAAAGAGGAAAGAGGAAAGGAAAAAAGAGGAGAATAAAGGGCAGACTTGTTTTTTGATTGATAAGGGCAGATAATTCAAGAGAGAAAGTAGGATCACAAATATCAATTCTGTTGATATCAAATGATCTAGTTGAGAATAAAAATAAGACAGCCTTTAAAGAAATCAAGAGCTTGTACAAGGATGGTTTTAAAGAATTCATATTAAAGGAGCTTGTTACAGACATGAGAGATGGGTTCACCATCAAGGACAAATGCAGGTAAGTGATGAGTGTCTATAACAATTGCACCAAGAGGGCTAAAGCACAAATAAAATGAAGTTCATAAATTGCAAAAAATATTAAAAGAAATTTTAAAAAGCCAAGGACAGTTTAAAAAAGAGGCCTTTTAAAAAGATGTGAATTGGAACAAATAGCAGAACAAGGATAATCCCAGGGCTTGGTCCAGATGGTATAACGGTATAACAGATGATGATGAAGGAGGAGGAAGGGGAGGAGAGGCAGTGGGGAGGAGGGAGGAAGAGGACAAAACATTAAGCTCTCAAACTCTCTCATTTTCTCTATCAAAGAAAACATCTACAAGATGGAAAGTGTAGAAGAAGAAGCTTGGTGAAGAGACCTTTGAATTCCAAGAAAAATCTCTTGTATGTGCACGACACGTAAATTTATATTCTCATTCCAGATTTCCCATAGGAGCTTCAAGTATTTGTCAACTTCCCTTAGACACCTCACAGCACTTCATCTGCAGCAGCACCTACCAAATCAAGTTCACTTTCTTCTCCCTCCTCCCCTGCCCACTCCTGACTGCAGCTCTTCCAGAGCTCCCCAATTCAGTGAACAGAAGCCCCATCTTTAGCGCAAATCAGAAACATAGGTCTCCTTCTGGACACTTCCCTCTCCCTCTACGTCACCACGTCCTGTAGATCTGGAATCTCTGGACACTATCCCACCTGTCTCAGTATCACCATCACCACCCTAGTCCATCTGCTATTGACTTGCACCTGGAATACTCTATTTACCTTTTGTTTCTTCTGCTTCACTTGTCTTTTTTAGTCCATCTAAAGGGATGTTTTCAGAAGGTAAAGTGGATATCAGTTTTCCCTATGTCAACCTGACCTCCAAGGCCCTGAGTGATATAGTCCTGCCTATCTTCCCAGACTCATCTTGCACCATCTATGTGACCAAGCCACACTAGATTTATCTCTGATCCTTTGGTTTTTTCCTGCCTTTGCGTGATTCCCTTGGCTCGTTGTCTAATTTACTCAAGCTCTTCCTTCAGACCTAATCTCAACCATTACTTCCTAGAACATGCTTCTCTGAACTTCTTAAATCAATATGTTATTAGAGTATCATATTTTCCTTCATTGGTATTGAGCAAAGTGGTCACTTGGGATAGGTCTGTACTGGTTCGCAGTAGGCTCAGAAGGTGCATGGGACACTACATTCTTGGCATCTTTGAAGAGACCTGCTTGGGTTGAGTCTCTTAGTTAAATGAACCATGGAGAGACCTGCCTCTCCATTGGTCACTCTTCTAATAAGGCAAGTATGGAGAATGCATTGCATGGAGGAAGGGCAGGGAGTAAACATTCTGGGCTCAAGGACCCAGCAGTCTGATCTTAGGTGCAAGATGTTTATGCAGTGTTAAGAAATACCAGTTTTCCCATCCCCTAGAATCCATAGCGGCCCTGGTCCTGTGGGGAGCTGAATTCAGCCAATTCCTTCCAATAAAGAAGAGGACAGCACTGACTTCAGACAAGGGGGAGCTCCCACCTTTTCAAAAGTAGCCCTTGTCATGTAGTAAATTTAAATTTATTTGTGCAATTGATTTTAGTAATATTTATCTCCCCACTGACAGATAATAAGGAGCATGAGAGTAGGAATCGTGTCCGTTTCTGATCATCGTTGTATCCTTTGCAACTTCACAGGGCCTGGCAATAGTAGGCATTTAATAAACATCTTTTAGAATGAATAAAGGAAAGTGTTCTTAAATTGGCAGGCTGCGGTGAGAGGATAATGACAGTATAATTGCTACCAGCAAAATAATTTAAAGCATGTATTCTGTGTTGGGAGTCAGGGCTATTCTTCTTGTTTATAAAATCTGACCATTTTCTCTTACCCTGGTCAACATGGCTGCGATGTCACTACTGCATGGTAGATCCACTATTAGTCAAACACATACATTTTGCTTAGAAAATTAGCATGCAGGATGTTAATTTAAAATATCATAAGATTTATTAGATTAATAAATTAATAGATTAATACATTAATTTTCCCAATAAAAATGTTTTCCTTTTTAAAAAGAGGACACACCTATAAACATTAAGCTTAAGTTTTTGTGCTTATGCAAATGATATTTTTATGTACTTTTGGTGGGATTCTAGAATCAAGGTGGCTAATCTTAAAGATTGTTAAAGGAAATGCAGTAGCAAAAGACAAAGATGGACAAGGCTTTTGCATCATCCAAAAGATAACAGTTTGATGGGCTTGAATTTATAATACAGCATCATTCTAGAATAGGCTGTTAAATAGAGGGTCTCTGAACACAAGGAAAAGCAGCCTGGGATTATGAAGAAGTAGGATGCTAAGCTGACTGTGCTTTGTTTTTATTTATTTTTGTTTTTTAAAAGATTTTATTTATTAGGGAATGAGAAAGAGAGAGTGAGCGAGAGGGAGAGGACACAAGCTGGGGGGGGGCAGAGGGAGAGGGAGCAGCAGACTCCCCACTGAGCAGGGAGTCAGATGACTCTGGGCTTGATTCTGGGACTCCAGAATCATGACCTGAGCAGAAGGCAGATGCTTTAACCGACCGAGCCACCCAGGTGCCCCTGCTTTTATTTTTATTTTAGAAAATCAACTTGGTTGATAAGTAAACACATGCTCTGAGCTTTCTTATGCAAAGTCATTTCTGTAGAAAGAAAACAGAAGGAAAATATTTCTAAATGTTAACAGGGCTGGTTTTCACAGAAACTGAGTTTTCTCCCTTCTCGAACTCCTGGCAACAACAAAAACAATACAACAAATTGAAGACAAGCCCACAAATCACATTTTCAGCAAAACCAGCAGAAAATCCACAAACCCCAAAGTCAGAGTCCTGCAGAAAGGCAACGAGGGAAGTCATAATAATGTGGTAGGTGAATAAGAGGAACAGGAGACCTAGACGTAGCAGAGCTCAGAAAGTTCTGTCAAACATATAGTCCCCCACAGTAAGGACCTCATTCTGAAAGGAAGGAGCTATAGAAAAGTCTGGGACTAATGTAGGTGGTGGAGGGTAAGTGGGCAAATCTCGTGAAGGGCCAGAACAATTCTTTCTAGAAATGACTGTCTCATTTGTGTCCCCATGTGACAGGCAGCCTGTGAGGTCATCCATGAAGTAATTGAGGGCGAAAAGAACTAGGTTTGGTCTGAGAGTCAGAGGATGTGTGACTATGTAGATGCATCATATTATAAAGAAACAGTTTATAACTGTAGCAACAGCAAAGGAAGCCCTTGATTCTTGGGAAACTACTACTGCCCACCATTCCCTCCAATGGAACCGTCTGATTCTCTGGGAAAATACAACTCACTCAAAGGAGTAGCTTAAAAGAAATACACACACAGGTACTATTAGGAATATAAAAAAGGGTAGCTACAGATATCTTGTAAATAGTAAAAATGCACTGGGAAAATTATGTGCCATAAAGCATAACCCGAATTCAAAACAATAATGAATGAAGCAGTTACAGCTATAAAAGAAGATAACAAGGAAGAATTAGAAGAAGTCAGGGAAGAAGTGACGATACAACAAAAAGCTGCTGGTAGACAGCTGGAGGATGTGAAACAGGGACTGGCAGAACTGAAGGAAAGGGACATAAAAGGTAAAAATGAAAAAGAGCAAAGAACTGGTGCAGAGAGAAAAAGATAGAGAAGAATTAGAGAAACAAGGAAATATATCCAACATACGCATACCTGTAATCCTGAAGATGAAAATCAAAGCAATAGCATAGAATAATTATCTTAAAATAATCCAGTAAGTGTTTTCTAAAATAGAAAAAAGGCCCAAATCTATTTAATGAAAAGGTACCCATTTTATCAGTGAAAAGTCATCCAAGTGGTCAACATAAAGACATAGCTTAGGAAAGCTTGGAAAGAACCCTGTGGCAGAAAGATGAAATCAGGTTAAGGGAGAGAAAATGAGGTTGACATCAGATAACCCACAGAAACACTTAACCTCAGCACATACCAGAACAACATCTCTGAGACACCAAGCCCAGAGAGGAGTCAAGGATTTCCTATCTAGTCAAGCTCTCCTTCAAGCATAAAGACTCAAGGAAAAACATGGTGAACATGTGAGAATTTGGGTTATATTGCTCAAACGAACCTTTCTAGGGGAAAATAGTGGAGGACAAGCTATATACAGACATAATGCAAACAGAAAAATGTCAGCAAAGAACCAAATGCTAACACCCCCATGTTCATCGCAGCATTATCTACAATTGCCAAGATATGGAAATAGCCTAAATGTCCACTGATGGATGAATGGATGAAGAAGATGAGGTACCTATACAATGGAATATTATTCGGCCATAAAAATCTTGCCATTTGTGACAGCATGGATGAACTATGAGGACGTTATGCTAAGTGAAATAAGTCAGACAGAGAAAGGCAAATACTGTATGATCTCACTTATATGTTGAATTTAAAAAGCCAAAAAATATAAGCGAGCTCATGGATACAGAAAACAGATTGTCAGTTGCCAGTGTTGGAGGAGGGGTACATTGTTGAAGATCAAATGTACAAACTTCCAGTTATAAAATACATTAAGTCCTGGGGTATCATGTACAGCATGGTAACTATAGTTAATAATACTGCATTGCATGTTGGAAAGTTGCTAAGAGAATAGATCTTGAAAATTCTCATCACAAGAAAAAAATTTTTTTGTATTCATGTATGGTGATGAATGTTAATCAGATTTATACGGTGATCATTTCATAATATATACAAATATCAATTTGTTATGTCTTATACCCAAAACAAATTTAATGTTATATGTCAATTATACATAATTACGTAATAGTAATAATAACTGGCCCAAACCTAGTTTAATACATTTTAGAAGAGGTTTATCATCTTCTTCATGGATTTAAAAGGGATGACCCAACGTTGCACAAAGTTCCTGTGAGCTATGTCTGTACATACACTTTAAGAATTCTTTTTCTATTTCTAATTTGTCATGTTTTTAAATTAAATCATTACTAGTTGTTGAATATTACAAAATATCTTTTATGCATATATTATGATAGTCTTGTGTTTTCTCCTTTAATTTACTAATGCTGTGAATTATGAGAGTATCTTTTCTAATGTTAAGCCTTCCTTTCATCATCAAATCCCATTTGGTCATGTTATTTTAAATTATTTACAATTATTTAATTTTATTGATATACTTAAAAATTTTTGCATCAGAGGTGCCTAGGTGGCTCAGTCGGTTAAGCGTCCAACTCTTGGTTTTGGCTCAGGTCATGATCTCATGGGTCATGGGATCGAGCCTCGTGTCCAGCTTCATGCTCAGTGGGGAGTCTGCTTGGAGATTCTCTGCCTCTCCCTCCACACCCCCCCACAAATGAATAAATGAATCTTTAAAAATTTTTTTCAAAAAAAAAGAATTCTTGCATCAGATTTGTGAAAAAAAAATTGCATTAAAATTTTCCTTTTTCCAACTGCCCTTGTCTAAGATTATACTGAATCCTAAAATGAATTTGGCATCTTTTTTTTTTTTTTCAGATCTCTAGAAGAATTTTTGTATGACAGAGATTACCTCTTCCTTGCAATTTTCCTAGACCTCTTTGGGTCTGGTCTTTTTTCTGAGTAAGTTTTAAATTACTTTTGTAATTTCTTAAATTGTCATGGATATGTGTCAATTTCTTAAATTGTCATGGATATGATTTCATTCTTTCTCTTTCTTTCTTTCTTTCTTTCTTTCTTTCTTTCTTTCTTTCTTTCTTTCTTTCTTTCTTTCTTTCTTCTTTCTTTCTTTCTTTCAAGATTTTATTTATTTGACAGAGACAGAGACAGCCAGCGAGAGAGGGAACACAAACAGGGGGAGTGGAAGAGGAAGAAGCAGGCTCATAGCGGAGGAGCCCGATGTGGGGCTCGATCCCACAACGCTGGGACCACGCCCTGAGCCGAAGGCAGACGCTTAACCGCTGTGCTACCCAGGCGCCCCTCTTTCTTTCTCTTTCTTTCTTTCTTTCTTTCTTTCTTTCTTTCTTTCTTTCTTTCTTTCTTTCCTTCCTTCCTTCCTTCCTTCCTTCCTTCCTTCCTTCCTTCCTTCCTTCCTTCCTTTCCAATGGGGAAAGGATAGTCTCTTTAAGAAATGATACTGAGAAAACAGGACAGCCACATGCAAAACAATGAAGTTGAACCATTATCTTACAACATACACAAAAATCAACTCAAAATTGGTTAAAGACTTTACCTATCAATGTCTACTTAAACTTAATATCCCATCTTTTCATGCAAACTGTGAGAACCTTGAACTGTGTAATTCCATTTATACCCCCACACTTTATGCTATTGTCATATATTTTACATCTAAATACATCATAAACTCCACACTAAAATGCTATAATAATTTTTACTTTAAACAATCATTTGCTTTTTGATGGCATTCAGAAATGGACAGGTAACTTGTGTATTTATATATTATATAAACCATTAACACCTAATGGCTTCTGTTTCTATCACATTTTGAAGAATTTAATTTTCTAAGAAATTAATCACTTAAGTTTTTAATATATTGGAATGAAGTCTGTTTCTCCTATATATGATAGATTTAATATCTACTGTATATGTGTCCTTGTTCTTTCCTACATTCCTACTAGTGTTTATGTGATACTGTCTTTTTTTCTGTTTGGTGAGTTTATTCAGAGATTGCTCAATATTATCAGTATTTTTAAAGAACAACAACACAAAAGTATTCACAGTGATTATCTCTGGGTGATTTCTAGGATCTTTATTTTCTTTTGTAGTCTAAAAAATCTACCCAATAAATGTATATTAACTGTATGAACTTGCCCCATAATACTTTTAAAAAAGATTTTATTCATTTGAAAGAGACAGAGATCAAGCACAAGTGGGGGTGAAGAGGGGGGCAGAGGGAGAGGGAGAAGCAGACTCCCTGCTCAGAAGGGAGCGTGATGCAGGGCTCAATCCCAGGACCCCGAGATCATGATCTGAGCTGAAGACAGATGCTTAATTGACTGAGCCACCCAGGTGCCCCAATACTTGATTTTTAAAAAAGAAATGAGCTCACAGGTACAAAGAACAGATTAGTATCATTTAATAAAATGAAAAACTTTTAAACATAATGAAGAAGCATAAACTGGATAGGAGATTCATAACTTGAATGACTTTCCCTATATGGTATATAAATAGTTTCATGAAAGGCTATAGGATGGTCTGTAGTTCAATGCATCAGCCTTTGTTTTGGGCCTTTTTCTAAACATTTTTTTTAATTATCAATTTCGATGATGATATATTGGATGCTATTATGAGATTTACAATATAATACATCTTGGGAAAATATTTAAAATATTGTATTTCAGATTTCATATTCTCCAATTTTGACAGCGAAAACATTCTTTTTGGTAGTCCAAATGGCACTTTTAGGCGGGTGAGTTGGAAGCAAGCTGTCCCTTCCTCAAGATTCTACTGCCATTTGCTGGAAAATTATAGTAATAAGTAGCACGAAGATAACTCTTGATATAAACGGTGTCCCCTGGAGCTAGTGCACGGCCTGCACAACAGTGAGGACTGGCCCTGAGCTAGACAGACATATTCCTATCTATAAGGTGACATTTAATATATATAAATATGATAGTTTACATTATGTCAGAACCATTTAAGTGCACCGCTCAGGGTGGGAGAAACATGTTAATGTGATTTCCCATGGAAAAATGGCGTACAGATTTTACCTGAGTGCGAGACAGGGTCTGGCATGACTGCCAGACGAGCTAGTGTACTGACAGAAAGAGAGTGTTCGTGTCCAAAGATTTTCAATGGACGTTGTGAAGTCTAACTGAAATATTGTTCACACAATGATACCACAGGTTAAGAGGGATGTTGCTTTTCTTGGAACTAGATATGATTTGTCATTTGGGATGCTGAAAGTGCTTAAAGTCCAGTTCTGGACTGCTGAAGAATTGCTGAAGGAACTAGGTCTTTTGAAGATGGAACAATGAAGACGTAGGAGCGAATAATAAATCATGAAGTATTTGATGGATTGCCCTGTGAAAGAGTAATTGATTGACTTCACGTGGCCCTTACATCCATGTTAAAGGAAGGTGAATATTTATTACAATAGAGAAGAATTTTCCAAAAAGGTGTCAAGAATGGAAACTGGTACTGGGTAAAAATTCAGACAGTTTTTCTAGAGGTCAGTTGGTAATACGTGCAAAAATCCTTCACATTTTGCACCCCCATTGGCCGGGCTAATCTAATTCTGGCAATTTCTACTGAATAAATAATTCGATACTGCTGGAGGCATTTCATTTGTAACAGTAAAAGATTCAGATAGGTTACTAGATAAAGAAGAGGAAAGGCAAAGAGAGAGAGAGAGAGAGAAATAGAATGGGGGCAAAGAGAACGGGGGAAAGGAGGAACTGCATGAAACAGAAACTACTATTCTAAAGATGGGGGTGGGAAGGACAGTGAGATATTATTAGAAAATTGCCAGTCAAAATAAGGTTGAATGCAGGCCACTGAGGCAATGGCCCAATTTTTTTGTTAATTAGTTGAGAGAATTGTGATTGCTAAAATAAAACTCAGATTGAGGATCTCTAGTGAAGTGAGGTCAACAAAAATAGCTAATAGGTGGGAAATTAGTCATTTGAAAGTGAAGAAACCTATTACGAATGGGTGTTAAATTGTTTGTAACGTAGAGAAAGCAAATGGATTTGTTTGCAGAGTATTAAATGTTCTACTGCCACATCGAGAGAGTTTCAGGATGTAGTTGCTACGGAGATGCTTGCTCTAGAGGCGTGCACTCGAGGTTAGACAACAGTCCAGACATTTGTGATTATCTGCATCTGAAAATGACAGAGCCAAAAAAGTCTCTGCAGAATAATTATTCCAAACTAGACTATTTCACTTATTTGGAAATACTAAGATTTACTTGTACTTTTTGTTTTTTTGAATTGAATAGGACATAACATTTGGAACTGCTGACCATAAAAAAGGTTTCCACATTTTATTGAAAAAGATATTTATGGCATTGTTCATAATGGTGAAAAATTTTTTAAAAATTCAAAAGTTAAATAACTGAGAAGTGAATATTCTGACCATGGTGTGTTAGCATATTTCAACAGCTATGCATATTTTCTTTAAAATGATAAGCATTAAAATAAATAAGCATTTATTAAAATGATAAGCATATGTATGCATACAAATGTATGTGCATTTTACTGCATCACTTTAGGAAAACTAGCACATCCAGTAGTTGAGTCCTAATTGCCAGATTCATCGATAGACTTTTTATTCCTTGTCCAACTTGACCACTCTTTGGTAGTTGACGTTGTGGAACTTTCCCTTTCTTGAAATCCTCTTCTCCCTTTGCTTCCATACTGGTTTGATTTCCTTTGTATCTTTCTCTCTTTCTGGCTCTTTATTATTGCTTCTCTTTGCTTCCTGTCTGTGCTTTAACATCTGTGTAGCCCGGGAACCAGGCCTGTATTGCCTCATCTTCTAACTTATGCACCCCGCAGTGTGATCTCACTCCCTCTCAAAGTTGGCTCTACCTTCCATGTGATAACCCTGATATACCCTTCTCCAGTCCTGATATCCTGAGCTCCGGAATCATACATTTATCTGCCTCCACTCTGTCTTCCTCACCGAGGATTTTTGACCAGTCTGACATCTTTAAGGTCAGGTAGAAAGATTATCTTGAATTCCCTCCATCTTTATGGCTTTTCCCTTAGTCTGAACCGCAGTCATCTCTCGTCTGTATTGTAAGAACCTCCCAAGTAGTATTTGAATGAATGAATGCTTGCCTATGGGACATCTTCAACTGGATAGTCTAAAGGTACATCAGATTCAAAATGTCTAGAGGGGCGCCTGGGTGGCACAGCGGTTAAGTGTCTGCCTTCGGCTCAGGGCGTGATCCTGGCGTTATGGGATCAAGCCCCACATCAGGCTCCTCCGCTATGAGTCTGCTTCTTCCTCTCCCACTCCCCCTGCTTGTGTTCCCTCTCTCACTGGCTGTCTCTATCTCTGTTGAATAAATAAAATCTTTAAAAAAAATGTCTAGAACTAAATAATCTTCCCATTCCAAATTTATTTTTCCTCCTATATTATCTCTCTCAACTGGATGTGTTGACGTGCCCCCAGTTTTTCAAACCATAGCTGGATCATAATTTCTACTCTTTCTTTCCTGACACCTCAGTCATTCAATGTCCAAGTCTAGGCAATTGTATATATTTAAAAAATGTTTTCTCCTTCTTAAAAATCTTTATCATCACAATCCCTCCCCCTCCCACTATAGTGAGAGCTCCTTGAGGTCAGGAGTCATGTCTTTTCAACTTTGTATTCCTAGTCCTTCACAGAGTGCCTACCATATAGTCAGTGCTCACAAGTGTTTGAATTAAAAATTGTACTATGTACCACAAAAGGCAAAAACATGTTAAACAGATTGATTGCAAATGTGTAAAATACATTTATGGGCATTGGAAGGAGATTTTAAGTATATAAAGAATTGGCGTTTACTATAAAGTAAAGTGAATAATAAACATCTTAAATGAAAAAGCAGCCTCAAATACGGAATTCATAGGCAAAGGGGAAGCTAGACCCAACATTAAAAATAGTTTAAATAGTTTAAAATAGACTAACATCGTTTTATAGTATAAATAGTCTAATAGTTTAAAAGAATCCAACAGATACAAAAATTGAAAATTCCATCTCCACCTAAAGAAGTCTTCAGGGAGTACTGCATATGTGCAGTGATCTCATTTAGCTGATATGCCCTGGATGGACGACTTCACATACTTTCCATACAAAGTTAAAAAAAAAAAATGGTTAGGTTTAAGAAGTATATCACATATTAGGTGGGAGATCGCAGGCAGAATAGGGGCTCCCTGGAGACGCTCGCGTCTCGATCCATGGCATTTGTGAAGACGTGACCTTCCACGGCACAAGGGACTTTGCAGATGTGATCAAGGTAATGATCTTGAGATGGGGGGGATTATCCTTGTTATCTGCGTGGTCCCAATGCCATTACAAGGGTCTTTGTAAGGGAAAGAGGGAAGCAAGGAGAGTCAGAGAAGGAGCCCTGAGCACAGACGCAGAGAGCAGCGATGCCATTGCTGGCGTTGAGGATGGACGAAGTAGCCAGGAGTAAAGGAGTATGGGCAAGGCCCTGGAAGATGGAAAAGGCCAGCAGACGGATTCTTCCCGGGAACCTCCAGCAGGAACACAACCCCGCTGACCTTCTGATTTTGGCTCAGTGAGATCCATCTCAGACTTCTGATCTCCAGTACTATGAGGTAATACATGTGTGTGTTTTTTAAGCCACTAGATTTGTGGCAATGTGTTAGAGCAGCAGTAGGAAACTAACACAGACGCTTAGGATTTCGTCAAAAGCCTCGACTAAATGTCGTTGTGATCTCTAATGGTAAGATTTCTGTGGTGCCTTTAAATCTGGTCTCTTGTTTCGGTTTACATTGCTACCACTGTGTTTTTAGGCTTAATACAAATAATAGCATTTATTGAAGCATTACATAATGTCCCTTTTCCAAGCATTGTTCCACACATTTCACACTACATTAACTCATTTAATGCCTTCAACCCCCCTATGTGATAGGTATTATCTTCATATTCCAGAGGTTAAGTAACTCACTCAAACTTGCATGATGAGTAAACACAGGGTTTGAGCACAGCTGTCCAGCTCTCAAGCTTCAGAGATAGAGCATTTCAAATGGAGAAGACTTTCTTCTCTACCCTTTCTTCCTAAAAACCCCAGCTCGAAATCCTTCTTCCTATTAAGCCCCAATATTCTGTGTTCAAGTATCTATGCTGCTTCTCACTTTGTTTTGTATCGTATTTATCTAACGATCTAGTTTCGCTAGGCTCTGAGAGTAGGAACTGCTTTTACAAAATTTTGAATTCCCCTCTCCTCTCAGCTTCAACCTTTATAGAAGGGAAATCCTCATTTTTCGGTCCCTTGATCACTCAGGAAAAGCTCCTTTACAAATAAAAACTATTACAAACTTGACTTTGTAATAGACTTTCCAAGTTCCAACAGAGGACTTATATGTTTCAGGTAATATGTACCCACAATAACAACTCTTTAAAAACTGCACATTCCTCAAATTATTCTAAGATTATAACCCAAAAGGCTTTTCTAATGAATTATTATAAGGAAAAAAGAAAGTCATCTATTTTAAGTTTTTAAGGAAAAAAACTACCTAATTTTCATGATACCATAACTTAAACTTATTAGTGGCTTTTTTTTAAAAAAAGATTTTATTTATTTGAGAGAGGGAGAGAGAGAGCAAGAGAACACAAGCAGAGGGAGGGGCAGGCAGAAGGAGAAGCAGGCTCCCTGCTCAGCAGGGAGCCCAAGTCGGCTCGATCCAGGACACTGGGAACTTGACCTGAGCTGAAGGCAGATGCTTAACGACTGAGCCACCTAGGCGCCCCCTGTTAGTGGCCTTTTATCTTTATTTCTTTTGGGGACGTGATAAAAGCTGCTGACTTTTCTCCCCATCAGGATGAATACAAACACCTTTCCACCTTGGCCTTTCAAGTTCTGGAGCTCACTGACCCTGTACTGGGCACCCTTGCATAGTCTAAATGCCCACAGCCCCAGGCTAAGAACACTTGAAGTAGGGGGATGGGTAGGTCCTGCCTTTCTCCTTCTGAGTTCTCCTGAAACGCCCCGCTCTGCCCACTAAGCGGTTTTCTCAAGGTAGGATTACTTCGGCCATCGGTCAGAACCGTTGCTCAGTTCTGCTTCTGGGCTGCCTCAGCCCCATGAATGACCTCCCTGCAGATGCTCCAGGCCTGGGAACCCCTTCCTCTGAGGGTCTGCCTCAAGGAGTTCTGCCTCAGGAAGCTCTTCTAGAAAGGCCTTTTCCAGAAAGTAAGCTTTCCAACTGGCCTGCCACCAAAGACATTTTTCTGGCCTGCTAGGCTGAAGCAATCTCTTTCTTTCCAGGCCTCAACGATGGCCAAAGAACACTTGTTTTCAGAGAGCAGTATGAGAAAATAGGGCTTTTCAAGTTTGGTAAATAAACAAATGAGGCCAGACAGCATGTTTTTGGTAATGCCAGTTCCCTTAAAACAAAAGCCTACTTTAAAAAGTACATTGTGGTTATTGTTCCATGAGACTACTGCCTGTTATCCAAATAAGTAATGATTATTTATAATTCAGAATAGTGTGCAGAAGTCTCACACTGACACCCATAGATCAGTACTTTAATTTTTCAGTGCGCAATGGGAAGATGTGAGATTCACTCATCTCAGTGAATAGGGTTAAATTAAATACTCCAAGGGCCTCTCTAGAAAGCTCTTGCCTTTTGATCAAAGGCAGAAGAATCTGAGGCGGCCAGGAGTGGCTCAGGAACGCCAACCATACCTGTTGGAGGGGAGGGGAGCCTGACTGGTGCCAGCTGTGCGAGCGGCTATTATTACTATGCATTGCCAACTTCTGGATCTATTTGCACCCAGATGCAGCTCCCGGAGGTGCCAAAAGATCACAATTTACAAATAAATGTGGGTAGGAGAACAATTTTGCCTTGTCCAGGAGAGGGCTTCAGTCCAAAGCTCTAAGAGCATGAGTGGAAATATTCTAGGTACTGCCTGGTGAGGTAATGGCGAGTCAGGTACAAAATGCAGAGTAGGAGCAGAGTGAGGTTACTGGGCGGAACAGCACCAGGGCCAAGGGGAAGAGCATGGGAAACTGCGTGAGGTGCCCAGCATAATGTCCCGAGCACAATGACTAACAGATACATGGTAGCTGAAATCTGGGCAAAATCCCAAGCTCGTTGTCCCGTTTCTAGTGAAAAGTTGCTTTTACTTACTGAAAACTAGCTCCTTTATAGAATTTACTCCTCAAAATAACTCCCGAGGTAAGTATTTTGCAAAAGAGGGGCTAGAGGATGAGTGGAAGTGGTTTACTTAATGCCACATAGGGAGCGAGTGCAGGACAGCGTCCACGCAGGACAGCCCTCACTCCCTGGGCCTCGCAGAGCCCATGTGCACACCTGGAAAGGGACTGGCCAGATCTGACACCTCTAAGCATGAGCTATCCCAACAGGATGTTACCTTTCCTTGGCAAAGCCCAAATCTAGAAGAAGTTGTTATATTAAAAACAACTACTAGAAGTCATTACATTAAAAACAACTGGAACAATGCTGTCCAATAGAATTTTTTGCAACGATGTGAATGTTTTATATCTCTTTGTCCCGTAGGGTAAACGCCAGCCTCCCGTGAGTGCTGAGCACTAGCCATGTGGCTATTGTGATGAAGCGCTGAAGTTTGTATTCTTATTTAACTTTAATTCGTGTAAATTTCAATCGCCACTTATGGCTAGTGGCTGCCATATTGGACAGTGTAGAACTAGACTATTTGATTTAAAAGGAACCCTAAGGGCCATCTGTCCAAATTTCCTTCACTCTATCCCTGACATGTTCATCCAGCCTCCCATTACACATTGGGATCTGATGTCTTTGTTAGGAAAAAAATCTTCCTAATCTAACAGTGGCATCTTCAGATACATGGTCTGGGGATACGGTTCAGTTTGGGTGTAATAAACCCGTTCATTATTCCCTGGGGCTATCTCTTGATATGCTCTCTCAGGGCTCCTCTTGTGCCTGTGAACTTTTAGGTCTCCAAGGGCAGCCCCAGCTGCACCTCCGTTCTCTGGGTGCACGGTGTTGCACGGCCATCCACAGAATCCTGCCATCCCGTCTTGCTGGCCTGTGGCTGAGCTGAGCACCAGATGTGGAATGAAGGGGAGGATGCCTCCCCTTACCACCAGTGCTCTGCTCTCTGCTCAGATTTCTTCTCGAGGGCCTGGGCAGCCCCACTGCCTCTGGGGCCCGAAGCCTGGTAGTTGGGCTCAGCCCGGTTGATATCTGATGCCTTCTAGGCCTCTCTTTCTTCCCTTATACCATTGCTCATCCTTAGAAATACTGCCCAGAGAGTTAAATTGTTTGGGTTTGGCCTCCAGGCTTAGCTGTATTCTTCATCTTTGGGAAATGTGAGTATTTTGGAAAAAAATATTCTATATCATCTTGTCAACTACAGACCAAATCCTGTCCTCCATTTACTTATTTTCACCAACAGGGTGGGTGGCTACCTTCTCTGATCTGTCCGTTTCCCCAAACTGGTCTTTCCTTTTCCACGTTTATCTAGTCACCTCTCCCAGATTTCCGTGTGGGTCACACAGTTTCTAAATAAATCTTGGTCGAATGAAAGGCTTGTTGAAAATGGCAATTCTATTAAACCATTTAACCAAAATTTTTATGATACACTTGTGATCTGGATAATGCAAAGGGACTACCTATTTTGATAGTAGGGTGGATTCATCCCTGGTTGAAGCTAAGAACAATGCTACGTTCTATTCATCCATGAATCTAATTAAATGAGATTACATTGGCATCGTTTAATGTTAGTGAGTTCTTAACATTTCATTCTTTTTCATGAGGGTATTTTATAAAATATTGAACCAAGAGAAGGTGGAGGCTGTGGGACATATTAAGACTGTATCCATTCCTTCAAATGAACTTCATCTGGGCTGAAACAGAGAGGGGAATGCATTAAGTAAGGGCTTGCTAGAGCACTGTATTACTGGCGATGAGATGCATGCACGTGAGGACAAACCCCATAAGAGTTGAGAGGTAGGATAATACAGACTGAACTGACTTCCAAGTTCATGACTTAACTGCATTTTATCACTTCTTTTATCCTGATGCATTTCTGAAGTCTGACCATTCCGTATTGTTATCTGTTATAAGAACTTAGTTTATTTTATTATTTTATTTTATTTATTTTTTTTAAGATTTTATTTATTTATTTGACAGAGATAGAGACAGCCAGCGAGAGAGGGAACACAAGCAGGGGGAGTGGGAGAGGAAGAAGCAGGCTCATAGCAGAGGAGCCTGATGTGGGGCTTGATCCCGTAACGCCGGGATCACGCCCTGAGCCGAAGGCAGACGCTCAACCGCTGTGCCACCCAGGCGCCCCAAGAACTTAGTTTAAACTCTACTCATATCCCTGAACAGCATATATTTACCAGATATATGCAGCCACCTCTAAGGCGACATGCATGAATGCTCCACACTGCATATGATAGGACTCAATTAAGCTATACGTTTATAGGTAATTAAGAAGCATTCGAAAGGTAGACCTATAGGGAAACTTATTTTTTCCTTAAGATCTAGAGTAGTAATTTAAACAGGAAAATTGGTGAACTTCTTAAATATTTGTTAACAATCTGGGATATATGGAGCTCGTGCACCAAGCAGAATTCTGACTCACAATATGCCCGAGAAATAACACTCTGGTCTCCCAAAAGGACAAAATATAAAATCTTGGTGACTTATAGAGGAATTGGGTTTGGGGATTCCTAGTTCATTTCCTCATCATTTCAGTAAAATTACTTCTCATGGAAGCAAACATCCCTACATTAAACCAAGCAGAGGATATTAAATGGGCATTTAATACCGCATTTATTTGGACATAACTTTAGTGTTACTAACAACATCATAACAGAAATCAGGTTCGCAGTCTCAAGGCGTCAATAATGTTGTTTCCCATTGAAACAAATGAATAATCAAAACAGCCTTGAGAGATGGTTGTTTCAGAGATTGAGGTATAATTTTCCAGTTACATGAAATAACATTGTTCTACAATTTAACAATTTGTATATCTGACTTTGTAAACACATCTCACGTGTTCCTTGCTTTCTAACATGGCCACTTTCCAAACTAGACTTAAATTTATAGCCAATCAGAGAGGCAGGTTCTGTTTTTTTCACCATAGTTGATTTTTTTTTTAAAAGATTTTACTTATTTATTTGAGAGAGAAAGAGTGGCAGAGGGAGAAGTAGGCTCCCCACTGAGCAGGGAGCCTGCCGCAGGGCTCGATCCCAGGACCCGGGGGCCATGACCTGACCGCAAGGCAAACACTTAACTGAGCCACCCAGGTGCCCCTCACCATAGCTGATCATTTAAAAAATTGTTATTAAAATAGATTCTCATGGAGAAACAATCCTTCAGGAAAAGAACAAAGGGAATATTTTCAAAGTAGAGGCAGCATGATACACTGGAAAGTGAACAGATTTTAGAATCAGAGCAGGGTTTAAATGTCCATTATATCACATACTAGTGGTATAATCTGGAGCAAATTAGTTACCCCAATTTTGTGTATGATGCGGGTATGAACAGCTACCCCAGTAACTTTCAGAAATAAGGACAATATATATTAAGCATAGGCTTGTAGAACTTTCTCAATATATTATGTTCCTTTTCCTCCTTTCCTCTGCCTTCTTTTTCTCATTGCCGTCATTCGTTATCACATGGAAGAGCATCTGGCACGTAATGGAGATGAGAAGATGCTCAGTACGGTGCTGTGGAAAGGCATCGAGGGTCCTGTGTGTTCTCTAAAATGTCAGCTCCTCTCTCTGGGTCACTGGCGAGGCAGAAGGTATGAAGGTGATGTAGGAATTTGCCTGTCAAAGCCAAGAAGTGATTTTTTTAGTGTGACTCAATCAGGAACTCTGGGTGCCCCGTGATTTCGCTGTTTTCATGGATGGGGCACCAGGACTGCGAGGGGGAGAGCTGTTGGGGCTAATTCAACTTAGCCAACTTGGGATAGCTACCTAACATGTTGTGGACCTTGATGGGGGTTTAACTGGGCAGTGGATTGAGGGGGAAGGGATTTGGATTTGAATCCTCCTACTCTTGCTTCTGTTTTAAATTGTTTCATAAAGTCAGCTGCATCTGAACAAGGAATTCCGTGGTTCAAAAGTGTAAAAAGCACTGGGCTAAGTGGCCATGGAAGTTCCTTCTGACACCTGCTTCTCTCGACTGTGCACGCTCGCTGGGAGTTCGTAAAGAAGAAAGGCACAACGAGATGCACTCTCCAGAGACTCTAGCCACAGACTAAACCACAACCAGATTAGACCCAGTCAGTGCCTGGAGGGGGAGAAGCAGGGGTGGGGCAGGCAGCAGAATCTCCCCAGCATACGGAATACCAAGATAAATGAATGCCTCGGGCTACGTGGTTGTGGAGCCCTAACCTGGGGTAAGAGGACCTGGGAAAGATTTTCTGCTGGCCCTGCTTCTGCCCTGCTCTCTACACCTGAGGAGCCATGGGCGTGCCTCAGTTTCCTCCTTGTAAGTATGGTTTTGGGGTAGTCTTCCATTCCCAGTAATATAATAAAATAGCTACCGGAAAAGTCAGGGAAGAAGAGAGACGAGGAAGACAGGAACAGGAGAAAGCACAGCTAAGCCCAGTTCTCCTGTGCTCACTAGGGTGCAGGGGGTGGGGAGGTAGAAGTAGGAAGCAGTATAATTAATCTCACATATCTGATTTCTGAGGGTCACTGCAGTAACATTAGTGACGGGCGTTATTAAGCATGTGCACAGTCTTCCAGGGAGTTCCATAATACCACTCCTGGAGATGGGCTGGTGTTACTGATAGGTGCGGCACAGAGGACAAAGAGAAGGCAAGCAAGGTCAGTTTGGAGGAGAAAGAAGGATGCAGTTTCCAAATTCCTACCATGGAACGGCCACAGGAATTGGTTATCTAGAGTTACCAATGGAATCTAATAAATAACAGTTGGCTTTGGGATTTTTTTTTTTTAAGCAGCATGGAAAGTCAAAATATGTATTTTTAAAGAAGCATGAAAACTCATAGGAGACATTTTTGATTGATTGTTCAGTTCATGAGATCATCTGGCATGAAATAAAATGTTTCTTTTTCTGTGCGGTGATTGCATCAGCCAAATATGGCAAAGCGACCTACACAACAATTTTCGGCCTGTGGATCTGATTTTTTATAAGCCTCACCGCACACCCCTCACAGAGGGTTCTTGTTTTTGGTGGATTTGTTTCACCTCCTTTGTGAAAGCCTTAGAGAGAAGGCAGCAAGCAGGAAAAATCAGCTATTTATAGGCTTTTTTGACGAAAAGTGTCTGCTCAGCGTGCCATGGAGTACTTCCAAGAGGTGGGAGAACAGGAAACTATCTAAAATCAACTAGAAGGCTGGAGGAGTGTTATGGGGGAAAGATTTTACATGGGGATCATTTTCAGAAAGCTCAGGTTTCATTTGCAAACAAATGACAGTTACTTTCCCTGACACACCCCCCCCCCCCCCCCCGAGTTACCGAAAAGCCGGCTAAACTTGTATTAGCTCAGGAGAGAAAAAGAAAAAAAGACATGAATTCTCCAAAGATGAAAAGTAGTTGGGATTTGTAAAAGGACTTTAAAGGTGCACCTCTCTCTGTACCTATTTATTGCAGGAAGGGCCCCCAGTCAGACCAGTGCTGGCAGGTGGCCTGTGTGTAGCCAGCGTGGGAATGGAGGTGATTCATCTGGGACTTTGGGCCTGAGCAAAAAAGAGAAATGGACAAGAGCCTGTTGTCATCTGCTAGCTGTGGTGGAAGAACTCCCACCCATCAAAGTTGCCCTGCTGGAATACTCCTTAGAAAACCTGGATGAGTCATTAAGGGAGGCAAATGGATAGACTCCCCTTGTAGACAAGTTCCATAGCTGTTGCTTACACTTGTCCTTTTGACTTACCAAAGCTGCTTGGGATAAGGCGGTCTTGGCAAACTTCAGGTATGAAAGCAAAAGCAGGTCTTTTGTGAGCAAACTAAAGCTTCGGGAGGCCAGAAGAATTGTGTTCCACGGGCAAATATAAGCCATGGGAAAACCTGACCCACTGATGCTGAGCTCGCAACAGATCGACCCTTTGTGATCTCATCTGCAGACAAAAGCCTCGTGTGTTTAGTTGGAACACGCCAAAGGATCCTTAAACCTACACTGGGAGGAAGACCGTCTGGTATCCAATGCTGGGAGAGGGCTTTCCTTTTCCAGGGCGTCAGATATGCTCATCTTAACCCTGGTTTAATGAAAGTCGGGTCAAGCAAAATATAAGGAAGTGTTATGGTACATGAAACACGAAGACACGGTGAAGATTCTGATGTCTGGAGATTTTGTAAACCCCAAACATTTCACGCTGTTTTTCATTGATTTCCCGAATCAGAAATTAATTTTTTTTCTAAGACCTGAACAAACAAACAAGTCATATTGTCATGCCCATTTCACAGGTATAGAAATGGAAGTACTAAGGGAAGGGAGGCCAAAATCGTGTTGGAAGTCGGCAACGGTAGTAAAGCTAAGGGAGCGTCTGAAGCCCACGTTTTCATCTGTTAGACTCTACTGCCCCCTTCAGTAGATAAAATGATAAATGTAATCTGATAGTTCTCTAGAATTGGGTTAAAATGTGGCTCTTAGATTGATTTCTGTGCTGGAATCACCCCAGAACTGCAAATTCAGAATCTTTTGGGTTGATGTCAGAAATCCTCATTTTTTTAGCCACTTTCAAGGTGATTCTTACGCACACAAAGTCATGGAACCATTGTCCTAAATATTCCATGATAGAGCAAGTGGCTACACGTCTATATGATTCTATACATAGGGTCACAGCTGTGTTAGCAATTTTTATCCTACAAAAAAGTAAGGTGGGAAGTATGGGGAGCTGGCTACCAAGATAGTGTAAGATCCAGAGAGAAGTACATGGTCTTCAGAATCCAGTCCCGGGGCTCTGAGTATAATGCTTAAAGATGACATATCCGAACACGGAGCATTTCTGTTCCATTTGTCCTCCTCTGGCACATGGTTTACTCATCATGAGACCACTGAGATGCAGGAGGGACTGACAGGGATAACCGGAGAAAGATACCTATTTCTATTTTTCAGAAGTTAAAAATTTACTACCTTGCCATTAGTAACCACAGAATTACAAATTGCAGGTAATCATTTAGTTAACAACTGTTTTCATCTCTTGTGAATCTTTTAAGCCACAAACATGCTTCAAATCTAACTTTGCGACCGGTTTTTTCCTCCCTTTGCCTCCTTGGGCCTTGACCCCATTGCCTTAAAAGGATGTGGTAAGGTTGAGTAAGCTAGCCTTTGAAAAAGCCTTAAAGGTTTGCACAGACGTGTGAGACATAATGGGAAAAAGAAAACGGCTGTAGCTGGACAGTGAGTATCCTGGTTTCAGCCTGCTACCGACAAGCTGACTGATCTTGTATCAGCCAAGGTGTCTCCCTAGGGTTTATTTTTGTCATTTTTAGAAAGAGGGGGTTGGACTAAATAATCTCAAAGGATTCTTCTGTAAGCTGATTATTAGATGAGAAATAGGTAGGCAGGAAGATGCTCGATCCACCTTGCAAAGAGAAATTTGCAGATGAGAAGGTATACCAGATAGCCTTCCAATGAGGGGGTCCTAAAATGCTAACAGTATCATTTTTTTAAAAAAACAAACAAACAAAAAACCACAAAACCTGCTTGATTCTTTACACAGACTTTAGGCACCTGGAGAGTAAAATCAGGAGGAGCTGGTCAATTCTGCCAGTCTATATTGAACAGTGGAAGAAAAAAAAAAGCAAGCAGAGCAAAAGTTATTTCCTTTCATTGTTGTTGGATGTCTCTTTATATGAAAGGGATTTCTTCTCACACTAGGGAGGTAGGATACCCCTAACTGTTTTATAATAATGGTCTGAGATGGAGTTCAATAAAATCAGTGTAAAGGCAAAGTAATGAGTTTTCTAGTGACATCTTTGAAAAAATACGATTCCCCACTTTATAGTGATTCTTCTTCCATGGACATTGTGAAACTGTGTGTTTAAGATGGATCCTATGTCATGAACCAGAGATCAAAGAAAGCATACATATAAATGCAAAATGGAAATTTTGAAGTAGGGGTGCAGGGATGTCTTTGCAGATGTAATGTGTATAGATGGACCTGTACACACGTATACTACATATGGTGACTCTGGACTCCAAGTAATTCTGCTTCACAGTTCTGTGATATCACAAGGCTGAATTTGTAGGAAATTTCCTAATTCTGTGAGAACAGTGAGTAGAAACTTCAACTGATAGAGAATAGTGACTTAATGTACATGAAAGAAAAAATCCACTGGTCTAGACAACTTATTTTGCAAATGTAATTAGAAGTTTCTTTATCTTAGAAATGGAAACAAAGTAGGGTGTACTGCTTAACTTGAGCAAGTAAAAAAACCAACCGTTTTAAAAGATAGTTTTATATATTCTTATACTTAAAAGACCAGAGAATTAGAATTTCCTTGGTCATCTGAGTGTTCTCCAAGAAAGAAAAGAGTTAAAAAATACCAGAAATAAAATACTGGTCAAAAGCAACAGAAGGAGTGAGATGACACGCATCTCCTCACACTATATTCCTTCCTTTACCTTTGTTAACTGTATAACAGCAATTAATTCATTCTTTATATCTTTATCTTTTAGCTAGAGAGAGGACTAGGTTGAAGGAGAATAAGTCATTCACTGAAAAAAATTAGAGCACACCCTCCCCAACCTCACTGTGATTTCAGTCTAAGAATTTATAAAAAACATTTAAATATGCATTTACGAAAAGTAAGTAAAAAAAACATTTCCTCATGCCATAACATAATCCAAATGGCAGTTACTAGGGACAGAACCTAATGACAGGGGATGACAAGATAATCACGAGAATCAGATAAATGAACCCTGGGTGGGAAGTTACACACACATTATTTTTATCCAATGGGAAAAGTTATGGGTTCAAAGTTTCAGATGAGTAATACAAATCAGTGAGGTCACGTAGCTCTTTGTGGATATCATTAGTAACCTGGTTTTACCTGAAAAGGCCAATTTTAATTTTTCTCTACCAAGCTGGCAAACGACAGAAAAAAATCTGACCAAGGGGTATTATGGTTTGAACCATGTGAAGTTTCAACTGTTCGGACCTTTAAAGATGGAATTTCCCCACGATTAGACAGCATGCCAGGGAGCACAATAACCCTACCAAGAGAGGTTGTTGCCTTTGAACTTAAAATGGTGAAAACCTAATCTAATCACCAAATCAAAGCCAACTTGGTAATATTGCATATATTTCTCAGTAGCCTCTATAAAATCTCAAACAAAAGCCCAATGTCCTCTACCATCCACAAATCACTGTTCATGTAAAGTTGTGTAAAGCTATGATCTCAAGGGGGCATGAGATCATGGATGAATCTTTCTCCAGAGAACGTGAAGGAGTACCTGGAACTTTTGCTTTTAATTTGCAACCAAGCAACCTGTTTCCTAAGGAGGATAGAGAAAGAGGAAATAAAGGCTACTGGCTGTTAGGAGATCCAAGGCTCTTCTGTGCTAACCAGTGCTACAGCTTCCATTAGTAGATTGGACTCTGCCTGACCCGAAAACATGTGTTATGGAACCTTCGATTGTGGCTAACCAAGCACTTTAGAATAATGAAATTGCAGACCAAGAATCATAAAGTTTCTTAAACAAATTTTAAGGATTTCCTATTTCTTTTTTGAGTTTCCTTTGGCTTCCATTAACTCTTTCTGGACCCCTGTTTTCTGACAATGTTTTGCCAATTGTCTCCCTCACATCTCCACTATTATTTGGATATGGGCAATAGTGAAAATTAGAATCAGAGAGAGAATTACCAGGATTCTGCTCGTCATGTACTTAAATATACAGTCAAAGTTAAGATCAGGCAGGAGTAACCTCATTTTTCTATCAGCAAAGAGGATATATTTACTAACATCAGTGAAAAAATAGAAGATTGTGCAACCCAAGAAGGAAATACATGCAAGAATCTTAGCACCCCTTAATGGATTATTAGAGCAATTTAAATTAAAAATAAAGAAAATTATTAATTATTGTGGTTGACGGTTTAAAAAAAAAGGGCAGTAAGCAAGCCAGCATTGCAGTAACCAAGTAACCAAAGTCACTAGCAGAATTGCTCAGCACTGTCACACATTTCACATAAAGTAGTTTTAATTGATTTAATATAATTTAAATTGTTCTAAAACAAGAGGAAAGAAAACCCCAGCCAGGGAAGGACAAACTTCCACTACGCAAAGACTGAAATAATCTTGAACAAAATTTTGAAAAAATAGTTGTACTTGCACTGGAAAAAAAAATCCTGGGTTCATGATGTTATGAACGATTCTTCAGTGATCTTCTGTGGAGTCTAATTTAACCAAGAGACCAAAAAAAAAAAAAAAACAAACAAACCCAGAAAGGAAGGAGGGAAGGAAGGAAGGAAGGAAGGGAGGAAGGAAGAAAGGAAGGAGAAGGAAGAAAAAGGAAAAAAAAACCCAAACCCCAGTCTTCCAGAAATTTTAATTTTGCAAAGGAATGGTAAGCATTCAGGAAGCATTCAGGATCCTTGTCATGGAAAACAACTGATCACATTTCAATCACTAGCCAACACAATGTCCTCTAATAGCAGCTGGCACCTTAGATCAAATCTGTCAATGAAAGATTTCATGAAGCTTCTGTGGAGACACCGATTTGTAGGTATCCGGTGTCTCAACCTGTTCACTTATCATCTGTACATACATTAGTTTATTAGCTCTCTCAGTCTTACTAGCTATTATTTAGAGAAGACATAAAATAACAAAAACTACCCCCCCCCAAAAAAAACCCCACTCAAACCAACAACACACTATCACCAAATACAGAGTAATAAAAGAGTTGTACCCAAACCTGGTCAGTCCTTCCATTTCTTGAAACTTGCACACAAACTGAAGAAACCCACTCAGCCTTAAAAAGGTCGATCATTTCGCTCTCCTAAAATTTCATCTCTGAGAGTGGCTTTCTTTCTCCGTCTCTGTCTTGCTCTCTCCCCCTCTCCCTCTCCCTCTCTCTCTCTCTCTGTGTGTGTGTGTCTCTACTTCTACCGGAGAGAGCGTTTTGTTTCCCTTTTCCTGTTTCTGCTGCTGGATGAATGCAAAATACATGATTGAAGGGATTTTTTTTTTTCAGGTTAACAGTTGGAAATCTTAAAATCTTGCTCCTCTGAATGGCTTTCTATGCTAGTCACTCAACACATACCGTTCACATAAAGAGGCATATACAGAACCAAGAATCCTGCTTTTTAAAAGCAAAACAAAACAACAACAAAAACTCCTCTTACCCCTTTGAGCCCCTTCCTATTTACTTAACTATTAGCACTTACCCGGAGATGTGCCATAAATGCTCTATTCCAAATGTATAAAAGCCAACCACATCTCAACTGAGAATTAAACAGTTTTAATGTCTTCAAATCCATGTCCCTGCTCCAAACCCTGATACAGTCACTGGCAGCGGTACAAGATTCTAAACAGCAGACATCTGATTCTTGACATTTAAAAATAACAATATTGGGGAAAAAAAGGGAGTCTTTTTTTTTTTTTATTAACTACAAACAGCTTGTGAACACAGATCACAATTGACTGTATTAAGTGGATCTTGCAATAATTTCAAGCTACAGTATTTTATTTCTAAATCAACGTCAGACAGAGGCCAAATACCTACAGACTTCTCATTTTCTATATAACCATGGCAATGGCTTAAGTTAAATTAATTCCAAGTGGTAATTCTCCAAAAAGAGAATCAGAACTTGGGTAGTATTTAGATTCTATTATCGGTGCCTATTAATTTAACCTTTGTGCAGTTTTGACTCAAACTAGGGACAGATCAGTCCTTCCGTTGCTTGTCTAAGGTGGGTCACACTGCACGTACGCGCGTTCTTAACTGCATGCATGGGGATGAGGTCAAAGGAACACATACACTTGCTACAGAGTAGAACAGGTAATCAAATGAAAGGAAAACGCATTTAGTTCCATTTCTGGAGCACATTTTAGACTCAGACGGATCTAGGATCAAGTCTTAGCTCTTTGACTTAACGATCTATGTCTTCCTGGGTAAGTGATTTAATCTTCCGTGCCTTAGTTTAGTCACCTGCAAAACTGCAGTAAGCACTAATACTTTACAGTTATTTCAGGAATGAAATGAGATACTGTGTGGTTTCTGGCACATGGCAGGTATTTGATGCATGCCACTTCCTCCCTCTGTTTTATATTTGGAAGGGGTTGGGATTGGACACGGTAGATAGAAAAATCCAGGCCTTGAAGGCAGAGTCTGTTCTGACCCTCCACGTTGCCATGTACTGACTGTGTGTCCTTAGGCAAGTTACTTAACCTAATTTACTAACGCTCGGTTTCTTCAACTGTGAAATACCTCACAGAGGTTTATAGAGCAAGTTAGATAACATTGGAAAAACTTGTACTTTTGGTAGACATGTATTCACTGAGAGTTTCCAGGCCTTGCAGCTCTTGAAAATTGCTCTAATTAGTACTCCTCATATGTAACTATGGAGTTTAAAAATGTGAACTCAAAAAAAAAAAAATAAAATAAAAAAATAAAAATGTGAACTCAGATCGCAGGTCCTCTAGACCAAATGCTTCATCTTACAGCAGAGGAAGGAGACCCAGAGAGCTGAGATGATGGTCACTGGTTAGTAAGTGACTGCTAACTCAGTGGCAAATAGGGACTAGAACATACACCCTCTCCTTTCAAGTTCAATGCTTTAGCCACTAAACTTTGTGAGGGTGATGTCAAACACATTTGTAAATCCAGTTTCACTATTAGTTGGTAATTAAGATAATATAACTGGAAATTTTTTTTTTCTTCATTTCCCCAAACTTGCTTTTAAGAATGAGCTTATAAGTGAAATCATTCCATGGGACCTGGTGGGGGTGGCTACACCTGTCTTCCTGAGATGGCAAGATGCTGGAGTCCCTCTTTCTTCTAAAGAAAGATGACAGCTGGAGAGAATGTCCAGTTTCAGGAGTTTCCTGTTCTCTTCCCGCCCCCTGTGAATGTCCAACTCCTTCTTCCCCTTCTTCTGAGGAGCCCTGTAACCTCTGCACCCTGGGTGGGAAGAACACACTGTGATATATTTAGTTTATCTGCTAGACACACTACCTGCTCAAACTGAAATACAGAATTTTTTTTTTTCAGTCTAAAAGCCTTGCACAGAAGAGGAGCTCAATAAATGTCAATATTTATTAAAGAAGGTGTGCCTTTGAGCTCAATTTATATAAAGGGTTTAACTAGCTTGGTTCAGTGTTAATTATTGCCCAATGTAGGATAGAAAATATTAATTTCTTTCAATCTTTCAATAACTTCAGAATTAAAAACAAAGATCCTTTGGGTAGTGAGTCAGATTACCTATTACTCTGGGGAGGAAGGGGAGGAAATGGGATTGGGGAAGGTATATGTGTGACCCATTGTAATGAAGGTTTTATTTCTCCAGCTGGGTTACGTATAACCGGGTGTTTATTTTATTATTATTTTTCTTTATACCTCTCTGTAAGCCTCAAATATTTCATTAAAAAACTGGCGTGAAAGAAGGTAAATAACTTGAAAATAGAATTCCCAAACCTTTAGAATATGAGATCTAATAATGCTACGATACTAAATCTCATATTTAAATCTTCAAGCTTTCATTCTCATTTTACTGAAAAGCTTTTAATAATAATATGTTTACTCTACAGATTTTTTTCTCTCCTGTTCACTATTTTCATGCCCTTGATTCCAGGGCTGTGCTGGGATGTATTGGAAAGAGCCATTTTGCATCAAATAGATGTAAGTCTAATTCTCAGTTCTTCAACTTATTGGCCATGTGGCTTTAAAATCACTTGATATTTCTAATCTCAGTTTTCTCTCTTGTGAAGTCGGAGTATTGTTATATCAAGCTCTCAGGATTATCTTGAAGATTAAATGGAATAACAAATGTGATCACGTTTGCTATAGCATCTGATACATCATGGATTTTCAATCAGTATTAATTAGTTTCCTTCTTTCTTTCCTAATCCTTCCACTTTTCTCCACTACTTGAGCCTCTTACTGCAAAAAGGCATAAAAAAGAAAGAAAAATGAATTTGAGTTAGAAAGAACGTACACAATCACGTGAACATAAAAAAGGCATTTTTTCATTAACAAAGGCTGGTCCTGGATCCTTGTTGAGTTTTCTTCTTTAATCTGATATTTCTTCTCTAATCTCATCACTATTTATTAAAGTCCAGGTTTTTTTTTTTTTTAATTTGTTGTGTTTTTTTTTTTTTTTTGGTGACACCTATTACAGAACTTTCATAGATAAACTATCCTGTTCTAGGGCTCCTATCTCATTACCCATCGTTTCTTCAGGACAGATGTTCTAATCAAAATACTTTATTCTAGGTGATGCATAAGATTGATATGCTTAAAGAATTTCTAAAGTCTTCAGTTGTAACCCTTGTTATGGTCATTTCTATAAATTAAGTGACTTGGATTCTCTCCTCTGTACTAACGGTATAACAGTATAACCTACTAAGCCTTTACCTTTCTTCAAGGCTAGTTTTTTATATGTTAAATGAGAAGGTTGGAATAGATGTACTCTTTAGCTCTAAAATTCCATTAATAATTCTTGATGGCTTAACTCTTCTAGGAAGCTTATAGTAAACGAGGCAATACCACTCTGAGTGGGAAAAACTGACCAAGGCATTGTGTGCCATTTGTGAAAACTATCCGTATGTTTGTGGCTTCTTCTGAACACTGGGATGGACTCTGACACTGTCCTTGCCCGGTGACTGCCAGCCTGGCATATTCTCAGGGCTGGGTAGAGGCATTCTCAAGGGAGACAGGTTTGTCCGGAGCAATTCAGAGAGCAAAAAGTTGAATTTCTCAGTGGAAGACTTTTTTTCTTGCATTTCTTCATAAGATGAGAGTGCAAAATGATTATGTCATGCCTTTATAGTCCAATAAAAACTTTTTTTTTTTTTAAGATGGGTGTACCAGGAGAGAAGAGAGACAAAAAGATGACGCGAAAGGGAAAAATATGAGGGTCCTTTTTTAGGGAGGGTTATATCTTGGGAAAAATGACAATTACGGGATAGAGGAATTGGCCCTGGGGGGTGGGGAGGGGGAGAAGAAAAAGACTCTGCTCCTGACATTTTTATCCAGGGGAATCTAGGTTCAGTGAATGGAAGAGCATTAGGGAAAGACACGAGGAGACTGGAAGAGGCGGAGCGGCTTGCCTTGGGTCTGTATGTGTGTGGGATTTACACTCTGACACTAATTGCTTTTTATTGTGTGGGTGCTCCCCCCCCCCCCCCCCCCCCGCTTTTCCTCCTCTTCTCTGTTGTCCTGGGTCTCTGCAGCTGTGCTTGTCAGGTCCCCACACTGGCTTGATCTCCACCTCCTCAGGGCCCAGGGCATTATTCCAATTCCCTGTGCTCTGGGGGGGAAGAGGGGTTCGGGTGGGAGTGTGGTTAGTGTTGGAGGTGGTGATAACAATTACAATGGTGAGGACATAGATCAAGTTTCCCAAACAAATAGCTTAAGGCAGAATTTTACAATAAAAAAAAAACCCTCTTGATAGATCTAATTAAATTCCTTACAAAATTCAAAAGATCATTGTTGACTTTTGTAAAAAAAAAAAAAAGGATTTATTTTAAAATTCTGTGTAGAATCCCCTTTTCTCGCCTCCCTATCCCATGTTCCCTCAGACAAAAGAGGAACACTAAACATTAATAACTCCTTGCCTTTATGTAGGCGTGCTTTTCAAAGCACTTTTTAAATCTAGTTTCTGAAGACAACTGGATGGAGTGGGGTAGCTGGTTTGTTTCCTGATAGGAGCAGTTGGCCAGAGAAACGCTAACTAATTTGCTCAGGTTCATGCAGACAATTCAGAGCAGAGCCAAGTCTAGGACCCAGGAGAAAACACCAAACAATTAGCAGGTACAATTTCTAAGCACCCATCACTTGACGTAAATGGTACCTGAAGGTACTGGCAGGACCGTTCCTGTTGACAGGACTCGGACTTCACCATGGCCTGGTCCATGTTCACCGAGGCCTTCTGGTAGACCTCCCTGGCGCGGCTGACCGTCAGAGTGGAGGACCACGCGCTCTTCTTCAGGAGCGGCGCGTCCAGGTTGACAGGCAGGTTGGCACAGGTGGAGCACTTGACGTCGTTGTTACTGCGGGAGGCCTTGACCGCCTGCTCGCTGATGGTGTTGTAGGCCTCCATGAAGTACTGCGAGGCCGAGCGGTCGGGGCACCTGCCCATGGTCATCACGCCCGAGGGCGCGTGGTAGATGCACATGTCGCCGTCCAGGTTGTCGTCGGAGCTCCACCAGCCGGGGGAGGCGTTGGGGCGGGCCTTGGGGTCCGCACGCCGCTCCTTGCTCTTGCTGCGCTTGCCGTACCGCACCGTCTGCGTCTCGTCGGGGCTGGCTTTGCCCCCGTTGACGCTGCCCTTGGACGGCCCCTCCAGGGAGTGCGACTTGGTGAAGAGCTTCTGGACCGAGTGCACCAGGTGGCGGATGCGGCCGGGGCTGTCGCTGCGGTGCTCCACGGCCGTGCGCTTGTACTGCAGCGTGTGGTAGCCATCCCGGTTGAGCGGCAGCTGCCTCTCGAACTGGTCCAGGAGGTTGGCGGGAATGCGGTTGGCCTTGGCGGCCAGGGTGCGGGGCACCAGGGCGCACTCGTCCTTCAGCTCCTGCTGCGACGTGTAGTGCCTGCGTGGGAAGGTGCTGCTGGCCAGCGGGTCGCTGAAGGGGCCCACGCACTCGGCCTGGAAGGAGTTCCGCTGAGTGTAGTAAGGGTGGTCCGCCGGGTGGTGCTCCACCGGGCTCAGCAGGTAGGGCTTGCGGTCCGAGTGGTGCGACAGCGAGTCACAGGCCGAATCGCAGGTGACTCCGTGGTGGTGGCTGCGGCTGCCCGATAACCCTTTCATTGCTGATGGGTGGCAACCTCGGGGGTCATGGACACCCCGTGGTTAGGTTCCAGACCCGTCTTCGGCAAAGACCTGGGGGCAAGGAAGAAGAAGGGAAAATGCATAACACTTCTCGTGGTAAACAGATGTTGCTCTTTTGAGTGTCAGCTACCGTGTTCTCTTTCTGGCGGAAGAACTCATCGCGGGCCTCGAAAGCAGTTTTAATATTATTGGGGAAGCTCTACACCTCGGGAGGGTGGGAAAGCCCACTCCAGTCAGATACCCGAAGATGGTAGGAGTGGAAGCTAGTAAACCTGGAAAAGGAAACTATAAAAATGCTAAATTGTTTTAAGATTATTTGAAAGCAAACCCCCTCCCTCTAGGATTCCAATAACTGGATGTATCTTTCCCTTGTTTCTCTGGTTTTAGTCTTCACTGTCTTAATCGTAAAGCACGCACACCCTTAGGGCTCAGTTTCTCTGGGAAGCCTTTGCTGATCCCCCTTGCAGAGAGAATTAGTTCCCCTCTGTGTTTCCATGGCACCTACTGCACACTGTCTCAGCTCCCATGGGATTGTTTGTCTCAGGCACTCCCGGGCTACTTTAGCTCATTCCTTGCAGACCGGCTTGCCTCTTAGTCACCTTTCTAGCCCCCTACCTAGCCCCAGGCCAGTTAGGTGAGCACACAGTAAGTACTCCATTAATGTAAATAAAATAAATGTGGGTGGAAAAAAAAATAGGAGAAGCCACTGGCCCCTTATAACTTGAGGATATATCTTTCTATCTTCTGTCACATGCTTTCCCATTAGAATTCTGTAGTGACAATCACAGCTTGCAAATAACCGCCCCGCCCCCAGCACCACAGTAATTAGAGTGGAAAACAGTAATTGTGGCAAATAAATCAGAGCTGTAGAGAAAATCTGCCCCTGTTTTCTGTCATTAGAGGGATCAAAGAGCTTCTTTGTTTGTTTGTTTGTTTGTTTTTTAAGATATAGTTATTTGAGAGAGACAGGGGGAGACAGAGCATGCAGGCGAGAATGGGGGGAGGGGCAGAGGGAGAGGGAGAGAATCTCAAGCAGATGCCAAGCTGAGTGCAGAGCCTGACCCAGGGCTCCACCTCATGACCCTGAGATCATGACCTGAGCCGAAACGAAGAGTCGGACGCTTAACCGACTGAGCCACCCGGGCGCCCCAAGAGCTGCTTCTTAACAAACAGAGAGCCGTTGAAGGAAAAGCTTGAATTAGCTAGTTTGAATATCATGGCATCTCCTTTTTTTGGCTTAAAGGTTTCTGGTTAAACGTTCACAAGTGATAGCAAGATGGCCAAAGGGAAGGCCCTGAAAATGATCCTGAGGACACAGTGGACCTGGGCCTGAGGGCAGATCTGCCTCAGAGAGAAGTGACTCCTCAGATGCACCTGTGGGGACTCAGCTCATTGCGGGCACAGGTCTTCCCTGTGCTTTGGAAGCAGAGGCTGCTGCCCCACAGGGCAGAGCACTTTCTTTAGACTCCAGCTTCTTTGGTCGCTGACTGAGTTCCTGTTAGCAGCCTGATTTATTTTGAAAGCTTCCTATAACAAAAATTGTCATAATAGGAGTTGTCCTGAAAGGCCAACACGACCGTCCAAAATATCATTAATGTCATTTCAGATATTCAGAGAGGGAGAGATAAATGGTGTAATTTAAAAACAGCCACAACAAAATAAAGCACACATACATGGCCTAATGAAGAAAAATGCATACCTTTGAGAGGTCAGGTCTTACGTATTCCATGGGCTGTCCTGTATATGGGAGTTCCTGACAATGTTGAAAATCTCTATCCAGAGTTTATGACTCTCTTTTTTTTCTCCTAATCTCTCAGTTTCTGCATTAATGGCTCAGCAAAACTCATTGGGAGGTGGGTTAATCACCAGAGTCTTTCAAAATTGGTTAGTTTATTAAATTATGAGCTCCTTGAGGCTAGGGACTATGTTTTACCTATCCAGTGCCCAGCAAATGCTTGGTTGATGGTGTGAACAGGGTAAAATATTTATTCAATAAATTAACACATCAATGTAAAATTTCCCAGTGTGGTCCAGACTGTGATTCAAGTCAGGTGTATTGAGTGGAAAGATGACTGTGTGATGAGAGAAGGGCCATGTGCAAGGAAGGGACCATTTCACGGGCACTGCAGAGACCAGTGGTTTCTGAGTGCAGGAGGAGGCAGGCAGATGGATGCTCCTTCTGCCTCTGTGAACCTTTGACCTCTGAGCCTCTGAGGCTCCTCAGAGAACATCCCACCTCTTACAGTCTGAGGAGCTTGCCTGCCCTGCCTATACAGGATGTCTGGACAAAAGACAGTTTGTCCTAAGGACAAAAAGAAACTGACACCTGAAGAGATAAAAAGGCAAGAAGGACTCATGATACCCGTGGGTCAGCTAAATCAAAACTTGCCCAGTGAAGAGAGACTAATGAAGAAGGAGATTTTTGCAAAAATACTTTGGGGCTGATTTGTATGAAGTTATGATCCTACTACTGCGTTGTGGCAAGGAGGGAGTTAAGAGGGTTAAATACATGTTTTTGGCAAAACTGTGGCACCAACTAATTTAGATGGAAAAATCCATTGCATGAGGGAGTCTCTCTATAGAAAACAGGTCCTGTTGAAGACATTTTTGGCTTTTAAATATGGACGTGGAAGTAAAAAAAATAGACAACACAGAAATAACAACCAAGTAGGGTTATAGTCAAATAAAAAGTCTTATGATTACACATATTAGAATCCCTGTATATAAAATAATAATGAAAAAATGCTTCGGAGTTTCCTTCTGAGGTAGCCGGGTCTCAGGTAGGTACTTTTTGCTAAGTAAAATGTGAACCTGGCAAGAGCTGAAAACATGAATTTTACCTATTTACTCCAAAATGAACAAAATTATTTTATTTTTTTATTTTATATATTTTTAAAGATTTTATTTATTTATTTGACAGAGATAGAGACAGCCAGCGAGAGAGGGAACACAAGCAGGGGGAGTGGGAGAGGAAGAAGCAGGCGCATAGAGGAGGAGCCTGACGTGGGGCTCGAACCCGGAACGCCGGGATCACGCCCTGAGCCGAAGGCAGACGCTTAACCGCTGTGCCACCCAGGCGCCCCCCGAACAAAATTATTTTAATCACTATTCAGTATTTAGTTATCTTTAATATGACAAGAGCATTTAACATAAAATAATGGTACCCGAGGACTAGCAGAGCAAATGAAGAGCTTTTGCAAAGCCATTCATGTTGGATTAGTTAAGTGATGTAACCAACAATAATTTTTGTAAATTAAACATACACAGCATGAGTTTTACTAAAATGTAAGTGGGCCATTTTCAGCACAGAGTCAAGAACTTATATTTTCTTAGAGGGTAATAAATTGAAGCAAGGATAAATAAGTTAGTTTTCCTCCTTCTTAATATTTGTAAAAGGATACTGAGATCTTAATCCCTTTTCTCTATGATGTGGGCAACTAAGATCATGAAAAAAATGGCAATAAATAATCATAAACATTTCTAAATGCTCAGTCTGTTGTTCTGGTCCAGGCCAAATAAACAACTTAATACCTTGGCCCAGTTGTATTTTTCTATAGAAAATCTTATACTCCTACTCTCCTGTCATTTGAAAAGGGCAATTGATCAATTTGTGACTATAAGGTAAAGCAGCACGTTTGGTGGCTTCCTGGGGACTGGGGGCAGATAAGCCGTAGCCCTCAATGGCTCAACAATTGCTGGGGGGCACCTGCTCTTCCTTCTCTCATTCTTCTTTTCCCTTACTTTTAAACTCCCTTTCCATGCACTTCTTTCTGCCACTTCTTTCTTCCCCTCTCCGATTAAGGTTTATAAGTGACATCCATGGACCACATGTGCTCCACCCTGCAGTGTAACCGGGAAGAATTAACTGGGCACCCCTCATGTGCAGACAACCAAACGCATACAGCAAATCCCTAGTGGCCAAAAGGCTTATATGTGCTCAGAGAGACACGACCTAGTCAGGAAAAAAGAGGAATAACAATTCCTATTATCTTCTGTATTCTTGGAAAAGGAAGCTGCTAGCCCTTGAATTTGATTTTAAGTGGCCATAAAAGATGTCTCAAAATAGAAAGGGAAATTGCCTTTCATGCCTTCCTTTTTTGAGCAAGGATGGGAAGTGTGGGTCAACATGCCTTCATAAGGGTTTCTATGACTACAGTGATCATCTCTGATACTTTTCTTCACTATGACTTCAAACTTGTGTTTTGTTGTCCTCCTAAGTTCGATTTTACTGTCAGACCACATGTCCTGGTTTTTGGCTTGGAAAATTTCTTGACGGTATTGGCCATCATGAGATGAGGTCTGAGTGTGTGATGCATCCGTTTTTTTTTTTCTTTCTTTCTTTCTTCAAAACATCTTTAAAAAAGGTGTATTTATTTATTTTTGAGAGAGAGAGAGAGAGAGAGCAGGAACAGCGGGGAGGGGCAAAGGGAGAGGGAGAGAGAATCTTAAGCAGACTATGCTGAGCCTGGAGCCTGACTTGGTATCACAGCCCTGAGATCATGACCTGAGCCGAGACCAAGAGTTGGAGGACTAACTGAGCCAGCCAGGTGCCCGAGGCGTGCCTGGTTTTTACAGAGTTCCTACACCTGGAGCAGAAGCATTGCTGTACCGATGATGACTAAAGCAAGAATGATCCAGCACTGTAAAGGAAATTCTCAAGCTAGGTAATTTATTAGACCTAAGGGAAAAACAAACAAACACACCACATATTAGAAGATGCTGACAAGGGGGAAATAGTCTTGCAAAGCTGGCAAGTCCTTATTTCACTTTGATTTCTGAACATGTCTTTATTTAGTGCCACTGTTCTTGATTTTTCTTTACATGCAGATAAAAGAACCAAGGGAAGGGCTTCTCCTCTCTCATTCAGTGAGGACGGACAGCCAGACCATCATGACTTGCTTTAGAAAGAACAATGTGGGGGACCTTGCCCAGGAGAACAGGGAGCACTGTGCTCTGGATTGGGGAAACATCGGGATATAGACATCTCCACACATCTTTTCAGGGTCAAGTGGCCTTTTTTGGCTTTCCTCCATGCGACTTGCCCATGCCAGGCTGTAACATTCAATGGAAGACAGAGAGAAAGGGCTCTCTTACTGAAGAGTATAAAGTGGTCTCAGAATAATGACTATGTTTCCCAGTCTCCCTAGATGTGCAGAGGTGACTAATTCTGGCTAATGGACAGTGATTGGAAATGGCACGTGCTGTTTCTGGAAAATGTGTCTAAAGTGCAGGGCATAGCCTTCTTTACCCCTTCCCTGGCTGGAATGCCGACAGGCATGAGGTATGAGTTACCGTTGGAGCGGCACAAGATAAAGGAGCTGGCCACAGCGGAGGACCATTTCAGCCCCGCTCTGCATCTTGCTTATGCTGGAGGAACCAGACCTTTACCTTTGTCTATGCCACTGTTATTTTGTTTTCTGACATTTGCCTCTGAACCTATTCTTAAGTGAGATGGGCAGTTAAGGCCAAATCCTGAGGAGCTTTCGTAAGCTATCTTAGTACCCAGAACTTGGCTTTGCAGATGGTGGTACTCGTCGAGAGTGATTTAAACCAGGTAAGAGACATGGTCATCCATGCACTAAAGATTTCCCGGGCTGTAGCTACAGACTAGATCTAGGGGTGGAGAGAGGCAAGGGAATCTAAAAGAAGCTATCATTTCTCGCTTGGGCAGTTCAGGAGGACACTGAAAAGGAGGAAAGAGTTCCTCCAAGGAAGGTGAGAATGTGGCCTGCTGGGGCAGTGTCTCCCTTTGCAGGCCTCTCTGCTCCCACGCGTCTGTTTCCACCATAGTCTAAACACACAGGGCACCTTTTCTGCACAGAACAAAATTCTATGCAGTATGGATGCAGGTTCCCCAAAGTTTATAGCAGCAATGTCCACAATAGCCAAATTAGGGAAAGAGCCCAGATGTCCATCAACAGATGAATGGATAAAGAAGATGTGGTACACACGCACACACACACATACACACACACACACGCACTCACACAAAATGGAATACTACTCAGCCACCAAAAGATGAAATCTCACTGTTTGCAATGATGTGGATGGAACTAGAGGGTATTATGCTAAGTGAAATAAGTCAATCAGAGAAAGATAATTATATGATCTCACTCATATGTGGAATTTAAGAAACAAAACAGAGGAATCATAAGGGAAGAGAGAAAATAATAAAATAAGACGAAATCAGAGAGGGAGACAAACCATAAGAGACTCTTAATCATGGGAAACAAACTGAGGGTTGCTGGAGGGGAGCAGGGTGAGCTGATGGGGTAACGGGGTGATGGACATTAAGGAGGGTATTGAGACAATGAGCACTGGGTATTATATAAGACTGATGAATCACCGACCTCTACCTCTGAAACCAATAATACATTATATGTTAAGTAATTGAATTTAAATAAAAAAAATGGATGCAGGTTTCCTATCAGCATTTTTTTTTTTACTCTCTTAGTAATAAATCCCAGTTCTTTGGGGATCTAGAAGGAAGAACTTTCTGAATACTCAACAGACTTATGATTTTAAATAAAACATTTAAAAAATAGAGGAATGGTTCTCACTAATATACTACTGAAACACAAAGCTATGCCATTTTAGGGTAAAAATAAACAGAAAACCCAGTAGAGGGGAGGGTGTGAGTTAATATTGCCGGAAGTTAAGGCCCACTTTTCAGACATTTTCTGACCTTCCGAATCTGTAGCTACCAAAGATGGCTGAATGCCATTCTCTGTCAATCTTTCGGACTTCCCTACTCAAAGATCTTTTTGTGCTCTGTACTTAAAGTCGTACACACACCGTTAGAGCACCTTCGAACGACCACAGTCTGACACACACCAGTTCTATGACTCAGCGTACAATGCTGAGCCACATTACATACCCAGAATGTATTCTGGCTCTTCATTAACATTAATTGCTATCCTAATCATCTGCGGTTGGGATTGTTTGTGAATACCTCCTTCAGTCAGTCTGCTTCTGCAAATAAATGCCTTTCGAGCATTTCCGTTTCAAAAGATATGATATTGTACCAAAAAAAAAATACAAAGCAAAAAAGCAACAACCCAACCTCCTCCAATTTGGTCCCAGTAGGTAGTACAATTTCAACGGTCTTTGTCTTCATACGAAGCTTTTAAAAAGTGGTTTCAGTTTGACTTTTGAGCATAAAAAGGTGGAGGGTGATATTTCTTGAGAAATGGTTAGCAAGTCCTCATTAATATCAGTAAATACTTATTGCCGGTTGAGTAAAATCTCATAGAACTTAGGAGGGGATTTTTATTGTGGAAATAATTGAGGCAGTACATTATAAAAACCTCACAGCATGATTCTGGCCTGGTGATTTTGGAAGGCGACTGTTCTGTCTCTATGTGACCTTGGAGATGTGCTCTCCATGGAATGGATCCCATTGGGATTTTTTTTTAAAGGTTTTATCTATTTATTTGACAGAGACAGACAGCCAGTGAGAGAGAACACAAGCAGGGGGAGCGGGAGAGGAAGAAGCAGGCTACCAGCAGAGCAGGGAGCCTGATGTGGGGCTCGATTCCGGAACGCCGGGATCACGCCCTGAGCCAAAGGCAGATGCTTCACGACTGCGCCCCCCAGGCGCCCCCCATTGGGATTTCTAAGAGAGGTCTGGTTACCTCAGCTATGCCTACAGATGGATTCCCCTGGGACAGAATGTGATTGCCTTGACCTGTCATGGCCAACAGCTCTTGGGGAGGCACCGTGGCAGGGGCAGACCCTATCTTACGAGAGTAAAATACATGTCTGCAGAATTTTCCCAGAAAAGAGCAAAGACCAGCAGTGTCTATTTAAAAAATGTTGGGAAAGATATGCAAGCCACTGATCGATGTAGGAGAAACAGGAATGACGATAGAATAAAACTCTTGAATGGGATATAAAGACAGCCATGGTGGAGAAAGGGAAAATGCAAAACCAGTGACAATCGAAGCAGCACAATGCAACTTGAAAAGAAGCAATGGAAATAGCCTCTGATGAAAATGGAGTTATTTTTGTCTACATCTCTCATAACTAGCTAAGTAGTCCTGTGAACATGTTCTGGCACATTCTAGACAACTTGCTTCAGAGCCAGACTATATATATATTTTTTACCTGAATCAAAGGTTTTTCTTTCCCCTCATAAATTTCCTTCTTTTATATGCTGCCGCTTTTCTTCCCGTTTGCTGTGCAAATCTACTGAGTGCTGAGGAGCCAAAGTACCTATCGTGGTCCCTTCTGTGGGAGCTCTGCAGCGGACACCTGCTTTGGGGAAACTTCTTCCCCTGCCCGCAGCCTCCGCTGCTGCTGTCCTGGCCAGGAACATTGAAGGCGATCATTACCTCCTCTGAGCTGACTGCACTGGGTTTGAAGGCCCAACTCAGGGCCATCCATGCAGAGCTTAGCTGAGTTAATCAGATGCTGGCTCCCGGAAATTTAAATGGAAATGTTCCTAGAGTCACTGAACCCTGGTGAGCTTATCTGCCAAGTCAAGTAGAGGAAACGCCAGTGTTGGCATCACAGGAAGGAGAAGTCAAGGGCTATTTGAAACCGTGGGGCCACAGAGACAAGGGCTCTGCAGAGGAAGCCCGGGAAGGGAGAGGTGAGGAGTAAACATGCCAAGAGAAGCAGATCCATGTAGCCCCAGGGAAAGAAACAGAGAAGCTGCCCAGCGACCTTCCACATCTAGTCCGGCCCAGCTCCCTGCCCAGAATGGCCAGGACCCAGCGGTCACGGCAGGTCCGCAAAAGCATACCTATCCGAGGAAAGAGACCCTCCTGCCCAGCGGGAACAACTGCAAGCCGAAGAGAAGCACCACCAAAGTGTTTGACGTCCCAGGGGGCCCAGATGGGAGTCTCAGGCGAGGCCATTCAGAATCGGCTAAGGCATCTTTAAATGGCTTTTACCGCTTTAAGTACGTATTGGCTTCAAAAGGCTACACACACTCCTTCGGATTTCACCCTCATTCTCTCAGTGCTATCATCAGTGCCTGCCTGCGCCCGAGAGAGGTGGTCAGCGCCCAGAGGGTGAGATGGGCAGGCTCGGCCTCTAACCATTGTCAACGCTGTCCATCTGGAGTGGTTTTCTGCGGGTGGTTCTCTGCCCCCACCCTGCCCCACCCCTGCGATGGCCGCTGTGGATGGGAATGAGACTTGCACTTTCTCAACCACCACTCCTGCTGCTTCCCCATGCGCAGTTTTTAAAGGACATTATTCTTACTCTGCACAAATCTAGCAATTACACTCCTTTTCATTTCTTAACATTGTTTGTTCATTTCAGAACCGGTTGTTCCTTCCCCAGTAGATTTCTACACCCAATCTTAAACTTTAAACAAACAAATTCTTCTCTACAAAACTTTCTGAAACACTGTTGCTGCGACAGAGAAGAAAACATGACAACATTCACTGTGCCTAGGTGAAAATCACTTAGTTTTGACAGATAAGGGTGTTAGCCTGTAAGACCACAGACTATATTCTTTCACTGTACTGGGCGTGGAGTCAAATCATATCTATGCATATGAATTTAATTCAACATCTATTTATTGAATAGCTATGGTTTACATACAGTGCCCAGGGCACTGTAAAAAGAATGAAGGATTCCTATTATTCCCACCCCCACCTCCTATCTCTCAAAGTTTCCTCCTTCCCTTCTCTTCACTCCGGCTCTCTGATCGCTCTCAGAGTAGTTTCTTTGTTCTCCAGTTCCTTGACAACTGCCTTTTCTCTAGTTCTCTCAGCACCTAGGGTCTTGCTTCCACCCTTGCTGGCCTAGGAGACACATCACGTCAGGCATTCTTTTGTGAGCGCCCTCAGCTCCTTGCTCTATGATTCATCTATTCTGGACAGTGTGAAACCAAGGCGTGATGCCACCATCATTCTGTTCTTCCACACAGGGGCTGCTGAAAGTCACTGGGGACAGGACTGGTGCCATGACAAATTCCCAGTATCCAAACTCTGCTCCAATCCCAAAGCTGATTGGGAAGAACATGGCGGGTCTCCTGCTTCTGTTGCTGCTATTCCCAGTCCTTGACTCCTTTCCTCGAGGCTCATCTGGACTTGGTTTGAAAAACAAAGACAGTAACCAACAAATACTAAGTGAATAAAAAAGGAATGGTCCTTCTGCCTCTAGTAACCACGATAATTAGAAACAGTTTTGAGCTCCTACCTACCAGGCAGATGTCGATCACTTTAAATGCATTAGCTCATTTCATCCTCAAACAGTTTGTGGTAGGGACTATTCTCTGCATAAGAAGACAGGCTATTGAAGATTAAACAACTCTTCTGAGATAAAACAGCTAGTAAATTTTGAAGCTACCCTGCTCTTAACACTAAGCCATAATGACTTTGTTCCCAGCCCCTCTAGCGTGAGCGCGTGCACACACACACACACACACACACACACCCCACAGCATTTCCCATAATCCTAACAGCATGATTTGTAATGTGATCTTTGTTATCTCATCAGGCCATTTTTCAATTTAAGTTCTTTCCAGACTTCCTACACTTTTACAATATAATCTCAACCTTTGAACATGACCCAGAGTGGGAGATTTTCATGATCTAGACCTCACCAACCAGACCCCTTATGCCAGCAGCTCTGGGCTCCATGTATGCTTCCCCACGTGCCTCGCTTTCCAGCGTCCTTGTGCTTTGTGTTCTCTCAAACACTCATCTCTGCGCACAGAGCCAATTCTCATTCCTCCTTCCAGAGGAGGTATAGAGATAGCCCATGTCTTAAAATCTTCCCTGTGCTAAAGGAAGCATGGAAGTGAGAGTCTTTCTTCTCGTTTCTGATCTAGTTGAGGAAATAAACTACATAAGCGTGAAACAATCAGAGATGAATACCAGTCAGATTCTAATCAAGCCCTAGATGGGGTGGGACATGTTGCACCTGTAATGCACCAAGGAAAAAGCTTTTGGGAAAAAAAAAACACATGTGGAAGCTGCAAAAGGTAAGGAGGGTGAAGACATCTCAATCTAGGTGGTTCAGGCAGTCCGGAGAAGGACCTCCTTCAAAGACGAAGCTCCCAGGGTGATATACAACGCTTACTCTGCATTTTGCTCAAATCTGATTATGTCATCTCCCTTCTGGCGTTCTGAGGGCTTCCACTTCTGCCTCCACTCTCTTTTGTCTTTGATGAAACAATCCAGATGTGAGTTGGATTGTCTGAGAGCTGTGAACTTGGCCTCAATATTCACGCCTCTGTCTGGTTTCCTTCTATTTGATATTAAGCCGGTGGAAGGGAGTGATAAGAAACAGGTGTTTATACTTGCATGGTTTTTATGGTCTGGATGTCACTGACCTCGGCAGAGTGTCTTCTGAATGAGGTGCCATGGGGGGGACCCCTCTCCGTCTCCACTTCGCAAAGCTGTGTGTTTAATAAGTGCCCTTTAATCTCGCAGGTACTGTGACCCTTGTGAAATGAATGTGTTTCCACACCTGCTTTGAGTACCAGGACGTTTACTGGGAAATGCATGACAAAATGGTAATGATTTTATTACTTTTCTAATTTTATTCTACTCTTATTATGTTTCCCTTGGCTATATCCTTTATCTCCTTTTGTGATCTATATAATCTTATAACCCCATCCTTTGTGGAAAAGTTGGAGTAGGGGTGGAAAACATCTATCCAGGTATCTCTATATTATGTAAAAGTAAAAACTTTGTTAATGTATTTTTTTTCTTTTACTTGATACCATCACTTGACTGTAACAATGGTTCTCCAACCTGAGTGAGCCTAAGAATCAGCTGGAGGGATTGCTAAGACACAGATTGCTGGGTACTGTCCTCAGAGTTTCCGGGAGTGTTCCCAGTAATCCGTATTTCTGACAGACTCCCTGCCAACGATGCTGCTGATCCAACAACCACATTTTGAGAACTACTGAGCCAGACTATTTCTCACGTCTGTGATTCTTCCCAGAATGCACCTCTTCCTTTCCTCCCTTGGGCTTACAATCATACTTTTCCTTCACTCCCCAGCTCCGTTGTCACTTTTGGGGGGAAGCCTTTGTTGAACCCACTCAGCTGAGTTAGCAACCGTCTTGTGTGTCCTCACATGGCACATGATTCTTAGCCCCACCGGGCTCTGGAAGCACTTGCTGTAATGTATGGTGTCACATGCATATCTGTCCCAGGAGACAACGGGATTCTAGAAGACAGAGGGGGTCTCACTCATTTTCACCTGGGAAGGTCCCTGACACCCAGTACGCACTCGATGAATGGTAGCCAAATAAATACACGAATGGGAAGTCTCCTGCCTGGGAAACATGATATTTTCTTCCTTCCTTTCTTTCTTTCTTTCTTTCTTTCTTTCTTTCTTTCTTTCTTTCTTTCTTCTTTCTTTCCTTTTTAAAAAGATTTTATTTATTTATTTGACGGAGAGAGAGACAGCCAGCGAGAGAGGGAACACAAGCAGGGGGAGTGGGAGAGGAAGAAGCAGGCTCCCAGAAGAGCAGGGAGCCTGATGCGGGGCTTGATCCCAGAACGCCGGGATCACGCCCTGAGCTGAATGCAGCCGCTTAACGACTGAGCCACCCAGGCACCCCCATGATATTTTCATGTAATAAATGTAGCAATTTAGAAATAAAATGAGTATCTTTATCCCAGGAATAACGCATCTTCAGCGTAGGCAGCGTGCTCCTCGGTAAGTGGTTGAGTGGCGCTGAACGGAGCTTGCCAGGGAAGCCTGCTCTGCGCTCTCATCCACAGCACGCAGCCTGCATCTGTCGGGCAACCATTCACCCCTCCTCAGCCTTCTCAGCAATTAGAGGCTCTTGGGCTGTAGAGGCGATGATTTGTAGAAACAGAGAAGACTGCAGGTCATCTTCTCTGCACATCTCTGAAGACAGGAGACTTTTTGGTTAAAACCTGCCTGCTAACTGATGTCACGAAGGAGGGACGTGTTCTCTTTCTGCTGCGGGCTCTACGGCTCTCGGTAGGCTCTGGCATTATCTCATGGTATTTTTGAATCCAGTGAAACACAAGCTTTGCTTTATCACAGGCCTATTATGTATCAGGAACTCAATAGACACTCTTTGGAACCCTTGCAAGTGCGGCATGATCTCTCCTCTTTGCACAGATGAGGAAACTGAGGTCCACGAAGTTAAATAACTTGCCCAAGGAGCACAACAAGTAAGCAGGTAAGCTAGGACTTGAGGGGTCTGTGAGACTTAAAGCCTATGTTCTTTCCACCCCATCAGTAGCTCCAAGAAACTTCAGGATGCTGGGGGCAGCCCAGCAGGGACCACCCTGCAATCCATAGCTTTTGGACTTTGCCTTGAAGAAAAGTTTAGCTGTTAAAAGAAAAAATGGAAAAAACCCAAAAGATAATACCGCCATACTTGGTCACATCGCCTCTTTTTTTTTTTTTTTTTTTAAGATTTTGTTTATTTATTTGAGAGAGAGAGAGAGGGAAAGCAAGAGAGAGAGCATGAGCAGGGAGGAGAGGGAGAAGCAGGCTTCCTGTGAACAGGGAGCCCAATGAGGGGCTTGATTCCAGGACCCTGGGATCCTGCCCTGAGCCAAAAGCAGATGCTTAACCAACTGAGCCACCCAGGCGCCCCAGATCGCCTCTTGTTGACAGAAGACCACCCAGCTTAAGCATTTAATAAGCTGCCTAGCAGAGTGCTCCTTGGAAATGCACATTGTCAGGAATGGATAGGTGACCCTGAGATCTTGTTTGTGACTCTGACTTTGTACAAGTCAAAAATGTTGGCATGTAAATGCTGCTACGCCTAAGGCCACAGATACTCATAGGCTTTCCTCCCCACCGCCTAGACCTTTACATAAAATGTGAGTAATGCTTATAGCCTCAAAGTAGAAGTGAGTCAATGTAGATAATCACCTTTCGGTTATCTATAAAGGCACTAACATTTGTGTATTCCTTTTTCCCCCGACAAATATTTACTGAATATCTACCAAATGATTGGTACAGTCTAGGGACCAGAGATCCAGTAATGAACACAACTCAGAAACTCATGGAAAATACATTCTTGTGTGGGGAGACAGACAGCAAACCAATATCTAACGTATAAAATGATGATAACTGTATCATAGCATCAGCCAGGGGATGATACATAGAATGTCTTTTATAAGTTGTCTTGTAAAGTCTTTGCTGACCTGGACTCATTGAAAATTACACAAAAATACCGGCTTATTTATTAAAGAGGTAGTTTATTTAGTTTCAATTAAATTTTTTTTTTTTAGAGAGCATGTGAGCAGGGGTGGAGGGGAGAAGCAGAGGTCGAGAATCTTAAGCAGACTGCCCACTGAGTGTGGAGCCTGATGCAGGGCTCGATCTCACACCCTGGGATCACGACCTGAGTTGAAATCAAGAGTCGGACACTTAACCGACTGAGCCATCTGGGCGCCCCAAAGAGGTGGTTTAATAAAATTTATACCTGTTAGTATATTTCAGCAAGTATCAGGTAAACAGATACGTCTGTGTGCCAGACCCTGTCCTATGCACTTGATATGTATTTTCCCACCCCATTTTCATGGCAGCCCTATGAAATAGGTACATTTCTTTTTTTTTCTTTTTTTTTTTTTTTAAAGATTTTATTGATTTATTTGACAGAGAGAGATAGCCAGCGAGAGAGGGAATACAAGCAGGGGGAGTGGGAGAGGAAGAAGCAGGCTCATAGCGGAGGAGCCTGATGTGGGGCTCGATCCCATAACGCCGGGATCACGCCCTGAGCCGAAGGCAGACACTTAACGACTGCGCCACCCAGGCGCCCCAGAAATACGTACATTTCTTATCTGCATTTCTCAAAGGAGGAAAACAAGGCAGAGGGAGGTTAAATAATTTACTCAGAGTTAATCCAGGAAGTCCGGATCCCAGAGCTTGACCGAGGCACCACTACACTATCAATGACAAAGTTTGTCTTTGTCACTCACCATATTGATGAGATGCCAGCAAGGCTGCAGCATACGGCTGCCTAGGTTGTGCACAGCACACCCGTAGGGGGCGAGCAGACATGTGGGGCAGCAGCTCTGTCGCTTCGCTGGCACTGAGGTGCCGGCAAGGAATGTACTTCCACTTAAAACATTTAATATCAGCAGAACTACAAAGAAGACACTGGAGAAAAACCACACATTCCAACATCACATTGAAATAGGATTGTTCATCTATTATTATATTACTCTTACCTAATAAAACAATAATTGAAATTACATATTTCAGGGATATAGACATGTACTTCTTATATGCCTTATCTACACTTGTAGGTAGGCTATTTAAAGGGGAAAATGCTAGAAACCTAGAAGAATTTAAGAAACTCTCCATACAAAATGCCTTTTTTTCTCCCCTCTGCACCTTTCTGAGCTTAACCTGGAAAGCTCCCATTTCCACACGGCCCCTTCTCCCCACCATCTGCTAATGCTGGCACGGGCTGTGGGGTAATTCACACCAGTCAGGGAGCCATCCTATGCTACGGTGGTAAGCAAGGACCTGAAGCCAATGAAAGAAGTAAGTGTGGGGAGAGAAGCCACAATGCAGACTTCATTGGGGTGGCATCCAATGAACAGTCCACTAGTACTTCCTACGGTGACCACTGTCCGTGGCGGATTTGCCTCTGACCACACTGAGGGTAGTGTTTCCTCTTCCGAAATCTGCATCAAGACAAAAGTCCATGTGGTGAGTGTGAGTTCACAGTGTGAGTTGGATGACAAATGGCTTCAAAGGTTGGCTGTAGGGAAATGGTTCACTTGAGATTTGAAGAAAAGTTTTGGATTCTTACTTAGGAGATGAGGCTCACAACTGGGATGCGTCTGCCCTCTTTCTTATTCTCTGTACACGAGATGCACAGGCTCGATCACGTTTCCCGTCGCCTCGAGCTTCAGCCTACCTTCGATCTAGCACTTAGCATCTTTAACCAGAAAGAGGCGTCTTCTCTGACTATCCCACTTTTTGCTTGTGTGGTCTTCAAAACGTGTGGTTCTTTCTCTTTCTTTTCCCCCCTCTCTCTCCTTTTGAGATGCTCTTTAAGAAGAAATGAGCTCTATAAAGTGCAAGGTTCTCCTGCAAAAGCCTTTGGCATGTGACTGACAGCTACACCTACCGTTTTAAACGTGGTCAGCGTTTTGTGTCCTTTGGATGAGGAAATCCGTTTAGAATTGTTTAACTTAAGCGTTCTATCAAGATTTCTTTTTCATTTTTAGACTCCGAGAATTACTCTGGGTCACTGAGTGTATGTGGAAAAAACCTGAAAAAATAAATTGCGGAGAAAAACCTTCCTAAGCACAAATGTGACCTCCGCACAAAGGGCTGGAACCCAGTGGCAACTGATCATCCTGTAAAACTGGCTCCATGGGTGGTGGAGGGCCGAGCTGGGGGAATCTCCTTCCGCACTCCCACGGGATGAGAGAAGTGGAAAGGGAGACAGAGAGGGAATCCGTGATGGGCGCCACAGTCAGTCTCGCCTGTGGGTTGCTGCAAGTGTGAGGTAATTTACAACATGTGTGCCAATACGGGACGTGTTCTTCTTCATCCGAGGCTGCGGATCCTGGCTCAGAATCCCTCACTGTCTCTTCCCGCTCTACCATTGATCTCCGGACCTGGGCATTCATGGCCCTTTGGAAAGAACAGCATTTGTAGCACTTTTTAAGCATTTAACTCACTGAAGAGTAGTTAATCTGCACATTATTCTGTCTTCCTTCCAAATGCGAACTCCTTAAGGGACTTGATTGTTCAGCAACTAGCCTGATGCCAGGCACGGAGTAAGTGCTCCATAAATGTTAAATGCATTAAAACAAAAGGAGGCACAAAAAAAAAAAAAAAGCTCCATCAGCTTGCTGGTTCTCTTGCATGTCCCATAAATGTTCTGAGTGGATACTCCAAGACTGGTAGCAGAGGAACATTGTGCCTTTGGGAGATGGAAAGAGCCACACACGATCGATCGTGTTTGATTAGACCGAGTTGGTTAAGGGAAGAAAGGAATCTGACTTCAGGAAGCTATTTTCTCCAGTGGGGGAGTTTGATGTAACCAAATTCTGCCTTGAAGATCCCTTGTTCGGGTTGCAGGTACTGATACCAGCAAAATGGGCAAAGGAGGAAGAGATTTAGGAGTGATAGGACAGATTTTCTGTCCAAGTCCCACTGCCTCTTCTGTCACTCCATCCACCTCCCCTACGCATTCCTCCAGAATGATCTTTCTGACTCCTAATCTGATCACACCCCTTCCCTGCATGAAACTCTTCAGTTCCTTAAAAATAAAACCTGGCTCCTTGCACAGCCTGTGCACAGGTCCCTCCTAGCCTTGCTGCGACTCCCCTCCTGCCTCACCTCTTCCTTCTCCCGCCTCAAACCCCTGGGGTACAGCCACCAGGCCTCTTGCGGTTTCCTTATCCACCTGCCTCCCCATTCTTTATGACCTCCTCCTCTGGGGGGATGCCCTTCAGGGCCATGTGATTCCTCTTCCTCCTTCAAAATGCAGTTGCTCCCCCAACCCCATCATGTCCCCGTCACCTTTCGCGTGTCACTTCCAACAAAGCTCTGCCACTGTTTTCCATACCCATCTTCCTTCTCTCTAGTGATCCCTTCTGCTGTGAGGCATGGCATTGTTACTCTCATGTGAGGCATGTCATGGTTACACTTAAGGCCGACACACTTTCTGGTTTGCGTCCAGTCTGCTTTACAACCCCCTCAAGCTGTAAAATCCGAAATGCATGAAGGAACTTAGGAGCTGGTTGCCTAGGGACGGTGGCTACCATGTTCCCAGCTATCAGAGACACAATCCTAGGCTGTTCTAGGAGGTCGATTCATCTCTGGGAGGGGCTCTGACCCAGATGTCTCTGACACCGACCCTCAGCCTCCTAGATCCTCAGAGGTGGCAATATTTTACTGCCTACATGGGAATGTTTCCCAATGTACTCAACCACTTCTGCTTAGCATAAGAAATCTCTCCCTTTTGTTTTCTCAGAAAATGAAGGTAGGTTCTTATGTTTGCTCTCGGCAACTAGGGGGAAGCAGCCCACACATACGGAGTCAGAATGAAATTCAAGCCTAGAACTACAATTTAATTTCCAAGTAATAATGAGCTGGGAGAAGTCTAAGAGAAAGCTCTCAAGTGGCCAGCAGTATCCTAAGGTGTCCGGAGCACACTAGAATGTTCTTCTGGCACTGTGCACTAGTCATCTGTGTGACTCCCATCTTCCCTATCAGCCAGGCTGTCAGAGAGCGGAGGGTGGATGGAGTTCACGTCTGTATTCCTAGAGCCCTGCACGGTAGCTGGCCCGTCGCAAAGTCCCCGCGCTCTGGTGGCATTGAATCGCACAGCGAGGAAGTTACTTCCATTTCAATTCTCTTCCAATCCATTTAGTTTAGTCAAAGCAGAAAGCTCCCTGTTTCTTGACGATATGATTTTAACACCTCTTTTTGCTTTTCTTCCCTTGTAAGCAGGATTCAACAGGCATGGCATCTGCCTAAGTGAGGAACTTGTTTTGTTTTCCTTGTCCTTGTTTCCATGGTTAACTTCTATTGGAGGCATGGCTAATCGAACCACATCAAGTTTATTTTTTTATTAAGTGTATTGTAATAAATAATGAGTCTATTTGTAGGAGAGTATTAAATAAAAAATTGTATCCGTAGAGCTGCGTGTGGCAACACCATGATGGTGGTGTATAAATGGTGGATGGTTGGGAAACCGTGACATACAGCAGGTGCTCAATCAATGTTAATTTAATGGATAAATGAAGGTCTCTTGCATCTTCTCTCTTCTTTTGGCTTCTCTAGCTTCCACACTGATCTGGCTTTGCCTCCAGTTTGTATTACCACAATCATCTCCTATTCCGGAGCTATATTCTTGCCTCTACCTTCCGCCCAGCTCCCCCAGGCACTAGCACGACCTGCTCAGAAATGTGCCATGGTTCCTTCTCGCCTACCAAGACAGCACTGACTTTAGACAGTCGTCAGAAGCTGGTTCAAATTTCCCAGAAACTGGCTCAAATCTGCCCTTCCAAATGCATCAGCCCAAGTTCTTCTGCGTAGACCATGTTTATGAATCCTAAGCGATACCTGGTTTCTTTTTGGCTCTAGGACTTCCCTTAAGTGGAGAGCCCTCAGAATCCTACTCAACTCTTACAAGTCTTATTCAAATCCTCCTCCCTCCATGAAGGGGGCTTTGTTCATTCCGTCTGGGGGTGATCTGTCTCTCCTTAGAGCTACGGTAGCACTTCGACTGTGGGAAAATATTCATCATGTGTATATTATATTGAAGGCAATCCTTCAGTTTTTTTCTAAGTGTCTTGTTTTCTCTTCCAGATCGCAGGCTCCAGAAAGGCAAGAACCAATTCTTATACATCTTTCTATCCTCATTCTATTTTTATTGCGTTAATACCTACTGACTGAGTTAATACAGGAATGGAGATATTTGGGGATATTCCGAAGGAAGGAAATGCAGGAAATCAGTGCGCTGCTTACAAACGCTATTTCGGCTGAAGAAACGGACCACAAACTCACAGAAGGGTAAGCCATTGGGAATGTGAATGTGGTAATTCACCCGATTTGTGAGAAGTCTATCTCTTTTAAAAAATGATATGTAATAATTAAAAAAATACTTTTCAAGTTAATATCATTTACAATCTAGTCCAAATCTTTCCACTGTAGACACAAGAAAATTGAGATAACTCTGCAAATATAATGCATAGACATATACAAATTTATATGTTACTAGCACTGTGTTCACACTGCAAATATGCACGGGTAAAAACAGTCCTTTGGTTCTTCACAGCATATGGTTCAAACCTCAGAGGAACCGCACCCTTTAAAATTCTCTACATTTTAGATAGAATAAACAAGAGCCGTATTTGTAGTACGTAGTCTACTCCACCGGGTCTAATATATGTTGGCTCTTTATAGAAGCAATGGAGAAAGCTGTCTGTGGGCTGTTTAGGCTGACCGTTCCTTCCAGGGTGAAGTGATAGTATCACGGAACACATTTCAGAGAAGATCCTTCTGCAACAGCTGCCTCTAACCTTTAATTTGTGTTGTTTCATGCCAGATGCCTCATTAGAAAAATGGCAATAATGAAATGTCGTGATGTTAGTAAAGACAGAAATGTTAGTAGCATTAATATGTCCAGCACTATTCAGCAACACACACACACACACAAACAAAAACAAAAGAGACAAACCTGTGGCAGACAGCTGGCCTCGGTGGGCGTTTAGTTGCATGATCTCTCAGGGAGGTGGGTCACTTTTATGAGTATGATTTATATAATTCTTAGCTGATGATGCACTAAAGTGTTATTCACTCCATAAGAAGTCTCAAGATCGTTCAGTCTTTCAAGTTACACTTTTGTTCTGGCTCACTTATACGTTGTACGTAAAATATAAATTGAATGAAAAACAGCATTTGGTACAGATAAATGCATTTTCTGGACTGTTGAAGGTGCATGGATTTGCAAGGTTTCTTGATAGAAAGGCCCAAATCTCTTATTCATTATTATTCTTCAATATTATTATCTTTACTTTCTGTTCTATTTTCTGTATATAGTCCCTTCACTGATAGTAGAAAAATAAAATAGTGGAGTTGAAATGTATGTGCATAAAGGGAGGGACCAAAGCATGAATAAAGATAATTTGGAAGTCACCTCCATCTTATGCCAATGGTGCACACAAATTTCTTTATAATGACAAAATTTAATGGTGGTCATTACTTGCTGCCAAGGAAAACACCAAAAGAAGGTTCTGGTTCCTGACCTTGTTCAAGGTTTTGTCTTTTAAAAATGATCTCCATTATCTCTCTGGCCATTTCCAATACCTTGTTTATTAAGTTTCAGTGAGTCAATGATGCAGGCCCCAGCAAGACATGAATTTGGAGCTAGAAAGGACCACAGAAACAGCTGGGTTTCAATTTCCCCGAATTGTGTTCTGTGGATCTCTATCCTGGGAGAGATTTTATGGGGGAGAGAGAGAGAGAAAGAGAGAGGGAGAAAAGAGGGAGAGAGAGAGAGACCCAGCGAGAGAGAAGAGAGGGGGGAGAGAGAGAGAGAGAGAGAGAGAGAGAGAGAGAGAGAGAGAGAGAGAGAGAGGGAGAGATTTGGTGCGATATATTTTGTGGAAGCTATTATATCCTCTCTTTAGAGAGTCACGACACCCTTTCTCACCTGGTAAAGACTGTGAAGTTTTGCAGTAAAGAAACCTTGTTTTACATTTGTACCCCAGCGTTTTGTAAAACCGTCACTGAACTTTTGGAAGACTATCGCTTGCCCTTTCTGAGGAGGATACTCTGCGGAACTACCTGAGGAATTGCAGATTGACGCTTAAGTCCCGCCCTCATTTTACGGATGAGGAAGTTAAGCGTGATTGACTCTCCATTCACCTATTTACCCGCGGGAACCGTGGGTAAGTGTGGTTAAAAGGCTTTGAAGCTGAAGAGAACTTAGCTTCCCTTTATACAAGGTAAAAGTGAACTCCAGGAAGTGTAACAGATTTACCCAAAGTCCCCAATTCACAGTGTCCTTGTCTAGAATCTAGAATTTCCTCACCTTTGCCTTTTCCTTCCGCCATCGAAAATGTGCTCTTTCCACTACATGAGTGCATTTTTCTGAAATTATTATACATTGCATTTTGCTTTATCTGATATTGGGCTCTCTTTTTCTCAGTACAGTAGAGGCCTTTTTAGCAAAACTCCACCTAACCCACCCCCCAGCTTCAAGGACGCCCGTTGCTCTCTCTGCAAACACAGCCAGGCGGCCCACGGCAGCCCAAAGAAGGCTCCCACTCTGAAGTTACTCTAGAGCTCTCCCAGACTTTTCCTTAAATCTATTTATTTTAGTCAAACTTGGAATTACAATGATGTAATTTCATTAAATATTACAGAACGTTGTTGCAGTATGAGGGCAGAAGAGTCATTTCTCTAAAATCTCTTTTAAAAGGCGTTGTTCCTCTTTGCATTTAGAAAGTTTTGTGAAGGTTGAATAGACAGGGGCGGTAAAAAATTGCGGCCAAAGGAGTTGTGGGGGAGACAAGTTTAAGTAATGGAGAAGAGTCATGACAATTTCGAAGGATTCTGCATTCAGACTGTTTTGCATGTCCAAATCTAAAGAAAACAGAAGCTTGAATTTATAGATACACAGTCGGAATGTGGCTCATGAAAGAGACAGCTTGGAACTCCAACCAACAGGTTCACTTTCAAAAAACAAAAAAAAAAGGCCTTGGCCCTTCATGAAAAGGTTAGTGAATGAATATACATGTACGTGTCTTAAGTTAAAACTAAAAGTTTGAGGAAAGGTGTTTTTTTTTTTTTAAGAGTTTATTTATTTATTTGAGAGAGAGAGCACAGAGGGAGAGGGGGAGGGCTGACTTGGTGGACAAGTGACCTCAGAGACCCTACACTCCCTTGGCTGGGGGAGGGAGAAACAGGTGACCTTCCTGAGCAGTTGCAAAAGTGCTGAAGGAACCAGAAGCTTGAAGTTGGGGTGTGGAGGACACAGGTGCACCCACTTCCTCACCAAAGGCTGTGGTAGAGACCACAGGTGTCAGCAACAATGGCAGCCCAGGGGACGTGAGGCACGTGGGCCTACTTCTCAGCAGACACCAATGATGAGGAGGGATGAGCCGTGGCTAAACGCCACGAGGCTGGGAGGAGACAGCTCCGAACCGGACGCTGGACAAGCCTCCCAGCTGGAGGGACGACTACTTCGTCTGACCAGGTATCTGCCTGAAAGACAGACCCTCACACAGAGCCACTGTTCCCTTCATGGCGCCCGTAATGCAAGTTCTCGGTCTCGACTGAAACTGGGGTCTCAAGAGGTAAGCTTAACTTGCTTGTGGAAAACCCTAGGTTTTATTTCTGTGCGTATGGTTTGTTAACGGTGTATTTTAAACCTGCAAACCTGCATTGAAAGAGTGGTGTATGAAAGCAGCCTGTAGTTCTTCCTGGTTTTTTTTAACACCTATCCAGTGCCAATGTTCTCGACACTGTGCTGAACACTGAATCAGACACAAATCTCTGTTCACTTGGCTCACAGGCAAAAATGGGAAGAACACAATATACAAAGAGACAGGGATGGGGGAAGGGATAGATGCAGGATTATGAATGTGCATGTTTAGGAAGTATAAATAATATATATTGTTTAGAGGGCATTCTGGGAGGAAAATGGTGCCCTCCTAAGTCATTGATTAAACATCTCAAATTGTGGGTAACTAGAGTTTTGGTGCAACTCTGGCTGGCTTTGATTCAGGATCAGCTGCCACACTCTTGAAAAAGATGTCTGGCCCTCACTCCTGAAAACCTGGGGTTTGGCTGGGCGGTCCGTATTTTCAGAATGTTTCCTTGGGGACTGTGCCGTGAAGCTCCAGTTGGTAGAAGCCCCTGCCATAGAAAGCTATGTGTGTTTCTTATAGATTCTCCACTGTGTCTGATTATCTTCGGCAGCGTTCTTTAGAGGAAAGAAATCATTTAGGCTAGCTCACCACAATTTCTCCATGACAAAACATCCTTAAATCTCATGTGACCTCCAGTTCTGCATTAATTAGAACCTACTTTAATAAACTATAAGAAAAGTAATAAACTTGTAAAAATGTGTTCGAAGCATTATGCTTACGGGGAGCCTACCCTTAAATCTTGAGTAACTGTTACTTGGCAAAGATTTTGCGTTTTTCCATTTTAAAGATGCTTAACCCACAGTAATGGGAAGCCTCCTGTTTCTCAGAGTTCAGGTGGCAAGGTATAGCTTGCTGAGGTGATCCTAGCATGAGTTGCTGAAATCCCAAGCCCATCTGAAAAGGTGGTGGTGGTGGTATTTGGGAGTGCGTTACAAATGAGCTTTTCTCTCCATTGGAAACTCCAGGGTACCGTGATAATTCTGTGCTTACGACCCCCTGGATGTTCACTGCATGCCAGCCTTTTGCTGTAGGAGGTGAAAGGTGGTCAAGTAGTTCCTGTCTGAAACAGCTGAAACCAATTGCTGAAGACCTTTCCCGAATGAGATGTTTGCCATAAGCAAGAATGACTTGTTGGGAGTCTTGGCTTACAGGTGTATAGCCCCTCCATTCTCTTACTCAAGACCCAAATGACTGGATGGAAATTGAGGTTTTAGTACTAAAGTTAATGCACACTGTGGTGTCAAGTTATTGTCATCGGCCACACCACCTTGATAAACCATGAACTCACTGCAACTTGTAGTCTCAGGCTGCGTTTTAAAGGGATGAACTCTCTAGTAGTGACACCCATGAATCTTGGCTACTAGTCTGTTTTTACTCACTGTGGATCTCTTCTTTTGATTTTTTTTCTTTAGTGATTATTTCTCTGATCGTGTTTGCATAAAAAAAATTGGGAATGTAAAAACTTATAGACTTCTCTTTCCCTTGGTTCTCCTGGTAAACAGTGCTAATAGCAAACTTCTTGAACAGCAGGGACCATACATCTGCTCCATTTTTGGCATCTCTCTGGTGTATTGCACACAGAAGGTGTTCAGTTTTTGTTGACTGCCTGCCTTAAAAGACACCTTCTGTGTAATTTTTCCTTTCTCTTTACCAGAACACTAACAATTCTGTATTAGAAGTATATACAGGATTTTCTTTTACCTAGACAGCTGTGGTCTATTCAACTGGTTTTGAGTTTTCTAGAAGAAATAAATTTTTTCTCCCTAATTTTTTTTTTTTAGAGATTTTTATTAGAGCAGGGGAAGAAGCAGAGGGGGAGAGAGAATCTCTAGCAAACTCCCCGCTGAGCACAGAGCCCAACAGGGGAGTGGGTCCCAGAACCCCACCCTGAGATCATGACCCCAGCTGAAACCAAGAGGCCCCAGGTACCCCTCTCTCTATTTTTCAGTCCACCTCGGTTCAAGGCTTATTCACATAAACTGTAACTTTCTTGATTTAGCATTATTTTCTGACAGGTTCAATTGGAGGTTCTGGGAGCTCCCTTTCGGCGGCATAGGAATAGGAAGTAATCATTTGCTATTTTTTCCCCATGGTTAGAAACTTCTACAAGTTGGACTATAAAAATGAGTGCCTACTGTCAGCTGTCTAGTGTTCCTAGCTAATAAGAAATACTTAGAACATCTCTCCAACAAGCGCGGGCATTTTACCCTTATGCAAACGCTTGAGTCCCGAAAGCAGTAACTTGGGACGTTATCTTCTGTCCACAGGACCGCTCTCCCCCATCACCCCGTCGGCAAAGAAGTGAAAATGTAATACATTTGCAGGCAGCTTCTGTGTTGTTATCCCCTGGCGAATGAGTGTAAACGGACAGAAATGTAGTGATGAAAGAGAAAGCATGCAGACTGGGGTGGAATTTTTTTTTTTTAATCAAGTAGTTTTAGACCAAAATTTCATCCATTAAAATCTGCTTCCTCCAGGCCAAATTCAAATTGGACAGCCAGTTAGATAGAACAAAACAGAACATTGGCGTAAGTGACTTCAGGTGGAGTGAAGTTTTAGCATCTTCTCGGTGGACTCTGGAGCAATTAAAACTCCAGAAAGGCTTGCTTGTAATGAGGGTGCGACTGGTGACTGCGCCTCCCTGCCATCGGCCGGCTCCTGCCTTTGCAGCGTCCGGGGGATGGTGATGACGCAGCGGTATTTGTAGCAAGCTCCAGTGGGGGTGACTCCCCTCTCCTGCATAGAAATAAGGGATACCTCCTTTTCTAAATATATGAAAATATTGAAGAAAACTAGAATAGGCATCTTTCTGATGTCCTCAATAGTGTCTTAAAAAAAAAAAATCGCTGCTAGCAGAAAAGGCTGGGTGGTGGTAGGAGAAGTTCTACAAAACCTGCCGGGATGATTGCTTGCTGGGAATTAGGAGTCATAGTTCTAATCCTGGTTTTGGCCCGCGAATTGCTGGAGGAGAGACATTTAAAGCCTCTAGAGTTGAATTTCTCCAGCTGGGAACTGAGCAAGCCCTAGCTTAATTAGATGAGTACAAATAGAGCAAATACGTAACTCCTACTTGAAAGGTGTGGGGAGTCCGTGTCTGTCAGGGAGATTTGCTCTTTCTCTGAAGACAGGCTTTACTGGGCGTCTACTTGGAGTCACACTAGGGATAAATTCATAATTTCTATGCACTGTGCAGGCCTTCAGGATGAAGGCTGGATCTTCTATGTATTTGATTATTCTTGGCACAGTGATTGGCTTATCAGTACACAAATATTTGTGGAACTGAATTGATTTTTGCATAAGCGAACTCCTACAGAGGAAGGAAAATGCTTTGTTTTCTGGTGGTGGGTGAAGGGGATGACGTGTAGTAATCATGCGAAGAAGGTCAAGATTGAGTCCTTATTGAAAGCAAGTTTTTCTTTTTCCCCTCATTTTATGGTTATCAGGAGAAATGTATTCTAAAGACTCTGTGGGTACATGGATTCAAACACGTAGATAACTAGCAAGGTGTTGTAATTTGCAAGTTCAATGACCAGAGTATCAGGCATTGTGGGGTATATAGTGGCCCGGTGTGTTATAGCTACTAGGTTACTGAATCACCTAGCCAGGAAATTACATACATTTGCAGAATGGCAGCCCAAGTCCGTTTCTTAATGAACTGACGGATGTCTGCTCCTCTGTGAAATTTTTAGCAGGAATTGAAAGAAATCCTGATTCCTTTTACTAAATCTCAGTACTTTGCTTTTCTCCTCTTGCAGCTGGGCTGCCAAAGAGGTTAATGGATAAGCTCTGCTTAGCTGAGACAGACTCAGCATGTTGCAGACATTCAAACTGTACTCCGTGCTAAATTAGAGCAGGACAGGGCGCCGGGGTGGCTCAGTTGGTTAGGTGTCTGCCTTTGGCTCCGGTCATGATCCCGGGGTTCTGGGATCTAGGCCCACATCAGGCTCCCCCTGCTCTATGGGGATCCTGCTTCTCCCTCTCCCTTTTCCTGCCACTCCCCCTGCTTGTGCTCTTTCTCTGTCAAATAAATTAAAAAAATCTTTAAAATAGGTGAGGGTGAAGGAGACCCTCGGATCATGACCTGAGCCCAAACTAAGCGTTGGATGCTTAACTGACTGAGCCACCCAGGTGCCCCAGACACCTGCTAATACTTTGCAACCAATGATCTCGGGTATTTAATGCTCCAAGTAACAACTAAGAGTTATTCTTCTTAGGTCCACTTCTATTTTGAAAATAAAGGATTGTTACATGTTAATCTGTTCTGTACGGATATCTAAACTTTAACCAACTAAACTCAGATTTCTTGTAATCCTAGCAACTCTAGTGCTCTTACCTAGCAGGGCCTATCATTTCAGATGGGGCAACTGCAGTTCACATCAATAACTGCCCTGAACACCTGCTCCATATATAACAAACATGAGTAATGCCAGTTCTTTCCTTCCACAATCTAGGTGGGTAGGGTATTTAAATTTATAAATGCATAAAATGTATGGAGAAAGGCAAAGCCAGGGAAGGAATGGCGCTGGGCCTTAAATAGAAATACGTATGCTCTGCGATGCTGTTGGGTCTAAAAGGGCCTGACCAGGTTGAAGCCTCAGCCCCTTGGCAGGCAGGTGAGTTTGCCCAAATCCAAGCCAGTCCCCTTTCTGTGCCTTTGCTGTACCACACCTCCCACTTCTAAAATAGCTCGAGGGGGGCAAGAGCTGTGATTTGAAAGGCCCCTTGCTGACTTGGAAGGGTTGTGGGTTGGAGGAAGCCACATTGGGGAAACTGTGTGCCTTCTGCTATAGAAAAGTCCATTGTTTCTCTGTTTATATAGTTTTTGTTTGAAAAAGCGTTTCCACAGCTGAAAGAACAAAACAAAATAACTTCTGAACTACATGATCTCAGGTTTGCTTGAGCGCTCTGTGGTTCTATGGCCTCTAATCTTAAGGTCCTGGGAGGGCTCATGGCAATGAAGAGGTATCTTTAATACTTTGCAGGAAGTTGTAATGGAACGTGAAATGATAAATATTTCTATTAAACACAGCTCCTATCTATCACTCAATGGGATAGAAAAAAGTTCAAGATTCACTTTAAGAGGCGTATAGTTACCTGTTCTACTTTCTATTGCAATTTAAGAACAGAACACTTTCTCAGTGGCGGACTTGAAATATAGACCATTTTGGACTTGGACAAAAATTTCACAGCAGATCAAAATCCCAACTGAAAGAAGAAAAATCTTCGAGTTCAAGGTCTTATTGTTAAACTACATTCTACTCTTGAGTCTATTCATGAATATACAATGACTGAAGTTATGTTCTTTCCCTAATCTACCGTATGTCTTGGTAGCTTAAAAACATGATGGGATTTTCTTCTCCCCAAACAGAAACTGAGGGAATAGTACTCAAATGACCAATGGGAAATGCATAGCTAGTTTGGACTGAAACTCTCCTGCCTTCCTTGGATAGCAACTTACCAACTCTTCTTTAACTAAGAACACTTCCAATGGTCACTATGGCTGCCTTTAAAAGAATTTTAATAGTTTTATAAGCAGAGTGTAAATAAGCTCAGCTATGGCAATTACGTGCCAGGATAGCGAATGCTTAAAGCATGCAAACTGAGCCCCGGTCAGAGGCCCTTTGAAGTGAACCTCCTGAATTGTAAAGTGGTGGGTGACCCGGTGAAGAAAATGGCAATTCACAGCACCATAGCTCAAGCAATGAGGAGCCCAGCTCCGACCTAAGGAGGTGATCAAGAAGATTAAAAAGGAACAAAGCTGGAAAGAAAAAAAGAACCAAGAATCGAAACTGCTAATTGCAACTGCAAAAGGCATTGTAGAACAGAATCCCAAACATCACATGCGATTGATCTGTTCCTGGGAATTCTTTTGTAAACTTGGAGAGTTTCAAACTCAATTAAGCTTTGGGTTTTTGAAAATAATGATCGCAAGGGGGATGAAAAGATAAAACAAGGAAAACGGCATACCAGCCCAGAACAGACTATTTCTGAAATATCATTTGGATGCAAAATTTGCAAAGTTCTCTGTTGGGAGAATATCGTTTCTGAAGACCTTTTACTGCCATTGTGAAAGAATAGAGAGTTCTGACAAGACTTCGACCTTACGTGAGAATAGGCCAGTGAAAACAGAAGATTCCCTACTGTCCACTACAGCAAGATGCCCAAAAATTCTGTAGAAAGGGAAGCTACCATAAGCCCTATTGCCCTTGCTCAAGGGAGCTAATGAATCCCCTGGAGAGATCTGTAGACTTGTAGCCAAACATCTGAGAACTTGATTTGCTCTCTGTGCCGTCCACCACAGAATATGTTCAAATTGCTGGAGCCTTGTCTGGTGCTAAATAGCCCAAGGATAGGGATGCGGCTTGAGAGACACCCACGGTCACAGTCGCACCAGCCAAATCTGTTCGTGCGCCCGTGCCTTCCCAGAGAACAGAGGAGCATATGGAAGGGTTGGGCTTCTTGCCATCTGTCAAGAGTGGGCAGGACGGCACATGCAATCCCAATTGGCACCGAGGCTGGGGAGATAGCAATTTTTCACAGCGAAGGGTCTGCTGGCCTCAGATAAGAACAGTTTTCAAATGGGGAGAAGCCACACAACAGAAACAGCCCCGTTCTCCTCTCAGATCTCCCCCAAAGCTCTCGTGGGTCAAACTATAGGACTACGAGGGGAGAGAATCCATACCCACTGCTCAGTGTTCACAGAGCTTGGACACTCATTCATTGCTATGTGATCATTGTAAACAATAATCACATTGAAGAGCTGCTGTCCGGTAACTCCTGTGTAACTTCTAAAAACTTGCACAGTGTGATTTCCTCCTCAGTGAAGTGGAGACCCAGTGTATCGGTCTCTACCAGTTAGAGCACAGCAGAAATGGAAAAGTATGAAAATGACAGTGGGGATTTTTTTTTTTTTTACACTAGGAAAAAAAAAAGCTTCCTGACTTTTCCAGCATCCCCCTTTATCACCCTGAAAATCCTGCTTTCTTCTGACTTGGACTGGCATCTATAAATGACAAAATGAAACCACATAAAAACATATAGTTATCTTGACAACTCTCTATAAGGAGATGGTCATGGATGGCCCAATGAGGTTATGGTGATGGTTTCTGTTAAAAGCTTGTCCAAATTAATCACTATGTACTCTGAAACTTCTGAGTTTTTTGGTTTTTGGTTTTTGTTTTTTTCAAAGTTCAGTTACTTATTAAGCAGGACACCCTGAAAGACTACATTTCTGCTTCAGATGACCTGTTAATTATGTATTATAATTTCTAAAATCCCAATAACTATTCACGGTGTGGGTACCGTTAATTTCCCGCTTTTTACAAATGAGGAAATTGTTGTACAAAGAAGTAAAGTAACTTTTGCCAAGGAATGCAGACAGTAAGTGGTGGGGCCAGGATGCCAGTGAAGGAAAGCGGGCTCTGGAGTCTGTGCTAATAACTGTTAGGCTTCATTGTCTCCCACCTAATGGAGGAGCCATGCTTGTGGGAGGGTGTGGGGAAGTCGTGGGCCCCTGTAATAGGGAGTGTGGTTGGAGGAGAGGGTGGGAAGGGAAGGAAGAAAGAGCACAGGGCAGAGCAGGATGTTCCCTGTTCTATACACACTGTCGTGAATTTCCCAGAGAATGACTGTGGCGTCTTTTAGAGAACAAGGGATTTGCATTAGGGACTGAGGACCCATAGATGGGGGCCAGTAGCATCCTACCCTTGCACCAATGGATAAGATCAGGGAGGCCCTGGAGTTCAGTCCAAATTGTCAAATATCTATCTCTGTCAGTTTTATTGGTTTAGTGTATGTCCTCATTTCTGGAAGAGTCTTCTAAAGCATGATCTATATATTACTCCATGTTATGGAGTAGGGAGCTACACTGGTACTTATAAATGGGAGAGTCTGAAGTCTTTAGAGCCATCTGGCCAATATCAGGGCTCTGCCCCGTTGACCGGTCATTTGCTACTAAACAGCGTAAGCAGAGTAAGACTTTGGCTTGACAGTTAAGCATACTTTGGGTGATTCTTAATGCAGCATTATATGTGCAAGAATATGTAGCAGGTATTCTTCTAGAGTACTAATAATCCTACTTAATTTCATGAGAATTGTCTATATGGGAAAATCGGTACCCAAAGGAAACAGTTGTACCGGTTTCCTCTTCTCTGACAACAAGCTAAAGGACGGGATACAGACAGAAGTGCTAGGATATTAACGTTCTGGAGGGTGAAGAGGCTGCTTCCACATTTGCATTCCCTTGGCTCTTCCCATCATCTCTATTCAAGCTGAGCTGTGAGACCTACCATACCTGTTATTATCAGGCTTGCGGGCTTTGTTGGTGTTTTAATATCATGTCTGTATCGATGAAAACGAAGCATGACATGACTCAGATTTGAAATACACAAGGTGCATACAGTGGAAACCAACACATGGCATCATTCTAGTTTTGAGTGAATATATGCCAAACAAGTCCTTTCCCCTCTCTGAGCCTGTTTCTTCAGGTGTGTCCTGGGTTCTCTTTAGTCTCTAACAGCTAGGTGGGAAGAGCCGAACAGCCCTATCCTAACCAACCAAACACAGGCATTAAAGGGGGTTAAGTGATAAAATGCCACCCGGGGACTGGATCAAAGAACTCCAGGCTCAGGAGTAGAGGTGCACCCTGGGAAGGCCGTTGAATAGGTGTCTGAGGCCTTTCTCCACAAGTTTTCTCTGAAAGAGTGTTTCTACCTATGCTGCAGCTTATTCCAGAGACTGGCATTCTGAGCAGAGGCTGCCCTGCCTGGGGGACAGGGACAATATGAAAAAGTGAAAGGAGGGGGACCAGGTGGGGGTCTATTGCAATAGACTATAGTTAGTAGTGATGAGGCCTTGAACTAGGCCTGCCAAGGGTGGAGGACTGGAAAGGAAGGGGCAGATGGAAGAAATATTGTGAAGCTGCGTTAGGAGAAAGGCCAGGCTCAGGAAGGAAGTTGCCAACACTGGCAGTGGACATCTCAGGAACCTGTATGCTGAGCAGCCAACCAGTGTAAGCACCGTGCAGGGTTCTCGAGAGTTACGCGCAGTTTAAAGATGCAAAGGGATGAAGGCTTTGACCTTTCTTGCTCTTTCTTCTTACCCTTCCCACCCACTTCTCCATCTACACTCCCTACTACAGGGCCCAGTGGGTTCCCCACACCCTCCCACAAATTTGGATAATCTGTGACCTGCCCAGCTCAATGGGAGTTTTGCCAAAACAATCTACATGCCGTATTGAGGATTCCTGGCCAGCAAGTTGATTGACAAGAAAGACCGATGAAGGCCGTGACCTTTCTCCGGTACTGAGTTTTGTAGGCGTCTTGAATAACCCCTGGTAGGCACTTGAAAAGACCTGTGATTCCCACATCTCAGCTTTGTTTGAAGTTTGCACAAATCCATCAGGTGCAGACCACAGAGCTTCCTGGTGAGTTTAATTGGCAAGTAAGCCTGGAAAGTGAGGCTGAGGCTAGGTTGTGAATGACTTTAAATAGTGAATTCACTGAATTGATCAGGGAGAAGCTACTGATGGGTTTTGCACAAGAAGATACCATAGTTACGGTATTCCTTTAGCAAGCTAATATGGCAGTGGTGGAAAAATGGTAGGTTTCTTGAGTCATGCTATCGAGTAGGAACTGGCTGAGATGTGCTAGATGTAAGGTGCTATTGACCGTAATAGCAGTGAGCGATTGAATGTTCTGACCTACCAGGCGCTGTACTATAGCGGTTAACCTGTATTCTCTCGCTTAATCCTCAGAGTAATGTTACAAGTTCATCACTCGCATTTTATGGAGGAGTAAACAGAGACTCAGAAAATCCAGGGAACTTGCCTAAGGCTGTGTGGCTAGTAAGTGACAAAGATCTGTCTGACTTCAAACCCGTGCTCTTAACCAGTAAACAAGAAAATGACAATGATAGAGACAAGCTCATGCGGGAAACCCTGTGAAGTGGGGGGCACATGGCTAAAGCTGCCCGGGAGGGGAGTCCTTGCCCACATGGCTTTTCTGCAGAAGGTACTGGCCCGAGGAAAGAAATCTTTCTTTTTACAAATGCTCTGAGGCAGAACTAGTATGGTGGAGGAGATCTGCCATGCTCGTTGCTCTCACTACTTCTCCGATGCATTATAAGCCAGGCTAGTGTTAAACCTCTGAAAATTATAGTGGATTTCTTTCAATTCTTGTGCCTTCCCACTGATGCCACTTGGCATGTCCGGTTGAATGCCCCATTTCTTTTCCAGGGTATATTTAGTGCTGCCCATGGCCACATATCTCACCCTTGGATTTCTTCCTGATAGCTCTGAGGTAAATGTTTGTATTGTATCAGGCTTTCAGAGCATAGCGCTCTCCTGTCCCATTCTGCCCTAGCCGAGAATCCATGCCCAGGTACACAGGGAACAATGTCTACTGATGTAAAAGGTCTTGTTGACCAGATGGCAGTCAATAGCCACGTCTTGTTTGAAGGAAGAAATCACTTCTTGTCAATTGCTTCCCCTTTCCAAGAGTCTGACTAACCACTGAGTGCTGCATTCTGATTCAGGTAAGCAAGCTTAGGTCCGTTGTCTATTTCCTTGGGCAAAAGTGAAACTTTCAGCGCGATGACTGATAGAGAGGATTATTGGATACACTTTTGCATTTTCAACAATTGCTCTAGCCATCAAAAACTTAACTTGTAAGTTTCTAAAACTATAGTTGTGCTGCATTTACAATCACTAGGTGCAAAAGGGATGAGTTAATTTCCCCAAATACTGATGCAACCTGGATGACTGTACAGCCCAAGGGAAGTGGAAAGCATGTACCAGGAAGCATTTTTTTCATGAGCCACAAATGTAAAGAAAGAAAATTGAACTAGGAATTGTAATACCTGGTTTATTTTTCTCGTTTCGTCATTTCCTATCTGTGTTATACAGGCAAGATAATTCCGTATTTGGGATCAGTTTCCCCAATTATAAAACAGGACGACTATGGAGTGTTATAAGAATCTGAGAAAAACCATGGATATATGTGTGTACACAAACACTGTTTCTCTGTGCAGGATGGTAAAATACCACCAGGGAAACTTTGCTGTGTGGACATTGCAGGCAGTACTTAAGAAAGCAGATGTGCTGGAAAAGAACGTGGACTGCCACGTCAGGAGATACAAGTTTGAAGTTAGGCTCTGTAAAATTTCTGTATGTGTGAATTTTCGAATTCTGTTAAACTTAGTTTAAAAACAAAACAAAACAAAACGGGGGGGGTTTTAAGGGATTAGATGGACAGGATGCAGAGACAATTAAGTACAAACTGTTTGTAAATCCACATTGTAAACTGTGAATATGGAAATGTCAGAATAAGTAGAAGGACCCACATAGGTCTTTATTGAGGGTCCTGAGCAGATCAGCACCTGTTGCTAGTGAATTAAAGAAGTCATAGGGTCAGTACCTCCGTACCTAGTTTCTGAGCCCTGCTATGGAGAGGAGCGTGTTCCAGTTGTTTGCTTGAGCATAGAGAGTTCATCCTGAGAGTGAGTCGGAGTCAACTGTACCCCAACCTACCTGGATGAGGGTAGGTGACTTGGGCCCTCGGAGAAAACGTCCAGCATACAGTTAGATTTGAGCTTCTGGAGTTCAGAAGAGTGGTCTATTGAGAAATCCAGGTTTAGAAATAAATCTTGCTTTTATTTTTTTATTGTGTTTGCTTGCTCTACCTGCTTTTGGTCACCCTGAGATCTAAAATTTTGAGTTGTAAATGGGAGTTCAAAATACATCATTCCTGAGCTAAGTGGCCCAGCAGCATCACTTCACATTTTTTTGGGTTGCATTTCTATTTAATAAGATTTATGGGATTCTTTTTTTCTTCTAAGATCCCAAAAAGCCGGTCATCTGCAAATGTGGAAATTTTATTTTGTATTCCCTCTTCCCTAGCCCTGAGAGTAGCATGTCTATGCTAAGGAGCGCCCATTTCCCTGCAACTTACACATGAAGGCTGACCACTGGATTTTAACCTGGAGTCGTCACTTTTAGCCTCGGCCTCAGGATGCTCTGGCTCTGCCTGTTACAGTCGCCGCGTACTTACAGCTTGTCATAAATCAAATTTTAACCTCTTTTAAGGCAAATGTATAAGGAAAGAACAATATTAGGAAAATAACCTCCCTTCACATAAGAAGTTAAGCCAGACAATAGGCCAATAGGGTTATGCTTTTAAAGCTCTCCATAGTCCAGGACATACAGACCTGAGTAGAACCTAGTTTATTTTTGAAGTTACACAAAGAAGAGGGAACAAATAAAGGTTAAGTTGATCTCCTGAATTAATTAGATTTGGGAGGGGGGCTGCCTGAGTGGCTCAGGTGGTTAAATGTCCAACTCTTGATTTTTGGCTCAGGTCATGATTTCAGGGTTGTGAGATCAAGCCCCACATTGGGCTCCACACTCAGTGGGAAGTCTTGGGATTCTCTCTCTCTGCCCCTCTCCCTGTGTTCTCTTGTACTCTTTCTCTCGAAAAATAAATCCTTAAAAAAAATTAGACTCAGAGGGGGGAAAAACAATCCAAATAACTTTTGAATAAGATATTATGGCTATCTTCAAACTAAAGACCAAAAAGAAGCAAAGACAAATACACATATACAAAGACAACGAAAAAAATCCATCTAAACAAATAGTTTCCATTAAGTAAGTTTGTTTCTCTGCGTAGGTATGGGACAAAATCAGAAAGCTCTCTCCATGTGTTTGGGGATTGATCACATAAGTAAGCACACAGAGGCCATGTTTGTCACGGTCAGGGAAGGAAATGCAAGAGCCAAACACCGTGGTGCTGGATTGAACTCGGAGGTAACTGCATGAACCAGGATTTCTCAACTTCAGCACTGCTGACATTTGGGGTCAGCCGATGCTCTGTCGTAGAGGGCTTTCCTGTGCTTTGTGGGATATTTAGCGGTACCTATGGCTTCTACTTACCAGATGTGAGTAGTACCCTCCCAGCTCTGACAACCAGAAATCTTTTTAGACATTGCTAAATGTCCCTTGGGACCAAAGTCTCCCTGGTAGAGCATGATTTGTCTAAGATAATGGTTTTCAAGGTGCAGCTGTGTGTATACATATGTAGATATGTACACGTACATGTGTTTCCTAGTTCTACTGGGGAGACTTGGGAGCAATGACACAGTAGGAGCTGTGAGTACATCTGACATGCAGGTCTTGGGTTAGGAGTACCGTTCTTGACTAAAAGGAATCTGGGCTTCTTGGAGAAATGGCATCCCTATCTTGTCCAAGGCTGGGGTGGGGGAAATAGAGGATGATCCTGGAAAGTCTTTTTATATCAAAAAGAGGAAACTTAAAAAAATGTTGGGGACGTCAAAACGTAGCTTGCTTGAAGGTGTTCCCTCTGACCAAATCTGGGGCAACAGATTGAGAAAATCTGAGCAACAAAATGGTAGAGTAAAATAAGAATACACAGTTTACACTAAAGAGAGAAAGCTTTTTTTTTTTCCCCCTGCAGTAGAGTATCCGTGAATTAATCTAGAAGTGATGCTGATTCCATTATTAGAAGATCACAAAAGCTGGTCATGATTCATGCAAGATTAATTAATGGGTGCTAAAAAGTAGATGAATAATGGTATATTTACATCTTAAAATTTTGGGAAAACCAATGGCTTGATTGAAGAGCATGTGACTGAATTCTTGTATAAATGCTTTTATCGAAAGGTTTCAAGAACCCTAAATTATGGTATACTCCAGATTCAAACGAGCATATATAATTACATTTAGCATCAGTGTCTGGCAACATAAATATTTGTTGAATGAATGATGCATCCCCATTAAGTATGACTTACAGTTGTTGCATCAATATAAGAATTATAAATGTGCTATTGTGGCATATAAGGGAAGCAGCCAGTTGTGATTTTCTTAGCCTAAATAAATTTTCATCACATTAGCATAGAAGTTTAAATGCTAGGCTTCTAGCTTACGTGTATGATTTAGTTTTGATACTGAAAAACATTTCTGGTAATGGGAAAAGGAAGGCAAATTGGAATTATTTTGTATTCAGTCTTTTAATATGAAGTCCACTGAAAGAATTGATAGGTATACCAGCCACTGAAATTAAGTAATACGAATTGTAAATGTACATTCTACATGACATCATTAAGCAGTATGAATTTATTTTTTAAAATGTAATGTTAGAATAACTTGATTTTTGCTGACTAGTACACCAATGAGAACATTCTTCCTTATTATGATGTTTTCAAAGAGCTGGGATGATCTGACTTGCAGACCAGTCACGTAAAGCAGAAGGACCTTGCAGACTGACCCGCTTGGGGATTTTCCTCTCCTGCGTGGCCCACCCCACCAATGACCATTTCCCTACACTCTCATTTAGCAGCTCCTGTTCCTCTGGGTGAAACTTTTGGATTTCCCTTTCCTTCTACCGCCATCCACATCACTGTTTCCCTTCCTGGTGCCTGTTTGCCCCATCTTCTATCTGGGTATCTAGCACGGCATCTGACGCTCAAGAGGGGTGTTGAACAAGTCTGACTCTAAGGACACACCGGCAGTTTTTTGTTGTCAAGGAGCTGGGTGTCCAGTTTTGGGAACAAGACCTTTCGACAACCCCTTTGGCAGTGAAGTTGTTGCCATGTTGACGCACTTAAGCATTTCTCTTTGGAGGAACGTTTGAGTGTAGAGAAGTGTTTCTTTTGTCATTACACTGAAAGTTCATTATGGACCTTAAAAATACTCCTAAAGAGGAGGGAAAGGAGGTTGGAATTAAGTACTCTCATTTATTATCTTATAAAAAATGAAAAGAGAAATCAAGACGTCTATTACTGATAACTTGAGGAGGAAGGTGAGAATTACCTATTAGAGACCTTACTGAGAGCTTACTGTGTGCCAGACACGGTACTAAGTACTTCAGATTCATGAGCTCATGTAACCTCAACAATGGCATGGAGTAGGTACAATTACCCCCCCCCCCCCATTGCCGATGAAGACACTGAGCTATGAAGAAGTAACATTTTCCAAGTAAGGAAAGCTGGTAAGTCGTGGAACCTTGGTTAAATACAGGCATCTGGTTCTAGAGTTCACCTGCTTTACTCAAATTATGTTTGCTCTCTGTATTAATGGGTCTTTTTCTACTTAATTCATTTGTTTTGGTTTCTTTTAGATTATACATGTAAGTGAAATCATGCAGTATTTGTCTTTATCTGACTTATTTCGCTTAGTGTAATACTCTCTAGGTCCATTCAGGTTGTCACAAATGGCAAGATCTCCTTTTTATCGCTGTGTAATAGTCCCTTGTGTATCTTTATAATACTTCTTTATCCCTTTATCTGTTGATGGACACTTGGCTGGCTTCCATATCTTGGCTATTGTAAAGAAGGCAGCAATAAATATAAGGGTACATGTATCTTTTCAAATTAGTGTTTTTGTTTTCATTGGGTAAATACCCAGTGCTGGAATTACTGGATTATATAGTATTTGTATTTTTAATTTTGTGGGGGAACCTCCATTCTATTTTCTTCAATGGCTGTACCAATTTCCATTCCCACCAGCAGTGCATAAGGGTTCCTTTTTCTTCACATTCTTACCAACCGTTCTTATTTCTTATATTTTTGATACTAGCTATTCTGACTGTTTGGTGATATCTTATTGTGGTTTTGATCTGCATATTCATGACGACTAGTAATGGTCAACATGTTTTTGTGTGTCTGTTGGCCATTTGTGTGTCTTATTTGGCAAATGTCTATTCAGGTCTATGGTCCATTTTTTTAATCGGATTGTTTTATTGGTGTTGAGATATACTAGTTCTTTCACTATATTTTGGATATTAACCTCTTGTCAGATACTTTGCAAATATCTTCTCCTATTCAATAAGTTACCATTTCATTTTATTGGTTCCCTTTGCTCTGTAAAAGCTTCCTGTTTTGGTGTAGTTCCAATAGTTTATTTTTGCTTTTGTTATCCTTGCCTTAGGAGACCTATCTAGAAAAATGTTTCTATGGTTGATGTTAGAGATTAGTGTCTATATTTTCTTCTAGGAGTTTTATGGCTTCAGATTTCATATTTAGGTGTTTAATCCATTTTGAGATAATTTTTGCATATGGTATAAGAAAGTGGTCCAGTTTCATTCTTTTCCATGTAGCTGTCCAGTTTTCCCAGCACCATTTATTAGAGAGACTGTCTTTTTCTCCACTGTAGACAATTGTAGACTAACGGACCATAGAAGTATAGGCTTATTTCTGGACTCTCTCTTCTGTTCCATTGATGGATTAGGTGTTTTTTTTTTTTGTGCCAGTGTCATACGGTTTTATTATGCCTTTGATAGTATATCTTGAAATCTGGAATGTGACACCTACAGCTTTGTTCTTCCTTAAGCTTGCTTTGCTACTTTGGGTCTTGTTGTAGTTCCATACAAATTTTAGGATTATTCTCGTTCTATAAAAACTACTATTGGTATTTGATAGGGATTAATTAAATCTGTAGACTTCTTTGGGTTGTATGGACATATTAATGATATTCTTCCAATCCATGAGCATGGCATATCTTCCATTTGTTTGTGTTGTCTTCAATTTCTTTCATCAGAGTTTTACAGTTTTCCGAGTACAAGTCTTTGACCTCTTTGATCGAGTTGATTCCTAAGTATTTTCACTTCAATGCGATTGTAAATGTGATTGTTTTCTTAATTTCTCTTTCTGCTACTTTGTTTTTAGTATACAGAAACACAATTGACTTCTGGGTATTAATTTTGTATCCTGCAATGTTACTGAATTTGTTTATTCTAATAGTTTTGGGGTGGAGTCTTTAAGGGTTTCTGTATATAGTATCATGTCATCTGCAAATAGTGACATTTCTATCTTTTTACTGATTTGGATGATACCTTTTTTTCTTGTTTGATAGCTGCAGCTAGGACTTCTAATACTATCTTGAATAAAAGTGGTGAGAGTGGACATCCTTGTCTTGTTCCTAATCTTAGAGAAAAAGCTCAGTTTTTTCCCCATTAAGTGTGACGTTAGCTGTAGGTTTTTCATATATGGCTTTTATTGTGTTGAGATGTATCCCTCTCAACCCACTTTGTTGGAAGTTTTTATCCTGAATGGATGTTGAATTTTGTCAAATGCTTTTTCTGCATCTATTGAGATGAACATAGGATTTTTATCCTTCATTTGGTTAATGTGTTGCTTTGATAATGATATCGAACCATCCTTGCATCTCCAGAATAAATCCCACTTGATCATGATCCTTTTACTGTATTGTTGAATGTGGTTTGCTAATATTTTGTTGAGAATTTTTGCTTCTATGTCCATCAGAGACATTGAAATTTCTCTTTTTCTGTAATGTTTTTGCCTGGTTTTAGTATCAGGGTAATGCTGGTCTTGTAGAATTTACTTGAAAGCTTTTTTTCCCTCTTCTAATTTTTGGAATAGTTAAAGGAGAATGGGTATTAACTCTTCTTTAAATGTTTGGTAGAATTCACTTGTGAAGCCATCTGGTCCTGGACTTCTGTTTGGAGTTTCTGATTATCAGTTCAATTTCATTACTAATAATTCAGATTTTCTATTTCTTCCTGATTCACTTTTGGAAGAGTGCATATTTCCTAGGAATTTATCCTTTTTTTTTTTTTTTCTAGGTTGTCCAATTTCTTCATTGTAGGAGACGATGAAAAATTCTATGCCGATACCACACAAGTGCAAAGAATTGTCACTCTCTTTCATTTCTGATCTTATTTATTTGGGTCCTCTTCTTGATGAATCTGCCAAAAGGTTTATCAATTTCATTTACCTTTTCAAAGAACTAGCTCTCGATTTCACTGATGTTTTCTTTTCTTTTTTTTTTTCTTTAATAATAATTTTTATTTTATTATGTTAGTCACCATACAGTACATCCCCGGTTTCCGATGTAAAGCTCGATGATTCATTAGTTGTGTATAACACCCAGTGCACCATGCAATATGTGCCCTCCTTACTACCCATCACCGATCTATCCCATTCCCCCACCCCCCTCCCCTCTGAGGCCTTCAGTTTGTTTCTCAGAGTCCATAGTCTCTCATGTTTCATTCCCCCTTCTGATTACCCCTCTTTCTTTATCCCTTTCTTCCCCTACCGATCATCCTAGTTCTTATGTTCCATAGATGAGAGAAATCACATGGTAGTTGTCTTTCTCTGCTTGACTTATTTCACTTAGCATTATCTCCTCCTCACTGATGTTTTCTATTTTCTTTGTCCCTTTATTTCTGCTCTATTCTTTATTTCCTTCCACATTGTGTCTTGGTGATGGTTCTTTTTCTTGTTCCTTTAGGTGTAAGATTAGATTGTTTGGGATTTTTCTTGTTTTTTGAGTCCTGTATTGCTATAAAGTCCCCTATTAGAACAGCTTTTGCTGCATCCCAAAGATTTTGGACTGCTGTGTTTTCATTTTTATCTGTCTCCACATTAAAAAAAAAAGTTCTTTTTGATTTCTTTATTGACCCACTGGTTGTTTAGTAGAATGTTGTTTAGCCTCCATGGGTTGTGTATTTTTTCCAGTTTTTTTTTTTTGGTAATTGATTTCTAGTTTTATACCATTGTGATTGGAAAGGATGCCTGATATGATTTCAATCTTAAATTTCTTGACTTTTTTGTGGCCAAGCATGTGGTCTATTCTGGAGAATGTTCCTTATGCATTTGAAAATGTGTATTGTTTTTGGATGAAATGCACTGTATATATTTAAGTTCATCTGGCCTAATGTGTTGTTCAGACACTTTTTCGTATAGGTTGTCTCCCTGGATGATCTGTCTATTGGTGTAAGTGGGGTGTTGATGTCCACCATTATTTTGTTACTTTGAATTTCTCCTTTATGTGCAATAGTTGCTTTAAGTGCTCCACTGTTAGGTGCATAGGTATCTATAATTGTTATATCCTCATTTTGGATTAATTCCTTTATTATTATGTAATACCCTTGTCTCTTGTTATAGTCCTATTTTAAAGTCTATTTTGTCTGATATAAGTATTACTATCCTGGCTTCTGCAGCCCCTCCACCCCCAGCTTCCTTTGCATGGAATATCTTTCTCTATAATTTACTTTCAGTCTACATGTGTCGTTAGGTCTGAAGTGAGTCTCTTGCACACATATAGATTTTTTTTAGAAAAATCCATTCTGTCACCCTATGTTTTTGATTGGAGCATTTAGACCATTTACATTTAAAGTAATTATTGATAGGCATGTACTTATTGCCTTTTGGTAATTGTTTTGTGGTTGTTTTTGTATATGCTTTCATTTTTAGACAGAAGCAACTTCAGAGTAAAGTAATCTTGCTCACTTAATCTAAACACTCTAAGCCAGACAATGCAGTCTGAGACTATTAAGGCATAGCATATTATCCCCATGGATTTACAAATGAACTCGAAATAAGTTGACAAAGCAAATCCCACAGTCCTGACCATTCCGGCAATGGCTTGGAGTCACTGCATCTGTGTCATAAGAAAGGACCGCCCCTACTCCCTGCCGCCATGGGACCAAGATGTGTGATTCACCTAAATCGAAGCAGAAAACCACAAATGTAGTTAAGGGCAAACAGTGATGGCAACATTGAGAACTGATCTCATAAACGCTTCTTGTCTAGTTATGATGTTTAGAGGTTATGAAGGGCCCTTTTGTGTGTCCCTTGGAGGCCATCTCCCAGAACTGCACAGTCTCCAATTGTGTGCTGAGAAAAGGTTCCCTAGATTTCTCCCTGGGACAGATGAATCCATGTAAACATTTTCTATCCCTATGATGTCTTTTAGCAGAAGCAACAGTAATACGGACCAAACTATTTTTCTCCACTGAACTTTAAATTCTATGCTGTGGATTTTTGTTGTCTACCCATAGCAAAACTACCTTATTTTGTTTATTAACATTTCTTTTTTTTTTAAAGATTTTATTTATTTATTCGACAGAGATAGAGACAGCCAGCTAGAGAGGGAACACAAGCAGAGGGAGTGGGAGAGGAAGAAGCAGGCTCATAGCGGAGGAGCCTGACATGGGGCTCGATCCCGCAACGCTGGGATCACGCCCTGAGCCGAAGGCAGACGCTTAACCGCTGTGCCACCCAGGCGCCCCTTGTTTATTAACATTTCTTGAGCAGCGGGAAAGTGTTCAGCTGTTGGTAAGGAAGGCTCAGCAAGAGCCTGGGGTGTGACATTGGTTTAAAACTATAAATGAAATGGACTGGGAGAGACAAAGGTAACAGGTCCAGAAAAGTGGAGGAGAGACCCAAATCATGCAGCTTTTAATGAACTGGAATACTTTCCATGGGCTCAGTAATAAGGTCTCTCCCCACAGAAACGGGAAGGAGTTTGAAGGGCAATAACAGTCAATCCGGGTAGGGGCAGCGTTATCTGAATTCAACGGTAACACTGGGTTTTCAGAAAGTCAGAAGTAGAATGGAAGAGCAACAGAGGTATCCTGACCTGACAAAGACTGACATCTCTGGTGGACCTCATGTGCTCATGAGGAATATATAGCACATGGCAGAGTAACAGGGATAAGACGAGAGATCAGGTCCATGACTCCGGTCCTGCTGGCCTCAAGCTCCTTCTTCACACGGCAAGGACCATTTCCATAGAGCAAATCTTCTCCAAAAGTTCCGAGTCAAGTTCAGAGTCCCTAGCACAGCCGATAAGTCCTCCTGCCCCATCTCCAGTTCCTTCCCTTCCTAACTCTCAGCATCCAAGATGAACTAAAAACTTTGGTTCTTTACTGTCCCATAGGTCAGTTACTGACTTCTCTGCATGTGCTCTTCATTCTGCCAGCAATGTTGCTCCTTTTCCTTCCCTTAGCCCCTCCTTGGCTTAAACTTAGAATTATCCCTTCCTCCAGGAAGCCTTTCCTTTGCTGGCCCCTGAAGTCTGGAAGAGTGACTCCTTCCATATATCCCTGTGCGTGAACCACTATGCTGCAAAGACCTGTTTATGTATGTATATCCACTACCTTAATAATAGTATTATTCGTCTTGATGCTAGCACAAAAGCAAATAATATTAATAGTAAAACAGGTAGTAAGCCAGTTAGTTAAGAGCTAACATGTATAATTTTATTTCCAGCACCAGCACAGAGTTGGGCATATATAAGTACTCTAAATATTAGTGGGATGAAAGAAGAATCCCAATTCAGACATGCATTTAAGTCTGGGACTTCATCCTAAAGTCTTAAAAGGCAAAATTGTTTATTGCATTTCTTGATACAAAAGCAGTGTAACGGACTGCAGAAAAATTAGAAAATGCTGTCAGGCAGAACAAAACAATAAATTATAATTTTACCAAGCATAAACAATCAGTTCTTACACGTTATCTTGTCCTACACCTTAATTCAGGTTTTTGTAAGCTCCTTTTCCCAAGAATGGCTATTCTGGCTGCCTTCGCATGATAATAGAAAGATGATCCACAACGCTGTAGATAGGTCTGAATATCTTGTATGATAATATAGTCAAATCTCTATTGCTGGATATTTAGATAATTATTTTTTTGCTTTTATAAACAGTGTGAGGAACGTTCTATAGATATTTGTGCGTGTTCTATATTTTTCTTAGAATGAATCCCCTACCAGTGGAATTATTGCACCAAAGTATACATGAACACTTCTGGGGTCTTGTAAGGTGCATTGGCAGATCTTGCTATGGAAAGGTTGGCTGATCCTCTGGCCAACACCGGACGGAAAGCAAAATTCGCCAATTCAGTGTGTGGGGAAGTGTGTTTTATTATTTTAATTTACATCGGATTTTTAATGAGCCTCATATGCTCTGTGGGCCACATGAACCTCCTCTTTTGTGAATGGTCTGCTTTGAACATCCTTTTCCTGTTTTTCTTTTTTTTTTTTTCTTTTCCTGTTTTTCTATTGACGTGTAGAAAGCTTTATTTTAAGGGCAGAAATAATAGAAGTTTTCGAGTAGTTACTTTGTGCCTGGCACTGTGCTGAGCCCACTGCTGTCAAACACACAGCAAAATTTTCCCAGGAGGCTCCTATTTTAAAATACTCTCCTAATGAAATCATGACTCCTATTTCTTGAGGCAGTTTTTGGAGCAGCCTGTTTTAGAAGTCTGCATTAGTTCATTTTTAGCATTTAACATCTTGAGTGGGGGACTGAGGCGCAGAGCTTGTGTAGGCTGCCCCTGAGTTTTTTTTGCAGCTCCAAACACGTCCTTCCTTAGAAAGGCCCCAGCCTGACAGGATGTGCACGTGGTCACTGCCCCGGATGCTGTGGCCTGTGACTCTTGGTGGTAACCTCAGAATTAGGTCCTCCACACACGGTACACATCCCATGGATCCCAAAGGGACACAATCACAAGAGCAGGCGTGATGAGGTGATCCTGACGCCACTTTTCAGTAACACTAAAATGTGGGTGAAGAACAGCCTTTTATCCTGGCACTTGTAGGAAACTGTATTAAGATCAAGGAAGAACAGCAAAGACCCATTGGCCCTTGAAATATCCCGAGATAGATGCTTCCTTTTTGTGGTTTTTGGAAACTGTCCACCCTGTTGTCATGGTTATGTGAAAGCTGGTCTAAAAGGGCCCCTCTGTTAGCTTCTTGGAAGGGGCCTAACGGTCGTGTTCACCACTTTCTCTACTGTCTGCCCATCTCCCCTAAGAAGGCCCTAGGGACACAGCATGGCTTCTGGGTACAGACACTGTGCCAGGCTAAAGGTTGGGCTGGTTCCATGAACTGCTCCCTGCGTCTCCCAGCTCACTCTTCAAGGCCTGACTTGGTGGCACAATTACTGCTGCCTGTGCTCCCTTCAGACTCTTACTGGTAGTTACTGCCTTTCCTTGCATGGAGAGGCAAGATGCAAGCTTCGGGCTGAGGGGCTGGGGTGGAAATAGACAACAGCAGTTCTTCCATCTACTTCGGCTCTGGGACGGAACGCAAAAGGAGCTCTTCCTGGAGTCTTGCCCCGTTGACTCAGTTCTAAGCCTGGAAATGAGGAGTCATCATTTCCTCTCTGAGCACATGCCTTCCTCGGGGACTGGAAGTGAGGGGCAGGGCTGGACATGGCCACATAGTAGTTGCCAAGTGTGAATGTGATGCAGAATGAATTGGGTATCTATTAAAATCTAGATTTCTGTGCCCTAGTCCCCTTTGATTCAGTAGAACAGGGTAGGGCCTGAGAGTCTGTGTTTGTAATGATTCCCAGGGAATTCTGGTGTAGCACATCTGGAATTTGAGAATCAAAGACTGGGGGCCGAATTGGCACATTCACTCATGCCAGCCAAAACAATCTAAACATTCATCACTTTGAATGTCTTCCTTCCTACAAATCTCAACAGCAGTTTAGTGCTACTTTAGGACAAAGGACTACCTTTCAAAATGTAAAGTAATTATGGCAGTAATTAATTTCACTTGAAGTTGTTTTTGGTGTGTTTTTTGGAAGTCTAGACTATAAATGCAACCTACAGGAAGTCATTTAGGAGTTCACATTTTGCTTCATACATTACCTTGGCCTTCATTGTGACTCATTTCCTCTTCCAACAACAGCAAGGTGGATTTATCTGCCACCCTCTAGCTTACACACCCTAGGGAGTGTGCCCTGAGCCTCTGAGCTTTCCCTCCCATCTTGCTGCTCAGATGGGCTCCTTGTGTGCAGTTCTCTCTTAACGAGAGCTGCTGTGGCAGACCCCAAACACCCACAGTCCCAGTCATCGAAGTAGAAATGTTGCATCAGAGTGTCCAGAATGCACTTAAACAGCCTAGTAAGGCTCTTTCCTAACTCCCACATGGTTAAATCTAAAGAGACTTGGCATCTCCCCGTCTCTGTGGGAAGGGCCATTGAAAGCTATTGGGCAGATGGAGATTGTCCTGGGCCCTCGAGCTGGTAGGTGAATGAATGGATACAGCCTCAACCAAAGGATTCATGACATCTCACCTCCCACAGACTGTGGGTCAAAAAGTCCTCTTACGCATTTTTTGCCTCCCCTGCAAATCTAACTAAAAACAACAAAAAGTGCCTCCTAGGCGTCCTCATATGCTCAGTTGCAGGTGGGAACAACTCCCCATCTCCCAAGGGTTTGTGCTCAACTGAAGTTGTGGTATCTGCCTCTAAGACGGAATGATGCAGAATACCCTTGGGAAGAGCTCAGGCCCTGCTCCCCAGCAGATGGCAAATCTGCATCTCCTGGGATCCCTAAGGGGCACAAGGGATCTGGCTGACAATGAAGTCAAAGTACGGGCAGGGACAAGGGTAGCAGGGACTGAGCCATGTCCGGAGGGAATGTGTCCTCTCTGTTCAGAATAGGTCATGGGGGGCAAATGGAATCCAGGGTGTAACTGGAACATGAACAGGGCCACTGAACAAAATCAAGTTAGCATTGGCTTTCCCTATCCCTTAGCTCTCATTCCATATCCATTTGACCACTTGATGCTGTGCACTTGCTGGCCAGAAATATACAACACCTAAATCAATGGTATAGGCCACAAAGAAGAAGAAGAAGAAGAAAAAGATCAGTTTCAACAACATGCACCCAGGATGCAGTGTGGAAGTCAGGTAAACTGGGCCCAGCCTGATTTCTTTTGGAACATTCGAAAGTCAGGCACAAGATGGGGGTAAGGGGAGGAGGGCAGAGATTAGGGGTTCAGCATGCGGTGTGGGTAGGCTCTACAACATATGATGATGAATGGGAAACATTTGACCTTGGGAGTCAGGGTGGGTTCAAGATAGATCGCTGGATGATGCCCTGCACTTGGGAATTCACTCATTTATGCAACTAATATTCTAAGACTCCTGTCCTCTATCTTCAGAGGCTGTACTCTTTATCACTCTGTCTCTTGTCACACCGGAGAGCACTCAGTGAGCTCAGAGCTGAGGATAAAGTGAGATGAAAATACAATGGCCTTTGTCATTAGTCCGCTGAGGGAAATGGACAGGAATAAAATCGCCAAGCACAGGCAGCAGAGCCACAATTTATAGTCACGCTTTAGGTGGCAGAAATGCCGTGTTCTGTTTTTCCATATCTGAACTCCATTTGTTCTCAAGACTTCATTTCTGCTAAGGAGTTATAGTCTTTTTCATAACCTTTTTGGTAATGTCATAGTCAATTTAGAAATCGAGTTTAATTCAAAGTTTAAACTCTACTTTTTAAGTAGGATCTCCTCCACTCTTTCTCCATATGTTTCTGGGAGCAGAGACGGTGACACAGGAGTATGGCCCTGGCCAGGGGCTTGCTCCTCCTGCCTGCTTACTGTGCTCTTTCTGAAAGCCTGGCCCTCCTGGTCATTGGCTACTGGCCTTAATCACAGCCTGTTCAGCCTGTGTCCAGTCCTCCCTGAGAGAGGAGCTGAAGACCTGGTGTGAGTGCTCCCTTTCTCATAACTCTATTGGTTTGGAACCTAATGTCTTGTTCAGACAGAATCAAGGGACATGTGGAGGGGGTAGGTTAGAAGGAGATGACCTGGTACAATGTTTACCAGTGACCACAATTATACAGAAAAGCTGGGAGACTCCTCATACTATAGTCTTTTAAAAAGAGATCTGATCTTCTTGTACAGGATTTCAAAACTGTCTCCTTTACACCCATTGGTCTGAGGACAACAGGTTGCTGTGTGTTGGTCATGCGAAGTCATTAAAAGCAGTCGCGTGGACTCCTAAACACTAAATGATGGATATGACCTATGATTTGTCCCAGGCAGGGAGCAGCTGTGCAGGAAGGGCGGTCTCTCTGGGTTAGATGTTAGCTAAGTGTTACTTTTGAGTGACTTTGCCTAGTCACTTAAAAAGGGAACTGCATTTACTAAGAAAGAGGCATTTCTGTTGCAGTTCATTCTTTTGAATTGGTGAGCGTCCCTGTGACCCTGTAAAAGCAGTTGCAGCTGTGTGAATTTTCCTAAAGGTTCTGGGCCTGAACAGAATGCCTTCAAAGTCTATATACAGGAGACAAGCTAGTAGACTCCCTGGAAAGAGAAGACCCTCCAGAGGAGACTTACAAAGACCAGGTTATTTAAACTCATGGTCATTGAGTCCTTCATTCCTCTGTTCATTCACTACCTGTGTAAATATCTAAGGGCATCAGCCATATGTTGATGAAGGTAGATGGATGGACGAATAGTTAGAATGCTTGACCTTCTAGAAAAGGGCTATTCTCTGCCCTCAAAAAAACTTAGGGACCTACTGGTGACATAAGATTATACATAGAATAAAATAAGCTTTTTAGAATTAAGAGTAATTGCAGACAGTAGTACATAAGATCCCTCATGCTGTCTGTATTAGGAGTTTGTGCCAAAGAAAGAGGTGAGGTGAGGGGGACATGACTGGTTGTTTGGGGTGCAGCCAGGGCAGGTCCAAAGCAGCCATGAGGAAGGGATGTAATTTGGGTAGGCAGCAAGGAGAACATGGGTTCATGGAGCAGTAACTAGATTAGTATGGCTAGAGTGAAGGGGGGGTGTCTCTCTCTCTTTTTTTGTAAAGCATGAAACCAAATAATAAGGAATCAAAACACCCATTCTGAATTCAAACTTCTATTTAATTCCTGAGAGCCATGAATCTTTGCCCAATGGACTTAATCTCATTGAGCCTCAGATTATTTTTAATCTTTGAAAATAGGGCTAAAAAACAACCTCCTAGTTACTATAATGACTATAAGAGGGAATGCATACTTGCCTGGCACATAGTAGGCCCTCCGTAAGTGCTATTTCCTTTTTTTTTTTTTTTCAGTTTATAAAACACTCCATAGATATTATCTCATGTGATCCTTACCACAATCTGTGAGGTGGAAAAAGCAGGTACAAATACCCTCATTTTATAGGTCCTATGAGATTTCTATGCCACCGCTCCTTAGGGAAATGGGAATGCAACCATATGCTATGGTTAGCTCAAACATAGACTTGAGCGGGAGAGAGAGTGAGAGAAAGCACAAGCAGGGGGAGCGGGAGAGGGAGAAGTGGGCCTTCCCACTGAGCAGGGGGCCTGATGCGGGGATTTATCCTAGGATCCCGGGATCATAACTCAAGCTGAACGCAGACAACTGAACTCTGAGCCACCCAGGTGTCCCAAGATGTTGGGGGTTTTAATTCCATAGGTAATAGGATGTCACTGAACAATCTAGAACAGAAATAGAATAGCAGTATTTGGGGGAGGTAAATCCGGCAGTGGTGGGCAAAATGAATTGAGAAGCACTCATTCAAGAATGACTCAAGCAAGTATCTTGGCGTTTGTTGTCGCTTATAGAATAACAGGTTACCACACCCAAGGATGGGCAGATGGTGCAATTTGACATTTCCTCCTATCAACGAGACAGGTGCAGTGGTCCATCTGCTGCTCCTGCCTACCCCTTCTTTGCAAAGCCACAGTGGTGCTAATAACAGTAATGAAATGCCATGATAACTACTGGGTCTGAGGACCAACAGTGTATTAGAACTGTGTATATACGGCAAAACATTACAGATGAGGATCGCCATGATCAGAGAGATGAATTATCTAGGATCACACAGCTAGTGTTAGAAGACAGATTTGAGCCCAGCTCTCAGTCCGAAGTCCAAGCCTTTTCCATTCTGCCATTTCTTCCATCAGGGTTTGGGAGGTTGTCTTTTACGAAGAAAATATTTTATCCATACATAACTTGTACAAGAATCAAACCTTCAACATTAGCTTCAGTAAGAACTTCAATAAGAGATGCAAACAGCCCATAATACGTGGTTCTCTCCTTGGAGTCCTCCTGGGCTCACCCTCTAGAGGTCAGGCCACGCGTGCGGAGTGCTCCCTGATGCGGTCAGAGCCGGCACCACTGCCACTCACTAAGTGCCTCCCGCCGTTTTCCCTTTGCAAGTGCAATCTCACATGGACTTTAGACCATGTTCAGCCCGTGATCTCATCCTGACGTGAATGTGCTGAGGCCTTCAGGTGCACGTGCCTTCCCTACCTGAAGGCCTCTAGGGTCCCATCTGTGCCTCTCTACTCCATTCCTGTTCTTGCTCTGTAGTTTTCCCCCCACAGGGACATATCAGCTGTAGTTATTTCCCAGAGATCATGTCATTTCTGGCTGGTGCTGGGCTTGTGATTTCTTACCCCATTGCTTTTCACTGGCCTAACTCCCCCTCATTCCAGGATAGTCCTTCCTCCCCCGAGCATCTCTGTGATTCCAAAATTACTTTGCCATTGTTTCCCCAACACTGTATATTGAAATATGGGTACATTCCTGTCTATTAGATTGTGAATGCCTTGAGAAAAGGCCCTGTTGTCTGATAACCCTTGCAAAATTTCTTGTCTGCAGTGAGAATTTAAATATGATGTGTGAGTGAGTGAATGAACAAGATGCTCTTGGAATGCTGAGACCTTTGCGAAATGCTATTCACTGTGGAGACATGTATGGGGTGATGTGGCATTTGTGAGATTATCCAAGAACGGAGAACGGGGAATGATGATCCCTGACTGAGCCTTCTCATCTGCATGTTCAAAGCCGGTGAAGGTGGACAGAGGGAGAGAGACTGATTTTGCTCGGGCAATTGAAGTCAGTCAGCTCTGACACATGAGCTGCAGGCTTCCGCTCTTATTAGAAAAGGGTTTGCAGGGGAATCATGGAGGGAGCACATGGAAGGCTTATGAGCTCTGAATGAGGAGAATGAGCGAATGAGCTCAGAACGGAGGCTGAAACGTGGGTATGCCCTGGAGAGGCCAGCTTCTGAAATACTGTGTGGAGGGAGTGAAGTGTATGCTCTAGACCGCATTACTGTGCATATGCTTTCAAGTTAGTAGTGTGCGTTTTGTCTCACTTCCTGCTTATAGAAGGTTAAGAATCGGCATATCTGGAATTTAGCCACCCAACCCTTTCACCTCTCTGAGATGCAGCGCTAGATCAGAAGTGACCAAAACAGATAAACCCCAAATCCATGCCTAAGCATTTATGCCCTTCACTCCTAGGAGGTCCCCTCAGACACTTAGAGCCAGTTTGTCTTTGTTTTCCATGCAGTTCTAGAAAAGGATGGGAAGGTATTACAGTGGCAAAGGGTCTGTACATTCGAGCCAGACTGCATTCATTCTAGTCTGGCCCTGACATTTATTACCTGGGTCAGCATGTGCAAGGTATTTGTATTCTGTGCCTCAGTTTCCTAAACTATGCAATGGAAAGAATAATAGACCATAACAGATAGGGTTGTTGTGAGAATGAAGGCATGGGACAGACATTGGCTGCTCTACAGTGTGGCTATCTAGCATCTAAGCTCAGAGTGGAGTAGGAGCGGGAAGAGGACGGTCACTAAGCACATGTGTTGAGAGCAGTCAGCTGAGGTCTCGGCAGCAGGGTGGGCATCAAACAAAACACACACCTTAAAGAGGTCAATGCTTTGGGGCTATGGGCTCCCAAACTCGAAAAGATGAAAAAGTGCCCTGTTTTCTTGGATCTTTCAGTATGACCAGGGAGCTACTTTGAGTAGATGAGGGTAGACTGTCAGACAGGATAGGTGGTTTGGGGGAGAATGAAGCAGAGGGTGGAGAAAGTGGTGAGGGGATCAAGGAAAGCCTCTCTGAGGGGAGCCTGGGCTGAGACCTAAATGATGTGAGGGAGTGACTGTGAAAATCTGGAGAACGATCTAGGCAGAGGGAATTATGGGTGTGAGGCAGGGAGCCTTGGTGTGCCTGGTGGGTGTTCAGACTTTGGAATGACAGTTCCATGAGGCGGGCCTGTTTGTTTTGCGCACTGCTCTATCCCAGGTACCTAGAATTTTTATGTTAGTCACCATACAGTACTTCATTAGTTTTTGATGTAGTGTTCCATGCTTCGTTGTTTGCGTATAACACCCAGTACTCATTGCGATATGTGCCCTTCTTCTTTTTTTTTTTTAAAGATTTTATTTATTTATTCGGCAGAGATAGAGACAGCCAGCGAGAGAGGGAACACAAGCAGGGGGAGTGGGAGAGGAAGAAGCAGGCTCATAGCGGAGGAGCCTGATGCAGGGCTCGATCCCATAACGCCAGGATCACGCCCTGAGCAGAAGGCAGACGCTTAATCGCCGTGCCACCCAGGTGCCCCAATACGTGCCCTTCTTAATACCCATCACCATGCTAACCCATCTCCCCCCCAAAACTCTCAGTTTGTTTCCCTGAGAATGTTGTGCACATAGTATTTGATGAATTAATGTTCTGTAATGAATAAATGAATGTAAAGAATTCAGTGTAGTTGGCATATTGGAAGTGAAGAGAAGATCAACAAAATAGGGTTCAGACCACATAAGGTCCTGTGGGCCGTGGCGGGAACTTTGGCATGGCTCTAAGAGCAATGGGAAGCTGCTGGGGGCCAGGAGCAGGTGAATGGCACGATCTGACTTCAAGGCCAGGTGATCAGCAACATTAGGGCTTTTGCCTTGCTCTCTGGGATACTCGATCTAGGGGAAGCTGGCTACCATGAGGACTCTCAAGCAGCTCCATGGAGAGGTCCACGTGGCCAGTAACCGAGGCCTTCTGCCAACAGCCAGAATGAACTTGGCGGTCATGTGAGTGAACCATCTCAGCATCAAATCCCGCCATCCCTGTGAAGTTAAAGGATGACTTACATGCGCCAATATCTTGAGTACAACCTCGTCAGAGACTGAGCCAGGACATCCAGATAAACCACTCCTGGAATTCTTGGCCCACAGGAACTACGTGAATACTAAATGGTTATTGTTTTAAATTGCGAACTTTTGGGGTAATTTGTTATCCAACAATAGATTAAATGGACCCTATTTTAGTTGGTACCTTGAACTTTTACTCAGAACTGCCTTACTAAGAGTTGCTAAGGAGTAAAAGCACATCTGGCTTGGGATTGATTGTTTCTTGTCATCTCCTCCTTCCCCACCTATTGATAAAGGTACTAAAAGCAATAACTTAAGTGTAAAAAAAAAAAAAAAAACCAAAAAAACAAAACCATGTGTTTCAGGTAAAATCCAGTCTTATAAAATTGGTCTCTGTAAATCCAATGTTGGGCACTGCAGTCAACATCAGCATCTTTAAACAGACAAATTAATCCTAAAATTACACAGTTGTTTTCTTTAAAGCTTCCTTTTCTTTATCCAGATCTCTGAAAAGTCCTCACCTTGCTTTGAAGCCTCTTCTGTTTGTTCTCTTTATTATAGAGGTTTTTAAGGCCAATACATAGAACATAATAAACAGATGAGCTTTAATGAGTGAAATAACTTTGTATTTCCTGACTTTTAGTAAAGACTTAAAAATTTCCCACACAGAGAGGATGAGAGAGAATGGTGTATGAAAGGTCCCTTTAGTCCGTTAAGGAACTTGGCAGGAACAAATGAACACCTTGGTCCATCACAGTGGAGAAAGCCATGGACCATGAAATGGGAACAGCATTTTCTTCCCTTGTAGGAAATGATATCTACTTGTTCACCATAATACTTCAAGTGTACAGGAAGGACGAAGCTATGATTAAATTCTAGTAGATCGGAAGATGAGGATGTAAATGGAACTTGTAACCTGGGGCAAAAACCTTTAGCTTGGACTGAACTTAGAATTTGCCACTGATTTCTACTTGGCCAATGATTTGCACTTGTCAGACATGCAGCATGGTCAAGAACCTTAGGCTCAAAATGGAAATGGAGCCTAGTGAGACAAGGAGAGAGATGTGTCCTGGCTTCTGGAATAAGCTCAGGCTCCAGGGATGTTACTTCTCCCATGGGGCCACTTGGCCTAAACGGAGATGCTAGCTGAGAGCTGGGGGACAGGAGCCAAACTGAGCAAAGGTGGAAGGAGTTTTAACAATTGGATGATAAATGCAACAGGCTGGAGGGAGACAGATTGAGAGACAAGGTTGATCCCCAGAATCTGGGAACCATTCCGGAAAGGGGGAAGGGGGAAGCTGTAAGGTCAGAAGCCTGGAAGACTCTTGAGATTATTATTAAAATATCGGAGATATTTCTCAGAGAGAAATACCTTCTTTATCCAAGGGAAGAGGCATCAGGGGTCACCCATCCAATTAATACTAACATTAGCCAGGCCCTGTGCTCAGGGATCTGCACACACGTCCGTGCTGGATTCCGACAGCAACCCTCTGAGTGTGATCTTTCCAGTTTATGAAGGAGGAAAGGGAGACTAAAAGAGCCGCTAAGTCACTTGCCCGAGGACTCCAAACTGGCAGTGCATGTGTTCGAAGCAGGCACCTGACCGACCTCTCCGTCTGTCCGTTAGATGCCCTCCCCCGGTGGGAAAGCTACAGAAGGTACTAAGCATTGCAGGACTTGAAGACAGAAGAGATTATCTGGGAAAATCCTCCTCAGACTTGGAATTCTCCTATTCAGACTTGAGTTCTCAGAGAATGAGAAATAAACGTATTAGATCTGAAGCCGTGGTCACCGAATCTGCCTGAGGAAGGTGACTCTGCGGGTCACCTCCTTCTTGCAGAGGAGAAAGGGGTCCTGCCACCCCTTCATGGCGAGCCAGGACGGGCCGCAGCCAGAGTGAAGACCAGAAACCTTGGCCGTTCAGGTCCGCTTTCCTCCTGGAGGGCAGAAATTCATCTTACACGGTGCCTACCACACAGTAGGTCATCAACATCTCTTCAACTGAAATGATTTGTTCTCAAAATTCGAATGAAGTTCTTTGTTTTGTCCAAGCTATGAAGAAATATTTTCTACACCTAAAATAGCCTCTAGGGACTGGATAAGGGGGGTGCGGTTTGGGTAAAATTTGGGAGACGTGGCACCTAGTAGGGGGGATTCAGCCTAAGGATGAGAATGACGGGAGATTGGTCACATTCCTGGGCTTTTTCTACCTAAGTTTCCACCTCAGGCCTCCCTTGATGCCGCTATTAAAGAAAAAAAGTGGTTTCATTTTCAGCTTTCTTTACCACTTTCAAGGAAAATCAGTTACCATTTTCCTTCTTGCTCTCCAGTCAGGTTTCTATTCCTCATCTCTTTTCCGGTCATCTAGTTCTCGGAGATCAATCTTCTGTCGTAATTTCACTGAGTCCTCTCATCTCCCATTTCTGAATCTGCTCACCTCTGTCATTTCCCAAGGGTCAAAGAGGTTAAACTGACAAGAATTTTAGAGGGAAGGAAGGAAAAAAAGGAAAAACAAAGTTTACTTGGATGTTGGGAGGTTTGGCTTCACAGTTGGTCAGGCTTTGCTGACTTAATTATGAAACACTATTTTGATTTTTGGCCTCATCAAAGAACTTATTCATGTTAAGGTTTTAAAGGTGATCAACCTCAAAGATGGGGGATTATCTACTGTGAAAGAGAATTTTTTTTTTTTTCCTGGCATGAGAAAAAAAAACATCGCTGCCAGGAAACGGACTGGGCCTAACACAGGATTACTCCCTTTGTGAATTTGCAAATCGGTAGGACTGCTCAACCATTGGAAAGGGGAGATAACTCTGACTGCAGCCTGTATCTAAGAAAAACTGGCATTAAAAATAAACCCAAATTCAAATAACAACCAACATCCCAATTTTCTTCTAAGTGATTCTATTTAATATAATAAAGTAATTAAAGTGATATCATATAATCCTCTCAAATTTATATGTGTGGTTCATATCTGCTCAGTTTCACAGTGCTTGGATTTAGGTGTCTGTTGTGGACCAAACTGTGTTCCTCCCAAATTTACATGTTGGAAGTCCTAACCCCTAGTACCTCAGAAGGGGACTGTATTTGGAAATAGTCCTTAAAGGAGTAATTAAAGTAAAATGAGGTCAGGAAGGTGGACCCTCATTCGATATAACTGGTGTCCTTATTAGGGCACAGACCCACACAGGGGTGACCATGTGGAAACAGAAGGAGAAGACAACCATCTACAAGCCAAGAAGAGCAGTGTCCGGGGAAACCAAGCCTGCTAGCTCCCTGATCTTGAACTCGTAGCCTCTAGAATTGTGAAAATAAATGTGTTAAGTACCCAGTCTGTGGTACTTCGTTTTGGCAGCCCCAGCCAACTAATGGTCTTTCGTGCATATTTCCTCACTTTTATCTCTCTCTCTCTCTCTCTCTCTCTCTCTCTCTCACACACACACAGAATGACTGGAGAAGATGGAAAAAAATAGGTCTTTACCTTTCTTCCTGCTTAGTAACCCCCCAAATGGAAAATAGGAAAAAAGTAGATTTTGGCTACTCCAAGCAAGAGCTGGCGTGCCCCGTTCCCTAAGAGCACTTCTAATGCTGACATTCTAAAGCTAGCTGCCCCAGCCTACTTTCTGCTGATGGTAGGAGATGGGACCAAGGCTGCATAAGACTGACAGATGCTACTTCCAGGAACCATGGGGACCCCTGGTTTAAGAATTACTGCCTGTAATAAACACGCTATTGGAGAAAGTGTCTTTCCCCTCAGAAGGGTGTGAAGGCATCAAGAAGTTAGGAATCTTCCATTTAGAGGGTTCTGCTGTGCTTCTACCTTGGGCCTTTGGCATGGACAGAGCGCCCTACCGAGCCTTCTGCCCAGGTGAGGTGGGATTGGAAACCTGTCCATGGTATCCCTGGAGAAAATGGTGAATGTGGCTCATGTTCTCATAACCAAGTTCAGTTGTTTTTAATAAGCAATTGTGTGGCCTTTTGTTAATTTTGTTTTCATTTCAAGAGCACTTTGAATTCCCTACATCTAGAGTAAGAATCTCATTCTTAGCCATTTCTCTAGCCATTGAAAGCCAGGCTGTGTGGGGAGAGAGCATGGGTCTGAATCCCACATGCTCTTAACTAACCTCTCTGTTTTTAGTTTGCTGGTCTATAAAATGAGAATAACAATATTTACACCACCAGATTGATGTAAGATTAAGTGAGTTAATACACGTAACCTCCTTAGAACAGTCCTTGGAATACGAGCTCACTAACATTACTTCCGATAGAACATCTCCAATTGTACGTTAGTATGCTTTAAGAAGAACATAGGACTCATCAACATTTGTCTGATTAGGGATCTCACAGCTTAGGTTACTTTTTTAAAAGTTTTTTATTTGGCGGGGGAAGATCTTGAGCAGGGGGAGGGGTAGAGGGAGAAGCAGACTCCCCACTGAGCAAGGAGCCTGATGTGGGACTCGATCCCAGGACCCTGGGATCATGACCTGAGCTGAAGGCACATGCTTAACTGACTGAGCCACCCAGGCACCCCACAGCTTGGGTTACTTTATTCCCTTGTTTTTCCTTGAATATTTTGGTTTCACAAATGACTTAAAAAGAATGAAAAGTAATGAGCTTCTCTTATGAAAAGCTCTTTATTCCCCATTGCTGTTTCAGAGGGCAGGGCAACTGTGGATTTTCTCTGACCAATGGATGGCCCAGTCGAACAATGTGGTGGGTAAATATGAATCAAAACTCTGGCTTGGCTCATTTGCTCACCACGCTTCATAATAGTTATTAAACCAGATTAGTCCAGGGCCTTAACTAATGTGTCAATTGTATGGCTTCCACAAACAACAGGGGTCAGTGAAAAGGAAATCAACATTTTACACATAAAGCCAAACATTAATAAATTAAGTCATTTCCCAAGCCAAATCAAAATAGATTTGATCAATTTTATAGGTGCTTTATTGTCTGGTCAAATTTCAAATTATTTACATTACTCTCTCTGCAAAGAGTTCCCCCCACCCCCTGGGAATTTACCAAATCTAAAACAAGCAAACAGACAAACAGCAAATCTTATGAGTACTTCCTCTGTTGACGAAAACTGTCAAGCATTAGAATGATTTGGTCTGTAACTGATGAAAACCTATTTGGAAAAATCCTATCATTTTCTTTGTGGACTGAAGTTATTCATAATGAAAGGTTCTGATTTGTTGCTAATAAAGGATGCCAGCAATGAGCTGAGTCACCACTAAAATTAACATCAAATTTTGATTGAAAAAAATGAATCACATTTGTCTCATTTTATTTAAACCCTGACATGCTTTTGGACTTCTTTAATTTGAAGATATATATAAGATTTTTGCACTAAGTTCTTGATAGTGTTAGAAATCAGTCTTAGGTCATGAATGGGATAAAGCTCTTCGTTTTGTTTTTGTTCTTTTGCTTTTTAAAAGATTTTATTTATTAGAGAAAACACAAGCAGGGGGAGGGGCAGGCAGAGGGAGAAGGAGGCTCCCCCCTGAGCAAGGAGCCGGACTTAGGACTTGATCCCAGGATCCTGGGATCAGACCTCAGATGAAGGCAGATGCTTAACCCACTGAGCCACCCAGGTGTCCCTGTTTTGGTCTTTGGAGGGATCTTCAACAATAAGGAAGGCAGACTGGAGGGGAGGAGAGAGGCCTCTAGGTTGGACCTCCATGCTCTGCTCCCCCCCCCCCCCCATCCCTAAACCCAACCTCTCACCATTCCTTCTCCCATGCCAACTACTGCACTCAAGTCTACACACTTCGGGTCATGTATAGACTAGTTCCTCCCCCCTCCCCCGTTAGTTTCCCAGAATTCTTTCTTTGCACTATGCATGTGAGTGTGTATGTTGCCTGCAGCCTGGCTTCTCAAGCATCGCAGATTAGTGGAGCCTGTTAGTATGGCATCTTTTATAGGGGAATAGCCAAATATGAATGTCTAACATTGGTGAAAGTATAGAAGGAAAAATAACACATTCAGTAAGGACCAGTTCACAATGGCTCTGAGGGAAGATTGTTTTGCACGTAGGGCCCTGCATCTTTATGCCTGGTACCATTCAGCATTGTTTTCTGGCTCTGTGCCAGTCATCTATCTGCCTTCAGGTTCATTTCCTGCCTTTCCCCTGCTCGGCACCATGGGCTGGTTGCAAATTCCAAGTCCCAGCCTCCCTTGCAATTGTCTAGAGGTTGGTTGAATCAGTGGGAAATTGAAGGGCGGGAGCAAGAAAGAAGCCAGTGGATTTCTCCCTCTTCTTGCTTCGAGGGACCTTGATGGTTGAGGAACCCAGCTGTGGCTTTAGGTTCTGTTTCCTTCTCCCTTATCTCTGTTCCCTTTCTTCCGTTTCCTTCCCCTAAGCCCAGGCTTCCTACTGCTACTGTTTTTCACCTCTTGCCACCATCTTTGTAAACAATTCCCTACATTAAATTACCTCCATTGAATCATGTAGGCAGGGGCTCAGTTTTCTTCACAGGACTGTGGCTCTCATCTCTCCATTGTCTTACTATAGAGGATTTCACTGATCAGAACATGTTTTCTTGTATTTTATTAGGTAACTTAAAAAAAAACAAAACCACACAGGACAGCATCAACTCCTGAGTTATGTAGGATCGAATTGGGTGTGTGTGGTTGACCCAATATAACATTTAATTGTTTGCATTTAATATCACATAGATAAAATCGTTAACTTAAATACTAGTTTATTCTTTGTTCTCAAAACGAATCTGTCATTTTCTATCTTTCTAAGAAGATCATTCATAAGATGGGTGAGGTGTTAGTAATAATTAGACTAAATAGTAAGCATAAATCCCATTAGGGAAAAACGTATCTTACTGAAGACCACCTGTCTGCATGTTTTGTAGTCCACATGATATTTTGTTTCTTTAAGGAAAACAAATTCATTTATTTAAATCTTAAAACAGATGGTATATGCTAGGAAAAAACATTAGAATAAATGCAGCTTTATAACAGTCTCTGCAATCTGAAGGCACGGTGAGAAGTGAATTCCGCATTACTCCGATTTTTCCTGCCACTAATTAAGTATTTCCATGTTCAGGAACAAGCTGACTGGGGCTTTTTGCCTATTAGATTTACCATTTCATACACAATTGCTTGAGTGTCCCTAAAGACCTTATGGGACTAGTTAATAAACACTACACGACAAATACTCCAAAAATGAGACCGAAGCCAAGTATTTTATCATTTGTGGAAAGTCACATCCCCATCTTTGTTGGTCCCAAACGAGGGGGTAAATTCACACACGTGGACTTTATCCTGGAATGATATTCCATTTTCTGCCTAGTTAACTCCTCTCACCCTTTAAATCTGCAGTCACTGGGTACCTCTTCACGGAGTCAAATCCCCTCACAGAGACTGTGCCTGCCCTCAGTAGCACACCTCACCCTATACTGGTTTGCTGGATTATTGGAAGCCTCTTTCCCACTACACAGGAAGCTCTGTGAGGGCAGGGGCTGTTTCTAATGTGGCTTATGTTTATCGCCCTGGTGAATAGCATATAGTAATAATGCAAATCAACTGAGGGAGTGAATGAACAAGGAACAGGCACAGAACTTCTTAAGCTTGGGAAGTAGCGATGGCAGCGGAACTGGCCCCAACTTCTACTTGAGGCTCCAGGTGACTGCTGAACGCTGCTTTCATCTGAGCTAGCCTGAGGCAAGTTCGCTTGGAAAAGATGACTTTATCCCTACCAGCCCTCGAAAGGGATTTTTTGTTCCCTGTGTTTTCCAATTGTAGTATTAAAACGGAAAGAATTTTGATAGGCCAATATTAAAAAAAAAAACACAATATGATGAATTACATGCAATGACAGCTATCCATGTTTGAGAAATGGAAAGATTGGTAAGAACTCCAAACCTGGAAGAAAAGGTAAGAAAAGTGTTCCTTAAACAGCGGCACATGAAGCCACATACTTATTCACGTAAGTTGCCTTATCTGCCCTTCATTTAAAAAATCAAGTGTTTTCAGACCCTAGACAGCAATGGAAGAAAGCTCAGAGTTGCCCACATGTGTGCCCCATGCTGTCAGACAAATGTAATTTATCTGGAGCTTATTCGAGCATTAATGTTCCAGTCAGAACAAAAGGAGTGAATTAAAACATGATTGACAGCGGTTTTGTAATGGTTCTGCATTTTTGGTGTTAAAAGCATCAAATTACACACATGTATAAATACGAAAATATTTCTAGGGGGGAGGAAATCCCTATACTGCAGTGGAAATGGATATCTAATACATTTAGGTTGGCACTTTATAATTTTTAAATGGTTGGTTTTTAAATGTTAGGGTAAAATGTGTCTTGTGATAAATATACTAGAAAATTTTTGGAGCATAGTTGTAAAAATATCTTGAAATTGGTGTACAGGTCCTTAATTTAAAATTTTTCTTTTTATTGATTATTATTTTTTAAAGATTTTATTTATTTATTCGACAGAGAGAGACAGCCAGCGAGAGAGGGAACACAAGCAGGGGGAGTGGGAGAGGAAGAAGCAGGCTCATAGCAGAGGAGCCCGATGTGGGGCTCGATCCCATAACGCCGGGATCACGCCCTGAGCCGAAGGCAGACGCTTAACCGCTGTGCCACCCAGGCGCCCCTGATTTATTATTTATTCCAACTCTCCAATCAAATTTAATTTCAGATGCTTTCACTTAAATCTTCTGTAATTCCAAAAATCTCTGGCTTACAAAGAAGAAACTTACTACTGGAGTGTGAATTTTTTCGAATGTTTAGGTTACTCGAATTGAGATCTGTTACAGGAAATGCAGGGTGGTAGAAAAACAGGGAAATTGCTATACTACAGCAAGACAGTTACCCATGATATGTTACATTTTTGTTAATGATTAGTTGGCTTTTAAGATGGATTCCAGTGCCATGTGTGGAGTTTTGACTGAAGTCAACTAACACTGACTCAGATCATACTTTTATGGGAATTAAATTATCCCTGAGAATTTTTTTCTTACTGCTTTTATTTTTTAATGCCAGATGGAAAAATATCAAGGAAGTTTCCTTTAAACTCTTTGATTTTTTTTTTTTTTTACCATGATGTGTTAAATAATGGTGCCTTGACATTGTGACCAATTCTACACGTTTGGAGAAGGTTTTCCCCTTGGTGGCAAAGGCTGTTCTCAGTTAATTCCGCACAATGGTCTAGTTCCCGTCGTCACTTATTAACCAGGTACCTGAATGGAGATAACTGGGTGGCCCTATGACCACTTCATGGGGCTGATTTTTCACCTGAGTGAGCTGGCTGACCTTGGTCACAAGCATGCAGCCCAGACCCCACTAGTCTTGTGTTTTAACTGAGTTGAGAGGTACAAAAGAGTGTGCTGAGAATAGGGGGGAAAAAACTGCAAATGTTCGGAGAAGAGGATAAAGTTATATTGATCATTTAAGTGAACATAGACTCATTTATCAAACTTCAACTGAGATTATCTTACATAAAGAAAGATGGCTATCATGTGAGTAATTACACCCTTAAGTATATGAAAGATTTTGGAGGATACTGAGCAATTTGTCTTGATTGCCACAGAATCATAAGCAATGGAATAAAATTCAAGACAGGAGAGAGTTTATAGTAAGTAAACTCTTAGGCTCTATGTTCAGCCATTAGAAGAATGAAGGTCCTCTCCTCCAAGTCTTAGTTGTAAACCAAATTTGCAGCATAGAGAACAAGCTAAATCTTCTTAAATTGCCCTAAGACATTGCTTGGGGTGCCTGGGTGGCTCAGTTGATTAAGCATCAGACTCTTGATTTTTAGCTCAGGTCATGAGATTGAGCCCCGTGTGGAGCCCCGAGTAGGGCTCAGCGTGGAGTCTGCTTGAGATTCTTTCCCCCTCCCTCTCCCCCTGCTCCTCCTTCACCCTTACCTCGGTGCCTGTGTGCGTGCGCTCGCTTGTTCTCTCTCTCTCAAAATCTTAAAAAAAATTGCTTTATCTCAGATTTTTGAATAAACAATCCTTAGCGTTCTATTCTGTATTTTCCAAATGGAAATATTTAACCATTGAAATATTGATGCTTAAATGATAGTAAGGTGTCTGATATTTCGATCAGAATAAAACACACAGTAAGCTTTTATGTTATTGCAATACTGTGATTTATAGTAAGAAATATCCATTTGGTTTTTGTTTCTGGCAGAGTTCTTAAAGCCCTTGGAATTTCCTAAGTGATGAGAGTAATAAAGGTGTCTTTTGTTATGTTAATGAGGTGACTTTAAGAAAGCACCTAAGGATGGGGGCTAGTTGATAGGAGGACCAACCATGTGGCTGGAGGGTTGGAACTTTCAATCCTACCCTCTGACATCCAAGGAGGGGAGAGGGATTGGAGATTGAGTTGAATCACCAATGGTCAATGACTTAATCAATTGTGCCTGTGTAATGAAGCCTCCACAAACCCCAGAAGGACAAGATTTGGTGAACACATGGCTGTTTGGGGAGAATGGAGTGCTGGGATAGGGCATGGAAGCTCTGTACCCTCTCCCCATACCTTGCCCTATGTACCACTTTATCTGCCTATTGATTTGGCTCTTTTAATATTCTTTGTAATAAACTGGTGATCTAGTGAGTATACTCGTTTCCTGAGTTCTGTGAGCCATTCTAGCAAATTAATCAAACTCAAGAAGGGGGTTTTGGGAACCTCTGATTTATAGCCAATTGGTCAGAAGTTCAGGTAATTGGGAATTGATATCTGAAGCAGGGAAGGAAGGAAGAATAGTCTTGTAGGACTGGCCCTTTACTTGTGGGGTCTGATGCTATCTCCACATTAATGATGTCAGAATTGAGCAAACCTGTAGGACACCCAGCTGTCAGAGAATTGCTTGGTGGTGTTGGGAAACCTCCACATCCCCCACGCCCCTACATTGAAATTGGGTGTACAACTCTATAGTTATCTCTCGGGAATTTTCATAAATTAGGCTCTTGTCAGATGGAAAGAAAATGGCCAAGGGAACTCAATGGTTTGGATGAAGTTATTTCATCCAGGGCTTTTTGCTTGGAACTTTTTATCTCCACCATTGTCAGATTGTATTGAAGAAGGAAAACTAGTTTTAACATTATTATTATAAGACACTTCATCCCCTGTCCTTAATATTTATTTAAATATTGATTTTTTTTAAATATATAAAAGCTATAGGCAGTTGTTTATCATTTGCAAATACACAGGTATTTTAAGGAAGAAAGTGGTCCAATGTAGAAAAGATAAAGACTTACAGAATTAAAAGATCAAATATATTTTAGGATAAAGCTATCTTCCTAAAAAGATGTTATCTTAATAACATTTTCCATTTTACATAAATTAGAACCATGTTTATATGATGCCACTCAAGGGATGAAAATAAAAGGCCCTGCAGGGCACTGTCTTCATTCAGAAGTCTCTGATTCTAAACTGTCAAAATACAACTTTTGATGTTAAGTGGTGTGAACATATTTTATTTTAGTTGACACATTTGAAGATGGTAATAGGATGAGTGAAGGATCAAACAGTGAATGTACTTCAATAAAAGTTAATATTTTTACTAATAAGTACAATAAACTATTTCACACTAGAAAGTTCTAGTCACACTTAAGTCAAATAAGATAATTATCTCTAGTGCCAGAGCATTGTGTTCAAATAAATGGAAAGTCTCAATTGTCTAAGACACACATGAAGGAGTTTTTGAGATAATAATACATATGAGTTTAGGATCTTCTCAGAGTCCACAAATGGCTGAAGGGATGAGGTACTTCTGCCCAAGGTAGAGTCACAAGGGACCAGATTTACTTTCTTCCAGAAACAACCAAAAACACTGGACAAAATATATGAAACAGATTTCAGAGCATTGGCCATCAGGCAAGAAAGGACGGTGATCCCTGAGAGATGGGAAAGAAATGAAGTGAGCTCTCCAGTTGCTTCCACTTATTCCAAAGAGGTTTTCAGGTTCGGGTGCAGGGAAGGGAATCCAGACAGAGCCCAGCTGACTCCAAGTTTAGGAGAGAGAGTCAAGGGAGATCAAGGCAGATGGAGTTCTCAGGACAGAGTACCAAAGAGGAGAGAGCTACACAGAGAATCCAAGAGATCTGCAGAGGGTCTGACCAGTAAATGCATGTGAAGAGACTACCGAAGGCTGGGGGAAGAACATCAAAAAAGTTGAGCAACCAGTGGATGGTCCTCATTTAGTGATAGGAGTAGTGCCTATCCATACCAGGCAGACTGGAAAAATTCAGAATTCATGGGGGTATTGGGTAGAGTCAGGAAGGTCTTGCTTTAGTAGTGGGGAGAACTAGCCTTACATTGAGCACTGCTTTGGACTTGCCTAACAAATCATTAGTAAGACCTAAAAAAGATCCAGCTGTTTCAAATTGATTTAACTGTTTCAGAGAACAAAGCTCAGGAATACTTATAGGAATGCAAGAAAAATCCATCACCCAAAAAGATAAAATCAAATCAAAAAGTTAATGTAAAAAGCTTGTTGACTAAATTAGTGGGATTTGTAGGAACTGTTGGTTCATCTGAAATTGATTATATCTTTCTATTGTAATATTTCCATGACCTCATTAATTAACCAAGTCTTAAAAACTTGTTTTAGTAAAGTAAGTAGAAATTAATCAAAGAAATAAAGGAAGCACATTGGTTGGGGGAAAAAAAAAGTTAATGACACAAGATATAAAAAAGACCAAAACTAAATTTCTGGAGACAAAACTGTGTTAGATGAAAAATACACTGGATGGGATTAATGGCAGATTAGATGTAGCAGAAGAAAAGATTGGCAAATTTGAAGACCTAGAAATAGAAACTATCCAAAATTAAACCTATAGAGAACAAAGAATCCCTCAAAAACAAGCATTGGTAAATTGGGATTATAGGCAGACTAATATATGTGTAATTGGAGTACTTGAAGGGGTTATTGAAGAAATTATGGCTGAAACTTAATGAAAACTATAGCACTAAACTCAATGAATGTGAGAAATATTATAAACATGAGAAATAAGAAAACTATACCAAGGCACATTTTAATCAAATCATATAAAGCCAGTAATCTTGAAAGCAGACAAAGAAACAGACATTATACACAGAAGAATGGAGATAAAATGACAGCAGATTGTTCATGGAAGCGACGTAACTGAGATCTATCTTTAAAGTACTGAAAGGGGGAAAAAAACAACCCTATCAACCTAGAAATCTATACCCATAGAAAATACCTTTCAAAAGTAGAGGTGAAATTAAGATGTTTCACTCTAAAGCAATTCTTCTAATATTTATTTACTCATTTCTTTTCCAGCAAGTAAAATGGTTCAGACCCTACTATATAGGCAGAATAATGGCCCCCAAAGATGTCCATGTCCTAATCCCCAGAATCTGTGAATGTTTCTGTCACTTCTGCTGCTATAACAAAAATACCATAGATTAGGAGCTTAAACAACAGACATTTCTCATAGCTCTGGAAAATGGAAGTCTGAGACCAGGATGGTTGGGTTCTGGTGAAAGCTCTCTTTCCAGTTGTAGACTGTCGACTAATTACTGTATTCTCATATGGCAGAAGGAGACCTGGAGTGCTGTGTGGAGTTTCTTTTATAAGGGCACTAATCCCATCCTCCCAAAGGCCCCACTCCCTAATACTATCACATTGGGGGTTAGAATTTTAACATATGAATTTGGAGGGGACACAAACATTCAATCCATAGCAGTTACCTTACATGGTGAAAGAGACTTTGCAGGAGGGATTAAGATAAAAATCTTGAGATTAAGAGATTATCTTGGATTATCCAGTGGGCCCCATGTAATTAGAAGTGTCCTTGTAAGTGAAAGGAAAACAGAGTCTCAGTCAGAGATTGATTTGAAGATGGAGGAAGGGGCCATGAGCCAAGGCATGCAGGTGATCTCTAGAAGCTGGAAAAAGCAACAGAAAGGACTTGCCCCTAGAGCCTCCAGTATAAAACACAGCCCAGCCGACACCTTAACTTGCTCACAGAGACACCCATTTTGGACTTCTGACCGAATGTAGGATAACAGATTTGTGCTGTTTTAAGCCACTACATTCGTGGTAATCTGTTACAGCAGCAATAAGAAATTACACATTTGTGTTCAGGGGATGACACTGATATTTTAACTGACTAACCAGGTAGGTTTTACATGTATCAGATATTTTCGAAACCTTTACGTATTCATTTATAACCACACTGATCATTCCGTTCTGTTTTGTTAACCTTGCAAATGCATTCAATGTGTTTTGCTTCAAAATCCTCTCAGATGCTGGTTACTTGAAAATTTGAAATCTGACTATTAAAAGCATTTTACCATTGTAAGCAAAGCAGTTAAATTCATAGTTCTAATGAAAGAAATTTCCTTCTTACTAGCTTAGTCGTTGATCCCCTTCATATTAAATCATGTGGAACCCAGTATGACAATATTAAAGTCTGTATTTGATGGGAGTACATTCTCCAGTAAGGTCATTGTTATATTCTTGCCTCATTCACCTTTTTTTTTAAAAACAATAGGGAATATGTGGTTGTATGGGAAGAATGGATAAAGGAAGTAGGAGAGTGGGGGCAGTCTGGTTTTGTAGCTGGGATTTTAATGCTATTGTTAAGAGGATGCGATTTGGGGGAGGCAAAAAGACCCTATAGAATGAACAAGAAGTCCCCTCGTAGCCAAGACAAGTATTTAGGATTGGCCAAAAAACCAAATGCAGATCAAAAAAAGGCAAGTAAGAGTTTACAATTTTAGAAACACAAGGTCTGAGACAGTTTAATCTTCTTTAGGGAAGATGCCTTTGTGGCAGGTTTTGTGGAATTTAAGAATATGGAGTTATAAATAGGATTTTCAGCACTATTTCCCTCACCTGTGCTGCTCCAAGCATTGAGGAATTTTTTGATTGACAGCTTCTCAGGAGGTAACATGAGGCCTTTTTCAAAAGTCCCCATTAAGCACCCTCCTCCTTCTTGCTTTAGTCATTGGTACCAGATTCTTCCTGGACAAGTTCTGTGTTTAGACATTTGGTGCATTTCTGAAATCCTATCACAAGGGAGACCTTAACATCTTATTCTTATACCTTGACCTTTTCTTTTCAAGCATGAAACCAAAAAAGCAAGGGACAACGTTTGGTCCTTTTTCTTCCTTCACCCACCAAAAGTTCAGTGCAACCTACTAAAGACTTCTTTCAAACGCAGAAATTTCCTCATTCAGTGAATTCAACTCTTCTTGTCAGTTTTAAATTTGTAGTCAGTCTTTTACAGGCTAACTTGTATCCTTATAATTTCCTGAGTTTTTTCCCCCCCAAGGAGCAGAAACATTTTTCACTATTTTAAGACACAATTTAAGATGAGAAGAACCTTGAAAGAATTGCATGTGGTGTTTTCCTCAGGCCCTTAGATTGACCTGAAACTTCTCAACTCTTTCACCTAGTTTTTCTCCAAACCCATTAGACTTTCTTTTGCTGTATACCAGAATTCTCCATCAGAACCATAGCATGAGCCACCAGTGTAACTAAAACAGTTTTAGTGGCCACATGAAAAAAAAAAGTGAAATTTTAGTATTTAACCCCATATATCAAAAAGTACTTTGACATGCAATCAATACAAAATAATTACTGGGTTATCATCTGTCCTTTGTTTTTATGCTAGGGCTTGCAATCCACTATGTCTCTTCCATCCACAGCATGTTTCAATTCAGACAAGCCTCATTCCAAGTGCTCCACAGCCACACGTGGCAAGTGGTTCACATACTGGCAAGCGTGGTCTGATCTCTCTTGACAGTCCTAAGAGAAACTCCTCCCTTGAGTATTACTTTATTTCTAGTATCTTCAGTTTTTCACTGGATTTTTCCCCTTCGGCCTTTAAATTGTACAGGTTTCCCTTGAAAGCTCTTCACTTGAATTGTAACTGCTTGAAGTTCTATTTCCCAATTTCCTATCTCTGAGAAGCCCTTTAAATAAAACTAGAACCTCTTTATTGCATTAGACACTGCTGACAACTCTCTCCTTCCCCGCCCAGGGTGGCTTCTGCAGCCGTCCACTTGTTCCCCTCCTGGCTTCTCCTTTGTGGATTCATCCTGTTAGGGGAATCAAGGACAGGCAGTGGTTCCCCAACTTCACAGTGCCTTGGAGCCTCCTGGAGGACTTGTTGGAACACTAACCCCTGGGGCTCACTTCCAGAGTTTGAGTCCAGAGATCTGAGGTGAAGCCAGAGAATGCATTTCTAATAAATTCCCAGGTGCTGCTGCTGCTGGTCTGGGGACCCAATTTTGAGAACCACTGTTCTAAGTTTCCGTCCTTGGCACTCTAGCCTTTCTCCCCGGAGGTGTCTGCTCAACAGCCCCATCCCCTCCTCTAGCTGACAGAGCCCACATTTGGTTCAGGGTTGGCTGGTCCTTAGAGGTGTCAGGGCCGACCTTGTATCAGCCTGAGTCCGTCCTCACTGATGGTAGATGCACTTTCTCTAGCCAGTGATGGGTTCTGGAAGATGAGACCCGGGAGGTAGGGGACAGAGGAGTTTTTAGGGCTTTTTCATATTCTATAAAAAGGACACAAGACAGGCTTGCTCTTTTCCTGCTTCTGGACACTGTTGACTGGGTGCCTCCCTCAGAACTAGGGTCATCATCCTGAGCCCCTGAGGGGAAGGGCCAAAGAGAACAAGCCACGCACTGACCCTGGACATAGGAATGAAAGACGGGAGGAGACAGGTTATTGAGGATTTCACCGAAGCCTTCCTGAGGCTTTCCTCCTGAGGTATGAGCAATAACAAGTATACATATTTAGGCCACTTTTAACTGACTTTTCTGTCACTTACTGCAGAAAACCCCTGCATCCCCTCTTAGAGGTTTCATTTTCTCTCTCTCCAGTTGCTATGTTTGGTTGGGTGCTATTCTTAAGTCAGCTTTTGATCCCACTTCTTTCTTTGCTGAATTCTCTCTTCCCTCCTGTCTTTCTACTATCAGAGAGAAGGGCAATCCAGTCTCTAATATTTTTGAGGTTTCGGTCAGGAGCACAACTGAAGGGTCCTAGCTTGTGTGGCCTTGGCATTTCTCTTTCCACATCGGGATCGTGCCACACCATGAGCAGCACGTCCCTGGATCCCTGGATGGTATCCAAGCTCTGCTGCACTCCCCACTCCCTGCAAGCCACACCCCCTGGCCTGCCTTCATCTGAGAAGTACACACATTGGTGCCTGGTCAGCCTCAGAAGGGCAGACCGTAGAAAGACAAGGGTTTTCTGCAGACCCAGGAAAGAGTTAGGCAGGCCCTGGAAGTGGTCTCAGGGCACTTGATGGGGAATTCCAGCCTCATGCTGTGAGGGGCATGGTCAGAGGAGGGCCACAGTGGGCCTTCTAGAGCAGGGCCCCGGGGTAGGAACCCCAGTTGCTCAGGTGTTAGAGCTGAATGAGGCATGCTAATATGATAAAGTGGAATCTCAGACTGAGTCACATAGAGTGAAGAACTTTACATAGAGTAAAGCTTCCATGGCTGTATAGTAACAGGCCATGTCTGATACTTCGATCCTTCTTTGGAATGAGAAAATACCCTAGTGTATTGCTTTTTGAAAAGATCTGAGAATTTGAGATTTTATTTTTTTATTGTATTATATGCAATTAGGCATTTGAACCTTAGTGGTAAGATTTTTCCTTTAGTACCATTTCTAGTACCTTATTCTTTCTTCTTCCTTGGATTCATTCGCTGAAATTTCCTAGTTATCTTTTCAGAAAGGACTTCATTTGGTAAACTTGATGTAAAGCACCCTTTGTCTTTCCAGATTAAATTTAAGTATGAATTAGATACACGCTAGTGTTCAATTTCCCTCAGCACTTTGGCAAATGGATCTGCCACACAAAGAATCACTGAAGTGTCTGGCTTACTGGTTCCACACTCCTCTGTATGTAATCCGTGCTCACCCCTCCCCCCCAACCCGGAACCTTTTATTTATTCACATATTTATGTCTGAATGTTCTGGACACATGCTGTGTCCTTCAGGGAAATTTTCTTTTAACTTGCTCAGTGTTTTCTCTCCTTCAGTTTTTGCTCTTCTAAAACTCCTATCAGACAGATGCTTGAGGTTTGGCTCTAGTCTCTGTTCCTACATCTTGACTCTTGTCATTCTTTCCATCCTTATGTTTGTTTATAAGATATTTTAGAGAATCCTTCCAGAACATTCCTTCTTTTAGCTGGATTCATTCTGCTGTTTGGTCTCTAGACTGAGTGCGTATTTGTTTCCTGATCATATGGTTAACTCCTGGGAATTAAAAAAAAAGTGTCTTCTTATTAAGTATTGAATATTTGAGGATCAGAATTACATATTTTTCTATATTAAGTTGTCTAATTTTTTTTCTATTAACAGTGTTTTTGGGGGTTAGGTTTTCAGTTGTTTGAATTTGATGCTTCTCTTTGAAGGTGTTGATTTTCTTTCAAAGTTTGGCAATTCTTGGTTGTCTGTTCACACTTATGTTGAAAGATTGGATTGAAGACTGAATTTTGTCACTCAAATCAGAAACCCTATGAAATTTTCTATTAATGTGGGTTCTGATCTCTGCAGTCTGCCATCTACAGTTGCGGGGCAGGCAGGATGGGTGGTGCTGCCTTGCTTTGGGGGTGGAGAAGAGGGAATGTTTCCTTACCTGCAGCATAGCTCTGGGAGCCTCTCTTGTTGGAGTCCCCACTTCAGAATACATACTTAGGGCCCTCCTGGGGACCAATGCCATTTTGTCCCTTCCCTATCTACCCCCCCCCTCCCGACATGTTCTCTTCTGCTACTCTTAAAGACAAACCAACAGAGGACCTTTCACTTTGTTGAGAGAATAGTTCTTGGGCCACTAACTTGGAGGAAAGTATCACAGCTGCAGGGGGCATGTGTGCACGAGGATGTGCTTTACTTACCTTGCTTTGCTGAAGGCCGTTTCTGAGCTGCTGACCTACTTGTCCCTGAGCCCTTGATTGTGTCTGGGCTGCTGAGCTTCTCTAATGGGATTTATTTATTTATTTTTTTACTTTACCTGTGAAGGTGCATTCTCTTTGTATTTTGGGCCGTGTTTGTTTGTTTGTTTGTTTGCTTGTTTGTCTTAAATATTGAGATGTGATCAGCATATAACACTGTGTAAGTTTCAGGTGTACAACATGTTAATTATGCACATATATTGCAACATGGATACCACGGTAGCATTAGCTAAAGCCTCTATTGGGTCACATAATTGCCATTTCTTTTCTGTGGTGAGAATATTTAAGATCTAGTCTTTTAGCAGTTTTGAAGTATATATTATAGTACTGACTATAATCCTTACGGTGTGCATTAGATCTCCGGAACTTATTCATCTTCTAGTTGCAAGTTTGTACCCTTAAAGATCTCCCCAGTTTGAGCTGTGGTTTTATCCTCAACTTGATTCCATCTGCTTTATACGTTCTCTGCTAAGAGCTCCTCTTCCTATTTTTCAGTGTGGTTATGGATGGAGTCTTTTTCATTGCCAGTACCTTAATGGGTGGTGTCACCTCTCACTGAAGCTTTAGGTATAGCCTTCTACATGAATGGTAACCCCACTCCAGCTCACCCCTATGTCTATGTTGTCTAATATGACAGCCACTAGCAACATGGGGTCACCAGCACTTGATTTTGAAGACTTTGTACAAAAAAAAAGAAATGTAAAATATCCATTATTAAACATTTTTATGTTAATTACAGTTTGAAATTTTAATATTTTATATGCATTGGCTTAAAATAGTCTCCAAGTTAATTTCCCCTGGTTTTTTTTTTTTTTTACATGTATAACGTCACTAGAAAAACAAAATTGCACATGTGTCTCATGTTACATTTCTCCTGGGTAGTGCTGCTCATGGATGCAGGAGCCATTCTGCATAAAACTAGGAGGACTGGGCCAAGATGATGAACTGGATATGTATATAGACTACCCATCCATGCTCAAGATCTCACAAACACCAAAAGAGTGAGATAAATTATGCTCCCAAAGGGAAAGTTGTGGATGGAAAGGAGGTCAGACCAGAGGTCTATTCTTTACTACAATTTATGTGACTTCGGGTTCAGTTTATTTTGGGTAGAAATCTCAGGAAAAAATTATTTCCAGTTTGGGGAAATGAGTCAGCAACAGTCCTGTTAATCCTCTGTGAATTGGGATCTTCATATAGGAAGAAAGGAGTCAGAGCAGATATGTCAGTGGAGGTATGAAGATAATGAGTATGGTTTTGGATTTGCAGTATTTGAGGCATCTGTGGGCTATCCTCATGTCCAATAGATAGATGGGAGCAGGAGCAATGCTGGGAAAAGAACATGGGGCTAGGGATAAATCGATGGAGGTCATGAGTGTGGTGGATGAAATCACCCACGGGTGTTCACATCAATGGTGGTGCTTTGGAAAAACCACCATTTAAGAGTGGGCTGGCGAGGAAGAGGGGGTATTGGCAAAAGGAACCTTGATAAATTTGTATCCTCCAAAATCTAGCATAGCGATGGTACAGGGTAGGCCTCTGGTAGATGCTTTTGTAATTTAACTTCTAAGGTGCCAACAGTATCTTTCAATACACTTGGTGATTCAGGAGTTAGTACAGCATGAGTTATGTTTCAACCAGTGGAAGCTTTTGCAGTCCAGGGCTTTTAAGAGGTGGCACATGAATATGAGGAGAAAGTGCAAACCTGTGAACACAGGGAATCTGCCATGGAGACGAGGGGGTCTCCTCTTGGCTTAGATTAGGATGAATGAATCTTGCTCTTATACCTGCATGTTTATAAAAGATTCTACTAGATAATTAGCTGGCCATGGTAGGAAATGTGACCAAATTATGTCAACTCCAAATCTGAAGCAGAGAATAATGATGTTTCAAATCCTTAGTACCTGGCCAAGCAGACATTCCTGTGGTTTTAAAAGTTACAGTAATAGAATTTAAACATGGGGGAAAAACAACTTTGTAAACAGCTTGAGGCATGGATTCTCTTTATTTCTTTTCTGTGGCGTAAATTTGGTACACAAAATGCTGAAAACCCCACAAAATATACAATTGCTGTCAAATATATTTGAGCTGAGGCTGTGGGTAAATATTGAAACTTCCACTAATTTTTTTTTTTTAGAGATTTATTAGAGAGAGAGAAAGATAGAGTGTGTGCAGTCATGCACAAGTGGGGGGAAGGGCAGAGGGAAAGGGAAAGAATCTCAAGCCAACTCCTTGCAGAGAACAGAGCCTGACATGGGGCTCAGTCTCATGCCCCGAGGCCAAGACCTGAGCTGAAGTGAAGAGTTGGGCGTTTAACCAACTGAGCTACCCAGGTGCCCTGAAACCTCCACTAATTCTTAAGTTAATGTCTATCTAGAATATTCTAGAGGACCTGAACTGAAAAATTTGACCTTGTTTGTAATATTTTGAAAAATACTAGCCACAAGGAGTTTATGTTGCGTTAAAAGCATAGTCTATGATCTGGATTAAATACTTAGGACAGCATAAAGACAATGGCACGAGACTTATTTTAAGCAGCCCAAGCATCTGTCTTTGGAATTATGGCTTCTGGGATTCAAGAATAACAAATTCGAGTTACGAATTTATCGCTGATTAGAACAATCCATTATGTGGACATTGGAGTAGATGCTGATCAGATTACGAAGTGATACCTGAGGAGGCGTCCACGTGATGCGGAAGAACAACGGATTTCAAGTTCACCAAGTCAACGTGCTTGTGTGATGCTATGTTCTAAATGATCCTGCAATGAAGGATACCAAATCCCTGCCTGCTTGGAGTTTACATTCTAGTTGCCAGGTACAGATAACCATTTAAACAAACAACTGTATGAACAATTTCAAGTAAGTGCTGTGAAGGAAATAAATATGGGATAGAGAGTGGAATGGGGGGGGGCACGACCACTTTGGTTAGGAAAGGCCTAGGTTGGTAGAGGGCACTGCAGGCAGAGGAACAGCAGCTATAAAGGGGGGAAGCCCAGGAGAAGCTCGTTACGGCCCAGAGGGAGAAATAAGGCACGGGTGGTTGGGTAGGGGAGTGGTAGGAGATGAAGAGGTGGAGAAGTAGGGCCCTGTAGGCACTCTGTGGTGAGAGACTGGAGTCTATCCTATTTGTGGAGAGATGCCTCTGGCAGGTTATAATCAGAATTCCTGAGGTCTGATTCACCCTAAAGCCAAATCACCCCAGCTGCTCTGTGGGGCATAGAGTGATGGAGGGGACAATGGGAACTGCGAGATGAAGCTATGGCCATGGATTCAGGGAAGAGAGAGGTTTCAACTGTGGTTGCAGCAGGGGAGATACAAAGGAGTTGGTCCAGAAACCATTTGGGTGCAAAAACAGGTCCAAGGGGTTTGTGGGAAGTTAGCACATGAAAGAAATCCAAGAGGACACGCGAGATTTTGTCCCGAACAACTGATATTTTGGGGTCCTATCTACTGAAATGAGAAGGAGGTTCAAGACAAGTAAGGATTCCGTTTTGGACCTGTTACATTTGAGATGCTCATTAGGTATTCCAGTGGCGATGCTCAGTTGGCAGTTAGACAGATGAGTGTGGAGCTGAGTCCAGGCTGGAGATGCACATTTGGGTGATAGCAGCAGGCTGCTGTTATCTACAGCCCTGGGTCTATGAGATCATCCAGGGAGAGTCGGCGGCAGCCAGGAAACGAGCTCCCTGGGGCATTCCGATGTTTCAAGGTCCCGGGGAGGGGGAGAAAGCAAGGGTTTCTAAAAGAAGAAGTAGGGAAAGTAGGAGGAAAGGTGGCACAGAGCCTCAGGAAAGTGGTCTGAGAAGAGAAGGGCTAGTCAGCTGGCTCAGAACTGCCGAGTGACCATGTAAGACACAGAAAACTATCACGGGACCCGGCAAGATAAGTCAGTGGTGACTTCATGAGAATTAAGAGACTGTGGTCCTAGTCTTAGTAGCTATGCATACATTACTAAAGATTTTCCCTAAAATGGGGATAATACTAAAGATAATGCCCTGCTTATAGGAGCAGATAATATACTTTTTTGACATTCTATGGTTTCCATAGATTTACATTTTTAGTTGTGACCTTTTATTATCTTTATATAGCACTAAGATTATATTCTGAAGTAAATGCCATTAGTTGAGGAGTTTTGGTTATATCAGTAATTCACCATTTTATACCCTTTGGCACAGAAATGTATCAACCAGTTAATATTTTCGCGTATATGGAAGTGCTTCTCTGCATTCACAGAATGCCCTGCCACATTCAGGGAGGGTATTCGGGAAAAGCTAGTTTACCTTCCTTCTCAAGAGAGTTATTGGGTGCCAGTTATATGCCAGGCATGGGCAGAATCAGCAATGCATGGGCAAGAGATCCAGAACCTAGGAGCTCCAGTGACTCGAACCACTGCCCATACCATCCTGGTGTTACCGTTAGATTGAGAGCAGTGGTATCTGACTAACCGCCTCAACAGAACCTAGGAACTTACTGGAAATGCAGATTCTAGGGCCCCACCCCAGACCTACTGAATCACAAACCAAATCCGCAATCTGTTTCAACAAGCTCTCCAGATGATTCCAATGCACCCTCAATTTTGACAACCACTGGTAAGGAGAGAGTTTGCTCATTTAAACTCTGTTTAAAAATTACAGTCTCTCTAGAGAGGATAACATGTAGAGGGGTAATGGTGGTATTTATCACTCCCCGTTCCATTTCGGAAAACTGTACTTAGTTATTTTGGCTCAAGGCATATTTGAGTCTACTTTTGGCTTCAGACTATGTGGAGCTATTTAAAAATTGGGGGGTTTACTTATTTCCCTTATGTAAGTAAAACTGAGCACTTCTGAGAAAATCACCCAATTGTGCCGATTGGTCTCAGGATAAATGTATGGCTTCCAACTGCACTGGACACTTGATGCCAAGGAGCCCCATGTTCTCCTGGTCAGTCCTTCCTCATGTTCTCCCAGCAGCTGTTTTGAACATTCCATTTGCCTATTTGCTTATCATTTCCAGCAAGTGAGCATACCTTCTACTCCTCCCAGGTAAAGTGAGAAAGTTCCTGACACGAATCCTGAAAATTTACCTAACTCCTTCACATCTTCTCTCCTCCATAACGTTTCCATGGAGGAGCTGTAACTGCTCTGAAGAGGAGCAGAAGTTTGCCAGGCCCCCACCTCTTGTTTCTCCTGTAATCCTAAACCCTTCACTGTCTATCAGTCATCTTTTGTTAAGGATTTAAACATGTGAAGGGGCTCTTTCTTCATTAAAGGAAAAGCCACATCTTGCCTCAATTCTACATCATTTTCGAACTGTTGATCTCAGTCTTTTATTTCGTGCAGTAACATTTCTAGCACTTGTGTATCCCCGCTCTCTTTGGGATCTCACTGACCAGCATGTCATTTGGCCCATGGTGGGCAGTCAACTAATATCTTCTGACTAAAGTGGCTCAGCATAAACCTTAAAACTTGAAAATACAGAAAGTTGCCCCAAAATTTCATTTGTCATCTCTTTACCTAAATAAAGCCATCGTGGAAGTTTTATGTCGTTAACAGCTTTATATTCCTAGTCTTCAGAAGACACAAAACAATTTCATGAAGTTTTGGAAAGAGCAGAATAATGTTCAGAGGATGATTAGAACTGGTATTCAATTGCTTGGGCAAATATTATCTAAAAAGAGATAACTGAAAATCAAAGAAAATACCTTTTCTAGAAACTTTAAATCATCACACCCAATCAAACCTTTACTGAGAGAGCTAAGAAGTAATACCACGTAAAGGAAGTTTTTTATTTCTTATTTTCCCTGCCCAACTTTATTGAGCTAATAATCAGAAAAAGGTAATATTTTGCATCAAGAAGACAAGTAATGAATAGGAACTAGTAATAAAAGACCGGGGATGTACTGTATGGTGACTAACATAATATAATAAAAAATATTATAATAAAAAAGGAACTAATAATAAAACAAATGATTTTTTTTTGAAGAGCCACTTTCAAGTTCAACTTTCTTTTTAAGAGATCTATGCTTTAGTGAGACAAGGAGAAAGAAGTAATGAATAGTATCAAGAAGATAAGTATGTTCTGGAAGAGAAATACTATTTTTCCTAATAATATTCAAAGAAAATAATTACCATTTTGCTAGTATGAAAGTGTTTAGAGGAAACATTGAAGATTAAGGTGGTTTAACTCTCCAGGTCAAGATATTTCAATTTACATGCACCAAATTTTACAGTATCTCGATATTATGAAGCTATATGAGAAATGTCATTATTATTGGTCAATCAAAACATCCAATTATTCTCACCTAAAAAGAAATACAGTCTTGAATCACTTCTTTGTGAAGACCAAATGGTAGAGAAGTGTAAGGAGGTCTCCCATTTATATAGTGACCAGTATCCTGCTGCACATTCGACTCCATTAATAACTGACAGGTGCTTCATACGAAGGGCCTTTCATGGGGAGAATATGTATAGGGAGACTCTAGGAGAAAATACCTCTGATAAAAGGCCCCCTGAAGTCTGTCTGTATATGTGTTAAGATGGAAAGCACATATAGAGAAGCAAGCAGATTTGTTGTGTTAGGATGTGGGCGTTTAATCAACACTAGGTAATAATGGCAAGTTTGATTAATGTTTGTCATTGTAGGAAGAGAAACAACACAGTTCTTCAGAGCAGGATGAAGCAAACATATTACACAAATGAAAATGCAGAATTTAAGATGAGTCGAATGCTATTGTACTTATGCAATTTATCCTTCCCTTCTTTCACATAAAAATATGATTTCACTGAATTTTATTTTGGCTAAATGATCAGCGCTTTAGTTTCAAATCCCATAGGGAAAACATGAGATCATTTGTTTGCATTTTTCAAGTCCTCGGGCTCCAGGAAAGTGTAACTACAGAAAGACTTCAACCTAGTGTTCTTCCATTAGACACGATTATGTAGCAGTAACAATAAGAAGTGCTCCAAAGAAGGAGTGCCTTGGTAATAAACATTGTTCATACTTTAACTCAGGCAAACTGTTAGAAGCTGTTTTACACAACTGTCATTGGCACAAATTAGAGCAAATATGTATGGCGAACATATAGAAGATGAGGACGAAATACTGGATTAATCAATGAAACAAATCAAATAGTGCACCTTTTAGAAAATCTTGAGGGAAGCAAAGGAGGAAATAAATATCCTGACCTGTTAACAGTCTGACAGTAGCACAATTTTTAGTCTGTTTTTAATCCGTTAACCCTCAAATAGGTACGAACTGTAGAGCTAAGGATATTTTATTAAATCCTATTAGAGGTGTCTCAGTATTAATATTAACATTAAAATATGCAAAAGAGTTTTTTCCAATGTAACTAAAATTTACTTCAAATTGAGATTCAGAAAGTAAATATAAGCCTGCTCCCTTGGTCAGAGGACCCCCCCGAAGCCTTGTACCTTGGACCTATGAGGTTTGCTTCTGTTCTATCTTGGGTCGGGCTGTGCATTGTTCCCTTGTAACTGGGAAAGCTGGAAAAGAGGCTTCAGGTCTAATCAAGCACTGGGATGGCTGCATTAGCCTTTGACCCCACATCTGACCTCCTGAGGTAGCCCACATCTGCTCCAGATTATTGTGACCACAGAAGAGCTACCTTCACCCACCTTCTTTCAGTAGCTAGAGGATAACTTTGAGTTGCTTTTCTCCACCCAGATTTCAATCTGTAGCAATGACCCAGAATTTGAACCTGACTCTGGGCCTCAACATTAATTAGGTTTGGTACTCCAAAAGGATAACAGTGAAGCATGAACTGAAGGAGTCTCGTCACGTCTAACAGTTAATTAAAAAAAAAAGACCTCAATAAATCACTGCCCAGGAAGACTTAATTTTGGCAGTATTAAGTTATCTGGCTCTCTTTATTCAAATTGAGTAATCAAATATTTATTGAATACCTACTACACTCAAAACTCTTTCTTGATTCTATAAAGAACACAGAGAAGCGTTGATATTGGGTCCTGCCTTTAAACTGCTTATATCCAATTTGGAAAAAGCAATTTTCAGTAGAAGAGAATAGGCACAGCAAAGAGGAGGACCAGGTTTTTCTTTCTGTACTAGAGTTCTCCACAGAAATAGAACCAGTGAGTGAGCGAAGGAGTGTATGTGTGTGTGTGTGTGTGTGTATACACATATATGCATAGAGATTTATCTTAAGGAAATGCCTCAGGTTTGTGGAGGCTGGGACAAGTCCCAGATCTGCAGGAGAGGAGATCCAGGGAATGTTGCTTGAGTGTGAAAGAAATCTAGAGACAGAATTCCCTCCTCTTTGGGGATCTACATCTTTCTTCTATTAGGGACTTCAACTGATTAGGTGAGGCCCTTCCACATTACGGAGGGTATACTACTTTATTCCAAGTCTACTGATTTAAATGTTAATTTCACCTAAAAAAAAATTCACAGTGTTATTTAGGCTAGGAATGACCTAGGGACTGTGGCCTACTCAAGTTCATACATAACATTAACCATCACATTGCCCTTTGTAAAAAGTAGGCAAGAAACTTGTCTTTAATTAGGCTGTAAGATTTTGCTCTGACCATTGACAAATAATAAGCTACTAGTTCTTTCACTCCTGGAAGCTGCAATTCTTCTCCCTTAGGAAAAGCTCTGTTAGCTTTGTGCCCCTTTTACCGGTGATCAAATAGCCTGGCTTGGGGATTGATCCCTCTTTCAGGAGAGGGAGCTGGGGCAAGAGCTTCTACGGTCTGGCTCAGGTGTCAGGAGCTACAGCCTTTCCTGGGTCACCTGTGGCCTCCTGAGTGAGCACCGCAGGGAATATGCTGGTAGGCTTCTTGATCCTACTTGGTTGTTGGTGGGGGTTTTTTGCTCTAGTTTGGATGATTTTGTTCTTTCTGAAGCCTAACAAACTGGATCTAGGCTGGAAAGTTCTCAGGAAGGCCCAGGGTTCTATATCCAAGTTGAGTAGCAATGAGTCTACAGGAGAAGATAATGTATTAGGATCTTTTGACTGAGAATTTTAAAATATGTTCTGAAAACTTTTCCAACTTTCTATGGGGAGCTTCAGATTCAATATCCTTCAACCAAAAGAGCCTCACTTCAAGAGGTGAAGAAAAAGTCCAGTCTTTCCAAGAATACATCAGGGGTTTGTCTCTCTTCCAGCATGCCCACAGATGCTTTTCTTCTCTACTGGGCTGATTGTCCCTGAGCTCCTGCTTTGGTTTAGAAGTGGAACATTAAGAACTTTCTATTAAGCAGTTAAATGAGAGCACGGCACTGAATAAATTCAATGTCAAAAGGCCTACTATAGAAAAGGGGATTAAATGGTTGAAACAGAGGAGAGGTCAGCATGAGATTCATATGGCTGGGTAGGATTCCAAAATTTATAAATAGCATAAAAGCACCTGAGAGATGTAGTATAGTATGACTACGTAGTATCGTATTGTTAATTATAGTTGCCATACTGTACATTGTATCCCCTGGACCTATTTATCTTATAAACTTCCAGTTTTGACCACCATCACCCATTTTGCCCATCCCTCACCCCTTTACCTCTGGCAACCACCAATCTTTCTTTCCTATGAGTTCATTGTGTTTTTTTTTTAAGTTGAAATATATTTGACATACAACATTGTATAAATGTTTAAGGCATACAACATGTTAAATTGATACATTGATATGCTGTAATAAGATTGCCACTGAAGTAATAAATAGCAGCTCCATCATATTACATAATTATTTCCTCTTAGGGGTGAGAATGATCAAGTTCTATTCTCCTAGTAAGTTTGATAAGTATAATACAATACTGCTTATATTTACTATACTGTGCATTAGATCTCTAGGACTTACTTGCTATTCATTCTAAGTTTGTAGCCTTAAACAGCATCTGTCTTATCTCTCTTCCCACCCCTCTTCTCTGGTAACTACCATTTTACTGTTTTTTATGAGTTTGGCTTTTAAAATTCCACATATGAGTAATACCATACAGTATTTGTCTTTGACACATCCCACTTAAAATAACGTCTTCAAGATCTATCCACGTGAGCTCATTTTTTTTTTAAGATTCCACATGTAATCGAGATCATACATTTGTCTTTCCCTGTCTGATTTATTTAGCATAATGCCCTCAAAGTCCATTCATGTTGTTGCAAATGGCAGGATTTTCTTTTATATATTTGAATAATATTCCATTGTGTGTGTGTGTGTGCGTATCACATTTTCTTTCTCCATTTTCTTTATCCACTCACTCCTCAATGGACGTTTAGGTTGCTTGGCTAGTGTAAGTAATGCTGCAGTGAACTAGGGGATGCAGAGATCTTTTCAAAATAGTGATTTCATTGCCTTTGGGTATATATTCAGAAGTGGAATTGCTGGAGTATATAGTAGTTGTATTTTTAATTTTTTGAGGAACCTCCATTGTTTTCCATAGTGGCTGTACCATTTATATTCCCACCAATAGTGTATGCGAGGGTTCTTTTTTCTTCACATCCTCCCAACACTTGTGATTTCTTGTCTTTTTGAAACTAGCCTTTCTAAAAGTGGAGTGCTATCTCCTTGTGGTTTTGTTCAACGTCACTCAATCTAGAATGTGCCTCTTTAATACCTGTCGTACATCCCCCCTCTTTCTTCTTTGAAAAAATATCTATGCGGATCTTCTGCCCATTTTTAAATCCGACTTTTCTGTTGTAGGAGTTCTTTATCTATTTTGGATGTTAATTCCTTATTAGGTATATGACTGGCAAATATTTTCTCCCATAGGTTGTCTTCTCATTGTGATGATGATCTTTGCTGCACAGAAGCTATTTAGTTTGATGTAGTTCCACTTGTTTATTTTTGCTTTTGTTGTCTTTGCTTTTGGTTTGAAATTCTCCCAAAAATCATTGCCAAGGTTGACGTAAAAGATTTTACTCCTTATATTTTCTTCTAGGAGTTTTATGGTTTTAGGTATTAAGGTCAAGTCCCTAATCCATTTTGCGTTGATCTTTTTGTGTGGGGTAAATAGTGGCTCAGTTTCATTCTTTTGCTTATGACGGTCCATTTTTCTCAAAACCATTTGTTGAAGAGACTATATTGTTTCCATAGGACAATTTCTTGTAATGGAATCATTCAGTGAAAGGCATGAATCCTTTCTTAGCCTTTAATGTATAAGCCAAATAGCTTTTTCAAGAGATCTGTATTAAATCATAATGCTGTCAGCAAGATATGAAGGTACCATTATCATCAGACCAAAGCTCTGATGACATATTAAAATATGATAATTTAATAAAATATTGCATCTCATGATTTAAGCTTGTATTTCTTTACTAGTGACACTGAATCATTAACGTGTTTGTATATTACTCTTTAGTAGCTATATTTTCTCTCTCAAATTGTCTTGACATGTGTTGATATTTTTACATAGCTTTTTCTTAACACTTCATTTTAAAGTCATATTGAAATATTAAAATGGCCTGTAATCAGTGATGGTTTCTTCTCCAAAAATGAAAAGTTCTTCCCACTTTAGAACTTTTGAAGACCGTTTAATTCTTTTCCCCCTCGTTTTCTTATGGTTTGGTTTTGCACACTGAACTCCTCTTCCATTTGGAAACTACTGTGATACATAGAGGACAGATTTTGGTGGGCAGGTAGGCAGGGGGGGGCATATAAACTGAGGGAGCAGCACAGCCGAATTTTAGAGGTAGATTCAAATGAAGGATACGTGGAATGTAAATGCACTTGTCTGGGTGGGGTGGTTGCACTGAGTACTGAAGATAAAATGAGAGGTAAAAATGGTGAGAAGAGAGAAGAGGAATAGCCAAAAGGAGCTGATCTGAGGGATCACAGCCCTACTAAGGGTGGCACACACTGCTTCAAAAGGGTCTCGGCTAATTGGAGGCAGCAGGGCCTGAGAGCAGGGGCCAGCTTTAACAGGAATCTCAGTTAGATAAGAAAGACTTTGTCAAACTGGAGATACCAGATTTTGGCGTAGTGCCTGAGAAGCAGGAGCAGAAAGTGCTTATGTCTTAATAATTTCTGTCTAAAATGAGATAGGATTTTCATCGGTGCCCATGATGATTTTGTTAGATGTGATTTAAATTGTGTTTGCAAAGGGACAGAAGTTGTACTGATTTCTAGCAGAGTAATTGAGCTTTGCCTTAGATGTGCAGGTGTTGCTGCCGCTGTCTTCCTTATTCCTCTCTGAGAAGAAGTTTCTGCAATTTCCCTTGCATTGTTCTTACTCCAGAGTCCAGATAATATATCCACATGTTCACTACAGCCCATTTTCTGAGGTTAATTTTAAGACAAGATTTTAGTTCATTTTTACATATATTCCTATTTCTAAAAGATGTTCAAGGAACACATTGGAAACAGTGAAATTTCAAAATACAAGAAAATTAAAAATTAGAAATGCCTGTCTATAAGAGCCCTGTATTTCCGGTTAGGCAGAGTGTAGGGCATTTGTCCCTGGAGGGGAAATATACTTTATTAATCTGGAACACATTCTAAAAGACTGGGATCATAGTTGTTTTTGGAGACGGCTTGGTTTTCCTCCCCACTTCCTCCTCTGTCGCCTTTTGTGATATGACTCAAAGCTAGCAGGGAAATGAACGTGCTGGCATAACTCAGACATGGCTGAGATGACAACCCACACTGGAAGGCCTTGAGGAGGCAAGGCTTTGGCATGAGGGAATTAAAAGGGTTACAAGAGGATCTAGGAACCACAGGGGAAGGGAAGGATAGATGAGTTCCTTGAGGATGTTCTCCACCCATTGCTAAGGGGTGGCCTGTCATGCTCTAGAAAGTCCAATAGCTAAGAGCAGGAGCATGGAAAGAACTTAAGGAATGAGTTGACTAGGTAAGAAACGCTTATTCCAAATCTTTAGTGCCCTTCAGATTTTGTATGGGCTGGAATAAAGAGCTTGAAATTGATATAAAGAACTGATTGAATACTGTCTGGTTTTCCTAGGATGAATGGAGAATTTGTGGTATACTATAGATAAAGATATGATCTAGTGATGGGTTATATTTCACAAGAATTTCCTTATTCATCCCAACCCAGTGATGCTTCCTTCCTCTGATTTCTTAAAACACCTACTTTTTATTCTCTCTACTGAAGTATAATTGACATAAAATATCCTATTAGCTTTTGGTGTACATCATAGTGATGACATATTCTTAAACATTACAAAATGATTCCCACAAGTCTAGTTACCATTTGTCATCATACAAAGTTATTACAGTACCATTGACTGTATTTCCTATGTAGTACATTATATCCACATGACTTATTTTACAACAGGAGGTTTGTACCTCTTATCTCCTTCACCTATTTTGCCTCCCCCCAATTCCCTCCCCTCTCTCGTCAGTTTGTTTCCTATATTTATGAGTCCGTTTTTGTTTTTTCACTTATGTTTTAGATTACACATATAAGTGAAATCATATAGTATTTACCTTTCTGTCTTATTTTACTTAGCATAATACCAGCTAGGTCCAACATGCTTTTGCAGAGGGCAAGATCTCATCTTTCTTATGGCTGAATAGTATTCCATAGTATATAGATACCCCACTTCTTTATCCATTCATCTATTGATGGACACTTAGGTTGCTTCCATATCTTGGCTATTGTAAATAATGCTGCAATAAACATCGGAGTGAATATATCTGTCTTTTTCAATGAGTGTTTTCATTTTATTTGGGTAAATACCCAAAAATGAAATTGTTGGATCATATGGTAGTTTATTTTTAACTTTCTGTGGAACCTCCCTATTGTTTTCCACAGTGGCTGCCCTAACTTACATTCCCGCTAATGGTGTATGAGGGTTACTTTTTTCCCACATCCTTGCCAATATTTGCTATTTCTTTTTTGTTACTAGACATTCTGACACCTGTAAGGTGATTGCTCATTCTGGGTTTGATTTGCATGTCCCTGATGATTAGTGGTGTTGAACATCTTTCCATGTGCCTTTTGGCCATCTGCATATCTTCTTTGGAAAAACGTCATTCAGGTTTCTGTGCCATACATTCAAAAAAAAAATTTTTTTTAAGCTTTTATTTATTTGATAGAGAGAACACAAGCAGGGGGAGGGGCAGAGGGAGACGGAGAAGGAGAAGCAGGCTCCCCACTGAGCAGGGAGCCTGACTCAGGGCTCAATCCCTGGACCCTGGGATCATGACCTGAGCCAAAGGCAGACGTTTAACCAACTGAACCACCCAGGTACCCTGAATTTTTTTTTTTTTTAAATCAGATTGTTTTATTGGTGTTGTAGGAGTTCTTTATTTATTTTGGATATTAACCCTTTATTGGATATACCATTTGAAAATGTCTTCTCCCATTTAGTAGGTTGCCTTTGCATTTTGTTGATGGTTTTCTTTCCTGTGCAAAACCTTTGTTTTGGTGTAGTCCCAATAGTTTAGTTTTGCTTTTGTTTACCTTGCCTTAGAAGACATATCTAGAAAAATAATGCTGTGGTTGATGTCAAAGAAATTACTGTGTTCTCTTCTAGGAGAGTTATGGTTTCAGGTCTCACATTTAGGGCTTTAATCCATTTTGAGTTTATTTTTGTGTATGGTGTAAGAAAGTGGTCATTTCATTTCTTTGTCAGATTGACCATGTAAGTGTGGGTCTGTTTCTGGGCTCTCTATTCTGTTCCATTTATATGTCTATTTTTTGTGCCAGTACCATACTGTTTTGATTACTGAAGTTTTATAGTATGTTTGAAATCTAGAATTGTGATACCTCCAGCTTTGTTCTTTAGCAAGATTACATTTGCTATTTGGAGTCTTTGGTAGTTGAATACAAATTTCAGTATTTGTTCTAGTTCTGTGAAAAATGCTACTGATATTTTATTAGGAATTGCATTGAATCTGTAGATTGCTTTGGGTAGTATGGGTGTTTTAGCAATGTTATTCTTCCAATCCATGAGCATGGAATATCTTTCCATTTGTTTATGTTATCTTCAATTTTTTAAACCCATGTTTCATATTTTTCAGAGTGCAGGTCTTTTACTTCCTTGGTTAAGTTTATTGCTAGGTATTTTATTCTTTTTGGTGCAACTATAAATGAAATTGTTGTCTTAATTTCTCTTTCTGCTAATTTGTTATTAGTATATAAAAATGCAAGGGATTTCTGTATGTTAATTTTGCTCCCTGCAACTTTACCAAATTCATTTATTACTTCTTTTTTTTTTTTTAAAGATTTTATTTATTTATGTGACAGAGAGACAGCCAGCGAGAGAGGGAACACAGCAGGGGGAGTGGGAGAGGAAGAAGCAGGCTCCCAACGGAGGAGCCCGATGTGGGACTCGATCCCGGAACGCCAGGATCACTCCCTGAGCTGAAGGCAGACGCTTTAACGACTGCGCTACCCAGGCGCCCCTCATTTATTACTTCTAATAGTTTTTTGATGGGCTCTAGGATTTTCTATGGATGGTATCATGTGATCTGTAAACAGATGCAGTTTTATTTCTTCCTTACAAATCTGGATGCCTTTTCTTTATTTTTTTCTAATTGCTGTGGCTAGAAACTTCTAGTAGTATTTTGAATGAAAGTGGTGAGGGTGGGCATCCTTGTCTTGTTCCTGTTATTAAAGAAAAAGCTTTTAGCTTTTATCCTGGAGTATAATGTTAGCTTTAGGTTTTCCATATATGGTCTTTACTATGTTAAAGTATGTTCCCTCTAAACCCACTTTGTTGAGAGTTTTTATCATGAATGGATGTTGAATTTTGTCAATGTTCTTCCTGCATCTATTCAGATGATCCTATGATTTTTTTTATCTTTTGATAATGTGGTGTATCACATTGATTGATTTGTGGTTGTTGAACCGTGCTTGCACCCCTGGAATAAATCCCACTTAATCATGTTGAATTATACTTTTTATGTATTGTTGAGTTTGGTTTGCTATTATTTTGTTCAGAATCTTTCTATTTATGTTCATAGTTATATTGCCCTATACTTTTCTTTTTGGTAGTATCCTTGTCTGATTTTGGTATCAGAGTAATTCTGGCCTTGTAAAATGAATTTGGAAACATTTCTTCCTCTTCATTTCTTAGAATAATTTGAGAAGAATAGGTATTAACTTTTCTTTGATATTTGGTAGAATTTACATGTGAAACCATCTGTTCTTGGACTTTTGTTTGTTCGGATTTTTTTTTTTTTTTTAGTAACTTGTACAATGGTATTACTAGTAATTGTTCAGTTTTTTTTTTATTTCTTCCTAATGCAGTCTAGAAAGATTGAATTTTCTAGAAATTAATCTGTTTTTTTCTAGATTGTCAGTTTGTTGGCATATCATTTATTTTAGTAGTCTCATAATCTTTCATATTTCTGTGGTGTTGGTTGTAACTTTTATTTCATTTCTGAATTTGAGTCCACTTTCTCTCCTTTTTTTCTTGATGAGTCTAGCTAAACCTTATTAGTTGTGCTTATCTTTTCAAAGAACCAACACTTTGTTTCATTGACCTTTTCTGGTTTTGTCCCTATTTCACTTATTTTTATTCTGATTTTTATTATTTCTTTTGTTCTACTAACTGTGTTTTATTTTTTATTCTTTTTCTAGTTTCCTAAGGCATAAGGATTCACTATTTGATATTTTTCTTGTTTCTTGTGGTAGGCTTGTATTGCTATAACTGTCACTCTTAGAACTACTTTTGTTGTGTCCTAAAGATTTTGAACTGTTGTGTTTCTATTTTCATTTGTCTCAAGGTTATTTTTTGATTTCCTCCGTGTTATCTTTGTTGACACATTGCTTGTTTAGTAGCATGTTGTTTAATGTCCAAGTGTTTGTGGTTTTGCTCCCCATTTTTTTTCTTGTAATTTCTAGTTTGATGCAGTTGTGATTGGAAATGATGCTTGATATGACTTTAATCTACTTAAATTTGTTAAGACTTGCTTTGCAGCCTAACATGTAATCTATCCTGAAGAATGTTCCATGTGCACTTGAAACCAATGTGTATTCTGTTATTTTTGGATGGAATGTTCTGTATATATCTGCTATGTCCATCTAGTCAGATATGTCATTCAAAGCCACTGTTTCCTCATTGATTTTCTCTCAGGACAATCTATCTGTTGATGCAAATGGGATGTTAAAGCCCCATAGTATTATTGTGTTACTGTCAGTTTTTCCCTGTATGTCTGTTAATATTTGCTTTTTATATTTAGGTGTTTTATGTTGGGTGCTTAGATATTTAAGACTGTTATATCCTTTTGTTGGAATGGTCCCTTTATCATTATGCAATATCCTTCTTCATCTCTTGTTACAGTCTTTGTTTTAAAGATTATTTTGTCTGCTATAAGTATTGCTACCCCTTATTTTGAATATCTTTTTCCATTACTTCACTTTCAGTCTGTATCTTTAGGCCTGAAGTGAGTCTCTTGTACCCACTGTATAGGTGGGTCTTGTTTTTTTTAATCAGTAATCCTATGTCTTTTCATTGGAGCATATAGTCCATTTACATTTAAAGTAATTATTGATAGGTATATACTTATTGCTATTTTAATTGTTTTCTGGCTGTTTTTTTAGAGCTCTTCTCTGTTCCTTTTTTCTTCTCTTGCTCTCTTCCCTTGTGATCTGATTACTCTCCTTAGTGTTATGCTTGGATACTTTTCTCTTTATTTTTTGTGTAATTTTATAGGTGTTTTGGTTGTGGTCACCATGAGGTTCATATATAACATCCCGTACATAATAGTCTATTTTAAGTTGATAGTTGCTGACGTTTGAACACATTAAGAAAGCACTACATTTTTACTTCCTCTTCACCTTTTATGTATATGACGTATTTTATATGCTATTTGGTAGCTTTTTATTCTGTGTATCTCTTAGTTATTGTAGATATAGTTGATTTTACTACTTTTGTCTTTTAACCTTCATACTAGCTTAATAAATGATCGACCTGCTACCTTTACTGTATCTTTGATTTTACTAGTGAAATTGTTACTTTCATAATTTTTTTCTGGTTATGGCCTTTTCTATTTTAAAAAGTCCCTTTAATGTTTCTTATAAGGACAGCTTAGTGGTGATGAATTCCTTTAAGTTTTATTTGTGTGAGGAACTATCTTTCCTGTAATTCTGAATGATTAACTTGCCAAATAGAGTTCTTCGTTGTAGGTTTTTCCTTTCAGCACTTTGACTGTATCATCTGGCCTGCAAAATTTCTCCTAAAAAAAAAAATCAGCTGATATGGGCATTCTTTTGTATTGTAACAGTTGCTTTTCTTTTGTGCCTTTAAGATTCCTTTTTATCTTTAGTTTTTGCCATTTTAATTGTTATGTGTTTTGGTGGGGACTTCCTTGGGTTCATCTTTTTGGAGGTCTCCTTGCTTCCTGGATCTGGATGTGTTTTCTTCCCTAAATTAGCTATTGTTTCTTTCAGCTATTATCTCTTAATTTAAGTTTTCTGCCCCCTTTCTCTCCCTCTTTTCCTTCTGGAACGTGTAGAATGCAAATGTTAATATGCTTGATGTTGTCCGAGTGGTGCCTTAATCTAGCCTCATTTTTTAAGTTCTTTTTTCTTTTTGCTGTTCATCTTGAATGATTTCCACTGTTCTGTCTTCCAGATGGTTGATCTGCTCTTCTTCATTCTCTAATGTGCTATTGATTCCATCTAGTATATTTTTCATTTCAGTTTTTGTATTTTTCAGCTTTGATAGGTTCTTTTTAAATATTTTCTCTTTCTGAAGTCTTAGTTCTTCCACCCTTTCCTCAAATCAGGTGAGCATCTTTATGACCATTAATTTGGATCCTTTATCAGATAGATTGCTTATCTCCATTTCATCTAGTTCTTTTTCTGATGTTGTATCATGTTCTTTCATTCAGAACATACTCCTCTGTCTTCTCATTTTGTCTGTGTTTGTTTCTATGTATTAGGTAGTTCTGCTAGGTCTCCCAGTCTTGAAAGAAGTGGCCTAATATGGAGGTCTTTCTGTTGGGCCCTCTAGTGTATCCCCCCAGTCATCAGAATCAGGTGCTCTGGGGGTGTCCTATGTGTGGGCTGCATTCACCTTTCTGTTGTGACTAAACCATGACTGCTGCAAGCACTGTGGGCAAAGTTAGCGCCTGGCCCAGCGGTCAACAATGACCAGCTGTGACTACTGTAGGCACACTGGTGGGCGGGGCTGGCTGAAAAGTCCAGCTGCAGTTGCTGCTGGCATGCTGGTGGATGGGGTTAACCTCCAGTAGAGCTGGATGAGAAGTCTGGCCACAACTATGTGGGCCTGCTGATGGGTAGGGCCAGCCCCACCCTCCCTAGGGTAGGAAACACTTTGGACGGATACTGGTCTTGGCCAGGGCTGCCTGCCACATATAATGGGGTGGTAGTTGCTTTGGGGAATAGTTCATCTCTACCAAGTCTGCCTACTGTGTATGGCAGGTGGGAATTGCTTTGGAGAGGTACCTGTCAAGGTGAGTGGAGTAAGTCCACAGGGGCTCCCCAACATGAGGCAAATGGTGCTAGCAAGGTAGATGGAGAGTATCAGAACTGGCTTCCACCAGCATTGGGCCAGCTAGGCTAAAAGAGGACAAGAAAAATGGCACCTGTCAACACTTGCATTCCTACACAAAATTCCCATGGATCACTGCCCCTCTGGCACATGTCCTAAAACCAATTACATTTCTGTCTCATATAACACACTTCTCAAACTGCTGCCTCTGTGCTGAATCCTGGAGTGAGTGCTATTACACACCGGCCCTTTGGAAGAGCAGTCGCGCAGTCCTGAGGCTCTCCTGGAGTTAAATCCTACTGATTACTGAAGCCAGACATCATGGAGGCTTATGCTCCTGCTATAGGTCCCCAGGGCGGGGTGATAGTCCTGCTCCTCAGGTGGGGGCTCCACCCCTGTGATGACCCTTCTGCTTGTGGATTGCTGTACTGGGGGTTTAGTTCCCCACTGTGTCCCTGCCCCTCCCACCTTTTTCAATGTGGCTTTTTCTTTATATCTTTAGCTGTGGAAGAGCTGTCCTGCTAGGTTTAGGTCATTTTCAGACTGAGTTGCACCACATATAGTTGCAGCCTTGATGTGTCTGTGAGAGGAGGTGAGCTCAGGATCCTCCTACTCGGCCCTCGGCCCATGCCAGTCTATTTAGGTCATTCTTGGCTCAATACTAGCACTCTGCTCCATGGCATGCAGAACTGAGAAAAAACGTGATGTTAAAAATTAACTTTGCAATGTTATTATATAATGAGAGATGTTTAATTGGGCAAGATCTCAGAGAATGCCAGTTCTGGAACCACTTAAAATACAAACAAAAAGAGGAGTGTGCATTCCCCTAGTCCTTTACTTCTGTTAAAGCTTTAATGCTCCTTCTTTTCCCCATTTATGAGTTCTCTTGCCTCCTAAGTTGAATTGTGTCCTTTTAAAATTCATATACTGAAGTCCTTACCTCTAGTACCTCAGAATATGACTGTATTTGGAGAAAGGCTTTTGAATAGGTTATTGTGTTTGAAATGAAGTCATATGGGTGGCTCTAATCCAAAATGACTGCTGTTCTTATAAGAAGAGGAAATTGGGACGTGGACATGTATAGAGGGAAGGAAGGCCATGTGATGACAAGCTGAGGAGAAGGGGCTCAGGAGAAATCAACATCTTGATCTTGGACTTCTAGCCTCCAGAACTGTGAGAAAATCTATTTCTGTTGTTTAGGCCATTTATTTTGTGGTACTTGGTTATAGCAGGCCTAGAAAAGTGCTATGTCTCTTAAGTACAGGTAATTTTCAACAGTCCCCCTCAAGTCAGCATGCTTTTCTCTCAACATCCTCTCAGAGATCTCATCACTTCAGTTACCCCAGGTCTCCATGTAGCTACTGAGGTGCAGTTCCACATATGTTAGATGCCTGTGAGACTGATGTGTCCATCATGACCTGGCTCTCTGAACTCCATGTCTGAAATAATGGTTTGTCCAATGAGACAGATAGACTCCTATCACGTCCATCCGCTCACGAGGGCTTCAGCCGCTAAAACATCTTTGCAGTGCATCTCACAGCATAGCAATCATTGTCATTCTATCTTCCTCAACCTTGGTGAGCCGTATGATACCTTTTCCCCAGGCCTGTCTACAGTAAGCTCCTGACCAGAATCCCACTTCCAGACTTAACCATGTAGCCATGCATGTTGTGCTCAGCCAGAATAATCTTCCTGATACCTCTCCATTTGTCTTTGAGCCCTTCTCTTGCCCTGCAGCCTCTGATTCCTGCCCACGCTTGCTACCCTTTCTTCCCCACATATGTCCTCCATCCTAACCAAATGGGTCTATGTTCCAATCTGAGCGACCCTGTGCTCAGTCACTGAGCAGTGAGTGTCTATTTCTGCCTCACTGTTTTTTTTTTTTTTAAGTAGGCTCCACACCCACTGTGGGGATCGAACCCACAACCCTGAGATCAAGACCTGAGGTGAGACCAAGAGTCAGACATTTAACCGACGGAGCCACCCAGCTGCCGTTCTGTCTCACTGTTTTTGCTCAAGCCATTTTCTCTTCTCAAAAATCCTGTCTACTTTTCAAATATTACCCATTCTTCAAAGGCAATTTCAGATCTAATTCCTGCGTGGACCTTTATTCAAAGACAGCGGCTAGACGATAGCCTCCTTGAGCTTCTGTACCATGTCCTGTTTCCTTTTCTATCTTGATTAGCAAGTACCTCTGAGCCAAATACAATGCTCCATCCCAAGAGCCATCTCTTATCCCAGGCCACATCACACTTCTCTCCTCTTCTCAATGTGATTTCTTTCGGCTTGATTTTAAACTTTCTTTGGAGCACACGCTTTTCTTTTTCTTTTTAGTTTTTATTTAAGTAATCTCTGTACCCAACGTGGGGCTCGAGCTTATGATTCCAAGGTCAAGAGTTTCATGCTCTTCCAACTGTGCCAGCCAGGTGCCCCAGAACACAAGCTTTTCTTTTTTACTTCTTTAAAGAATTATTTATTTATTTGAGAGAGAGAGAGAGAGAGTGGGGGGAGAGATAAAAAGGGGGAGAGAGTATCTCAAGAAGACTCCACGCTGAGCATGGTGCCGAATGTGGGGCCCAATCCCATGACCCATGAGATCATGACTTGTGTCAAAACCAGGAGTCGGACACTCAATCTACTGAGCCACCCATGCCACCCATAGAAACACATGTTTTTCTAACAGGAGGCCTCAGATGCACAAGGCTTGGCTCATGGTAACCTCTCAGTAAATATCAACTATTAATTATGAGCTATTAGTAACTACATTATTAGTTATATTAATATATACAACATGTTAATATAGATTGATATAAATATAACTAATATATTTATACAATTGTATATAATATATAATTATATAACTAATATGTATATAATTATAAGCAAAGAAAAAGTTATGTCAGTTTAGTCTATGGCCATATATGCTGTCATTTTTATTTTTTTGTGTTTTTAAAAAATCACTTTTCATTATTATATTCTGGGGATATATAATATAACTTTCCTATCAGACTATTCCTTAAAGGGGCTTTTATCTTATTTATTTATTGATTGATTGGTTTATTTATTTATTTATTTAGAACAATGCTTGGCATAAAATAACCAATCTGTAAATGTTCTCTGTTCAGTGAAAATAAATGCAGTGCTTCTTAAGAAGACTCCCATGTTTTCATAGATAAATTGACAAACCTGATGGAAGAGCGTACTGTTCAGTAGTACTTTTTTCATAAATGCAGAAACATCTGTTTTTGGATCTTCGGGAGACTTTTTTTTTTACCTCACATTTTTACAGGCTTGAAAAATAGTTGTGCTCCATAAATATCCCAGGATGAGTCATTTGCGTAACCAAACAGCTGCTTACTCATTAACCAAATGGTCTTCATTTTAAGTCATACACTTAAATGAATTTTCTCCCATGCCTCTCTCCTTCACCCAGGAGTGAGAAAGTGATGCACAGACATTTTTTGGAATACTAAAGAGGTACAGATCTGCCTTTGATATGGGGTAGTCCAAACTTCATGAAGTGGCAGGAAGCTATCCTAGCTCAAATTAATAAGGTCTTTGTGTATGCTTTGATTGTCTTGCTAACACACACAGTCCTTCGTCATCGCCATAGTCTCCCCCTTCTCATGTCTCCCCATGCACTTCTGGAACATACTCCTCTTCATTCAAATCCAACCTACCAGTTCTCTCCCTCGGGACACCTGCAGGGTCCTTGTTCTTGTTTTCTCCCATCATCATCACCTGCCTGTTATGTAGATGGGTAGTCTGTGTCAAGAACCACTAGTGGAAGTCATTATTTCAAAAAGCACAAGGAAATCATAAATATTTTTGCAATTTTTTAAAAAAAGATGGAGCTACAGATCAACTTTTACAATTAGTAGCTTTCAGCTATCACTTTGGATTCTTCAACTTATTTTGGATGATAAACATAGAGCGATCATTTACAATTTCCCAGACAACTACTATTCAACTGCTTGCAATGACCTGGTTTTAAGAATTTTATTTTAACTTAACAATGCTTCTTCAGTACAAGTTCATTAATGGCAATGGATATTTGGTTTACATTATTCTTTCCCATCAAAGAGAGGCGATTTATACTGTTACCTTCTTTAAAAATGGTGAACATCATTAGGACTTCCTTCTTTTGGAAGACAACAAATGCCTAAATATTTTGGAAGAGGAGAACAGAACTTAAATTTCTAGAAAGAGCAAATGAGAGGGAAATAGATACCATTCTCCAGAGTTTCCATTTATAGTGTAGTTTTACTCAACAGGGTTCCAATCTGACGTGGCTTTTTTCCAGCCTGCAGAAGACATCTCAGACCCCCAGAGCTGGCATTCAGTATGACGCTACATGTTGAAATCACCAGTTAAGACTAGTGTCCATTGTATATTACTGTCCTGAGACCCGGTATCCCCAGCCCTTCCACTGTAACAACCTGCCTCCCACAAAAAGGCCCTCAATTTGGCAACAAAAGACTTAATGCCTGACACCAGAGTGTTCAACAGCACCAAGCTGGTGCGAGGCAGAGATATTCTTACTGGTTACTGGTTAAATATTTTGCGTATTATCCTGCAAAGAGCATTTGTTTCCAGGTAGATTAAATATTATTTGTTTTCTGGAAAGCAATCTGCATGTGCTAGCTTTGAGAATGAGGGCATTTACCTGCCTTGGGTTTACTTCCCTCGTCTGTGAAATGGTAGGGTACCCTGGCTTAGTTTTCAGACTGGGTTCCAGAGTTGCCTGGTGGGGAGACTGCTGATAATGGAGATCTGGGCCCCACTTCAAGCAGAGAGGCTCCTCTTTATCTGGCCTACTCACTGGGATTCAGTCTATCTTCTTTGTTTGCAGAAAGGACTTTTTTTTTTTTTTTAAGATTTTATTTATTTATTTGACAGAGAGAGAGACAGCCAGCAAGAGAGGGAACACAAGCAGGGGGAATGGGAAAGGAAGAAGCAGGCTTCCAGCAGGGAGCCTGATGTGGGGCTCGATCCCAGGACCCTGGGATCACGCCCTGAGCCAAAGGCAGACGCTTAACGACTGACCCACCAGGCGCCCCTATTTGCAGAAAGGATTTTTGAAAAATGGCTTTTGTTACCAAAAAAAAAAGAAAAAAAAATCCGAAAGCCACTGATTCAACTAAATGGTAATCTTGCTAATCTTTCATACTATTTCACATTTCTAAAATTCAATTATAACCATAACTATTAAAATTATGTCTGCAGAATAATAGCAAGTACTTATATTGGGCCTGCTCTGGGCCAGGCGTTGTTCCAAGTACTTTACATATTTAAACTCACTTAATCCACAGAACAACAGTATGAACTAGTGTTGTAATTATTATTATAACTATTAAGGTTTAAAAAGTATATGTTCCGATGTATCTATTTTCACTTTTGTAATTTCCTTAGATGCATTTCAAGTCATAATTTACTCAAAGGTAATAATCCTACAGTGACTGTCTAATGAAATATAAATCATGATATCGTCTTTATGTACTCCACAGATTTCTAGATGCATTTTAAAGGGCATTTTGTCTTTAACTCAATGGATATCATTAGACTAACAGAGTAGCAACTGTGCATGTACTTTCCTTATGGCTTGTACAGTGTTCCTTCACTTTCAACCAAGACCTGGAAATCAGTTTTTAATGACAGTCCATGGACATGGGTCGGGGCAGCTCTTAATGCACTTGGAAATTTCCTGACCACCAGTTCTGGACTCTCACTGCTTCACTGGATGCAAACCTTGGTATGAAGTTCCTCATTGCTGCCCTTTTCCCATGACCTGGACCTGCTGCCCACCCCGCCCCCTCCATTGTAGTGCTTTTAAGGTCCTTGGGTGCTCAGTATCTTCTCGCGCTTCTCTCTCCAACAGCTCCGTCCAAATCAGCTTCTGTCTGGGAGGGATGGAGTCTGGCTGTGGTTTCCATCATCAGTGCAGCTCGGGCCTCTGTTGGCAGTCAGCACGGACTTTACTGAGTCCAGCAGAGGAGGGGAATGGAAACTAAAGCTGTGCAGGATGAGGCAGAGGAGGTTCCAGGGACTCCTGTATTTTAATAAAGTGGTGGAACACACAGGGCAGGAACCACAGCGATTCCTGCAGGTGCTGTGGGCAGGAATCGAGCTGACGAGCAGCGGGATGTCATTGGATGAAGAGAATGCTAGCCACTGGACGGAGCACAGAGGCTGTATGAAAGCCAGCCCGGATGATAAATGAATTTAAACAGGCTGTGTGCACGAGCCCGATGAGCCTTATACAGCATTCACTAGACTCCAATTATTCTGTCCTCCTAATCCCAAAAGTATGCATTGACTTATTATAGTCCTGAGTTTGGGTTAAAAACCTCATTTCCTGAATCTCTAAAGCATCAGTCCATTCTGAGACTTTATGAATTTTATCTGATATCTTGCTCAGGCTTTCTCAATAAATACTCCAATGACTAGAATTAAGTTGCACCTTTTTTTTTTTTTAAGATTTTATTTATTTATTTGACAGAGAGACAGGCAGCGAGAGAAGGAACACAAGCAGGGGGAGTGGGAGAGGAAGAAGCAGGCTCCCAGCGGAGGAGCCTGTTGCGGGGCTTGATCCCAGAACACCGGGATCACGCCCTGAGCTGAAGGCAGTCACTTCATGACTGAGCCACACAGGCGCCCCTAAATTGCACTCTTAGACACTTGTTTTGGTCCATCTCCCTTTCTATTTTCGGTGAGGGGGTAGAGTTGAAAAGAAGGGGTAAGAGTTGTTGCTTTATATTAGGAGTCAAAGCCTTAAGCTAGCGAGGAAGCTTTGCCAGGGGAATTTCCAGCATTGGCCAGTGGGAACCATGGGAATCTAGGGGTCAGGGTCCTTGAAACCATACAGTAGAAGCAGTGAGCTGCCCTGCCTGCCCCTACAATCCATGCCTGGAACACCCAGACCCCTGTGGGGGTGTTTCCTGGAGGCTACAAACCAAGCAGCCTAGAGAATCAGGAAGCTACTTTCTGGTTGGCTTTGTCTTTCTCCCTTCTCCCCAGACCTAGCCCCATCTGAGCTCAGACAGCTAACCTGTAGCACATTCCTGCTTTAACATGTTAATACTCTTCTACCCTTTTCCCCACAAAAAGAAAACTGTATTACGTGTAGATTTTTTTAGTACAGTGGTTGGTTATCTCATTATAACTAACCATTTTCACTTCCCCCTTTTTCCCCTGCCATGATGTACTTTCTATGTTGAAGATTATGGAAAACTGCATTTCTTCGTGACATTTCTAAAAATGATATATTGAAGAAAAATTAGAGACTGGGCTTCTATATCACAGAGTACTTCTCTCCCCTGATGGCCAATCCAATCAAGTAGTTCCACGATCAGTAGGATAAATCTGGCTTAATAAGACAGTATATGCTCCCAAAAATCCATTTACTTTTTGTAATTTCTATATGCCTTAAAAATGTTCATTAAAAAAGTTCCGACTTTTTTGGTTTATCTCCTTAGACTTTGTTTCCTCTATTTTAGTGATTTAAAACATCTTTTCAAATGATTTCTTGCACGGAATATCCATGGCCAAGTAACTCTTTTGCAAAATAGGGAAATCTGGTCACCTCGCTTGCTCCTTAAAACTGAGGTTACAGGTATTGGTTTTTAAGCAACAGATCTATTTACTTTTCATTCTTTCCAAAAATAAAAATTCACATGAAAGCTGCCACCTTATTTAAATTAGGTCTTATTGCTCATAGCTCGTACAACCTGTACAAAGAAGCTAAACTGTAAATATTGACATTGATAATTGCACACATTAAAAAAACCCTAAAATTTCTTTGTAATAACTCAAGATTATTTAGCTAACAAGTGGTCCCTGAGAGACCTGCAAGACGGATTTGTAAATGCTGTAAGGAAGTGTACCCTGGTAATCGCAAGGGGATCGAGCAATATTAAAATCGGACTCCATGCAGGTAACAGAATCTGGTTTTTAATTGTGGCCAAAATAGTTAGAAGATACTCAAGGCAGTTCTGTGATTCGGTGGCATGTAGGGAAGGCTATAAAATATCCCAGAAGAGCCTCACCCCTGGCAGAAAAGGACAAAGGCATTCATTTTGCATTTCTGTGAAGGATTTATCTTCAAAAGCAAGTAGACGAAGAAGCAAAGAGGACATGTGCAAAGCCCACACACCCAGGACCCACTCAGTGCACCACCAGTGCAAGTGGGAAGAGGGCAGGAATCAACAGTGCAGGGGAAAGCAAAGGGGAAGGAGCCTGGAAACAAAATAAGACAAGGCTCCCTTTGAATAATGCAGAGGACTCTTAGGAAAGAGAAAAATAACAGAATAAATTTTCATTCACTGATTACATTTCGGGGGAGAATACGTGTTTTGAAAGAAAGTCGTTGGCTTTAATCAACTACTTTCTTCAAGAGCTTTGTCCGTGCATATGGGACAAAAATCACAGTCACTTAAAAATTGTTGGTGTAATTAGAACAAAACCACCAAGACTGCCTTTCCTTTTATCCTTTCAGTAAAAATCAGGAAGGGGAGGTGGGAAGCGTGGAGGGTGGGACGCAGTAAGAACGATATTTTATGAACGTGACAACATGTTTTGCATTTGACTTTTTTTTTTTTTTTCCTGCTAGAGTTTCAAGTAGATTTTAAGAAGGAAGGGGAAAAGCTATAAATTAGCCGCACAAGAAGGTGAGATTCCAGTGGTTCAGGCTGGGGGTGATTAGTGTAGCTGGGTTTTTGACAGGAACTCCTTCGAGGTACAGGAGAGCATGAATCCAGTCTCGCTTCTTGCTGGATCACTGACTGAGCACTCCAAACTCAGGGAGTAGAGACTTCACTGAGTCCATTCAAAAGCTTGTCATGTGGAGATGATGAGAAGAGAAAGTTCTAGATTTTTATATTCTGGAAAGTGCTTTCTCTTGAATGACACAAAAGACAAGATACGTGAGGTAGGGAACACAAAATTCTATCTAGAAGCTTGACATTTGAAAGAAAGGGTTTCCTGAAAATAATGTTTTCTCTTTGGTTTGGTGAGAATGTGGTGAGTGAAATAAAAACCTAAGGAAGAAACCACGCAGACAGCCTCCAATAAGAAGACTGTTGTTATCATTAAGTCAGCACATTGAGCAGTCCTGTGATTCCTCCTTTGCTATGGCCACTCCCACCCTCGAGTTGTCCATCCTTGCCTGCCCAGCTCTGGGTGGTCCAGGGAAGTACTGGCTGAGGTGCAGAGATGGGGGGTAGACAGAAGGTAGGGGGTGGGTCCACCTGGCCCACTTCCTTCCAGCACCAGTGTTTCTGTAGTGGTCCGTCTAGGGCAGTAGCCTTCTCTACAGCTCCAGTTACTACCGGCTCAGGAAACACTAGTTTTCCCCTTCTCTCCCTTCAGGCCTACGGGTGGGCCCACTCCCCACTGTGCTGCTTTCTGGGTAGCTCCATCTCTATGGCTGCTTTCTTCCACCCTGCCCACTGCTCTGTAAACAGCCCTTTCTCTAAATTCTCATTTCAACTCTTTGAAGTGAGGTCTCTTTCCCATGGGATTCTGACTGATAAGAGACTAAAAATACCGCAAATCTGGGAGAAACCATGGTGAGCTGCAATTTCTAGTTGCAAAAGCTAGATGATTGCCGCTGTATAAAAGAGGGTGAGCCATTTATTGTTCATAAAATCCAAAAATAAATAGGCTATAGAAATTCCAGGTACAATTTCAAAGCCAAAAAGATCTGAAGAAATGAATCAGAATCAACTAGTATTAATCATATTAATCATGCACTTTTATAATCACCTGAACCACCTGTGGCTAAATTGTACATTCCAAACAGACTTCAAGAATTGTTCAAAACTAAATAATGTGCCTTCTGTAGAATGATTTATAAAAATTTAAGTAGGTCAAACCCACTATTCAGAGTATAGTACTCATAGGTTCTAATATTCTAAAAGAAAAAAAAATGGATTTGTTGCTTATTAGAAAATTCACCGTATATTAAAAAGGCATCAAGACTTAGCTGTCTCCTTGCTCTGAGTCTGGCATGTAAATGTTTATCTTATTACCATATATTATGCATCTGTAGACTCTGCCCAATACTCCGCAACATACACCATCAAGTCACTGCTCACAAGAATTTTATGCCCTTAAGATAAAGTAAAAATTTAATTTTAGAAAATGTAAAAAGGCTTTTGTAGCTTTTGATTTTTTTTTTTTTTTTAGTTTCGACCTTTTAGTTTTGACCCTATTCTTTTTGTAGATAGTAGGTGGCATTATGGTTTAATTTAATATACTTTTGTTGACTTGGAATTCATCTGAGTTGAATTGAGGATGTTATTGAGATTGTCACCAAGCTAATGGGCTCAGGGTTCAAGTAAAGTGTCTCTTCCAAGAGACTGTAATTAGTGTGTGTGTGTGTGTGTGTGTGTGTTATAATCCATATAACTTTAGAAAAGGAAGGTTAAACAAATTGTTTTGTTGCCATTACACCCCATTTATGGCAGTAGTGGTTGGTAATTTGATGTGAACTGTTCTTTCCAATCCCAGGGGAGATGGCTAAGCTATCAGCACTGCCCCCTAGTGTTCTCTCACTTTCATGCAGTGTGAGTAAAGGAAAAAAGTACTTAAGATTTATTTTCAATATATATATTGTATTAGTGTATTGCTATGTGGGTGTGTAATATATCTTTCTGTGGGTTAGTAAGACGTTTTATTGTATTTGTCCTGATAAAAGGTTAAAGCACGCTAAAGTCAGATAACTTTTACAAAGGAGTAAAAATAGAAGTAAATTTTAGGTACTATTATGTAATTTCTGATTCAATGAACTGAGAGGCAAATATCTAAGATTTTTGGGTGCCTATTATGTTTGGTAGGTAAGAAATACCATATTAAAGCTGAAGTCTGTGTACACTTAGTATGTAACTTTTGCAGTTTCCAAAATTTCATAATACATTTATTAATTTGATCTCTAATTTAGAGGAAATAGTCAAGATAGAAGAGCGACCAGGGAGAATTTAAAAATTTCACATACCCAAGTTGTTTTTGTATTAGATTTTAACCAAGAAAATTATTTTAAAGCAAGTTCACTCTCATGAGATGTAGAAATGAGATTTAGAGTTCTAGAATATTGGGAATATCAAACAAAGGATTTCTAATAGTAAGAAATAACTATGTATTTATTTTCCATAGTGCAGTTCACATACCAAAGATGATAAATTACTTTAAGCAATGTTAGATATACATTTTTAATTGTCATGCACTTATTTTTATAAGCAATGGAGAAAATGTAACCACAAATCCGTGATTTCATAGATACTAATATTTAGAACTACCTTACACATAAACCACGATGCCCAGGCTCATACTTTTTTAGTTCTTTGACTCTCTCATTAAAACAAATGAGAAATATGAATTGCAGGGTTTATGAAAGCCTGTATTTTTCTGTTTCCATTCTTCTGGTGTCATCCAACATGTTCTTCTGTCCAAGGTGTTCCCTATAAATTGTAGTTAGAACTAGAGCAGGACTCATGGCCAAATAGAAATTGAATATGAACCATAAGTATTTTATTTTATTTTATTTTATTTTATTTTATTTTATTTTTAAAGATTTTATTTATTTATTCGACAGAGATAGAGACAGCCAGCGAGAGAGGGAACACAAGCAGGGGGAGTGGGAGAGGAAGAAGCAGGCTCATAGCGGAGGAGCCTGATGTGGGGCTCGATCCCATAATGCCGGGATCACGCCCTAAGCTGAAGGCAGACGCTTAACCGCTGTGCCACCCAGGCGCCCCTGAACCATAAGTATTTTAAAATAAGACATTTTATTTTATTTTTTTCCTTTTTTTTTTTTAAGATTTTATTTATTCGAGAGAGAGAGAGAGAACATGAGTGGGGCGAAGGGCAGAGGGAAAAGCAGGTTCTCCACTGAGCAGGGAGCTGACGTGGGTCTTGATCCCGGAACTCGGCTCAATCATGACCCAAGCTGAAGTCAGACGCTTAACTGACTGAGCCAACCAGGTGGCCTTAAAATAAGACATTTTAAAAAAGAAAAATAGTTGAAATTAGTTCTAATGATATAATTTTTAACCTACTATATCCAAGTATTATTTTAGTATGTAGTCCATATTAAAAATTATTGAGGTAGTTTACATTTTTTAAAAAAATATACACTAAGTTTTTGCAGTCAGCTGTGTGTTTTACACCTACAGCATGTCTTGATGTGGCCGGGTCACATTGCACATGCTCAGTAGCCAGATGTGGTTAGTGTTGGATAATTCTAGGGATGTCCTCAGATTGAGGCTCAGTTTTTGGCACAAATATGCCACAGGTGGTAGTGTATGCCTCCATCCAGAAGCACCTGTCAGGTGGCTTTTTTGTGATTTTGTGTGTGTGTGTGTGAGAGAGATATTTGTGATATCGTCATTATCATTGTCTAGATCTAGTAATTAAATATTGTAAAAGGGGGATGTTGGAATTTAAAAACTCCTTCTTTTATTAGATGGAATACTTCTATTAAAGAAACATCTCCTCATCAACTACTTGGTTGCTTGGAATAGTTTTTATAGAGAAGGCAGAATAAGTGATCTCATCCCTTTATTTGCTGGCTTGTAAAATAATGATTTTCCAAGGATAATCACTAGTATTTTATTTTCACAGTATCCTCAGGAATTCATGAATTTTAACCCATCTGATGTGTTTTGATCTACTGCAGTTACTGTATTTATTATTAAAATTTTCCCATCTTTGGCCCCTGGGAGCCTCTTTAACTTGGTATCACCGAAGCAGCCTTTGAGGTTCTAGACTTATCTTGTGTATTTCCTGCCACAGATCTGTAATCAGCTATTTCTTCAAGGAGCCCTTGGTTCCTTTCAGTTGTAGGGCAATTTTTTTGAGTGTCCTTCTTCCATGTCAAATACTAAAGTTTTTCAAATCACGAGTGTAAATTACTCATTCACTTGATCCTTAATACACACACACAACAGTCTCAGAATAGTTATTAAGGCTACCACCCAAAAAAATAATTTAAAAGGTTGAAGCTTCTTTGCAGTTGTTTTGTCCTTCTGATAATATTCCACTTAGGATGAAGAGTCAAATCGCTGTGTTTTAGTCAACTTGGCATAGTCCTCTTAGTGTTGTTACGCCACCTACTGGATACACAGGCATAGTCATCTCATTTGGCTTTTGATGTTTAGGGAATGCTTTATTTTAAATTAAATGGGATAGCCTGGTGATGGGTAGTAAGGAGGGCACGTATTGCATGGTGTACTGCGTGTTATACGCAACTAATGAATCATCGAACTTTACATCGGAAACCAGGGATGTACTGTATGGTGACTAACATAATATAATAAAAAACATTAAAATAAAAAAGATTAATTAAATTTTGTTTTATAATTATGCACAGTTTTATATGACTCTAAGGTCAAATTTACAACATGAATCTAGTTTCTTTCCCTATCCCCTCTGTCTTATTTCCTGTCTCTACCTTTAGGTAACTATTTTATTTTTAAATGCCATGATTTCTTCTTTAATTCCTATTAACGAAGTATTAATGAAGGATAGTTGGAAGAAAGGCAGGCAGGGACAAGGACACCGCCCCCCACCCCTGCCGCAAGAGGAAACCACCCTTAAAAGGATTTTACACCACCCTGGAAAGAGCCCTCCATCGTTTCCCACCTGATAGGTAGATAACAAAAACCCGATTGGGTGGACAGGCTGGAGGAGGGTTAATCAGATGAAAACAGCCTGCCAACAAGGCCATAGAAACCCCTAGACTTAGACACTCTGGGGGCAACCCTCTCGGGTTCCCTTCCTCTTCGGGAGCTTTGTACTATCGCTCAATAACTTTACTGTCGCTCAATAAACTTTGCTGCTCACCGCTCTTCCTCTCGTCTACCTCTTCATTCTTCCAAGGGGCGTGATCAAGGACCGAGGGTACCGAAGGAAAAGAAATCCTTTAACAATATTTCGATATATGCTTATATACTAAGTATATAAAATTAGTACCTATGTATCATATATTTTCCCCCTCCTCTTTATTAGATAAATGGTAGCATAATTTGCAGACTTCTCTCTACTCGAAATAATTATTATTCCAAGTGGAGAAAAAATATGTAAACTAATACATATAATTATACAAAATACATAAAAATATAAAAATAAAATATAAGTATATTTAGTAACCTGGAGTTTTAGATTTTACTTTGTTAGGTAATCTGAAAATCCTTTTTAAAAAAAAATAGGCGAAGTAAGCTCTTTTACATTTATTGATAAGAACTAAATGGTTGATGTGTTAAAAGATAAACTAAGGCAGATTAAAAATTTTAAGTTTATTTGAGCACCAATCCATTCTAATTGGGCAGCACCAATATGGAAGTGGTTAGGAGCCCCCAGGAGGACGGTGGGGTGAGACTGTCAGAGTAAAGATGGAAGCAAAGTAAGGAGACTGCTGATTGGCTAATGCTTAAGTGCAGCTGGCTGGCTGTGGTTGGTTGTCCTTAGGTTTCCATTTTGTAAGCTTGAGGCATTTACAGGATTAGATTTTGGTTTGCTTACATAGGCCACCATGGAATTAGAGTTAGTCTAACTATCTTAATTTATTTAAATCAATTTTGTCATATTTGTTACACATATTTCCATATATATAGAAGTATGTGTATGTACACACACATGTATATATACACACACATATCTATTTATCTGTGTTGCTATTGTTCCTACAGTCCTATTTTTTCACGGTGTGGTCTATGCCAATGCTTGTCCGTGAACTGCTTGTTACCAAGCCATGATATATGTACAAAAAGTGAAAGAAAACATTTGAAAATATTTAATCTGCCTTGCCACTGAGCATGACAATTCCAAGCATGTGATTTTGTACTTCGCAAAAGTACTAAGGTGCAAATGACTGGAAAAATGGAAAACTGGTCCTTCACTACAGAGTTTGAGAAGCACCTGTCTCTATTATTTGCTTGCATAAACTTTTTGTATTGAGAAAAGTTGGTGTTTGTTCTGTTGGCTTTTTCTTTATATGAGTTACGGTTTCATTCATATCTGCATGATGACTTTAATTCCCTTTTAACTACTTTCTCTTAATATCCTACTCTGAATAAAATTGAGATTAGCTAGTGACCCATTCTTCACCTTGTCCCCCAGATCCCAGAATCTACTTTCAACTAATATCTTTCAGCCCCTATTGATATCTTTGAAGTGATCAGGGAGCATATTCTACTTTTCATCTTCTTTTTCTAGTCCTCCTTCCTTCATTTTCAGGTAATTTGATGTATATATAGCAAATTACTATTACATTTTAAAACCTCTCCCTTAGAATATACAGTTGTTCTGAGTTATACAAATAAATACATATTTAATGTTTACTATCAGTTCTGTTGAGGTCTTTTTTTTTTTAAATAAAGATTTTATTTGAGGGAGGGAATGAGAGAGCATGAGCAGGGAGAGAGGGAGTGGGAGAAGCAGACTCTCCACTGAACAGGGACCTCCCCCCCCCCAACACACAGGGCTCATTCCCAGGTCCCTGGGATCATGACTTGAGCCGAAGGCAGATGCTTAACCGACTGAGCCACCCACGCAGCCCATGTTGAGGTGATTGCAATCATTCTGGTTGGTTGAACTTGCTCTCCAGTAATTTCCTCAGGAAAGGCTTGTGGGAACAATACTCTGGGTTCTTTTTTTTTTTTTTTTTTTTTAAAGATTTTATTTATTTATTTGACAGAGATAGATACAGCCAGCGAGAGAGGGAACACAAGCAGGGGGAGTGGGAGAGGAAGAAGCAGGCTCATAACGGAGGAGCCTGATGTGGGACTCGATCCCAGAACACTGGGATCACGCCCTGAGCCGAAGGCAGACGCTTAACCGATGTGCCACCCAGGCGCCCCAATACTCTGGGTTCTTACGTGTGCATAAAAATTGTGACCATTACATTTAAAGATCGTTGTAGCTGCATATAAAATCCTTAGCTCACATTCACTTTCCTCGTATTTCTTAAATGTGCTACCCCATTGTGTTCTGGCATAATGCCCTGCTATCTAAAAGTAGGATGACGATACTGACCTTTTGCGTGCCAAGAAGAATTTTTATTTAAAGATAGGTAGTTGTAGTAGACTATGTTTAGGTGTAGGCCATCCTGGGTCAATTTTGCCAGGTGTGTCTTTTTAATATGTAGTGCAAGTGTTTGTTTTCAATCTCAGAAATGGAGTTTTCAATTATATTTGAAAGTATTTGTTCTCTTTTAAGGGATTTCTTTTATATGTATCCTGGATCTCATTGTCTTTTATTTATTTTTAAGATTTTATTTATTTATTTGACAGAGATAGAGACAGCCAGCGAGAGAGGGAACACAAGCAGGGGGAGTGGGAGAGGAAGAAGCAGGCTCCCAGTGGAGGAGCCTGATGTGGGGCTCGATCCCAGAATGCTGGGATTACGCCCTGAGCGAAAGGCAGATGCTTAAGGACTGCGCCAGCCAGGCGCCCCTCATTGTCTTTTATATGTATATTTATATAAATATACATCATAAAATATATAATATTTATATAAATGTATATTTATAATTTGTATTTATATATAAATATTTTTGTTTAAAATATTCTTTCCTCTTCTTAAGATATTTTCTTTGGTTTTCAATCATGGTTTTATTTCTTGTTTAGTCTGAAATTTTAAGATGACTTTTTCTTCTCAAATAGTTTCTTAAATTCTACAAACTCCCTTTTTAAGTCTTTGTGTTCTCCAGTTAGCTTCTCTTTAAGTTTTTCTAAACCTGGATGATGCTTTTTTTTTCAAAACTCCTATCATTGTTTTCCACATTTTTAAATTTCAAATATTAGATGATTATTTTGTTAGCATGTTTTTCTGGCATGTGATTAGTGTCTGCAGAGACATTGTGTTTCTCAGTCTTTTCTTCCTTATGACAGCTCTGCAGTTTTTTCTTTACTACTGTTTGAGGGGCAGGAGTTTTCTTGTGCCCTAAGAAGGGAAGGGTGGGCCAGGATAGTCTCAGCATCACCGCTCTGCGGCAACTCACCTATCCTCTGGCAAGTGTTCAAAATCCAGCGTATCGTGTGTGATAGCTGCTGCCTCTTGCCCCTTCCCACTTCTATCTGGATCTTCTCTTTCCTTTGCCCCTAGTGTCTTTTCTGTTCAATTTGGATTCTACTCGCAGCTGTTTATTCTCAACAAGGGGCGTTGTCTTGGAGGCGAATGTCAATTATGTCTGTTAAGGGTCTCTCTTAAGGGCCCACGGGCCCAGGCAGTTCAAGTGCAATCTGACCTAACTGGTTCTCGTGTTTACCCTCAGAGGGAGCCGCCAAGACTCTAGGGCCTCTCAGGGCCACCGGAATCACTCTTACTCTCTTTGTTTCCTCTGACACGTGTGCTGATACCATGAAGATTTTAATACCATCAGTACTTTATCCCAACCCACACATATTAAGGGGTTCATAGGGATATGTTTTCCCACCACTTTATCAAAAATGTCTGTGGAAGTTTGCTTTTGCTACCTAGCTGCTCTGTTTCCAGGCGGTGATTTGGAGAGGTCAAAAAATGATGTCACCTTGTCACCATTTTTCAGATTACTTTTTATTTAGAGAGAGAGGGAGCAGAGCGAGAGCAGGAGTGGGGGGAGGAGCAGAGGGGGAGTGAGAGGGAGGACTCCTGCTGAGCACAGAGCCCAATGCCCTACTCCACCTCACCACCCTGAGATCATGGCCTGAGCCAAAACCAAAAGTTGGAAGTTTAACCGACAGAACCACCCAGGCACCCCGCAGATTACTTTTAAACAGCCAAATGTGTCGTCTTCTGTTTTGCTTTGTTAGTAAGGCATGTATATGCCTCTGTGTATGTTAACAGTTTTTCTGATGTAGCCTACCCATGCTGGTTGTATTGGTGTCCATGTGTGTTAATACCTGAATTCTCAATGGTGAGTATTTCCACAGTTCGGAGATCTATGGATGCCTTTTCACACTGCCAGACTGCTAGCTCCCTGTCCTCAGTCCATGCAGAATCTCTTGCACATCTCATTCTCCGTACGGTCCTGAGTGTCCTGGGTGCTAACACAATTGCTCTTCTGAAGTGTTCCTGCATGGTCACCAGTCTGTGAAATGGTCACAAACATCCCTTCTTCCTCATAAACATCCCTTCTTCCTTTCTTCCCCCAACAGGGTATTAGCACTGATTCTTAATTGGGGTGGTAGAAGATAAGGCTTAGAGCAGCATGGCGCCAGGGGGAACACAGAAAAACGAAGAGGGACGATACTGGAAGGAAGTAGCAGTTTGATAAAAACCTCCCAAGAGATTCTAATAGACTTCTAATAGGGTTGTATTTGGGTTCTCTGCTTTCGTGAGAGAGACAGAGGGCACTATGAGAACTGGCCCTGGCTCTAGACTGTACAGGCAGCTGTGGGCAGAATAGAAGGAGAATGAGATTATGAGATGGGATGAAAGAATGAAAAGCCTGCGGTCCAAGGATCTAATTGCTTTTGGGGGGTGTTTTCTTCTTCTTCAGGCAGCTTAACATCTGAAGCAGATTTATCTTCAAGGCATTTATTTAATCTTCAAGGCACTTAAAGTCATCCCTTTTAAATGTTCAGCTTAGGAACTCTTTCAACTCTAAACGGAAAACAAAACTGCTGTTATACAGGTAGAGATTGGTTTATGCAGGCATTGAATGGGATAGTTTGAAAGAGGTGGCATTTCGTCTCAAAGTGTTTCTATCAAAGACAAACTGATGATAGCAAATCTGTTCTGTTTTAACAGAGGGAGGGAATACAGGGAGGCAGAGAGGTTGGGAGAAGGATATCAGAGTATGGAGAAAATTCCCAAGACAAGGACAGGATCAGCAAACAGACACTGGAAATGGCCATACACCCTGACAACTTCATAAATGTGTTTATCTTCGTTTGCACAAATAGAGGTGCTGTGTGGGTGCATTAATGGTTTGGGTGGATGCCAGGGCTGGTAGTGCCTCCGGTTCTACGAAGGAAGATCGCCAAGAAGATACCAGTATTTGGTAACAGGGTTTGAAGGAAGAAAAGGGTCAAGGAATGGATGGCCTGACAAGTCCTGGTGGATGATTCAAGAGCATAATCGCATAGAATGTTTAGGATAAATTCCGAGGAATCTACAGAAGCTACAGTTTCCAGGGAATATCAGGAACTTGAGGTCATATCATAAATAATTCACAAAAATGGTTCATAAATTAGTAAGTAGACTTTTCTTTTGTAAACAAGACTATTGAGCATCTTGACTTCAGAAGAATAAGTAGCTTTATATTCTCGGTTTTGTATTCTCGGTTTCAGATGCTTTTTCTTCCATAATTCAAGAAGGATCATAGATCTGGAGGTAACCGAAAGTCAGTTCTCCTCTCTATGGTATTAATATTTTTTTCCTTGTTTCCTGAATATGATGGAGGGAGCAGGTGGGTAAAGTACTGAAAAGCTAGGAGGACTTCCCTCCTTCCTCTCCATAGTCCCATTTTCCCTTGTTGCCTTGTTAATTACTCCGTTCTTCACCTAGATGTAACATTAGCCAGTCCTACCTTCAGTCGATGTTAATGTTCTGTTTTTAGCCCTGACATATACATGAGTTAGACTACCAGAGTACTCACTGATCCATATTGGGTGGGGAGGAAGAAGGGAAAATCGTATGAGTCAGAAGAGGAAAAAGAGTCACTAAAGAGAGGGTCTTTCTATTCTATTAATTTCAGCTACATAATATATAATAACCAAGATTTTCAGCTTTCATCAAAATAAACTACATAAAATCACTAAAAAATCAACCTTTAATGGGGAACATTTTTTTTTAAAGATTTTATTTATTTATTTGACAGAGATAGAGACAGCCAGCGAGAGAGGGAACACAAGCAGGGGGAGTGGGAGAGGAAGAAGCAGGCTCATAGCAGAGGAGCCTGATGTGGGGCTCGATCCCATAATGCCGGGATCATGCCCTGAGCCGAAGGCAGATGCTTAACCGCTGTGCCACCCAGGAGCCCCAATGGGGAACATTTTTATTTATTAAAGATTTATTTATTTATTTATTTATTTTAGAGAGAGTGTGTGCATGCAAGAGCACAGAGAAGGGCAGAGGGAGAGGAGAAAGAGACTCTTAAGCAAACTCCCCACTGAGCATAGAGCCCAGCGTGGGCTGGATCCCACAACTATGAGATCATGACCTGAGCCAAAATCAAGAATCAGATGCTCAACCGACTAACCCACCCAGACACCCCAATAATTGGGAACATTTTTTAGTTAAAATGTTGGTGTTGAGCTTGGAGAAATCAGAGATAGCATTGATTTCTGATTGTGCATCGACCTCTTCCCTTTGGCTTATGATATTATGGTTCCCACAAAAGTCAGGAATTTATTACACAGTCTCTTTGGACCCATAATTGCCTTTAGGGGTATGTGTGTTATTGGGTGGGATGTACTGGATTGGGGAGACATATTGCGAAGCCGGCAGCCTGCTTTGAAATTTACATATACGTTCCCTATAGCCTTAATTTTTTTCCTGTTTCAATTTAGGAGAGCTGAACTTCCTAGGCTCTTTGGTTTCCATGTTTCTTGTTCATTGTGACTCTTCTCAGTGTCTTTGTCAATCAGGAATTCTCTGTAGTGGATGTCACACCCTCTAGTGGCACTCAGTGGATCTCAGGGTAGATTTGGCTTTTTAGAAGTATAATGCATGTTTTAGTCTCCTGGTCACATACAAATGAAACAGGAGAGGGTGACAGAAACTTATGGAAACTCAGGAGCCCTAGGACTTCCCTTTATATGCCAGATAGACTTGTCAACTGCTTGAACTCTTATTATCACATCAGTTTACTTGAACTTGGTAAGCCTAAAACCGAATTCACACTTTTTCTCTAAACATTTATCCTCTTGAGTTTCCATATTGTGTCTTGGTCATACCAGAATCTGCAGCTTCCAGTTTTCTAGATTTGTTTTTTTCATATACTTATTCAATTATCTATTCAACAAATATCTGTCCTGTTCTCACGTCGTGTGAGTTGAAGTACTGGGTAGCCAAGGGTGGGGCAGTGAATGTCGTTGTGTCCTCAGGGGTTGACAATTTAGCTGGCCCCTGTTTGCATACTCCTTCCCTCCTATCCATTCACTATGACTATATCAGTGCACCTTTGTCTTCCTTTCCATCCATACTTAGCCACTTGGATGGGGAGCCCCTCCATCATGCCTGGTCCACAGCAATCTACTGCTCACTGGCTTCAGGTAATCTGTGTGACCTGTTCCAGTAGTTCTCAACCCTGATTGTGCAGCAAGATCCATTGGTGAGTGTATTTGGTCAGTTTGTTCTTAAAACAAATATCTAAGAACCACTTGTAGAGCAGATGATTCAGTAAAGTTCCCTTTGGAGTTTCCGATGTGCAGCCAGATTTGAGAAGACTGGTCCCCTGTGTGAACCTTCACCTCGTACAGCCTGGTCAGATCCACAATTACCATTCTTCACCAATGTCACAACATCCCTGCCTCTGAGTCTGTGCTCCACTCAGCGGCTAGTGCTTCTCCTCTTATCAAAGCCCTCGAGTCTTCCAACCAGCCCTGAGGGCAAACACCATACCATATCCATCTCTGACTCTTTCAGGGATTTAGAACTGTTTATTGAATGTGAAGGGTGGCAGAATAAGCAATCCTAAAGGTGCCTCTTTCGCCTAAGAATTATTTTGAACTGAAGGCATTTGAAAAACAGCAAATACAGGGAGAGGCGCTCTCTGAACTTCCCTTACCTGCCTAAAGATGATCTTCCAAAAAGGAACTCAATTGTCATCTATCCTTTCCCCAGAGAGTTTTATCATCAGGCAAAACTGACTCTTACCACGGGAGAAGAGATGACAAGTGGACGCCATACCCAGATAAACTCGGTCACACATTATCATACCCCCCATCTACGTTCTTTTTTCCTGAAAATCATTTACAGTCCCTTAAGTGGCCTCCACCCCCCTCAATCTCCCTGCCTTCCCTATCAAGATAATCTGTAAGTTCTCATATCGCACATCTTTTCAGGGTATTCCTTCCCCCCTGCAATGCCCCAGACGTGTATTATTAAACATTTGTATGCTTTTTCTCCTGCCAGTCTGCCTGTTGTCAGTTTATTTCATAGACCCAGCTAGTAAACCTAGGAGAGTTGACAGTCCCCCCCCGTCCCCCTACAAATGCACAGCCCTGCTTAAATCCCACCTGTTCCTTAATGCTTCAAGTCTTCATACTTCAGGTTTAAAGTCTTTAGAAGTCTCTTCCTTATCTGAACAAGTGAGTTCATAATTGAACCCCTCCAGGAACTCAGTTTAAGTTCCCTTGTTCTCTTCTATTACATTTTTATTTTGTACATTCATTGGGAATAGGGAACAGCCTGTAGCTTCTTGCTCCCTTGCGCGTCAGACTTTACACTGCACGTTAGACTCTCGCTGTGCTCTGGGCCCCCTCCCTCTACCTGGAAAGCTAGCAATGGCAGGCCTGATCTTTCTACATCACCTCTCTCTCACCCACCTGTCAAATCCTGTTTTAAAGGACTCACGTGGTTAAACTGGGCTCACCGAGGAAACCCAGAATAATCTCACTATTTTAAAGTCAGTTGATTGATTAGGACCCTTAATTCTGTCTGCAACCTCTCCATTGTTTTTTGTCACGTAACGTCCCATAGTCACAGGTTCTGGGGATGAGGAGTTGGATGCCTGTGGATAGCCATTACTTTGCATGCTGTGTCCATGATAGTAAAGATAATGACTGAACTCCTAAATCCTAAATTTGCAAGTCCTAAATTTCAGTCACAGCAGAAGAGTGATTGCTACCCCTCATTAAGCAGTCACTCTTGGCCAGCGATAGTTCTTAACTATGTGAACTCATCTAACCTTATTAGTAACCCTGGGTGGGGGAGGTATTTTTAAACCCATTTTATAGATGAGACAAAGACACACAGAATTCAGTTAATTGAGTTGGGATCCTGGGCATGCGCAGGTCAGAGTCAGGATTAAACTCAGTAGGCTGGTATCAGAGTTTGTACCTTGAACCCCCATGCCATGAGCTTCTTCCTAAAATCCAGGAACTGAGTCCCTCTCTCCAGAATATCCTTTGAAGTCATGGTTCTTGGAACCATGGAAAATCCCTATGTAATAGGCCCACACTATATTAGTAAATGGAATCCATTTTATAATTTGTAAAAGTCAAAAATGTTATTTAGTTCTCCAAATAGCCAAGGAATAGGCCATGACTATTCCTATTTTATATATTGAAAAAATGTTGAGGTTTTACAATCTAAGTGGTTTCTCAAGACAACACAGCTCATGAGTATCTACAGTAGGAGCAGGGTAATATCTCAGAGCTGGGCTTGGAGGCTCAAGATTCTAGCATGATGGGGTGGAATAGGCAGAGCTCTAGGGTGTGAGTGTCACCATGTGGTTTTCGAGCCTGTGGTTTGGTAGGCATTGAACACAGGACCAGCACTGCCTCTACTGTAGAGAATACTTGGTGGCAGCATTGCAGGGTGGTCTGTGGTGGGGGAGGGGGGGTGAGGACTGCACACCCCCCACCCAGGCTGTGCCGGTTATGCTTGCACCCCTCCTCCCCTGCCATACCACCACATTCTTCTCTTTTCAGTCCACCTTCCTTCTACAGCCAGTGTTAATTTTTGTAAAACAATTGTTTCGGAGCTCCACTTAGAAGCCTGCAATGGTACCCAGTTACTGCAGTTAAAGAACAATTAACATGATGCACAAAACACTTCAAAATCTGGGTCCCACCTTTTGTTTCTGCATCCTCTCCAGTCACTTCTTCCCGAGCAGCAGCTGCTCCCACCATTTAAGAGTACCTGAAGGCTCTGAGAATGAACCTTGCCTCTCCCACATCTGTGTGCCCTCCAAGTAGGTCCTTCTAGAACACCTTCCCACCTTTTTCATCCAGAAAAGCTTCCCTCACCTTTTCGGGTTGGTTCACATCTCTGAATGATATCTTCCCTGGGCTCCTAGACAGGAGACGATTGTTGGCTTCACTGTGTGTCCGTCGTCCTCTATGCTTAGCTTTCACTGCTTACGCCACTTTTCCTGGGCAGCTCTGGCCCCTCAGCTAGACTGAGAGAGCCGTGGGGCCAAGAAACGTTACCTGACTCACTTTGTGTGCGATTACTCCTGATTCCTTTTGCCCTGTCTTTAATGCCTAATGATACAGAGTGAATTCTTGATATATTTTCTTTTTATCAAGTATTTGTCTCTGTCCATTTGGGAGAAAGGGCAAATAGCAACTCTGAGGGACTAACAAAGCTCCTGCACCCTCCTTGTCTTCTAGGGCAAGAGCAGGGCTAAACTGTTTTTGAAAAGACAGAAAACAAGTTATCCCAATATTCCAGGACAGAATGTCCAAGAAGCGCCTGAATTCTAGCATTCCCTTCTCTCCAAGGGAATGACCCTTATCAGTTGTGATTTCTTCATGAACACTCTCTTCTCCACCCCCAAGAAAAATACTACTCTATTCCCACCCACTAGCGTAAAGTTAATTCAGTTCCTTAAGGAGAATGGGGGCACACTGTGAGAATGCTACTCCAACCTCTAATTTTTTTTGAATATTTACAGTCACAGCTGTAGGAGTAGTTGTAATTATCAACATCATAACCTGTCCGTGCTCTCAAATTATATGCCCCTGGCAGATCAGGGCCTCTGTTGCCTCCTTGTTGTTGTTTTTTAATTGAGATATAATTGAAATAGAACACTGGATTAGTTTCAGGTGTACAACATATTTGATAATTGTGTATATTGCCAAATGATCATCCCAGCAAGTCTAGTTAACATCCATTACCACATAGTTACAAATTTCTTTTTTCTTGGGATGAGAATTTTCAAAATTTACTCTTCTAGCAACTTTCAAAATACAATATAGTATTATTAACTATAGCCACTGTGTTGTACACGATTTTCAGGACTTATAACTAAAAGTTTGTGCATTTCACTCACCTCCCCGACTCACTGCCTCTGGCAACCACCACTCTGTTCTATGAATTCTTTTTCTTTTTCTAATTCCACCTATAAATGATACAAGGTACTTGCTTTTCTTTAATTTCACTTAGCATAAAGCCCTCAAGTTCCATTCATTTCCTTGGTTAAACGTGCTCCTAGGTATTTTATTCTTCTTGAAGCAATTGTAAAGGACATTGTTTTTCTTAATTTCTTTTCCCGATTATTAGTGTATAGAAACAATACATTTATGTATATTAATTTTGTATCCTGCAGGTTTACTTCATCCATTTATTAGTTTTAATAGTTTTGGGGGGGAGTCTTCAGAGTTTTCTATATATAGTATCATGTCATCTGCAAATAGTGACAGTTTTACTTCTTCGTTACCAATTGGGATGCCTTCTATTTCTTTTTCTTGTCTGGTTGATACGGGTAGGACTTCTGGTACCATATAGAATAATAGTCGTGAGAGTGGGCATCGTGTCTTGTTCCTCATTTTAGAAAAAAGCTTTGAGCTTTTCATTGTTGAGGATGATGTTAGCTGCGGTTTCTGTCATACGTGGCCTTTATTATGTTGAAGTCTGTTCCCATTCTACCCATTTGGTTAGAGAGTTTTTATCATAAATGGACGTTGAATTTTGCCCAATGCTTTTTCTGCATCTATTCAAATGATCATATTGTTTTTATCCTTTATTTTGTTAAAGTGGTACATCATGTTAATGGGTTTGTGGATATTAGAACAACTTTCCTGGATTATAGTGTATGGTCCTTTCAATGTATTATTTAATTTGGTTTAGCCTCCACATGGGTGGGGTTTAGTTTTTTCCTTGCAATTGGTTTCAACTTTCATATTGTTGTGGATATAAAAGATGCTTGATATTATTTCTATGATAAATTTTTTGAGACATGTTTTGTGGCCTAACATGTGATCTATCCTGGAGAATGTTCCATGTGTACTTGAAAAGGATGAATAGGCTGCTGTTTTAAATGGAATAGTCTGTGTTTATATATTTAGCCTGTCCGGTCTTAATGTGTCATTCAAGGCCACTGTTTCCTTACTGATTTTCTGTCTAGATGATCTCTCCATGATGTGTGGTGTTAAAATGCCCTCCTATTATTGTATTGCTATCAGTTTCTGTATGTCTGTTAATATTTGCTTTGTATATATAAGTGCTCTTACGTTGGGTGCCTACATAAAATTGTTTATATTGTGTTGGATTGATCACTTTATTATTATGTAATGCCCTACTTTTTCTCTTGTTGCAGTCTTTGTTTTATTTATCTTTTTAAAAAGTTTTTATTTAAATTCCAGTTAGTCAACACACAATGTAATATTAGCCTCGGGTGCACAGTACAGTGAGTCACCACTTCCATAAAACCCTTTGTGCTCACAACAGGTGCACTCCTTAATCCCCATCACCTACCCAACCCATGCCTCTACTCACCTCCCCTCTGGTAACCATCACTTTATTCTCTATAGTTGAGTCTGTTTCTTGGTTTGCCCCTCTTTTTCTTTCCCCCTTTGCTGATTTGTTTCTTAAATTTCACATATGAGTGAAATCATATGGTATTTGTCTTTCTCTGACAGTCTTTGTTTTGAAGTCCACTTTGTCTGATAGAGTATTGCTTTTGTTTGTTTCCATTTGCATGGAATGTCTTTTTCCATCCCTTCATTTTCAGTCTGTATGTGTCTTTAGGTCTGATGAAAGTCTTTTACAGGCAGCATAGATACAGGTCTACATATCTACTTTGCTTGCAGAATTTACTCCCCTTATGTTTATAGTAGTCATTGATAGGTATGTAGTCATTACCAATTTAATTGCTTCGGGTTGGTTTTGTAGTTCTCTGTTCCTTTCTTTGCTTGCTCTCTTCTCTGGTGATTTGATGACTTCTTTAGTGCTATGTTCAGATTCCTTTCTCTGTATTTGTTGTGTATTTATTATAGGCTTGTGGTTACTATGAGGTCCATATATAGCACCCTATGTATCTATAGCAGTCTATTCTAAGTTGGTGGCTCAAGTTTGAACAGATTAAAAAATAATGACATTTTTATTCTTCCACCCCTACTCATATGTATTTGACCTCATGTTTTACATATTTTAATTCTGCGTATCCCTTAGTTATCGTAGATATAGTTGATTTTATTACTTTCGTCTTTTAACTTTTATACTAGCTTCATAAGTGGTTGATCCACTACCTTTACCACATTTTGCCTTTTTTTTTCTTTAAGGAGTGGGAGAGAGAGAGAGGCAGAGGGGGAGAGTGAGGGAGAAGAGAGAGAATCTTAAGCAGGCTCCATGCCCAGTGCAGAGCCCAGTGCAGGGCTTGATCTCACAACCCTGAGATCATGACCTGAGTGGAAAACTAGAGTGAGATGCTTAGGCACCTGGGTGGCTCAGTTGATTAAGCTTCTGCCTTCGGCTAGGGTCGTGGTCCTGGATCCTGGGATTGAGTCCCATGTTGGACTCCCTGATCCATGGGAGTCTGCTTCTCCCTCTCCCTCTGCCCCTCCCCCAGTTCGTGTGCTCTCTTTCAAAAAAATATAAAATCGAAAAGAAAAAAGAGTCAGATGCTTAACCAACTGAACCACCCAGGTGCCCCCCACATTTTGCTTTTAACACTAAGAACTTTTCTTTCATATTTTTTTTTTTCTTTTATGCTTAAAGAAGTCTTGTTAACATTTCTTGTAAGTCTGGTTTGGTGGGATGAGCTCTTTTAACTTTTGTCTGGGAAGCTCTGTTTTTCATTCAATTTTGAATGATATCCTTACCTGGTAGAGTATTCTTGGTTGTAGATTTTTTCCTTTTAGCACTTTGTAGGCTAGAAGGAAGTCACCTTAGATATTCAGTTTCTACTGAAAAAGCAGCTGATAGCCTTATGGGGGGTCCCCTTGTATTAATTAGTTGCTCTTCTTTTGCTGCTTTTTGGTTCTCCTTTCATGTTTAATTTTTGACATTTTCATTATCATATGTCTTGGTATGGATCTCTTTGGGTTCATCTTGTTTGGGAATGTTTGTGCTTCCTAGACCCAGATGTCTGTTTCCTCCTGTAGGTTAGAAAAGTTTTCAGCTATTATTTTTTCAAATAAATTTACTGCCCTTTTCTCATCTTCTGAAACCCCTATAATGCAAGTGTTGTTTTGTTTCATTTTGTCTCAAAGGTTCCTTAAACTATCCTCAACTTTTAAAATTCTTTATTTATTTCTGTCCTTCAGCTCAGTGATTTCTATTACCCAGTCTTCTGAGGTGTGTGCTCTGCATCGTGGAATCTGCTGCTGATTCCTTCTAGTGTATTCTTCATTTCAGTTATTGTATTCTTCAGGTCTGATTTTTAATTTTTTAAGAAGATTATTTATTTGAGAGAGAGTGAGAGTGCAAATGGAGGGAGGAGTGATGGGGGAGGGAGAGGGAAAGAATCTCACAATCCTGAGATCGTGATTTGAGCTGAAACCAAGAGTTCGATGCTTAACAAGCTAAGCCATCCAGGCAACCCTGGGTCTGATTTTTTAAAAAAATTCTATCTCTTTTGAAGTTCTCACTGTGTTCACCCATTCTTCTGAGTTTGGTGAGTATCTTTATGACTACTATTTTGAACTCTATTGGGTAGATTGCTTATCTCCATTTCATTTACTTTTTATAAAAGGTTTGTCTTGTGTTTTCATTTGGAACGTATTCCTCTGTCTCCTCATTTTGCCTGACATTATGTGATTGTTTCTCTGTATTAGGTAGATCACCTGTATTTCCCAGTGTTGAAGGATTGGTCTTATGTAGAAGGTGTCTGGTAGGGCCCAGAACTGCAACTCCCTTTGGTCACCAGAACCAGGGGTTCCAGTGGCATCCTCTTTGGGCTGCATGTGCCCTCCTGTTATGGCTGGGCAGCTAAAGGCATGTTGGTGGGTGAAGCTGGCCCCAGTCTGGCTGGCTGCGATGTCTTACTGTAAAAGCTTCAGGATCTGGTGGGCAGAGTGAATGGTGGTAGTAGGGCAAATGGAGAGTGTCAGAAATGGTGTCTGCTAGTGCTGGGCCAGCTAGATAGAAGGAGATTAAGAAAAATGGTACCAGTCTGTGCTTCTGTTCCTGGGGAAAAAACTACCCCTCCAGAACACACTCTAAAATTAGTCAGTAGCTCTCCTTTACATAAAGCCCTGGCACTTTACAACTGAGGCCTCTGTGCTGAGTCTAGAGTTGGGTTTGTGTATGGGCCCTTTAAGAGCAGAGTTTCTGTTTTCTGAAGCCTTCTGGCTCTCCTGTAGTAAAGCCCCATTGATTTTTCAAAAATTCTGGGGCTCATCTTCTTGATGCTGATTCCCAGGATAGGAATGCCTGATGTGAGCGTTGAACCCTTCTCTCCTCAGGGAGGACCTCTGCATTTGTGATATCCATCCCACTTGTGAGCTGTTGTGCTGGAGGAATGTTCCTGACCAGACTGCATCTCTGCCCCTCCTACCCATCTCGATGGGGCTTCATCTTTATACCTTTAGTTGTGGAAGAACTGTTCTGCTACTTTATATGTCATTTCCAGAGAAAGACATATGTTGTTGTAGCTTTGATGTTTCCATGGGAGGAGATGAGCTCAGGATTTTCCTGCTCCACCATTGTGATCTCAACCTATCTTCATTTTCATTTACTCAGAAGTGGATTTGCTGGATTGGACGAATAGTTCTATTTTTAATTTTTTGAGGACCCTCCACACTGTTTTCCAATAGTGGCTGCATCAGTTTGCATTCCCACGAAAGGTGCACAAGCGTTCTCTTTTCTCTACATCGTTGCTGGCATTTTTGTATTTTTTGATGATTGTCATTCCAACCAGTATGAGATGATTTCAATATGGTTTTGATTTGCTGGATGCTTTGATGTGGTTCTGGATGGTTAGTGATGGCGAGCACCTTTTTGTGTACCTGCTGACCGTCTCTGTCTTCTCTGGAAGAATGTTTATTCAGATCCTCTGCTCATATTTTAAATGGATTATTTGCTGTTGAGTTGTAGCAGTTCTTTATATATTTTGGATATCAGCCCTTTATCAGATATATGATTTGCAAATATTTTCTTCCATTCTGTAGGTTGCTTTTCCATTTTGTTGATGGTTTCCTTTGCTGGGCAGAAGCTCTTTAGTTTGGTGTAATCCCACTTGATTATTTATGCTTTTAGTGACAAATCAAAAAAATCATGTCCAAGACCATTACCAAGCTGCTTATTGTCTATGTTCTTTAATCCATTTTGAGTTAATTTTTCTGTATGATGGAAGAGAGTGGTCCAGTTTTATTTTATTGTATATATATATATGTATATGGTCGGTTTCCCTAAAACGATTTATTGAAGAAAATGTCCCTTCGCATTTGTATATTCTTGGTTCATTATATATTATTTGACCATATAAACGTGGGTTTATTTCTGGGCTATTATGTTCCATTAATTTATGTGTCTGATTTATGCCAATACCATACTATTTGGATTACTATAGTTTTGTAATATAGTTTGAAATCTGGAAGCATAATGCCTCCAGCTTTTTTCTTTCTTTCTTCTGGTTGTTTTAGTTGTTTGGGGCATTTTGTGGTTCCATACCTATTTTAGGATTGACCTATTTCTGTGAATAATGCCATTGATATTTTGATAAAATTTGGAATTTTGATTGCATTGAATCTGTAGATTGCCTTGGGTTGTACAGACATTTTAACAATATTCTTCAAAAGCACAGAATATATTTCCATTTATTGGTGTACTTTTCAATTTCTTTAATCAATTTCCTAATTGCTCTGGCTAGAATTTCCAATACTATGTTGTATAAAAGTGGCAAGAGTGGGCATACTTGTTTTGTCCTTGATCTTAGAGTCAAAACTTTCAGCTCTTGACCACCGAGTGTGAATTAGGTATGGGCTTGTCATGGTATGGTCTTTATTATGTTCTGGTGCAGTCCCTATATGCCCACTTTTTTGGGAGTTTATCATCAGTGGATGTTGAATTTTGTCAAATGTTTTTTCTGCATCTATTGAGACAGTAAGATTTTTTAACCTTTTTTTTTTAAATGTGTTATATCACATTGATTTGCAGATGTTGAACCATCCCTGCAACCTGGAATACATACCATTTGGACATGGTGTATGATCCTCTTACTATCTAAAAGAGCTTTCCTATAAAACCTTTCATAAGCTGAAATGGAGTAACATGGAGTATTTCATGCCTTCCAAAAGATTGTTTTTGTTTTTTTTTAAAGATTTTATTTATTTATTTGACAGAGATAGAGACAGCCAGTGAGAGAGGGAACACAAGCAGGGGGAGTGGGAGAGGAAGAAGCAGGCTCACAGCAGAGGAGCCTGATGTGGGGCTTGATCCCATAATGCCGGGATCACGCCCTGAGCCGAAGGCAGACGCTTAACCACTGTGCCACCCAGGCGCCCCCCAAAAGATTGTTTAAGCCACTTTGCTTTTATGAAAGACGTATATTACTCTGTTAACAGCTTTTTTCATAAAATAAGTGCTAATGTAGGTTTTCTGTAAAAGTGAAGTGGTGTAACATGAACTTTTGGAAAGCAGGGGCTACCTGTAATGTATTGTTGAATTTGGCTTACTAATATTTTGTTGAGGATTTTTGCATCTATGCTCATCAGTGATATTAGCCTATAATTTTCTTCTTTTATGGTGTTCTTGTCAGGCATTGGTATCAGAGTAATGCTAGCCTCATAAAATTAGTCTAGAAGTATTCTTTCCTCCTCTGCTTTTGGAAGAGTTTGCCATTAATTTTTTTTTTAAATGTTTGGTAGAGTTCATTATTGAAACTATGTGATTCTGGAATTTTGTTTCTTGGGAGATTTTTGATTACTGATTTAATATTTTCACTAAAAGTCAGTCTGTTCAGATTTTCTACTTCTGTATGATTCAGTCTTGGTAGGTTGTATGTTTCTAAAAATTCAAACTTGTGTTCTAGGTGTCCACCTTGTTGATTTATAATTAATTGTTCCTAGTAGTCTGTTATGAGCCTTTGCATGTCTTTGGTATCAGTTGTAACAGCTCCTTTTTCATTTCTGAATGTATTTATTTGAGTCCTCTTTTTTTTTTTTTATTGGTGAGTCTACCTGAAAGTTTTATCTATTTTGTTCATCTTTTCAAAGAACCAGCTCTTAGTTTCATTGATGTTTTCTATTGTCTTTTTAGTCTCTATTTCATTTATTTCTGCACTAATTTTTGTTCTTTGACCAACTTTGAACTTTGTTCTTCTTTTTCTAGTTCCCTTGAGGCATAAAGCTAGGATCTTTGTTTCTTAATACAGGCATTTATTGCTATGAACTTCCTTCTTAGAACTGTTTTCTGCATCCCATAAGTAAGTTTTGGTATGTTGTATTTCCATTTGTCTCAAGGTAATTTAAAATTTTTCTTTTTTGACCCATTGGTTGTTCAGTAGCATGCTGTTTAATCTCCACATACTTGTTAATTTTCCAGTTTTCTTGTAACTGATTGCTACCCAGAACATCAGGTCAGAACAGATGTGTGATATGATTTCAATATTTTTATATTTATATTAAGACTTATTTTGTACCCTAGAATATTCTGGAGAATGTGCCATGTGTGCTTGAGTAGTATGTATGTCCTGTTGTTTTTGGATGGGATGTTCTGTATGTCTCCTAAGGCCATCTTGGCTAACATATCACTTAAGATCAGTGTTTTCTTATTGTTTTTCTGTCTAAATGATCTAGCTATTGATGAAAGTGAGGGATTGAAGTCTCCTACTATTGTCGTATTGCTTCTTATGTCTCCCTTTATGTACATTAATATTTACTCTCTCTATATAGATGCTCTTATGTTGGATGCATAAATATAAATGGTATATCCTCTTGCTGGATTGAATCTGTTATCATTATGTAATAACCTTCTTTATCTCTGACTATAAATCTTTTTCTTAATGCTTATTTTATCTGATATAAGTGTAGCTACCTAGCTTTTTTTTTTTTTTTTTTTGGTATTCAATTTGCATGAAGTATCTTTTCCCCTCCCTTTGCTTTCAGTTTGTGTATATCCTTATATCTGAAGTGAGTTTCTTGTAGGCGGATGGGTATTAGTTGGTCACTCAATGTCTTTTTGATTAAAGAATTTAGTCCGTTTACATTTAAAATAATTATTGATAAATATGTACTTATTGCTCTTTTGTGAATTATTTTCTGGCTGTCTTAAAAATTCCTTGCCTCCTTTTCTTAATCTCTTCCTTTGTGATTTGATGGTTTCTGTAGTAGTATGCTTAGATTTCTTTCTGTTTAACTTCTGCATATTTACTATAGGTTTTTGTTGTGTGGTTCCCAAGAGGCTTATAGAAGTAACTTATTGATAACATTCTATTTTAAATTGATAAGTCTAAATGCATTTAAAGCTCAATATTTTTACCCCAGCATTTTGTTTTTGATATCATCATTTACATTGTTCTATCTTAAACAAATTATTTTCATTATAGTTACTTTTACTACTTTTAACCTTCATAACAGCTTTATAAGTGGTTAACTTACCAACTTTACATCATTAGATTATTTTGAATTTTCTTATATATCTACCGTTAGCCATGAAACATAAGCATTCTTTTGTTTCAGCACATAGAAGTCCTTTAACATTTCTTGTAAAGCCAATCTAGCGATCAACTCCTTTAGATTTTGCTTGTCTGGAAAACGATCTCTCCTTCAATTGTGAAGGACATCTGTGCTGGGTACTCTTCCTTGGCAGGTTTTTTCCTTCTAGCCCCTTGAATATATTATGCCACTTTCTTCTGGCCTGCAAAAAGTTTCTATCTTGTGGTGGTGGGGGGGGAGGGTTTCCTATAATTTGTCTTGTGGGTCTCTTAGAGTCATCTTACTGGGGATTCTCTGGGCTTCCTGGACCTGGATGTCTCTTTCCTTCCTTGGGTTAGGGAAGTTTTCAGCCATTATTTCAATTAAGTTTTATGTCCTCTTTTCTCTTCCTTCTCCTTCTGGGACCACTTGATATTTTCCCATATATCCCTTAAGTTGTCTGTCTTCACTCTTCACTCTTTTTCATCCTTTTTAAAAATTTTTTCTGGTCTCAGTGCATGAGTTTTACTGACCCATCTTTAAGGTCATTGATCCCCTCTATTGTACTTTTCAGTTGAATTATTGTATTTCTCCAGCTCGCTCTGTTAGTTCTTTTTGGTACTTTTAAATATTTCTTGAGTTTAGTGAGCATCTTTATAACCACTATTTTGACCCTTTATCAGGTAAATCACTTATCTCCATTTCATTAAGGACTTTTTCTGATGTTATATTATTTCTCAGTTTGTGATTGCCTTATGGGTCTTGTGAATGCAAGTTCCTGTGCCTTTCAAAGCTGGATGCTTGCTTTGTCTCTCAAGTGCACGTCTTAAAAGTTAGGGTGCCCGATGTGCAGTTCAAACCCTTTGCTCCTCAGGGAGAAGCTCAGGGTTTGAGTTCCTTTCTGATTGCAGGTCACTGAGCTAGAGTTGAATTTATAGTGAGATTTCATCTGAGCCTTTCCTACCTGCTCCCCCCACCCATATGTCCAATATGTAGGAGTCGCTCAGCTAGTATTTCCCCCCTTAAGGAAACTGTTCCATATGTAGCTATAGGTTCAGGATCCTTCTATATGCTCATCTTGAACTAGAACCACCCTTCTGTCCCCTTTTCTATGAAATACAGGTAGTGGCAATGTTTAATTCAATTAAAGAATACAGTAATTGCATGGAAATTGAAGAATAAATGGGATGACATGTTAAATGTTCAGCATAGCACCTGGCTCATGCAGGTACTCAATGTGCTATTGTGATTGTTCTTATATTATTTTCATCATAGTAAGGTGTTTTGTGATTATGTGTTGGTTTGCTATTCTGTTGTTATGGACTTATTTCAAGGACTTATGCAATACACATATACAACCTACACCAATCAGAGTCAATGTCCACTTCAGTTGAATTCCTTGAAATTATTTTCTATCTTTAATTTTAGATTGTCTTAAGTTTGCTTTTTATTATTGCTTCTTTTATGGTTCTCTTTTTGCCTGCTGCTCATTCTGTTGATGGTAAGAATTCAGATTTTGAAAAGGTGACTATTCACTTGCTTAATTGTCACATAAACCATTTTAAAAAGTGGAGTTACTAATAAATCCTGCACAGTTTCCTTGATCCAGCCACTCATTAGGATTTTTCAGTAGAACATTATGATACAACAACTACAAATGTCCAGCTACTATGTGAAATGAAGATAGCAACTTGTCATCTCTTTACAAAATCACACACCTAATTATATTTTTCAAGTATAAATAAGTAAAAATAGCTATATTTATAAAGTGTTTTCTTGTTCTCGTAGTTTCTGCAAATCCAAGTGGCAAAAGTCTTACCAGAGACTCTGTGCAGAAACCTGTAGAACCTTTCATCATGCTACAATTTTTTTTTAAAAAAATAAAGTTTTTCAAAGACAGGTACAGCTGTCAGATATAAATAGCTTCTTGAAGATATATCACATCTGTCCAAAAATGAAAGTCATTTTTCATGCCCAGCATTTTTGAACTTTCTGAATTTTTCTGTAAAATTGTTTATTCTTATGCTGTGAAAGGCAGACACACAAAACCAGTGATGGGGAAAAATAATGATCACAGTTTCTATATAATTACCATATGCTTTTCATTCAGGTAGCACGGGTGCTCCACATGCTGCTTTTTAGGGGTTCTATTTAACTTTTCTGACTTCTGAGCCAATGCACAAAATGGGACCGGGTTGTTCAAAGTAGGAGAGCAAATGCTGATGAAGCCTGCTGCAGGAAATAGGAAGGGAGCACTTGCCACTAATTCTCTTTTAACTCCATTTATGCTCCAAACCCCTCTCGACCCCTTCCTTGAATCATGGATGCAGATGGCCAGGTTGCTATTTTACTCTCTGGCATTAGTAATCTTTTGTGAACTGCATTAAGCAGAGCATTCAATGACATCCATTATTCCTTCTGTGTCACAGTTGACGCTAGGACAACCGCCATGCCAGCAGTAAACATTTGCCTAGTTATCACACATTCACTCATTCAACAAATAAATGACAAAACAGTTAAAATGTGCCGTCACTAACCTTGATATTGGACATAAAGTGGAGTACTTTCCCGCAAGGAATTTAAGGTCTAACGAAGGACACAAATCACAAGGTGCCTGTGGCCTAATAGGGTTCACTCTTTGTTCCTCTCTTTTCTTCTTCTCCTCACTCTTCAAAATGGAAAACTGTTGCATAATAACACATGTAAGTTATGTTATGTGATTAATGTTCTCCTGATAGAAATGGGACTGGCCTGTAGTTATTCCCGTTTAAAGAACGACCGTCTGTCAGTGGGAACGTAGATTGGTTCAGTCATAATGCAAAACAGTATGGCGGTTACTCAAAAAGAGAACTACTGTATGAGACAGCAATTCTACTTCTAGGTATATATTTGAAGGAAGTAAAATTATGATCTTGAAAAGATATCTGCACGCCATGTGTACTGCAGCGATATGCGCAACAGCCGAGACATAGAAAACTCTAAGCCTCCATCAACAAATGAATGGGTCAAGAGAATGTGTCATACGTATATAAAATGGCATCTTTTCAGCCATAAAAAACCCCACAAAAAGTCCTGTCACTTGCAACAACATTGATGGACTTTGAGAGTGTCGGAAATAAATCAGAGAAAGACAGCTACTGTATGATTTTACTAACAGGTGGCATTTAGAAGAGATGAAATCCGCGTGACAGAGTACAGTGGTGCTCCAGGGGCCAGAGGAGTGGGGAAATGTTGGTCAGAGGGTGAGAACTTCTGGTTGTAAGGTGAATAAGGTCCAGGGTGTACAGGCATACCTAGTTTTATTGTGTTTTGCTTTGCTGCACTTTACAGATCCTATGTGTTTTATGAAAAGGTTTGTGGCAACCCTCTGTTGAGCAAGTCTAATGGTGCCATTTTCCCAACAACATTTGCTCCCTTCATGTCTCTGGGTCACATATTGGTAATTCTCGTAATATTTCAAGTCTTTTCATCATCATTATATTTGCTATGGCGATCTTTGATGTTACTATGGTAACTGTTTTGGGGGACCAGAAACTGTGCCCATATTAAGACAGTGAACTTCAATGTTGTCTGTGTTCTGACTGCTGCCCATCTCTCCCCCTTCTCCTATTCCCTGAGACACAACAGTATTAAAGTTAGAGGCCATTGTAGAGTTGTTAGTTGGCCTAAGTGTTCAAGTGAGAGTCACACATCTCTCTGTTTAAATCAAAAGCTAGAAATAATTAAGCTTAGTGAGGAAGATATGTTGAAAGCCAAGATGGGCTGAAAGCTAGGCCTCTTGAAGGAAATTAAAAGTGCTACTCAAGGGAACACACAGTGATAAGAAAGTGAAACAGTCTTATTGCTGACATGGAGAAAAGTTTTAGTGGTTTCAAACCAGCCCCCAAATTCCCCATAAGCCAAAGCCTGATCAGGAGCAAGGCTTTCACTCACTTCAATTCCGTGAAGGCTAAGAGAGGTGAGGAAGCTGTAAAGGAAATGCTTGAAGCTAGCAGAGGTTGGGACATGAGATTTATGGCAAACTCCATTGTTGTCTTAAGAAATTGCCACTTCACCCCTCAGCCACCACCACCCTGAAGGCAAGACCCTCCACCAGCAAAAAGATGAAAACCAGCTGAAAGCTGAGATGACGCTTAACATTTTTTTGGTAAAGATGTACATTGTGTTTTTTAGACACGATGCTATTGCACTTTAAACACTAACTTTCATATGCACTGAGAAACCAAAAACTTCATTTCAGTAGCCTTGTTGAGATACTCACTTTATAGTAGTAGTCTGGAACCGAACCTGCAGTGTCTCCAAGGTGTGCCTGCTGTGTGTACAGTGGTCAGAACTACTGTATTATATGGTTGAAAGTTACCAAAATAATATTTACACATCTATCACCCCACATAATTAACGTGTGTGTAGTGAGAATATTTAGGATATAATATTTTGGCATCATTTTGCAGCATATACATGAATCAAGTCATCATGATATACAACCTTAAACTTACACAGTGTTATATGTTAATTATATATCAATACAGCTGGGGGGAAATATGCCGAGGTCCTCTCTCACCTGGCCAAGAATAGGAACCACTGGGCACATGAGTACCCCCATGAGACCACAAGGAGCCGTAGCAGGTAGAGAGGCCAGGGTGGTGGAAAAGAAGAGAAGCATTACAAGAGAGAAAAGGATTTTTGGACTGCCATATCTGACTGACCCTCTAAAGAATGAAGATATGCAAAAGGCAAATGACTGGCACCACATCCCAGAATGTGTGCTTGTCTGTGATATTCAGGGAGTACGACTGTGCTATGTTTTACCTGCAGGCTCTTTCAGACATTGCAGAACACAATGCATTTCTCCAGTGTTTTCATTGAGGTAAAAACGCGTAACCACCTGATCTTACAGTGCAGTAAACTATGTGGCAATCATAGTGAAATGAGATTAAGAATCATTAGGGCACGTATGTTAGTTACCAGAAGTTAAGGCCTAGTGCACAATATTAGATTTGGTTTTTTTAGTCCATCACTGGGTTTTCCATTGTAAACATAGACATGTAACTTTTTTCAAGAAAAACATTCATAGCTGAGTATTTCAGTGCTGGTATTTTGATTCTTTGGTAGTCAGGGACTCCAGTGCTTACAATCTTTATGCTTTCTTTCCAGAGTTACTCCAAGTTTAAGGCCACCTCATGTTCCAAGATAGCTGCTAGAGTGCCAGCCCTTAAACACAAGACCAGAGGAAGGTAAGTAGGAGATTAAAGGGGCAAATCTCCCAGCCAAGCCAGCTTTTTGAATAGCCAGATAATGTCCCATACTACTCTTTCCCTAATATTAACCAGAACTTACTTAAAAGGTCACATCTCACTGCCTTGCAGGCTGGTAAATGTGGGCTTTCAGCTGGCCAGATTGCTACTTAAAATAAAACTGGAATTCTGATAACCAAGGAAAAAGGGGAGACTGTATTAGGTAAACACCGAGAAGTCTAGACTCCACAACCTATGGAAAACTGTATATGTATTAAGAGTAGAAGGTACCCATCATCCATTTCACTGTGTGAATGTGAGGGCGATGTTCACTGGAGTATGCTGTATCTGTACAATTCTGGAAAATTCTGGGTGTTAGGAAAGGGGGGTATTTTTCCCCCTTCCTCTCTGCAAGTGTGTTTAGATGCTCCTTGTCCTCAGCAGAGTTTTCTCACAAATTGTTACTTTTGTTTTAAAGGAACAAGAATCATACAACTCTGTGGACTGTATGGGTTTTTCTGCTTCAACCTTAATTATAGTCCTTTTCAATGCGGTCAGTCCACCCAGGTGTTGCTATTCAGCCTCCTAGATTCTTATGAGAATGGAGGTAAGGATTGTGCTATTTTGAGATACCTTTTTTTTCCTGTCCATTTATTCTCAAGTAATTAGCTCATTCATTAAACATCTATTGAGAACCCATTCTATCTGGCCTTCTAAGAAATACCAAGATGAAAAATAGATCTTTCCCATCAATGTCCTTCTCATCAAGTTGGCAGGGATGTTAAGTGAGCATGTTGTTGAGCATGTTTTCCTAAGTGCTAAAGAGAGGAGAGGGACTGGGGGAGAGAGGGGGCAAAGGAGGAGCGACCAGGCATGTCTGGAGGAGGGAGAGAAGCCTTCAGAGTAGAGGTGTTGCTGGATGTGGGGGCACTTTCTAGACTGTCTTCCATGCAGAGCACAGCACCTGAAAGGGCAGGGATAAATGAGACCGACAGATTGTATAAGATGTGACGGTAGGAGACGGTGCAAATGAGGATCTTCTCACTTCTCAGAGAACGCAGAGGTCATGAGGCATAACCATCGTCCCCCATCTCTGTCCACCTTTATTTCTTACCCTGGTATCTCAACTTCTACAACCCATACAATTGTTGACTCTCCCGTCCCCATTTCCTTTGCAGTCCATCTCCTCTTTTCATCCCACTGGGGTGGTTATGCAAGGCTCTTCGCTGCCTCTAGCCTTTGCCCCCAGCCCACCTCTCCTGCTCTCTTGTGTCTATCCTCTACCCAGCCAAAGGAGTACTTATCTGATTATATAAAACAAACACTTCCGGAGATCCCATGGCTCCAAGGAAAAGTTCAAATTCCTTAGCACACTACAGATGGTTCTTGATACCTCTGTCCACCTTCCAGCCCCTGTGTTGCCAGGGACACAGATTAACTCCATGAAATACTGGCCACGGTCTCACAGCACAGACACTGTGCCAGGGAGGTATTCGTGCACTGGCTGGAACCCACCCCTTTGAACACACCAGAATGCAAGGGGCAGCTGGGGCTTGGCGGGAAGAGAAAGTCAGTTTTGCTGAGCAGTGAGCAATCTGCCCTAGAGATGATGCTTTATCAGCTTTGTCCTTTTACTTTTTATCCTATAAATTTTGTTCCTTTTTCATAATTGTAATTGTTTTATGAAAATACTAATTTAGCAATATTAAATTCTAATTTCTGGATTTTTTTTAATTTGAATTTTAAAAAATTTATTTCCATTGGGTTCATTTAAACTTAGTGCTAGTATTTTGTGCTACTCATTTTCCTTCAATAATTTCTGTTTATTAGGTACTGTAAGCAATTACATAGATCAGTCAAACACCTTTCTAAGGTAGGTGCTGTTAACAGATGAGGGAACGGAGCCACAGAGTGTTAAGTTACTTGCTCAAGATCACAGAGGTAGTTCATTAGTTTTGAATCCAGACGTTCTGAGCTGCGAATCTTAGGGTAGACGATTTTTCAAATGTCTAGTACATTTTGGATATCTGTTCCTGGTTAAAAATAAGCATTAAGTTGATTAATTAAGGTAGCCTGCGGAGGTTTCTTCTGCTTTTGTGTAGTGAGGTCCAACCACAATGATAATTTTTTAATGTGCTCTACTCTGACATTTCTCCTTTTCCATTCTCCATGAAGCTTTCTCAGACTTCATGGAGAAAGAGAAGCCCTCTGAGGGGAGCCGCTGCACAATGCTATGGAATATACTAACCAATCGCAGAATTCAGAAATAAGAAAATCCTTAGAAGTTATCAGTATGTTAAAAAATCAGCTCAGGTTATGACTGCGGGGTTGTAAGATGGAACTCTGTACCAGGTATGCAGCTTGCTTAAGATTCTCTCTCTCCCTCCCTCACTCAAAAAGAAAAAAGTTGTCAATATGTGGCTTCATTTTATGGTGGACAATAAATATGTGCACAAATTTAATGAAGCTACTGGTGATTATTGTATTTGTATTTTACAAATTGAGTCACCTATTTGATGGTAAAGTTATAAACCGTGTATTTCTATAGTCCTAAGCTAGCAAAATGAGTTTAGATCCAATTATAAGTATTTCTATAGCCCTAAACTACTGTGATGATTTTAGATCTGTGAAAGACTCTGAAAATAAATTCCGCATCCTTGTCTACGCTTGGTGAGATGCTGAGACAGGTTTTCTCTCTGGCACGCTAGAAAATACTCAGCTCATTTTTTAAGGACAATTTTAGCCCTCCTGTCCTTTACAGCAAATAAGAAAAATAGTAGTTAATTATTGTATAATCATTCGAATAAGCACAATCTGGACAGGAATCTGTTCAACTGCGTCCTCGTTTTCTGGCACACAGCTGACACTCCAACGTGCCTGCAGGTTCCGCCTCACCTTTTCCGTGTACAGGTGGGTGGCAGTACCAGCCGGGCGAGGCTCCGAGGTCTCACAAGACTGCCCGGCCGGCTGTGGTTTGATCATTCATGCTTCTGGCTCTGCTTTTAATCAGCAGCACTGAACACTGGCCCCGGGTCCTCGCCAGGGAATAGGCCTTTGAACGGTTTGCTGCTCACCTTTATTGAAAGCTCTTGACAGAAATATTGAAGGACGAGTGTTTAAAGGGCCTGTGGTCAATGCATTCCTCACTGCGACCCTTTCATGGATTGAAGCTCTGAAGTCTTTCCCTAGGAAAATACGCTTAAAGAAACACACAGAAGATGGTGTCTATGATACAACTCTCTGAAGCACATACTGACCCTAGAGAGAGAGTCCAGCCCACGAGGACAAATAGACCTCAGTTTTGTCAGTTCTAATAAATTGGTAGTGACGGCCAAGAGCACTTGTTTCAAAAATCTCAGCCCATTTGGGCCTTAGCAGAAAAGAGTTGGACGACCTAGTTGTGCACACGCACTGTGTGGGGGAGGAAAGCACTGGACCCAGTAATGAGCTATGTTTGTGACAACGAAGGGGCACTGTCGGCAGGCTGCAGATGTCCACAGGCCGTCCCATTTCTCCAGCAAACTGCTTCCACTGAGCTGGATTTGGGCATTATGCCCTCCTCTTGTGTTAAGGGGGGGAAAACCCCCAAAAGTAAAGTTTCCCCGTAAGATCTGCTTAAAAGTATGAGTGACATAATAGACAGTTCCTTTTTGCTTCAGCTTTTAGGAATATCAGCCCAATGTCAATCGTCTTCCATAGGCCTAAATTCAGCCGACAATAATACCAATTTTTATAGATATCTCTACTGCTAGGTCTATCTGTCTCTCTCCATGGATCTATCCTTGTAGGCCACTTCAAATCATTGGAGGAACAAAGCAGGATATTGAAAAATAATATGAAAAACAGCTCTCCTCTTTTAGCTTCAGATCAATTTTACAGCATTAAGATGAAATAAACACATGTGATTAACAGATTATTATATCCAAGTAACTAGTATACTTGTTGTCTCCTGTTCCCTCCAGTATAACTAAAAAACTTCTTTTTCTTAGAGACAGACTCTAGTGAGAGGCCCTGACAGTTTTTTCTTTTATTGTAATGCAAGTGCCTGACTTTAATTGCCAAGGCATCAAAGATGGCAATCTCCAATTAACACATGGTCGGCCATAGAAATAGAGCCAGGCCACCCCACACCATTGAACCTCCTTTGTTTAGAGATCTTGATTTCAAGAACTGACCCTGTGGGCCACTTGCCTTTTCTCTTCCCATGCTTTGTAAAATCCATCACTAAAGAGTGAACCCATGAAACACTAGGCCCCCACTCTCCACCCCAGTAAAAGCAGAACTTCTGGCCTATGCATGCTTTCACTCCATCTGTGACCTCACTGCGTGGCCCCAGGTGTGCTGTGTCATCTCCAAGTCTTGTAAGTAATAAACCTCTGTTTTCTCAAAGTTTCCTGATGATTGTTGCTAAAGGTCTTGCAATCATAAGAACCGCCAGAGCCAGTGCAACTACAAGACTAGTTACTGATAAACTGAGATTAGGACAAAATAATTGAGGTAGGTAGTCAGCAGGATTGCACGGCTGCTCTTGCAATTAACTGAGGGGAATGCCCTTTACCTATAATTTGCTTACCAGCCGCTTAACTCAGGGTAACCCCGTGTTTGCTGGGGGTCTGAGGCACTGCTGTGTGTGCTCACGTATTGCCCGCTGTAATGTGCTGCCTGCAGAGGCCAACCCAGAGTCACGAGACAGTCATGAGCAGTCTCCCCAGAGCAGCATGATCAAGGTCATAGTGACTGACATGAGAAAGGGTCTACCACGCCAAGGCCAAGGGGAGCTATGAAGGCAGATTGGGTCGCAAGCACATTATTGCAATAAGAAACCAATGACACCACCAGAGGCCATGGTTTCTGGGTCACCACTCCACTCATTGCTGTCACTCTTCATCCCTTGATCCAAGAGAACTTTAGGGGTCCACTTGCTGGTGTCGCATGTTAGAAAAATTGATGGAAAGTGTAAAGGCCCTGGACATCTGGTGCCGCACCACCTGAGGGTCCTGAGGGGGTTCAGCAGCTGCTCAGCAGATGCAAACCCCCTGGGGGGAGGGGCGGTGCTTGCTGGGTGTTATTCAATGCCAGGTGCACCAGCATGCTAAGACTCTGGTGTTACGCTCTAGAGGCCTAGGGGCTTTCTCACGCTAGTGGAGGCAGAGGCAGAGCCCAGTCCCAGAGGGGTCTCCTGGGACCCTGGAAAGAAAAGCAGCTCTCTGTGAAGAGGCCTCCCGGTGATGTCATCCAAAATTTTCCAGTAACAACACCCAAGATTAAGGTAACCAGTAAAAAAGTCAAGAAATAGAAACTGAAATTAAACTATACCCTATAAAATTCAACCCTTTCTTAAAGATTGCATACAACAGGAAGGAGAGAGGGGAACTAATTGGCTCTTGTCCGGTTTCTTTTTTGATTGAAAGGGCTCTGGGTTTGTATTCATAGCTGCCAAAATGGTCAACTGGTAGGTATCTCCAAAGACTCTGAAATCTCTAACTGTCTTAAAGATCCATCCAGGCAGATGGGCATTTCCTTCCATCACAGTGATCATGGCTACGGCTCACCGTGAGGGGGAAATATTAAGATGAGACTCATCTCCTGCTGTGCGAAATTGGCAGAATCCAGCGGTTTATGGTTTCCATGACCATAGTGGCCCCAATGACCACATCATCATTTCCAGCCCCAAAGAGGCCCCCTTTGACCCTGAGTCCGGAGAGTTATTCTTTACAGGGCACTCCCCCTAATTACACGACAACAATGCTACATTTTAATTGGGGCTGCCAAAACCATCCAAAAGGCACTAAAACTCCTAGGAGAAAACCTGCACTTTTTCTCTGGCCCTTGAAGATAAGTCTTACTCTGTCTTTGAAATGTAAACACCCGGGAGGTCTCTAAAACAATGCCCACACTGGCCTAAGAGGGAGAGAGGAGGGAAGGGAAGGAAAGAAAGGAAATGAAACAGAGGCCTTCTAAAAATACAAGCTGCAAAAAAAGGGCTCTTTTGCCTAGAGTCTAGATCACAGCCTCCTTAAGATTACTTCCAGGAACAAATACAAATTGTTAAAGTCTTCTCTACAAATAAGAAAGGCATTAGCCACCTGGGCAGGTAAGCTTAACTTACTCCAACCGTTCTCTTATAAACTAGTGAGCTTTGCATTATTGTACCCATCTCATGGCTAAAAATTAAAAAACAAAAAACAAAACCCCCTATAAGGTCTCCGGATGCGTCTGCCTGTGTGTTCATGCGTTGTAGACGTGTGCTGTGTTCCTACCTCTGAATGATATTGCCAAAATTAACTAGTAAAAGAGCTCTATTTAATTGGCTTTAAGAAAACTAAGTGGTTCTATACATTTAGTATTCATAAAAATTCTCAAAAAAATTAAAACAAGCCAAATGAATTTCAGATTCATGTGACCTGTGGGAAAACGTTCGGTACTAAAGCTAATGTTAGGTTGCTGGTTTGATTAAAACAGACATGTCTTCAAAATTATCAGCATTAAATAGAAGGCAGATAAATAACTATCAGGGTTTGCTAGTTGAATTCAAGTTATCTCTGCTGCAAAATGTGTCAGCAAAAATTAGAATAATGGTAGACTTTGTTTAATGTCTCAAAGTTTTTTGTGGGTAATTTGAACATAATTGTGAAGAACAAGTAAGATAAAAAGTTTTTGAGTAAACTTTTAAAGTAGTTTCCCCAAATCTTTTTGGTAATCTGAAACCTTAAAGTTTTGGTAAGTTAAAATGATGAGTCACCGAATATCTAGAACATTTCCAAATAAGAAAGAATCATGAACATTAGGGGCACTTGGGTGGCTCAGCTGTTAAGCGTCTGCCTTCAGCTCAGGTCATGATCCCAGGGCCCTGGGATCAAATCCCGCATCAGGCTCCTTGCTTGGCAGGAAGCCTGCTTCTCTGTCTCACCCTCCCCTTGCTTGTGTTCCCTCTCTTGCTGTCTCTGTCAAATAAATAAAATCATTTTTTTTTTTAAAAAGGAAGAATGAACATTAATTACTGCATATAGGTTTATCTACTTTTGGCGTCTCCGTTACAGAGAAACTAAAGATAAAATTTGGGTCTGTTAGTAAACATGTTTTATGCTTTATTGAAAGAGTGTGAGTTCTAGAAGTATGTGCTTTTTGAGAGTACAAAGTATTTCTTGGCTTGCCAATTCACAGAACACTAATGTAAAAGTTCGCAATTCTGTATTTCTTAGTCAAGCTTCCTAAGAATTAAGAATTCTCTTTAATATATGTGGTTAAAACCAAAAATCATAAGGGAAACTTCTCTGTATGCAAGCAGAGTAAGGTATGTGCTTTTGGTAAAAGACGGTATGAGGAATGGAAATGCATTTTTGTTGAGGGAAAGGTAATATTGTTTTAAACTGAGGCTGGAAAAAAGGGAACACATAAGACAAAATACGAACGTAAAAAAGAAAGCAGTTGAGGGTTTACGGAAAAGGAATCTTGGGGAAGGAATTTTATGTGTGGTCAGGACTGGCTAAGAGTGGAATAGATTTGATTAAGTAAATTAGTTTTGATATTGAAAGTACACAGGTGCAAATTTAAAATTAGTTTTTTTCTTTGTTAAAAGAAAGGATAAAGTATTCTTGAACTGTTTGTCTGTTCTTGATAAGAGATTGTAAAGGGTTTTTTAAAATCTTTTTTATCTGCCTAAAAACACGGATTCTGTGATGCTATGTTTTATCAAAATAATTTCCTGTGTTTGATCGGGTCTTTGATTACTAAAATAACCCCAGTCTTCTTGATAGTAAAAGACCTGAGTTTAGCTTAGAACTACGTAAGCTTCTTTATTTGCCTGTAGATGTCTTCGTCACTTTGGTTAAACAGATAACTAAGTATTGTTTCATAGTGACCTATGATTCTATTTGACTAAGTGTTTTAAAACCTTTGTGGTATTTTGACAAACTTCCCCAAATTCTAAATGAACTTTTTTTGATCTGGGGGTCAGGAGGACTTTGGGATATTCCAGAGGGTTCCTGGAACATCCCCAAAGACTTGTTAAACCAATTAAGCTTATTTGGTATGTACGTTAAATTACATGGGAAATATGATCAAACAGGTGATACCGAACTGTTAGATTATTTATCCGGATATAGGTTATTAAAATGTTCTAGGAGCTTGATGAAACTCCTAGCAACCCAATATGTCCTTGTATGTTACCACTTGTAATTAGTTATCTTAAAACTATCCAATTTAAAAATGGGCAGAAGACATGAACAGACATTTAACCAAAGAAGATACATAGCTGGCCAACAGACACATGAAAGGATGCTCAACATCACTCATCAGGGAAATACAAATCACAACTACACTGGGATATCGCCTCACACCTGTCTGGCTAAAATGAACAATGTAAGAAATAACAGGTGTTGGTGAGCATGTGGAGAAAAGGGAAACCTGTTGCTCTGTTAGAAAACCTTATGGGGGCTCCTCCAAAAGTTAAAAATGGAACTACCCTATCATCCAGCAATTGTACTACCCGGTATTTACCCAAAGGATACCAAAATGCAGATCCGAAGGGGCACAAGCACCCCAATGTTTATAGCGGCATTATCAATAATAACCAAATCATGGAAACAGTCGAAATGTCCAATGATGGATGAATGGATGAAGAAGTGGTGTGGTGTGTGTATCCATCCACAATAGAAAATTATTCAGCCCTAAAAAACCCCCAAATCTTGACATTTGTAATGACAGGAAACTCAGGATATGTTGGAGCTAAAGCATGTAAGTGCTAAGTAAAATAAGAGAAAGACAAATACCGTGTGATTTCATTCTTATGTGGAATTCAAGGAACAGAGCAAATGAACAAAGGCCAAAAAAAAAAGAGTTAAACCAAGATATAGACTCTTAACCATATAGAACGAACTGATGGTTACCAGAGTGGAGGTGGGTGCTGGGGATTAAGGAGTGCACTTGTGATGAGCACCAGGTCATGCAGGGAAGCGCTGAATCACTCTATGGTACACCTGAAACTAACATAACACTGTGTGTTAATTGGAATTTAAACAAAAACTTGAAATGTCATATATGACAGAAATAACCAGATTTCCTTTTATCAATTACATTGTAATGGACTCTGTTCTGACTTTTTTTTTTTTTAAGATTTTATTTATTTATTTGACAGAGATAGAGACAGCCAGCGAGAGAGGGAACACAAGCAGGGGGAGTGGGAGAGGAAGAAGCAGGCTCCCATCGGAGGAGCCTGATGTGGGGCTCGATCCCATAACGCCGGGATCACACCCTGAGCCGAAGGCAGACGCTTAACCGCTGTGCCACCCAGGCGCCCCTCTGTTCTGACTTTTAACCCTGCCATTTTTGTCTTTTATCATCTATAGTTCTTTTACTCAGATGCTTTTACAGAAGAGTTCCTGCAAAAATGTTTCATCTTTAAGGAGATTCATGAAAAAGACCCTAGTATACAGGTTTCTGATAACTTTAGCATCATAAAACTGAACTGGGAAAAAATTTCCAAAACTAATGGAAAAAGTGAATTCAAGCAGAACAAGAATCAATTACATGTGACCAAATAAATGCAGGAGGAAGATAATTTTTATGCCTTTTTGTTTGCCAGATAGAGGGAAAATAGGCTAATTCTCATAGTAATTTGGTAAATTTCCAAGCAGAATTAAAACATTTATCTTTTTCTCCTACCTGATGACTCCAGAATTCAGAAACTTAGTATTCTTATTTTTATGGCAGTATATTTAAGTCCAATAAGAATCTGTTGTCCTTTAAACAGGAGAGAATTGGAAAGATTCGTTCCATCACCAAGGCTTTGACAGGAAAGTCCTATTTGACAGAGACATACATAGACTCAGGTATAACCGTACAATTGCAGGAAACTAAGGTTGAATTGCTAGAAGCCAGTCTAGCCCCTTGGAAATATTGGCCTGACAGCTTGCTTACAGGGTTTCCCTCAGCCTTACCCATTAAGTAAAGAAGGTTACTTCCTGGCAGGTGCAGGAAACTCAGGATATGTTGGGGACCTCAAACAGAGAGGAATTAACCCAAGTCTATAGGTATTGCAGGCAAATCTAATACAAGTTCAATCTGAGATTCCTTATGAAAAGTTCCAGCAAAGCAGATGATAAATTCTGGGTGGTCAACTGCTATTCTTGCTGCACTAATGTAAATAATTAGGTCAAGTTAATTGAAACTAGACTATTTACACACAAATTAGTTTTACTGTGGTTGACAGAAATAGGCATTAACTGTAGAGAGAAAAAATTGCATTTCAGGAGAAACTAATGCACACATGTGGATATTAGATTCCAGGGCTCTTAACTGTCTGAGGTTTTGTTTTCTACCTGTAACCTGGACTGGTTGGTGAATTCTAGTTTCCTCCAATATTTGGCCACAACTCTCCAAACATTTCTACTTTTCTTCCACTTCTGACTTGTAGTCATTAAGAACTAAAACTGCCCCTTCCCCAAAGCCATGTAGACTAAAGGGGGGAGAACTTGCTACAAACTCCTGTACGGACGGGCCTCATGCCTGTTGCTGTGCGGACCCCTCAGGAAGACACCAGAGACGTTCAAACTGCAAACCAAGAGATTCTTTGAGAAGGCCACCGTCTGTCCTCCATCTGAAGACGCTTTCAGCCTGATCTCTGGAAATTTCGACAGGCGGCTTTCAGAACCCAGAAACTGGGATTATAATCTGCTCCATTCATGAACCTTTGCTCTTGTTCCACAGAAATGCCTGATGCAAATACTTGTTCCACATAGGCCTAACGTTGGAAGTCTCCTGAACTGACATACAACCTTTCACCGAACTGACCTATTCTGAGGACTAAGAGGCTGATTCAGATGATAGGTAACAATCTACCAAGTCAGGACAGATTCATATCGACCTGTATGAGATGGCCCAAGATATTAAGATATTTCAGTGTTACCCAAACCTTTGACCATATTCCTTTGCCCCCCAAAGTTACTGCATTTCATTGTGGGACCCTTCGGGTTTGCGACCATAGCTACTGAGTGGATTTCAGGTTATTGCTTGTGTAATTATTCTAAGATTTGCTACTGTAATCCTATTTCAATATGTACTTTCTGAGTTATAACATGCCCTACCCCTGACTTTGAGCTTATCAACTCCCCAGGCCTTATAGGGTAGGTTGTACTGTAAAGCACTGATGGTTCTTTTTCTTTCTTCTTATGCCAGTGCCTGATTTAAAGCTTTAATTGCCAAGGCAGCCACTTGAAAGATGACCTCCAGTAAACACATGTCAGCCACAAGACTAGATACAGCCAGGCTACCTCACCCCACTGATGCCCCTTTTAGAGATTTTGGTAACTGATCTTTTCTCATGCTTTAAATTCCTGCTTTGGAGCGCCTGGTGGCTCAGCTGTTAAGCATCCGCCTCTGGCTCAGGTCATGATCCCAGGGTCCTGGGATTGAGTCCCGCATCGGGCTCCCTGCTTCTCCCACTCCCCCTGCTTGTGTTCCCTCTCTCACTGTCTGTCTGTCAAATAAATACAATCTTTAAAAAAAAATTCCTGCTTTTATGTTTTAAATTCACCAATGAAGAATGAGCCCATAAAACCATAGGCCCTGGCCCTTGGCCCCAATAATGCAGAACCCCCAGCTTGTGCATGCTCTCCCTATATCTGCAACCTCCCAGTGCAGCCGCGGGTATGCTGTGTAATTGCCAGGTCTTGTAAGTCATCAACCTCTATTTTGTAATAGTTTCCTGATGGTTGTTGCTGAAGGGCATCTTGCGAGCATAACAGGAATCACAGGGGCTGGTCCAACCACCACAATTGTTATTAATAGGCTGAGAACAGCACTTTTAGCCTTTAATTTTATAGATGCTTAAATATATACAAAGAACATGACATTTTTAAAAAAATATAAAACAAATGTAAATTTGCAGTGGTTTTCAGAGTTTGTTCTTAATAGAAACAAACCATTGGTTCAGGTAACTTCTCCAAAACATGATTCATAGGTCTACAAAGACAACTGACAGATGGCTTTCCTGAAGTCTTAAGTCTTTGCCCCTGCCCCCGACTGATACTTAAGTGCGCAATGACTCCCATTTCAAAGATATAGGAGACAGAGGGGGATGGAGGAACAGGTTACACAGAAACTCCTCTGTACGTTCTCTTGGAGAAGCGTCTCTTGAAGAATCTAAGATAAGCACATGTGTGAGGAGATATAGCCAGAGGTCATACTTAAAAATGACCTGTGAGGAGACATGTGGCAGTCTCCATGACATAGCCTCACACGTTACACCAGTTTTTTAAAAGTAATCTCTATGCCCAGGGTGGGGCTTGAACTCACCACCCCAAGATCAAGAGTCGCATGTTCTAACAATGGAGCCAGCCAGGCACCCCTACACCAATCGTTGCAATACTTATCTTCTGAATTTCTTATGCCCACCAAGCTCTATTGCTCACATTCATTTGAAATGCATTCATTCCAAAATGTTAAAAATGTTTACTGAATTAGGCAAATCGCTTCTCCAGCTCTGGGTATAACGATAGGTTAGGTAGGCCTGAGTGTGAGGTTTCTACCTGCAGAATCAGTCCTGGTCACTTCGTAGTGCGACCTTTAGGAAGTTTTGCAAATTCAAAGTCTCCATTTTCTGATCACAGAATAGAGATAAACAGAGTATCCAACTCCCAGAATCATTGTGGGGATTCAATGCCCTTTCATGTCCCATTCACATGGCACATACTAAATGCTCAGTAAGTGTTTCCTCCCTTTATCTTCCCAGCCCCTCATTACTCCAGCAATATTCACAGATGAGGAAAAAGGGCTGAGAATTTTCAGTTTGAGTCACATCCAAACATCACATTTTGGTAGTCAAACTGAAAGTGACCACACAATAGAAGCAAATGGAAAAGCCATGTGGTCCGAACAAAGAATTAAAAGAAGGCCTGTGTGTGCAGAAAACCTGAAACTATGTTTCGTATCATCCGCCACACCCTTTCCTAGCTTCTCTTTCTCTCCCTCATCGGCAGTAGGTTCAAGAGAGCGAGCAAAGGTAGGAACTTGGGGCAGGAGTTGTGCCTGTTTCGTTCACTGATCTGGGCCAAGTACGTAACCCAGGACCCTCATATGAATTAATGATGTTTAATAAATATTTGGTAAATATAATTGAATAGCGAGAAAGAAAACAGGAACACGCTGGGACTGAATACTCTGTTTTCCCCTGGAGTTTAGGGACAAAAATAATCATCTCTAACAAGCAACAGAAGAAAGTCTTTAATTTTCCAGACACCTGTAAGCTGCTTCTGCAAGCCCAGTGTAACCAGAGGTTACAGATCAAGCCAAGAGTTGCCTGGCTGAAACTGTTCTCTCTTCAGTTAGGAGGACTCTCCTGCTCTCCTGACCTAGTATAGGAGTTTTAAGTACAAGGACTTAAGTACAAGGACTTAAGTCTGACGCATAAGCCAAAGCAGTTTATCTGCATCATAAACACAGGTGCTCAGGGGAACTGCTTTGCCAGTACTCAGTATTTGCTCTGCTGATTGGTGAAACACTCTCCAGTTTTGCACGGGTCCACTAATACACAGGTCCATTTATATATGCATTTTTTTAATTAAATGTATTGGAATTTTTTTCAGGTTTGTGGCAATTTGAAAAAAAACTTACAGATGAACTGCATAGCCTAGAAATGCTGAAAAAGATTGAGAAAAAGGTATGTCATGAATGCATAAAATATATGTAGATATTAGTCTATTTTATTATTTACAACCATAAAATATACACAAATCTATTATAAAAAGTTAGAATTCATCAAAACGTATGCACATACAGACCCTACACGGTACCATTTGCAGTCAAGAGATATAAACAAATGTAAAATGCAGTGGTAAATAACCGCATGAAATTGACTATCGTCCATACTACTGTAATAATTTTGTGGCCCCTTCCGGTTGCCTTTGGGAGCTGTAGTGTTGTGAAACTCCGTCTGACGCTAATCATCTCCACCTGGGCAGTTAGTCTGGCTAGTAAAGTATCACAGTAAAAAGTGATCTCTCCCGCTTCTTACGTGTTTTTCATCATATTTAGTACAATACCAAAAACTTGAATAACAGCACAGGACTCATACGAGATGCCATGAATGATTCTAGAAGTGCTCCCAGGAAGCGCATTAAAATCCTAACATTACAAGAAAAACTTGAGTTGCCTGGTAGTTCTGGCTGCCTGCCAGTTCAAGATAAATGAGTCCAGTGTAAGGACCATTTCTTTAAAGATTTATTTATTTATTTCGGAGAGCGCGCCGGAGCACGTGAGTGTGCTGGTGGGGGGAGGGGGTAGAGGGAGAGCGAGAATCCTGAAGCAGGCTCCCTGCTGAGCATGAAGTCTCAACACGGGGCTCCATCCCAGGACCTTGAGATTGTGACCTGAGCGAAAACCAAGAGTCCGCCGCTTAACCGGCTGAGCCACCCAGGCATCCCAGGACCATTTTAAGAAAAGGAAGTTCAGAAGCTGTTGTAGCTTACCAGCAGGAGTGAAAACCTTGCACATTTTGTGAAATACCTTTTTGACCTGAAAATGCAGCTTTTATGTGGGTGCAGGACTGCTCTAAGAAAGGCATACCTATAAGACTCTACTATGATTTGAGAAAAAGTGAAATCATTATACGATAACTTAAAGCAACAGGAAAGTGAAGGATCTAAAGCTGGAGAATTTGATGCCAGCAATGGATGGTTTGATAATTTTAGGAATAGGTTTGGCTTAAAAAAAATGTCAAGACAACAGGAGAAGCAGCTTCTGCCAACCAAGAGGCAGCAGATGAGTTCCCAGATGCCACGAAGAAAACCATTCACGAAAAAGGGTATCTGTTCGAACAGGTTTTTGAGGCAGACAAAAGTACTCTATTTGAAAAAATAAATAATGCCACAAAAGACATTTATTAATAAGGGAGAGAAGTAAGCACCAGTTTTCGGGCAGGAAGGGATAGGCAAGCCCCACTGCTTTGTGCAAATGCGGTTGGGTTTATGATCAGTCCTGCCCTCATCTCTAAAGCTGCTAACTTTCCAGCCTTGGAGGGAAATGATAAACACCAGCTGCCCGAGTTTTGGTTGTACAACAGGAAGACTTAGACGACGAGAAACCTTTTTCTGAATTGGACCCATCAATGCTGTTTTCTGAAGTCAGGAAGTACCCTGCCAGTAAAAAACTGCTTAAAGTATTTCTGATCTTGGACGATGCACGCGCCCACCCAGAGCCCCGAGTCCAACACTGAGGGTGTCCGAGTGGTCTACTTGCCCCCAAACACAACAGCTCTAATTCAGCCTCTAGATCGGTCTGCAGGACTTTTAAGGCTCATTACACACAGTACTCTCTAGAAAGGATGGTCAGTGTTCTAGAAGAGAATCCTCCAAACCATAGGGTATCACCTGTCAACCATTCTTCACGGTCCCCTCTGCTGTTTCCTCCATCTCTGTACGCATCCAGAGCAGCGCTGTGTTTCTGCTTACCAAAATTTCCACTGCTTATCAGAAGCTTGCCATCAAAAAACAACAATAAAATTACTGGATTCTACCCCAAAACTACGCAGCCTAACTGGTGGCATGTGAGTATGTCCACCAGTGTCCAGATTATACTTAAGAGGGTGAGAAGACGGATGCTCCATGCTAGGGTTTTTTGTTTTTTTAAAAGATTTTATTTATTTATTTATTCGACAGAGAGAGAGACAGCCAGCGAGAGAGGGAACACAAGCAGGGGGAGTGGGAGAGGAAGAAGCAGGCTCATAGCGGAGGAGCCTGATGCAGGGCTCGATCCCATAATGCCAGGATCACGCCCTGAGCTGAAGGCAGATGCTTAACCACTGTGCCACCCAAGCGCCCCTGTTTTTTGTTTTTTGTTTTGTTTTCTTTTTAAGCAAACAGTCATTGGGCACCTGGGTGGCTCAGTTGGTTAAGCATCTGCCTTCAGCTCAGGTCATGATCTCAAGGTCCTGGGATGGAGCCCTGCATCAGGCTCCCTGCTCAGCAGGGAGTCTGCTTTTCCCTCTCTCTCTCTCTCTCAAATAAATAAAATCTTAAAAAAAAAAAAAGCAAACAATCATTAACTGGTCCAGCAGAATATTTTCAGCTGACTCTTCCATTGATTCTGCTTTCTGGTTTAGCACGTTATGCTTTCAGTGGGTTGATTTGTACGGTTGAGCCCTGAACAATGTAAGGACTTGGAGCACCAGACCCCTGCACGGTGGGAAAGTCTGCATTTAACTGTTGGCTCCCAAACACAGCTACCGGAAGACTTGCCAGTAACTTCAACGGTCTATTAACACAGATTCTATAGATCTGTTATATATCCTATTCTTACAACGGAGACAAGAAAATCATAAAGGAAAGAAAATCCATTTACACTACTGTCCTATATTTACTGATACCAAAAGGTACATCATCTGTTTAAAAGAGGACTGTCAGTACCTGTTCCATACTGTCTTACATGCTACAACACACTGTCGATCTGTATTACTAACACTAGACATCAAGAAATTCAGGGGAGCCTGGGTGGCTCAGTCGTTAAGCGTCTGCCTTCAGCTCAGGGCGTGATCCCGGGGTCCTGGGATTGAGCCCTGCATCAGGGTCCCTACTCCGCTGGGAGCCTGCTTCTTCCTCTCTCACACCCCTGCTTGTGTTCCCTCTCTCGCTGGCTGTCTCTCTAATAAATAAATAAAATCTTAAAAAAAGAAGAAATTCAATGTTATTTGTAGGAATAATGATGCATGCACTGATAATGAAGAAGCAACAATATGATTGCTTAATGGCGAGCATCTGATAAGCAGAGGAAATTCTGGTAACGAGAAACACAGCGCTGCTCTGGAGGCTAACAGAGATGATGGAAAGGACAGAAGGAGCTGTGAAGAATGGCTGACAGGTGACACCCCATGCTTTTTCTGGCCTTAGGTTGAGTTGCCTGGAGACAGACTCTGAGATGGGAGGGTCGGGGGTGGGGGGTGGGGGCTGCACTGGGGAAAACCACCACTAAAGTAGCAAGGGAAGAAGGACTGGGTGAAGAAGGAAAATGCTGAACTTTGGACCTGGGATGGCCCTTTGGTATTTTCCCAAATTAAGGAAAGGGCGCCGGGCCTTTGTATCTCCCTTACTGACTAGTCATCGGCTGTGGATTGGACAGGAAGCACAATCTTGAGTGAAACAGGTCCTTTCAACCAAAGGCGATTGCCCAGAAGGGATGTGGCCCAGAGGCATCCAAGCCAACACCCCCAGCAGGGAATGGAGTAAAGACCTTGGTTCTAAAGTGGTATTTGGATGGCCTGTTACAGCATCCATTAAAACTAGCAAGTTTGTTTGTTTGTTTTTATTTAAAACTGTCAAGTTTAACAATATATTTAAGAGAGAGTAATCTACATAATTTGCCTATAAAGGACACTTAATAAATATTTGTTGAATGAAGAGTGGTTATTATGAGGGAAGAACGATAAGCAATGGATTGAAACTTCATCAGAAGAAATTTAAACGGGATTACAGGAAAATACAGAATTATAATAGACCATGTAGAAACCAGAAGAACTTCCAGCTCAGATATCTGTATTGTGACTTTGTCACTTGATTAAATCATTAAAATGATTGAGATTCTGAATTATTAAGCCTTGGGGGGGGTGTAGAAGGAAGAGCTCCAAAAAAGGGACTCTGATTTGGGGAATCAAGGTTCGAGTGAGCCCCCACCCCATACTGTAAAATAGTGATTACTCCACTGCATGTGTTTGATAGGAAATTTCACATCTTTTAAAAAAGAGTCTTTTGTGAAGCAGCAGAGTGAAATGAAAAGCATCATTGATTCAATCTTCTTTCCAAAATATACGACTCTTTCTGCTTGGAGCCCTTTTCAACTAACATAATCATCACCTAAAGTTCATTTTGAAGGTCATTTCTGAGCACACTCTAATGATCTAGCACCTTCTTCTAAGTGTTAGGACCCCCTCACCTTGCAGCTAGCAATTTAATCACGAAGACATTTCCCCAACGTTACACATTCTTGCATTAGATGAGGTCCCTCACTTTACTTAACATCCACATTAAAAAAAGAAAGAAAAAGGTATAAAAATAAGATGCTTGCACTGAATGGGTTTAATCCAGGGACTTACATGGTAATCTCAAAGATGCTTCACCTTCTTTTCTCAGTGGTCCTCAAGCTAATGTAGATTGTAACGTTCCATAAGCATTTCTCTTGCTCAAGATTGTCCAGTGAAAGACTTAGAAATAATTTATTAAATATCTTCAAGCTATCATGACACTAACAAAAATACATAAATTCAATGTGCTAACTATACATTTTCAATGTGACTCACCAATCTGTTCCTATGAAGATTAAATCATTTTTATGTAGATCCCAAAAGCTCCTGGCATCTCCATGTATTTTAAAAGAATTCCAATATTTCAAATAAACTACTTTTTATAAGTTTTTTTTTAAAGATTTTATTTATCTGAGAGAGAGAGAGACAGACAGACAGACAGACAGATAGTGACAGAGATAGCGAGAAAGAGCACAAGCAGGGAGGAGAGGGAGAAGCAGGCTCCCGCTGAGCAGGGAACCCGACGTGGGGCTCAATCTCAGGACCCTGGGATCATGACCTAAGCTGAAGGCAGACGCTTAACTGACTGAGCCACCCAGGCATCCCTCAAATTACTTTTAAAAAACTTAAACATATTACATGTATTTAGAACTGATTTTTATACAAAAGAGCAAGCCGTTTCTTCAAATAACGAATGCTTTTAATTTTATTAAGTAAAATGTGTATTTTCCTAGACATGCCTGTTCAACTCTTCAAAGTATTTGGGGAAGAATATTCTGTCTCCAAGTACAAACATAACTTTTTGGCCACCTCATGAATTAGTTTATTTTCAGCTTAAAGGATAGTCGGGTCTCTTCCTGGCATTTTTGCACTATGTAAGTGTAATTAAACAAGATGCTTCTATCTTGCAGGACTGACCAGTTAGCCGGGATCCCTGGCTCTGCCCGTGCAGGGGATCTAGGACAGGAGACGCGCAGGAACACACCTGCACACCCACCAAACACGCACGTGCCGCTCCCCTAAAGCTTGACTTTCCGCCAACACTAAATTATATACCATTTGTTTTAAGATTAGCTCTTCTCATGGTCCCCTGTTAAAATATTCCTAAACAGGGTATCATTAAAGTGATGGGGGGAAGGCAGAGGCACTGTAATAGGTCTGTTTCCTGCGTTAGAGGGAAGAAGTGCTAAATTTTGCCAAGACCCAGGTCTGATGCATGAATCGGCCCTGAAAGAAATTTAGAATAACCCTAAATCATGCCAAAATAATAATGGAAAGTTTAACATTATTTTTTACAGATAGATACTAACAAGGCATACAGTACTTTTTTTTTTTTTTTAAGCTAGGGATAAAAGGTAATTGTTGATACAGCAGTGTGACTTCATTTAATGATTTTTGTCGATTTTTTTTCCTTTTCTAATATTGTCAGTAATCTGAACTCTATTTTCAAGTATGAGAATGATACAGTCTTAAAATAGGTCCATTTCTTTTTTTTTTTTTCCCAGCATTAATGAAGTCACGGTATGGCTAAACCTGCTCTGAGTCCAGCTTCCGTCGAAAGGAAGAAAAGAAGCTGCTGGATTCCTAGTCTGAAAGCTTTGAACCGTAATATGAATCAGGGCACAAACAACAGCACTGGTCGCTAGTTGCAGTGACTGTTACGTTGAGCCCCTTATCTGCAGGCCTGAGTGCAACCGATACGGCTCTTACTGCTTCCTTAATGGAAAAACCTCTCTCATGTGTTCCGATTTGTCCCCAGCCTTAGCCACGAGAATAATATTTCTTTTTAAAATGTGAGTTCATTCATTCTACAGACTTGAGTGTCAGTGAAGTACCCTGTCCCGTGCTGGGGCAAGGGGCCCTCGCATAACTCCTGTGCCTGCAGCCAGTTTTTATCGCTTTTGCTTTCCCCAAATGAGAATGTCCAACCCTTGAAACTACGGTAAACTTACTGTGTGTGTGAGATTCAAGCCCAGTTTTCATGAAGGCTCTCGAATACAGCTGGTGTTTCTATGGTTGTTTTGTTCTTAATTTTGTTTTCCTCAACTGTTTAAGCTTTAATTTTTTTTAAGTATGGACCTTGGATAAGCAAGTTTAAGAGGATTGTAGACTTGAATATACGACATTTTGTTATCCACAGAAAGTCCTTTTATATAATTCCCTGCAGTTCAACTTTTTCTTTATTATCTGGGGTCACTAATCCTACACTCCCCTCCCACTTAGACCGTTTTTACTATATATATATTTATTATGCTGGTATCCAAGATCTATAAGGAACTTCTAATAATCAAATAAAAAAATGGGCAGAAGCTATGAACAGACACTTTTCCAATGAAGACATACAAATGGCTAACAGACACATGAAAAAATGTTCAACATCATTAGCCATCAGGGAAATTCGAATTAAAACCACATTGAGATACCACCTAACGCCAGTTAGAATGGCAAAAATTGACAGGGGAGGAAACAACAAGTGTTGGAGAGGTTGTTCAGAAAGGGGAACCCTCTTACACTGTTGGTGGGAATGCAAGTTGGTACAGCCACTTTGGAAAACAGTGTGGAGGTCCTTCAAAAAGTTAAAAATAGAGGTACCCTATGATCCAGCAATTGCACTACTGGGTATTTAACCCAAAGATAAGGATGTAGTGAAAAGAAGGGCCATATGCACCCTAATGTTCATAGCAGCAATGTCCACAATAGCCAAACTGTGGAAGGAGCCAAGATGCCCTTCAACAGACGAATGGATAAAGAAGATGTGGTCCATATATACGAGGGAATATTACTCAGCCATCAGAACTGGAGGAGATTATACAATATATTTAAAGTATGTTCTTTTATTCTACTTACACACACACACACACACACACACACACACACACACACACAAAGTTCTGAATGATTTTGGCATGGAGCATGTTAAATTTCCATAAATGATACTGTGGTATAAATACTTTCCTAAGTTTTTCTATTCAACATGGTTTTTAGAGATCTCCCCACGTTACTGCATATACATCTAAGTTACTGGCTTTATATCCACAACATGCCATCCTATTCGTACATTGGTAAGTTTACCAATGATAGTAGCTGTCATGAGTATCAATAAGCTTTTTCCTTGAGTACCTGACTTACCAAAGAAATACACAATAGCACAATTGCTTGTGTGTGCATGATTATTAGATGTGTACGTATTTAATTTCAATAAAGTCAGTGAAATTATTTTCCCAAATAACTTCATTAGGGTCTCTGTTTTTCTACATCTTCACCAGCATTTGGTATTGCATGGCTTTTTACTTTTTGTCAGTGTTATGATTAAAGATCAGCATTTTATTGATGGCTTAATTAGTATTTTTTTTATTTCTATACAGTTTGACCATCTCTTAATAATTATTACCCACTTAGGGTTTTCTTACTGTGAATTGCCTATTCAGAGATGTTGCCTATTTTTCATTTTCTTTTTCTCACTTTGTAGGAGGAAGACTGACATAACTGATCCTACCAAGAATATTATCCAATTTACCCTTTTTAAAATGTGTTATGTAGAAATTTTTTTCTTTAAGCCTTTATTCCTAGGAAAGCTATACAACTCTCCTAGTGAGCTTTTTGCCATGGCGTTTAGCCACTTAACATGTAATCACAGCCACATTTACCCTTTTAGTGAGTGTACTTGCATTGTCGTATTTTCTTTGAACCCAATTTATTTCAATGTTATTACCTTTTTTGTTTCTGGTCATAACCTAACTCTAAAAGAGGTCTTGAAGGAGTCAGGCAGAAGGGAATCAACACATGTATTTTTGCAAAATGTACTGGTTTAATTGTTCTCCAGACTATGACAGAGTATGTTTCCACTCACTCGGAATGACAATAGGCTCTTAGAATTATGAGGCTCTGGAGAGCATCTGGCTCAAACACACATTTCAGGTAGGAGAGGGAGGATGGTATAGGTCATCTGAAATCATTAAGCCTGGACACATAGGGACAAAACTGGAAAGCCCTAGCACCTCATGTGGTTTTTCATTTATCAAATTATTTTAAAAAATTATTTTGCATTTTATGCTTAATAGAAAAGGCACATATATGGGGACCTGTGTTCTTGTGCATGTACGGCTTTGTGAAAGTGTGTATTTTGTAAAACTCACGAGTTTCTTCTTTTCTCCTTCGGCACTTATCTCTATGTGATTGTGCTGAGGTTTCTGATCTTGTACTTCTCCCATCTTTCAAAAGCTTTTGATAAATTTTAAATCTAATCTAGAAGTGCAAAAATTACAAGTCATGCTTTGGAAGTTGTATTTATTTACTTGAGAAGTCAAATTTAAATTCCTCTCTTTAGGAATCTCTAAGATAGTCTGTATATAAAAATATCACTTGCTAATTGCTAATTATTTGGGTATTGGCTCTGTTCTTCCATGAATTACTCCTTTTCTAGATGAAGTATCAGCATCAGAAAGATTCTTGCTCAAATTTAGGACTGGAAGGGAAAGTTGTGGTTGAGTCTGGAGCTCCCAGTGATGGAGCCCTGACTCCGTGTCCCTGTGAAGCCCCAGCTTCCCTGATCGGGCCTGAGTAGACAGAGGACCACACGCTGGGCAGGCTTCCACTATTTCTGACTTGGATCAAGTGACTATCACCCCTGGCAATGTCAATACTAAGGTTTTTCACTAAGTTATTTGCTTCTGTGTTCACCGAGACAAGAAAAGGAATATGTCCAATTCTTCCCTGGCTCTGAATGCTTGGTGCAGAAGCCACACAGCCATCACGTCCACATGTCCTTGGCCGAAGCAACTCACGTGGCCACAGCTAACTCAGGGCAGCTAGGGGAGTACAACTCTTCATGCACTGGAGAGGGGAGACTAGAAATGGTGGAGAGTATGCCACTGACGACCACGCTCGGAAAGCCTCACTTTTGGCGCTATGATGACAATAGTGACTCCTCTCTGTCCTTACAGAGTATTGCTGAGCCAAATCCTGGAGCACCCAGGAAGATCTGGAGATGGGCGAGGCTGATGGGTTTGACTGGGGGCTGTAGTGTCTGAGACCCAGACGGCTGACCCATGAGACTATAATCCAGGAATAAAATAGAAACCAAGAGTGGGGCAGGCGGTGCTACTGAGTCATCAACGTGAAAGGACCAGGCAGAGACAACGAGACACAGACACTGGGCAAACTGGGTAAGATCACCACTTACCCTACCTACTTTCCTGAGCACTAAGAAGCAAGTACGGTTCCAGGTTTTAGAGATTTAGCAGTGACTAGGACAACGAGAGGGAAAATGACAGAAAGGACATCTGAGGCCTGTAGTGTGTACAGGGAGACAGCTGTGACCCCGTCCAAAGTCAAGTGTGTGCACTCTACATGTCACTGAGTGTTTCATACTCACATCTCATACGCTACGTGCTGGAACTCAGGTGAGTATTGCTACCGTACCCATTTTACCAATGTGGTAACCGTTCTGCAGGGTGGTAAGGTGACTGGCCCATGGTCACGTAATTGGTGCAAGTCTTGGTTCTCTGACTCCAGAGGCCCTTTTCACTTTCCTTTTGGATGATGACACTGCCATTCTCAACAGAACACCTGTCAAAAGTTCCCTGAATTTTGACCTTTACTTTCTGCAGTTGGCATTTTGCACCCAAGTCCGATTTATAGCTGGCAATTACAAGTTAAAAGAACTCTATATAGAATGTTAATCTACCCATAACCTTATGCATTCATGCATGCATGCATTCATTCATTAGCAAATACATACAGGCTAGTCCTTGGATTCTTTACATGACCGCTAAAACTCTTCAAACTGACATTTTCAGTTACCAAGGAAATCAGGAGTATTTTTAGAAAATCATTACTTTGATTTGAAACAATCTCTTGCTATGATTCAAGCGGTCCCATCTCGAAAATAGCCAAATACAGCCAGCCACGAGATGAGTAATGCCGAATCTGCTTCCTTGCTGTGGGAAGTGAGTCTCGGGGTCAAAACAGTGCTGCTCTTCCTAGACTTTCTGCACTGACGGGGTTAGGTTGAAACATGCGGTCAGGCCCGTGTGGCTGCAATAGTGCCTCTGTTTTAGGAAACCCACCAAAGATGCTTCTCAAACGGATTCCTCTTGACCTCCGCCATCCCCCCTCCCCCACACAGACGCACACACAGTAGTGAGCTTAAGATGAATGTAGCAGAACAGGGGCTAGGCTAAGGCTTCTCAACTGTCGAAAACCATTCTAGGGGTGAGTTGGTGGCTTTTTGTCTAAGAGGGTCGCACGGCGCCCCTAGCTCTCTCCCTTTGAGGTGTCCGGATTCTCACAAGCCATTCTGAACAGGAAGTAAGGAAGAGCAAATGTGCTGCAGCAAGAAGACAACGAAGCCAAATCTACCTTCCGGTGTTTGCGACCATTTTTGTGCTTTTCAGGGTAGAATACTTAACTCTCATAATCTACGGGGTAATAAATACTTAGGCGTTGAGTATTACCAGAAGGTTAAAAAAAATACCAAAAGAGAATAGTTGAGAAAACAGCCCTTTCTGGTTCTTCAGATGGGAAAAAGCCCCGGGAGACCATGCCGCACTCGCTAGCTTGACTGTTACCCGTTTGGTAGTGCCTGTTGCCCTATTTCCGATTCCTTGATTACACGGTGACTTTCTGGGCTGTGATATAGACCGCTCAGTGCAACTACCCCTCAGAACAGGGATGCAAACATCGTCTCCTTGGTCTTAGATCTGGAATATCTCACAAGATAAATGTATCAGTTGGCATTTGGTCTCGGGAGTCTGAGAGTTTTGTTACTTCCCAAGGAAGTAACAATAATAATGGTCATTAACATATGAATTGTAGTGGTTGGTCAGTCCACTGAAAAAGCCAGCTCCCCGGCAGTGCGGAAGCAGAGTGTGTCTTGGGGGTACAGACCTGTTTCCTGGGTCCGTCCGAGTCTCCTGCAACCACACTGCTGCTCTCGGGTTTAATGCCAAGGGCATACTGGGTCAGTGCAATCTGGCTAGATAACGCAAGGCGGCATGCTGTCTTTGGGAGCCGTACGGAGATTTTGGAGGTTTTACTATGCGCGGACTGTATGACTTCTCTGAGTCTCAGTTCCCTATTTAAAAATAAGAATAACAATATACTGTATAAAGGTTAAATGAAATAGCATATTTTGGGACACCTGGGTGGCTCAGTCCATTGAGCTTCTGCCTTCAGCTCAGGTCATAGTCCCAAGATCCTGGGATCGAGCCCCATCTCCGGCTCCCTTCTCAGTGGGGAGCCTGCTTCTCTCTCTGCCTGTAACTCCCCCTGCTTGTGCTCTCTTTCTCTCTGACAAATAAATAAATAAAATCTAAAAAGAAAAAGAAAGAAGAAAGAAAGAAAGAAAGAAAGAGAGAAAGAAAGAAAGAAAGAAAGAAAGAAAGAAATGGCATATTTAACTTCGTAGTCCAGAATCTGGAGCACAGTAAGCATTCAAAAAAGTTAGTTCCCTCATACTCTCTCCCTTCTCTATGTCACCAGCTGGACTCCAAGACCTGACCTTTCCTGCCCACCTGCTTGTACTCACTGACCTTTGTCCCACATTTTTCCTTAAGCTTTCTTTCTAGTTTATCTCTTAACTCAGGCAAAAGACCCGACAGCATAGCATCCCATGATGGAAACCAAAACGACCCCTCAAGCAAGAAGGACAGTCAAGACAAAAAGTTTGGTGGCCCAGACCACCCTGATCAGTTGGAGCTCATGTCTGTACAGATATGCCACGGAGTGACCCATGGAGTGACCGACATTTACCTTGACCTCTGTAAGAGTAAACCCGCCCTTCCTTCTAGGAGGAACACAAGCCTCATTTACATAACGTACAGTGTATGTATAGGCATGTTTCCTTAAGGTGCGTGCGCGACCTTACGCCTGCCTCTACAAATGGTGACAAGGATCCCCTCCTTAAATATTCATTCTAACCCCCCAAAAAGGAACCCATCTACCCTTGCTCAGAGAGTCACAGCTTTGGAAGTTATTCCCGGTGATCTCCTTCTTTGCTGCAAAGAGAGTTTCCTTTGTGTGACAATTCATCTGATGTAGCTTCTGTCTGTGACTCACCACGGAATGAGCTCACATTAGTTCAATTACAATAAGAGGAGGTAAGTTCTACAGTTCTCATTAATACAGATTCACTTGTTATATAAAATTTTAATTGATTGGAGATCAACTTAGAATATCATTGCTGTGAAAACACAGACCTAGCAAAATATAAAACACACCTCCGTTGATGGTGACAAAGTAATTTACTTTCCTGGTCAGCAGTACTGGGCAGAGCTGGAGTAATAAATGACCTTGGATCTCATTTATTTCATGGAGCTGAACTTTATTCTTTGTGGTGCCTTCCTAATGCTTTTGCGTACATAGCATGTGATGGCCAGGCCTCCCCTCAATGGCTCTCGATAAGCCAGTCTGTTTCAGTCCAATTTGGTTCAATAAAAATGAAAAAAAATCATTTCAATCTGGAGAAGAATAAAGTGTGTCTCTTTCCTAGAAACAGCTATAAAGTGGAACCAAATAGAAAAATTTAGAAATAAACTCAAAGCAGCTGAGAAGATTCTAAAAATGTAGCTCTTCCTCTCCCTTAGGAGGTGCTATCCACGAGACTGACTCGGGCTTATGGATTTTTAACCATGTAGGAGCCAAGAGCAGGCCACCTCAAGATGGGCCACTTTGGCACGAAGATTATTTTGACTGAAGAGCAATCAAACCCCAGCAGATTCAGGAAAATCTCTCTACCTCCCCCCAACTGCCTGCGTGTATCAGAAAGAGCTATCAACAGAGCTTCCTTGTTACCGAAGAAACTTGTTCATATAATAGGGCAAGCTTTGTTTTCTACACACCTCCTGGCTAATGGTCATTCTCCCCTTTGTATCCTCAGACTCCTACCCCTCTCCTTAGCTCATGTAGCATCATGCTGCCCGTCTTTGGAATGGCCATGTCTGTGTGGATTCCCTGTACCTACAGTATGAAGTCTGATTTTCTCCTGTTAATGTGTCTCATGTCAGTTTAAGTCTATGTCCAGCTAGAAGTCCAGCTTGAAGAACAGAGGAGACTCTTCCTCTCTGACACCACCAAAGTTCACCCCAAGCAAGGAAATATACAGGGAATCCTCTCTTTGCGTTGACATACGTACCTGTTCCTTTTGTGTTTCTGTGCAGCGCTTTTTAAAAGAAAATATAAAAAAGCCCATGCAGGGCATAAATTTAACTCAGTGAACACATTACCTTGCTCTGTTCTATGGGATGTCAGTCTCCTAACTTGAATTCAACCTCCTATTTCAACTAGCGGTAAATAAATTACTATCAGATCTTGCACAGTTTTTAAAAAATGTGTGGACAGAGCACACCATACCTTGTATGGAAATGATGGGTCATATCTAAATAGGAACCGTAGTGAAACTGTCGGTGCCTCTAATAGATGAAAAGTGACATCTGTTACTGGAGCGCCCCTTTATCCTTCTCGCTCCTGGTATTGTCCCACTGATCAGTTTCGGGCAATGAGGTATTGGGTATAATTTTGTTTTCCAGTTTATTGACATTTCACGTTTAAGCACTGAACCCTTTTCCTGTAAGCTTTTGCGATGGATGCCCCACGTCTTTTCACGCCTCATGAATTAAGTATGCTAAATGCCATCTAACCTCCTCTTACGGACTCTGTTATTCGTGAATAGAGTACCTAGGAAACTCGTTTGTATACTTGGACTTCAAGATGCTGAGCGACTTGCTAACAGACACCTAGGTGCGTACTATGGGGGCTCCCCTTAAAAGCTAGGTTTCCTAATGCCCAGGTTCATTGCTCTTTCTCGTGCACAGTAACTCCCAATTATGTTGTATTTTTGGTGCTTCTCACTTCCCTTGCTGTGCGTAGATTCACACATGCCTCACTCTCTCACCTCTTTCAGGATTTTTCCTCAACTGTCCCCTTTGCAGTAAGGTCCTCGCGCACATGGCCCTATTGAAATGCGTAACCCTCCCTCTGCGCTGGTATTGCTCTCACTTTTTCTGATTTATTTTCTCTGCAGCATCTGCCACCTTCTAACCTTATATATATGGGATCTACTTTATTTTGTTTATTGTCTTTCTTCTCATACTGGGCTGTAAACTCTGCAAAGAAAAGTTGGTCTGTTTTGTTCATGACTGTATCCCCAGGGGTGGAACAGCGCCTGGCAAATAATAGGGGCTCGGTGAATAGTTATTAAAGAAATCACTGGTCTGAATGATTAAAACTCCACAGAAGTTTGATTTCTGAATAAGCCAGGTGCTATCATGTTAATAACATGGGTGTTTCTGGCTTGTTTCCATGTTGGTAGAGAAGGTTAAAAAATTATTTGTTAAAGGAAGTCCTCTGGTTTAAAAAAAAGTAAAGTTGAGTTTTAGCTGGTTAATCTGTAGCATAAAGTTGATTTCTTTTTAGATGATATAATAAAACATATGTTGCACTTACAAATACACTTGTACCAAACTTTTAAAAGCATTGATGACTGTGGCATCAGCGACACTAAATTTTGAACTAAAATGATGACCTACTGGGATGCCTGGGTGGCTCAGATGGTTAAGCGTCTCCCTTCAGCTCAGGTCATGATCTCAGGGTCCTGGGATCGAGCCCCACACCAGGCTCCCTGCTCAGTGGAGAGTCTGCTTCTCCCTCTGCCTCTGACCGTCCTCCTCCCCCTGCTCCTGCTCCCTCTCTCTTTCAAATAAATCAATAAAATCTTTAAGAAAAGATAAAATGAGGACCTGCTTATGAAAATCCTAAGTACATGGTCAGTCTGCTCCAAAGTGGCCTTGCTCATTCTTGAGGAAGCTCATGTTCAAGCTAGTTGGTGGGAAGTGAACAACAGTGTCTAAGAACCATTTGTAAAAACCCTAGAGGTAGCTGGGTAGTTTAAAGAGTTCTTTTCAGTAAGGTACATCAAAGAGCTTCTCGACGGTGAGTTTCAAAGATGGATGAGTCTTTGAGGAATCTGTCTAAAAATAATAAAAAATATAATGAATGTTATGAAGTTCTTTGCAGGGGCGCCTGGGTGGCACAGCGGTTAAGCGTCTGCCTTCGGCTCAGGGCATGATCCCGGCGTTATGGGATCGAGCCCCACATCAGGCTCCTCTGCTATGAGCCTGTTTCTTCCTCTCCCGCTCCCCCTGCTTGTGTTCCCTCTCTCTCGCTGGCTGTCTCTCTCTCTGTCAAAATAAATAAATAAAATCTTAAAAAAAAAAAAAAAGAAGAAGTTCTTTGCAGCTTTATAGTAAAAGGTAATTGGAAGGAACCTGAGGTTTGACAGTAAGGAAATAAGTAATTGCTGATTGGAAAATGCTGTTTCAATGAAAAAGTTGACTTGGAGACCACAGAGAAACTTGGAAAAGCTCAGGAAATACTACTCAATTCTTTCCATATCAGAAACCACATGTGGTGACTGAGGCCATGTAAAAAATACGTGTGGGGACAAACTTGAATGTGACATTATAAATCATAAGCAAAATAATTTCTTTTCTCTTTTCCCAGGTTTGAAATGTCATATTATAACTAATAAAATAATGTAAAGATAAATACGTTGACCACGGAGCAAAAGCAATAGCAGTTGACCTACGGTAACTAAGGAAAAGTCAGTTCAGACGGGAGGCAATTACTGATGTTTTCAGAGTAACATTTGAAAGTGATTTCCCAAACTATGTCTTCAAGATTTTCCAGATAATAATAGCTGCATCACCGTCCCCTCCCAAAAGGACTGTGAGGTTAAACAAGATTTTACTCCTATTGGAGCTTTATGATACAATAATTCAAGGCTCTAAAAATTTCTGTAGTAAAATAAATGGTTCAATTATACTTTATTTTTTCCCCAAATTATTTGACCAGGTACCCTTTTTTCCTCGTCGACCTACGGATATCCTGAGAAAGACCACTGTTCGCAGAGCACGGTCAGGGAGCAGCACGTTGAGCTCGCAGCTACCTCGGTTTTTTTCCAACGAAGATTTGAACATAAGGAAAAATAGAAGAAATCAAGGGAAACAAACAAAAAGAGGTTAAGTAACTGGGTCTAAGTTGCTTTATCTCTGAAAGCTGTCTGAGGAAGACTGACCTTGCATCTAGTTGCTGGAATCAGGAGGCAAAGAGGAAACCTCTCTAAAAATAGAAGCTGCCCTGCGGCTGACCGGCTCAGTGGGTAGAGCATGCGACTCCTGATCTCGGGGTTGTAGGTTTGAACCCCACACTGGGTGTGGAGGTTACTTTAAAAAAATTTAATCTTAAAAAAAATATAGAAGCAGCTAAATAAAAGTCTGTCTGTAAAGACCTTTGATAGCCGGACTGAGGCCATTCCACAGGCAGATGAACCCAAGTCTTAGGGATTACAGAATAGAGTTAGGAGCTACTAGGAAATTTCCAGAACCCAGGTACTCCCATCATACTTTATACTGCTCACAGAGTGTTATTAATTTTCTTAGGGATTACTCCCAGGAGCTTGTGAGCCCTTTCTTCCCTCCCTCCTTTTGCCCTCTCTTCCTCCCCTCTCTCTGCCTCTCTCAGTAAACTTCTTGATGACGGCAACCATTACGGTCATCTCTGTATCCACAGTGGCTGGGGCTTAGTTGGTGCTGAATTAATGCACACTAACTTAATAACAGAAGGGAAGCAAGCAAGCAAGCAAGCAAGCTAGTTCTTGTGCTCTACAGAATGTTGGACCCAATGAACTCAAATTGTTTCCAAGAGGAGCTCTTCAATAAAATAGCTCTAAATCGACTTTCTAAAGTGATGAAGTTGGGGAATATAAGTGAGGTTCAGTGGGGTGGAGTCCGGAGCCGACAACCAAGAAAGATTTCTTGAGGCGTCTTTGGTGCAAAATGGTGGTTTATTATAGCACGGGGACAGGACCCGTGGGCAGAAAGAGCTGCTGCCCCGGGGTTGTGAGGAATGGCCCATTATATACCCTCAAGTTGGGAGGGGGTTAGGGATAGCAGAAGTCTCTAAGGAATTTTGGAGGCAAGGTTCCCAGGACCTTGAGGGGGCTAGCTACTGTTGGGAAAGGGTCATTTATTACCGTCTAATAAAACCTGAGTCATGAGACCCTTCAGATGTATATCGGTGGGCCACACGCTTGGGGGATGACTGCCAACACGTATCTTGGGGGTTAGAGATAAAGGAAGTTTCCAAAGGAATTTTTATATGTTAAAGTAGACTTACAGGATCTTGGTGGAGGGGAGGGGGTGAGGCTAGGACTGCCTTTTGCCCTTAGCAAAGTATTAACATCGAGGCAGCTGAGTTCCTAGAGGAATGTCACCATGCCTGTTTCAAGGACTTGTCAATGGGCTGTAGGTAGTAAGGACTGTTTCTTTGTCCTTTAGGGCGGCCAGGAGTGCCTGAGGAATATTGCATACATCCCATGGGGGGTGGGGGTTGCAGGGTGTCAGCTTCTGCTTTGTCCTCAGCTTGCCTTCCGTTCCCTCATCAAAAGTACTGGAAGAATAGTTTTCAACCTTTCCCTAATTTCTGTTCTGCTTATTAGTTTAAAATTCATATTTATTTTTAATTTTATAATATAGGATATTGTAAAACATTCACACATTTCAGAAAAAGCTAACTCCTCTCCTAATTATTAACAGCTAGGCTGGAAACCTTGTAGTTGGTTGAGCACTCAAGATCACTGTTTTCTGAGGCCTATTTTAGGAAATATAAACTACTTAACATTGTTTTCAGTAACTGCAGAGGAGTCCCTAAAATGGTATACCATAATAAATTTAATTTCCCCCTACTGGTAGACATTTAGGATGATACCAAGGTTTATTATTATAAGAAATACAGCAATGAACATCCTTGCATCCTAGATTAGATATTGAGAAACAAAATGGTTTAATCATTCATTTTGAAACTTAAATACTGGCAAATTGTCAACCAAAAGAAAAATGTTCACCAAATTTATATTCCTACCAGCAATGTAGAGCATATGTATTTTCTATATTTGTGCCAAAACATTTTTTCTTTTGTACCAAAATATTTTTATTATCAAATTTAATTCATTTCTAATCATTTCAGTGAAAAATGGTATCTTATTTTGTACTTTCCAGATTAGTACTGAAGTTTAGCAACTTCCATGTAGTATTGGTCACTGTATTAATTTTAGTCAATCTAAAAAAAACAAAGCAGGGGCGCCTGGGAGGCTCAGTTGGTTAAGCATCTGTCTTTGGCTCATGTCATGATCCCAGGGTCCTGGGATGGAGCCCACATCGAGCTAAGTGGGGAGCCTGCTTCCCCCTCTCCCTTCTGCTCTCTTGCTCTTTCTCTCTCTCTCTCAAATAAATGAAAAATAAAACCTTTTTTTAAAAAAATAAAAAGACAAACCAAAACATGTCATTGCTATGAATTATCTAGCCCTGTCACAAATTATTGTAAGCAAAGCTGTACCTTTGAATGATTCACAGACATAAATTATCTGTTCATCTATTCATGTGGCTCCTGAAAAGATCTGCGTATTACATGTTTAATAATCTTCTTCAGTAGGGGGCTGCAGTGCTCCCCACCTTTATAACAAAGGCGGTCACTTTTCTGGACAAACAGTCCTTATTTCAAGAAAACATCACTTCTTGTGCTTTATGACTCTTCCTTCTCTAATATTACCTTCTTGAGGACAGATACATTTCTGATTCCATAGCCTTTGTGGCCAGCATCGTGTTAGGTACATTGATTGTAATGGGTTTAACAACCTGGTCTTATCTCCCCTACACTAACCTCTAATTCTGCCATCATTTGGAAAAAGAAAAAAAGAAATGACAGAATCTTCTAATGCTGTCAAGTAGCATACTCATGATTACAAGCAGAAAATATGTGATCAGATGGTAGAAAGCTATCAGTTGAATTATCTGGTGATTATAGCATGTAAAAATCTCTCTTTCTTTTAAGCAAAACTAAAAGGCATAGACAGTTCTTGGGGAAAAGAATTACTGGAGACAAAGGCATTAGTTAAGGTACTTTAAATACACACCACACCCACACCCACAAACACACACAGCCTGAATAGTGATTAGACGATATATTGTTGAATATTTTTTGAACTAATCTTTTTGGAAAATGGGCTATTAAGGTAAGAAAAGTGTCATAGAAACTTATAGCTCTTCTTGATTATTCCCAAACCATATTCATCATGAACAATTCTGTTTTTTTGTTTTTAAAGAAATGGGTTTGCTTTTAAGTAAAAGATCATTAACAAGGAGAAGGCAAATTCCCATCGTACGGCAACTTAATGCTTAGACTCTGGAGTGGTTCATTTTCCTTTTTATTTTCTATCAAAGTAACTTTCAATTAGTAAGCCTAAGAAAAAATTATTGGATATCACTCATTATTCACTGATTTGAGGAAAATAAATGAGACAATTTCAGATTGAGGAAAATTTGTCTTACTTAAGGTATTTTTAGAGAACTGTATTTTACTGTGTAATTTAACTTGAAATTCTTTCAGTCTCCATCACTCACAAAAAACCTTCCTGAATTTCATAATCCTGTGGGAAAAAGCTTTCACTGAGAATCAGGAGACTGTGTTCATATCTGGTGTCCGACACTAAACATCTGTGTCTCACTGACGCAATTTATGTGACTATCTGTACTTTTATGTCTTGAGTAAAATAACAACTTTGGATGGACTAAGAGATGCAAACTCAATTTCCTTGACTTGTCTTCCAAAATTTAAAATTATTTTAGAGGTTTCACATGAAGGTAAATATCTCAAGTGTTTCTTGAAGTCCTGAGTTATTTGGCGACATGAGTCCATGGGTCCTACATTTTAACCACCAGCACATCTGTCCACCTATGGAGCACGGACATCTCAGTTCACCTAAGCCTCACCTGGCCTGTTTCATTTACTCATATTTATGTACTGTCGACCCTACACTCATTCAGTGTCAGCTAAAGGCTGGACCAACGTCTATGGAGATTGTTATGTTCTAAAATCCAAAAGGTTGAGGACCCAAAGGACCTACTGGTGAGATATCTGGAAAGACTCATGCTTAATATGTCAAAATTGACTCAACATCTTCTAGTCTCCTTCCTTTTTCTCACAGAGACTAAGTTTCAGGGTTCTTTGGGAGACTTCTACCTTTCACCTCTACAAATGCCTCCCAGGTCTCTCCAAGCTTTACATTTTATGTCTATTCTGTAGGGGCCCTTGGCAGGCTGCCCCAAGATGGGTAACTTTGGCATGAGCGTTATTTTGAGTTAAGAGTAATCAAAACCCAGCAGCTGCAGGAAAAGCTCTCTTCCAGGACCTCAAGTGCCTAAGTTTACTTTGTAAAGGAGAGCCTGTACCAGGAAGACAGCTATTAACAGAGACTCTCCTTTACCTAAGAAACTTATCTGCATAATGCGCAACCTCTGTTTGGAAACATTTCCTTTCACTTTCCTGCTGTAGCCTTCCTCTCCTTTGTATCTTCAGACCCAACTCCTCTTCTTCACTCATATTAAGTTTCAAGTAGCCTCAATGTCTTTTGAATCTCACGTCTGTATGGATTCCTTGTATGTAGACATATTAAATTTGATTTTCTCCTCTTAATCTGTCCCATGTCAACTTGATTCTAAATCCAGCTAAAAGGACCCTGAAGGGCAGAAGGTCTTCCTCTGCAACAACTCCATCATTCTAACCTTAGCTTCTTTGCATACTCTCCCCTCGTTTCCAGATTGTATTCCTCACCCTCCCGGTAGACTTGAAATTTCGGTAATTCTTTCTCTACTAGGCTGTTTTACCAAGGGCAGGGAATCTGGATTCTTACTGGCTCACACAGGTGCTTGGGGGACCCATCTCGTCCAATTCTCCGCTCAGCCATGGCTCCTCAAGACCCCAGTCTGTGACAACCCACCAGCTTGCTGTCAAGGAGAATCACGGGAGAGGATGGTGCAGCTACAGCCACACAATTTACTACCGTGCAGAGAAAGTTTGCAGCCTCTTGATGGGATTTATTTTACAAAACTCTCCATTTTACATAAAAGACACAGAAGCCTACAGAATTAAATGATCCGCTCGGTTTCAAAGATTGACTTTGAATATAGGTTGTTTTTTTTTTTTTAATCTTGACAAGAGACAAAAGGAAAACTTGAGCATTGAAAGCAGAGTAACAGCTTCAAAGGAGGCGAAAAGTCATTAGGTAAATAAAAGAAAAGAGTGTGGGTAAGAATGAAAGAGGAAGGAGCCAGGCTGGGAGCGAAAGAAGCCCTCGCCAATTGATAACTGCGCCTTTGTACCCACTTGAAGAATTTGTTATTACTATTAGGTTTTGATAGTGATCTGTAAAATTCTGAACAGTTTTCATCAGCACTTAAATAAAACAAAGTGACTTGAAGAAGCTTAGAAGCAGAAATTATCAGAGAGAAATAGCCTTAGTATATTTGAGATGAAAGCCACTAGAAAGAATCCTGCATGTCTTCAGAGTCTATTAATTCTAGTCCCTACTCAGGGACTTTTCAGCATGAGCAGAGACACATGCTTGAATAATACAAACTATTATTTTTTACTAACTAGCTACATGGCTATGTAATATTTGCCATTCTCAGATTTTGAAGTACGTTGGCTCTTAGAAACTAGTTTTTAAGTCTAACTTCTATTAACAGTATTTATACTCCACCATTATTTTCCATTTATCTTCATATGGAACCTATCCCACTTACTTAGGATATTCTCTCTTAAATATCCCGTATCGCCTCAATATGTTAGAGCAGGCAGTTAGTTAGGCTTTACCAGTGTGCCTGGAGGCCAGGTGGAGTCACGGCTAGCTGCTGGGGAGGGGGCAGTTAGAGACCTGTCCTGGCAGTACCCCCAAACTAAGCCAAGAGAAGCCGGATCAAGACCAAGAAGGCCGGAAAACGTGACCAAGGAAGGGGAAAAAGGCTCAAACCCTGCTCCCAAAGAAATTACACCCCTCCCCCCATAATAAATATTCCACCCCCTAGTTAACAACTGTCAATAACAGATAGCCAAACCCCAGTGTGGGCAGCTGTCCTTTGAGTTGGCCTGCTCTCCCACCTCAAGCACGGACTCTCATTTCAATAAACTTGCCGACTTGCACGCTCAACCGTTGTGTCTGGTCTGTCCTTGAATTCTTTCTTACAAGACAAAGAGCCTCCAGGGACATCCCAAGGAGTGCTGGGTGGAGGCCTCAGGACCCGGGGTGGGGAGCGGGGGTCTCCCCAGTCCACTTGGCAACAAATATTGTGCTTATAATTTCCAAAATGTAATTGGGATGATACTATTTCTATTATCTACCTAAATTTCCACGTAGCTGTCTTACTCCACTGAATTAAAATTTACTTTCTTTGCAACTATAGAGAAAAGAATGCCTATTCAATTACAGGTTAGAAGGTATCTGAGTCAGTGGTAAAGATACTGAAAGGCCATGAAGTGAAAGAATGTAAGTCAAATGCTGTGTTTGGGGCCTATTTCAGGTTTTAAGGCTTTTCATGGAAAAAAAAAAGATTTAAAAAATCTTCAGGGATGGAAAGACACAAAAATTGGTCATTTACACCACAGAAAATAATATCTCATCTTCAATGAGCAGAGATCACATACGTCCACTCACTAGGTTCTGGGCTTCAGGAATGTTCCCGAAATACATCCACAGTGCTGAGAACAACAGGAAATTGCCACTTAGACACTTCAAAAGCTTTCCTGCTGCCACAGAGCCACCTACTCACTTGACACTGTATCAGTTGCTAATGGGTTCTGCCTAAGGATTTGATTTTCTTTGTCTTCATCTCGGAGGGATCACCTCTTTCCAAATCGATTACAGTCCACTAGCTAATCTGATTTCTAAAATGCAGCACTCAGTTCTGTTCTGTTTCAAAAATTCTTACGCATATGATCAGGCTAATTTTGGTGACAATTGACCCAATGTTTTCCATAGCCTTACAACTCATGTCCACTTCTTTGACAAATATTGCCCGGAAAACCTAAAGGTATTATAAATATGTCTTTCGGGGAAGGTCGTGGTTTATTTATTTTTTAGTTACGGAAAAATAGGCCAGATACCTTTAAAGCTAGTAGCTTTCTTTGACAGCTTAAAAAAAAAAATTTTTTTTTAAAATAAAGTTGATTAGAAACCATGTACAAATCAAGTCCTTGATATGAGGTAATGCTAGAAGGAACACAGCTGGTTAGCAGTGTAGGCATCTTTTAAAGGCAGATGCGTTTAACACCCAAAGCAGGTGTAAGGAGAATATGCAAATTAATCTTGGTGCAAGAGCTCTGCACTTGGAATTGCAGTTGCTGGGAGAGATCCCGGGGAGCATTTAACTTAAGTTCTCCCTTTGCGAATGAACAAGGAGTCTGAACATGACACACACAGAGAAAAAATTGCTATAGTGGCCTCTCCCTCGAATTTTACAGTTCATTTCACTTGACCAGAATATTTTTCATTTCCGCATCAGTATTTCTTTCTCAAGAACCCTCAGAAACTACAGGGATGCCATCTCTTAGATTCTTTACCACCCCCTCCCCCAATGTGATTATTTGCATCACTGCGCGTCTTTGTTCTAAATACTTTTTTTTCAAGAGGAATTTAAGATTGTCACATGGACACAAAGAGTGTGTTTATCTTGTTTACTCTCTCAATACAGATTACACATTTAAAGCCTCAGCTGGGTACCATTCAATCCATTATGACTTAAAATTTTTTTCAGGAGTGAAGTGGAAGAACAGAGGGAGTTGGAAATTTCTTATGCTGAAGAATGAGACAGGAAAAAAAAATCAGAATGAAACTCAGCACCAAAATAAATAAAGCTCAATATAAGCAGTCAATAAAACAAAAATGGCATTATTTTCTCATCAGTATATTCTACCCTACAGACTTCAGTAACATTTTCTCCATTACTATGGGCAGATTATATGAAACTGATTTTGCATGATAAATTCCTTTGAGAATTCTGTAAACTATAATCACGATTTCTGTCAGTTCATTACTAACAGATTCCATATAGTACAGGGCCACACACTCTCCTTGTTTACTAAATCGGGCAAACTGATCCTTGGTTGGCATTAAAATACTAGAAGGCAAAATTGTACTTGAGGAGAGAAGAATAGCTGAGAAAAAGGGCAACAAGTTATCAGTTGTAAAATATTGTAGCCACCTTCTTAGAGGGATCTGAAACAATAATGTTTTAGGGTCAATCTGAAAAGTAAATTGCTCCGCTTGTGGCTACAGACATTTTATAATGTGTATTCTTTTTTTTTTTTTTTTAAGATTTTATTTATTTATTTGAGAGAGAGAGAGCAAGAGCTCATGAGCAGTGGGGGAGAGGAAGAAGCAGGTTCCCCGCTGAGCAGAGAGCCCAACATGGGGCTCGATCCCAGGACCCTGGGATCATGACCTGAGCCAAAGGCAGATGCTTAACCAACTGAGCCACCCAGGTGCCCCTATAATGTATATTCTTAATACGGATCTATGGATACAGAGTCTATGTAAGAATAATGGCCAGCAGGTGGAAAAAACGAGGTGAGGGTTGTCCCCATTATTTCAGTTAATATCCAGAACCAGTGAGTTTAATTTTCATTTGTATGTATTATATGGTGACTTCCTTTTAAAACTTCTTAGTCTTGGTGAAAGCCACACCAGCCGCTACATATACCAAATCTGAACATGACTTTTGGAAAGGTAGAAGCTCATCACTAATCCAACTTTTTCTTTTATTCTGCTTTGAGCCATTCCTTCTCCCTCTTGAAGGCTATTTAGCAAGGATAAAGTTGAACAGATCTCTGAAACTTTGGACAGAGTTTTTCAGATACAGAGAACATAAGACTGAATTTACCCTTTCATTGGAGAGGGAAAGACATGGCTATCACATCCCTAAGTTTCTTTTGATAGTCTTTCGATGTTAAATTTGCTCATTCTGATAACTCTAGATGTGTAATTAAGTAATGCAAGCATTATTCCTCATAGACCCACAGAAGGATTTCTGAATTCTAGATTCCACAGTTATAAAGAAGCAAATCAGGGCAAGAGACTCGATAACAAATTTCAATCAACATAATAATGATTTGAACATGCATTAATTTCAACCTATGATTTCAGTTAATTTTGGTTGTTGCCTTAGGCATTGATGGACACATCTCATATATGGTGCAGAAGGATGGAGAATCTATAGCACGTTTCCTGAAGTAATTATCAAGGACTAGCTGCTTTGTCTCTGTCCTCTAATATTACCTGCTTTCTATTTGGCTGTACTCACTGTCAGTTGTCTTTGAGTTCCTGAAGACCTGCTGGCTTACTATACTCCCTTTGGAAGGTAGTTTGGTTATGGTTCAATGCCAGGTTGTCCTGCTTGAGCTCCAAATATATATCTGTTTATCACTTGGACTTTTGGACTCTCAATACTTTTGATTTTTTTTTTAAGTGCTGGTTTTGGGTCATTCTTCTCAGCCAGTGTTGGTAACTTTTAGTAACTGACTTTGATATGCACTCACACAAACACACACCCTTGAAGGCATATGTATGGGCCTTCAGCCATGTATGTGGCTTATGAATAATTCATTTCATATTTCACAGTCAATAGCAGAAGCGTATAAGAGCATAACAGGAGAGGAAGAATGAAGAAAGCTTGTAGATAGTTCTGTTTTGATTTTTATCTTCCTCCATTTCAAATCTTCTATTTTATAAAGTAGGCTTGTTTAATCTTTTTATCTTCTCATTCTCTTTAGTAAGTGTTGAAATTGACCCCAAAAATGAGTGTGACGAGAGAGAAAAGGAATAGTTAAGGGTCCAGCTGATCCACAAAAGTAACTAATATTGACTGAATCAAGACACACATAGAAAATATTTTCAGACTATTTTATGGCTTATTTTTCCTCTTGATAATTCAGTTTTCTTCCGCCTTTTGCCTTCCCACCATTGAGGCTCATTATTAGGTACTCTACGCATGCGGGAGTCTTGTAACTACTTGGAGTATAGCTCTTCAAACGTAAAGTGGTAATGGTAATACTAATTACTTATTTGTTGAAATAGTTAAATAATATACAAAAGAAGCAATGACAAAAAAATAGGAACCAATATTTTAACCCCTATGCTATTTTTCACGCATTTGATATTTCAATCCTTAGAGTTAAGGAAACCGTACGCGAAAGCTTTTTGTACAGTGTAGCAAACATTAGTTGTAATTATTATTGAAGATAGACTTCTTTTAAGTTAGCAGCATAAATTCACATGTTGAGAACATAATAAAAATTTGGAAAATGTCTTCCTTCATCTTAGCTCCTTTCCACCCATCTAGACAAGAGCTTTGCCTTTAAGAACTCTTAGTTGGGGCAAACGAGTACCTATACCTGTTTTCTAAAGACATTTTAGAATAATATGCCTTTCAGAACAACTACAGCATAGTGGATAACACCTCAGATTCTCTGGGCTCAAACTGCAAGGCTCCTGCTAGCCAGCTGTGTGGCCCTGAAGAAGTGCCTTAACCTCTGTGTGCCTCAGTTTCTTCATTTATCCATTGTTGGCAGGAGTATTCTCATATGTGATCATGAGGATTAAGTAAGGTAGAATCTATGAAGAGCCTAGGTCAGCATGCCAGTAAACACTCACCAGATGCTGGCTACTATAATTATCGTCCTTACAAAGTGAAGTTGGATTTTATATGTAGTCAACTAATCTTCACCAAAGGTGCCAAGAATACACAAAGGGGAAAGGATAATTTCTTCAACAAATGGTGTTGGGAAAAGTGGATATCCATATAAACAGAATAAAATCGGACTCTTTTCTTACACCATACACAAAAGTCAACTCAAAATGGATGAAAGACTTAAACACGAGACCCGAAACTATAAAACTCCTAGATGAAAAGGGGGGGGGGCGGGTGCACAGAAGCTTCATGCCTTAGCAATGTCTTCATTGATAGGACACCAAAAGCACAAGAAACAAAAGCAAAAACAAGGGGTACTGCATCAAACTGAGAAGCTTCTGCACAGGAAAAGAAACAACCATCACAGCGAAAAGGCATCCTACAGAATGGTAGGAAATAGTTGCATATATGTGGTTAATCTCCAAGATGTGTAAGGGACTCATATGACTCAGTACCAACATCAACAACAACAAACACCTGATAACCCAATTAAAAAATGGACTAAAGAATTGAATAGACATTTCTCCAAAGATGACACACAAACGGCCATGTATGTGTGTGTGTGTGTGTGTGTGTATGTATAAAGGTTGTCATCACTAGTCATCAGGGAACTGAAAATCAGAACTATAATGAAATGTCACCTCATACCTGTCAGGATGGAAAATAGAAAAAGACAAGTAATGGTGAGGATGTGGAGAAAAGGGAGCCCTTGTGCACTGTTGGTTGAAATGTAAATGCGTGCAGTCACTCTGTAAAACAGTATGGAAGCTCCTCAAAAAATTAAAAAGGGAACTGCCATCTGATCCAGCAATCCCACTCCTGTGTAAATATCCCAAAGAATGGACATCAGGATCTTGAAGAGATATTAGCACTCCACGTCCACTGTAGCACTATTTACAAGAGACAACATGTGAAAATAACCTAAATGCCCAATGAGAGATGAGTCAATAAAGAAAACATGGTATATACACACAATGAAATATTGTTCAGCCTTAGAAGAGTAGGGAATTCTGTAATATATGACAACACGGATGAACCTCGAGGCTACTATACTAAATGAAATAAACCAGACACAGAAAGAAAAGTACTGCGCTGTATGATTCTACTTACACGAGGTACCTAAGTAGTCAAATTCACAAAGTCAGAGGGCTGGAATGGTGGTTACCAGGGGCTGGGGAAGGAGAAACGAGGAGTTCCTAATTAAGAGGCATATAGTTTCAGTTAAGATGAATAAGCTTTAGACACCTGCTGTGTAATAGGTACCAACCATCCACAATAATGTACTGGACATTTACAACTTGTTAAGAGGATAGATTTCATGTTAAGGGTTCTATCACAATGAAATTTAAAAAAGATGAAGTTGGATTTTGTTGTTGAAAAAATACTTACAATGCATAAGATATAAATGGAGTTTTATTCAGCTCAGTGGCTAGCTTTTTCTCTATACAGTTCTCAAAACTTTTTATCCATAATAAGATCTAGGAATCAATTTAAGAGCAGAGAGATTTTTATCTATACTCAAGTAAAGAAAGAGGAAAAAGAAATCCCCCATTTTCACAGTGGGGCAAAAATGTACCAAATAAGACTCTAAGTATACCTTCTTTTCTCTTTTGTCCCTCTCACACATATCCTGACATGTCATAAAAAATCTGTGTGACTTGACTGATTTCAGCCAAGATATCACAGACTGGAAATAAACGGTGCTCACCAGCAGATGTTTGAGAGATGACGTTCAAGAAAATGTCTATTATTTGAGAAGCTAACACAGGAATGTGGCAGTGGGCTACAGCACAGAAGCGGAATCTCAGATGTGCTTTGGGTTTCAACCCTGGATTCTTTTTTGGCAAGTTTCATCAAGATAAAGAGCTGCTCGGTTTCCTGTAGCAAGGGGCAGCTTTTTTTATTGCGGCTAGAAGTACCCACACTTGTTTGCCAGTGAGCGACCTGCCACAGGTCTGCTCCCATGGGGACAGACGTTTAACAGTGAGATAGCTATCATCCTCAGAGCTCCACAACTTCACTTAATCGAACCGCATATTTCCACAGTACAGAAGCCCAGAGAGACGCTTTTTAAAAAAAATTTTATTTTTTAAAAGATTTTATTTATTTGAAAGAGAGCGAAAGCAAGAGAGATCACAGAGGGAGAGGGAGAAGCAGACTCACCGCTGAGCAGAGAGCCTGATGCGGGGCTCGATTCCAGGACCCTGAGATCATGACCTGAGCTGAAGGCAGACACAGCTAACTGAGCCACCCAGGCACCCCCAGAGAGGAGCTTTCAAGGAATGGCTAGGCTGGTATCCAAGATCTATAAAGGACTTCTCAAACTCAGTACCCAGAAAACAATAATGAAGTCAAAAAAAAAATGGGCAGAAGACATGAACAGACACTTCTCCAAAGAAGACATATGAATGGCTAACAGACACATGGAAAAATGTTCAACATCATTAGCCATCAGGGAAATTCAAATTAAAACCACATTGAGATACCACCTTACATCAGTTAGAATGGCAAAAATTAACAAGGCAGAAAACAACAAGTATTGGAGAGGATGTGGAGAAAAGGGAACCCTCTTACACTGTTGGTGGGAATGCAAGTTGGTACAGCCACTTTGGAAAACAGAGTGGAGGTCCCTCAAAAAGTTAAAAATAGAGCTACCCTATGACCCAGCATTAGTACTACTGGGTATTTAACCCAAAGATACAGATGTAGTGAAAAGAAGGGCTACACGCACCCCAATGTTCATAGCAGCAATGTCCACAATAGCCAAACTGTGGAAGGAGCCGAGATGTCCTTCAACAGATGAATGGATAAAGAAGATGTGGTCCATATATACAATGGAATATTACTCAGCCATCAGAAAGGATGAATACCCACCATTTGCATTGACATGGATGGAACTGGAGGGGATCATGCTAAGTGAAATAAGTCAAGCAGAGAATGATAATTATTATATGGTTTCACTCATTTGTGGAACATAAGGAATAGCATGGAGGACATTAGGAGAAGGAAGGGAAAACTGAAGGGGGGAAATCAGAGGGGGAGATGAACCATGAGAGACTATGAGCTACGGGAAACAAACAGGGTTTCAGAGGTGAGGGGGTTGGGGGATGGGTTAGCCCGATGATGGGTATTAAGGAGGGCATGTATTGCATGGAGCACTGGGTGTTATATGCTAACAAAGAGTCATGGAACACTACAGCAAAACCTAATGATGTACTGTATGGTGACTAACATAACATAATAAAAATAAATAAATAAAAAAAATAAAGGAATGGCTGAACAGACACGCAGTCTGCATTTCTGCCGCTCTGGGTGCATACTCACAAGCTCTGGAGGCAATAACAGTAGAATAGAGCAAATGGAGTACCCAAAGCTTTCTCCAATTTTATGGAAATGCAGCTTTGCAATCAAATTGGGGGAAGATGTCAGTGTAAAATATATTTGATTTCCCTGTAGTTGGTTGATTCAAGGACTTATTTTAAGGAGGTAAATGGAAATATCCAATCCACATTCAGCATCGTCATAACATTACACGATATTTACTAATCCTCTTTCATCTAAAGGATGAAGGATAATTCTTCTACGGAAGGTTTATCACATCAGTCCTTAGAACTTTGTACAGATATTAAGAACACAGGTGGGAAACAGGCCTCCTGAGACCACAGATACAGAGGTCAAATTATTACAAGATTAACAAACATGCTTGATGTCAAAATGTGGCATCCTTGTGGAATCCCCAGCCAATGTATTTTATCTAATGGTTCATGTTTTGTTTGAGCAACATTCTCTTATAATTATCCTATTTCTAACTTGAAAATGTCTTCTGTACTTTTACATTAACTGGCCCTCCCAAACATTATCATATTAGCAGAGCTATTGTGACAAAACAACGAAAGAATAAGGATGGGGCTGTACTGACCTTTCAATCTTGCAACGTTCCTTTCTTTAATATCCCAACCTTCCGCCTGGATCATTAGCAGGGGAGAATTCTTGCTAATTCCATTGTCTTGTGGTTCTATTCATGGGGAAGAATTTTTGTCCTCTTAGGGCCCTCCTACAAAGGATGATGACTAGTCACTCTTCATCTCCATTCGGAATTTAAACAATAGTTTCTCAAGATATTAAAGGGCATTTAAGTACAAAGAGGTTGACAAGAAAGGGTTTGAAATCTTATTTTGTGAATAAGCTCTTTTAAATAAAAGGATTGGGAATACAGGTTGAGCTAACTGAGGCCTTGAGTAGGTATGTCAAGTAGCCAAACAATCAAGTGAGCGGATTTTTATGGAAAATAATATATTTCATTCCATTGTGTTGTCTAAATGTCTTCATAAGACCTATATTTCTAACAATCATGTATCTCTTCAAAGCAAGATTGATAGAATAGCTGTTCCTATAATTGATGTGCATTTTTTGTGGGTTTTTTTGGTGTCTTTTTTTGTATTTGTTTTTTAAACAGATTTGCCACTCTTCCCATAGTATTAGAGTAGACAGTTTTGGATTAGTGAGTTTCATAATGTACTATTATAATCACTGATGTCACTTAGAAAGTTTGCAGAAATCAAATGTCTTAAAAGTCCTAGTTAAGGTGAATAATAGTCTCTTCTTCACGCCCATAAAATGTAACCTAGTTCACATTTGTGGCTCAAGAAAACACTTCAAATCTTCTAAATCCCTTGTTAATGTTGTATTGCGTGATATTTCCTGAAACATCACGACGTTTATATCTGCAAGACTGGAATTCACAGGCAGTTTGTTACCAAGATGAAGACGGCCTTCAGCGAGTTGTATTACAAGGGTTCTGCGGTAGGCACAATTCTAACGATGGCCCCCAGGTTCCTAGGTTATTCAGTCAAACATTAACGTAGAAGCCGCCATGGGGGAATCTGGTAGTTGTAATTGAAGTCCCAAGAGGGTGCTATGGGCATTATCAGCTAAACTTCATCTAATCACAAGGGCCTTTTAAAAGGCAGAAGGCGGCGGCAGAAGGAAAAGCCAGGGAGACTAGAAGCACGAGAAAGATCTTACATGCCAATGTTAGCTTGGAGATGGAAGTGGTCACGAGCCAAGGAATGTGGATGTCATCTAGAAGCCGAGAACAGCCCCAGGTGACAGCTAGCAAGGAAGCAGAAAACGCAGTCCTATAACTGTATGGAACTGTATGGAACCAAATTATGCCAATGACGTGAATGAGCCTGGAATCAGATTCTTGTTCCAGGTCATCCCCATCCAAGCCAAGGCTAGGTGACACCTTGGTATTATCTTTGATATTAGCCCTGTGGTACCCCATGCAGAGAACCCAGCCAAATCTACCTGGACTTCTATGGACCTCTGAGATAACTGGTGTTATTTTAAGCCACTAAGTTTGTGGTCATTTGTTATGCCATGATAAAAAACTAATACAGGTACTGATACCCCTATGCTTATTAGTTAATTTATTAAAAAATATGGTTCAAAGCAACAATGTAAAAACTTCTTATAATTTTTTATATTGAAAAAATTTTAGAAGATTTTATTTATTTATTTATCTTATTTGAGAGAGAGAAAGAGCAAGTGGGGGGGCAGGGTAGGGAGGGGGTGAAAGTATCCCAAGCAGACTCACACTGACTGAAGTCCCACAACCTCGATCCCACGATCCTGAGCACGTAACCTGAGCTGAAGCCAAGAGTCAGACGCTTAACCCACTGAGCCACCCAGGTACCCCAGCACTTCTTTTAATTTTTAATACTCTTTGGACTATTGGCTAAAAGAAATATCATAAAATATTCAAAGCTTATAGATGATTAATAGTTCATGACAGAACAGAGAATAATTTTTACTTCTAAAAGATTTATTCAAAACATTTGAAATCAACTACGAAACACACACACACACACACACACACACACACACACATATATATATATATATATATATATATCCACCAAAAATCTAGACTTTAACTTTTCTCCTGATCTTTTGTCTTTGGAAGCAGAAGGAAGAGGTAGACCCCCTCATACAATTCTCATCATTGTAGTAATATTTGCATGTACTTAATTTCTATTGGAAATATTTACTATAAATATACTTTCTACACCAGTATGGGCAATACGTCAAATTCAATTAAAGAAAAGCATCTGCATAGTCACTCTGGCTGGACCTTATGCAAATATAGAAAATGACAAACCTGGAATTAATCACCAAATGTCTGACATTAAAACAGAAGTTTGTCAAGGCAGAAATGTATGAGTCATAACAGTATCTAATTCCATGGTTCTTGGGCAGATCCCTTTCTGTGTTCTGATGAAACTGGCATTTATTGATGTTAAAATCCTCCAACAGATCATATCTTATATTTAGCTCAGTCATGTAAAATCCCCAGGTGGAGAATATTCTCTATGGGGAGGATTTCAAAAGTCTGATCAGTTTAGATGTAACCTACATCTTATTTTGTGCCTTTCATTTCTGAAGACTGTCTTGGAAAAGCAGACACATTTTCTATTTTATAATTCAACATCCCTAGCTTTATGTAATAAGTTAAAGCAGCCAATTACACTAAGCTTTTATGGACCACTACTCTGATTTTTAATATCCAAAGAAGCAATTTGTTTTTTCCCTTTGTGTGTATCTTTCAAGGATACATTGGAGCTACGGGGCTAGCAAATCTCAGGAGAAACTTACTGAGGGGGAAAAAAAGAGCTGAATTGGAAACTTGGTGGTGAGATTTTAATTTATTATTTTCTTAAGTGTTAGTAAATGAAAAAAAAAACAAAAACGAAGTGGGGATTAATTGAGATGACATTTAAACACTGTCTTACCAGTGAGTATTGAAGACTAAAAAACGTCACAACTATATACTTTACAAGTATCTAAAATTAGCACGAAACATAAACCAAGTAATAGAGAATATCTCTTCTGTACTGTATATTAAATGCAGAAACTTCAAAGATAATTAGCAAGACATTTAGCAGGCACTGTCAGTGAATACAAATAAGTAAATGAGAAATGAGAAAAAGAATGCAAAGTTCATCTCTGGCAAACCAGAAATTTTTCAAACAATTAAAAATCAAAGGACAACAAATTTCTTACAAGAGAAAAGGGCAAAGTACAAAGGACTAGTGATATTTCTTACACAGAGTCTACTAAAGCCTGATGCTTCTTTCCTACGGTGGCCAATCATTTCACCTAATGCCTGTTTTTTGGGGGATATTCATGGTCGAGACACCCAAGAGTGACATCTAAATGCTGTTTAGGCCTCCCCAAAGGGTATAACTTCCAACAGTAAAAAGCCATGGAAGACGTATCTACACACCCCTATTTTGGACACTGCAATCAATGGGCACACAATAAGGCAAGCGGACATTTCCCGATTGTCCAATGTTGAGAATCAGCAGTTGCACTTGTCAAAAATGCCAATTCCAAGTCTCAACCTCATGTAAAATGAAGAGTGTCTCTAGGAAAGAATTGCAGTGATTGGAGTGATCTCTAGGAAAGGGTCTTGTTGCCTCTTATCACGGGGGCAGTTCTGGGGAAACTCTGCATGTTGCTGCCTCCTCTTCCCCACAAAGAAAACAAACAGCAGTAAACACCATTATAAATGAGATAACTGTATCCACAAGAGATGAGCAACTAGGGGAAGTTTTATAATAACACAAACTGATTTCCCAAGTCAACGCTGTATTTTTATCCCTTCTAATGGATGGATCTACTCTACTGGATACCAATACTCCAGAATGGCATGGTCATCTCTTATTGACTTAACAGCCCTACTCACTCAGGTACCTGCCTCATCCCTCTTTACTACAAGGGCTTAGCCACTTAGTCACTCTGCATAAAACCCCCTTATAATCATCTCCCTTCCCCATTGGAAAAAACCATTAATATCATATGCATCTAAAATAAAAAAGGAACAAACTCCTTTCAATAATTCTTGATAACTGAATTCCAATTTCTAGAGTTATCCACATCTTGACTTTTTAGGAAATAGAGATCAGATTGTAGCAAATACTGCATAATTAAGAACCATATTTTTGGCATCGTAATCTTTTTTTTTTAAGAGTTTATTTATTTATTTGACAGAGAGAGAGTGAGAGAGCATAAGCAGGGGAACAGCGGAGGGAGAGGGGAGAAGCAGGCTCCCTGCTGAGCATGGAGCCCAATGTGGGGCTTGATCCCAGGCCCCTGAGATCATGACCTGAGCTGAAGGCAGATGCTTAACCCACTGAGCCACCCAGGTGCCCAGTTTCATAATCTTATAACTACATCACCTCCCTACCACTTAATCAATGAATATGTTAACTAGAATGTTTTGTTGTTGATCATGCCATCTGTAATATTTTAGGATTTTAGCATTCTCAGTTTAAAAAGGTTAATCCTTTAATATTCTTTCAGAATCCTTGAAACTTTAAAAATACATATATGTAAACCAGACACTACTTAAATAATTACTAAGAGTGGTGGTGACCTCACAGGAACCACACTCATAGCACCAAAACTGTAAGATTCCATCAAAAAGTCCATGGAACTTCCGTTTACCTACAGTCTGTATGTCTCCTTCTAGCATTTGCCTACTGACTGTACAAAGGTGCTGACAGAACAGAACTGACTTATAAGCTGATTATTTTCAATTCTGATGAATAATATCATACATGGAATTTTGCAAAATTTACTCCTCGTGGTTGCTTGTGCAATTGTTGACATACTGGTAGAGAATTTAAAGATTGCATATGAGCTACTGCCCAAATCTCAATAATAATATTTACCTAATTATAGAACAGAAGTGAGCAAGATCAATTGGGGTGAGTATGTTGATAAGTGATTCATCAGACCTACTGTTCTTAGCCTAGGAAAACTGGGTGTCTTTCCACATCATCTGGCATCCAATAAATGTTGGTTGAATAATTCTTGGAACATTTAAAAATGAAAATTTCAAATATGCCAGGGGGTTCAGAGCCTCATGAAAAATGCAGGTCAATGAATAATTATAAATGGTTAAAAAATAGGTCTGTATACCATGCTGGGATTCAAGTAAAGGAAATGCTTAATTATGCACTACTGGGTATTTACCCCAAAGATACAGACGTAGTGAAGAGAAAGGCCATATGCACCCCAATGTTCATTGCAGCATTGTCCACAATAGCTAAACCGTGGAAGGAGCTGAGATGCCCTTCAACAGATGACTGGATTAAGAAGTTGTGGTCCATATATACAATGGAATATTACTCAGCTATCAGAAAGAACGATTTCTCAACATTTGCTGCAACATGGATGGCACTGGAGGAGATAATGCTAAGTGAAATAAGTCAAGCAGAGAAAGACAATTATCATATGGTTTTTCTCATCTATGGAACATAAGAACTAGCTAGATCGGTGAGAGAAGAAAGGGATAAAGAAAGGGGGGTAATCAGAAGGGGGAATGAAGCATGAGAGACTATGGACTCTGAGAAACAAACTGAGGGCCTCAGAGGGGAGGGGGGTGGGGGAATGGGATAGACCGGTGATGGGTAGTAAGGAGGGCACGTATTGCATGGTGCACTGGGTGTTATACGCAACTAATGAATCATCGAGCTTTACATCAGAAACCAGGGATGTACTGTATGGGGACTAACATAATAAAAAAATATTATTATAGAAAAAAAAAGAAGCAATTTCAAATATAGATGTGGATTCTGGAAAAAAAAAAAAAAAGGAATAAGAAAGGAGTAAGGAGGTGCGCCTGCGTGGCCCAGTCCGTTGAGCATCTGCCTTCGGCCTGGGTCATGATCTCAGGGTCTTGGGATCGAGCCTCATGTTGGGCTCCCTGCTCAGCGGGAAGTCTGCTTCTCCCTCTGCCCCTCCTACCCACTCGTGCTCTCTCTCTCTTGCTCACTCTCAAGTAAATAAAAAAAAAAATCTTAAAAAAAAAGAAAAGGAAATGCTTAATTATGTGTATCAGGGCATTGTCTCTTTGTATCCCTAGTTAGCACTTAGCACAGTGTCTGAAGTGTTCTCAATAAACGTTTCTTGGAAGACAAACAATATAAAAATGACTGATTAAATGATTTTAGATCGGTAATAATCAAAAGAGTGCATCAGGACTGTGCAGCCTTATAGGATATGGGGATGATACAAAATTGCTTCTTGAAGAGGGTGAGTTTGAAGTACCCGTGGAACACACAGATGAAGATACTTGGATTCATGGGTCTGGAGTTCAAATCTGGAGACAACAATGCCTTCACCTTCGGTCTCTAAGCTGAACAGGTCCAGAATGCCAGAATTCAGAGGTGTGACAAATCTTGAATAGAAGATTGATAAGACCAGAGTGAGATTCTAATGACCCTTACTCTTCGCTCCAGGTACCTGATCCTGGAACAAGGGATGCTTTGCTATAAAGCATGTTTTCCAGCCTATTCTAGTAACTTATTCCGATGTTTGATTTCCAGAAGAAAATTAAAGTCAAATATTCCTTAACTTCCTCTGAAACAAAGCAAAATGAATATTTTCTTTGTTAATGTAACCATTTCTAAATTCTTCTCCAAGAGCTCCCTGTCTTCGTAAGAAACACTCATGCAGTCTTACAGAGAAATAAAATAGCTTACTTTATCATAATATGCATAATTAGTATATTAATCTGCATATCGATAATAGTAGAATAAGAAATTTCAGATTACCCATTTTTTTTTTAAAGATTTTATTTATTTATTTGACAGAGATAGAGACAGCAAGCGAGAGAGGGAACACAAGCAGGGGGAGTGGGAGAGGAAGAAGCAGGCTCATAGCGGAGGAGCCCGATGTGGGGCTCGATCCCACAACGCCAGGATCACACCCTGAGCCGAAGGCAGACGCTTAACCGCTGTGCCACCCAGGCGCCCCTCAGATTATCCATTTTTATTTAGAAAGATATTTTATAAATACTGCCGAAGTGAATATAACGAGACTACTTAGTTATATCCCCAAATCGTGTTTGCTTACATCATGATCAAGCTTTATGAAAAGCAACCCAATAGCAATACAAGTATACAAGAAACAGACTAGATCCTATTTATGAGATGAAGACTAGCTACCAAACATACTTTTTGCTGTTGTTGTTTAAAGATTTTATTTATTTGCGAGAAAGAGAGAGCGAGCGTAAGTGGGTGGCAGAGAGGGAGAGGGAGAAGAAGACTCCCCGTTGAGCAGGGAGCCCGACATGGGGCTCCATCCCAGGACCCTGGGATCATGACCTGAGCTGAAGGCAGATCCTTAACCAACTGAGCCACCCAGGTGCCCTCCAAACACTCTTTCAAAGGTTATCTATCTCTGTTAAGATTAGTTGACAAACAGAAACCAAGTGCAATGTGACTTCGGTGTCAGTAGCTAGAGGGGGATGTCAAAGTTACTTTTAGTCCTTTTGTATCGTGTCTGAAGACACACATTACCTGGAAAAAAAATGGTGGTCAATCACCTTCATCGAAATCAAGAGCTGAGCTGTTACAATTGCATGCATCTGCTGTTCACCTATGAAATAGCTTCTCCCATTGTATCACTGAGGTTTGACGAGGAACAAAAACCCCTACCTGAATGAGAAGGACACTGTTCATCCCAACTATCCCACATTCAGCTGGATAGATTACTAGAAAAACAGAATGAAAAATTGGTGAATTACTTCATACCGGAGATATATAAAAGCTCTTATTCAGCCATTTTCAAGAAATGTGTTAGTTTTTGAAGAAATGTGATTACTCACATTTAGGAGGAAGAATTGCAACATTAATCTAAGCCAACAGAGCCCATTCCTGACATTTTAAAGTAATGAAATTCAAATTTTGCCTTTTATACTTATCTCGTACCATATTGATTCTAAATTACTTGGGAGTTTTTCACAGCATGACAAAGCATGAAGCGTGCAGTTTGGCAAATCTTTTTTGGTCAGAAGTGGCATTGATCTTGAAGAGTCCTGTCAGTCAAGCAGTACACACTCACCCATATTGTATAATCATCTAAGATTTAAGGGGGGCTTTGATAATTTTATTATTTTCTTCCTTTGGCAGTGAAACAAATTCTAGAATGTGGGTAGACGGATAGGAACTGGAAACTGTGATAAATTTATGGTCTCTGCTAGGCCAATCCTGCACCAAACCAGGGGAGGGAGTGGGGACAATTCTGACTGTAAATGCCAACAATTACGGAAAGTCTAAATATTAGTTGCCAAGGCAAAAGCAGGTATAATAGGCTGCCTGGGAACTGCAAAAGGAGAACAGACATTTGTCAATGTCTCTCCATAACAACACTTTCTGAGTATACTCTATAATCTGAGAACTACTTGTATACAGAGTTCTTTAAAATGTTTCTTTGCAAGCCATTGGTCCACGTGTAAGCTTTAATCTCATATGGAAATTAAAAACTTCATACACGTGGGGATGGATGGTCATGTTACACAGATGATAGCCAGTTCCTGGGCTATATTTAGCTCAGTGTCGTTGGGCTCACTGACGCTGCCAGCATGCCAACCCAGTACTGTTCTAATTCCCAAGTCAGTCCTGGCTGGCTGGCTGGCTTCAGGTCTCCTCCGGCTGTTTGGCCAAGTTACTCCGGCTGGTTGTCCTATCTAGGGCATATGCTCCTGCAATGATTCCCCTGGTCCAGTCTTCCATCACTTCCCTCTTCTGAAAATTATTTGCTTGGCCCAAACCTGAGCTCCCTGATGGCTTTCATTCCTTAGTCTGGGATTTTGCTTCAGTTCCCTTATGAAAATCCTTTTCTGGTAAACTGATAAGCATTCCAACTCCCTTCTGTGAGCTGGCTATCTGCCTTAGTCCTATTTCTGAGTTTGACTTTGCTAACTTGCAATCTGTCAGAGGCCTTGCCTGGCTCTTGGTCAGTCTCCAGCTCCAGCATGTTACCCAAGGACAGACTTCCTGCATGTGGACTGCCAACCCTGTCCTCTTCTAGAATACCCTATTGTAACCATGGGTTTGGACTAAGTTTTGGCTTTTCTTCTGACTGTAGTCATAATTGTCCCTGGGATTATTCATCCATCCAACCACCCATCTTTGCAGTCACATATTCATTCTTACTTATTAAGGGCTTACTCTATGCTGGGCCAAATGCTTAGTGCTAGAGATACAGTGGTTCTAAGACAGACATTATCCCTGCTCCAGCAGTGGAGACAGATAGCTAAACATTTCTAGTAAAGTGTGATAAGTGGCTCTCTCCACATCTACCCGAGCAGGTGGGTCAAATGCCAAGTTCCCATACATTCTTTATGGCCCTGTGTCTCTGTAGGCATATAGCTAAACCCTGCTGAGGCCAAATAGGCTAATATTTTTGGTTCTCTTATTGAAAAATTCAGGGAGAAAATATCATTTCAAGTCAGAAAAGCAAGCACTAGTATTATATTCATATTTATATAATAAGCCTTCATATTTATAGGAGTTTTATCACATACAGAGTCTTTCATTTCCAGATCTTACTCCATCTTCAGAGGCTACCCGTGAGGTGCGGGCAGGGTAGGACATATTTTCACGTTCATGTATGGAAAAGAAACTAAGGTTCATAGACGTGAAACTAGCTTTAGCAAAGTTTAAAGCTGACACTAAAAACAAGCCTTTTTAATGCTAATATGAAACTCTACCCATTTTATTAATAATCCAATGGAGACTTGGACAGTTTCTAACATCCGAGTAATGCCAGGTCCAGGTTTTACTACCTACATTTTGAAACAAGTAAATGCCCAGAGGTTAGCCTTGGAGGTCACCTGTTCTGAAACAGTGACAAAAAATAACACACAGAACTCTAAAGTATTGATTTATCTTCCATTAAATGTTTATTACTTTAATCTATGAACCCAAGTAGGGAGGTAGAGAGATGAAATCATTTGTCTCTTATCTTTGAAAGATGTGAGATCATTACCGAACCCTCACAAAAACAGCAGGTAGCTCTTGAAACACGCTCCAAAGAACACTTGGAAACTTTGATTCATGGCTAAAGCTGTACTGTGGCATTTTCCTCTCGCCACCCTTTATGGCAAAGACTCATTCCTTTCTCGTCTGTTATCATATTTAATTCGAGTCATCAGAATGTGTTGTTATATGTGGTTTGGATCTTTTTTAAAATTCATATACCAATATGACTTTTATTTCTCCAAACAGCCTGTGTCCTTGAAACTGCAGTTAAGAGTTTCCTAAAAAGGGTTGGCCTCCTTCAGTCCACCAGAGTCGGTAAGCTTTTACAATGCCAAGCTACTAGGAAACATTCAAAGGCGTCCTACGCTACCACATCCTGGCTAATCTAGTTTTCTATTTACCTTATTTCTGGAATGATGAGAAAAGTCTGGTACTCAGCATTGTATATTTAAAAATATATTTAAAATATGGGATTTTTCATTTTTATGCAGATTCCGCACATGCAGATAAACCTTAAAAGTGATTTTATGGCATCACGATTACTTTGAAGCAAGACTACTACAAAAATTTAAAAAGCCATTTCATAACTCCTTAATTCTCTTAAGCAGAGAGCAACCCGAGATCCACTGGGGTGAGGTCAAAGGGAATTGTGACTGTCACCCTGTTCCTTCTTTGTCATTTACCCTCAGGTGATTCTGTCACTTGGTTTTATACAATGGAGCGCTTTCTGATGGTTCTCACTTGTCCTTTGATCCCCTGGGTATAGATATTCATTCTCTAAAGAGTTTCTGAGCGGTAGTATATAAACTTGTCACCATGGAAGTCCCACGGGGGATACTCTATTTGTAGGGAGAGAGAAAAAACCCCTAAAATCTCCCATGATATGGCTCTTTTAAAATTAATTATTTTCTCAAGGGATTTAATCAAAAGCCGTCACAGGATGGCAGAGTAAGCCGTTAGTTGATCTTTGAAATGCTATTTCTTCCAAGTTAAGAAGAATCTCTATTCTGCATGGATTTGATCAGTTCATGTAACAGCTGCATGTAAATAGCTACAGAAAATCAACAAGTATAAATCATAACTATGCAATAGTACACCCAAAGGGATGTATCATTCCTTTAGGAGGAGAAACAAACACTGGCTTAAGTATTAGCATGACTTTAACTGAAAATCCCCTGTAACTTTATTCTTTTTAACTGTTTTCTCCGCTATCACTCTAAAAGTGGAAGACCCAAAGACACCCAAGACGATAATACCGGATGATGACAATCTGAATCGGGATTGTTCATGTTTGGTAACGTTCAAAATTTAGGTCAATTTTCAGCCATAAGATCGAATCCTTCACAACATCCCTTCTATAGTAACATCTTCCTCAAACAAAATGATTCTTGTTTTCATATTGAGCCCTGGCTTTGGAAATGCATACTCCTCGAGTGGCTTAAAGAAAACTCTCTTTTTCTATTAAAGACTTAGCCACCAAAACGTTGAATTAAGTCGTGATCAGATTTTATGGTTTAAACACTATTTTAATAATTATTTATCATGAAGTATTATTTTATGTACTTTGGGAGCCAAAAGTTGATAAGCACGTTTTCTGTTCTTAAGGACTTTTTAGTGGGAAGAGGTTCGTGTCAGTGTATGTTGTGAAAGCAAATAATTCCAAAATAATTTTTAAAATCCCAGTGACTTGATACACCGCGAGCTTGTTTCTTGCTCACACAACACGAGCAGTGAGGTTGGCAGGGGGAGGCCTGTTTCCAGCGGTCACTGAGGGCGCAGGCTGATGAGGGCTTCATCTGGACACATGCTTCCAAGTTTACCAGAGCACAGTTGGAAGACACTGGGGACCACACACTGGCTCCTAAAGTTTCTTCTCAGCAGCGACATGGCGCTTCTGTTCATATTTAATGGCCAATACAAGTCCTATGGTCACATCTAGCTTGAAAGGGGACACATGTCATTCTTGCATGTGCTCAGGGAGAGAACTGACAACATTTGGTGAACAGCACTAATGCTACCATAGAATGACGAGACGTGTGTGGCACCAAGTGTCCCTAATGCCATCAGAGATGCCAGTTCAATGGGCTGTCATAGAATTTTGCGGGAAACATCAGCATGCCCTGGATTGCCAGCAGGTGCACCGTCATCAGTGAAGAGGTGAGATATGCAGGTGGACGCATCCCCCTCACTCCACTGTTGCCAGCTTCTCAATGTCAAGTCAGACTGACGGTTTTCACAGAAGAGGACAATACCTTTACAAAGGGCGTGGGAATCCCAAGAAGGTAGAAAAACAAAGGACTGATGGTCTTCACAGTAAAGATCGATACACAGCCCAGGATGTGCTAATTCAGGTCTGCTGTGAAGCAGACGCCAAAGATGAGAGTGAACATGTAAGAGGTTTATGGAAGAAGGAGCAGGAGAAGGTGAGGAGAGCATGCAGACTTTGAAGTGGGTTTGCTACCTGTGGAAGGAGAAAGGGAAGGAAGAAGTCTCAGACTGCCAAGCATTTCTTGGGAAGGCCGATGAGAGGGGTACAAGCCAAAGCCCCCCACAGGAGGGGACCCCCCAGTTCTTGGGATGGGTCTTTCTCTGTGCTCCTGATGAGCTTGCTGGCTGGGAGCAGCACACGACAAACACGGGCTTGGCACAATTGTGGTGGAAGATGCAAGGCGGGCAGCTGAGCGCTCAGACAGTTATGCCCCTGCAATAACAAATGTGAGTGGTATGTTTCTGTGGCCGCCACACTTGAGGTTCAGAACTCGTTGATTTCAATATGAGCCCTGCTCTTACTCGGATACTATGATTCCAAAGGAAACTAACAACGGGTATACTATAAGCAATCTTTAGAGGTTAAGGAATGTTCGTTCATCGTTGAGACCGAAGTACAGGGCTGCGGAATGAGGCCTTGTATCATCTGGAGAATTCCAGAGAGCCTGAGACCCCTAGGCCACCTAGGAATTGAGATATTCCCTAAAAAATTCGTGGGAGTTTGATATGGTTTCCGATATCCAAACCAACCTCGGCAAGGTTGTCCTCCCAAGAGTCTATAAAAACACTTTCATTTTCAATGGATTTTCCAGGCCATTCTAAGGCCAATATACCTTCTTATCTCCTTCACGGGCATATCCAGATGAGAACTAGACTAATTGTGGGCTAGATTTGGTAGCAGCTTGGAGAGGTTGGCTAGGAGCTTTCTTTTTTTTCTCCTTTGCATTTATTGTACCGTCTGATGAACTGTACATATGTCTTTGGAAAACTTCCTCCAGGTATACTTTAAAAAAAAAGCATTAAGATTTTTAAGTGATCTCTACACACAATGTGGGGCTTGAACTCATCTCCAAGACCCAGAGTTACATGCTTTACCCACTGAGCCAGCCAGGCGCCCCTATTTAATGCTTCTCTAAGTTCAGAAAAATAAGTCAACCAAAAAACCTCTAGAAAACAAAAATAGAAAATTAGGGACTCAGAGTCTGTACATTAGGAGCCTGAGATACGCACATACAGGTCTCTAGGTGATAGAAATGAGAGTAGAATTGCTGTCATGGGGGTAACCGATGGCTTGTACAGAAAACAGAGTAAAGTCTTTAAAGCAGTGTTCCATTTACTTTCCTACCAGTATTCAGATTGGAATTCGCTATAAGCTGTGAGGGGAAGGTTTTTGGCTTTGCTGTGCAGGAATGACTGCATGTCTCAAGTCCAAAGATTTGGAAGACTATTTGTCTATAAACCTGGGTAAGGCAATGTTGCACAGGAGCGAAGTCTCTTTTATTTATCTGAATAAATAAGGGGCAGAAGAGAGAGGATTTTTGTATTCCTTGTCAAACCCAAGCATTTCTCATGTAATCTCACCCACTTGGAGCACCTTTATGGACCTAACACTTACCCTCTCTTTTAAGGGTTAGCATTAGCACTTCACAGCCCTGCTGCCCTTGATCTGCTGTTTTCTATGCCACACATCTGGTATCTATGTTCTGCCTTGGCTTGCTCCCTGATTCCCACTTGGAGGAAAAGGATAGTATCTTGTATACATTTTACACTTTCCAATCAGTGTGCATACACACAGGCACACACACACATATGTATACACACGCCCTCGTCCTCACATAAACATATTCTTCTTCCCTGATTTTTTTCTCCTTTGCATTTATTACCATCTGACATACTGCATGTATCAACACCCTCTCTTTTTATGTAACTGTCTGCTGCTTCTTCAAAGTAACGTAGGCTTGACCAGGGTCAGATTAGTTGTCTATTACTGATCTCTAGGCTTCTTTTTTTTTTTTTTTAAAGATTTTATTTATTTATCCGACAGAGATAGAGACAGCCAGCGAGAGAGGGAACACAAGCAGGGGGAGTGGGAGAGGAAGAAGCAGGCCCACAGCGGAGGAGCCTGATGTGGGGCTCGATCCCACAACGCTGGGATCACGCCCTGAGCCGAAGGCAGACGCTTAACCGCTGTGCCACCCAGGCGCCCCTGATCTCTAGGCTTCTAACAGTGCCTCATTTAACAGCTGCTTAATAAATATTGAGTGAATTAGTGAATTATATACTTTGTGTTTTGGTATAAATTTTAAATCATACATATAAATTTTAAGTCCTATTAATGTGTTCCATGTTTACATTTATATGCATATCATATGTATAGCATAGTATATATAGTTATGTATTTTCGCAGATGTTTACATTTTGAAACCATAACTTTAATCTTCTGATTTCCAGATATTTAAAATATCCATAACATAGACAGATTTAGATGTTTGTGTTATTTGCAGATATCGATAACTATGAGAGCAACTATGTGTTTTTAACACATATGATAAAATATTCCTCACAGTATACACTATAGTATAAGAGTATTTTTACAGTTTTAGTGACTGTGGGATATCTAGTAACAGAAATGGAAAAAAATCCTTAGAATCAGAAGGCCTGAAGAGAGGGAACTGGATGAGCTGGTCTTTGCTCTGTACTGCCATCTGCTGTTCGTTAGTAACACAACAGCGAATATATCAAATGTCTAAAACCTGACAGCTGGGGAAGACTCTAGAAACCACCTGAAACCAAACTTTCATATGTACGGCTGAGAAAAAAGAGAGATGAGAAGTTCAGTGACTTGCAAAGGTGTCGTCTGTCTTGTTATTAGCAGAGCAGAAAGTGGAGGAAGTGTTCAGTGGCAAAACACTAGTTCTGGAGTTAGACTTAGTTTAGCATTTTGGCTACATGGCCTTTGGCAAGTTACTTAGCTTTTCTAAGTCTCAATGTCCTTTTGGGGTTAATAACATTTACATTATATGATTTACATGAGAATTAAATGTGATAGATCTATGCATCTATATCACGTGCCACACACATGACTGCTGTGCTTACAAAGGAGTAATTATTACTGGGGCACCTGGGTGGCTCAGTTAAGCATCCGCCTCTTGGTTTTGGCTCAGATCATATCTCAGGGTTGTGAGATCGAGCCCCAAGTTGAGCCCTGCATTGGGCTCCGCACTCAGTGCAGAGACAGCTTAAGACCCTTTCTCCCTCTCCCTCTGCCCCTCCCCACTGCACATTCGTACTTTCTTTCTCTCTCAAAAGAATAGCAGTTATTATCATCTTGCTTACATGTAAGTTCTTCCACGGCAAAGGCATTTTGTCTTTAAATCCCCAGCGAGATAGTGTCTGAAGCATTTGGTTCATAACAGGTACTTAATACATATTTCTTGAATAAATTAAAGAGGGAGGTACCTTGTATCTTATTACAAATCATATTGGAAATCATATATTGGGAATGATGAATCTGTGTTGTAAAGTACAAGTTATACTGACCAATTGATCTCTTCACTTGCTTTTCATGGAGTGCCCTAACCTGTGAATGTGTGTTTCATAATTTCTAGCTTCTGTTTCAGAATATTCATATCGACTACTTTTTGATTCAAACAGAGTTTACAGGCAAATGCCTAATTCCGCATTTTCTACCCCGATTTCTTTCACAACAGCTAAATATCAGACTTGCTTAGTACCTCCACAGAAACCATATGTTTATGATGAATCATAATTCTGAAAGGAGACTATTAGTCTTGGAAAATTATATGATTCGGATACTGAGAAGTTATATGAAAGTCACTTATAAAGATAAGTAGTTCTGAGTAACGATTTATGAAACCATTCCTCAGTTTCCAAAATCTAAGCTAAGAGAAAGAGCCCAGTTAGAAAAACCAGCGAACCTCTGACTAACAATTTCTGAGTAACAATCCAGGTGTTAAAACACTCGTGGTCAATAATGGCAAGAAGACAGTGAGGATGGCAGTGAATGGTGATAGAATAGCTGTAAGCATCTGAAATATAGTCTTTGTCCCTCTCTAATCTTATTTCTTTCAGTATGAGTAATATTATCTTGTAATCTATTCTGTGGGTTCCTTATGGATTCTAAAATTAAATTTGATGAAGTATTGAAGAACAGAGTAAGCAGAAGAGTGCTTATAAAATGGATAATGGATGGCTGGAAAAGAATTTTACATTATTAGGGTTTTAAATTTAGAATTTATACCCTTTAAAGCAAACTGTCAAGGGTGGGCAGGAAATTGGTATTGATGGTAAACTTGTCACATTTGTCTACTATCTCTTTTCCTTCAAGTCCTGAAATTATGGAAACAACATGTTTTATATATGTGTGTGTGTGTATATATATATATACACACACACACACACACACACACATACATACATATATACATATATATATTTCCGTATTTCAGAATATATATTTTGGAAACAATATGTTTTTTAAAGCCTCCACAAAAATCACCAAAAAATAAAAAAGAAAAAAAAAAAAGAAAATGAAAGAAAAGGAAGAAAAGACTACCACCAGCAGAAAACAGTTAATTTACAAAATCTCGGAGAGATATAGAGCATAAGTCACAAGAAAGGGAAGGAAACAGGCTGGATAAATACACCCCCACAGCTGACCGCTGGAGAGATGAGAACGAGGGTTTCCTGTGTTAACAGAGGCAGGATCAACAAGGAATCATGAAGGAAATCCCCAGACTGATCAACTGGGCAACTATTATGCAGTGGCTCAGAGGTTCAGTGTAAGCATGTTTAGCCTCCAGGATAAAGTAGTGAACATAGGCTCTGGGAATAGAAAGGCCCCTGGTAGCTAGAAGGCAAGATGGCGGCTCACCTGACTGCAATGAGCCTGAGTGTCTGTCTCCCCTAAGCCAGATCTCATAATCAGAACTTGTATCCTTAGGCGTGTAAACAGACACTGGGAAATGCAAACAAGAGCAGACTGCAAAGAATAATCAAACCAATGTTAAAAATCAATACCATCAAAAGAGAAAGACAAAGCTCAACAACAGAGAATACCCTAGGAGACATGTATAAAAGAGCAAAGGAAAGGCTATAGTCAATGAGTAGTTATCTTTATACATAACTAAACAAGATTACATTGATTAGACAAATAAATATAGAGATCTTAGTCATTTAAATTATGAGTATTAAAAAGTTGGCTGAACATAATTGCATCTTATGTCTTGTATCTTATAACTGAGATGTAAGAGAAATAGGGTATTAATGAGACAGGAGATAAAGGGGAGGAAATCTCTCCAAATGTAACATTAATAAACAGTGAGATAAAAAGTGTAAGAAAAAAAGGTAAGAGAATTGCAAATAGTTCTACTAGTTCCAACATCTGTTTTTATAAAATCATATAAAAGAGGAGAGTGGGAGAGTAAATAATTTAATTAGCGTATCCAGAACTTAGGAGGCACAAGGGCTTAGGTGGAGAGGATCTTGTGTCAAAGAGAGGGACTGAAGAGGCTGGAATGGCACGGTGCTGATGTTTCAGAAAGCAAAGGTAACATGCCTTCTGTGGGCTTCTGCCTTAAGAAGGAGGAGAATCAGTCCTATAGGATTTCCTTTTTAAGAGTCCTGACTGACAGGGAGCAGAATCTTCAAAATTCAGATGGAAACTGTTCTTGAAACTAAGATTTTATGCCTAGCTAAAGTAGCCTTTAGCTCGAAAGAGGCAAGGGTTTGTATTCTGGTGGAACAAGACATGCACTTAAGAAAAATAAAATCGACTCTGGAAGAGAGTGACAACTATTTAAACATTCATAACTGTAAATAGTTGGCATACGATGAGTAGCACTGAAGGGAGATCCCAGATGATCTCCGCGTGGGATCAGGCAGGCACAGGGAGTGAAGACGGTTGTCAGAAGAAAGTGAAAACATGTTGATGTTCTTATCTTAAATTGTGGAGGGATACAGATACCGACAAATCAGTACATTCATCAGCATACTGAAGTTTTACGCAGAACTCCTACAGGGCTAGAACTAACATGCTTGAACATGAGGAGGAAAAAAAATGAAAAGAAAATTGGTGAAAACTATAAAAGAAAAAAAATTACACACAAAATCAGTCATTATTCCAAACATGAGTTATCACAACATATTCAAGTAGATAAAATCCTTTGCTTAAAAGAAAGACTCTTGCATAATGTGAAACAACAAGATGTCTGCTTACAACAGACGTATCTCAAACAAAATGACGGAAATGTTGATACTAAGTCGATGTAAAAAGTAAACCGGGCTAGAGGCGCCCGGGTGGGCTCAGTCGATTAGGCTGCTGCCTTCCGCGTAGGTCGTGATCTCAGGGTCCTGGGATGGGTTCCCTGCTCAGGGGAGAGTCTGCTTCTCTCTTTCCCTCTGCCCCTCCCCCTGCTCGCACTCTGTCTCTATCTCAAATGAATAAATAAAATCTTAAAAAAAAAAAAAGTAAACCAGTCTAATTATAACAAGAAAAGAGGCAAGGAATTTATATGAGATAAATTTATATGAGATAAGACAGAATGCATGACAAAGAGCATGGAACAAGGCTAAAAGAGTACATCTGTATAGACAAAAAGGTTTAATCACAAAGAAGGTATAATAATCATAAACATATAGAATAGAGCATTTTAAATATATAAAGCAAAAATAATAGGTATAAGGAGTCAAAAATCCTGTTGGGTGACCTAAATGTATGCTTCTCAGAAGTCTCCCTAACAAGTGATTAAAAAAATATTTTTTTAATTTTTAAAATAAGAATAAAAGCACTGTTTCACAGACTTTATTGACTATAAGAATCATCAGAAACTAGCCTTACATAAAAAACTAGTGTTATTGTAAAACCATAATCTTTATTCTTATCTCTACTCAACCAAGATGTGCTTCTTTGGGGACCCCTAATAATTTATGAAGAATGTGATTTTTTACACAATGAGATATGTGTGTGTATATATATATATATATATATATATATATATATATATATATACATATATATATATTCAAATACATGACTAAAATATTTCTGGGAAAAGCAAAATTATTGAGAAATCCTTGGTCCCTATTTGAGTCTTTTTTGGGGGACAATTAAATATTAATATAAACATTTTCTCATAAGATTATAATAGAGATGCCTGACTGGTTCAGTCAGTGAAGCATGCAAATCTTGATCTCAGAGTCACGAGTTCAAGCCCCACTCTGGGTGTAGAGATCACTTAAAAAAAGAATAATATACACATCAAAATGATAAATTGATAAATCTTATGACTGTTTAAATTTCTCCTGGTCAATTATCCACTTGCTACTTAAATGCTTTATAATTTAATGATGTGAAGTACAACTAACCAAATCTGAGACTGCCCAGACAGCACTCATTCCCAGAACCCCCCAGAAAGGTCCATCAGCATTATTTCAGGAAAATGACATGGCTGCCGACACGTTCCAAGGTAGAATTACCTCTCATAATAGTCCCATTATATTAGTGATTACTATTTCATAATGTATAATGATGACACTATTTTGAATTCCCTTCTACAAAAAAACCTTTTTTTCTGACATCATAATAGGTCCAAAAAGATGGGCCTGCTTGTCTGAGCTATCTTGAGGGTGAAGAGCAAGAGGCAATGATTGCTTTCTTACTTGCAGGCTGTCATTATGATTTCTCTCCAAATATCATTCATGTTACAGGAAGAACGGTCAACTTTGTATTCAAAATTCCCATTGCTCCTAAGTATATTGCAGCCCCCAGCTGCAATGCAAGAGAAGGGTTTCAGTTTGACTTAAGGTCATATATGCTTTTAAGGGTGTGGTCACACACTTTTGTCTAAATTTTAATTATCTCTGGGTTCCTGCAGCTGCCTTGTAAAGACTGAGGGCATATGCGCTGCCTGTCTGTGTTCCTTGCCCAGAAGAACAGATGATGATTATTAAACAGGTACATTGGTTCTGTGTAGACATTCAGCATCATGGAACAGAGACCCCAAGTCAATGTTTTTCTGCAGAGTTTTTCTTTAGAACAATTCTCTTGAGCCAAGATAGTTTAGAAGCACAAAGCAAGGAAGAAGCCCTTACTGTATTTTAAACTGAAATCTGACTGCATTGGGAAGTTGAAAAGCTTTTTTTTTTTCTACTGCAGATTGAGATTAGTCTAAGATGGGATCTGTCCTAAGTAGTCAACGTATTAATCACATTAGAAATCGACGTTCTTCACCTTCACTGTCACCATCAATGTCATCATTTTCATAATTTTCATCACTGTTATCGTTATACTTATTTTTATCATTATGAGTTCCATGTAAGTGTTAACGCACTTAACTCTCGCAACCCTGTGAGGGAGGTATTATTATCACCCCCCTGTGTGGACAGATGAGACTGAGACCAGGACATTTAAGTGACTTGCACATCTTCACAGAGTTAGTAAGGTTGGAGTCAGAGCATGGGCTCAGAACTCACTCTTTAAGTAAGTCTGCTTATATTCGAAATCCAACTTCCCCACAACGATTAGTGGGACTGGAGGCAGGTTTCCCAACTTCCCTGAATCACAGTTTCCTCATCCGTAAATGCAGCACATAATAAGAGACATGCACCGTGAAGATTAAGATGGGAGGAGAAGAAGGGAAGTATCAAATAGAAAGAGGCAAGACTGGGCAAACTGGATGGCATAAGCCCACATTACTATTCAGCACTTTCTATACTCATGCTGTTATGCACAGATGTCGAACTTACCAGGTTCTCAACACATAACCAAATTACAAAAATAAAGAGCAGGTTTTGCTGAATGCCAGTTTCTGACACAAAGTGGACTCCAGGGTAAAAATCCATACAGACCCGAGAAGACACAGCTATTTATCTGAGAGGAAAATGGAATTAAGAGTTCACACATTGGTGGGAGAGAATGAAGATATTAAAATATCCTGTCATCACTAAGATAGCATGTTTTTCTAGGGAGAGGATTTATTCATTCGAATCCTCCAACTTTACACTTTCAAATCAAGAAAGTCCCCTTCAGGCAGTGCTATCTGAGGATAATGAAGGGGAAAAAAAGAGAAGGAAGCAAATCTAAAAATTCTGACACAAGTGTTTTAATGCATAAATCAAAGCGACCTTATTTTAATGTTAGCCAGAAACAAAATAAATAAGCAAAGAGATTCTTTACACATAGAAAACTAAGTGGATAGAAATTCTCGTAATGTCCTACGAATGATTTTCTTTCAACATCAGCTGCTTCATTAGAAATAGAAGAAAAACAAATCTCTGTTGACCCTGGGCAATGACATTTAGATATTAGCTATCACCCGGTTTTAGACTTCCCTAGGCAAATGAGTCAACAAAAACCAGGTTATTTATAGCAAAGATTTTCTTAGTTCACAGCTTAAACTCCCAGAGTTTAAATACCACAAACAACTCAATAAGACTTTTTTTGGAGATGAAAACAAGGTCAACGGTTTTCAACAAAAAGATGATAGTAAAAGCATTAAAGAACATTCTTTAGAACTTATTTATGAGACAATAACTTTATTTATAGGAACAGATTATTTTGAAGAAAATAAATGAAATTCATCTTTTCCCTATAACCAAATACTTATAAAGCTTGAAATACTTATCAAGAGATAAGCATGCAAGAGATAAGAAGAAAGTGGTTCATGTGAAATAATCCTTGAACTAGGAGCTAATAGGTAGGATTCTAGATCTAGTCCTACTATCTGCCCAAACTGACATAAGTAGTCACCTCTTGGTGTGTCAGTAACATTTTTGGGGTCAGATCGTTGGGTGGATATTTTATGTCTAATGTTCTTTCTACCTTTAATACTCTAGCTAGACACACTCTTTAATTAGATTATCTCAGGGCTTGAAGAGGTTCAGCAAGTTTCTGTCAGCTAAGTTCGTAAAAATTGCTGTCCGCTCTATTTAGAAGGAAGGGAAGGAGGAAGGGAAGGAGAATCTCTTATCACAGAAATAAATCTAAAGTCTCATCACTGCCAGGTTTCTATAATTTCAGCATGACCCCCCCGAAACTCATATTAATGTTAGTCTTAATTTTGGAAGGCAAATCAATTGCCAATCTAAAAAATTTAATATATTATTTAAAAATAGTTTGGCTACTTACATTATTATGCCAGATGTCTTCTCCCCCATAGGCAAGCACTTTTGTTTGGCATTTAAAGTATCAAATCACAGCTAATGTATGTTCACCAAGCTTAACCAATATCATAAACTCCTAAATGAACCAACGTAACATGCAGTTTCTAACAACTTCAGACAAAAACTGTTTGTGTCATCGAACGTATCCTTTCTTGTCCTGTCAGTGCAAACATTAGTTTTCACTGAGTACATCTTTTTTTTTGGCAAACTGTTGGCATTCAGAAAATGTCTCCTGAACAAATGGATGAGTCACCATGCCTATCACACAGAGGACAAATCAGAGTATTAAAATTTCCAGATTCTGCTAAAGGGACCTCGTTTCTTGCTCAGAACATTTTTCTCCTTTTTCCATTAATCTAACCTTTTGGAAGTCAAATCTTAGTTCCATTAGTTTTCTTGACAGTAAAAGGACTTTAAACCTTTTTCACTTCAGAATCCCCACATTTTACCAATGGGAATTTTCCTCTTGTTTACTTCACGGGGGGGCCACTTGATATTAAACAGCTTTCTCAACATCACTACATTAAAAAAAAAAAAATCAGTGGCAATAGTTTCTCCAGATAGGCTTTCTCGTTTCAATTCCATATGGTGCTGGTTCGTAAGAGCAAGAAATCTTCAAACATTTTAATAAGATCGCTAGTTCTAGGCTTTTGGGCTCTGACTGGGTCAACCTTCTATTTTTCTTTTTTCTTACTGTGTCATAAGAAATAACTAGGAAACAAAAATACTTTATTTTCCTACCTTTCTTAACAAATACAACAAAATGAAAAACAACCAACTGGAAAAGAAAACGACCCAAATCTCTAATAACTAGAGAGAATTTTAACAACTGCCCACCATCTGAAGGCACCTGTGCTTCTTATGGCTACAGTCCCGTGCGCAAAGTGTAATTGGCTAGTTTATTTCATTCGCAGGTAGCTCTGTTTCTAAAATGTGTACCATGAATAACGAGTGACAAGGATCCCATGGAACAAAAGCAGAGACAGCTTGTTTTGTTTGCATCATTAGATTGGAAAACAACAGCAAGCTTAGAATGCTATTTAATTATTTAGAGCATAAGTATTAATAATAGCATTGAGACAACAGATTTAACTTTATTTCTTCCCAACAGCAACAAGTCAAGCACTGTTTCTCACTATAGAGCTATTCTTTGTTCCGTTGTATTTAAATGAAACACGAGTTTATAATGTCTTACAAGAGACATGTTGATTATCTGAAAAGAATCTAAAGATTTTTTTTTAAAGAATCTGCTGTCTGTATGTAATAATGGAACTTATTGTTAGATCTGAACCCTCCATAGCTCTAAGATTCCTTCCACAGTTAACTTTCACTATCTCTTCTTTGCTTCTCCTTCCTCCTCCCCCTCCCCTCCTCTTCCACTCTCCTTGCCCCTCTCATCCCTTCCCTCCCCTCTCTCTTTCCCAGACAGAGCCTTTGCATTTCTAAGACTCTAGGGTTCCAAGGATTCTCTCCTCTCTGGCTCACCTCCCCCTCTCCTCCTCCTTCCTGCATGCCCTTAGAAAGGCGTTGAGGACTCATAGCAGTGAAGACACATGGCCGGAGGTACAGAAGAGAGAGCTGAACCTTCATTTTTTGTGGTTCTCAGCTCAGTGCAATTTCCCCCCAAGATGCTGTGTTTCTTGTCGCCTTCAACACCACCTTGTATTTTATTTTTAAAAAATTATGTCTAATGAAGAGAGCTCATTGTAGTTGGTACATTTGACTGGATCTGGCATAAACTTGCCAGAACTGAGAGTTAACAAAGGTATAACAAAAGCCTCATCTACCAAGCCATTCAAAACCTAATCTAAATCTTACAAGTGTTAAAACTGTATTTTTATGTGTAGAATAGACACAGAATGAGGAATTAACATGACGAAGTAGAGAAAAGCAAAAGCAAAAAAAAAAAAAAAAACCCTAACATAAAAGAGCTAAGGTTTGGAAAATGAAGGGTTTTCATAATCTGTTTGGAGGCGGAATTTCTCGTCTTGTGCCTCGAAGTCAATACTTCGCCCTCTGCATTTGTATTACATCATCCCCCCATCTCCCGCTCTCACACACCTTTGTCTTCTTTATTTCTTCATAGTGTCTATCACTATTTCTTATTATATAGTGAGTGCTTGTTTGCTGATGTTTGCTTCCTTCACAAGGACTGAAGGACAGTGTGAGAGCAGGAACTGGTTCTGCTCAGTTAGACCTCCAATAGATGTTGGTTGAATTAATTTATGAATGGATTACCTTCATGTTCTGCTACCCAAAGGTCCATGGTTAAAGAATGAGATTTTGGCCCCGGGGCACTTGGCTGGCTCAGTCAGTGGAGCATGCGACTGCTGATCTCGGGGTCTGAGTTTGAACCCCATGTTGGGTGTAGAGATTACTTAAGGAAATAAAATATTAAAAAAAAAAAAAAAAAAGAATGAGGGTGCCTGGGTGGCTCAGTTGGTTGGGTGACTGCCTTTGGCTTGGGTCATGATCCTGGGGTCCTGGGATCAAGACTTACATCAGGCTCCCCCTGCTCTGTGGGGAGCCTGCTTCTCCCTCTCCCTCTCCCTCTGCCTCTGCCTGCCACTTCCCCTGCTTGTGCTCTCTGTCAAATAAATAGATAAAAACCTTAAAAAAAAAAAGAGTGAGATTTTGTCTTTTAGATATTTTATCATCTAAATGCATAACTAATGCAAATATGTCAAGGGCATGAATTAAATAAATCGGCTACATAGCCGGTGATATTTTTGTAACACTTATTTAAAAGGTGTTCAATTCTAAGTACAGAAGAGCCATGGTTAAAATCAACATTCCCATGATGTTTAACTTCCTAAATTTTATAGATGATACCAGGAAAAGCAAGCTATTTAGGAGTATATAGATGCCGAAGCCATATGAAATTTAAGCTAGCTATTAGATCATCTTTGCAGGTCATTTAGGCATTCTGTGAAGGAAAGCATTTGGTGCTCATGAGCTCTGAACCATTACAAGTGGCAAGTTTACCTAACAGCCGTTTAAACAGGCCAGCCACACACACAGAATGCGAAGCCGCCTATGGTGGATTACCGCTAGACACTGAGGGCAATGGAGTAATGGCTGTGAAACGGGTCATGGGGTTTCCCACACTGGAAGCTTTCCTACGCATTGAAAACAAGATACTTCCCTAGGTGCCTTTTTAGGTTTCTGAGTTTAAGCGAAGCTGAATACTTTTTTTCAGGGAAATAAGTTATCAAAAGCTTAAGAGACTTGACAGTTACAGTGAAATCTAATCTTTACTATCCTTACACAGATCCTTCTAGAAAGGCTATTCTGTATAACTAATGCAATTAACACTGAAATACTGAGAGATTAAAACACCTCCAATCAATAACTGAGGCGAGCAGGACCCACATTAGATCAGCTGCTTTGACTCTAGATGGGTCTAGAGGACACACTTGCCAAGTTACACTCATTTAAATGTAAAAGAAATCAATTGAATAGCTAGGCCCAGTTTAAGACCAGTGGTCATAAAGCACACTCCGAATCTTTGAGGATGGACCCATGGTTTGGTATTTTCAATTTCTCCCCACGATGACTCATGAGCAACCTGGGTTGACCATCTCCAGTGTAGCTGAAAGAGTCAATGTGAAGTAAAGCCTGACATGTTTCATACATTGGATCTGATTAAATCCTCAAAAATCTCCATTTTTCAGATGGAAAAATGGTACACTACCATATAAATGCACATGGTAGGTAGGACCTGTGCCACAATTTTAAAAGACAAGGATGGTCTTTCTAACTTACTTGGAAATATTTTGCCATGGGCTGGCAACCCACTCTTCAGTACTGTTTGCGGACTGGAAGAACGGAGGTTTAAGGGGGGAAGGTGGAGATAGGACCGGAAGTGCAGACTGGTGTTTCCTTGCAAGCTGAGGACTCTTAGGGAACACCAGTTTGCCAAGCCCAGGTTCACAGCCCTGTGATAATGCGACAAAGTCCCCCTTTGTGGACAGGTCAGCAGTTCCTTCTTTTATGGCCGCAGATTATATTCCTGAACTTTGGCTGTTTTGCAAAGAGGTCCTTTTGTTCATAAAACTTAGGCGTTGGAGTGTGATCTGGTGAGTGAAAAGACCATCATCATTGCAGGAAGACATGAGAAGTAGAGTTATACTGGTGGGGACCAATTAGAAGCACCCATTACCTACGTAAATTCAAGGCAAACCAAGGGTGGAAGGGACAGGTTTGAACTCTTTGCCCCATTAGGCATATGCTCACCATCTAGCCTCCATTGGCTTCTGGGCAGAAGGGATCTAGGAGAGAGAGGATTGGTGGTGGCAGGGGTGCGTGTGTGCATGTGTGTGTGTCTGTGTGTGTGTGTGTGTGTGTGTGTCTGTGTGGGTGGGTTGTGTGTGTGTGTGTGTGTGTGATGGAATTCTTTCCATGGATATGAGCCATGGGGTCATTTTTGGGTTTCTTTCTTTCTTTGTTTTTTTTTATCCTGGATCTAGGATCTGGTACTTAGAGAAAAAAACTCCTGAATAAATAGTGAAGTGGTAGGAGCAGAGGGAGACAGCCCTGGCCTGACCAGGGGAAGGAAACAACCAGAAAGCTGCCCTTCTGATTTTTACACAGTGAAGTTCTCACTAAATTTCATCTCTCATCTACTTCCACGTGAATCAGAGGTGATTTCTGAATCTCCTTGCCAGAGTCTCCCATTCCAGAAATCTGAGTGGAGCTGGGAATCTGTGATTTAAATAATCTCCCTCAAGTGCTCCTTATACACTTTTGAAGAAACGGGGGGCCAAACCAACCACTAACCAGCAGACGTACCTCTCATACTAAGTTCCTGTCATGGTTTAATTAAATGCTCATCAAATTCTTCTTCGTTAAAAATGTTAAGAAACAAGACAAAAATAAAGCGAGTATCTTAAGCTACACGAGGAGTCATTTATTTCCCCCTTTTCAGGTAATTCCAAATTTAAAGAAATTTCAGGTTTGATTTTGTCCTATTAGAAATGCTCTATGACATTTAGTGACAGAGCTACTTTCCTATTTACCAGGAATGTGAAGCGAGGGAACAATAGACTCCAAGTTCTTCTTTATGCCTAAAAATAGACATATTGTAATGCTTTCCTCTATCAAATTTGCTTTTGAGGAAACTGGATTTAATTTAAAATCCCGCTTCGATGTGCCACACTGTTGCTCTTTGTGAAGTCTCTTATTAAAGACAACTGGAATGATTTAAAGTAAAATATAAATTAAGGAAACGAACAGGACTTTTCCAGAGGGCTATTTTTCTTGTTTTCGGTCTTTTGATATGATGGAGGAAACATATATTTGGAGAAGTAGAAAGTGACAAAGATTTCTCTGTGACCAAACTCCAGCCAGACTGCCCTAAGCCCTTCCTCCCCTAGGCCTCAACTTTGGCCTGCAAAGGCTTGAACAAACACGGGCGGTTTCTAACCACTCAAGGCCGCATCCCTAGGTGACCGGAACCCTTGAAAGTGCCTGCCTGAGAAAACTCGAGGCTGCCCAAAGAACTCAGAGTTTTGTTCCAGGGATACCTGAAGACAGGGCCCCATTGGCCCAGCCCTGGGGGAGGGGAGCAGGCCAGCTTGGATAAGTGCCAGGTGCCAACCAGATGGGTGTCTCATGGACCAACTTTCTTATAAGTTCTCACTTCCCTCTGCACCCAGCCCCCACTTGCTCCCTTCCAACACCCTCATTCTTCCTTTAAAATGACCAGTCACCTTGCTACTAATCGAAGCTGAGTTCAGTTACACGCGACTCTTTTCCTGATTGCAATACCGTGTTACTGAATCAAGTCTGTCCTTAGCGCCTTAACTAGCGTCTAGTTTTGTTTATCTTTGACAGTAAGCACGGCACTAGATTTCACGTGTAAGACTTCTGTTGACTGCCTCCATTTGTGCACATGGGGGAACTGAGGCTCTGACAGATTTAGTGACTTGGGACCCTCAGACAGCTGGCGTCAGAACAAAATTCCAACTGAGACCTGTCTGGCTCCAGGAGCACATACTCTCTGGAGCTGGCTTCCCCGGAGGGGCAACTTGCATGTTCCGCCAGGACCAAGCACTCGGAAGGGCCCCACGTTTGGTCTCCTGCTCTGCTGTAGGTGGCTGGAAATTCTTAGCACTTTTTGAGCAAGGGGTCCCTCGTATTCATTTTGCATTGGGCCGTGCAAATCAGATCACTCACTTCACTTCCATGGCCTGCTTCCAGTTAGGGTTCTCCCAAACCTATCAAGTCTTTGGAATCACAGAATCCATGATTTGAATCCGGTGGTTTTCTTTTTTTTCCATTTCATTTATCCTGAGGATTTCCTTTATGGGAAAAATGATTCTTCACAAGAGCCTGTTTAATGATCTCCCCATGGCTAAAATTAGGTATGTTCTCTTCTTTTCAAAACTTGTTTTTTATAATTGGCGATCAAGGCGAGGGGCACGTACCAGGACGGTTAACGGAGAACATACTGCACGCTCAAAACTGCAGATTCCTCGTCTACAAATCAGGGGGGTTTTCAGTACTTACAGGACGTAAATGTGGAAGAGATCGCTCTATATTGTTCTATATATACCAGAAGAAAATTACTGTGGCAGTCCAGGCAGTCTTGGGGTAACTGAATGGTAGAATTAAATGGGTAAATGAAGAAAAGAGAGGGAAAATACTATTTGCAGAATCTTTCCAAATGTCAACCTCTTGAAAAATCAAGAAGCTAATTATTTACTGCACAGACAAGTCACCAAGGCAGGAAAAAACCAAAAATACGGGTGTTCTTGAGGTTTGATTGTTTTCCCCAAGCAGTGATTATATGCATCAGTATCTGACTCACTTACATGCTAATTAGAGGCTTTATCTTCATTCAAGAATCCGCTTCCTTTGTTTAATTCAGCAAAGCCCGCTTAGATCGGAAGCTTGCTACTCAGAAAGCCTTTATCCTCTCCTTATCAGAGAAGAAACTTTCTTGCACTTAGGACAAGACTATCCGTTTATACTTAGGCTAGATCTAGAGTTTCATCCATAAACATAAATCTAATAACAGATGAACATCACGTGAGAGCAAAATCTTCTGTCAATTTCTGTTTTACAAACTTTACAAAAGGTGTGTTCCTTTGCTGTAGCTTTTATATCACAGGGCTTCCTACTTGCAATTCACCATGCTTCAGCTCAGTCTCCGTCCCAAAAGAAGACAAAACGGATTTTTCCATTTAAACACAGAGGGATTTTCTTAGGTGATCTCAGAATAGAATTACCTAGCCCAGTCAAACAACCTGAAATTAAGTCCTGCAGTTTTTTTCTGACCTGACCCCCTCTCCTTTCAATGTCTCGGAGGTCTTTCTATTTCCATTGCCTTTTGAATTCTCCATTACCTCTCTTTTGCTTCCTGCGGGAACTTCTTTTGAAAGTGATTATTGACTTTGCTATCATCAGCTTGGTTTGAATGAATAATCGGGTAACTGAAATGAAACTTACGTTGGGCAGAAACAGGAAAAGAAGGCCATTTGTGCCAAGTAATTGCCTTTTGTTTATTTTTGAAAGGTAGAGATTAGAGAATGCTCCCTGTGCTCCTCCCTGCTGGGGGCCATCTGAGCTGTGAAACAGTGCAAGGACACTAAGTGACACCATGTGGCGGGTGGGGAAGGACCTGGGGGAAGCTGCTGGATCTAGCTGAGAGGCTTTCCCATGAGCACTGCACCTCGAAGAATATAGGCTGTGTGCCATCCACTAAAACTGGTTTGACGTCCCCATTCCACTGCTCTCTCTGTTCAGAGCAAAGCCCAAATAACAAAATATGAGTAAAGCTGTTCTCTAAACTCTAAAATGCTAAGTAAAAACTATGTTACTAATTAACTTAGTTGAATTAACCAATAACTTAATCATTCAATTAATATAAGCATTTTAGTGCTATAAATTTTCCTGTAAATATGGCTTCAACTGCGTTTCACAAGTCTTGATGTGTTGGGCTTTTATTTTGATTCCATTCAAACTGCTTTTAAATTGCCCCAATGATATTTTCTTTGACCTACGGTTGTTTAATAGTGTGGTTTTCCTATTCCAGCTTTGTTGAGATGTAATGACTTATCATATTGTGTAAGTTTAAGGTGCACTGTGTGATGACTTGGTATATGTATTCATTGCAAAATGATGGCCACAATAGGAACAATAAGGTTAGTTAACACACCCATCACCTCACACAGTTTTAATTTCTGTGTGTGTGTTGAGAATTTTTTAGATGTACTCTCTTAGCAACGTTCCAATATACAGCACAGTGCTGTGAAGATAGTCTCCACGCTGTATAATACATCCCCAGAACTCATTTGGCTTATAACTGGAAGTTCGTACCCTTAGACCACATTGACCCATTGCCTGCTCTCTCTTCACCCCTGGCATCCACAAATCTACTTTCTGTAGATTTTTTTTTTTTTTTGAGATTTTACATAGAAGTGAGATCATATATTATTTGCCACTTTCTGTCTAACTTATTCAACTTCGCATAATAACCTCAAGGTCCATCCACATTGTTGCAAATGTCAGATTTCCTGCTTTTTTATGACTTGAGTAGTATGTCACTGGATAACACACAGCACATCTTCTTTATCCATTCATCCGTCAGTGCACACTGAGGTTACTGTTGGTGTTGATTTTTTCCCCATGTCTTGGCTCTTACAAACAATGCTGCAATGAACGTGGGGGTACAGATATCTCTTTAAGACAGTAAGTTCATTTCCTTCAGATACATACCTAGAAGTGGGTGAAATGACTGGATCCTATGGTAGTTCCATTTTTAAGTTTTGATTTTTCGGTCCTACCAGAAGCCTTCATTTTCCTTTGATTTCTCAGTTACATAAGCCAACAAATTTCCTTAAATTTTAAGCTAATATAAATTAGGTTTTCTGTTACTGGCAGCTGAAACAATCACAACTGACATGGCTATTTTCATCATATGATGCACATTGACATAGACCTGAATGTGTTTGGTACTCATTTCTGTTCCTGCAAGTACTGTGTCCATTCTTGCGTCAACATTGAACGGTTTCAGTTTCTTTGCTTTATCCTTTCTGTTAGGAAACTCTATTACGCAGTCCCATGTTTCCTAACAGGGATTCCCACTCCTCTATTTACACTAACTCATTGCTTTCTTTGGGAGGAGAAGTGATTTATTTCATTAAGAAAATGAAGCTCTTGCCTCTGTGTCTTGGGACCCGTAAAGCAGGTGACTTCTCTCTCTGCTACCTTCCGAGGTAAGAGTCCTGCCAATGCTTTCTGGCTCCATAGACACCACAATACACTTTCTCCAGTTGTTCTGCCTGTGACCCAGTGGGTAATTTAAATTTGAGGGAAGAACCAGGAAGCCCAGGCTGCATTCTCCATTCTGGCTTTATTGCCAGTGAAGGAAATCGTATTTTAATTCTTAACCAGCTCATGAATTTATTCACAATTGTTTCACAATTAGGAAAGATGACTGGGTTGAAAATCCTCAACAGTGTGTTTTGGCACCTGGTAGAGAAAGTGTCCCTTCTTTCTCTTTTTTCCTACTTCTTCTTCCAATTTTCTTGGCTCTTCTTGCCCATTTCCTCTTTTAGAAAAATTTTAGAAAAAGCTAACTTTTCAGAACTGACAAAAACTCCTTTTCGGGGGTGCCTGGGTGGCTCAGTCGGTTAAGCGTCTGCCTTCAGCTCAGGTTATGATTCTAGGGTCCTGGGATCTAGCCCCACATCAGGCTCCCTGCTCAGCGGGGAGCCTGCTTCTCCCTCTCCGTCTGCCCCTCCCCCAACTCGTGCCAGCTTTCTCTCAAATAAATAAAATCTTAAAAAAAAAAAAACACCTCCTTCTGGGCCTTTGATTGGGATTGTATTATATTAAATTTATAGAGTAAGGTTAGAAGAACTGGTATCCTAAACAGAGTTTTCCTATCCAGGAGCTTGGCATCTTTTTCTATTTATTCAGGGCATCTATGTACTTCACAAATGCTTAATAGTTTTCTTCAGTGAGTTTTATGTGTCTTTGTATATCTAATGCTAGGTATTCTAGGACATTGATTACCGTAGTGAAGGGAATTTAAGAAATTTTTTCTAATTGATTAGTGAATGTATATAGGAAAACCACTGTTTGCTTATCGATTTCTATTCTGTCCAACTTGATTAAATCTTTCATTAGTATTAATCATTAGTTGTCTATTTACCTTTGATTTCCAAAAAGACAATATTGTTTTAAGTAATAAAAGTTTGTTCTTTTCATCCCACTACACTTCCTGGATTAACTGAATTGACTAGGAATTCTATAGTGTTAATATATCTATATCCTGGTATTAATAATTTTCACTGATACGCAGTTAATGTCCTACTGTTGATTATGACGCTTGCTCCAGCAAGTTAAACTTTTTCTCTATTCTTTGTTCACTATTTCTTTCAAAATCAGCAGTGGGTTATATATATATATATTATATATATATATATATATATATAATATATATATACATTTTATATATATAATATATATATATATTAAGCAACAACCACACATTTTTTCTTCCTTTCTTTGTTAACATGGGGAATAACAATGGGTATCTAAATCAAACTACCTTGGAATAATTAACATAAACCCCACTTTGTCAGCATATTTAATTCTTTTTTAGCATATTTAATTCTTTAGATGCATTGCTATATTTTAATCACCAATTGTTTATTTAGGAGTTTTGTATCCATATTTTTTTTATTTTTTTTTATTTACTTAAGCAATCTCCACACCCAATGTCAGGCTTGAACTCACGACCCCAAGACCAGAGGTCACGTGTTCTTCTCACTGAGCCAGCCAGGTGCTCCTGCGTACATATTTATGAGTGAGATTGGATCACAGTTTTTCTTTTTGAATGTGTCTTCTCTCATCTAGTTTGGTATCAGAGTTTTGCTTGCCTTTCCTAATTAGCCAAGATATTTGCAATCTTTTTCTATTATCTGGATATGGTTTTATAAGAAAAATAACTTATAAACATTTTTCTTTGTATTATATAAATATAATTATATGGACATCATATATATTATCAATATTATATTAACAATGAATAAGAAATAATATATTGGGGGTGCCTGGGTGGCTCTGATGGTTAAGTGTCTGCCTTTGGCTCAGGTCGTGATCCCGGGGTCCTAGGATTGCGTCCCTCATTGGGCTCCCTGCTCCTCGGGGAGCCTGCTTCTCCCTCTGCCTCTGCCTCTCTCTCTCCCTGTCTCTCATGAATAAATAAATAAAATCTTTTTTTTAAAAAGAAAGAATATATTGTTTTTTATTTTTAAATATAAAATTATCTATTTCTTAAAGTGTAGTAGGAATAATCTATACAATTTTTTGAATTTCATGCTTATTTTATGGATAGATTTCTGACTACTTTAATTTCTTCCGTGATTATTGTTCTCTTGAAATTTTCTATTCCATTGGTCAATTTTGAAAATGTATATATTTTAGAAAAATAATAATTGCTCCAGAATTTTCCAATGTGTACAAGGTAATCTCTTATGCTTTCTTGAATCCACCCTGCCAATAGTTACACTCCTATTTTAATTTTTTAATAGTTTTAAAATTAATTAATTAATTGTGCATGAAGGGGGAGGGGCAGAGGAAGAGGGAGAAGGAAAGAATCTCAAGCAGACTGCCTGCTGAGCACAGATTCCAAGACCTGGGCTCTATCTCATGACCCTGAGATGACCTGAGCCAAAATCAAGAGTAGGGTGCTTAACTGACTGAGCCACCCAGGCATCCCATCCCTAATTTTATTTCTAACATCATTTATTTTTAGAGTTTCCTTTTTCTGTTTGATCAGCCTTGCCAAGGCTGTGCCACTTTTACCGGGCATTTTAAGGAACCAGGCTTGATTCATTGTCCCAACTCTGGTATCATTCATTTCTCTGTTCTGATCATTGCTGTCTCCTATGCTTTTTATTTTTGAAAATTCTTCAAATATACTGATTTTATGATAACATTCTTTTTCTGATACATTCTGTTTTCAGATTGCAGATTATGTATATTATTCCTATCTACTCTGTCTAGTTCTCATCCCAGAATATATAGTAGAAAATAAGAGTAATTATGAGAGACTGGTCTTGGTGACTCAACTGACCTTCTTTCCTTCTCTAGTTCAAGTAAAATAGCTTAAGGAGCCAGTCTTCCTAGTTATTACAATTATTCTACAACCACTCTATTTCTATTAGGTTTGTTCGATCTTCTTCCCTTCCTTTGCTTTAGCTCCCAGCAAAAGAAATCATAAAACAGACTATCAAATTGTCTAGCTCTTGGCCATTTACTCAGTCAATGAACACTGCTTGAAACACACATGCACACACATCCTGAGTGCTAGCACTGTGCTGGGTGCTGGGGGACAAACAAGGAACTAAAGCAATGCCCCTCCATAAAAGGAGCCTCCACTGGTGTGGTGGAGAAGAACACACATGGTATGGAAGTTCTGGGACTCTGCTTTCAGCCAAGGTGCATACTCAGTGTTCTAAAGCCAAGATGAGCCGTCAGCAGATGGGTGTTCAGTAAGCACCATTCACCTTGAGCGACCAAGTGATGGAAGGTGTGGATGAAACAAATACCAAGCATAGAGGTGGTCCTGGGGCACGACCTTGGTTCCTAACCATGTGTAGTGCACCCTTCTTCCAGTTTTGATGTGACACAGTAAGGGAGGCAGGGTAAACTCTGAATGCTAATGGTGAAGTCCCCAGTGTCACATATGCTTGTGAATTTTAGATATTTCTTGGGCAGAAAGGAGAACCAATAATGCTTAAGAATAGACAATATGAAATAAAAGTCTGTGATTTCAGAAGTAGAAAGTCCATTTAAATTAAACTGTAAATTAAATCTCAAGTTTTAAATTACTTCCAAGACTTTCAGCCATGCTTCCTAAAGTCATATTATATTCATTTATTATTGAATTTGTGAGCATAATGTATTTAATTCAACTCAGCAATTTGGATTTAGTTTTGAACTTTTGGTTTAACCCAAAGAAACATGTAGATGACAGAAAGTTATCGCTACTTAAAATAATTTAAATACAATCTATTTCTCACAATGTTCATTGCCTCTTTAACCCCAATATCTAAATGTCAAGGGAAAGGAAGATTTAAAAGCAGTAATTAAACCAAAAAAACTGCTTAACTTAAAAAAAAAAAAACAACTTAAAACTTTTTTTTTTTTTTAGAGCAGCAGTAGTGGTAGCATATGACAGGGAAAAGAAAGAGATTCTTTATGTCAACTCAGAGATGAGCCTATTAATTGCCAAGGTAGCTACGATATTGAAAAATTACTGACATAATTATAGGTCGTACAGAATCGTGAAACTTCCTAAGGACCACCCCCATCCCCCAACACACACACACACACACACACACACACACACACACACACACACACGCACCCTTCTCTGGAATTCACTTCTTTTTGCAACCGTTACCCGAACATCCCATTGGAAGAAACAAGCTGTCTTCTCAGCTGTCCTGCCCCTGAGCCCTGCACGTGTCACCTTTCTACATCCCGGCGCTGTAGGAAGAGACCAGGAAAAGGAAGAGGTAGGAGAGATTTCATTTGTCTTTGGAAATTTTACTATTGACCATTGCACTACCTTTAACTCTTTGAACCACGTTGGCCAGAAATGTGCTCCCACGCTTGCAGGAAGAAAACACGAAGGACCAGCAGTACTTCTCTTCAGCCGGCAGAGGGAAGAGAGGAACCGAATTTCACAGATCTAGGGATGTGCTGCTTATCCTCACAGACAAAAACCAAACCCCAACCCCGTATTTTCCCTCATTTCTTTAGAAAAATAGTACCTAAAAGAATAGCGTTTTTGAAGAAAGACATCTACCAGAGCTTGTCCTATCAGAACAACAGATCTAATTTAGTACTTGATGTTTCTGATGTAAAGACTTCCAGATAGACCCAAACTGGGTCTGAGAGGAGGCGCCACGGACCTGGACGAGCAGCCGGTGTGCCAACGTTCAAATGTGAGTCAATTCTTAGATGAATTCTGAGTTTATAGCTCTCAGGAAGAACAAGACTCGTGCATTTTGTGATTGCTGTTTGCTTTTAATGAATATTCGAGTCACATTCTGGTAATTCAAAAATAAAATGCTCTAGATTTTCTCTAACACTCTTGTCCCTGAAACTTAGAAAGAAAATGAAAGAAAATCACACAGGGCTTATTAAAAGCAGCCCAATGCCCGTCCTTGTTTTATAACTGCCTGGCTAAAACACAGCATCACTTGATTAGGATTGCCTCTTTGCTGAAGCAAAACACACTGCACTTAGATTCGACTTCAGCCTGAACCCCTTTGAGACGAAAGGGAGAGCCCAGTGGTGAGGAATGTAATTCACAATTCAGCCTTTTTATGAGCCCTGACACTCCCATTAGGTTTAAATGGAATCACACAGCGAACGTTCCACAAGCTGTATTTACCAGGGAAAACTGTTTTGGAGATGCCTGCATTCTAGCAGACGCCTGGGAGTCTGGATCTACAGAGAGGACAGACGCTCCTTGATCCATCCCTTGCCCCCTTTCATCCCTTCCCTTTTTCCAGTTTACTTGTTTCCATGACCCCAAATGGATGGCAGTGTCTTCTTCCTCATCATTACAAATAAAGGGATTTCAGGGATTTGTTCTGGGGGGGACAGGTGATGGTGATGGTTACACAACATTGTGAATGAATATACTAAAAGCTTTGAAATGTACATTTAAGTGGGTGAATTGTGTGGTATGTCCATTATTTCTTAATAAAGCTGTTAAAGGGATTTCTCTTGGGGTGCCTGGGTGGTTCAGTCAGTTAAGTGTCCAATGCTTGATTTCGGCTCAGGTCATGATCTCTGGGTTGTGAGACCGGGCCTTGCATCTGGCTCCGTGCTCTGCATGCAGTCTGCTTGAGATTCTTTCCCTCTACCTCCCCCTCTTGCCCCTCGCCCAACTTGTGCGCACACACTCTCTCTCAATAAATAAAATCTTTAAAGGATGAGATTTCTCTTGTTATCTCTTTGTTGAAAATAGTAATAAATGTAGATAGCAACATTTGACTTGTCTTGCTTTTCAATGAAAACGAGGGTCAAAGGAACATAATTTAGCTGTTGAATTCCATTTCCTTTTCATGGAAATATGGCCACGAATGTGGATGGACTGAGCTGTACTACTTGGGAGCTCAGACCATCTAAGATTGGTTTTCAAAGGCTCATGTGATTAGACCGGGTCAACAGAAGTCATATCCCTTTTGCTACATAAAGGGCAATATTTCTCATCCTCACAGGTTCCATCCACACCTATAGGGGAAGACATGGGGGGTCATGCACAAGAATCTGCCTAACATAGGGTACCTGGGGTTAAAATATTTCATAGTTACTGTAATGTTCAGAGAAGGCTGAAATGCCAACTGATTTTAGACACCCCGCCCCCCCCCCCCTCGCTTCACTACTTGGCTACTTACATTGTTTTTTCAGCTCCTGAACCCAGAAGAAGGCCCTTTCCAACTTAATGACATGATTGCCAGGCAGAAGCCAGTAGAGAATCTCCTGAGCTGCTACTCTCGAAATCATTTCTCACCTTCCTAGACTCTCTCCTGGAATCCTGCTCTAAAAGCCCAGCCTACAGCAAGTTCAGAACTAATCCAAATCCAACTCAAATAGATCGAATTATCATTCATCTTAACTCTGACCATTCTGAAAATTGTTTCTTCTTAAATCCTTACCCTTTAATTCCTTTTTTACTTTCCCAGGTTGGTTTTTTTGGAGGAAATCATTCAAGTTTTGGAATGTTAAATACATACAGTTGACCCTTGACCAACATAGGGGTTAGGGAAGTTGACTCTGTGCATAGTTGAAAATCCATGTACAACTTTTGACTCCCCCAAAACTTAATTACTAACAGCCTACCATTGACCAGAAGCCTTACTGATAACATAAGCAGTCGATCAATACAGATTCTGTATATGTATTATATACTGTATTCTTACAAAAAAGGAAGCTAGAGAAAAGACAATGTTAAGAAAATCATATGGAAGAGAAAATATACTTACAGTACCGCACTGTATTATTTTTAAAATCTGCATCAAAGTGGACCCATACGGTTCAAACTCATGTTGTTTGAGGGTCAACAGCATATTTCACATATTAAGATTTCTGTTGTGTCCAGAAAAGGGAAAAAAAAAAAAGCAAATACTCGTGTGTGTGTGTGCGCACACGCGCGCATTTGGCTATGATGGTTACTCTCAAGCCATTTAATTCCCCCAGTGTGTATTCAGGGAATGGAAACTGACTGTAGAAGTAAGTTTAGTAAACCATAATTAGGAAAACAAATCATCTGTAAAAAAAAATATTGTGCACAAGCAGTCTCCAAATTATAATTATGTCAGGTCCCCAAAGTTCATTTCAGTTGGTTGTTTAGAGCCCAGTCCCAGAGATACTATATTATGGGGGAATATAATATAATATATCATGCTGGTTAGATGTCCAGGTTCCCTACAGGTTTATGTAGCCCACAATGAAACTTAATTACAGTAGAAATAGTACAAGTAGTCAGAATCCTGAGAATGTGAGGAAGGAGAGAAGGAAAATAAAATGTCTCCTCTTTTCCTTTTAGTTGTGTCATTTGGGGAATATTTTGAAATAGTTTGTTTTTGATACCTTTCAAACACTCTTTGTACATTTCTTTAATTTACTTTTATCCTTTTACTATTCCTTAGAGAGCCATCTGCTCCCAGAGTCCCAGGATCTTTCTCTCACCTATCTTGCCATACCCGTCAACCCTGCCATGTTCCCCATCCCAGGCTGGCTCCTTCTTCAACCATCTTCTCTCCCTACGAATTACTTTTCTTACAAAATGCAAACAAAGCTGTGTTCCCTTCATGAAGCTGATTTCATCCAAAGGTTATGATGCTAGCTGTGGGTTTCCCTTAGAGGTCCTTTATCAGCTTGAGGAAGCATCTATTAGCACTTTGCTGGATGTTTATCATGAAAGGCTGTTGGATTTTGTTAAATATTTCTCCATGTCTGTTGAGATGATCTCATGATTTTTGGTTTTTCAGTCTATTATATAATATTTTATATTATTACTTTTCAGATATTAAACCAACCTCATATTCCTGGGAGAAATCCCAACAGGTCAAAGTGTATCATCCTTTTTAAATGAGGCTGGGATTTGGTTTGTTAGTGTTTTGCTGAGAATTTCTGCATCTATATTCATAAGGGATACTGGTTCACAGTTTTCTTTCCTTGTGATGTCTTTGCCACATTTGGTATCAGCATAATGCTGTCCTCATCGAATGAGTTAAAAATGTTCCTTCTTCAATCATTTGGGGTTTATAAGTGATTGCTGTTAGTTCTTCATAAAATGTTTAGTAGAATTCAACAGTGAAGGGATCTGGGCCAGGAATTTTCTTTATGAGAACCTTTAAAATTCAATAATTCAATCTATTATAAGTCTATTTAGATTTTCTATTTTTTTTAAGTCAGATTCAGTAGTTTGTGTTTTCCTAGACATTTGTCCGCTTCATCTAAGTCATCTAATTTGTTGGTATATGTTATTCATATTGTTCCTTTACACTCGGTAGTGATGTTCAGCTTTTTATTATTTATTTTGGCAATTTGAGTTTTCTCTCTTCATTTGGTCAGTCTAGTTAATAGATATCAATTTTATTGATCTTTGCAAAGAATCAACTTTTGATTCTATTGATTTTTCTTTATTGCTTTCTATTTTCTATTTAACTTATTTCTGCTATAGTGTTTATTATTTCCTTCTATTTGTTTTGAATTTAGTTTGCTTGTCCTTTTTTGGTGTTGTAAGGTGGAAGTTTAGGTTATTGATTTGAGATCTTTCCTCCTTTTTTTTTTTTTTTTTTTTAATATAGCATTTGTAGCTATAAATTTCCCTCTGAGCACTGCTTTAACTGCATCCTATAGGTTCTGGTTTAATTTTCATTCCTTTCTAACTTGTGATTTTTTTTCTTTGACCAATTAATTATTTAGGATATGTTGTTTAATGCCATGTATTTGTGAATCCCTCAAACTTGCTTCTGTTGATTTCTAATTTAATTACCCTATAGTCAGAGAAAACAGTTTGTATAATTTTAATCCTCTAAATTTACTGAAGTCTGCTTTATGGACCACACTGTCCATCTCTGAGAATGTTTTATGTGTACTTCAGGGGAATGTTTATTCTGCTGCTGTTGGCTGGAGTGTTTCATAGATACCGGTTAGGTTTAGTTGGCTTATATTGTTAAAGTCTTTGCTGTTCTTGTTTACCTTTTGTTTAGGTGTTCTATACATAATTGAAAGTAGAGTACTGAAGTGTTCAATTACTGTTACTGGGTTTTCCATTTTTCCCTTCAATCCTGTCAGTTTTGTTTGTATTTTGAGGCTCTGTTGTTAGTTGCATATATGTTTATGATTGTTGTATCCTCCTTGTGGACTGATATTTTTATTATGAGATTTCCGTCATTATCTCTAGCAACATTTTTTGTTTGAAAGTCTATTTATTTTGTCTTTTATTAATATAGCCACTCCAAGTCTCTTAAGGTTGCTGTTTGCATGGCATTTCCTTTTCCATCATTCATTTTCAACCTATTTGAATCTTGGAATGTAAACTGTATCTCTCATAGACAGTGTATAGTTAGACCTATCTTTTTATACAATCTACTAATTTCTGCCTTTTGATTATATAATTTGTATTTAACATTTCTATTGTAATGTTTGGATTTTTATCTGCCATTTCATTTTTTTATGCTTTTTATATGTCTCATATCTGTTTTGTTCCTCCATTTTCCTGGTTTTCTTTTTTATTAAATAGATATCTTAAGTGTAATATTTTATTGATTTTAATAATTTTTATTTCTCTGTATATTTGTATTATTTTCTGAGTGATTGATCTAGTGCTTACAAAGTACATCTTAACTTACCAAAATCTACTTCAGACTTATACAAAATTAATTCCTCTGTGTGTGTGTGTATATATATATATGCATATATATACATATCCAGTATGTATGTGTGTATACATATACATATATATATACATATATATACATATACATATATATATATATAGCTACACATATATAGCAAACCAAATAACATATTGTTATAATTACTACTTTATATGTTATGCTTTTTAAAGAAATTGATTCAGAAAAAGAGAGCAATTGTATCTTTATATGGTTTGTTTTATTAACCTTCTTTTATATCATTTTTAATTCACTTCTTTCTGCAGATTTGAGCCACCACCTGGTGACATTTCTTAGTCCACAGCAGCTTTGCTCCTATCTGTGCTATTACTGTCAAATACATTAAAATTCTATATGTTCTAAATCCAACAATAGCATGTTATGCATATCATTTTATTTAATTATTCTTAAATCAGTTTAGAAAAGGCAATAAACATTAAATTATACTGTCTTTTATATTTACCTACATAATTACCTTTGTTAGCACATTATTTTTTCATGTATATTCAAATTATACTCTAGTGTGATTTATTTTCAGCCTGAAACACTCCTTTTAGTATTGTTCTTTTAAGTCAGGTCAACAAATAGCTTTTGTATATCTGAGAATGCCCTTATTTTGACTTCACTTTTCAAAGATTATTTTGCTAAAGTTTCTTGGTTGGCAGTTTGTTGTTTCTGTTTTGTTTTTTCTTTTAGCTCTTTGAATGTGTCATTTCACTGCTTGCTGGCCTCCACTGTTCTGATAAGTGATCAACTGTTAATCTTACTGAGGTTCCCTTGAGTGTGGCAAATCATTTTTCTCATATTGTTAATATTTTCTCATTCTTTCGACAGTGGACTACAGTATGTCTAGGGGTGGATCTACTGTATCTCTCCTATTTGGAGTTTGCTGAGCTTCTTGGATGTGTAAATCGATGCTTTTTTAAAATTTAGGAAGTTTTTAGACATTATTTCCTTAATTTTCTTTTTCCTGCCCCTTTCTCTTTTACCTCTCCTTCTGGTACTCCCATTATACCTAAATCGCTATGCTGAATTGTGTCCCACATTTTTCTGAGGCACTTTTCATTATGGGCAAAATTGTTTCCCCTTAAAATTTCCATATTGAAAAAAATTCTTATATTGAAGTCATAACTTCCAGTACCTCAGAATATGGCTATATTTGGAGAGAGGGTCATTAAAAAGGTAAATAAGGCAAAATGAGATCGTACAGGTGGGCCCTAATCCAATGTGACTGATGTCCTTTTAAGAAGAGATTAGGACAGAAACACAGAAGGACCATGCAAAGGCACTGCAGGGAGATGATCTGCAAGTTAAGGGGAAAGATTTTGGAAGAAACTAACTCTGCTGACACCTTGATCCTGGACTTCTAGCTTCCAGAATTTTGAGAAAATAAATTGCTGTTGTTTAAGCCACATAGTCTGTGATACTTCGTGATGGCAGCCCCAGCAACCTAACACAGGGACACCCTTCCTTTACATGTCTTGTGATTTTTTTGGTGAAAAGTGAACATGTTGAGTAATATGTTGTAGCAACTCTGTATACTGACTGCCCCACCTCCTACCCACATGGGCTGATAGTTTTCTTTGCCGCTTGTTTATATATTTAGTGACTTGGAATCCGTTTCTCCCACAGTATGCAGCCTTTGATTTTATGTTTTAGCCTGGCTACCTGGGGATTTCTCTTGGGACAGCATAAACCACTTATTGGTCCAAGGTTGTGCTTAAGCTCTCTTAGCCAGTTATATTTTTTCTCTTTACCATTTGATGTGTGTGGGGCTTAAAATTTGCTATCATGGTTTAAATAGTTCATATGTGGTTGCCTTCACATTTCATCAGGGACTAACTAGCTTCGATTTTTCCTCTCCTGGCATTCCTGAGAAGGTACAGTTGTAGGCATGTGCACTCAGGTCTGATTTCATTCTCAAGCCTCCATTCCTAGGAGTTGCCTCTGGGTCAAGGCAGGTTGCTGTTCACCCAGTTTTTGGTGAAACCCCTAGTGCCAGTGAGGCTTCTTCCCTTTGTTTATTGATCTGTGTGTGGCTTAGGGGTATTTTCAAATCTGTCCACATCCAGCTCTGATTGCTCCTGGGTAAGTACAGCCGACAATTTGCACATAGCATCCCTGACCACCATGATCTTCTTGGCTGTCTCTTTCCATTATTTCTCTCGGTTAAATTTCTGATTGCTCTGCCACTTTGCTTGTTGTTGCTTGTATCATGGAGCTATGAGTGCCTTCCTAATTGTACTACACCAAGATGTTCATTGCTTTTGACAATGTCCTTGGGTATAGAATTCTCCATTCTCTGTTCCAAATAAAGTCAGCTCCTTCAGGCAGAGCTGTAGATGTCATCATCCCTGGAGACCTACCTCTTCTCCTGGCGTAACCTCTGTACCACCACACAAGAGCTGGGGCAGAACACAGTGACTCACTTTTCTCAGAGTGATACCCTGCCTCACCAATGGATGGTAGCAGAGATGGTACCCATTTTCTTGGCTTGCTTTTCCTCATGTGGAACCTTGGTCTTAAAAGTGAGCTGGGGTGAGAGTGACCAGGGCACTATTATTCTTTGTCTGCTATGCCTAGGGCAGAGTTTCTGTCTTCAAATAGTGGTTAAGCAGAGGAAAGTTCTGCCTAGGACAGAACTTTTGTAAAATGGAAGAAATGAGAACACTAGCAGGCTATCTTTCCTAAGGTGAAACTGTGGCCCCAGAATGGGAATTGGGGGATGAAAGTGCCTCATCTTCGTAGTCGTATTTGCCTGGATTAGAGCACAGTTTAATCTTGGGGTGGGAGGGGGGGTCATAGTCGAAATGCTACAGACTCCTGCCTTAAAGGATATTTAGTACAAGAAAGTGAAAAAATGAATGGACACCTCTCTGTTTACTATATGTCCTTAGGACAATTCTCTTTAAATAATTATTTAAAAAATGTAATTCTATCCAGTTAAGTGATTGCTTGTTGGGAAAAAACCTGCAGTGATCCATTCTGGAAGACATTTTTCCTTTGCATTATAATTTATGTAATTATATTTTGGATAACTTTTTTTTTTTTAATGACAAAGATGGTAACTTCTATTACTTCTGTACATGTTTTTAAATACCAACAACTTTATCTTAGTATTTTAAATGATAGAGCCACCAATAATTAGTATACTCTAGGATAGGGAGAAGCTTATACCCTCTGAAATTGCTTTACATTTAAATTGCATTTTATTGTTTCACAATGCTACCAAGATTGTAAAGCACTTTGTACTCATTGGAAGGTTGCTGCAACATGCTCATCAATAAGGGCATTAGAGTGAGGATAACTGCCCTGTGGCACACGAGTGACTGCTGGTAGAGCTACAACAGAATCCAGGGCTTTTTTCTGAATTCCAGCTCTCACTCTTTTCATTAAAAAAAAAAAAAAAAAAAAAAAAAGAACCTTTAAAAAAAAATCTGTTTATTTTCCATTTGGATGAGTAGCTTATCTATCCACAAAGATTTAGATCGTTATTAAACAGGAAATTTTCTCTTACCATCTTTTAATTCAGTACCGATGTGATGAAACTTGTGCTTTTGCTAAGATTTCTTATGAAATGAGACATCATTCGGATATATAAATAATCTCACTGGTGAAGTTACTTGACATACGCATCTATTCTTAATTTGATACAATGACTGGATTTTAAGTATCTCTTTGAGGTAAAAAAAAAAAAGAGCTATTAAAAATGAAAAAAAATATCTTTTAACAGCAGAGGGGGCTGGCTGAATTAATAAAGAACGCACTGGATTACATTTCAATCTAACAGCTTCCCTTCAGCACAATCACTGTTTTGAACATGAATATTTATCTTGACTGAAAACTAATGAAGATTAATTATAATGCTATTTTTAAGAGACCATTAAAAACCATCATTTGTTTCAAAAACACCCATAAAATTAAGCGCCCAGTTGTTCACACAATGTTAGCAACTGTTAAAAAGAGCAGCGAGCTGCTACTAAATATATCAAAATGCCCAATTAAATTTTTACAGGTCATCAGATGGCGTCACTGGCTGGTGAAAAGGCTTAAGGTAAAGCCTTCATTGCAAAGGAAATAATCAGACAATATGAGCTCTGTATGTAATCCATGTCATGACAGAAATCCAATATGAAAGGGTGAATTTCACACCACACTTGACTTTTCATAACCATTGTCCACACTTTAATCTGAAGTGAATCACTGAGAGATAACTGGTAATTATAAAATCAGCAGTGTCAGTTGAGCAATGATAGACAAGTAAGGATGAAATCCGTGCTCAAAGCAGCAAGGGAGGTATGAAGGTTTCTCCTGATAAAAGGAGAGATCAAAAAATGGCAGAGTAATTGGTCACCATTTCCACAGGTTCCTTTTCTTTCAAATTTAAAGTACTTGGTCACACAAACAAATCATTCATCATGTCTGGCCAACATCCATCACTCCTTCCTTCCTTCATCTCTGTCTTCTCTTTTCCTCCCTCCTTCCTTCTCTTCCCTATCCATTCTTATTTTTCTTTCTTTCACTCATTCAGCAAATATGTACTGAATGTCTACAATAGGCTGGGCAGTTTGAAAGAAACTGGGGATAGAGCAAAGAACAAGGTAAATGCAGTCCCCATCCTCAACACTCAAATTCTAGCGGTGGTTGTTGGAAGAGATGCAAATAGACAGCAAGTAAACACAGGATGATTTCAGGCTACAATGTGTTAAGAAATATTAGGTTGATGTGACAGAATGTGCCTATAACAGGGGTGGGGTGAGGTGGGGTGGAGACTGAGGACATTTTAGAAAGGGCCATTAGTGAACGTTTTATTGAAGACGTATATTTGAGACTAGAGAGAAAGAAGGAATTACCTGTGAGAACAGTGTAGGAAACATCAAGACCAGAATCCGTGAAAAGGGCTGACAAAAAGATAGGTAGATTTATACTCAGAATATGGAACAGAAACAATATTTTAGCAGGAATGTATAAAAAAATGATAATCTTAATGTTTATCTAACATCATCAAATGATTCTAAATGCCCAGGGGGATGGAGCATTTAGAAATGCTGATTCTGGGGGCACCTGGGTGGCTCAGTCATTAAGCGTCTGCCTTCGGCTCAGGGCGAGATCCCAGACCCCTGGGATCGAGCCCCGCATCGGGCTCCCTGTTCTGCGGGAAGCCTGCTTCTTCCTCTCCCACTCCCCTGATTGAGTTCCCTCTCTTGCTGGCTGTCTCTCTGTCAAATAAAATCTTAAAAAAAAAAAATGCTGATTCTGCTCTTTAATCTTGAAGGAAACAACTGTAGTCACTGACTCAACAGAGTATGACCTAAAAGTTATGAGATGACCACGGACCCTCGACCACGGACCCTTGTCAACCACTGCTTTATGGATATCAAAAGGGAGAGCCACTCCCTCTCTCTTCCTTACTGTCTTAATCTAAGCACAATTTCTCACAGAGATTTTGAGCAAAATCCCAACAGAATGCTATGTACAAGACAGATTTCTTTTTTTTATAATATTTTTTTTATTATATTATGTTAGTCACCATACAGTACATCCCTGGTTTTTGATGTAAAGTTCCATGACAGATTTCTGATGACAATGTGTGGCATGATTTTGTCCCCAAAATGAATATTATTAAAATACAATATTATTGGGGGGGGGGAAACGTTTGAATACTGTCTCTAAAAGTAGTCACATCCCTCACCAAATATAGTTTAGAATACTGAATTTTGGAAGGTTGAGGAAAAGGAGATCTCTAGCATTCCAAGATCTCCCAGAACTTGAAACAATGACAGAATAGAGCCTCTGACTCACAAGGTCCAAAACAGCTTTCGATCCCAGACAGAGTTAGGGACTCAGCAGACACCATCCACTCACACTGAAATAATGGCCTTGAATTTTTAGAAACCCTTCACCAGAAAATATTTTGAAATCTTGTTAATCATCATGAAAGGTGTAAAGGTGATTCATTCAGTACTTTTTATTTTCTTTTTAAGGAGAAAGTTTGAGTGGTTGGCATGCTCTTTCAAAGGTTCAGAGTTCACAAGAATCACATGATCTTGATATGGATTACTTACCAGCCTGAGACAGAGAACACATCTACCCTGCCTCAGTTTGTCGTCATTGTCAATATCATTAGCTATGTCAATGGACCTTCCTGGAGACCATCCACTTAATGAGCATGACATGGGAATCAGGTTATAGGGCACGAGGCAAGCAAGCATGTGGTCTAGGATGGAGGCTGAACAGTACAGCTTAAGAACAGACCATGGCCAGTGAAGGCTTGTGATGGTTGGATGAAGCTTTAGAGGTCAATATAGTAGCAAGACAAAGGGTTAGTGAGTGTACAGTGGCCTGAGGGGGATATGTTCCAAGACCTTTAGTGGATGCCTGAAACTGTAGATAGTACCAGACCCTATAAATGTTATGCTTTTTCATATACGTACATACCTATGATAAAGTTTATTTTGTAAGTTAGGCACAGTGGTCTCATTTTTTCCAGTTCCAGTTACCCTTGATCAGCCATGGTCCAGAAACAGGTGACCCTCTCTGATGTATCATCAGAAGGTTGATAGTAGCCTATGTCACATGCCTACATTGTTCATCTCACTTCACCTCATCACGTAGGCATTCCATCATCTCACATCATAAGCAGAAGCGTGAGTACAGTACAATAAATTATTTTGAGAGAGAAAGACCACATTCACATAATTTTTATTATAGTACATTATTATAATTGTCCTGTTGTATTATTTGTTGTTAGTCTCTTACTGTGCCTAACTTACAAAATAAACTTTATCATAGGTATGTATGTATATGAAAAAGCATAACATTTATAGGGTCTGGTACTATCTACAGTTTCAGGCATCCACTAAGGGTCTTGGAACACATCACCCTCAGACAAGGGGGGGGAACTATTGTATGTAGACATATCACAAAGGGACACAGTCTGAAGATTCATTCGTTCATCCAAGAAACATTTAAAAGGCACATACTGTGCCAGGCACTAGAAGGCACACAGACCAGTGTGGGGGTGGGAGGGAGAGGTAAAATATGTGTAATTGGATTATTATAAATATAAATTAATGCATATATTTGAGATATGCTCAGGCCATCAGGAGACGCCTAGCTAAATGCTGGTGGGGGTGCAGGGTGAGGCCAAAGAAGGCTTCATGAATTGTTACCTGAGTGGAGTCATAACAGATGCATAACTGACAGAGCACAGAAAGGAGAATTCCAATCATTAGGGGTGACAGAATGGTCTCAAACTGTGTTGCAATACATTGCAGACACGCAAGCAATATTAGCGAAAGACTCAGACCCTGTATCTAACTGTATAGAAATAGGGTTGAAATAACAAAGATTCAAGTGGCAGGAATACCTCATTCATGGACAGGGCCAGGGCAGTGCGGTAACCCCAGGAAGGCTAAGCTGTGGACTCAAAAAAACGGAAAGGAGTCAACACCACCAGGGCATGAAGTCTAATCACAGGGAAAACGGAGGAACACTAAAGAAACTAGATTCAGGTTGACAAAACAGTAAGACTAGATCCAGAGTGACTTGTTTCTTGGCCAGAGGTGTACTGCTCTTTATGTCTTCGTCTGGGGCCAAGAACTTGTCCCAAAGTCAGAGCACAGAGCTCGTCCACAGGTGGATGCTCGAGGTGTTTCAGGGCCAGAAGACCAGCGAACCACAGAGACCAACATTCAAGGTGGCCGCAAACAAGGAAATAAGGGCACAAGACAGAATTAGTGAGACTTGATGAGTGAGGCAGTTTTCTGACCTAGTTCAGGCTTTTCTCTTTAGTTTCCTGTGTGGCAGGAATCAATCCCAGCACAGCTGGGCTCAGGCTTCCAGACGGAAGCTTGCAATTAGAAGCACCTGGCTAAGATAGTGCACACAGAGCAGGGACACAGCTGTAGCTTTTTGTAAGTGAATCTTCTCATGGGTAGGGGAGGGGCATCACATTAAAGAAATAAATAACATCTATCGCAAAGATGGACATAGTGGATCTCTCTACCATTATTAAACACTTTGTCTCTGAGCTGACTTTGAACTGCCCGGAAGTGCAGAGATGGCAATAGGGATCTCAGCTGTGCACAAACTCTTTTGCTCAACAATTACAAAGGGATAACTTCTATGATCATCTTTCTGTAAAATACGAAGCTTGTAAAAGAGCCAGCCTAGGGTTAACCTGTTAAATACCATGCACAAATGCATAGTTTAAAATGCTTACATAGCATAGGTTTACATATCGCCATAGGTATTTGCTTCAATTATCTAGTTGTCCAAACGTAATATATGTGTGCATTTATATCTACACATACATACACACATGTAAATGTAAATATATATACATATAGTGTAAGTATGTCATATGTTTATATGCATCTATATATTTCAGCCATGCACTTAGAGTTCTAAAAAAATAGGGACGCTTCTCTCTTTTTTTTTTAAAGATTTTATTCATTCATTTGAGAGAGAGAGAGAGACACACACACACACACACAGAGAGCACAAGCAAGGGGAGAGGCCGGAGGAGAGGGAGAAGCAGGCTCCCCGCTGAGCTGGGAGCCCGATGTGGGGCTCGATCCCAGGACCTGGAGATCATGACCTGAGCTGAAGGCAGACGCTTAACTATCTGAGCCACCCAGGCGCCCCAGGGACACTTCTCTTCTTGAAAGATACTTTTAAGGATATACAAGATGCTTAACACCATAAAATGGCTTATTTTCCCTGACCTGCCACAAGCCAGTTGTGCAACCCCACAGCAGCACCCCCAGTACTCTAACTGTGGGTACATATTGTGTTGAAAGAGTTTTTATTTTTAAATCACAGAAACCCAAATATATAGATATCAAAGAACCTTTTCAAAGGCAACCTCTAAAACGGAAAAAACCTCTACAGATAGCCGTCCCAGATTAATGAAACCATTTTTTCTCCTCAAGAGAAAATAGGAACATTCTACAGGAAATAGCGAAAGGTAGCGTAGCAGGATGTCCAGAAGATGAATTTCCTTCACTTGAGTTTTCTGTCCGTTTATAGCTGTAGCCTTCTGGTTCCACTTTAAAGGCAAGTATTTGCATAACAATACTTTTGTATTTCTAGTTATTTGACTCAGAATACTGTAATACCAGTTGACATTTCTAGGAACAATCATTTCAGAAAAAGAACTAAAAGAAACCATTTGATCCAAACATATAAATAAGGTAAAAATTTCGATCATCAACACAGGCTGCCATGCATCCTCAAGATTATTCCAAAGCTCTGCACCTACCTATTACATTCACTCTTTTCAAAGTAGGATGTGGTATTGTGTAGCTGAGAAAATAGATAAGAAGCCAATAATATATTTTCAAAAGAATAAGTATTTTCAAAAAGGGAAAAAAAAACACTATTTAATCTCTTCTTCCTGATATCAGGGTGTGGACTATTGACACCCTACTTATAATCATTAGTCGAGTTTTACTGCAAAAATGGAGGGGCAAAGAAGTGCAACAGGGAAAAGAGGGAGACAGAAAAGTAAGTGAAGGGAAGATCTCAGATTCAGAGGAATGATGGAAGAGAAAACATTTGGAAACTTTTACAATAGTTTATTCACTGACGAAACAAAAAATGCCAATTGACATCAAGAAGCGAAATCGGGGGGTGCCTGAGTGGCCAGTTGGTTAAGTGTCTGCCTTCAGCTCAGGTCATGATTCCAGGGTCCTGGGATTGAGCCCCGCATTGGGCTCCCTGCTCAGTGGGAAGTCTGCTTCTCCCTCTCCCTGTGCCCCTCCCCTCCACTTGTGCTCTCTCTCTCTCAAATAAATAAATAAAATATTTTAAAAATAAAGAAGCAAAACTGGTACTACCACACTAATGTACTCACTAGGAATTGACTAGATAATGGTGTTTCAGAAAAAAAAGATGTATTGTCTGAAAAGCATAATTAAGCACAATTATAAGAATCACATATTTGCTACAAAATAGGAAAACATATTAAAATACTGTTTTATTGCTAATTTCTCTTCTAATGTGGTGGCAAATTAGAAAATAAGATGTGAGGGGTACCTGGGTGGATGGTTCAGTTGGTTAAGTCCAACTCTTGATTTTGGCTCAGGTCATGATCTCAGGGTCGTGAGATCAAGCCCTGAGCCCTGCACTGGGTGTGGAGCCTGCTCAAGATGTTCTCTCTCTCTTCCCCTCCCCCACCTAAAAAAATTAAGATGTGAAAGATAGATTTTAATGATACTTATCCCAGGAGGTATTCCAAGATGTGGCACTGGGAGATCCTGAACTCACCTCCTTCCCACAAACACACCAAATCTACAGGTTCATATGTATTATTTTCCTCTGAAAAAGATCTGAAAACTCGATGAACTCTCCTCCATAACAAAGGATAAAAGGACCATATCGAAATGAGTACGAGAGGAAGAGACACGATCTCGTGAAAAATCCCATCTCCAGCATGGTACACACAATAGGGAGGGAGCTCATCAGAAAGGTGCTTCTCCTAGAGAAGGGAGGGGTTGGTGTTCCACACAGGATACCCTGGCCCTTTGGAAATGCACTGGAAAGACAAGCCCCCAGAATGTCTATTTGGAAAATCAATGGTGCTGATATTCAGAGGTCCCAAAGTGCTATAGGAAATTGAATTTCCTCTCTTTGCAGGGATCACATATGGTCTTGCTCACTCAAGACCCAGTAAAAAAATAGTGCTTTGAAAAGCACCTGGATTACATGTGGGGAGACTCATTTGATCTGGGGGCATTGGCTGGGGGGTAGGGGAGAGTGGAGCTACTCCCTAGAGACTGAGGCACTGGTGGGTGCCATTGTTACACTCTCCACAGAGTCTGCTAGCACAAGTGGACAAGCTCAGATGGCCATCCTCCCTCTGCTTGCTGGAATGGGTGAGGGGAAGTGCTCATGGTATTTGGTGAGGCTGGAGAGTACAGGTGCTTGCTTTCTGACTGGGGCAGGTGAGCAAGAAAGGTTTCAGCATTCTCCTGCTGGCTTGCTAAAGTCTTCCAGCACTGGTGGTTGGGATACTCCCCTACTCCCTCACTGGAGCTGGTAAGCATGAGTGGTTGTGGTATTCTCCCACTCCCAGTATAAAGCCAGTGTGAGTGCACAGACAAGGCACGCATACCACATCATAGAAGACCACAGACACAGCAGTCAATACATTTTTCTCCTGCCTTACTGAAGCCAGTGAGAGTGCCCCCTTCCCCCATTCTCCAGCTGCCTAGCTAAAGCCACTGGGTGTGCACATTCTACATAGGGGTCACCCCTAGACTGCCTGGCCCTGGTGGCCAAGAGGGCTGCTGTTCCAGACATACATGGATCTGTAACAATAAGACAGTAATTGGCAGGAGACCACACCCAGGGCGCTGCATGGATAGCAGACTGAAACACAACCCCTGTCTTCCTGTGAAAAAGGGCTATTTACTTAGTCTAAAGCATCAGCCTGAGTGACAGGCTTCACATTTCCCACACATCTAGCAACTAAGCAGACACACCCAGGGAATGTTAGTAGGGGCACACCATCCTTGCACATCCCCCTGGCCTTGCTACAGCTTGATGAAATTCCCCAGAAAGTAATTTATACACTCATCTAGATTTTGCAGCTGTCACTCAGGGGGCACTCAGATCTCCTGGTTTAGAGTCCTGCAGGAATTACAAGTTTAGCCCCACAGGACTGTATATCTTCGTACACTTTAAAAGTTGCTGCCTTAGGTTCTGGCTTCTGATCAGCCTGAAATTAGGTACTAAATGAGATTCCTCCCATTGGATCACTGACAGGTCTTGGCATACTCTCAACAATGGGGACCTATTAATCGCAGTTTAGATAATCACAACCGAGAGCTGGGGCAAGGCTGAATGAGAAGCGTCACCTACACAAGACCACTCCTTCAAGACTGAGAAAGGTAGAGGTTATGTCTAATATATACAAACAAATATGGAGTGTCGAGCAAAATGAGGAAATACAGAAATAAGTTCCAAGCAAAAGAGTAAGACAAAACCTCTGAAAAATGCATTAATGATATGGAAAGAGGTAATCCACCTAATGAAGAATTCAAAGTACTTGTTACATAGATGTTCACTGAACTCAGGAGAAGAAGGGATGAAAACAAGAGAACTATAATGAAGAGACAGAAACATAAGAAAGTACCAAACAAAAGTTATAGACCTGGAGAACAAAGTAACCAAACAGAAAACACACTAGAGGAGTTCAACAGCAGATTAGATGACAAGAAGAATGGATCAGTGAATTGGAGGATAAAGAAATGCAACTCACCCAGACAAAGCAGAAAAAAAAAAAAAAAAAGGAATTAAAAAAAATGAAGATAACTTAAGAAAGCACTGGGGTAATATCAGATACAATAACATTTCCATTTTAAGAGTCCCAGAAAAGAGAGAGAACGGAGCAGAAAATTTTTTGAAGAAATAATGGCTGTAAATTTCCCTAACCTAATAAAGAAAAAGGACATCAGGTGCAGGGAGCTCAGAGAGTTCCAAACAAGACAAATCTAAAGACACCCACACAAAGAAACATTTCAATCACTATGTCATAAGTTAAGGATAAAGAGAGAATCTTAAAAGCAGCAAGAAAAACAAACAAACAAACAAGCAAAACACTTGTTACATACAAGGGAATCCCCATGGGACTATAAGCAGATTTATCAGGAGAAACTTTGCAAGTTAGAAAGGAGTGGCATGACATATTCAAAGTGCTGAAAGGAAAACAACCTACAACCAAAATTACTCTTCTTGGTATGATTATCTTTCAGATGGAAGGCGAGAAAGAGTTTCACAGATAAACAAAAGATAAAGGAGTTCATCACTACTAAACCTGCTTTACAAGAAATATGAAAAGGACTTCTTTAAGTTGAAGAGAAAGGGAACTAACTTATAAAAAGAAAACAGATGAAACTAAAAATGTCACTGGAAAAGGTAAATATATAATAGAGGCAATGGATTAATCACTTATAAAGTTACTAAGAAGGTTAAAAGACCAAAGTAGCAAAATTACTAAAACTGCAATAATTTGTCAAGGGATACATAAAATTAAAAGATTAAAAAGTGACATCAAAAACATAAAAAATGGAAAGGGTGGGAATAAAAATGTAGAATGTTGAAATGTTTTCAAATTTAACTATCAACTTAAAATAGACTGTTATATACTTAGGATGATTTATGTGAACCTCACGGTAACAGCAAAACATAGTAAATACAGAAAAGAAAATGAGAAAGCAATCTAAACATAACATTAAGGAAAGTTATCAAATCACAAGGGAAGAAAGAAAGAAAAGAAAGGAACACAGAGAAACCACAAAAGTAGCCAGAAAACAATGAACAAAATGGCAATAAGTACATACTTATCAGTAATTACTTTAAATATAAATGGACTAAATTCTTAGATCAAAAGACACAGAAGGGCTGAATGGATTTTAAAAAAAGACCCCTCTATATGCTGCCTATAAGAGACTCACTTATGAAGGACACACACAGACTGAAAGTAAAGGGGTAAAGAAATATATTCCATGTAAACGGAAATGAAAAGAAGCTGGGGTAGTCATATTCATATCAGACAAAAAGACTTTAAAACAAATAGTGTAATAAAAGACAAAAAGGGGTACTACATAATGATAAAGGGGTTAATTAAGCAAGAAGATATAACATTTGTAAATATATATGCCCCCAGCATTGGAACGCCAGAATATATAAAGCAAATATTAACAGGCCTAAAGGGAAAAATTCATAGTAATACAATAATAGTAGGGAATTTTAACACCCCTTACATCAATGGATAGATCATCCAGACAAAAAAATAATAAGGAAACTATTGGCTTTAACAGGACATTAGACCAGATGGACATAAGATACATATAAGATATGTATATATATATCCATTTCTTGGATATACTTACAGGAAAATGCAAACAAATACAACATACCAAAATCTATGGGATACAGCAAAAGTGCTTCTAAGATGGAAGTTCATGGTGGCACAGGTCTACCTCAAGAAACAAGGAAATTCTCAAACAATTAAACTTTACATCTAAAATAACTTGAAAAAAAATAACAAACAAAACCTAAATTTAGTAAAGAGAAATGATAAACATCAGAGTGGAAATAAATGAAAGAGACTAAATGGACAGTAGAAAAGATCAGTGAAAGTAAGAGTTGGTTCTTTGCAAAGATTAAAAAACTGACAGCACTTCAGCTAGACTCATCAAGAAAAAAAAGTAGAGGGATCAAATAAAATCAGAAATAAAAGATGAGTTACAACTGACACAGAAATACAAAGGATCATAAGGGACTATTATGAACACTAATATACCAATAAATCAGACAACCTAGAAGAAATGGATAAATTCTTAGAAATTCAGTCTTCTAAGACTGTATCGTGAGTAGAAAATCTGAATAGACAAACTGATAGTAAAGATATTGAATCAGTAATCAAAATTTCCCAACAATTAAAAGTCCAGCACGAGATGCTTTACTGGATTCTAGTAAACTTTTGAAGAACATTTAATACCTATGCTTTTCAAATTCTTCCAAAAACTGAAGGGAAGAAACAGCTTCCAAACTCCTTTTATGAGACCAGATTACCTTGATACCAAAAACAGACAAGCACAGATTAAAATAAAAGCCAATATCCTGATGAATATAGCTGCAAAAATCCTCAACTAAATATTAGCAAACTGAATTCAACAATATCTTAAAAGGATCATACATTATAATCAAGTGGCATTTATTCCAGGGACGCAAGGAAGTTTCAACATTTGCAAAAGAATTAATGTGACACACCTTATTAATAAAATGAAAGATAAAAATCTTATGATCATCTCAATAGATGCAGAAAAATCATTTATAAAATTCAATATCCAATTATGATAATGATTCTCAAGAAAATGGGTAGAGACAGAACATTTCTGAACATATTAAAGGCCTTATGACAAACACACAGCTACGATCATACGCAGTTGGGTAAAGCTAAAAGCTTTGACTCTATGATCAGGAATAAGACAAGGATGTCAACTATCCTTATGTTTATTGAACATAGTGTTGAAAATCCTAGCCACATCAATTATGCAAGAAAAAGAAAAAGCATCCAAATAGAGAAGGAAAAAGTAAAACTATCATTATTTGTACATGACATGAAACTACATAGAGAAAACCCAAAGACTCCTCCACACACATGCCAACAAACTGTTAGAACTAATAAATCAACTTAGTAAAGTTTCAGGGTACAAAATTAATATATAAAATTTATTGCATTTATATACAGTAATAACAAACTATCAGAAAGAGATATTGAGAAAATAACCCAATTTACAATTGCATCAAAAAGAATAAAATACCTAGGAATAAATTTAACCAAGGAGATGAAAGAAAACTATCAGATACTGATGAAAGAAATTGAAGACATAAATAAATGGAAAGATATTCCATGTTCATGGATTGGAAAAAATAATATTGTTAAAATGTCCATACTCCTGAAAACCATCTTTATTTATTTAATGTATTTATTCTTGTATATACATTTATATCTATATCTATATCTATATCTATATCTATATCTATATCTACATCTATATCTATATCTATATATTTTTAAGAGCGTGTGAGCAGCGGGGAGAGGTGCAGGGGGAGAAGGAGAGAGAGAATCTTAAGCAGGCTCCACACCCAGTGCTAAGTCTGACATGGGGCTCAATCTCACAACCCTGGGATCATGACCTGAGCCAAAATTAAGACTGAGCCACCCAGGTGTCCCTTCTTGTAATGCATTTAATATAATGCCTATGAAAATTCCAATGACATTTTTCACAGAACTACAACAAATTATTCTAAAATTTATACGGAACCAAATAGAGCCTGAATAGCCAAAGCAATTTTGAGAAAAAATAACAAAGCCAGAAGTATCATACTTCCCATTTCAAACTATACTACAAACCTATAGTAAAAGAAACTGTATTGTATTGGCATTAAACTAGACATAAAGATGAAAAGAACAGAATAGAGAGCCCAGAAAAACACACACACATATATGGTCAATTAATTCATGATAAAGCACATAAGAATATACAACAGGAAAAGGACAGTCTCTTCAACAAATAAATCCTGGGTATTGGGTACCGCTATATGCAAAAGAATAAAAATGGAACACTATCTTATACCATATAGAGAAATTAACCTAAAAGAGATAAAGGACTTGAAAATAAGACCTGGAACCATAAAACTCCTAGAAGGAAATATAAATGGTAAGCTCTACTGACATAGGTTTTAGCAGTGTTTCTGTTGGATCTGACGCCTCAGGCAAGGGCAACAAAAGCTAAAACAACAGATGGGACTGCATCGAACTAAAAACATTCTGCATGGTGAAGGAAATCATTAAGAAAATGAAAAGGCAACATAATGAATGGGAGAAGACATCTGCAAATCATATATCCAATAAGGGGTTAATGTCCAAAATAAATAAAGAAGTCATACAACTCAATAACAAAAAACAAACCGATTAAAAAATAGAGGATCTGAACAGACATTTTTCCAAAGAAGACATCCAGATGGCCAACAAGCACATGAAAAGATGCTCAACATCACTAATCAGGAAAATGCAAATCAAAATCACAATACATCACCTCACACCTTTCATAATGACTATTATCAAAAAGACAACAAATAACAAGTGTTGGCAAGGATGTGGAGAAAAGGGAACCCTTGCGTACTGTTGGTGAGAATGTAAATCGGTGCATCCACTATGAGAAACAGTATGAAGTTTCCTCAAAACATTAAAAATAGAGCTAGCATATGATCCAGAAATTCCACTACTGGGTGTCTATCCTAAGAAATAAAAATACTAATTTGAAAAGATAAATACATCCTTATGTTCACTGTGGTGTTACTTATAATATCCAATATGGAAACAAACTAAATGTCCATCGGTAGATGAATAGATAAAGAAGATGTAGTATATAGATAAAATGGAATATTATCAGCTGTAGAAGTGAGTGAAATCTTGCCATTTGGGACAATATGGATGGACCCTGAGGGTATTATGCTCAGTAAAATAAGTCAGACAGAGAGAGACAAATACCCCGTGATTTCACTTACATGTGGGATCTGAAAAAAAAAAAAAAAAAAAACAATGATCAAAACCTAGACTCATAAATACAGAGAACAGACTTGTGGTTGCCAGAGGGAGAGGGGTGGGAAGGGTGAAAGTGGTAAAAGGAATTAAGAAGTACAAACTTCCAGTTATAAAATAAATAGGTCATAGGGATGTAGTGCACAGCATGGGGAGTATAGTCAATAATATTGTATTAACTTTGTAAGGTGACAGATTGTAACTAGACTTGTTGTGTGACTGTTTCACAAAGTTCACAAATAAAAAGATGTGGTATGTACGCAGACACACACACACACACACACACACACACACACAATGGAATATTACTCAGCCATAAAAAAGTAAAATCTTGCCATTTGCAACACCATGGCTAAACCTATGGGGTATTATGCTAAGTGAAATAAATCAAAAAAGACAAATACCACATGAATTCACTTGTATCGTGGAATCTGAAAAGCAAAACAAATGAACAAATGGAATAAAACATAAATATATTCACAGACACAGGAAATTAACAGTTGGTTACCAGCAGGGGGAGGAGTTGGGAAGAATGAGCAGTATCTGAATTCCAGTGAAGGGAATAAGAGGTCCAAATTTTTAGGCATAAAATAGATCACAGGGATGGAAAGTACAGCATAGGAAACATTGTCAACAACATTGTAATAACTTTGTACAGTGACAGTAACTGGACTTCCTGTGGGGATTTTTTAGTATATAAAAATATCAAATCACAATGATGTATACCTGAAACTCATATAACACTGTATGTCAATTATAGTTCAATAAAAAAAGAACCCTTATAGTTTCTGTATGTTTAAGAGAAAACCATGAAGATCTTGTGATTTCCATGTAGATGAGAATATTACACACATATGTATGAGAATATTACATATGATAAAGGTTGGGCAACCATGCAGCTGACAGAAGGAGCATCACTTATGGTAAATATCTCAGCCTTTTGTCCCTCATATGCTCTATAAAAACCCTGTTAGGTCACATCCCACAACTCTCCTACTTTTCCCCAGTCATGAAGAGAGGGTGGGAAACAGGGGTGCTTCCTGGAATGAGAGATGTCAGATATGCTGGTCCATCATTCTCAGAGGCCAATCTGTATTCTCATAGACACAGTTCTCCATGATTACAAAGAATGCTGCAGCCTTCCCTTGGTTTACAGGAAGGTAAGGAAGGGTAAATAGGAAGCTGTGGACTCTGTCAAATTGCCTTGACCCCTCCACCCAATGAACATTGCACCCAATGCCAACTTTGGCAAAGGCTTTCTTAGGAGCATTAGGACTACGGAACTCAGTCTACAGCAATTCAATAAACAGGTGTGATTCCTAAGGCAAATAATCTCCTCTTTCCAAAATAGTGATTGGAAGGAATGACATAAGAATCTATAAAATAATGTTCCTAAGGGTTTTAACTGCCAGGTAAACAATTATTTCCAACAGTTAGTGATAAAACATACTCAGTACCATTCTGAATTATTTATTACATATGTGAATAGGACATTCTAGGCACTGTCCAGAGCATGCTAAACTGATGTCTCACCATATTTTCTTAGAAAGAATTAATCACACAGTCTTTTGACTGCCTTTCTACTATAAGCCTTCTTGAACACTCTGATAAAAACTATTAGAGTAAATTTCATTTTGAAAACATTAAATACCTTCCCTTCCTGTTGGTCTTTCAGGCTGCTCTTGAAGTTCTTTCTCCTGAAGTTCTATGTAATCTAAAAAAGATTTCTCAATTATATAGACAGATGACCATTTCCAATATCCCAAATTTTGTGAATACACAAATTCCAGAGGCTTCACTGAGACCAATATACCCACCTTACCATTAGTAAAGAAGAAAGGAATATAGGTACACAGTACCTGGAATAATGACTATTCAGCGATAAGTAATCTATTAGTAAAAAGTTGCAAAAGATGGCATCAGCAAAATCGAGTAAAAGTCTCAATGACACTTGGGTATGCGTTAGTATCTCTGACCATTTTGACACTTATAATTTCTGGACATTTATTTATTTGATATTTATATATTGAGTACTAGAGTAGACACTAGAAAAACACTGGTGAACAAGACAGATCCAGTCCTTGACCTTGTGAAGTTTACATTCCAGTAAAGAGGGTCGGTACCGCTTCACAGACACGCATACATAAGCACACACACACACGTGTACGCACGTAACCCAAATGTAGACAATGAGAAAACTACATATTGTGCTGTGTCATGAATGTCGCAAAAAAGGAGCCAAGGCAGGCATTAAAGAGTGTCACTGAAGGCCACTCGGAGATGATGACATTGTAACCAAGACCTCAAGGAGGACTTTGGAAGCAGGAAAAAGACCAGAGAGTGGGCAGAAGGAGTAGTGAGAGGTGGCCTTTTGCAAAACCTGTAAGAAAGCTGTCTGCCTTGGTTGATGAGGAGGTAGCCAGTAGGAGGGATCATGGGAAAGACAGTGAGAGGGCAGGGCCACATGGAGAAGGCTTTATTGAAGAAGTGCTTGCACCTAATTCTATTAAAAAAAATCATAGTCTCTTACACATGTGATACCAATAAATTATATATATTTTTTGCTTTTTTGCATCGCTATATTTATTCATATTTTTTTGTTATGTTATGTTAGTCACCGTACAGTACATCCCTGGTTTTTGATGTAAAGTTCCATGATTCATTACTTACGTATAACACTCAGTGCACCATGCAATACGTGCCCTCCTTAATGCCCATCACCAGCCTATCCCCATTCCCCCACCCCCCTCCCCTCTGAAGCCCTCACTTTGCTTCCCAGAGTCCATAGTGTCTCATGGTTCATTCCCCCTTCTGTTTACCCCCCCTTTCTTCTTCCCCTTCTTCTCCTACCGATCTTCCTACTTCTTATGTTCCATAAATGAGTGAAACCTTATGATAATTGTCTTTCTCTGCTTGACTTACTTCGCTTAGCATTATCTCCTCCAGTCCCGTCCATGTTGCAGCAAATGTTGAGAAATCATTCTTTTTGATGGCTGAGTAATATTCCATTGTATATATGGACCACATCTTCTTAATCCAGTCATCTGTTGAAGGGCATCTCGGCTCCTTCCACGATTTAGCTATTGTGGACAATGCTGCTGTGAACATTGGGGTGCATAAGGCCCTTCTCTTCACTACGTCTGTATCTTTGGGGTAAATACCCAGTAGTGCAATGGCTGGGTCATAGAGTAGCTCAATTTTTAACTTTTTAAGGGACCTCCACACTGTTTTCCTGAGTGGCTGTACCAACTTGCATTCCCACCAACAATGTAGGAGGGATCCCCTTTCTCCACATCCTCTCCAACATTTGTTGTTTCCTGCCTTGTCAATTTTTGCCATTCTAACTGGCATAAGGTGGTATCTTAGCGTGGTTTTGATTTGAATTTCTCTGATGGCTGATTTTGAACATTTTTTCATGTGTCTGTTAGCCATTTTTATGTCTTCATTAGAAAAGTGTCTGTTCATATCTTCTGCCCATTTTATGATTTGTTTATTTGTTTCTTGTGTATTGAGTTTGAGAAGTTCGTAATGTGGCGGGACACAAAATCAATGCTCAGAAATCAGTTGCATTTCTATACATGAACAATGAGACTGAAGAAAGAGAAATTAGGGAATCCATTCCATTTACAATAGCACCAAAAATCATATGTTATCTCGGAATTAACTTAACCAGAGAGGTGAAGGATCTATATTCTAGAAACTATAAATCACTCTTGAAAGACATTGAAGAAGACACAAAAAGATGGAAAAATATTCCATGCTCATGGATCGGAAGAATTAACATAGTTAAAATGTCTATGCAGGGGCGCCTGGGTGGCTCAGTCGTTAAAGCGTCTGCCCTTGGCTCAGGGTGTGATCCCCCCATTTTGGGATCGAGCCCCACATCAGGCTCCTCCACTGGGAGCCTGCTTCTTCCTCTCCCACTTCTCCTGCTTGTGTTCCCTCTCTCGCTGCCTGTCTCTCTGTCAAATAAATAAATAAAATCTTATAAATAAATAAATAAATAAATAAATAAATAAATAAATAAAATGTCCATGCTACCCAGAGCAATCTACACTTTCAATGCCATCCTGATCAAAATACCAATGACATTTTTCAAAGAACTGGAACAAACAGCCCTTAAATTTGTGTGGAATCAGAAAAGACCCCGAATCTCCAAGGAATTGTTGAAAAGGAAAAACAAAGCTGGGGCATCACAATGCCGGATTTCAAGCTATACTACAAAGCTGTGATCACAAAGACAGCATGGTACTGGCACAAAAACAGACACATAGACCAATGGAACAGAATAGAGACCCCAGAAATGGACCCTCGGCTCTTTGGGGAACTAATCTTTGATAAAGCAGGAAAAAACATCCAGTGGAAAAAAGTCTCTTCAACAAACGGTGCTGGGAAAATTGGACAGCTACCTGCAAAAGAATGAAAATTGATCACTCTCTCACACCATACACAAAGATAAACTCCAAAGGGATGAAAGACCTCGATGTGAGACAGGAATCCATCAAAATCCTACAGGAGAACATAGGCAGCAACCTCTACGACATCGGCCACAGCAACCTTTTTCATGACACATCTCCAAAGGCAAGAGAAACAAAAGAAAAAATGAACTTGTGGGACTTCATCAAGATAAAAAGCTTCTGCACAGCCAAGGAAACAGTCAAAAAAACTAAGAGGCAGCCCACGGAATGGGAGAAGATATTTGCGAATGACACTACAGATAAAAGACTGGTATCCAAGATCAAGAAATTATATCTTTAAATGATCATAAGCAGCGTCACTATGTCTTTATAGAAATATATCATGCAACAATGTCATGTGTATCCTAGAGCAACGATGACACTCAGGCTGGATGTCACAAAAAGAGAGACCATGATTGTGCCCAGTTAATCAGCTTCAGGAAAAAGTGGGTGTACGAGACAGGGAGATGGGGGCAGGTTGGAGGTAGGAGAGGGAGTGAGAAAGAACAATTACTCATGAGACAGAGTGGGAAGGCAGTCAGGCCATGTGTAGGCTCTTTGTGTTTGCGCTGTTTATTCTGTCAGTCATTTTACTCCACATGATGGATGAAATGAGAAATAAGATTGAAAAATCAAACAGGAAGAACTGCTATACTTCAGAGCAGAGGCGGGCAAGCTTTTTCTCAAAGGGCCAGGTGTAAGCATGGGAAAGACCCAGAAAAGAGGGGCAAGGGCCCCTGCTGGACCGGATTGACTAAATATTGTAATATTTTACTAGCCAAAGGCACAAAGTTATATAATAGTGTAAAAACTTCCCTGGATTGTTTCCATCAACTCTTCACAAATGTTAGAGGAACATTTATCAAATGTCTTATTTTCCAAATATGTGTGAACACTTCTGGCATTAAGTAGAAAGTTGGCACAGATGATCTCAAAGTTCCCATCCAACTCTAAAATTGTATGATTCTAAAATTTAAATTATAATACAATTACCAATATCGGACAGAATTTCAAAAGCAGTTGAAATGGTCTTTTAGGACTTCTTTTTCCTGGCTTAACATTTGTGCAAATTCTAGGATGCTATTTCCTGAAGCTTGGCAGCTCGAGCAATAATTGACTATTTCCTAGTCACTTTGCAAGTGCTTTCTTTTAATTGAGGATGAATTGGTACAGCATGTAAAATGTGAAAACTAAAAATGGATGCTTTAGACAAATAATTTTTTCATTGAAATGAGTCATCGACCACTAAAAAATAATTCCACTTTTACACATCAGTCAGTGAATGCCCTTGCTAGACCTCATACAATCAAATACACATTCATTGACCATCTATTAGACCCTAAAACCAAGACTGCTGTATACGAGGGTATAAAATATAAATATACTTATTACTTGAGTGAGTGAATATCGACTCTGAGCCATGGTGCCTGGGTTCAAATTCCAGTCTGCTGCTCATGAGCTTTGTGACCTTGAGGAAACGACTTAACTTTCTGTGCCTTCCTTGCTCATTGATAAAGTGGGGCTAAAAATAATACCTACTCCATAGGGTATTATGAGAATAAAATTATATATTGTATGTCAAGTGAATGGCATAGTGCCTATTACATAGTCAAGTTTCAATAAGACATAATATTTCCACCTCTGTTTTCATTCTACCCGGTACGATAGTTACCTAGCATATAAACATCGTATAATTCTAGGGCAGAAATGGCCTTCCAAGAGAACCTGGCATTATACTAATTTCTGGCAAAACACTATTCACTTAAAAACCTATTCTAAAGTGTGTTGCATTCAAAATCAAATGAAGGGAATCATGTAAAATGAAGACCTGTCTAGATAAATAAATGAAGTACTTGAATTTGCTCTGTGCAATACACGTAGCTAAGTATTAGGAGGAATATAAAAACATGGAAAAGATAAGTCCCATTACCTAGGAGTTTTAAAAATTTTTAATAAAATTAAGTACATAAACAGATAAAGGTAATTGATGTACTCCTTACACATTTATTGAGCATTTACTAGGTACCAGGCATTGGTGACACAAACATGATTCGGATACAGTCTTGGAAGGCAAGTCACGTAAAATCCACGAGCCTTACTTTCCTCACCTAGGAAATAAGGGTAGAACCATGTTGACAAGATTGTGAGACTGAAATGTGAACCACCACACAACGGTCTGCAATGAGCTAGGCTCCCAACACCCATAGCGCTTTGGGTAGAGGCTATGAGGGTATGGAGGAGAGACACACTCCGTCTCTAGGAAGGTGGCCTTGGAGGAATGTCTAGCAGATTTGTGAGGCAGAGAAATTCAGTAAGAATACCCCATGCAGAGCGGACAGCACATGCTTTGAGGCCAGGGCTCACGACAGGGCTCACGGGGGGCAGAGATTCACTCCCTAGGTTCTAAACGCTCTAATCCATTCACCATCTAAACGTGTTCCTCCCAATCCCCTGTTTAACAATCTTGAGTAAGCTTTTGTCCATTTGGTGAGATCAATGGGATCTCTTGCAATTTAACTGTAGTTCACCTAGCTGGATCTCCCCGGAGTGGCCAGCATTCCTTCCACACGTGGCCACGGAAGGTATTATATGACAATGGTTAAAGGCTCAGGTTTTGGAGTCAGACAGATTTTCTACTTAATTGCTGCAACTTTAGGTAAGTCATTTAAACTCTCTAAAGATTAATTTGCTCATTCGTTAAGTAGAAATAATAAAACCTATTGTTTAAAATTGATTCTAAGGGCACCTGCGTGGCTCAGTCGGTTAAGTGGCGGGCTCTCGATTTTGGCTCAGGTCATGATCTCAGGATTGTGAGATCAAGCCCTGTGTCAGGCTCTGTGCTGGGCCTAGAACCTTCTTGAGATTCTCTCTTCCCCTCTCCCTGTTCACCCTCTTCCTGTGCTCCCTCCCCCCATGCTCGCTCTCTTTCTCTCTTTCAAAAAAAAACACCCAAACAAACAAAAATTGATCATAGGAATTAAATGAAATAGCCACCACAGTGTCTGGTCCATAAGGACTTAACAAACACTAATCATTAAAAATATATCAGAAATGGTATTTGGGGGAGGTTAATTGAAGGATAGCTTATGAAATGGAATTGTAGAATGAGGTTAGTGTGAGGCACAAATACCGGCAGAGGTGCGGAGGCAGTGAGGGCCTGACCCAGGGTGCAGAGGATGCTGGGAAGGGAAGGATCTGAAAGTACCAGGGGAAGAAACGACCAAGACCTAGGGAGGGGCTGCATCAGTAGGAATGGGATGAGGGGAGAGACAAGGATGACACCAAGATTTTGACACTGAGGTAATGTTGGTCCTATTTTTAAAAGATGGAGAAGTCAGAGAGGTGAGGTGGGATGACTGACTTGATAATTTTACAAATTATAATCCTAAAAACATCAAACAGATGTCACAGGTGAAGGAAAGTTCTGAGTTTAAAATTTTGATATGACCTTGTTAATTAAATTTGCTAGTCTGAATCTTAGAACTTTGTTTTTAGCCTTTGTGACAGAAACCATCCCTGTTCTCCTGGCCATGCGTCCTTCTGACAGAGACTGTCTCAAACTTTTCTCAGGCTCCTCTGAGCCCTCTGGGCCTCCATCTCAGACTCAGTGTCTGTCCTTGTTGGGCTTGCATTGCCTACTTATAGTGAGCATTTTTTTTTATGGTTTTATTTTTTATTTTTTTAAATGTTTTTTTTATTATATTATGTTAGTCACCATACAGTACATCCCCGGTTTCCGATGTAAGGTTCGGTGATTCATTAGTTGCGTATAACACATTTTAAATTGGTTTACAGAGAACCCCTCACCCTCCATAACTAGCCACCCTCAAGATCTGATCAATTTCTTCACTCTCTACCCAGGTATCTGATCACCCTGGTCTGCCTTCAGCAAGAATCCTGTTAGGTCTGATTCACCAGAATCCCCTCTAATCCTGATGTTTCCCCTTAGTCATTTCCATCCTCTGACCCTCACTCCACACTCTGGCTATAAATTCCTACTTGTCTGTAGTATATTTGGAAATGAACCCCGTTCTCTACTGGGGTCCCTATTGCAATAGTCCTGAGTAAAATCTGTTTGTAAGCATTTCACTATTGTTCAGCTCTGATTGTCTTTGGACTGCCTAGCTAATTCCTTCTTCTTCTCCTGCCCATTAAATAAGGGGCTTCTCTGAAGTTCAATCCATAGTTCTTCTCTTTTTCTGTTAACTCTTTCCTTGGGGTAGAAGGTTGAGGGCTCATCTTACTGTTACATTCCAATTGGAACTCAGGCCTCCAGTTTACCTGCCCAGGGCACCTCCCTTCGTATTCTAACAATGCAAAATTTTCCATACCTAGAAGCATGTTCAAGTGAAAAATGATAAAAGATTATCTGGAAGGCAGTCATTTAAAAGTCAAGACAGAGATAAATTATTCAAGCTTTTAACACCAATGCGTACATTATTTACCAGAAACTTCTTGTAAATAAAAATGGATCAAAATGGATGAAACCTTCCTTGCGTCCCTCATGAAATATTTTCTAAACAGGTAACATTTAACGTTTCTTGATCCCCAAAGGAGATAAAAATACCTGCCCAATTAAGCCCCAGTGTAAGTTTCAGTTTGAAACATTTCAGTTTCTTATTACTTCAGACCCAGGAAGTCTTTGATTAGGAAAGCCGCCTTGCCAGGAAACTGATTTGTTCCCCAGGGGACATAATTAAAGAGGGCAATACCACTGAGAGCGCGTTCGTGCCAAAGGCAAAGTGCTGTATTTACCAACAGACACAATACTTCACGAAGAGGACAAAACATCTCCTCTGTTGTGTCGTGACTCCGCCACGATGTAGGTACACTCAACAGCCGTACCACCGCTAACAACAAAACGCAAAAAAAAAAAACAAACAAACCCAAACCCAAAACAAAACCATACAGGAGAATTGAACAGAGTGGGCAGAAAAACCAAAACATGTTAAAAACCATCAGAACAGCATCAAGTCTCATCTCTACACTCTCTCTGACGGTCACCATCTGACGCCTTGGGCATTAAAATATTACATGGAAAATATGGAATTTCATTCAACAAATTCATTCAAATTTACCAAGGGTGGGGGGCAAAGAGACTTCATAGATGACTCCCAGGTTTCTAACTTAAGCAGTTGGGTGTGTGGGTGGTGGCGGCAGAGATGGGGCCGGAGAAAAGCACAAGAGGGAGGAGCAGATGGGAGGGGGCGTATAGGAGTTCAGTTTTGGAAATACAGGAGTCCCCTTTTTCCACGGTTTTGCTTTCGGTGGTTTCAGTTACCCATGGTCAACTGTGGTCTGGAAGCAGACGGTCCTCCTTCTGCCCTACTGTCAGAAAGTCAATAGTAGTCTAACGCTGTGCCCCAACGCCTACGTCATTCACCTCTCCTCATCTCATCACGTAGGCATTTTACCATCTCCCAGCATCATAAGAAGAAGGGTGAGTACAGCACAATAAGATATTTTGACAGAGACAGACCACATTCACATAACTTTTTTTTATACTAGATTGTTATACTTGCTCTATTTTATTTCTAGTTATTGTCGTTCATCTCTTGTTGTATCTAATTTATAAATTAAACTTTATCGTAGGTGTGTATGTTTAAGAAAAAAAACCATAGTGGATACAGGATTCGGTACCATCTGTGGTTCGTGCATCCACGGGGGGTCTTGGGATGTATGCCCTGCGGGTAAGGGGGAGGGTAACAAAAGGAGTTCGTCATGAGTTTGATGTGACCGTGAAAACACCAGTGAATGTCCTCACATTTCATACGTAGGCCCTAAACATGATCAATAATTCAGGTCTGAGTTAGGAAAAAATTAACTTTGGGTAATAAAAAATTATGCCATTTTTGCTATAGCTTTTGAACATTTAGCAACTTTTTAAATCTATTTTCAATGTATGATGTGGATTGTTTTCTTGTAAGTCTAGCTTCTTAGGTGGCATAACATTCTAATTGGTTAATCCCAAATTGACAACATCCTTGCTTCAAAACATTACATAATGAATTGGGTTTACTCTCTGCCTCTCTTCTCCTGATATATAAATTATGTCCTAAAGACCAGCTCTCTGTCTTGAACCTGTGTGACAACCAGTAAGGACAGAGCATGCTAGAGCTGAGTGGCTCTGATGGCAGACCGAGTCTGTGCCCTGCTCTGCTGCACACGAGCTCTGTGTTCTTTGCCATTTTAGTCAGTCCCTCCATATCTCAGTGTCTTCATCTGTGACATGGAAAAAAAGAATTGATCTTTGGCACATAATTTTAAAATATTACACATTCACTTGGGAAGAAGTGGTGTTCTCCAGCTGTCAAGTGAAGACGTCTATACATGACCACTAAATGACACTTAGTGTGTTGTTCATATATCCTCTACGTGAGAGAGGATACGTGAACACCACACTGCCTGCAAAGAATCTTCTGGGAGCTTCATCGATCACTGAGAGAAACATCCTGAAATTGGTTACTATGCTTGTGGATTTGTTGATTTCTTCCTTCGGTTGTATACAATTTTCCTCAGAGGGCTGTAGTGCCGATTAAATGAGGTAACGCAGGTAAAGTGCTTAGAACAATACCTAGTGAAGGGGCAGAATGTGCTGCCCCCAAGCCGGTCACCTTGGCATAAGGGTTACTTTGAGCCAAAGGCACTTGAAAAACAGGTACGAGGGCACCTGGGTGGCTCAGTCAGTTAAACATCTGCCTTTGGCTCAGGGCATGATCTCAGCGTCTTGGGATCGAGCCCCACATCGGGCTCTCTGCTCAGAGGGGAAGCTGCTTCTTCCTCTCCCTCTCCCTCTCTGCTCTCCCTCTCCCTCTCTCTCTCTCAAATAAATAAAATCTTTAAAAAAAAGAAAGACAAACAGGAACGAGAAGAACATCCTGCATTCCGACGTTCTCTTTGCTTCTTAAAAGTACAAGACAAAGCTCCCGTGTGAAAGATGCCCTTCCTGTACCAGGAGAAACATTCTTATCACCAAAACAGGGAGTGGAGGCAGAAAGAATTCTGTACAAACAGACCTTGCTAAAGTGCCTCTTATCTTCCTTTTCGCTCCCCATATAGTTTAGTTCTGTTTCCACAATTGTCTTTCTCCGTTTAACCTACTATAAAAGCATTGAGGTCTTGCCACTTCTTTGGCTCTTCATTTCCTTATGAAGGTTAATGGCACACTTCACATAAATAAATTTGAGTGCTTTTCTCCTGTTAATCCATTTTATATCAATTTAATTCTCAGACCCAGGGGAAGACCCTCCGAGGGATGAGATAAAAATTATGCTTCTCCCACACTGGCACATACCTAAGTATTTAATCTATGTTTGCTATTATGTTTTTAGTCATAAGGAAATACCAAGGATGGCCTCAACTATTTGAATTACTACAGAGATGGGCAGTGTGCATCACCATCATGATTATTTTCTCAAATTTGTACCTTATTTGAGTTCCAATTCCCAGATTATAGAGGAGGATAAAAGGATCCCAGTGCTAATGCTGGGTTGTTTCAAATAGTATTATCTTTTCCCTAAACTTAGCTTTTAAATAAATAAGATACTTTAGGTGAAAACGTCTAGACATGATGATAATAAAACAAGAATCAAATAAATTCAGCCAACATGCCTTTCCTCTTTTTTAAGATAATTGTTGTCACGCTGTATCATTTTACTGCACAGTAAGCATTGCCCTTGGGTTTTCTTACAGGGTCAACAAATACTCAAAAATGTGAGTTGTGATAAACCCTATTACACTCTATTTATAAAGAAGTTATTCTATCATACAGTAAGAATATTTATGTTTCTTTCTGAGAGTACTTAATAGGTCATTTCATTAAAAATGTCTTCAGTAATAATTGGTCTATAGAGAAATATATTATTAATCATCATATTAACAATTAATATTGTTATATTAACATTTAATATTATATATTTATGTATTAATATAAAATATATCCAATATATTTAATAATGAGTTATTGCTAGTTATACGTAACTACATTACCATGAAAGGACCGGAGTATCTAAGATATACGTATCACCACTACCACAACCACCATCACGCACTGTGTGTGTGTGTGTGTGTGTGTGTGTCTTTCTCTTTCTTCCTCTCCTTCCTAGGGCTTGAAACAGCCTCATCAGTATGATGATTTTCATCTTGGCTACGATATGTCTCTAAGATGTGACAAATAAACACAGGATTCCACAATTAGACTTCTGTTATCTTAAGCAAAGGAAAAAAGAGAGAGAGAGAGAGACAAATCAAGAAACAGACTCTAGAGAACAGATAGTTACCAGAGGGGAGGTGTGTGGGGGGATGGGTGAAATAGGTGATGGGGATTCAGAGTACAGTTATCATGAGGAGCACTGAGTAATGTATAGAATTATTGAATCGCTATTTGCATAACTGAAACTAATGTGACACTATATGTTAATAATACTGGAATTAAAATAAAAAACTTAATGTAAAAAAAAAAAGACTTCTGTTATCTTACAGATGTCTGAAATAATCAAGGTATTCAAACAGCACCAGTCATTCTTAGCTCCTAAATTATTTCTGACATAAAAAGTATACGACAGTAAATGCTAAGATTTACCTCAAAATGCATCAGCTTGCACAGGAATTATAGAATATTGAAATAGAGAAAAACAACAACAGGATTAGGTCTTCTGCTAAGATTGATGCAATATTCCACCCCAACTTCATTGATCTACGCCTATTAAGTAGGCTGATCTGAATTACTGCTGAGAAAGCACTGTGGCTCGTCAATATCAAAATGACAATTCAACCTCGAAAACACAAAGAGCAGAAAAATAATTTAATATTTGCATGAATCCTATAGTAAGTGAATCATCTATGGACTAAAATTTGTTTTCTTTTGCTTCTGTGTAAAAGGCTGCAGCAGACAAACTGGCTATACAAATTCTTTTTTAGAGGACAAGAAAGGGGAAAAAAAGGAATATCTTTTAACTTACGGGAATCAGATATAAATCAAGAGTGTATGAACATTTATTCCTTCAGGCTAAACCTATGTCTTGAAGAATCTTTATTTGAATTTCTGCCCAAAGTGTGGCTAGGTAACAAGACAGGAGACAGAATGCAAGTTGCAAACTTCATGCTTTGACCCTGACCACTCTTGATGACAAGGGGCTTGTTTGCTGTATGTAATGACTCCCAATGTATAGAACCAGGTATCCTGTCTAGATGAAAAACGATGATGAATTTTCCCATTAGTGTTGCCAGTCTCAGATGACTAAATTATGGAAACATTTTCTAAATTCTGTTCACTTTTCAGAGTCACAAAAAAAAATTTCTTAGCCTGGCAGAATTATATTGGAGAAAAAGAAAGTAATCTTCTGTTAACCTTGAAGACCGTGGTTGGGGCCCTGGCCAGCTTACAGGCTTGCACGGATCCTTAGAGCTATGCATGTTCAGCATATAAGTGCTAGATATTTTTTGGATTATCTCTAATCTTGAAAGCAACCTTGCAGGTACTACTGACTCTGCCCCTGTTTCACAAATGACAATGCTAACGTATGTAGACGGGTTCCAGAAATTCTCCAAGCTCATATTGGTAATAAGGGAAAGAATTAGGTTTTGAACTCAGATCTTTCTGTATCCAAAACCCTGCTCCTTCAAACTCACTGTCAAATATGTGCTGAAAGTTGGTTGACCGACTCCTTTGTACTTGTGGGACTGATTTGAAGTAGCATTTCATATGATCTGCATGCTGACATTGCAAGGTAAGACATTGGAATGAATCCCAGGGACGGAGATCGTAAATCTTTCTTTTCATATTGGAGGTAACTGAGGTGTTAGGACTCAGCCAAGGACATGCACCAAAGTAATAAAATTGAAAGTAGACTTTTCCTTTAAGCTTCACACTAGGCATGCCATAACATGGCGTGAAAATTTGAATTCTCTACTCTTAAAGTGAATTAAGAAACAAATCCTCAAAAAGACTTTTCAAGATTCGTGTCATCAGCTATTGTTCTTATTTGTGCTAATACATAGTCCTAATAGGCTTTTTCTGACACCACTACAGAACACATAACAGAAAAAAAATGTGGGAACTTGGTTTAAAAACATACAGAATAAATTTCGCACGGAGCTATAAATGTCGGCATTGAGCCCAATTTCCGGAATAAATCAAAGAGTAGGCAGAAAACAGACAGCAGGAACAGTTATTTTAGCAAGAAAAGTAGGATAAATTTACCAAGCCAATCATGGGATGATGTACGCAGATAAGAGACGCAGAGTGAAAACGTGCAACATTGATACATGAACGCATTTGAATGCGAGAAAGCAAGACCCAGAAAGCGCAATTGTCCTACATGTGAATAAACACTCAAATTATGCTGCAGCTGCAAAATTTAAACTCAAGGAAGAGACATTTGCAAAGAAATTTATTAAATAGATGTGATTTCCTGGTTTCACATACCCAGTGGGTCTTTTATAAAGTAAAATGTACAATTTTCTGTGATATAAATGACATTTGCCCCCTGTTGTACTCAATCAAATAGCAAAAAAGTCTTTTGTGAAAGACTCTGCTTATTAAGGAGCACAATACGGTTGATGCCAGACACTCAGGCTCTGAATACATAGAGTTAATCCGCCTAATTAAATGTCTTCTATACTGCGTATAGTCTTATACAGTAAGACAGTTTTCATGTGAAGGAAATTTCGTCTTTCCCTAATGGTATACACCAGAGTGATTTCTTTGTAAGAAGATAAGTTTCTTGCTGAAACCAACCCTTGGCTGCCAGACCTATCCATCTGTCTTTCCTTCCTTCCTTCCTTCCTTCCTTCCTTCCTTCCTTCCTTCCTTCCTTCCATCCATCCATCCATCCATCCATCCAACCATCCTACAAGTATGTATAGGTCTACAATGTCTACACCCCAGGAGGGGGTATAAAAATGTATCACAAAGCTTTTGTTGGGAATTTTATGACATGAAGATGATATTTGACCAGAAGACTCAGACTTTGTTCTTAAACTAGGGCACCTTCCCACAATGGTGATGTTGGCAAGTGAGCCCTTTTACTGCAGTCTGTCTTTGACTCAAATTGCCATGTAGCAATTAGTAGTGGCCAGCCTAGATTGTTTATTTTCACAGAGTGCTTCACAAAGCGAGGTCTCTGGACCAGCGGCATTACCTGGGAACTTGTTAGAAATGCAAAATCTTGGGCCTCGTGCGAGACGCATCTATGCTTAAGAGCCAAAATATGTCACAACCACTTGGAAGGTTTGATAAATTACAGAATTTGCATGACTGTACAATGGTCTAGACCACTGGTGAGGGAAGCCAAGGAAAAAGAACTAAGTCTGAGAACTTACTGAGTGGCAGCTTTTACATGTTTTGTTAAGAAGTTTGGATGATGGTAGATTGGTAAATGAGAGAATATTTTCTGAGCAAAGCACAGTCATGATCAGAGCTTTTACTCTGGAAGATTTCAGAGCCCAGTGAGACCACAGAGAGGCAACTGCATTGTGCAGGTGAGAAGACAAAGTAACTTCATCTTTGATGACTCACGATTTTGTCAGCCTCAAACATTCACTGGGACTGTTCACTCAGTTTGCCTTCTGGGCTCAGGATGTGGTTCTAAGAAATCTCTCTCCACTAGCACAGGGTAGTCTGATTCTGTCTACCCTTCGTTATTTCTGCCTTGCTGTCTGCCACTACTTCCCTCGTTCCCCTGCCTTAAGTCTCTCTGCTGCTGCTTCTCCTCCCACATTTCATTTCCTTCGCTAGGGATTTGCATGCGAATGCGCACCAGTGTAAATGTCTGCTGCTGGTTATTTGTACAGCTTCTTAGAGAGCTCACACATGACACTCCTCCTCTGACCACAGGATCCACTAGGTCTCAAGACAACTGCAGCCTTCACCTGACTTGACTTCAATCTGTCAAAATCCCCTGATTCACTTTCATGGGTTACAATTCTTTGGCCAGCTGACCATCCTTGGGCTATGATGCTCAGACATGCATAATTAAAGTCACCTTTTTCACACAAACGAGGACACTGCTAACTGGGTTGTTTCCAAACAGGGAAGATGATCATTGTTTTTCTGTGCATCAGACACCTTCCTGTACAGAAGACCATCAACAGTGCATAGTACGTAGAGATGCAATGAAATGCTATTGTCTTTGTTCCAACATTTGGGTCATACTTCAGATTTTAGTATATAATGTCTCAAGTGTATCTGTCGACCAAGATGTACGTCTCACTCTGAACATAGACAATTTATTGATGAACAAAGTATTTGTTTTGAAACAGAGTTCACTCTGGTTCTATGACACTTGGATGTAACTTTTCAGTGTCTTTAAAACACAAAACATTTTCTTCCTGGAAATAGGTCATTGAGGAGGAAAATGTGATTTATTTTATGATTTAAAGTAAAGTAAAAGGAAGTATAACAGATGCCTCTGGTTCCCTGTGTCCCACCCCTTGGTCCACCTGTGATTTCAGACACAGCTGCACAGACCGACAGTTCTGCACCAACTCACGTTCTCTCCACCTTTCTAGCATCCAACCTCAAGTGACCACTGAGTGTCTTCTGGCCCCATGCAGTGCCATCACAGTCCAGCATTGCAGCGGAAGTCAATGCCCCCGGGAGCAATCCACAACCAAGGGGGGAAGGCCAGTAGATAAACGTCTTGCCACACATCCTTCAGACAGACATTCTGGGAGGTCTGCCACACTCCCCTAGGTCCCAGGGAATCGCGTTCCTGCAGTCCACACTGAGGACTTGTCTACTCCCGTTATTTTGGCCTTGGCTTCTTCCCCAATTCACACTCCCTGACCTCTGACTCCCGTCCTTGGGATGAGCTTCCCAGTTAATCACCACACCCAAGTCATTGTCTCAAGCAAGCAACCCCAAGAAAGATGACAGCTTATTCATATATTCAGCAATATCAACCCCCTTCTGATCAGACCCCCCATATGTGGTGTTTCAGATTTGGACATCATTAAGACCCTCCTTTTTTCCCTTCTCAAAACTCCATATGATAGGAAAGGAGTGGAGATCACAGCATTGCCTCAAGAGTTTCCTCTGCCTTTCTTAGAGCATAGATCTTGTTGAACACATTGTCCTGATAAGTTCAAACCTGTACAACACTAAAAAAAGAATTAAAAACTCATACAGTGCATCTTCTTCCATAATTCTATGCTTAACGTAAAACACACTATTTTGGTCCACAGTCAGGAAAATGGCATTTGCCTCATCTGCCATTCTAGGCTAACAACAAGAATGAAGATTAAACATATAAAACACGTCTCACCCACATTCTGTAACAAGCAACTAGGGAGTTAAAAATCACAGACTAAACTCAGCAGCCCCTTAATACGACTGGAATTACAAGCCAGAAATATTTATATTCGAATATACCATGCTATAAAAAAAAAGAAATTGTTTTGCATAAGGTAGCTGGAGAAGAAGCTGTAGGGTTGTGTTATATAAGGAGAAAGGACACAATTTTACCTTTGATTGTCAATTTTCCATTTTTCTTGCTTCTGAGGCAGGAAAAGATCCAAAATTTGCAGCTTTTTTTTTAACTGGCTGTCACTCTTGGTATGTGATGCTCAGCTGTTCTGAAAGGTAACAAAACACAATAATTAGATGCAAGAACTTAGCCTGAAACAAAAAGATACTTCAGATCTCTTAAGAACTACTCTGACAAACATTGTAAATTCAGTGATGTGAGAAGGGAGTGCCATAGAAAATTTACATGAATGTGTTTCTTGCATGATGTCATACTTTGTATTTTTATGCTTTCCAGAAAACAAAACCCACCACAAAATATAAAAAGTAATGTCACCACAATAAATAGGTTTGCTGTTCTACAATCTACTTTTCTACTGTTAACGATCTTATCTTCTTGAAAAAGCAATAACATGCACACATTGACATTTCGATTGTGTAGGCTCCACTCTACACACAAGACTGTCTTCACTCCCTGGGCACTCTTTCGTCATCGCTGCAGCTAAGCAGCTGTCCGTAAAGGGCGAAAAGGTGTCATTCTTCACACGGTGGTTCTACTGATGTCACAGAGGGACACAAATCAGGGCAAAACCTTCCCAAGCACACTACCGAGGGCTTGCTGATGCTCACGACAAACCATGACCCCTAATTATTGAGACTTCTTGAAGAAAGTGACAAAATGGGACTGTAACTAGGCCCAGAGTCATGGGAGGTAACTTTTCCGATCCTATCACATGCTTTATGCTGAGCTCTGATTTTTCTCCTCGGAAAGTTCACACAGAAAGGGACTTGTGTCACACACAAAAATGATCTGGTGTTGAAAAGTGTAGGTATCAACAGAATTCTGTTTAAGCAATATCATTTTGTGGCCCTAGGCAGCATATTAAAAGAGTGTCCATGGGGAATGAGAAAAACAGATCTCAGTAGTAAGCAGAGACAGAGTGACATTCAGAATTAAAAATACTGGTGTGAATAATTTTTTTTACCTCCTAATTATTTATAGGAATTACAGTGCCTGAATGAATATGGAATTCATTCACAGAAGAGGAACTGGAGGCCCAAAGAGGTGGTGTGTCTTGCCCATGTTTATTTGTGTCAGCTAATAGGCACAAAGGCAGAATGACATTCCAGAATCCCTGCCTCAAGTTCAACCCCTTTAGAAACCCATAACACTGTATTTGTTTCCAAAAAGAACACTTGGCATTCAAAAAGATCGGGGCTAATACAATTGTCTGCAGAACTTCTCTGAGCAATATTTTGAGTCTGTCAAAGTTGATGGGTTAACAGTAAGACGCTATGAGTGATAAAATGGAAGAACTACAATAACACAACAATATCATGTATTTTCATAGGACATAAAACATGTTGGGAATATTATATTTATACATGTATTTCATTGATCCACATTAGAAAAGACAAAAATGATTATTATTGATAGCTTTCAGGTATGAGTCCTGGTTTACATATGATTATTCTATTAAATATTTTTAATATTCTGGTACACCAAATGAACTCTGATTTTTTTCCCTACATGTATGAGAAGTAGATTACTCAAAGAGACCACAAAAAAAATGTTTATTTTTGAAACAGAGAACTGACTACTTGTTCGTTCCTATTATTTATTGAGAATCTATCGTGTGCTGGATATTATTCTAAATTTCCTACAGAAACAAAATGAAAAGATTATGGAATTTCTCAAAAACATGCCCAGATATGCAATAAGAAATCAATTTTAATACGATTGGAATGTTTCGTAAGTTAGATAATCTTAATGTAAGCAAATATCGCAAACACTGGGAGGTGTTTCAAATATCTTCTAGTCTAGTGGTTCCCAAGTATGGTTGATCATCACAATTGTCTGGAAAGCTGCCGAAAAACACAAATTATAGAATGTCATGCAAGATCTATTAAATCAGAATATTCATTAGTAGAGTCAGGGTAATTGCATTTTGAACTGGGCCCCCAGTTCATTCTCCCGATCAAGTTGGTCTTGGAAACCTACTGATTCTTGCCTCATCTCCTTATTTATATGGTGAAGGAACCTGAGACCAGGGAATGACTTGCCCAAGGCATTTACTCCTTGGTGACAGAACTAAAGTTAGAATGCCGAATTTCTGGATTCTCTAGTATTTTATTTTATTTTTATTTTCTTGTTTTCCTTTACTCCAAGGGTTTTTCTTTTCTTTTTCTTCTTCCTCTTTCCTATCACTAAGTAACCAATATTTAGTCCCTGCATCTAAGAACAAGTGTGAAAGTAAAAAGAAAGGAACAAACAAACAAAAAGCCAAAAGGGGAATTTGAATTAAGCTGCTTGTGTGCTTTCCATGGTTCTACTGGGTTCTAGAGTCATCTGCTTTCAGAGTGTCTGCTCAGCCCCTTTCTTTGCATTCCCCAACTTGCCAAGGTGTTCTCTGTTAGTTGTCAGTAAGTCATGATCCCGGTCTTGCTGCTTGGATGGGGAGGGGGACCTCACCTAGGCTGGGCTTCTAATCTGGGACTAGGAGACTACAGTCTCAGGTGAAAGAGCTATGGCTGGAGTGTGGTCACCTTGTCCCTTACGGGTGGAGGGAGCAAATAATGGTAATCTGCGGAAAAGAAAAGTGAAAAAGACACTCATGCAAGGTGTAGTGAGAGCTCTCCAAACTCATTCTGCTTCCTACTCTTCCTATTTTTTTCCGGTGGCTTTCATGAGCTCATACAGCTTTATGACACATTCTCCTTGATATTTTTCAAGTCACTTAGTTTTAATTTTTTGACTCCCACTAACTCAAGTGGTTTGATTCTATGACTCTGCAGCCAGAGTCCTAACTAATACACCTCCTATCATTCTTGTCATGTAAGTTATTTTATAAGCCAGTCATTTTAGTTACGTCATTTTAAGAGGTTCATTTAAAAACATATTGGCTGAGAGTATGGAGAAAGGGAGAAGGAGACTGTAAATGCATCATATTTTATGGAATACTGATATTTTCATAAACTACATATCTTACAGTATGATACAGGAAAAAAGGTCCAGATCAGAGAGCTCTCTCTTAATCTTAGTTCTGCCTTTTATAGGACTTCTGGCTTGTGAAAGTTACCTAGCCTCTTTGAGTTTCAATTTCCTCATTGTAAAATGGAGGCAAGGAAACCTTAGTCAGGTTAGTAATAAATAGGAATAAATGAGTCCACCTGTGTATTCATGTATTCATTCATGTCCCAAAGATTTATTGAGCATTTATCATTTGTCAAGCACTGTGCTCGGTGCTTGGAATAATGAACATTTCATTTTAGTGAAGGTGAGTAAGTAGAAAGTAAACAATAACCACGGTGAAGGAATATAGAGTATTTTAGAATGTGAAACATGCTACTGATGTAAGAAAAATAGACCAAATTAGGGGGGATCGGGAGTGCATGGGTTGGAGGTTATTAGGAGGTGACCTCACTAAGAAAGTAAGATGTGACCAAACACTTGAAAGATGTGAAGGAGTGAGTCATGTGCAAGAGAAAGGTGTTCCAGGCAGACAGAACCACCAAGGTTAAGGCCAGAAGGTGGGAATGTGTGCAGTTGTTCTTGGAATGGTGAGGTCACTGGGGATGGAGTGAAAGGAGAAAGGGGAGATTAGTAGAAGAGAAAATGGCAGCGCAGTGGGGAGGTGGAGGGAGTGATGGATCAGGGTGGTTCAGCTCCTTGGCTTTTACTTTGTGTGAAATGGGGGCCACTTCAGGAGTCTGAGCTCAGAATTGACATTGCTTATGTTTCAACAGGTTCATACTGGCTGCCAGTTGGAAATGGACCACAAGGGAGGTCAGGATAGAGGCAGGAGGAAAGCTTGTAGAGAGAGGCCCCGTTGACTCAAACTCAGGTGGAACTGGTGAGGAGTGGTCAGACAGATTCATGCTGGGCTTATTTTGAAGTGAGAGCAACAGGATCTCCTGATGTACTGCATGGAGAGAAAAGGGGGAGAGGAGGATATCCCCAAGGCTTCTAGCTGCTTCTTCTAGCCACTGGAAGAGTACGTTCACCATCACTTGAGATGAGAAGGGCTGTGGCTACAAAAAAGCTTTTGGGGAAAGAGGATGAACTTATTTTGGCCAGACCGATTTTGAGAGGTCAGTGCCCAGTGGACTTGCCATGCAGGTAGTTGGTCAGGCAATACTAGAATGTGGGAGAGAAGTGTGGCTGGAGTTTACATTAGAAGCTTCCAGAAGACTTTCTGGTCTAGCATAGGTGATGGCTGATATTCTTATTGCCACCTACCATAGTGATTACGAGGGGGTTAAACAAAATAATATATGGAAAGTACAATGCCTGGTACATAACAGGAACTCAACATATTGTAATTTGCTTCTGTCTCCCACCTTTATTTCCAAATATTTAGTTCTCTATTGACTATAGGATTGAGTCTGCTTTTCTGTGAAAAAATCAATTTTCCACAAGACATAATAAAAATCATATTTTACATTTGGGCAGCCCTTTTAAAAATATAGCAAAAATAATCTGATAAAATATTAATAATACTACTCAATAAGTCATGAAGCAGAACTTTCAGGTAGCAAGGTAAATTTTGATTTGGGCACGAGCTAAAAGATCTAAAGAAAAAGTGAAAACAGGACTGAAATAATCCATGGACCTATAAGTCCCTCAACGTCTCCTAAATCTCCCTGGAGTTTTGGCAATGATAACAGTCTTTCAGGATAAAGAAGATGCAGGAATGTGGGAAAGGTGATTCACTATTCAGAAAAACTGCAGGCCCAGCGTACATCTGAGGAAGCGCTTGTGCTTGAAGCACATCTGGGGACCTCTGGAAATTCTGGAAAGAATTCTCTAAAGTCTAAAGGTGTATCTTTAAAATACGTTTCTTAATTTATAAATGTGTCTTCATTTTTTTTTAATTTTCAAGATTTTATTTATTTATTTGACAGAGAGAGAGAGAGAGAGAGAAAACATGAGGCAGAGGGAGAGGGAGAAGTAGACTCCCTGCCGAGCAGAGCCCAAAGTGGGACTCAATCTCAGGACCCTGCGATCATGACCCGACTCGAAGGCAGACACTTACCCAATTGAGCCGCCCAGGTGCCCCTATAAATGTGTCTTCACTTGAACAATTTTAACCTGGAAACCATCTGAGTTTGAACCCTTTTTTAAGGATGAGGTTAATGAAGACTTGGGAGGTGAAGCGGCATGTCTGAGGTCACAGCTAGCCAATAGCAAGGCCAGGACTAGACCTAGACCCCCTAACTCTCAGTATAGCTGTTTTTCCACTCAGTTTCCCATCAGTTTGTTTTGTTTTGTTTTACTCAATTACCTCTCGTACCTAATAAGCAGTGCCATTTCTGTGAAGTCTCATGTCTTATCTTAACATTTTACTGAAATGTTATAGTCCATAAAACATTGTGTTTGTTTGAAGACAAAGTTTATCTATCTGCCTCCTGGGCTCCTCCTTCCTGCAAATGATGAAGTAATAATTTCAGAAGATCTGAATTTCTTCTGACTTCCTATATGTCTGAGACAGTGTTCATGCACATAAAAAAAGGAAGACTAGCCAGTTTCCACTTTTGCAAATCATGTTGCTAAGTGATGTCATTTGTGTATTAAAAAAAACCAAAAAAACCAAAAAAACTTCAAGGCAGGGCTGGATGCATGAGTGTGCCGCCTGGGCAACTGCCCAGGAGCCCATGCTCAGGATAGCCCCTTGCTTTAACTTTTTTTTTTTTTTAAATAATTCGAACCAGTGTTTTTGTGGGTGAAGGCCAATGGGGTAGTGGAGCCTGTGAGTGAGGAGGGGTATCTGCACCATATGCATGCCCCCAGCCATCATTTATGACCTCATTTTCATATAATGTGCATAATGGTGAATTCTGGTGGACCCACAATTCCCGGAAGTTCAGCAAGATTCAGCGTGAGTGAGGTTAAGTATGCTCTGTCTATGACTAAGTGCGGAAGCTGACAATCCCAAGAGGCCATGCTCTCCATGGAAGCCAGAATTTGCTTTGAGCTTCACAAGAAGGCAATTGTCTTCTAAAAAACATGGATGACAACAGATGGGGTTTAGGGAAGGCCACCCCGAAATATGCCACTTTGGCATAGTGATTATCTTGAATTAAAGTTACTTGGGAAACAGTCAGTACAAGAAGGGCGCTCTGACGGAGATGCCCTGCAACAGATGACTGGATTAAGAAGTTGTGGTCCATATATACAATGGAATATTACTCAGCAATCAGAAAGAATGAGTTCTCAACATTTGCTACAACACGGACGGCACTGGAGGAGATAATGCTTAGTGAAATAAGTCAAGCAGAGAAAGACAACTATCATATGATTTCTCTCATCTATGGAACATAAGAACTAGAATGATCAGTAGGGGAAGAAAGGGATAAAGAAAGGGGGGGTAATCAGAAGGGGGAATGAAACATGAGAGACTATGGACTATGAGAAACAAACTGAGGGCTACAGAGGGGAGGGGGGTGGGGGAATGGGATAGACCGGTGATGGGTAGTAAGGAGGGCACGTATTGCATGGTGCACTAGGTGTTGTACACAACTAATGAATCATCGAGCCTTACATCGAAAACCGGGGATGTACTGTATGGTGACTAACATAATATAATAAAAAATCATTATTAAAAAAAAAAAAAAAAAAAGAAGGACGCTCTGAGACTCTTCTGTCTCCTGAAAGCAGGAAATAAATCTCCCACGTGAATGACACCCTTCCTGCACAGGAGGTAAAGAGACATCCTTACCATCAGAGACAGGGAACTCGGAGAAGGCTCTATCAACAAACCCTGTTATTTCTTCACTAATTTACTATCCCAAAGCCTGACCCTCTCTTTGTCAATTTTTCACAAACTTATTGTTTCTTTGTCTAAAACATGTAAAAGCTGCCTGGTTTAGTTTCTTCTTTGAGTCTCATATTTTTATGGGCTCCTGTTTATACGAAATTAAATTTGTTTTTCTCCTGCTACTCTATCTTATGTTGATTTAATCATTAGACCAGCCATAGAACCTAGGGTAGAAGGAGAAAAAAATTTTCCTCCCCAACATAAGAAAGCCTATCATATCCTTTATTTTTTGCATTTCCCCCCTTGAATAGCAGGCTGCTTATGGTGAGAATAAAGACATAAAAAGAGAAAGAAAGGGAAAGCCATAGTTCTTTTTGCTGCAGTCCTTCCTTACTCATCAGTGAGCCAAAGGGAGAGAGTGTTGGTAGAATGTGCATATATCAAGAAGAGAAATAAAAATGGCAGAGAAGGTTTGTGTAGTGTTTCCACCGTTCTAGTAAGAATAACATATGTATGCATGACCTACGACATACAAATTGTATAATTTTGGTGATTCTGCATGTAAGTTAAATAATCCCATATTTGCATTATGCAATACAAAGATGAATAGTAAAATGGTAATAATTTAAACTTTTATTGGAACTACATTAAATAGTAAATAAAAACCACTACGATCAGTTGAGAGAGAGATGGCAGAAGAAAGGAAACAGTTTCATACTTTAGTACATTCAACAACTCTAGTCCGGCTTTCTGAACAAGGGGCCTGCATTTTCATTTTGCTCTGGGCCCTGCTAATTCTGTAGCCATCAACATTCACCGTGTTGTAATTAACTAGCACAGACTCCAGTAAGTGCTTCAAGCAGTATTAATTTACGATTTAAGTATCATATATAGGATTTTTGGAAACGGACAATCTGCTTCTGAAAATCATAGTATAAGTACAAACTGAATTCATCTAGTCTCTGTTCTCATCAAATCTCCTAATGTCTTCTCTTTCCTTCCCAAATGACTCCTTGGGAAGTATCTGACTAAAGTTCCTAATTTGAGCCAACCCACCTCAGAAGTCCCTCATTTTTTTATTTAATTTCTAATTTAATTTAATTTAATCTTCCATTTGAAACTACACTGCCTTCAAGGTCAAATGAAGAGAGAAAAGTCAGTGATAAAAGTAATGGACTTTCAAGTGTGAGTTATTCAGCCACCTAACACTTTTGAGGGATATTTAGATTTTAAAGAAGCACTCAGTTCAGTCTAAATGAACTTAATGTGTAAGAAACAATGCTTCTAAAGGAGGAAATTTGTATTACTCTTTGCTAACAGGGCCCTTAGACCCCAATGCACTTAAAAGAAAGAGTTATGTTCTATTTCTCGACAACCACACATGATTTTTTAAAATGAGGGAACTTATGGCCATATGTACCAAGATATTTCCAATTAAAAAAGACTTCGCCATCACGAAATATATAGACTTATTTCATGTCTCTTTAAAGCTCACCAAAAGGAAATGAACTTTAAAACCTGTGGTAGACACCACCTCCCTTTAATTGTCTTTATGAATTTGACCTCTGTTCTTCCAATTCTGTCCTATATTAGTCCATCTGTGGCAACTCTGCCCCTTCAGGAATTTAGCTAAAGGACTCTGTGCAGAAATTTTAAGGCATTGCCCCCTCCCCACCCCCCCTACACAACAACTCACTTTTCTGCAGACAACATGATTTGGGGCTCCCTGATGAACAGAGGGTGGGTAGCGACTCATTGAGCTATCACAGCTGCGGCCCTGGTACAAAAAGACTGACAGTCTATTTACAACTTTGAGATCACTATTTAGAAATATCTTTTAATCCATGTGGCGGGAGACTAAAAGACCTCTTCCCTTGGGCCTATCTTCTTGGTTAAAAAGAAGGCTCACAGCCTGAGAATATATTGGAGACTGCTATATTTTTTGTCAATGACTTAAGTGGGGACTTTCCACATCTTGCATCTGTATAGCCTTTTCCCCCAATCATCTCAAAGCTTTAATATGTTTTCAAGTAGTTTTCTTTAAAAAAATTACAGTAGAGGGGTGCCTGCGTGGCTCAGTCCGTTAACCGTCAGACTCTTGATCTCAGCTCAGGTCTTAATCTCAGGGTCATGAGTTCAAGCCCCACATTGGGCTCCACACTGGGTATGGAGCCTACTTAAAAAAAAATTACAGTAGACAATCCTAACCTATTTGGCTCTAGTGAATTCACATTGCTTTCCCTTCACTCGTTGGGCTGAGTGAGAGTCTTCCGCATCTCTTTCAATTCCAACCTAGCCCCCCTGGATGGACTTAATGAACCACAGCTAAGAGTGGCCACATTCACTGAGTGCTTACTGTATGCCATCATTGTTCTAAGATTGTTTCATTTAAAATTCTCAGTAACTCTATGAGGTAGGTGATATTATCATCACCATTTTACAGATGAGAAGAATGAGATGCAGAGTCGTAAAGAGATGGACCAAATTATGACGGCTGGTCAGTAGGGGGCGGCACGACACAGGCCTGCCGTCTGTCTTGGCCACGCACTCTCCCACAATTTCATCTCTTAGTGCTTGTTTCAAGCCAAATACGCAGATTTATTTTTCATGAATTCATTTCACTCACCTATCTAATTCATTTGTATCAGCTGGGCTGTAAGTCTTCCAAAGCTTACCACGTCCTAGGAACTTGCAATAAGTTGCTTCATTTAGATATTATCATTACCCCCTTTTACAGATGCCAAAATTGAGACACAAAGAGATTTGAATTACTTGGCCAAAATCTCAGAAAATTCTGGATCTAGGATTTAAATCTAGTTCTTTTTATCATGATGTTACATTTCACTCTTCTGTGTCAGAATTCATTGTGCTCATTCCTAAAAGTAAATTTTCTGTGCCAAAGTACAGAAAAGCCTTATTATTATTATTATTATCATCAAGTTGGTGATGAGTTCAATGGTAGAGCCAAATTTTAGTAGCCAGAGAACAGAGTCTTAGTTCCAAGCCTGGATATGCCAGTTGGCAACACTGGTTCCATGGCCACAAACTATAACTTTGTTTCCAGCCAGTCTCTTCCCAAATGGATGCTGCTAAACCCGAATCCATGAATGATACACATTTAAGTATGGATTGAACTTTACCATTCATCAAATCTCGTTGCTTCATTTCATAGATGGGAAAAGCACAGAGAGGTTAAGTAGAATACCTGAGATCACACGGCAGATTAGTAGTAAAACTGGGACAGTAATTTAGATTTCCTGACACTAAATCTGAGGTCTTCATCCCATCAACAAAGGCAGCCTATAATGACTATTTTTTCAGTGTCTTAAAAAACATGTCCAGAGGTTCCCGGGTGGCTTAGTCAGTTAGGCGTCTGCCTTCGGCTCAGGTCATGATCCCGGGGTCCTGGGATTGAGCCCTGCATCGGGCTCTTTGCTTGGTGGGGAGCCTGCTTCTCCCTTTCCCTCTGCCTACTGCTCCCCATGCTTGTGCTCTGTCAAATAAATAAATAAAATTTTAAAAAAAGAAAGCATTCATACTTTCAGCAGATATTGAGTGGCTACTATGTTCCAGAAACTCTTCTAGGCTGCTAGGGACAGGGCAGTAAACAAAGATTGCTGCCTCCATGGAGCTTTACGACCTGGCACTGTGATGGTAAAATGTCCTGATGTTTTCAATGAGAAAAATGTCATATGAATTTGAGTTATTTTAAATTTAATCATTGAAAAAAAAAGTGGTTATTTAAGAATCACTGGCTTAAAATATGGATGACCCAAAACTATAATGTCGCATAGATAGAAGAGCTTATTATTACAAATACCAGTTCATACATATGATCAAAGCCCAGTCATTACATAAACAGGGGTGGCATGGGTTTTGTGGTACCCATGGAAAGATGGAGAAAGTAAGGAAGGTCCATGCTCCCAAGCAGCTTAAGCTTGAGGTGTAGGAGTCACGTAGATGAGGGGAAAAGTTTTCCCCTCAATTTCAACTTCTTTAAGCAAATTCCATAACATTTGAAAAATTATCTTTTACTCTGTGACAGCTAAAAATCATTCTCTATAGCTGCTAAGAATTAAAACTATAATTAAGTGAATAATCTGAAATCCCAAAACCCCAGTTAAATTTTCTGAAATTTCAAGTCTTTTTTAAAATGATATTTTAAATATTCTGTGTCAACATGTCCAGTGGCAGAGAAATAACAATATTTTAAATATTTTAAATATTCTGTGACAACTTGTCCAGTGGCAGAGAAATAACAATAATAAAATGTAAGTTTGCCTCTAAATCAATATACGTCTGCATCCCCTTGCCAATAATTATTATAATGAAGTAACAAAATTGAGCTCTTGGTCACAAAGGCTGGCTGCATTTGCTATTAGTCTGAAACAGTCACCCTAAAGCTATTTCATAATGGAAAACACAGAGCGATGCACTTTAAAGTACTATACTAAGCCTATTCTTTAATTATAATATTTTGCAATGTCAATACACACCATTATCTGCAATAACCAGGGTTTTTAAAAATACAGTTATGCTTTGAGCTGATAACAAACTATGCGTTAGTGTCTTCCAAGATATTAAATGCTTCATTCTGACTCTCCCACTTAGTAAGTATGTCAAGTAGATCTAGCTGATATCATGTCTCCTGAAGACTCTGCTCAATGAAAATCCAGCAATAGGAAGACATAAGAACCCAAAATATGACTTATCGTTACCAATTTATAACCACCTTTGCCCATAGACTTAAGTTCTGAACTGCTAAAAAATGCATTGCTAATATGTATATATCCACCATTCATAACTTCTGAGAGGTAAATACGTAAGTATTCACACTCAGAAAATATTCTGAATGACAAGTGTTGGAGAAAAATCTAAAGGGTTAGCAATTAGTTGAACTACTACTTTTACGGTTCATACCTACGTTCCTCAGGTGCCTTTATTTTTTAAGATTTTATTTATTTATTTGAGAGAGAGTGAACTAGCACGAGTGGGGGGAAGGGCAGAGGGAGAGGGAGAAGCAGACTCCCGGCTGAGCAGGGAGCCCAGCTATGGGGCTCAATCCCAGGACCCTGGGATCATGACCTTTGTAGAAGGCAGACTGACTGAGCCACCCAGGCACCCCTCTCATGGTGCCTTTAGAAGACCCAGGGAGGAAAACATGTTTCACCTGGGACCGTTAGCTAACCTACATGAAACTATGCCATGAATGGTACAGTTTCCCAATGACGCCATTTGTGGTAACTTAGTTTCTTTGGTTTCCTCTCAGGTTACTTCAGCAGAAATAAATTGTGCACATACTTCCCGTAGGTAATGCCATCACAATAATATGTCTGCTAAAATACAGTGCAATAATGCTAGTTTTCATGATAATTAGGTGAGATAGTCTATTCCAGAAAATCAATACAGGCACACAGGAGGGACCCTCTTTTTATTTCCTTACCCCCATCATGGATGGGAATTATATAAGGCCATCCCTAGAAAATGCTGTGAAGGGGACTCATTTGGTTTTCAGCACCTTGTGTCTCTTTTTTTCTTATTTTCCATTCTTATATTTTTTCAGATATTGTTATTCAAGTTTCCTTCATTAAAACTCTAACACTTGGCAATAAGAGGCCCAGTCCAGAAAGCCACTTTGTCCCTGGCAGACCTCGGACCTCTCCCTTCCTGAGAGGCATGCAAAGTCCTGGCTATCAAAATCCATTCAGCTCCCTTGGGCAGTGCCAGCAGGGGCCAGTGAGAAAGCCCAGCAGCATTAGATAAACCTCCCCGACCAAAATAACAATGGAAAGGCACTGAAAAATAAACGGCCATTGGAAGCATGGCCCACAAAGTAGCCATTCTAAATCTGTGACTGCCTATGACAATGAAAATTTTAAATAGGACCTTGGGTCTCCTAACTTAACAAAATGTCCAAGATACAATAAAAGATCACTTGCCATACCAAAAAAAAAAAAAAAAAAAAATCAAGAAAAATCTCAACTTAAATGAGAAAGACAATCAACTGATGTTAACATTGAGATGAGTCAGATGGTTCAAATATCTGACAAGGGCTTTTAATAGCCATCATATAACCGTTTCAACAATCAATTACAAAATCTTTTGGGATATATGAAAAAATAGAAACTTTCAGCAAAGAAATGGAAGTTATAAAAAGAACCAAATGGAAAATATAGAACTGAAAATTATAACAGAAATTAATAATAATAATAATAATAATAATAATAATAATAGCAACAACAACAATAACAATAATAAAACCAGCTTGGTGGATGAACTCAAAAGAGTGAAGAGGACAGAGGACAGATCCATTGAATCCACCCAATCTGAATAACAGGGAGAAAATAGGGTATTTTTGAAATGAACAGAAACTTCAGGTGCCTGTAGGGCAATAACAAAAGATCCAACATTCATATCACTGGAGTCTCAGAAAGAGATGAGAAAAATAATTGCTGGATAATTCTCAAATTTGATAAAATAGATATAACCACAGATCCAAGGAGCTGAGAAAACTTTCAGTAGATAAAAGCCATAGAAATACACAACTATCTACATTATAATTGAACTTCTGAAAATGAAAGAGAAAGAAAATATCTGAAGGCAATGAGAGAGAGACAAGCATTTTGAAGTATTTAAACACCAATTTGAATAACAGCAAATTTCTCATTTGAAACCATGGAGTCCAGAAAGAAGTGGCAAAACATTTTTTCAAATGATGAAGGAAAAGAAATGTCAACTGCAAATTCTGTCTGTATTCAGAATAACTATCCTTTAGGAATGAAGAGGAAGTGAAGGCATTCTTGTATAGAGAAAAATTAAAAGAATTTGTCACTAGGAAACCTATCCTTAAAGGCTGTCTCAACGAAGATCTTCAAAAAGAAAGGAAATTAAAAGAAAAAAAAAAGTCTTAGCACATAAGGAAAGAAGGGACAAGGAAAAGAGCAGAAACCCAGATATATATAATTCTTTTACTTAAGAGTTTCATGAGTTAATTTGATGATTGAAAAAGAAGAGTAATCTGATACTTAAGAAAATGATACCTAAAAGTGTGGAAGGTAAAGGGACTTAAACAGAAGTGAGGCTTCCATACTTGAAGTGGTAAAATGTTGGTACCAGTAGACTGTGATAAGTCACATATATATGGTTGTAATACCTACAGCAACCACTATGAAAACTATGCAAACAGGTATACTCCAAATCACTATAGAGAAAGTACTTTCAAATCGTATATCTGATAAGGGATTAATATCCAGAATAAAGAAAGAATGCCTACACATCAACAATGACAAAATAAAACCACCCAATTACAAAATGGGCAAAGGATTTTTTCAAAGAATATATACAAATGGCCAAAAAGCACATGAAAAGATGAACAGCATCACGAATCATTAGGGAAATGCAAAACAAAACCACAATGAAATATAATTTCATATCCATTAGGTTGTCCATTATAAAACAAACAAAATAGAAAGTAACATGTGTCCATGATGATATGGAAGGATTGGAACTATTGTGCATTGTTGGTGGGGCTCAACAACAAAAACAAACAATCCAATTAGAAAGGGGCAGAGGCACTGAACAGGCATTTTTCCAAAGAAGACACACAGACAGCCAACAGGTACATGAAAAGATGTTCAACATCACTAAACATAGGTAAATGCAAATCAAAACCACAAGGAGATATCATCTCACAGCTGTTAGAATGGCAATCACCAAAAATACAAGAGATAACAAGTGTTGGTGAGAATTTGGAAAAAAAGGAACCCTTGTGCTCTCTTGGTGGGAATGTAAATTGGCACAGCCACTATGGAAAACAGTATGGAGGTTCCTCAAAAAAATTAATCATGGAACTTCCATGTGATCCAATTTATACTCGTTCTGGCTGTATATCCAAAGGAAATGAAAACAGGATTTCAAGGCGATATCTTTGAGACATCCTATGTTCATTGTAGAACATTCGCAATAAGCAAAATATGAAAATAACCTAAGTGTTCGTCAATGGGTGAACGACGGAGTGGTTTGTATGTATGTACACACATACATACAAACACAAACACAATAGAATATAATGTGGCTACAAGAAGTAAGAAAATGCTGTTTGTGCCAACATGGATGGAACTCGAGGGCTAAGTGAAATAAGTCAGAAAGATAAAGACAAATACTGTTTGATGTCACTTATAGGTGAAATCTAAAACAGCCAAACTTATGACAACTTATAGAGATAGATTACCAGGGGCTGGGGGTGAAGAGGTGGGGAGATGTTGGCACAAGAGTATAAACTTCCAGTTATAAGATGAATATAATGTACATTATTATTATAGTTAACAATATTGTATCGTACACTTGAAAGTTGCTGAAAGAGTAGATCTTAAAAGTTCTCACCAAAAAAAAAAAAAATTAATTATGTGACATGATGGATGTGTTAGCTAACACTATGGTGATAATCATTTTGCAATATATAAGCATCAGATCAACATGTTGTGCATCTTAAATTTACACAGTATTACATGTCAATTTTATCTCAACAAAACTAGAAAAAAATACAGAAAACACAATAAATAAAATAAAGTGACATAGCTACTATAGAAAATAGCACGGTGCTTCCTCAAAAACTAAACGTAAAATTACCATATGATCCAGCAATTCCACTTCTGGTATATAACCACAATATTTGAAAGCAGGGACTCAAACAGATATTTGTACACCCATATTCATAGCAGCATTATTTACAATAGCCAAAAGTGGGAGACAGCTCAAATGTCCATTGACAGATGAATGAATAAACACAACCCAGTATTTATACAATGGAATATTATTCAGCCTTGTTAAATTTTGATACATGCTATAAGATGGGTGAACCTGGGAGACATTATGCTAAGTGAAATAAGCCAGACATAAAATGACAAATATTGCAAGATTTTGCTTAAACGAAGTCCCTAGAATAAGTAAATTCATACAGAATGAAAGGAAAATAGTGGTTACCAGGAACTAGGAATGGGGAATTACTGTTTAATGGGTACTCAGTTTCAGTTTAGGATGATGAAAAAGTTCTGGAGATGACAGTGCTGATAGCGGCACAACAGTGTGAATGTACTTAATGCCACCAAACTGTATACACTTCACAATAGTTAAAATGGCATGTTTTGTTATGTGTATTACACTGCGATAGAAAGCATTAAAACCGAATCAATACAGACTCCCCCAAACTGTTCAAGTAACCCACAGAAAGGTGAGAAAAGAGAAACAGAAAAAAAAAAAAGGGTCAGAGGAAACAAAACAAGTAATGAAGTAGCCATCTTACATACTAACATTTCAATAATTACCTTAAATATAAATGGCCTAATTACGTGAATTAAAACATAGGGATTTGTGGCATGAAATAAAATATGACTCCAAAATCTGATGTTTATAAGAAAATCACTTCAAATTCACAGAAAAAATATACCATGCAAACAATAATTTTAAGAAAACAGGGGTGACTGTATGGATAATAAAGTAGTCGTCAAAATAAGAAATGTAACTAGAGACAAAAGAGGGACATAACACAATGATATAAAGACCGATACGTTGGGAAGTCAACGATACCAACCCTAAAGATGGATACAAATACAGCCTCAAAATACATGAAACAGAAACTGATAGAGTTTCAAGGAGAAGTAGAAAACCCACAATTATAATTAGGGACTCCAACACCTTCCTCTTAAAAAATGATAGAACAACTAGATAGAAAGTCAGCAAAGACACATAAGATCTGAAAAACACGATCAACAGACTCTAAGTGACACATGCAGAACACCACACCCAACGACAGCCGCGTATGCATTTTTTTTTTCCCCAAACACCCACTGAACCTTTACCAAGATAGATCAGTTCCTTGGACACAAAACAAACTTCAACAGAAATAAAAGTTTTGAAATCAAACCTAATGTGTTCTCCGACCATATGGAATCTAACTGGAAATGAGTACCAGAGAGCTAACAAGAAAATGTCCAAATATGTGGATATTAAAATACAGACTTCTAAATAATCTATGGGTCAAAGAGCAATGAAAATGAAAACTCAAAATACATGGGATGCAGTTAAAGCCATGATAAGAAAGTTATAGCACTATAAATGAGGAAATATCTCAAATCAATAATTTAAATTCCTACCAAAAGTAACTAGGAGAGGATGAACAAAAGCTCTAAAGAGAAGACGCATATCACAATTGCAGAAACCAAATAAGGGATATCATTACAGATTTTGTGCCTGTTAAAAAGATAATAAGGGGACATTATGAGACTTCATGCTCAAAAATTCAACAATGTAGGAAAAATGGACCAATTTCTCAAAAACTGCAAAATACCAAAACTCAACCAAGATGTGATAATTTGAATAGCCCTATAACTATCAAAGAACTTGAACTGACAATTTAAAACTCCTGAAAAAAAAATCTCCAAATTCAGATGGTTTTACAAGAAGAATTCTACCCAACATTTAAAGAAGTATTGTCACTATTTTTCATAATCTTTTCTAGAAAGTAGACGAGAAGGGAACAATTCTCAACTCATTTTAGGATACAAAACATGACAAAAAAACCCAAAATAACAAAGCTGCAGACCAGTAGCCCCATGAATTTAAATGCAAAAATGCTCAAGAAACTACTGAATTAAATCCAACAACGCATACATAAAATTATATGCCATAACCAACTGTGCAAAGTTGGTTCAACATTCTAAAGTCAGTAGGTGTGGGGTTCCTGCCTGACTCAGTCAGTGCAGTGTGTGACTATTGATCTTGGGGTTCATAGTTCGAGCCCCATGTTGGGTGTAGCGATTACTTACAAATAAAATCTTAAAAAAATCAAATCAAATCAATCAACGTATGAAAAGCTAAAGAAGAAAATATCACATGATTCTATCAACTGATATATATATAATTTTTTTAAACAAAATCCAACATAGATTTATGGAAACAACTCTCAGAAAGCTAGGAGTAGAGGGAAATCACCTCAACTTGATAAAGAAAATCCAGAAAAAAAATCTACAGCTAATATCATACTTCAGGATTCTGCTTAAATACTGACTTCTTTCCCTGAGACCAGAACAAGGCAAGGATGTCTGTTTTCACCACTCTCTCTTCAATATAATATTGGAAGTTTTAGCTTCCTGCATGAAGCCAGGAAAAAGAAATAAATAGCATACAGACTGGAAAAGATTAAATCAAATTATGTCTACATGGAGATGATTATGTATACAGAAGATACCAAGGAATTTACAAAAATACTCCTAGAACTGGTTAGTGATCTCAGAAATTCTGCAGGGTACAAGATCAACATACAAAGACCAATTACATTACACTAACAATGAACACCTGGAAACAAATAAAAAACACAATACCGTGTAAAACCGTAGCAAAAAAAAAAAAATGAAACAATTAAGAAAGCATATATGGAATCTATATACTGCAAATGACAAAATACTGATTAAGACATCAGAAAAGATCTAAGTAAATGGAAAGACACTGCATTCATGTATTGAAAGACTCAACATAGTAAAGATGTCAATTCTCCCCAAACTGATCTATAGGTTTAATGCAATTCCTATCAAAATCTTGGCAATGTCTTTTATAGACATAAAGAAACTTTTTCTAAAATTTATATAGAAGGAACTAGACCCCATAACAGCTAAAATAATTATGACAAAGAATAAAAATGAGAAATCAATCTACTCATACCAAAACTTAATAGGTAGTTTCAGTAAAGACAGCATAGTATTTCCGGAGATATAGACAATTTTATGGAACAGAACAACCTAAAACTAAATGCACACAAATATGCTGAACCTTTGTTTGACAAAGGTGCAAAAGTGATCCGATGGTGAAGGGATAGCCCTTCAACAAGTAAGCGCTGAAACAAGTGGATGCCATTGGCAAAAAATAAAATTTGACCTAAATCTCACACCTTATGCAAAATTTAACTCAGAATGAATCATGAACTCAAATATAAAGTGTCAAACCTAAAACTATCAAAAAAAAAAAAAAAAAAGAGGGGCGCCTCTGTGGCTTAGTCGTTAAGCGTCTGCCTTTGGCTCAGGGCATGATCCCAGAGTCCTGGGATCGAGCCCCACATCAGGCTCCTCTGCTGGAAGCCTGTTTCTTCCTCTCCCACTCCCCCTGCTTGTGTTCCCTCTCTCGCTGGCTGTCTCTCTCTCTCTGTCAAATAAATAAATAAAATCTTTAAAAAAAAAAAAGAAAAAAAAAGAAAAAGAAAAATCTTTGGGATCTAGGACCAAATAGTTTTTAAGCTTGATACTAAAAGCATGATCCATAAAAGGAAAAAAAAAATTGACAAACAGATATGGTGAAAATTTAAAATTATTGCCCTGTGAACTTCCATGTGATCAGGATGAAAATATTTCCTACTAAAAGGAAATATTTGCAAATCACATAGCCAACAAAGGCTTGGTATCTAGAATAAAGAAATAACTCAAATTTAACAGTAAGAAAACAATTCAATTAGAAAATGTGCAAAGCCTCGAGTAGATATTTTACCAATGAGTGCGTACAGTTGGCAATAAGGGTACACGCAAATATTCAGATCATTGGTCAGAGGAGTGCACATTAGAATAATAATATTGTTAATGAGAGAATGGCTAAATTAAGTGCTAGTGACAATACCACATGCTGATGGGGATGCTGAGAAACTGAGTCACTCACATATGGCTGGTGGGAAGGTAAAATGACATCAGGACTTTGGAAAACAGTTTGACAGGTTCTTATAAAACTAACATGCAATTACAATATGACTCAGCAATTACACATTTATTCCACAAAAAATAAAAACATGCTCACACAAAGACTCGAAATATGTTTATAGCAGCTTTCTTCAAAGTAGCCCCAACCTGGAAAAAGACCAGATGTCTTTCAAGAGGTGCATAAACATTCACACAATGGAAAACTATTCTGCAATAAAAAGGAATGACGACAAACAACAACTTGGATGAAACTCTAGGGAACTGTGTGAGTGATAAAAGGCAATCTCAAAAAACATCGCATATCATTTACAAATGATTTCACTTATGCAACATTTTTGAATGTCAGAATTACTGAGACAGAGAACAGATTAATGCTTGGCCAGAGTTTAGGAATGGGTGTGGGGATGCATAAGTGGAGAGGGAACGTTCTGGAGGAAGTGGGTGTGCCCATGGAAGGGTCAAACCACGGATCCCTGTGGTGATGGTAATGCTCAGTATCTCGACTGTGATGGTAGGTACATGAACCTAAGTACATATGATAACATTGTGTAGAACTAAGTACAGAGACATACACACTCCTAATGAATACAAGTAAAATTGTGGAAGTCTTAAGATTGGTGGATTTTATCAATGTCAATATCCTGGTTGTGATCCTGTATTACAGTTGTTTGAAATGTTACCATAGGAAGACGCTGGGTAAAATGCCTGTGGTTATCTCTCTGTATTATTTCTTTTTTTTTTTTTTTTTAAGATTTTATTTATTTATTTGACAGCAAGACAGCCAGTGAGAGAGGGAACACAAGCAGGGGGAGTGGGAGAGGAAGAAGCAAGCTCATAACGGAGGAGCCCGATGTGGGACTCGATCCCATAACGCCGGGATCACGCCCTGAGCCGAAGGCAGACGCTTAACCGCTGTGCCACCCAGGTGCCCCTCTCTGTATTATTTCTTAAAACTGCCTGTGAATCTACAATAATGTAAGATTCTCAATTAAAACACATTAAGCTTGGTTTTAAATTTAAGTTTCAATGAAAATCATAATATTCATGAAAGACAGCAAAACATACAACAATTTGTATTTCCAATACAGTATGTAATAAGCTCATCATAAAGTCACTATGGTTCTGAATTTGCATTTTAATTTCTTTCTTGAATCATAATTTTTAGGGTGGTAAAGTATATATAACATAAAATCATCATTTCAATGATTTTTAAGTGTGTAATTCATTGGCACTAAGCACACTTGCAATGTTGTGTAACTATCACCACTATCCATTTCCAGAACATTTTCATCATCCCAAATGGAAATTCTGTACCTGCAAATTGTAATTCCATATTCCTATATCTCCTCAGTCCCTAATAACCACTATTCTACTATGGTCTCAATGAATTTGCCTATTTTAGATACCTCCCGTAAGTGGAAACATACAGTATTTGCCCTCTAACGTCTGGCTTATTTCACTTAGCAAAGTATTTTTTAAGGGTCATCCATGCTATATAAAAAGTATCAAACTTTCAGCTCCTTTTAAGGCTGAAAAATATTCCTGTATATGCATAAACCACCTTTTTCCCCCCAACCATCCGTGGACACACGGTTGTTTCCACCTTCGGCTGCTGTGTATGGTGCTGCTATGAATGTATGCAAGTTTCTGTGTGAGTTCCTGCTTTCAATTCTTTTGGCTTTATACTTAGAGTGGAATTTCTGTATCCTATGGTAATTCTGTGTTTAACTTTTTAAGGAACATCCATATGATTTTCCATAGGGGCTGCACGATTTAAATTCCTACCAACAATACAAAAGATTTCCAATTTCCTCACATACTTACCTACACTTGTTACATTCTTTTTAAAAAAATATAACAGCCAACTTAATGGATGTGAAGAGGTACATCATAAGGGGCTTGATTTGCATTTCCCTACTGCGGACAATAATTTTTAAAAGACACATTTATTTAAGTTGTGAAAACGGCACAACCTGTTCTACTCTTTATGATTAGAAAAATAAGTTACTTTGAATCTTTTTTTTTTTTTTTAAAGATCTTATTGGTCTTGGTCAACAATTCATAAAGCCAAGTAGCATCCTATCTAGCAGATAGAAAGGAGCCCCCGGGAGTTGTGCAAAGTGAAGGGGGCATTTGCAGGCAGAAGGAAATAGGAACAAGGAAGTTATACTAGAAAAAGTGGATTGGTGTAGCAAGGTCACCTCCCCCCAGGGGATGGCAGAAATCTATGAAGCAGATTATCTCACCAGTGCTGACCCGGTACTTCCTGACTGGTTTAAGATTCCATCTCTGGTAGAGACAAAACTGCAATTAAGTCTTGGTTTGGTGACATGGGGCCTGGCACCATTTTGTGACCCCATTCTGGGCCTGCTGTCTTGTCTTCAACACTTCATTTAGAGACCAGAATAAAGGCTCTTGTCTATACTTCCTCCGTCTCTCTCTGCCTCCTGACCTATCCCGGTGCTCTCCTGTATGCTCCCTCCCATGGCCATGCTCCCTCTTCTTGGGTACCATAAGAAACAAGCTACATTATCAATGGCGGTCATCTCCTGATCTGTTGGCCTTACTAGAACTCAAGTTTTCTATTAATATGCTATATTTTAAAACAGTCCTGAATGACAAGACACTTTATATGCATTCTGAAGAGTGAACAAATAAAAATGCATAAACAATGCATTTTTTTTTTACAATTGTTAAAAAATAAAACAGGCCAAAATGGAGTCATTTATGTTAAAACCATTGAATCTTATGGAATATATGTCCACATATGAGTCACACTCAAGGAAGATAATCTTATAAAATATATACAGAAAATTCAAGGTATCTACTGTTGTTGCATTTGTTATTAACACATACTGTTTGTTGTGAAAATACATTAAAAAAATTCAGTTTTCTCAATGACCTCATTTCAGCTCTCAAAAGAAGGGTTTATGTTTCCCTACAGAATTAACTAAAGCTCAATTTGCTGAACTCCCAGGCATATTTTCATTTTAAAATGCTATTAGTCAAAATAAATGCATCCTTACTGTTTGTCTCACTGCATGAATTATGCAGTACTTGGATGCGCAGTGCACTCATCTAGTTCCAGTCCTTGCTCTTCCCACATAAGTAGTCCTTGTCAACCTGTGTCTTAACCCTTTACAGGCCTCAGTTGTCATAGGTGAACAGAACATGAGTTTGGGAATAGAGTAAGTTCTCTATCACTCACAACTTCTTAGTGTCTCAGAGTCCTTATCTGTCAAATGTGTAAATAATCCACTCACTATACTTTACACTCACCTCTTTCTGAGTCTAATTAGGTACTGCAGGAGGGAAAGGTGTAGACAGACGGTCATGGACTACTGCAGAGGTCTGGATGTCAGGGGATGATGGCTTAGAGGGCTGGTGGCTGTGCACATAGGAAGAAATGCTAACATTCTATACATATTTTCAAGGCAAAGTCAATAGGATGTGCTGTTTGGCTGAATACTTGGCATGAAAGAGAAGAGAGAGATTCCAAGGTTTGGGGCCTCAGAAATGGGAATAATAGAGTGCCATTTACTTTGATGGGGGAGAGGTTGAAAATTTGGGGGTATTAGGGAAGCTCATATGTTAGGTTTGGACATACTAAGTTTATAAAAGATCTACTCGATGTGCAAATAAGTATGGTGTGTTACAGACCTGATTTGTGTTTTAGAGACATTCTTGGAGAGGAGTGAAACTGGACACAGGGGCCAGAGGGAAGTTACTGGTGCAGTCTCAGCAAAAATGAGTGAAGGCGTGGCCTAATGTGGCAGTGGCCAGAAGTGAATGGCAAGGGGTCTAAAGGAGGTCAACAGAACTTGATGATCAATTGGAGATGCAATAAAAGAGAAGGGGTGCTCATAGGGGACCCCAGGATGTCTGGCATGGGATGTTAGATAGCAGTTGAACACTGTGGGAAGGAGCATATTTGGAAGGGGAAAGATATGTTAAAATATACAGCAATCACTAATCCAGGTCATTCAGCTCCAAATTACAAAAAATAAGGCCCAGCCATTAAGAAGGTCGCTGGGAAGAGCAGGCAGCAAAGTGATGACAGTAAGAACAGAATGTTTTATGTGCACAAACAGGTATGCTGGAGAGCTACCCTAGGTATCTTGAGGTAGCTAGGTCAGAAATACCTATGGAATAGGACATGTAGCAAATGGTTTGTTCCTTTATTTATTTATTTATTTATTTATTCATTCATTCATTCATTCATTCATTCAATCTGCAAGTGTTATTCTGCCATGTTACATATCTCATATACTTCAGGCCATCTAAAAGTATTTGAAGACTTAAGTAAGAATGACATTACTAGGGTGCCTGGGTGGCTCAGTTGGTTAAGCGTCTTTACATTTTTTTAAAAGATTTTATTTATTTATTTGTCGGAGAGGGAGCACCAGCAGGGGGAGCAGCAGGCAGAGAGAGAAGCAGGCTCCCCACTGAGCAGGGAGCCCATCACGGGGCTCAATCCCAGGACCCTGGGATCATGACCCGAGCCAAAGGCAGATACTTAACCAACTGAGCCACCCAGGCGTCCCACATCCTACTCTTGATTTCAGCTCAGGTCATGATCTCGGAGTCTTGAGATCGAGCCCCATAGTGGGCTCCCACGCTCAGTGGGGAGTCTGCTTGAGATTCTCTCTCCCTCTGGCCCTCCCCACCAGATGTGCTCTCTGTCTCAAATAAAATAAATAGTAAAAAAAGAATGGCATGACTTATTACCCTCCCAGATGTCTCCCAAAAAGAATAGTTCAAATTATTTTACAAATCTTGAAACAGAATACTAGTAGCGTTCATGCCGGTTTTACATTTGTTTGTTTCCTTTTGGTAGGGGAGATAAATGGAAGGGGGAGATGAAGACAAGAACACGTGCTTGCTTCTGTTCTCTGGGCTCCACTGAGCTTTGTTGCTAAATATGTCACAATTTTAAGGCTTAAGCATGCACGAAATATATATATTGTAACATCATGAATTGGTCATGGGAATTACTCATGTTTGAAAGTCCTCTTCACTTATAATTTTCTATTTAGATTTTTAAAAATCTTACCTTTTATTCAAGAGCATAATATCTGTGTGTGTGTGTATATCTATCTATCTATCTATCAATCATCTATCTTATTGGTCTGAAAAGATCTACACAAATAATACCTTGAAATTAACGTCAAATTGTGCAACCCAAATGTGTACAGCCTCTTTAATTGTTACAGACAGTATTTTTTTAAGTTTTTCTTTAAATTCCAGCAGAGTTAACATCCAGTGTAATATTAGTTACAGGTGTACAACACAGTGATTCAACCCTTCCACACATCACCCGGTGCTCCTCACAAGTGCACTCCTTAATCCCCATCACTTGTTTCACCCATCCTCTTACCCTCTCCCCTTGGTAACTATCAGTTTGTTCTCTAGAGGTAAGGGTAAAGACAGTATTTTTTAGGAGAAGAATTATTGAGATAAAAAAATCCACTCAGCAGTTGGGAATAAGCTCTTTCAGGAAATGATTCAAGGTTATTTGCTAAAATAAATTTTATTGTGGAAATGTCAGATTTGCTCATGAACCCAGCTTCCAGTGTTCTCTAATGTTGATGAGTAAAAATGCCATAAAATCTTACAAAATATACTTATATGCTTCTAAGTAGCAAAATCTTGATTTCCCATATTAAGCCAACTTACTTATATCCCTTTTACAAGCCCATTTGTGAATGTATATTTGGAAAAATTACAGATTCAGGTCTTGTCCTGTTCAAATACACTTGTGACTAAGCAACTAGGGTATAGAAGCTCCTAGATGGTATTTTTCAAAGGTTACTTCTTGCATTTGAGATAAAGAAGATCAAGAAGGAAGATAATCATTGTGATAATGACTTTTTCTTTCCAAAGAGTTTCAAATTTTGGCAATTTGAAGTTTGGCAACTGTCTGAAATAGTTACTCAACATCACCATGTTACAGGGGCAAGGACAGCTCACTAGAAAGCTGATCTGATGGTAGAGAAGCTTCCCCAAAGACAAACATCCTGAAAACATAAGCAGAGAACTACATTTATGGAGAATGACTCCCGGATGACAGTTACGTGAATCTTGACAGTTGTCAATGAAGCTGATAGCGCGTGGTCACCTCCAACTAGAAGTAATTTCTCTGTTCATGATAACTGCATAAATGCCAGTGTACCATCCCGTTTTATTTCTCTGAATTTCATGACTTAAGAGTCACCTGTGTTAAACACAGGCAAGCTTCTAAGTAGATCACCCTTGAGTCTTGCACGTACGTAAGTGCACGTTTCCTACACGTACCACTTGAGCTGTTAATCTACGTTTTCTACGGAGAGACATGGTCTGATTCCTTTATGACTAATTTCAGTTCTTTCGGAGCTGATCACCATTATTGAGGCTACCCATCGAATTTAGATAAAATAGCATGATTCAACATAGAAAAATGTCAACTGTGAACATAAGTGTGCTGAAATAACCAATCCTAATCTGGCAAACACCCAAGGCATTCCCCATAGCAACAGAGCTGATGGCATAGCAACAGCAGCTGCTTCACCACAGACAAATTAGAAGAAATATTCTTGGAAAAAAGCGTAATCCATGTTAAAGTCAAACATGACATTTTTCTGCAACAAAAAAGCCTAGGAGAGTACATGTGTTAAGTGATACAATTCTTAGCAGCTGCAGATGCTTCAGTGTCAGTGAAAGCTGCTTTGACTGTAACACTTAAGGCCAAGCGCTCTGGAGCTAAAACTTCCTAGGCTGTTTTCCGCCAATTCCTAGACCATTTCCTTTTAACGTTAAAGTAGTCCTGACTTTTGTTGTTGTTCTCACTGATTCAGTGCTGATAACATTCATTATAGGAAGTATCATCATTCTATGAGAGATGAGGAAGCAGAGGCCCAGGATAATTTATTCGAAGTCACACTGCTGGTATGACCGGCACTTTAGCCTAGACTGACGTGCGGGCCAAGTTCTAACTTTTAGAAGCCTTACCCTATCCGATCTGGCTTTAATAGCTTGATAATTTTATCTTTAATAAAATAAAAATTAACACTTCCTTTTAGTATATAAATCCTAGAATCAAGACTTCAGGTGTTTTATTCTTCCCCCAATTGACCCATCAAATACATACCAAACCATTTATTAAATCTTCAGAAAATCTCGTAAGTCCAGTTCTCCCATTATTTCTTTCCAATGAGAAGTGATTTCTCCTGCCTCTGAATATATCTATACTATGTTAATTCTCTTAAACTTTCACTGTGTAAAAAAATATTATGTGTGACAGAGAGAGAAAGAACACAAATGATAAACCAAAGAGATAAAATATATTAACATTTATACAGGTAAATCTGGACAAAAGGTATGTGAGTATTTTTTGTACTATTCGTTTTCTTGCAACATTTTCTCTTTTTAAAAAAATGTTTTTATTATGTTAGTTACCATACCATTTTCTTTTTGTTGTTGTTGTTTAGATTTAATTTTATTTATTTGAGAGAAGGAGAGAGAGAGCATGCATACACATGAGTGGGGGGAAGAGCAGAGGGAGAGGGAGAAGCAGACTCCCCACTGAGCAGGAAGCCGACGACGTAGGGCTCCATCCTGGGACTCCAGGATCAGGACCTGAGCAGAAGGCAGATGCTTAACTGACTGAGCCACGCAGTCACCCCTCTTGCAACATATTCGTATTTAAATTTTATTTCCAATATTTCTCCTGAAAAATCTTTTCCATTCCAATGCTACTACCCTATATAAAACCCTTATTCTATTTATTAAACAAACACTTTATTGAGTACCTTATGTGATCAAAACATAGGCTTGGAATCAAACAAGAAAAAAAAATGCAAGGTGAATTTTTGCCTTCAGTTGCTTTAAAATTTAATTGGGGACAATGGTCAGATATTATATTAACTCATCTTGTAGACACTTATATTGTTAATTGTTATGTAATCCTATAAATAATGTATTATTATATTGATTTTATGTACGAGGAAACTGAAGCTCAAATAGCATAGGGCCACAGACCAAGATCATATACCACCTATGATAGGGGTAGATCTGCAACTTAATCCAGATCTTGTCTGAAAACATGATCTGTAACCTATTACATTGTTTTTCATGTAACCGTCCAAAAGGTAAGGGCTATGTGAATGATACAAACAAACATGCCAGGTGTTCAGAAGGGAGAGAAATAAGTTCTATCTGGATTAATATCAGGGAATTTTCATGGAGGGAGTATCACTAAAGGATGGATAGGGGGCTCAGTTGGTTAAGCATTCAGCCTTCCACTCGGGTAATGATCTCCACGTCCTCGGATCGAGCCTGGCACTGGGTTCCCTGCTCAGTGGGAAGTCTGCTTCTCCCTCTCCCTCTGCCCCTTCCCTGCTTGTTCTCTCTCTCTCTCTCTCTCTCTGTGTCAAATAAGTAAATAAACCTTAAAAAGAAAAAAAAGGATAGATAGGGTTTAGATGGGTGGAGCCTCAGGATGACACGTTCACCGGAGGAGAGCCTGGGCCCATCCAGGAGGTGGTGAGCGCTGTGGGGCTGGGGGACATGGCCTTCGATGGGGAGGCTGTGGCTGATTAACTAGGACAGAGCAGCAGGAATCTGGAGGCAGATACTGGTGTGATTTCCAATTCTGCCACATGCTGCCGAGTGCCCTCGGGGAAAGCTCTTCATCTCTCTGATCTTCAGTTCCCATATCTGCAAACTGGACATGATAACACGAACTTTACAAATTGTTGGGAGACTCAATAATATAGCCCTGGATACACAGGTGTTCCTTATAAATAAGTCTTTCATTCTGAGCTGAGGAATTGGGACTTCACTGAGTAGACGATGGGAAACTTTGAATAATGAAGCCACACAGATCTTTGACACAGTCTTCCTCTCTGAACAGTCGCATGTGTATCAATGATTGATTTTCTTTTAACACAACTTAGATTTCCTGTAACACAACTCTTGTTCCATCATAGCTCGGTGTGCTTGTTTGCTTTCCCATTGTGCACGGAATGAAGTCGAAATGTCTTCATTTGGAATTCAAGGTTCTGTTCAAGCCTTGTTTCCCAGCATTCCTGAAACCCATTTCTGGCATCAGTTAAACTCATCTATTCCAAGTCCCCCCAAAATAAGGTGGATGACCAACTCATCCCAATTTACCTACGATTAGCCCTGAAATTCTTGTGTCTGGGAAACCCGTTTGTCCCAAGGGAACTGGAAGGGTTGGTCACCCTACCTCAGAGGACTTAGACTTTCTCAAGTCCCCACATATTTGACTTCTTCCCCTGCATTGCTCTATCAGGAGGGGTACACCTTGCAAGGCTTAAGCCAAACACAAGGCCACCATCTTTTGGATCACCCGGTGTGAATGGAGCACATGGCACCTAGAGGAGAATTATAACTGAGTTCGTCGGACTGGGATCAGATACTGAAGGGTTTTGTTTTTCGTTTTTTTAACTCTTTACTTGGAAATAAAATTTAAATCCAGAAAAGTTACAAGAATACAAATAGTACTACGAATACTCATACCTTTTACCCAGATTCACCTGTATAAATGTTATTATCATTTGTGTTCCCTCCCTTTCTCTCTCTCTCTCTGATATTTTTTTACATGGTGAAGGTTTGTTTTTTGTTTTTTGTTTTTTTTTTTTTAATTAACATAGTCTAGGTATATTCAGAGGCAGGAGAAATCACTCTAACCAGAAAGAAATAACGGAGGAACTGGCCTTACGCAAATAGTTACTGGGAAGTTAAATGTTCTGACCTCTGCTTTAGGAAAAAACTGCAAGGGTGTGCAATGAAGTCTAGAAAGAAGAAAAGTCTGGAGACAGAGAATATTCCTCAGGGTGCTGAGCAGTTCCTGCACCAAGAACCTTTGCCGATGGACGGAAGCTATGAGCTTGAGTAAAAATGAAATAATATTTTTTTACTGCCCAAGTCAGATAATAGTGCCTCACATTTTCTTGACTATTTGACCTCACTTAATAAGATGATTTATGTTTTAGATTCTTCACCTTTCTTCTAAAAAATGCAGACCCATTTATCAAATCCATTCTTACCTTGGTTATTCATAAATGGCAGGACAAAATTAAAGACCATGGAAGGAACTAGATTCCTGTTACTTTGTGTGATGGACAAGTCTCTCACTAGATGAGTGACGTAGTCACTGAATATATTCTTCATTCCTGAAACATTGGAATTCTGCTTTTAATTATCATTGAAACGCCACCAGAGATACATTTAAGCAGTTTTTGATAAGATACAAACTAACAAACTGTATCCAACTGCTACAGGGAGAATTTTTTAATTTCACAGTTGGGTGAAAAATATACTACTGCAGTATAAAGGAGAAAATTCAGTAACGGCTATCTGGGACAGAAGAATATATATCGGTAAACGAGAAGCAGTACAATCATCTTGGTCAAAAACACTTTTATACATAACAAAACCCAAAGCGCCTCTATCTGATCTTCCGGTGGAACTTCAAGGTTCCACTCAGCATCTTTACTACTGTGTCTGGACAAAAAAATCAACCTTCAATTTACTTTAGCGGTCCCTTGTTAAAATCTCTTTGGATTTTTTCTCCTTTTGAAGTGTCTGGTATTTTTGGCACTCTTGCTTCTCACATGGGTCTTATTTATGTGTTCTTATAACAAACACACACATCTGCATCTGAGCTGCCACTTGTGGTAGATAATGTTCTGTTTGCCCCAAAGAAAGAGATTACGGGAGTTCTTCCTGAGATGATAGTAGCAATAGCAGTAATACTGGGGTTCCTTTCCTCCTTTATAAGAAAAAAAAAATTTGAAATAAGCCCCCCCTAAAAAAAGTTAAAAATTGAGTTACCCTAGGATCCAGCAATTGCACTACTGGGTATTTATCCCAAAGATACAGACGTAGTGAAGAGAAGGGCCATATGCACCTCAATGTTCATAGCAGCATTGTCCACAATAGCTAAATTGTGGAAGGAACCGAGATGCCCTTCAACAGATGACTGGATTAAGAAGATGTGGTCCATATACGCAATGGAATATTACTCAGCCATCAGAAATGATGATTACCCAACATTTGCAGCAACATGGACGGCACTGGAGGAGATTATGCTAAGTGAAATAAGTCAAGCAGAGAAAGACAATTATCATATGGTTTCACTCATCTATGGAACATAAGAACTAGGAGGATCGGTAGGGGAAGAAAGGGAAGAAGAAAGCGGGGGGTAAACAGAAGGGGGAATGGACCATGAGAGACTATGGACTCTGGGAAGCAAACTGAGGGCTTCAGAGGGGAGGGGGGTGGGGGAATGGGATAGGCTGGTGATGGGTAGTAAGGAGGGCACGTACTGCATGGTGCACTGGGTGTTATACGCAACTAATGAATCATAGAACTTTACATAAAAAACCAGGGATGTACTGCATGGTGACTAACATAATAAAAAATATTATTAAAAAAAAAAAAAGAAGAAGAAACACAAGGGCAACACGTGTATCCCAGACTGTAGTGCTAAGCGCAGCCAATTAAGGAGAAGATGATGCAGGAATTTACAGAACCTCAAGCTCGAAATTATTTTCTAGGGTTGGTCTGGGGCCTGCTGGTAGTGGCTGGAGAGACTGTGCTCTCTTCTTCCCAAAGCAGGGATCCGTGTAGCCTGAAGATAACCACAGACAAAGTGAGCACACCGCAGAAGCCGGCAAATACCACACATCTTATTCTGAAAGCTGGTTATGAAACACGACCAGCAAACCAGCAAACCACGGCCTGTAGAAGATCTGCGGGTTAGGATTCTGGCTTTATGAGGACTGGATCATCAATAGGTAGAGAACTGAATAAATGAAAGTGTTGAGCTATTGTCTCTCAACGAGCTGTTACCTGTCAATGGTTGATAACACTGAACGCACCTCATAGAGAGCAGGAGGAAGAGAACAATGTTTGCCGAAGATGGTAGAAAACGAAGAAAGGCATTTTTTTTTTTTTTAAAGATTTTATTTATTTATTTAACAGAGAGAGACAGCCAGCCAGAGAGGGAACACAAGCAGGGGGAGTGGGAGAGGAAGAAGCAGGCTCATAGCAGAGGAGCCTGATGTGGGGCTCGATCCCATAACGTCGGGATCACGCCCTGAGCGGAACGCAGACGCTTAACAACTGAGCCACCCAGGCGCCCCAAGAAAGGGATTTTCAAATCAGGATGATGATAGTTGGGCTCCTTAGAAATCACAACTATAGGGGCGCCTGGGTGGCACAGCGGTTAAGCGTCTGCCTTCGGCTCAGGGCGTGATCCCGGCAATCTGAGATCGAGCCCCACATCAGGCTCTCCTGCTGTGAGCCTGCTTCTTCCTCTCCCACTCCCCCTGCTTGTGTTCCCTCTCTCGCTGGCTGTCTCTATCTCTGTCGAATAAATAAATAAAATCTTAAAAAAAAAAAAAAAAAAAAAGAAATCACAACTATAAACAAATCTCTATTAATTCACAAAATAATGGCTAACGGTTACAGAAACACGAGCTGCCAAGAGAGACTAAAGGAAAACGAGAACCCACGAACAAGAAAACCTCTTTACAGAAAAAAAATACATTAAATCAAATTCTTGGCATGTGATTATGCAAGAAAATTGAATACACGTGTCATGCTGAAAGCCATCGGTTCCTTTTGTAAATAACTTAGTGTCTACCAAGCAAATGATTTTCCCTGAGTTTTTTTTTTTTTTTAAATAGACAACTTTAACTGTAGCACAAAGATGAATGACTGTTAATTGATTTAATGTGAAGGGCTAACTGAGGAAGTAAGTATTTAGAAAGAAGAGGGATATATCAAGATTTCATAGATGGTATGAGAACAAAGAGAAGATTCCCTTGTACATTACTCACATATATATGTATTTACATTATATATTAAACATTAATAGATACCATATAAATTATATATATTTATACATATTTTATATATTTGTGTGTGCACATATTTACCAAAAGTAGGCAGTTTAGAGAAACAAAAAATTATTTCAAGGTAAAAGCCATATTATCAACCTAAGTCTCCAACACCTTTTGCACTGTCATTTCACTTTCCTGAGCTTTCTGCCTTGTTTTTTAGCTTCGTAAACTATTATTTTAAAATTCTGTGGCTACCTCAGGTAGTCCATCTCCTCTTTCCTTCAAAAAGGTAAGATTCATGGATTTCATCCCTTCTTCTAGATTCCAAGAGGAACGAAGCTCCACGTAGGTTTCCTTGGAAGACAATCAAATAATCTTTACGTGTGTTTCATGTAAAACCATTTCTCCAATAATGCTAAGTGTTAGTCATACATGTCAATTAATTCTGCCTCTTAGTCTGCTACTAACATCTGAAAACACTTCACTTTTCGTCACATCAAATATCGTCTGAATCGTCATAATTTTATTTTTCCTGAAAGCTTCCACAGTAAAAAAGAGACCCGGAGGTATTTTCTCATCTTGTTATGGGAGTGATAGTACAGAATGTGCATAAGTGCCCCCACAGAAGAGTTAAGAATAATCTACGAGGAGTCTATTTTTAGGCTAATAGAACTGGTTTACGCAAAGCAAATCTGCACAGCAAAAAGAACAAATTTCTTGAAGTCTTTGAAATAATTCTGGCTAAAATTTGAGAGAAAGTAACCTTTTCTCTTCTCCCATTGGATCTAAAATAATTAAATGAATTCAAAGGCTTAGCCACTTCACATTTAATGGCTCATATTGATCAAGACATAAATTTGCCTCTGCATAGTTTATAGTGTGACATTAAGCACCGGAACCAAAACCCTGGGGGAAGAAAATTCACAGCCATCCAAATATTACCAAATGGCAGAATAAGTGTCTATATTTGTTAATATGGACACGAGGATCATTTTCTGGGGGGAGACCAGATAGCTAAGTCTTCACTGGCTAATGGCACATGAAAATAGACTTTTTCAGAAGTCAACAATTCTCCCGTTGGACTTTGGAAGACCCATAATTTTACTTCACCCAGAGAGGACAAACCTCTCAATGCAAACGTTTGGTCAAAATCTGTTCAATAAATTGGGATTATACATAACCCTTAACAACAGACACGCTGCTTTTGTTCAATGGTGGTCTTGTTAACTATCAACAGTCCTCTGCCTTTCCTTTTTTAATATAAAAGGGAAACCCCATGTGCTTCTTTTAGTGCTAGGAGTGGAATCTACCTATTTTGCCACATAGACTCTCATCCTGGGGTCTCATCACGCTTTAATGCAAGCTGCCATGTGGATGCAGATTTACTGGTGTAATTCTAAGTACCCTGCAAAAGTCAGGGATATTCTGAGGTCTGAACATATGTGCTCAGAGTGCACTCCAGTACTGTCACTCAGAGATTCTTTCCTGCACACAACTCCTTGCTTCCTTTGACATTCTGTGAATATATGTACATCAGATCGCTCAACTTAGATTGACAGTTTGATGATCTGTGTACATTCCTGTGTTTCCACTAGATCGTACGTTCTCCTAGCCATCCTTTCCCTACTTATCTTTTTATTTCCAGGGCCCCGGACAGTGCCTGTTGGCTACTATTGTTTCAATATTTAGTGAATGTTTGTAAGGTGTGAGTGAATGTTCCTATAAATGACCCCATATTGTACCAAACAAGTATTTGTATTTACAGTTTAAATCTCTCTTTAAAGTGTCTTACTTTGTGTTTTATACGGAGATGTTAGGTGCTGAAGTACTAAGAACTAGAACTATTTTTAGAGAAATTCTCCTTTTCAAGTCTTAGTACGTTAATATTGTGTGTATATAAAACACACATGCTATACGTACAAATATGTGTAATTTATAGCTTATGATGTATAGAAAATTGTGTTTAAATATACACACAATGTGGGGCACCTGGGTGGCACAGTGGTTAAGCGTCTGCCTTCGGCTCAGGGCGTGATCCTGGCGTTATGGGATCGAGCCCCACATCAGGCTCCTCCGCTATGAGCCTGCTTCTTCCTCTCCCACTCCCCCTGCTTGTGTTCCCTCTCTCGCTGGCTGTCTCTATCTCTGTCGAATAAATAAATAAAATCCTTAAAATATATATATATATATAAACACACAATGCATACATACATATTCATATGAATATGTAAATGAATTCAGTTAGATGAGAAGCAGAATATAGTTCTCACCATTCATTTTCTGTATTGTTGCTATGAAATTTGGGCTAATGCACAATTACTTTCCTGAAAACTTGAGTAAAGAGACTAACCCTTCTTACGAAATAACTAAAGTTATTTTAAATTAAATCAATAATTTAGTTGTGTTCTAGAATAAATTGTGTAACTAGATTTTATATCTAAAGGACATTGGTATCTGACTATCTTTCCTCCTTGTTCTGATCGATACAAAGGTTATTCTGGTAATTTTTCAGAAAAAATTATGGTATGCATTTTTGCGTTCTCATTTCCGCGTGCTAATTGGTTTCATCTTAAAACTGTCAACACTTTCCTTTCTATTTACTTGTTAATTTAAAATATAGTCATTCATTCAATTTCAAAAATTTATTGAAAACCAACCTATGTTAGGCAGTATTTTCCAATTGGATTCATTCATATAGGTTACTTTAGATTTTCTTTGCAACAGTGCAAAACATCATTTAAAGTCATTGACAGGTTAAGTTAAATCAAATAAATTCACTTGGTAGACCTTTCAGTCACCAAATTTCTTTGGCAGAAATAATATCTTTGCAGATATTTTTAAATGACGCTGCTGTCAATGATTTATTATTTCACATTTAGTCATATTAAAGTTTATCTCATTGTAAAGACTCTCAAAAATTATGAACTATTACCTTTTCTTTCTTTTTTGGATTCCTTTCCAATTTGTAGGGGATCGAATATTATAAACATCCAAGAATCCTACTACCAAAAATAAAAAGTTGCACTATTTTGGAAAGACATCTTCATATAATGAATGCTGTGCAACTAGCCTTTTTGTCATCAATTACTATGTAGTATTTTATGCATAAAAATTATTCAAACTGCTTTTGTTAATTCTTGTTATCGATATAATTTTTATTTCCATAAGACCTCCCCAGATGCTGAAACTAGTTCTTCTGATTTTGTTTTGATTATTGGAGAGTATTACTTAAAACTAGTGGTAGTTTAAAAGTATATCTAATAAAGTTCTATAATATTTAGTTTAAAAATTTTAACTTCTCTAATACGTCACCTAAAAAGTAAACATTGAAACTACAAAGCTCTGATGTAAGAAATCAAAGAACTAAATAAATAGAGACTTAATATTATTAAGGTGTTAAGTTTTCCCTAATCTCATCCATTGATTCAACAGAATCCTAAGCAAAATCCTAACACATTATTTTACGGATAGTGACAAACTGATTCTGAAGTTTATATAGAAATGTGAAATACCCAGATAGCACAATTTTGAAGGAGACACAAAATTAAAGGAATGATACTACCTGATTTGAAGATTTACTATGAAACTACAGGGATCAAAACAGTGCAGTATTTCTAAAAGAGGAGCCAAACAGATGAATAGAACAGAACAGAGTCCAGAAACAGACCTGCACAAAAGTAGTTCATAGCAGCATTGTCCACAATAGCTAAATCGTAGAAGGAACCGAGATGCCCTTCAACAGATGACTGGATTAAGAAGATGTGGTCCATATATACAATGGAATATTACTCAGCTATCAGAAAGAACGAGTTCTCAACATTTGCTGCAACATGGACGGCACTGGAGGAGATAATGCTAAGTGAAATAAGTCAAGGACAGAAAGACAATTATCATATGGTTTCACTCATTTATGGAACATAAGAACTAGGATGATCGGTAGGGGAAGAAAGGGATAAAGAAAGGGGGGTAATCAGAAGGGGGAATGAAGCATGAGAGACTATGGACTCTGAGAAACAAACTGAGGGCCTCAGAGGGGAGGGGGGTGGGGGAGTGGGATAGGCTGGTGATGGGTAGTAAGGAGGGCACATATTGCATGGTGCACTGGGTGTTATATGCAACTGATGAATCATGGAACTTTACATCAGAAACCAGGGATGTACTGTATGGTGACTAACATAATATAATAAAAAAAAATCATAAAAAAAAAAGTAGTCAACTGACTTTTGACAAAGAGCACAGACAATTTGATGGAGAAAGGACAGACTTTTCAACAAATTGTGCCAAGACAATGGTCATCCATACACAAACAAATGCATTTAGACACAGACCTTACAAAGTAACAAGAATTCTCATGCATTACTGAATGGAATGCAGAATGGCACAGCTACTTTTGAACATAGTCTAGCAATTCCTTACAAAGCTTAACATAGGGGCACCTGGGTGGCTTAGTTGTTAAGTGTCTGCCTTTGGCTCAGGGCGTGATCCCGGCGTTCTGGGATCGAGCCCCACATCAGGCTCCTCCACTGGGAGCCTGCTTCTTCCTCTCCCACTTCCCCTGCTTTGTGTTCCCTCTCTCGATGGCTATCTCTCTGTCAAATAAATAAATAAAATCTTTAAAAAAACAAAAACAAAAACAAACAAAAAACCCCACAAAGCTTAACATAGTCCCTCAATACAATCCAGCAACTGCACTCCTAGGTATCCACCCAAATTCGTTGAAAAATATGTCCACACAAAAACCTGCACACAAGTTCATAAGTGCGAAAGCTGGAAGCAACCAAGATGTCCCTCAGGGGCGAATGGCTAAACAAACTGGTACCTCCATATAGTGGAATATTGCTCAGCAATGTAAAGAAATGACTTGTAAAGCTACAAAAAAAAAAAAAAAAAAAGATGGAGGAACTTTACATACATATGGAAGAAGCCAGTCTTAAAAAGCCATTATGATTTTAGCAATATGACATTCTGGAAAAGGCAAAACTCATAGAGACAGTAAAATGACTAGTGGTTGCCAAGAGTTCAGGGAGAAAGAGGGAAGGAGGAGTACATGGAATGCAGGGGATATTTAGGGCGGTGAAACTATTCTGCATGATTCTATAACAGTAGATATGTGACATTATACATTTGTCAAAACTCATATAACATACAACACCAAGTGCAAACTCTAATGTAAACTATAGACTTTAATTAATATTAATGTATCAATAAAGGCCTGCTGATTGTGAAAAAATGTACCACATTAATGCAAGATGTTAATAAAAGGATAAACTGTGCCCGGAAGAGGGGGTATATGGAAACTCTGTGCTTTCTGCAAATCTAAAACTATTCTAAAAAAACAAAATCTACTTAAAAAGTAAATACTACAATGTATGGTAGCTGAATTTAAATCAAAGCCTAAAAAAACAAAACTAAAAAAAAGTAGATATTGTTGCTTACTTCATAGATTATAAATTTTCAGTGAAACTTTGTCTCCAGATTCGGAGCTAGGAAGAAACAGCAATTTGCTCTCACAGAAGTTCAAAGGACCAAAGTGTTCTTCTCTTTAAAATACAAGTAAAGTTTTAAAATTCTTTGCTAGAAATAATGCTAAATTATCCTTGGAATAGAGAAAATTATTCGAGAATATCTGTTTTCACTTGAAGTGCTTCAAAGCATATTAATCTTATGTGAAAAACATGAAATAAGAAACTAATAGTGTAAAAGAATCTTTTCATTCTCTTAATTTAGAAAGAGGAAGTATCTAGAAAGCATCTACTTAACATATACCTTTTTACCAATAGATACAAATATTCTGTTTTTTCCCTTCATGGAGGTATATTTGAAATTAATTTTTTTCCTTTAAACAACTATTTTTTTTTTTACATTTAACACATCAAAATACATGTGCTGTGACAGATGGAAAATGACATTTTCCCTACAGTTTTACATTTATTTCTATGCTTTTCATGATTGCGTCATGAATCCTATGTTACTCCATGAGATCCGATAAATGCTCAACCTAACAATTCATATCAAAGAAGTTTTTATATAAATTTTACTTTAGGTAAAGCCTGAATGCTAAATGATCAAAACCACAGATACACTATTAATCAGAATTCTGCAAGTCCCCATGTAGTACTTACATAAGATTTAATTATAACTAGAAAATTTATCTGCTCTCTCCATCTCCAATACCCTTACCTTATCTAAGCCACCACTATCTCCTTCCCAGGCAACTTTAATAGCTTCCTAACTGTTCTCTCTGCTTCCATTTTCCTCCTTCCTAATCCATTGTCCACAGAGTACCCATGGCAATCTCCCGTAAATGCAATGTGATCGCGTCACATGTGCGCTTAAACTCCTCCAAACGCTCCAAGCACAAAGTTTACTCTTTTCTCCCCTCTTATGTCTTTCATTCTTCAGGACTCAGCTTATATGGTACTTCCTTAGGGAAGCACATTGTGCGCTCCGCCGAGTAGGTCAGGATACTTCCTACAGTCCAGTAAGATCACGCTCCACGTTGCCTCTAGAGCACTTAGCCAGCTGCAGTGAGACGGTGATCTATAGAATTACCCATTTGCTTTTCATCTCTTCCAGTGGAAAGTAAGCCGCATTGCACAAAGCTTGTATCTATCCCCAGATTTAGCACAGGGCACGGCACATAGACGCTCAGTCAATATTTTTTTAAATTTACTTATGGATGATATTTCTAAATCATCACCAAGAGAAACAAAAAGTAACACAGGGATTCATTGCAAAGGGATGACAGACGGGGAGGAATAATCAACTTGAGGAAACTAAATTAACTTCAACAATATATTTGGTTTGGGACATTGTTTCTTTTCCTGACCATTTAAAAGCTCTCACGTATAATATTTCCTACACGGGTGGGGTAGGGGAATTCCATGTCAGAATCCGTCTCCTAGTGTCCTGAGGGGAAAAAAAACAACATTACAAGAACCTGAAAGCTTTGGTTTGAATTTCTATTCGTTCTAAAGTGCCCGATGAGTCAGCGGACCGAGTGAGAAAGCAGCGTGGTCCTCAGCCCTAACACTCAGGGATCGCTCAAGCGCGCCACTCAGCGAAGGGATGGGGATTGTGGAAGCATATCATTTGCTAATGACTGCAACTTGTTCTCCTCTCATAAACAGCCAGTTCTTAGACGTGGTAGCAGAGTAACACTAAGTAATTTAATCCGTACAAGCAGCGCTGTCATGGGAACAGATTTACCCTGTAACCCCAACTAATTTGAACCTTGTTCTCTGACACTGCTCCTTAAGGCATCCTATTAGAAGGACATAGCCGAAAAGGACTCTGTAAAGGGAGAAGCTGTTGATCTTCCCTATTTCTATGATCCTATAATACTTTATGTGCCTCTGAGAGGAAGTAACCTTGAAGCCAAGACGAGGCAGCCAAGGGAAGATCTGGAGGAAGCAAGCTGCTGGCAGAGGGAAGAGCCAGTGTTCCCTAACGTGGGAAAAGAGAAGCAAATGAGGCCAGTGTGGCTGTTGTAAACTGAGACGGGGTTAAAGCTATGGCAGACACCACATCATGGGTCTTCCAGGCTTGGGAGGCGTTCAGGCTATGGTTTGGACAAAGGGTTGACTGAAGTTGTTGACGAACTGCATGTGAGAAGACAGGCAGAGACAGGAAATAATTTTTCACTGAAGAAAGGCACTAATGCTCCACATTCCAAGAAAAGACATCTTAATCAGCTTGCCCTTAAAGGCGGATGTAAAGCTATAAGGCACAGGAGATTCTCACCTTTCCCCTTATGGACGTGACCTTTAAATTTCTGTGTGGCATTTGTGCAGTCTACTGCCTGCACCGATGAGCCAGCCACAGACTGGAAGTGGACGTCGGTGCTGTCCAGGATGTTGTTAGACTCCAGTGAGATGTGCTGAGGCCTCAGGGTCTCCGTGCTCTCTGCTCTGACGATATGGCTTCTCGGGGGCACGATGCACAGAACAGCCTGGATGCAGGCCTGGCCTGGATTTCAGTACTGGGGCCCTGCCAGCTCTGGCTACGTTCATTTTTTATCTTTTTTTTTTTTTTAACATGTCTTCTTTATGTTTTCCAAATCATGCATACATTATCAAAACTAGGTCAAAAATGAAAGCATCAGTTGAGTAACGTTGTAACTCACCTCTTCAATCTGTTCCATCCAAATATAAAGGCTTAGGGGAAGGTTTGTAGTCGTAACAAACTGGAGCCAATGTTCTGACTGTGAAACTGCCCAGAAACAAGAGCTCTGGGGAAAAAAAGAGTCAAACACTGGACTAACACCAATTTCAATCCTGGAATCTATGAAGAGATTGATTTAACAATAAATAAAATTAAATAGCTTTACAGTTTTTCATTATAAAAAGGACATGATTATAGCAATAACTGTATCTGTAGGATTTTATAAATGGATGTTTTGATGATATTTGAAGATGTCTTTAGTGTTTTTATAAATATTGGTTAAATAGATAATGAATGTGAGGAGGGAAATTTGTTTGAAACAAAGCTGAAAGCCAGAGTTTTGTATTTTCTTATACTGGTTCCTTGACTTTTCTGTGTTTAGTACATTTTTGAAGTCTAGGTAAACTCAAAAACATCCCCATCAATAAAAAGAGTTTTCAATGGCTCAGGTCCAGAAGTTAATGTGAAAGTCTGGAAATTTAACAGAATAATATAGATGTGGAGGAGGTTAATTTTCAGCAGCTATTGTTTTAAAGTCTTCCTTGGTCTCTACTTTGCAAAGATGGTAACTGAAGCTGAAATTTTAGAAATACCTCTTAATGTTGGTGAAAAATACAGAAAAAAAGGGATTAAGATATATTTATATAAATACATAGATATAATCACTAAACCATTAGCTTTGCTGCACATAAAAAAATCTTACCAAATTAGAATAGCAAATTCAAGGCCAAAGCAATCTCAAAACTGTTGAGAACTGACATCGAAGTCTTCACGTCCTAACATTTTCCTTTATATTTTCTAGATTTATGTTATTTCTGAGTCAACATGTAGCAAAGAAAAAACCTCTCCTATAGTCATTTTGAATTGTAATTCTGCCTTTATAGTTAACAAAATTCATTTATATGTCAGTTTTGAGATTTTAAGATGTCTTCTATTATGTGACAGAATTTATAGGGCTATTTTACTTTAACTCACAAAAATCACTTGAAGAAAAAAAATACTAAAAAAATTGCCGTCACTAATAATTTTTTAGAGAAACAATAATATAATACAGAAATATAGCAACCTTTTATCACCGATAGTCTATTGCACATTTGAAGATTCTTAAATTAAGCAATTTTCATCCAAGATTCATGAGACATAGAATACAAAAGAGTATAAAAATAATTTCTACCTCATGGAAAACAACCCCATGAAAAAATAAGGCTTTGGAGGGACCAAAATGCAACTTTACCAACTCTTAAACTTACAGGCAGCCGTGATCAGAAGAAGCTTCGAATGTGTTATGCTTGTTGCCCCCATTGTGTTTGCGTTATTCTAAAAATGATGAAAGAGGGAAAGTTGTGCTACTGCTGATGACTTTATTTTTCAATCATCATCGGAAGATCAGATGGTACTGTTGTTTTCAAAGGAGACTGGTTTTATAAGGACAACCCTGTTCTCTACAGCAGATGTCACACTCAAAGATGAAGGAGTTTGCAGACAGAAGATAAACCTTAGGAATAAGAAAATCAGAACACAGAAAACCCACACTCTGCTTGAATCTCTGTTCTTGTTATTATCCATTGGTGGGTTGTCTTTCACGCCCCATGACAGAGGCAGGGTAGATCAGGCTTGGCGGGTAGTTGGTTTACTGTTAGTGCTGCAAAAGGGGTGAGGATGGAGGTTCCTCAAGAAATGAAGAATAAAAATACCATACGACCCAATAATTCCACTACACATACCTAAAGAAACGGAAAACACTAACTCAAAAAGGTACATGCACCCCTATGTTTACTGCAGCATTATTATTATTTGCAATGGCCAAGATATGGAAGCAGCATGTGTCAAATTGATAGCTGTGCGGAAAAAGAAGATATGGTGCATATATATACAATGGAATATCAGTCAGCCATGGAAAGCATGAGATCTTGTCATTTGTGACCACATGCATGGACCTAGAGGGTATTATGCTAAGTGAAATAAGTCAGACAGAGAAAGACAAATACCATATGATCTTACTGATATGTGGAATCTAAAAAACAAAACAAATAAAAGCAGAAACAAAGACATAAATGCAGAGAACAATCTGATGGTTGCCGTTGAGAGATGGGGCAAACGCGTGAACAGGAGTGGCAAGTACAGACATCCAGTTATGGAATAAATTAGTCTTGGGGCTAAAAGGCATAGCAAAGGGAATATAGTCAATGGTATGTTGATAGCTCTGTATGGTGACGGAAGGGAGCTACACTTGCTGTGAGCATAGCATAATGTACAGTTTTTAAATCACTATGTTGTTCACCTGAAACTAATTTCACATTGTGCATCAACTGTACTTCAATTAAAAAAAAAACTAAAAAAAAAAAAGAAAACAAAGAGGGCAATAATGGGGATGTGCAGCCAATGCCTTTCAGTGCTTGGTTCAATATCCAGCGATAAAGGACTCAATGCCACCGCCTAGCAAGAGTCCAGCGAAGCCCTTGTGCAAAGGAACAGTCAGGAGTCCATTCTTTTTTTTTAAGATTTATTTTTTTATTTAAGATAGAGAACACAAGCAGGGAGGAGGGTCAGAGAGAGGGAGAAGTTGACTCTCCGCTGAGCAGAGAGACTGACTTGGGGCTCGACCCCAGGACCCTGAGATCATGACCTGAGCCGAAGGCAGATGCTTAACCCACGGAGCCACCCAGGCGCCCCCAGGAGTCCATTCTTCTGAACCTTACGCTAAAGGAGACCGCTGTCAAGAGTCATGCTAATGTATAAATTATTACAAACTGGAAAAGGGTCACAGAGAAATGATCTGTGAGAGAAAGGGAAGAAATTGGGAAGAAAAAGAGAAATAGGGAAGAAAGCCAACCTCAGCTGGTTACAGGCAAAGCTTCTACCAATGATAGGTTGAAGGAGTAAAATGAAAGTTCTTTGCTCCCAACTTGAGAAAAAGAGAAGCAACCATCCTGCTTGTCATGGGGCTCTTATGTGAGAACTATTCGTTATTTGTTTATAAAAACACATTTCCTGCTTGAGTAGTGTCTACATATTGTCGATATTACAATGACGAATGTGACAGAACTTCTACTTCCAATGCACTTATTGACTACTTGGACAGAAAGACATATCACTATGCACGAGGCAGAATGTGTTGAATATGAGAGAGAAATAGCAAAGAACCAGACAGAGCATGGGTAAAGGCGATCCCAGGGGTGCAGCTGCCTTTAGTGAGCACATGGAATCTATCGTCATTCAAAAATTTGTTTAAACAAACTGGCTTCTGATTTTGTGCTAGGTGCCTACATTTACATCATTTTTTTTTCATGACTTTTTTTTTTTTTTAAGATTTATTTATTTGAGAGTGAGAGTGAGCATGAGTCAGAGGAGGGGTGGAGGGAGAGGGAGAGAATCTTCAAGCAGACTCCCTGCTGAGTGTGGAGCCAGATGCAGGGCTCGATCTCCCCCCACCCGCGAGAGCATGACCTGAGCTGAAACCAACAGTCAGATGCTTAACCAACTGAGCCACCCAGGCGTCCCTCATGACTTCTATTTTATGTGATTTCACAGTATTGCAAATAGATGTATTTTTGTGAGGCATCTGAAAGCTTTTCACAAAGAGAGGCACAAGTAAATGGATATTAAGGGAAAATTAGGGAAAAACAAAAAGCAAAACAGAAGTCACAACCCTTCCAGAGTGAGGCTTTCCAGACTGGAAGAACTCTCCAAACATGGAAGGAGGCACAGAGACCAGAAGTATGAAGGCTGTGGGGAAGGAGGCCTTGCTGGCAAATTGGATGATAGGGTGCTTAGGAGGATACAGGACAGAAATTTTGCAGAAATAGGTTGATCTCAAAATGCAGAGGACCTCGAATGGTAGATTTCTAGGCGTTCGGATGCAGTGTCAGGGCAGCCATGACCAAGCCTGTATTTGAGGAAGATATTTCTGGCAGCAGTGTGAAGTGGCACAGTGTGATGACCTTGGTAAGACTTGCGATGAACTGAATTGGGGGGGTAGGGGGACGAAGTTAAGGAAGTTCCCAATGTGTTAAATGAGATACAACAGAGACTAAGGACAGGCATGGAGGGGGATGATGGGCTCTACCTTAGACACGCAGGGTTCAAGCGGCCGGCAGATCGTATAGGACTGGAATTTCTAAGAGAAGAGAGGATGCAAAGATTTGGAAATCATTTCCTTCAGGTGTCGGCTGAAACCCCTAGAGTACTGGAGATTGAGCAGGGAGAAAACGCTGCCTAAGAAGAGTAGGGAGCCAGCACCGTTTTCTCAGAGGCCTTATAAGCACTGCTGTATGTGGGCAGTTGAAAAGCTTTGAGGAGAAAGAAGCTGAAATCAATTCTTATATTTCTAAGAGAGAGTCATGACCTACTTTAGAGATACCTCACATCTGGGAAAGAAACCAGGCTCTAGGGGATCTCGAATCAGTGTTTTTTCAATGAAAATCAGGAGCTTCTACCCCTGTAAATGCCCTGACAATGAGTCTTTTCTTCTTTTAAGTACAGTCGTGTGGCCAGTAAACTATTAGTACATATCATTAAATAATGTAGTTGAATAATCCATATTTAAATAATGCCTTGGACAGAGATCATCTTTTCCAATCGTCTAAGAATATCTGAGGATTGTCATTGATAATAGTATAACAACTCTCTAACCTCGAACAGGAAATCCATCACATTTAATAGAATGCAAGAGTTGCCAGAAGTATCAGCAAATGGTTAGACTCAAGTTACCATATTGGAGTAAAGGTTCCCATTATTCAGTTTGTTTATTTAAAGATTTTATTTATTTATTTGAGAGAGAGAAAGAGCAAGCGAGTGCCCTTGCGCGAGCAGGGGGAGGGTCAGGGCGAGTGGGACAAGCAGACTCTCCGTTGAGCTGAAGTCAGCCGCTTAACTGACTAAGCCATTCGGGAGCCCCTGTGAAGTTTTTTTTTTTTTTTTTTAATTATATCTTTAACATGCTCTACTTTGCCAGAATTTTAGCATGAATAAGGACAAGATTTGTATGGCATTTGGCCTCAAGCTACAAAAAATCTTTTCCCCCAAACTCCTTGTAGGTGTGTATCAAATGGTTTGTTGCTCATTTAAGTTTCCCAATGATAGACTTAAACTCAATTAAGATACATTCAATATTGGGGTGCCTGAGTGGCTTAGTTGGATAATTGTCTGACATTTGGTCTTGGCTCAGGTCATGATCTCAGGGTCCTGGGATCGAGCCCCGTGTCAGCCTCCACACTCAGCTCAGAGTCTGCTTAAGGATTCTCTCCCTCTTCCTCTGCCCTTCTCCAATCTCTCTCAAATAAATAAGGAAATCTTAAAAAAAGAAGATACATTCGACATCCTCCTTATATACAATGCCAGTCTCACTTGCTTGGTAATGGTGCACAGACACCACAGCATCTTGCAGCTCAAGCAAAAAGCAAGCTTTCGGAGGAGGAACAGGGAACTAAATGCTAGAGGGTCTCAGTTCTCAAGTATGTTCTGGCTCAAGGCTCATCATCCCAAGCAGAGGTGCAGGTGCACATACACCTGCGTGGCGCCCTAGATGAGAGTCCTACCGTACGCCTACCTTCCTTTCTATTGGCAATGGGTGATAACGGAGCATGTGTGAGGAGGAAGGTGAAAAACAGAAACAGCCTGAGCCTGTGTGCAAACTCAAGGAGGCAGCACAGAGGCACTGATCATTTGCTCAGACCTCCTGCCCCCCAGGGGTAAACAGCCTTGTCTCTTCTCGCTTGCTGTCAGACATTTTTTCCTGATTAGGGTAAAGGAGGAGTGATTGTAAGCGAGTTGGCATCATTGATTTCATTAATCTTAATATGCATTAAACAAGTGATATCTATGAGATAAGGCTGTTTCTTACAGTCAATGGCATATCCTCGTTTATGAACATTTTTTTTTTTCTGACTCAGTGATATACATACTGTATTTTACAACTGGTCTCAGATCTGGTGAATTAAGATAATTATGCTGGGGCGCCTGGCTGGCTTAGGAGATTGAATGTCAGACTCTTATTTTTTGGTTCAGGTCATGATCTCGGGGTTGTGAGATGGAGCCCCACCTCTGGCTCTATGTGTAGTCTGCTCGAGATTCTCTCTCTTCCTCTGCCTCTCCCCCTACTGTCTCTCTCTGCCTTTCTTTCTCTCTCTCTCTCTTTAAAAAAAAAAAAAAAAGATAATTATGTTAATATCATCTGACATGTCTGACCTGGGGGAAAATGTTCTCCCATTTAATCATTGCCTTAAAATAATCAGCACATATCCATGGAGAATCTCTGATTTCTAGATTTGCCTTTGGTATTAAGTCATTTTTGGAAAACTACAAGAAAACTATTTTAATAAATTAGCTTTAAGACCATGGAAAAGATGGGGAGTCAAGGATCCCCCCCCCCCATCGGTAGTTCTTTCTTCCGAGAGTGTTGGCATCCTTGTTTTCAAAAAGAGGATGTGAGGGTCTCATTGTGGTTGAAAAACATTTTCCTAAGAGCTTTACAGGGAATTCTGCAGCATAGCGATACCTTGATTACCTAGATAAATAATTCCATTCTTCAAAAGGCCCTGACTTTCAATATGTTTATAATTGTCCAGGTTATAAATTCAGAGTCTCTTACCCAAACACAACTGTTAATATTATGGATACGTTTCCTTCTAGTCTTCTTTAATAACCATATTCTACACTGTTATTGTAAGCATATGCAATCGTGTATCTCGTGTCTATCTGGTTGCAATAGGATTACAAGTATTTTCTGAGTGCTCTCCAGCCTTTGTTAACTGTCATCTTTAATGGCTGCATAATAGTTTCTTAATTGAATGTACTGTAGTTTATGTGTGGTTTCCCTTATTATTTTCAAAATTTGGAAAGATAAAGCTGTAAGATTCATGTATTTTGAAAGATTTCTTTAGGCAGAGTGTAAGAAATAAGATTAAGGACATCAATGGGTATACATTTTATTATGGCTTTTGTAGAAATAGTTATTTGTATACTATATATAATAGCATAGATTCTATTTGCCCAGTACTCGGTGATGAGGAATAGCTACTTTTATTGTGGGCTTTTTTTAATAGATGAGAAATTAAACCAAATTGCATTTCTTTTATTAATTGTAAGGCTGAATAACTTCCTACAGGTTTGTTTGATCGTCATGGTTCCGTTTTGTGAACTGTGTGTCCATGCCTTTGTCCATTTATATATTGAGTTACTTTAATCTTCTCACTCAATTGTTATAGTCATTTTCCATAATAAATATGCAACATTCTGTTATGCCTTTTTTATATGGAGATTTTTGGCACCCCGAAACTGAAGAAATTTTATATTAAATATTTTTCTATTATTTTTAAATCTTTTGAAAGCACAAGATTTCTTTTTACGATTCACACATTTGATAAACATTAGATCGAATTTTCTTCAAGTGCTCTTTTTAAAAATAACTTTTTAATTCTTAAGGATTTATTTTACTGCATTATATGAGGTGAGGGTTTATACCCATTTCATTCTCTTCTTTTTAGCCAAGTATTCTAATATTATGTATTGAATACTTTCCCTCTTCTTCATAGACTTGTGATCATTCTAATAATATGTTAAAATTCTATATATGTCAGCATCTATTTCTGGGCTAACTAATCCATCTGTCCATTCTCAAGATAACACACAATGTTAATTATTGTTGGACAAATGTCTTCAATGCTGACTTGTGACCTCCTTACTCATTTTTATGTTTTATTTCCCCCTCAATAGTTCTGGTGAACTTTAAAAATATTTAAAGTTTAAAAAAAGATGTTTTTGTTACAATTGCAATAAATCTGTTAAATCGTAGAGAACTGAAATATCTACAATAGGTACCATTCTCTTTCAGAAATACGTCTTCTCTTATGATTTTTCCATTTACGTGGATTATACGTAATTCTTCAGTGATTACTGCCTATTTCATATAATTTTGCCAAGATAAATGATAGTCCCATTTTGTTTTCTAAAAGAATGTTCACAAAAATTGATTACTGAATCTTCTATCTTGCCAAGTTACCAACATTTTATTAAATAATTTTTCTTCAGTTGATTCCTCTTGATCTAAAAGATATTTAAGAATATGACTTACAAAGAGTAAGAATCACTATTATACTGTTTCTAATATTTACAGATTTCTCTTTGGTATTGCATTGGTCAGAATTTTCAAAACAATATTAGGTAATTATGGTGATACTGAACACCATTATTGTAATTATTTTAAGACAAATGCCTCCAGTAGATCACAGGTAAACTATAATTGACTAACTTTATTATACAGGTATCTCCTATTTTTGAAAGTTTGCATTCAACCACTTTGCTTTTATGAAAGACCTACGTTATTACCTGTTTTTGCTAACTGAAAGACATCTGAAGAGGATTTTTGCAAAAAATGAAAACAGCACTCAGTGTTTGTCTTGCAGTGAGCTGTTAGAGAGATAGCATGTCCTCAAGCAGCAAGGGTGGCCCCTGTCAATCTCCAGCCCCCCAAATACGCTCAGCATCTCCACATCAAGCCACCATAGCTTTGGACTGTGTCTGCAATCATCTGTGCTTGACTTGATTGGTTTTGTGAATCTGTGAGCAAGATGTGCCCAAAGGTATCAGAAAAGCCTAAAAGGAGTTACTTTTTGGGTCTGGCAATTCTTAGAATTTTTTTCACATTAATTAATGGTAGTTGGTTCTTCACTTTATACCATTTGGGCTTAAAAAGCTTTCACTGGAACACCAACTTTTGGATGGGGCAAGGGAAGCTGTATATTGAAGCTAGGGCAATTCTTGCCTTAATTTCCATGTGTGAGCCAAGTGCTGGTCACCATTCCCACAATAGTGTTACGATTTTGTTAGCTACACTTGGAAAAGCTTACTTCAGAATGCTAGGGAGGTAATGAAGGCAGGAAATATGATGGTCCTAGGAAAATTGGGGTCATTTCATTTCATTATTAGCATGATGACTTTGTAATGAGAATCTGCTCTACTGAATTCTGTTAGACTTTGAGTAAAATTTGATTAGAAAGACCATATCCAGTAACAAAACGAAAATCCAGATAAAACCAACACTGATAAGAACACATTATGGCAAGCCAGGAAAAAGTTAGAAAATATTTCCAAAAGATTAAAAGAAAAAAAAAATAAGTCCAAATTTTGTACTTGATGATAACGAAAGTAGAAAATGCAGGATCACACCGATGCTGGCAAGTGTTCATTCATTCTTATAATTTTTTCAATTGCTATGACTTAACCAATGTTTAACATAACTCATGACATTTTAGATGCCAATTTCTGTTTGGTGGAACAAAGAGGGCAGTGGTTTTAAAGTAAGATTTTATCATTTCTGACCAGAAAGTTTCATTCTATTCCTTTGCTAGGCAAACTATTCAGGCTCTGATGTTTCAGAATAGGGTTTACAAAATGAAGCTAGATATTAAGATAACGAGGCTCTGAGGTGTACAACAACAACAACAATTTGTTGTGGATGGTAGATAAAGCAGAGAGCATAGTGCAGTGCAGTGTAAGTACCTACTGGTCAAGGGGACAGCGACCAAGGTCCTAGAGTGCCCAGTGGTTGCCATGACACTTTCTTAAGGAAGCTGGCTGCACACGGGATTGCCAAAATGCAAATTTAGGCAAAGCCTTTTCAAAAATCATCTTTTAATCTCTAAAATTAGCCATGAAACAATTAATTGTGACTTCTTGGAAATCCATTCCAAAGCCCGAACTGTAAATTCATCAAATGGAGACCACAACTCTCTAATAATATAACCAGCATAACCTGAGGTGGATCAAGACCATGTAGCCATGGTTGAAATCAGAAGATCACTGATGCAGATGAGAACATAATTAAGTTATGACCCTTTAGTTTAGGAGATCCTGGAATGCGGCATTCATATGTCAGTAAAACACAGCAAAGACATAGTAACAAAATTAGTGCAGAGTCACACCTGTTCCCTCATTCACATGGCAACAATTATTCCAACATAAATGATGTATGCTACACAAATACTATTTGACTGGGAAACAATAATTGAAATCATGTTGCATTCTGGGAGTACAAATGGACATTGGCAGATATTCTCTCTGAAGTGGTCCTTAAATCACTTCATTAAAATACTGAACTCTTAAAAAATATATTATTTTAAAGCAGATAGCATAAAATACTCTGAAGCAGCAAAAATACATTCTTGAAACATCCGCTACATATTTTTAAAGGTCCCAAATTTGTCATGAGGAAATACTTCAGAAATGGGAAGACGTTAGTGCCATTTTTCAAATCTTTAATATGGAAGTAGTTCTCAATTGCTCTTTTAAAATATAAGGTTGTTTTGCCATTAGTTTTTATTTGGGCTCTTACTTTAAAGCCTTTAGGTCTCCTAAAATTGGGAGCTTTTAGGCTTTTAGGTCTCTTAAAATTGAATGAGAAAATGCTCATCATTAATTCTGCCCCCAAAATAATTCCCTCCTTTCTCTCTTCCTTCTCTTCATATTTGCTGAGTGCATCTCTACTTTAAGGTATTGTGCTGGATTCCACTGATGACTAATAATACATGGTACTTAGCTTCAATGAGTTCAGGCCAGTGGGGATGCAAAAATATACACATCTAATTGCAAAGTAACCTGGTAAATTAAGTGATAAATGTACATGTACACAGAGTGCTTTGGAGCATAGAAAATTTTCCCACTCAGCCTCAGGAGGTCAGAAAGGAACCAAAAGAGGAGGTACCTGGATTAACATTTAGACACTCTCAAAATTCTTTCCTAATACCATTCCCACAAAAACAAGAGGCTTGGCGCGCCTGGGTGTCTTAGTCGTTAAGCGTCTGCCTTCGGCTCAGGGTGTGATCCCGGGGTCCTGGGATCGAGCCCCACAGCAGGCTCCTCCTCTGGGAGACTGCTTCTTCCTCTCCCACTCCCCCTGCTTGTGTTCCCTCTCTTGCTGGCTCTCTCTCTGTCAAATGAATAAATAAAATCTTAAAAAAAAAAAAAGAGGCTTAGGATTATGAGCATTTCTAGATTTGACTGTCAAAGAACTCATGGTTCATAATTTTAAATCTAGTTGACTATAAAACACTTCATAGTAAAAATAGAAAGTAACAGAAACCCAGTCATTATGTATTCATTTCCTATTACATTCAACTCCGTTTAATAGCCATAATTCTTTCAACTGTCTGCACATAATAGTGTCAATGAAACCAGAATAATTTGAATAGGTACTAAGGAGCAGACTCTTTTAAATAATCATTTTTTAAAAATGATACTATCATCCTCAAAAACATAGCAGATTGCTTTGCCTTCTATAAAATCAGGACAAGAAAGATGCTATTCTCTTCACCCTCCAGTGAGCTCAAAAAGTGGGAATGTTGCCAAGATATTTCAATGGGCAGGAAGTTATTTTCCCAGGAAATTTCAAAAACATCATTAATTCACTTTGATTTTTTATAATGATTATAAAACATTTATAAGGCTGGCCATATTTAGCAGCTTTAACTGACAATTGTTTTTTTTTTTTTTTTCCTACCATAGTGCGTCACTTCAAAAATATCATATCCCTCCCTCCAATCAATTTCCCAATGGAAAATCCAGGAAAAGCGTTTTACTCTTGCTTAACCTTGAAAGATATATGGTGTGTTCAATGGAAAATTTATCATTTAGTTAGTTTTAAAAGATCAAAAAGAAACATTTGAAATATAGATGAAGTAAGAGGTAAAAGAATACAGTTTAGAATTGTAAAGGAAAATGTTAGATGTTCTGTGAAGGTCAAAGTCGACTCTTTCCCTTAAATTCCCTCAAAAGACTTCTATGCATTGAAGTATATAGTGATGGTAACTATGGTGACCCTATTCCTACTTTGTTTTTCATTCTTCTCTTTCATAATCCATTTGAAATTCAGCTTGACTCCTTTCCCCCCAACATATTAGTTATCGATCATAAGCCATAAATTTTGAAACTTTTTTTTTCTAACTGACCACTTAAAGGGAAAAACGAGACCTAGGATAATAGATAAGGAATCAAATAATTGCCAGGAAGTACAGTAAATGCTTTATTAGAGAATATACAAGTTGGGATGGGACCCCTGAAAAGGAAGTCAATTTATGCCTGAGGACATTTGAGCATAGCCTTACGGGATTTACAGTTGTTCACAGGAGGCTAAGAAGAGAAAGAATGTATCAGACAAAATACCCACAAACCGACACACAATAAGTCAGAACATGAGGTCCTTTTGAATTCAAGGAGATAAGTAGCTGTGTGAGTCTGCAACACAGGTGCCCAGTGGATGGGAGGGGAGAGGAAAGACGCCGAAGCTGTGGTTGGTCCCTGGAGGATCTTACTATGCTGAAGACTTCGGGTTTTATCCCTTAGACTTTCACTGTCCACTATGAAGTCACTCTCCAGGTGTGGCTATTTACATTTCAATTCAATTCAATTCAATTCAATTCAATTCAATCCCCCGGTACTACTAGGCACATTTCAAGCGCTCAATCTGTGAGTGACTCACAGCCACTGTGCTACATAGCACAGATCCAGAATGTTTCCATATCACTGAGAGTACTATGGGACAGCTTGGCCTTAAATACGGAAAAACCACGTCCAACTGCAAATTCTAAAGCAAGAGACTGACCTGATTAAAACTGCACTTGATTAAACAGGTAACTCATATAGTGTGAAGGATAGGCATAGGGATGATGGGACTGGAGGTAGAGGGTCAATAAGAAGGAGTATTTTGAGAGCCAGAACTAGAATTGTAGCTGCGGGAATGCGGAGGAAGCTGCCTGTTTCAGCGGGTTGGGGGTGGGGCTGGGGATGGAGGGCAGAACTAGTAGCCCCTAAGTTCCTAGTGTGGATGCCTGGGAGGAAGATGATGCCTTCACTAGATACTAGAGGAAATGATAGTGGGCTAGAGCAGAGATTAATTAATTTCTTGACCCATTGAGTTGTAGATGCCTGGGGACTTGGAGAGGAGGTTTGGGTTAATAGGTATCCGAGAAGTAATTTCTCATTATTTTTCCTTTACAATGGACTTCCTTTCACAACTGCCTAAAACAAGCTTTCACATGACTCTTAAGGTTTGCTAAGTAGGTTAAAGAAGAAAGGAGAGTTGAACATTGGGGTGCATATGGCCCTTCTTTTCATTACATCTGTATCGGAAGGAGCCGAGATGCTCTTCAACAGACGAATGGATAAAGAAGATGTGGTCCATATACACAATGGAATATTGCTCAACTATCAGAAGGAATGATTACCCAACATTTGCATGAACATGGACGGCACTGGAGGAGATAATGCTAAGTGAAATAATTCAAGCAGAGAAAGACAATTATCATATGGTTTCACTCTTTTGTGGAACATAAGGAATAGCAGGGAGATCGGTAGAAGAAGGAAGGGAAAATTGAAGGGGGATTAAACAGATGGGGAGATAAACCATGAGAGACTATGGACTCTGGGAAACAAACTGAGGTTTTAGAGGGGAGGGAGGTGGGGGATGGGCTAGACCGGTGATGGGTATAAAGGAGGGCATATGTTGCATGGAACACTGGGTGTTATATGCAAACAATGAATCATGGGACACTACATCAAAAGCTAATGATGTACGGTATGGTGACTAACATAGCATAATGAGAAAAAAAAAAAAGAAGAAAGGAGAGTTGAGGCTCAAACTGGCAAAAAAAAATTATGACTTGGGCTAGTTTTCAGGATTTTTGCACCTTATTTTACTACGAGAGCAGCAAATAAGCAGCACAAAGGCTACACACCAGCTGAGGGTCCAAGGAAATGGCTCCTGCTCCCCAGTGGTACCCTCGTGAAGCTTTGAGGATCAGTGATGCCCACATATCTGAGGGACTCCTCAGGTCAGAGGAGAGTAACTGTGGCCACCAGACTTTAATATCCATCTGGAGCCTGGAGAGGGTCCACATCAGCAGTCAAGGGTCTTCCTACTATCAGATAAGGATATTCTTTTTGAACCACCTTTCAAAGCTTCAGTATGGTACTTTTTACTGCTTCATGCCATGCAGCCACACCCAAAATTCTCTTTTCCTTCCTCTTTATTCTTAGCTATTGAATAAGCCACCTACTTCACAAAAGAGAAGGATAACCCAACTCCAACGTTACTCCTACGTTTATTCCTTTCCATAACTTTCCTGCTTATTTCACTGGAAGGCATCTCTATTTGGTGATTTACAAAAAGATTCACAGAAGGCATTGATTAACAAAAGAGAGACATGTAGGTAAGAAATAATTTCTTTAGGTTGGGAGTCAACTGAATATGTTTAAATATTTATGTAAAAGAGGCTGCAAAGACCAAGGAGCTGAAGATATAGAAGAGAAAGGCTCTCTGATGTTGTCGCCTACAAAGCTGGAGTAGATGGGATCGAAATGTAGGTGGCAGATTGGCACTGAAGTGGAAGAAGGACCACCCTGCCATCATCATAGAAGAAAAGGGGGCAAGAATGCAGACCCTGGAAGGGAAAACATCTAACCTGAATCCTAAAGGCTTCAAAGGAATTATCCATTAGGGATAGTCACCAAGGCTTTCTGCAGATTGATTCCCTATTCATGTGGCCCTGTAGATGTCATGGTTCCTGGGAGTGCCTGGGAGCAGCTTCTTGGCCTTGAGAGACACCAAATACAGAGCCTCGGTCCTTGCTTTCCTCTGCATGGAACATGTCAGTCTTTGTAACCCCAAAAGAGCAAACTCTCACCCACCAATGCCTGTTTTTTGGACCCAATCCCAGATTAGTGTTTCATTTCCTGCCCAGGGGTATATTTATCTGGGTTGGAATCCTAACTGTCTTTTAAGCTTTCTTTTCTTCATTATTTGTTTTAAATCATTGGTAAGTGTAGAGCGGAATGGATGCCCCAAATTGTGAGTTTTTAACCAAAAGTCATGAACATTTTTTGCAGGAATGATCATGCTACTTTTTCCATTCAAACTATGTTTCTAGGTATCCGTTTCAGTCCAGATACTTAGAATTTTAATTGATCATGAGAATCTGTATCTGTGAAATATTCTTCATAATTTTCAGTGAACATTTAGCTACATGGGGACATTTTATTACACAAATTTTAAAATGGAAATTACACTTATTTTTGAAACAATCGAAGAGGAAATAAGAGATAACATCTCTGCCATTATGATTTCCTGTAGAGGCTGTCTCCACCTTAGTGCAGGCTGTGGTTGGAAGTTCATGTGTAGGTTGTGTTTGGAATATAGATTTTAATTTCTACAGAAAAAATATTGCAAATTGTAATTAGGTTTCCACTCTAACTCAAAAGCAAATTTGAGACACAATATACTTGAAATACCATAAATTTGCATGAAATAACAGAAAATAGCATATAGAATCATGGTTGCTTTCCTTTTACACACATTTAAACACTTTTCAAACCAATGCAAAGCCCAGTGTTGCCTTGCTTGACTAATTTAACTCTGAACTCTTAGCCACAGGTGGAGCTGGGAGCTTATTTTGGTCTATTTTCATTACGCAGTAACATAACATGCTATTGGCATTTAGGAGGAATGTGGCGATGAGGGAGGAAATTTTGATTTCCAATACCTTTAGATCCCAAATAGTCAAGATGGCTCCTCTCTCACCGGGGCGAATAGGGGAAGGGGGGAAGAAGGGGACAAAGAAGGGAGGGAGGGGAAGGTAGATAGAGAAAGAGAAAGAGAGAGAGAGAGAGAGAGAGAGAGACTATGAATGAGAGCTGTGAGAACAAGCCAGTTATCCAGCCATGCACTCAGATGGAAACCAAAATGGCAGCCGCAACAGTCAGGGAATCTGTTACCACAGAAAAAGGAGCTCCTGCATGACCACAGTAGCTGTCAGTGGCAATTAAGTTGCCAAGTAGGGGGAAGAAAAGTAAACACACAGTAACTGCTCTCAGGTGGAGGAAAAACCAGGGAAAAGAACAGAGGAGGAATAAAGCTGCTGCCTCCATTGAAGGGGAGAGGATAGGGTTAAGAATCAATGCACAGGCACTGAAGTAAGCTGATTATTATAATGGTGTGCCCACATCCACGAGCAACAGAAGGCAGGAGACCTGAGGCTCCTTTGGATGTGGTGCCCATGGAGTGAGGATTAGGGCTATAGCAGTGGTGAATTACCACAGGGTAACCTGGGAGTTGCTAGGAAGAACGAACTGGAGCCATAAAGAGAGGCCAAAACAGGCAAACTAAAGTGTTCTTGCTAGACAACGGGAGGGTCCCAAAAGGAAACAATATATATTTTTTAAGATTATTATCTACTTATTTTAGAGAGAGAGGGAGAAAGAGAAGAGGGGAAGGGGGAGAGGGAAAGGGGGAAACAATTTCCAGCAGATTCCATGCTAAGCGCTGAGCTGGACATGGGGCTAGATCTCATGAACCTGGGATCATGACCTGAGCCAAAATCAAGAGTCAGATGCTTAAACAACTGACCACCCAGGCACCCCAACAACATTTTCATTTAAAGAACAGTAGCTAGGTGTGCATGTGCAAGAGACTTCCTTTTCAATCCTGAATATTTGACCAACACATCTACCTTGATTGTTTCAAAGTACTCTTCTTTTTCTTAAGTCTTCAACTTGAATAATTTACACTGATACAGCCATCAAACATTTGAAATGTACACTCCTCTTTTTTAACTTAATAAAATTAAAAAAAGATTGCATGTTTCATATTTAAATATATTTATGATGGTTACATTATATCAAGCTTAAATCCTTTTTTTGAGAGAAGAATATGTGTAAAAATCGCCTGGAGTTAGCCAAGGGAAGGTAAATGGGAAGTAGGGAAGAAACTTCCAGATAGCACTAGGATATTTGGGTTATTGAGAGTGGTTTATTCCTGGGAGAGGAAGTGGTGTGGAGGAGTTCAGGAAAGCATTGAGGGCAAGTCTCACCTTTAGCTGTGTACCCAGCAATAATTGCCCCTGTCTGGCTGCCAACAGAACCCTAACTCCAGTCACACATCTGCCCTTCCTGGTGCAGGAGAAGATGACTTCAGCCCCAGACCAGCAGGTGCATCCTGACTAAACCACATCAATCACAGTAGTAACTCTTCCATTTTCCTCATTTTTGAATGATAAGAATGAGAGTTAGTTGCTGGGCTTTCCCTGGAAAAATCATACGAAAACCATAAGGGACACTGAAGTCCCTCTTTTTCTTCTGGACATGGTCAAGTTGGAATCGGACACTTGGAGCTTTGCTATAGCCATTTTGCTACCAGACTAAGAATGAAGCATTACACTGAGAAAGGTAGAGCCAAAGAAGTGGGAGCCCTGATATGTGGAGCCTAGAAACCATTCTACTTCTGCACTTTGACTTGTGAGATGATGATTTTTTTCATCGTGTAGGGAAGTTTGCGGGAAGGCATTCTTACACTTGCTGTGGAAAACATGATGTGAAAAGTATGAGGAAGCCAAATACAGAAAGGAAGGGAGAAAATCCCCTGGGAAATTTCTGTCCTCTAACCTCTGAAGGGTTTACACAAGACATAATATATTTATCTTAAAAAAAAAAAAAGAACTTGTTTTGGGTATAAAGAGAAGAATGGAGTGTAGGAAGACAGGTGTGGAGTCATTTCACTGATCAGGAAGATGCTGTGGTAACAAAGTGTGCATGAGGGCGGTGGTGGAAGAGAAGCCAAGACAGAGACGGAGGCAGAGGGAGGCTGAGTTTGAAAGGCAATTTTGCACACTTACTGTATGTCCTGCGCTGTGTAAGAGGTTGGAGATACAAAGAATAAGATCGCCTTTGCCTTCAAAGATCTCACAGGGTTGTGGTGGGGGGAGATAGATACATAGCTCTTGGCCTCTCCCATGTAGTCAGTGTATTACCGGGGCAGATGCACGGGGAGCATGTGGACGAAGATTTCCAGGAATAGAAAGGACAAAATAGCCAATGTCTATCCTTCCTAGCCCCCCACCTACTCCTTTATTTATTGCCGTTTGACTTCAGCCCTACTCCATTAAAACTCTGAGTCTTCACAGGTAATTTTTCATTGGACTTGAGCATGTCCTCCTTCAGCTTAAATTCTGTTCAGTTCTGCCTGGGCTTAAAATTTGCTTCCTTGGAAAACTGCTCCTAACCATGAGGACTGGGTTAGTATCCTCTGTGTTCCCACGGCATGTCCTATGACCTCTATCACTCCTCACGCACTTTTTACACGTCAAGTCATTATCTGTGTACCTCACAGGCCTGTTAACTCCCTGAGCGCTGGCACCATTTCAGTTAGGGACACCATTGAACTCATTTCCCTATCAAGTGTGTGGTAATTAAAAGGTGTTGGGTAAGTATTTACAGATGAAGGAATAAGAAAATGAATGGAAGAAGAAGGACTCTAGGATCAGAACCAGAAGCATCAAGTCAAGATGGAGAGTGATGGCAGGAAGTGGTTGCAGATGCAGCAAAGGTCAGGTCATGGCCTGACCCAGCTCTCTTGTTGTTGAGGTGAGACACTACTGATTGCAAAATTTGACTCACAAGTGATCACTGATGCCCCATATGTACTGGAGTAGGAAAAGGAAAGGATGATTCAAGCGAAAGAGACTTGTAAACATGATTTTTACTGTCTTGACTCATTCACTATTTCCTATGCACAAGACACCACTCATAAATGGGCCAGGAATGGTAAACTTTGCAGATGAAAGGGGGGTGCTAGCCCCTTAGAGAATGAACATGAAATTGAGGAGTGGGGGTGGACCTAAAATATGTCAGTGGCTCTAAGATAGAAAACAGCTGCTTAAGAGCACCTAAGAAAATTTAGAGGGTTCCTTAATCCTGGTCCCAAAAGCTTCTAATTCACTAGCTCTGGTTGAGCCCTTAGAAACCATTCAAAGCTTTTTGGGCAATCTTGACATGCAAAGAAAAACTCTGATCTAGTTCAACTCTTTCATTTACAAATAAGAACACTGACCCCAAGAGAGACTTGTTGGCATTGCTCAGGCCATTATTGGCCAAACCAGGACCACAAATCCAGTTTTTTGAACTGGAGGCCAGAACTCACAGCATTAATAATTAGAATTAGAATTAACAAGGAAGCACAATTGGCCAGAAGTTGGAACAATAAAATTCAAAAGGGCTAATGTAGCTTAATTCTCTCATAATAATGCATTTTGAAGTTAAAGACAGACACTAGTTTTTTCCACCGGAACACTGAGGTACAAGGGTGACAAGGGCCCATGCTGTCCAGTGTAGCCACTTTGCTTAGTGAGTCAAGATAACAATAAATCTCACAGATTTTCCAAACTTGTGATGATGGTGGGTCTGCAGACGGCAGGTGGTTTTATAAGGGGGGAGGTGAGTTACTAATGGCATTATTCATGGGCAGCTTGTAGAGAATGATAAACATCTTTTCTTATCAACTCCTAAATGCAGAAGAAAAAAGATGGGCCAACATTACAGTGTTACAGACTTTGCCCTAAGTATGCATTAATTCTTGCCATTATTAGAGTTATCGAAAGAGATTGCTTAATGGGACTTTTTGAGGGGGACCTTTAGTTTAAACCTTTTCATTGCAAATGGCAAAGGGTGATACGAGTTGATATCTCATTAGAGCCCAGTCAGACATCTATCCTTTCAAGTGCTTCCTCAGCGAATATCCTAGATAGCCCCCAACAGAACTGATATAGGTTGGCACAGATCCTGCTTGAAAGATTTGGTGATAAATCACTTTTCCCTTCATTTTACCCAGAAATATCAGCAATTACTCAATATGCTTCTGCAGAAAAACAATGGTCAGGATCTTCCTTTAATCTCTCCAGGCAGGATAAAGCAATGAGTCATCAGGTAAAATGACTGTATCACTACAGGTGAGTGTTGGGATGCTATTTTTGTGATGGTAACCTAACTTATCATACTAATGAGGCTTTTCTGAATTTGATTTCAGCTTTACTTCCGATCCTTTCTCTTATTTTGATCATTCACAGCTCATTCACCCAGTTAAGAAAAAGAGAATGCAAGCACGTTTTCATGTTTCAGCAGTTCTAAGAAAGTCTCTTTAAAAGTATAAAAATATAAAAATGTTCTGTATGCATTTTTAAAACTGTGCTCATTCACCACATTTTGTATATACTGCTTCTTTCCTGTGTTTCTTTTTGCAAGAGCAGATATTCCCAACAGGAAGACATTTTTCCCTGCAGTGTTAGAATCTGCAAAGCTCCAATTGTACGTCACTTAACTCTCTGACAGAAAGACAGGCAGCTTGTGCCTAATGAATGGTACTGATGGAAGGGCAAGGGACACTGAGCTCCAAGTGTCATCAAACGGGATGACTTTGAGATGGTCTTGCTGGATCACCGGATGCTGCCAGAGCCAGTTAGTCCTTAAAATACATCAGCTGTGTCTAAAACTACCAAACTGACTGATTTTGCTATTAATCCGGAAAAGTAAGAGAAGGGAATAGGGTGCAGTGCTTTACAATGGGGACGATTACACCACATCATAAGACCTTTATGAAAATTAAGTAGCCTAATGGGTGTGCCATATGGTTTTAATAATATCATTAATGATAAAAATATTTATGTTAAGAGGGTGTCAATATGTCATCCATGAATCATTACCTTTTAATGAGTACAGAAAACACACTATCACTGAAATTAATATAACTTAATCAATTTCTAATAATTCAAAATGTTTTTCAGGAAGTTTCTTTGCCAATAATCAGCATTAACATGAATATTTATGTTTATCATGAGGGAAGCCAGGTTATAAGAAATCTATGGGTGATAAAGTGACAAATAAATTACATGTACATTATTTCATAAGGTACTTTCTGTTCCATGTATTAAAGTATAATGATAACACTTATTTGTATTTTCATCTGTTTGGCTATGTATTGAATAAATACGTTTTGGGCATTAATTAAGTACAAGCCACTAAGCTAGATTTTTGAGGGTATAAAAATTAATGAGACATAATCTCTGTCCTTCCTTGAAGCAGATTCCAGAGTAAATAGGGCTGAAACATAAACGTCAATCCTAGGGGTTTCATCTTTACACCGAGGGCAGCAGAGTACTATCAACGGGTGTGGAGGAGGGAAATTATATGACCAGCTTTGCATTTAGGTTGGTGTGGGAAATGATAGGAAGGAACCACCTGCATGGCCATTGAAGTAATTCGGGCAAGAAACGATACCAGGAAAGCCCCTGAACCAACACGGAGTCAGTGGGAAGAACGGAGAGAAGGAAATGCACTGGAGAGACATTAAGACCATAAAATCCAATAGTTTGAGGACTAATGAGGGGGGAGGTCATTCCCAAACTTTAATTTGGGTCTCCAGAGAGATGATGTTGCCACTCACAGAGACGTGACACAGGAAGAACAGCAGGTTTAATAGCAGGGAAATTCTGAGATACATTTTGAGTATTTTATACTGAAAATGTCAATGGGAAATTCTAATAGATATGGTTCCCCTTGAAGCTCAAGGAAGATTTTTAAGTGAGAGCTATACAGATATAGGCATCAACCGTGTCTAACAACCATAGAAAACCACAGGGGACTCCCTCCTCCATCCCAGGGAATGTTTTCTGAGAGTAACAAGACAAAGGCAAGAATAAGCAGAGGCCTCCTAAGAGTTAGGTAATGAAAATGCTGTCGAGATTGGAAACTAGACCAGCAGGAGGAAAATCAAAGTAGTGAGTGGTGCCCATATCTTGGAAACCAAAGGCAAGGAAAGAAAACATGGCAGAGGGCATCTACTGATTCAGAGTCCAGGTAGGAAGACATCTTGATCTGGCACCAAAGAGGGGACCTTGGCCAAAAGAATTTCAATGGGGGCCAGAGAGCCCCCAAATGAGTAGTTGCTACAGAAGATAAGAAAGATAAGACATTAAGTGAAGACAATGCTTCTGAGAAACCCAACTGTAAACAGGCCATGAAAAGGGATGACAATAGATAAAGGGTCAAAGGTGCTTTTGAGATTGAAAGGAAAGTGAGAGAAACTGAGGTGGATGGAGATGGGAATCAGGGCACTGGATCACAGATAAATCAGAGCATACAGTTACAAGCTAAGAGGCATTGTTGTCTATCATTTTATTGTTTTGTTTGGGGAAGCATATAAAACTGCATATGTGACTATGACTTCATTCCCAAGTGGCCCATTTTTCCTATTCATTTAACAAGACTTATCCAAGGTCTATCTTGTTCAGACACTGTGCTAGGCACACAGAGGTCATAATGGTGAATCAGACAAGGTCCCTGTCCCAAGGAACTCATTGTTTTAGGGGTGGGGTGGAGGCAGAGGGTGCACACGAACCTTTCTAATTCCAAGGCAGTCTGTGATAATCTTAGCACTTATTTATAGTTTGCAATGGGCACAGAAAAGTCACGTATACCTTTCTCTTAGACACGAAAGCCAAAATTAAAACAGTCTACCTACTCTAATATGATTGTAAAATACAATCTCCTAAATGTTGACCACTAGATGGCTAATTAGTTATTAATCCCAGCCAGGGGACCAGAATTAATTAACCTCAGCAGTGAATTATATTTTGACCTTGGGCTAATTAGGCCAATTTTCCACTCCGGGACACACGATTAACTATCTGGTTCATTTAGGGAAAGAACTCCTACAGAACAAAACATATAAACACCAAAACTTTTACCTTAATTATTAGGATTGTAATGTAATTTTTGATATAATGTGTCCTTCCTCTGATAAGAAAATGCACAATCAAATGAAGATGACACTTTGGCCCTATAAATAGGGAAAACAATAAATGAAAATTACAGTCTAATTAATCAGGGGAGCTGAGATTTATTTATTTTATACAATAAAAATTGTAATACCAAATGTGGTTTTTATTCTTCACTTTATTTCATTTTATTTTGTAACAACTTCCCTTTAGAGAAGATGCAAGATACCCTGGTACCATTGATATTCTACATACCTAATAAAGAACCTGATAAACTCTAAAATACTTTGGGGAAACCTGGGTGGCGCATGGGACTCTTGGCTTCAGCGCAGGTCACGATCTTACGGTCATGAGATTGAGCCCCCACACTGGGGCTCCATGCTCAGTGGAGAGTCTGCCTGAGTTTCTCTCCCTCTTTTTCTGCCTCTCTCCCTGCTCTCGTGTGCTCTCTTTCACAAATAAATAAACCTTGAAAAAAAAATAAATAAAATACTTTGAAATTCTGCCATTGCATTAATCATTTCTATGTTATACATTTAAATAGCACCCTTGAGTATTTAAAAAATCCTTCAGTGTGAAAACACAATGGGGTTCTCTAGATGTACATTCAGTGGGAGACACCTCAATGAAACATCTTCAAATAAATGCGGTGTGTGACAAAATGTTATTTTATGTAGCATTTATGTTGCTACCAGTGAATGACACGTCTCTATTTAAAGATAGGCTCATGCAATCCCGAAGATTCTCAAGAGAAAGAGTGAATAGATTAACAGATACTTAAAAGGGCCAAACGGAGTTTCATTCTTTGAACAGTACTTTCATATTACCCAGGTCTCAGTGCCTCCCTGCTATGTTTTTACTGAACTGATTACCAAATGAACCTTAAAAGTAAATATACTCTTGGAAGCACAGTGACCATTTTGAAACTTCCTGCAGTATTTTTGGGTCTAGGTGACAAGTAAAAAGGACATTTTTTCCTCCTTTCATTAGAACAGATTGGCTCACTTACTGGCCAAATGTGAGGAGGATCAGCATTAATTTGGAGCATACGCCCTGCGCCAAGGACACTGGCAGGTATTGGACACTCAAGTAATGGCTTGGTGCGTTTTTGAAACAATCAGTAATGCAGTTTTCATAGCGAGGGTAGAACACCACATTGCTGGCAGTCCAGCTTTGCTTAAGGAGGATGGACCTTCTCCTCGCCCAAAGTGAGAGCAGAAATGCATTTTGGAAGGAAGACGGACATTGGAAATTGATGGGAGCAAGTCAAAGCTTGCACCTAGAAGTATAGATGAAAAGGAATAAACATGAAGAAATTTTCGAGTACACAAACATGGTGTATCCTTTACATTTACTGCCTCTTACCAACAGATTCTCAGTTATTCTAATTTTCTTCTTTGTTAACTTTGATCCATGTTCATAGTCAAACTTTTTAGATACTATTTTGAATGCTTGGAAAAAAGTGTGTACCCTACACCAACATATGTAGACACATTCACATTTTGCCAAGCATTAATAAACATACTGTAGCTTCGTACAACAATGAATGAGTCCGCGGGTTTACCTTGCATCTATCATTGTGAGATTTGATTACCGAAACAAGCACAAGACACTTAAACAGAGTAGATAACATCTCTCTGATTCCTCCATAGAGCTGGGTTAATACTTAATTCCTTAGAATTGGGTTAATACTAAATTTCTGCAAATTATCAGACTTTGTTGTTAGAGCAATTTTAGGTTTATAGGAAAAAATGAGAAGGTATAAAAAGCCCTATACTCTTCTCATCCCCCGCCCCAGTTTCCCCTTTTATTAACGTTTTGTATCAGGATGGTCCATTTGTTATAAATGATGAACCGACACTGACAAATTATTGTTAACGACAGCCCACAGTTTATATCAGGGCTTACTCTTTGTGCTGTACAGTTCCATGGGTTTCGATAAACATATAATGCCACACATCTACCTTTATAGTATCAGACAGAATAGTTTCACTATCTTCAATATGCTCTGTGCTCTACCTATTCATCCTTCCCTCCCTCAGATCCCTGGAAAACACTAATCTTTTACTGTCTCCACAGATTAACCTCTTCTAGAATGTCATATATTTGGAATTATACGATACACAGCCTTTTCAGGTTGGCTTCTTTCACATAGTAATAGGGCATTGAAGGTTCTTCCATGTCTTTTCTTGGCTTGATGGCTCATTTATTTTTAGTACTAAATATTATCCTATGGTCTGCATGTACCACAGTTTATCCATTCACCTACTAAGGAATATCTTGGTTGCTTCCAAGTTTCGGCAATTATGAATAAAAGTGCTATAGATACCTGTGGGCAGCTTTTTGGGTAAACATAAGTTTTCTACTCATTTGGATAAATCAAAAAGCTTGGTTGCTGGATCATATGGTGAGGATATGTTCAGTTTTGTAAGAAATTGCCCTGCTGTCTTCCGAAGTGGCCATACCATTCTGCATTCCCACCAGCAATGTAGGATTTTTCCTATTACTCTACATCATTGCCAGCATTTGGTGTTGTCAGTGTTTTGGGTTTGGGCCATTCTAATAGGTTTGCAATGGTATCTCATTGTTGTTTCAATTTGCATTTCCCTAATGATAGTTGATGTGGAGCATCTTTTCATATTATAATTGCCACCTGTATACCTTCATTCATGAAGTATCTGTTCAAGTCTTTTGCTCATTTTTAAATTTGTTTGTTTTTTTAACTGTTGAGTTTTAAGAGTTTGTGTATTTTGGTTAACAGTCCTTTAGCAGATTTGTCTTTTGCATGTGTTTTCTCCCAGTCTGTGGCTTTTTTTATTTCTCTTGACAGTGCCTTCCACAGAGCAGAAGTTTTTAATTTTAATAAGGCCTCACTTGATGTTTTCTTTCATGGATGGTGTTTTTGGTATTGTATCAAAAATTCATCTTCAAACCCAAGGTCACCTAGATTTTTTCTTCTATGTTATTATGTAGAGGTTTTATAGTTTTGTTAATTACATTTTGGTCTATGATCCATTTTGATCTAATTTTTGTGACAAGTGTAATGGCTGCAGAAATTATTTTTGTGTCAGAATGTCCAATTTTCTAAGCACCATTTGTTGAAAAGTCTGCCCTTTCTCCATTGAATTGCCTTTGGTCCTTTGTCAATGATTAGTTGATTATAAATGTATGAGTCTATGTCTCTATTTCATTCCACCGAACTATTTTTTTTTCTATTCTTTCACTAATATCATTCCATCTTAATTACTATAGCTTTGTATTAGGTCTGGAAGTCAAGTAGTATCAGTAGTCAGTCCTCTGACTTTGTTATTCTTCTTTAGTACTGTATTGGCTAATCTGAGTCTTTTGCCATTCCATATAAACATTACAATCAGTTTGTGGATACTCACTAAAAAAATTGCTGGAATTTTTATTGCGATTGTGCTGAATCTATTGACCAAATTAGGAAGAACTGGCATCTTAGTAATATGGGCTTTTCCTGTGTGTGGACATGGAATATTCATATATTTAGATCTTTGATTTCTTTCATCAGAGTTTATAGTTTTCCTCATCTAGATCCTGTATATATTATTATAGATTTATATCTAAGTATTTTAGGGTTTTTTTTTTTTTGGTGCTGATATAAATGCTATTGTGTTCTTATATCCTGTAAATTTGCTATAATACTTATTAGTTCCAGTACTATTTTTGTCAATTCTTTTGTGATTTTCTACATAGACAATCATGACATCCATGAACAGATCACTCTATTGCCTCTATCTTTTATTTCCTTTTTGGTCCTATTGCGTTAGCTAGGACTTCCAGTTCAATGTTGAATCAAAGTGGTGAGATGGGACATCCTTGGTTTGTTCCTGATTTTAGGGGGAGAGCTTCTCATTTCTAAACTTTAAATCTATTGTTAGTAGTAAGATGTTTACAGATGTTACTAATCAAGTTGAAGAGATTCTCTACATTCCTAGTTTGCTGATAGTTTTTATCACAACTGAGTGTGGATTTTCATCAAATGCTTCTTCTGAAGATTAGATTTATTTGTTCCCCATTTCTCTCTACCTTTACTATTCCTACCTTCTTGGAGGAAAAAAGGGCTAGTCATTGAGGATCATATTCTGGTAGGCCTCCATCTGTTGCTCTTGTCACCAGAAGCTACATATAATCAGATCAGTGGTTATTCATCAGAGCAGTTGGCCCCAGCATGTAGTCTCTCTCTCCTATGACAATAGGTTTCTTCAGCACGCAAGTGGATAATCTATCCAACCTCTCAGCCACCTTCTCCAAGCTACCTAATCTACCCATTTCTACTTCCACATTCATATTCCCAAACCTGTCATACCTTAAACTCTTCAAATCCCACATCCTTAACTCTAAAAGCATTCACTCCCTACACTTCCTCTCCTTTGAGCCTTCTGTGTGCAATGACTTCCTCTTCTCCCTCATCAAGATGTCCAATTTGATCTACCTTCACCCTAGTACAATAGCCCTTTCTCATCTTAATTTCTGCTTAATTTCTGCTTAATTTCCATGGTTCAGAACTTCAGTTACACTTTTGCCTACAACTTACTATCTTTGTCTTTCTTATTTCTTCATGTCCATTGGGCAAAGCCAAAATGATGGATGAATACAGCTCAACTGTTTTATTTTGCCTGTATCTGAACAAATACAGCTGGAGAAATCACAAGAGGGCAGATGGTGATGCTGTAACTTTATAATCAGCAAAATCAAATTGACCCTCAGGACTATTTAGCAATTGGACTATATTTTTTGTTCCACCCTCTCTTCTCCACATGGAATGTTTCAAAACTTCTTTCCTTGACCTTTGAAAAATGTCTTAATTTTCTCATCTTGGTAGATTTCTTGTGTTCTACTTCACAAAAAGAAGCCTTCATACATGTTGGAATTCCATCTAATATAAATCTATTTAGGTAAACTCTTATCTTTTTTTTTTTTTTTAACTTGTATTTAATTAGTGAGGGTGAAGTTCTTCCTACCTACAGCTAGGGCTACCCTTCATGATTTGGATTCTATTTCTTAGAAACCTCAAAATATCAACTAACCCCACCTTTTCAATATATTCAAGAATTCTTTTATAGTTAGAGTCTTCCCCATCATAATTAAACATCATCAATTACATCCCTTAAAAAACCCCAACTAATCTGGCTACTCTCTCGTTTCCCATTTTCCTAATTTACAGTGAAAATAATGAAAAAAGCTCTCTATACAAATGATAGATTATATAATTAAAATATCCCCTCCCTATATGCTGTGCCATTCACAATAGGTTTGGCCATGTGACTTTCTTTAGTTAATGAAATACATATGAAAGCAAAACATGCCACTTTCAAGAAGCAGCTTTTAGAGTAATTGCATGGTCCGGCCACTTTTTTTTTTTTTTTTTTTAAGACCCCTCATGTGCCAGATAATGACTACCACTTCATCTGGTCCTAAATGGTGTAAGGCCTCAGCAGAGCTGATGTCAACCCACAATGGAAAATAGTTTGAGCACAAAATCAGCCTCTGTGACAGTATTACCATTGAAATTTTCAGATTGTTTTTTACTGCCTCATACTCTAACCTACAGTGACTTGTATATGACTTCCTGCCTGCATTTTCTCCCTGTCCATTACTTCTCAACCCATTTTAATCTGACTTCAGGCTATCTCTTCATTTCTACATGGCAGTAACTTAAATGTCCATTTTTCAGTACTAAACTAAGTTCCCTCCAAGCAGCATTTCAAAGAGTTGACCATTCTCTTCCTTTTGGAACATTCTCTCTTAAAGATTCTATTGCAGTCTGTGAATGATACTATTTCTGATTTCCCCCTAATCTGTCGTTGCTTCCTCTCAGACTTCATTCTCTATTTCCTTGGCTGTTAAATACTGGAGTTTCTCAAGACTCTATCCTAAGATCTCATCTCTTCTCATTCTACATTCTAATCTTAGGAAATTTCAACCAATCTGTGATTTTACTTTCTTCCTTTACTTATGTGATGTTTAAACTTTTGTCTTCAGTCCAAACTTGAGTTACCGACATAGATAGTCAAACTGTCTACTTTATATCTCTCCTTAAATACCTTAGAGACACATCACATTCAAAATATCCAGAATGTAATGCACAACCCTTTGCTCCAAAGCAGCCTTGTTTCTGGTGTTTGTTTCATTTTCTCTCACCTCCTTATAAGCTTCATGACACAGAGCCCGGGCCCGTTTCTGACTCTTACAGTACTTATGAGAAAGTGTCAAAAATCCAACTATGATTGATAGATAAGTAAGTAAATAAATAAGTAAAAAGTAATTACACATATCAGGGTGAAACTACAGATAAAGGTGTGATTTTCAAAGTTAAAAGAAAAGGTAGTTTGTTGTTAAAGCATTGACTATAGTATTATAAGTGATTGCTCAGAACTGGCAGCGGAAGTTAGAAGTTAGTGGAATAATAATTCAAGGGGCTACAAGAAAATACTACTAACTTCGAATTGTATATTAGTAAAAATATCTTTCAAGAAAACAGAATAACTTTTTCATGCATATTAAAAATAAAGAGTGTGTAGTACTGTGGTTCCTTTCTACGGGGAATTCCAAAAGATATATTTTAGGCAGAAGGAAAATGACAACAGATGGAAGTCATGCAAGAATAGTAAGGGACAAGAAAGAGGCAAATACGTGGGTAAATTTATACAACATTTACTGATTAAGACCAGAATGTCTAATTTCAAGGAGTTAAAATGTAGAAGGGAAATAAAAGGCCATAATTCAAGAGAAACAAAAAGAACATCAAGGGAATAATACACATTCAGCATACTGTTACCATTTTCCTTGAAAACTGTGTGTAAGCTAGATGCTCAGTGTATTATTTTTCTTTATATTTTATTAATATTTTACAAATATTGCTTTCTTTTAACTAGTATTTAATAAAAGTATAAATATGTATTTACTTATCTCTAGCTGAGCATGAAACATGTTTTTAAAGAAGTAAAATTTATAATTTGTTAGAGAATAAGACTGGCCTAGTTTACTGTTCCTCATATTTCCTAAATTGTAGAAGTATTCCAAGAATTGATCCATGTCTAGTGGATCTGTAGTTTAGTAGCTTAGTCTGTGATTCGGCATAAAAAAAACGCAGCCTTTTATGTAGCAGTCTGAGGTATTAGTGGTGCTCCTGACATCTGAACAAGATGTGCTAAGTGCAAACAAAACAAAACAACCCCCACCAAAAAAAAAAAAAACCCAAAAAAACACCCTCCCCTCCCCAAAAAAGAAGAAAAAAACCCCACAGTGCTATGGTTTCTGTTTTAAGGAAATGATCTAGTTGACATAGCTGAAAAAACTGTGACTTGTGAGGTCATCTGAAATTTCATTATCTATAATGATCTTAATAAATTTCAAGATTATGTAACAACAGTTGAAGGTCAATAGATATGTAAAGGCATTACTATAATTCTAAAAGCTATTCCAAATTGTTCTTTTCTGTGCCAGAAATGCAAATTTTCTCAAAGCCATAGTAGTGACAGACTCACTTTTTCCAGCATCTGGTTCTGTAACATAAAACATCATCCTTCCCCATCCTGTACAGAGGACAGAGAATTAGTCTTAAGAGGATCACTGTGGCAGAGATGTTCATGTGGGCTGCCACATGAGTGAAAATATCTATACCAAAGAGCCTAATCATTTTAACAAAGTTTTTAGCTGTAATCTCATAAAATATTTATAGAATCAGTAAGGTAGTAGGTTCAATATATAGCTTTCAATATAACTTGGGAAATTTTATCTAGAGAAGTAGGAAAAGCATAATAATATACTGTTGAAAACCACAAAGCACCAGTGGGGGAATCTGTCCATGGTCCTGAAGAAGCCACCCACCAGTATTTGTTTCATTAAATGGCCTGTACTTTCACAAATTAATTTCAAGATTATCTACCAGGTCCTTTTTATTGCTGATTTATTATCAGATATGTTATCTTAGAAGAAAAGCCATGTCATATTCAGGAATATAGTAATTACTTCAATTTATATTATGTAGGTATGTTGGTTTTTCTCCATTTTTACCTTTCCAAGGTCCCTTCTCCATTCTGCTCTGCCCTGTTCTGGAGGCCTTCGTGGCTAATCTCTAGGACATGTTGTCAAACTAGCAGGCTTTTGATTGGATTTTTGCCTACAGGAATCATCTTCAGGAAAGCAGGAGATCAGCAAGTAGAATGAAAGAGACTGAGATATTTTCTCCCTGCATCTTTATTGTTTTGGCAAAATTATCAGGAACAATTGTAATTTTTGAAGACTTTAATTCCCAATGAATAGTCTCCCTTTTAGGGCTCCAGTTCTCCCTGGACTTATTCCCTTGTTTCTTAGTTTTTAATGGAAATAACTTTGTCCTACCATTGTTATTCTCTGGGTTCTTCAACAACTTTTATTTGTTTTCTAGTCCTGCTGGTCAGAAGTTTCTTTATTCAAACCATTTGACTGAAACTTATTTCTGCATGAGCATGAATGACACAAAAGGTTTTTGAACCATAACTAAAATATCCAATTGAGACGACAGAATATTAGTAGACAAGAAGTAAACATTAAATGCCCATAAAATATACAAGTTAGTGGGGGATAGGATATAAGCACTGTAGATAAACTATGTAGCTACTTTTCCACAATACCTAGCCCATTGTGTCCATTAATAACAGTTGGTATTAATAAATATTTTTAAAACATATGGAATTTACCAAGATGTTACCTCACATTTTCAGAATAAGTTATTACTAAAATCAAGGATTCCTTTAGTCATACCTAGGCCTATTAATTTTACACCTCAGTTTCACAAAGAGAAAAACTGAGCATAAAACCCAAAACTACCTCCAGAATTTCTGCACCCAACACAAAAACAGATGCCATTGGTCAGGAATGCAACATTAGTTATAGAAAAATTATTTTACTCTATTGCTTGGTGATTTAAAAATTTAAAAGAATCCCTTATACTTGAAAGCAACTCAACCTAAATTTAAATATGGCTAAAGGTGTGCATACTTGCATAGGAGATGTAAATACACTAATTGGTGGTCTGGGACATATAGAAGAGATGATTTATAAAGGGTTAGTCTTGTTTTCTCAATAATTTTCTTCTTACATCAGTAACCTGAAGGAGTCTGCTGGTTGTTCCATTTTATGAATTAAGGCATCAAGATTATAATAGTGCAACAGATTTGATAGACAAAGCTGTTGTGAAGGCCAGTTTTGCAGAAATAACTGCAAAAGTCTGGAATTTACCATCAACTTTAAAAATCAGATATTTAGAATAGGAAAACAAAGTTCCAGCATAACAAATGCAAGAATCTGTGTAATTTTTGGTTTGGGGAGAGTTACCAAATGCAAGGAAATGGTCAAAGATAAATTTCTGATATAGTTCACTGGAAAAAAAAATATAGCAGTCAATAAATGTAGAACAGCCACTACCCCCCAATGACACTAAATATAATTGATGATGTGTGAAACTATTATGAGTTTCCTTTAGAAGTGGGTCTAGAGAAGATCTACAGTCTTAGATCTTAGCCATGTTTTAATCTTCCCAAAATGGAAATGTATCTCATTCATAGTAATATGGAGAAAAAATAGTAGTTTCAAGTAGGGGAAAATGCAAGAAATATATAAATATTTAAAATTCAATTTGATCATCCTTCAGTTTGGTAAATTTTGGCATCAATTGGCTTACTCGTGCTAATATCTTGAACAAAAGCACACGTTTCATTAAGCATTAAACTCTAAATTCTGTAGCTAATGATATTGCTGATCATCTGATGTAAGTTCTAAAACATTCTACGTAGCGTGAAACAGGTACAATAGTTGTCTATAATAGGTAGTATCTCCTTGAGCAGAATGGCATTTGATGAACTCATATATTATCATTTAAGTAATTTTATTGATCATCTATTGACGTATAACCACAGCTTAACTCCAAAGCTTAGTAGTTTAAAATAACCATGATCATCAGTTGGGTATTTTTGGCACAAGGGATTAAAGTCAGATGTTGACTGGGCTATAGCCATCTGAAGGCCTCGTTGGAGCTGGAAAATCCATTTCCTAGGTGGTTCACAACACGCTTAGTAGGCGTGGCTAGCTGTTAGTATATCTTATTCTTACCTACATGGGATTATGCACAGGTCCTCATGAGAGTTCTCAAAGCATGGAGGTTCACTTGCCCCAGACCGAGTGACCTAAGAGAACAAGGTGAATGCCACAACGCCTTTCATGATCTAGCCTCAGAAATCACTAACCATCCCTTTTGCAGTATTCTGGTACACAGGTCAGTCCTGATTTAACATGAAAGGGACATACACAAGTGTGAGAATACAGAAGGCAAGGGTTATAGGTAACCATCTTGGAACATGTCTACCAGAGTAATTACAAGAATCATGATGTCTCATGAATTAGTTATTTTTTTTAAAGATTTTATTTATTTATTTGAGAGAGTGAGAGAGAGAGAGAGAGAGAGAGCGAGCATGAGTGGGGGGAGGAGAAGAGGGAGAGGGAGAAGAAGACTCCTGCTGAGCAGGGAGCTGGCCAGAGGGTTCGATTCTGAAACTCTGGGATTGTGACCTGAGCCAAAGGTAGATGTTTAACTGGCTGAGCCACCCAGGTGCCCCATGAATTAGTTATTTTTAAAGATTTTTATTATGAAATAACTTTAGATTTATAAAAGAGTCGAAATGTTAGTGCAGAGAGTTCCTGTATCCTTAATCTAGTTTCTTGAAAGTTACCTACATAACCATAGCACAATTAACAACTAAGAAACACTGGTACAATACTATGACCTAATACTATGACCTTTACTTAGATTTCTTGTTTTTCCATTAATGTTCTATTCTTGATCCTGAACTGTGCCAGAAAAAGCACACTGGATTTTGTTGTCTTGTCTCCTTGGTCTCCTCCATTCTGTATTTTTGTCTTTCAGGACCTTAAAAATTCTAGAGAGTACTGGTCAGATAATTTGTAAAATGTCTCTCCATTTGGAATTTTCTGGTATTTTTCTCACAAGTAGACTGGAGGTCTGAGTTTAGAAGAAGGTGAAATGCCCTTTTTATCACCTTATTGTATCATATCAAGGTACCTGATATTGATGTGAATTATCACTAGTGTGGTTAACCTTAACCTGGTTAAGATGATGAATGCCAATTTTTTCTACTATAATTGCTAGCTTTCCCTTTGCATATTCAAATATATTTGTTAGAAGCAAATCATTAAGTTCTGCCCACATTCAAGGTGAGAGGAGTTAAGATCCACTACCTGGAGGGAGAATTATCAAAGAATTTGTGCATACATATTAACCCCACCACAGCAGAGGAGTCTAGGTGGCTCAGTTGGTTAAGTTCCGACTCTTGATTTTGGATCAGATCATGACCTCAGGGTTGTTAGATCGAGCCCTGTGTTAGGCTCTGGGCTCAATGCAGAGTCTGCTTAGGTGTTTCTCCCTCTCCCTCTGCCTATCCCCCTCCAACTCACACACTCTCACTTCTGTCTCTAAAAGAAACAAAGAAAGAAAGGAAAGAGAAAGGAAAGGGAAAGGAAAGGGAAAGGAAGAAAGAAAGTAAAGAGAAAAATAAAACCGACCACTGTGCTGTAGTTAATGATTAGAGATAGAAGATAGTTTCTTGATGGAAATAGAGGATTGCATAGGACATCTGGGAAAGTATTTTTGTTTCAAAATATTTCTCCCTCAGAATACTCTTAAGCCTGTTGCTATTTCTTTATTCTTATACTTATTTTAATATGAGTAAAAATGATCCACATAAATTACATCTTCCTCCTGACATAAATATATAACATCAAAATTTTAAAAACAGGCTTTGATAAGTATGGTTTAAAAGCCTAAATACTTCAATTTTACCCCAATTCAGTTTGAGAATAATTCCAAATATCTACAGTTACACCAAAATTTTTTCTCTCTACACAAGATATGTGAAACTTCTTATTTTGCTTGGTTGTTGAGTTTTTTGGATAGAAGGTCAACTAGATATAACTATAATGGTCCCCAATGAATACTAATAATGGCACCAAGAACATCTTGACAAAATACTGGATAAGTTCCCAGATAGCAAACTCTTACGATTGCAGATTATATTAGTAGCACTAAAATTCAATTTTAATTAGCCATGACACTTACATATACTTCAGAACTGATGAAGCGCTCTTCAGACTAACAATTCTTAATAAGCTCTGTTTAATTTTAATTTCTATTTTCCATTTGACAGTATCTAAGGAAAACGTGGGATTTGGTAGGATAACACTAGCCGGTTCAAGTGCTGTAAGTTTCCAGTTTGTACTTATTCACCCAGCCAATTTAATTCCAAAATCATAAACTCTTCCACTCTGTCTTCTGAGAACAATAATTTCCTTTGGAAGGTTTAAGGTTTTTAACCTTGATTGAGAGAATATATCAAGTGGAAAATACTTTATATAATCTAGTTCTTTTGTTCTATAAATTATCAAAACAGTAGCACTTCTTTGAATTATATTTTAGCAAATATGTATTCCTTTAGAAGAATTATGATAGGTGAACAAATTTAGTTCTGTTCTGATAACTAGTAATTATATAAGAGGGAGAAAGAGGCTTAGTCTCTAGTCTCACTACACCCCTTTCTACTAATGGCAATATGGATAGATCTAGACATTCCTTGTCTCTTTTCTGATGCACAAAAATAAATCTAAGAGTTAAGATGTTTACTGAAGAAGTAACAGAAAAGGATGAGGACATTAAAACTTCTTTTTTAAACTTTTTTTTCTTAATATATGATAAAAAAACAATTTTATTTTTTAATTTTTAAAAAGATTTTATTCCTTTATTTGAGACAGAGAGAGAGAGAGCATGCACAAGTGGGGAGGAATGTCAGAGGGAGAGGGAGAAGCAGATTGTCCGATGACCAGGAAGCCCAACGAGGGGCTCGATCCTCGGACCCTGAGATCATGACCTGATCCAAAGTCAGGTGCTTAACCAACTGAGCCACCCAGGCGCCCCGAAAAAGACAATTTTAGAGCCTATTTTATCTCATTTGTGAACAATTTCCTGACTTCTGCCCAGGTCAGTATTGTTCCCTTTATAGACTTCACCCAGAACATTTTTTGTCCCTCTCTTGGAACACTTATCCTACTTAAGACTATTTTCACAAGAAGCACATCTTATTCTGCCACTTGATGAAGCTGTCCTTGGAATCACAGAAGGCGTAGCACATTCATCTTGTACCCTCATGGTATCCAAAACACAGTGGACATCCATTAAATATTTGTTAAATTTTAAAAACATATTTTCTTTAAAAAATTCAAAATTGCACATATTTACTAAAGAAAACTGAGGAAACACAATAAGAAAAAAATCAACTTTTAAGGTGGGCACTATTGTTGTCCCCATTTACAGATGCAGAAATTGAGGTTTAGAGATATTAAGTTGCTCAAGAATGTAACTCCAGTGTCCGTTTCTCAACCAGCACGTGATACTGTAAAGGGCTGTAAGTGCTACTTGCCAATGGGTATTAATGAACCATCTGAGGCTGGAAATCACAAATGCATGACAGCCTTTTAGAAGAGATGTTCTATGTCTCATGCATTTATTGACTCATTTATCATATACTTAATATCTCTATGTCAACTATTAGAAAATATATTTGTTGGATACCCTCTAGCTGGCTAAAAGCAGAAACAGAAGAGAAATTTTGGTTGGATTTGAGGTTGGGATCACGGCATGGTGAGTTTGGTGACGGGGGGTAAAGGAAGTGAAGGTGCTGATGCAAATCATAATGGAATGACTCACAAGTCAAGGTAGGGAATGAAATTATCCAGAAGAGACTGGGAGTCCAGAAAAATAAAAAAAAAAAAAAGTTTTGAGTGATTGGAATAGGGAACTCAGATTTTCAAAATAAAAGGGACAATAAGAATAAAGAAGAATATTAATATAAGAAGGATTTACTGTCAAGTAGCAATGTCACACATGGAGTTGTGTGAGTAATGGCAAGGTTCAAGATGCACCAGTATGAAGAAATTGTGAAAATGAGATGGGAGTGAAGGGAAAGCAAATGACACTATTGCCTGTGATATTCAGTCACCCATTAAGAAGGGAGAGGAGCAAAACCAGGCTTTGACCTAGTGTATTTGCCCTCCCCCAAACATGGGGCCAAGAGTGACATCACGACATTACCATCAGGTGAAATACATGAAAATTTTTTATGTTTGTTGGTGAAATAGCAGTTTTTCTGGCTATGGATGAATAATCCATGAAAGCCTTTTTTAAATCTGCGATGTTTTATTCCTAGCATTATTTAGAATAACGTGCTAAATTTTTGTTTGTTTTTGTCTCCACCGTCTAAATAAACTCTCTTCTTTGTCTGAAAATGTAACTGATTTTCATTGTTTTGATAAATGAAGGATACATCCAAGTTAAGTCTGTCAGCATGGTTTACTGTTCTATAAGTGCCCATAATGTCTTTTCTCTGCCTTCCTCTTCCCATAACGGAATCCATGACCTTCCCCGTTTAGTGTCATGGTTATGAGCATGGATTTTAGGACCAGGTTGCCTGGTTCAAATCTTCCCTCAGCCACTTACTCCTAGTTGGACAACTTGGATGAGTCACTTACATTCTGTGATCGGTAGTAAACTTATCTGTAAAATGGAGGAAAATACTTTTACCTGCCTCATAAGATTTTGTGAGGATCCGATCCATAAATACATGTGAACGAGTCCCCACTTGTACTGGCATATGAGTAAGCACTAAGGCAGCATTAGATATAATCAATATAATTATTTTAGTAAAAATCCCATATTGCCTTTAGTCCCTGAACTTTCCCTTCTCTGATCCTCATGTCCATGAGGTCTCTTGGAGGGATAGTGTGCAAACTGTTTGGAATGATGTAAGAGTGTTACAGTATTTTCACTTGTCTTTTTATATTTTTTCCTAGTGATGCTCAGGAATTTGTTGGCTCATATGCCATGACAGTAAATAGCAAATATTTTCAAAAACCAGTCAAAAATGACTCCATGATTCTCAGACTGCCTTTATAGCTCAGACCCTCCATGTTTCAGAAATAAATTGTAGCACCCCCCACACCGAAAATGAATTATCTTAACACTTTAATGCAATATTGTTTATTTCCCATGTTGAGTTATTTTCATAGATATTTATCTTTGAGGAAATGATTTTTACTACATGAAAGAAAATAACACTATGTAGACAATTTTCTGTTCTAGATGATTTATAAACAAGTAAGATTTATGTTCCTACCAATCTCTAGAATATTAAATAACCAACTGTTTGGATATGAGTTTCTTATTCCTGTCCCCTCGTTTTTATTTAGCAAACACTTATTGAGAAGTTCCCAGAGATTTGGTTGGTGGCGCAATTTAGCGTGGGAGACCAACATATACGTCATTTTCCTATCCTGGAAAATTCAGTCAATCATGTCCACTACTCCTTCTGGTCAAGACATATTTACCCCACACAGAGCAAGACAAGACTATGCAAACTCCACTAAATTTCTCAGAAGACACGGTCAAGTGAGGGGCTTGGTCATAAGATAGAAGAAGCCCTAGTGAGGAACAGGCTTTCTTACTGTTCCTGAATGCTCCCATCAATGACCAAATTAGGCTACGAACCTCACCACTTTGTTTACTGTAAGACAAGATACTTATAGTTCTTGCACTGGAAAGTCTTTCAATTCATAGTATAATTAATAGTTTGCTGAAGTATCTCCTTTGAAGCACTACTTTACCAGTAGAGCTGAAAGGCAAAGTGGAGAAACTCCAGCACAGCTCTTGAATTCGCTAGTTGTGCATCCCTAGGGAATTGCTTAATCTCTTTCTTCAGATGATTATATGCCCTACTTTGTTGATTTGTAATAAAGATAAATGTAATATCATACATGTAAAGCATAATAATGACCAGCATTTCTTGACTCATTACTAGCAGCTAGATACATCTTCCAGATATGAATGAGGAATCAGGGTTTCTCTCCTTTATTTTTCCACACTCAGAAATGTGTGGAATGAATTCCAGTATAATGTCATGGTTTTAAAAACATTGGGAGCCAGACTACAGGAACTCTACAGGAACTCAGTAATCATCCTTGGAAACCTCTGGGCTTCTATGTGTACCACTAGCATCTTCAACAAAGGGTAAAACATTGTCATTAAGTGCTCTCCAAAAAGCCATACACGAAGGATAGTTAAGAATTCATTCTTGGGGCACCCGGATGGCTCAGTTGGTTAAGTACAAACCAACGCTAGATTTCAGCTCAGGTCATGATCTCAGGATGGAAGGATGAAGCCCCAAGTCCCGTCAGACTCTACACTCAGTGGGGAGTCTGTTTGAGATTCTCTCCGTCTGCTCTCCCCCACCAGCATGCTCTCTCTTAAAATAAATGCTGGGCTGCAGGCTGCTGTTTGGTCAGGGGCCTCCCCCAAGGGAGCTGGAGCTCCCAGCTACACCAGAGCCTGTGTGTGTGATCTGGCTCAGGAAAAGGTCAAGTCTGACAAGCCCAAATGGATGCAATTCTAACACCCCATTCTCCAGTCAGGCTGTGACTTAAAGAGGTGACATGGTCATCTCTAATATCTCTCTCTTCTGTTTATAGGTGTTTGTGTATGTGTGCGCATGTGTATATATGCAAATGTACGTGTGTGTGACTGAATTCAGGAGAGTAAGGAGGTGATGTATTACTGATGTGGGGAACAAAGGCAGAAAGAAATGTAGATAAAATCAAATTTCCTTATATCCTGCAGCACAATGACAAATACTGGAGGGAGGCGGAGTACGACATTCCTCCAGGAACTCCCAATCTTAATGCTAATGCCTTGCTGGGGGTGCGGGGGGTGGAGGGGACAATCTTAGCCTGGCAATAACCAGGCCTCCAGGATCCTGTGAGTCTTTAGTGTATGAAAATCCTTTTGGAGGGGCACCTGGATGGCTCAGTAGGATAAGGGGTTGAACGTGAGTCTCTTGGTTTCCATTCAGGTCATGATCTCCACGTAGGAGAACAAGCCAGGCATCAGGTTCCTTGCTCAGCAGGGAGTCTGCTTCCCCTCTCCTACTGCCCCTTCCCCCCGAAATAAATAAATAAATAAATAAATAAATAAATAAATAAATAAATAAATAAATAAATCTGAAAGAAAGAAAGAATAGAAAAGGAAAAAAGAAAAGAAAGAAAGAAAATAAATAAATAAATCAGTTTGGAAACTTTGTCTTTACCCTCCCCAACTCCAAAGTGTATAATCAATCGTTCCTCACAATCCCAGGGCAGCTTTATCGGCCTGTGGGTCCTGCCCATGCTATAATATAAACACCTTTTTGTACCAAAAACATGTCAAGAATTCTTTCTTGGCCATTGGCTCTGAACCCCAGTACTCCAAACCACATCATTACTGTTTCCCCCAAATTGAGAGTGATTTGCTCTCCTCCTGTTGTTTGTCAGCTAATACTCATCCCCCTTCTCAAAACTCCACCTAGTTCATTTTGTGGAAATCCCTTTCCTTCCAATAGGTAAACTCTTGGGGGAGACAAGTCCTGGAAGCTAGAGGGGTCCCTGGAGCCTCTTTCTGTTAGGAATTCGAACTGAGTGGAGAAACCAAAGACAGAAGGCACGGTAGAGTTACTGTCTGGCTCCTGGGGGAGTCAGGCACTTGGGCAGGTCAGTTACACCGTTCCTGCCACCACGTGCCCTGGAGTGTCTAGGTTCCTGCCTTTTCTAAGACTGGCTCTGTCACCTACCCTTTAAATTTCTTAGTTTCCCCAAGATCCTTCTAATAAATTGCTGATATGCCGATGTTACATAGAGTTAGTTTCTGTTTGCAGCAATAATAGATACCATTTGGTACGGGGAAGAAAAGGAAGCAACCGTGGCCTGTTATGAGTAGATGAAACCCGTTATGTACAAACAGCTCCAATAACACCCGAATTCTTAAACTTAAACTGAGTTATATTAACATCAATCCTTTTGTAATTACGTTGTATCACTGATCATAACTAGTGTTAAATGAGTTACTCTGAGTTATAAAGCTGTAATAAAAATACTATGCTGCAATATTATTATATATGCAAAATGAAGAACTCACTAGGATTCCTTATCCACAAAAACAATCTATATAAATGGCACTTACCATGGCAGATATCCGGGTATGGTGTGCCTCTATTTGCAGAAGGTAGATTTCCTCTCAGTTTGTTTCATTTGTGAAAGAGAATACCATCTTCCTTAAAGTATCATGAGTGAAATGAGATTATACCTATGAAAGTTCTCCGAAGACCTTCCATAAATTATGACCTAAATCTAAACGGCAATTCCAAACTATGTTCTATTGTTAACCAAAGGTCAAGTTTATGCCCTTGTTAAGTAGAAAAAAGGGGCTGAAATCTGAAGTCATTTACATCACATAGAAGAATAAATCTAGCTTTTTAATGTAAGTCAATTTGACAACTTCCAATTTGACATTTTACTAAACTGTTTTCTTTTCATTAAATAGAAGCAGAAAAGCATTCTTGGTGTTGGGAAAAAATTTTTTTTCAACTATGTAAATATATAGTAGAAGTTTGAAGAATTATATCCCTTGTCACTCTTCATTTTTGGTATCCTTCCTTCAAAAATGTATTCAGTAACTATTGAGCAGGTTTATTCAGTAAAAAAGAACATGATGATTCAAGATAATGAGGGATTATACATTTATAGTGGCACCATTAATTCTAATCACAATATGTAACTGTCCTTTCACGCTGCTGAAAGCAAATGAGTCAGCAATGGGAGCTCCTTCATGATTTTAGATTGCTGAAAATGTGTAACCTTAGGCAAAGATCTCTCCAAGAGTAATCTATGGACCACCTACATCTAAATTACTACTTGGACTAACATTTTTATAGCGTAGATTTATGAAATGTCCCCCACCCCTCCAATTTACTGAACTACAATTTCTTAAGGAATTCAAAAAAAAAAGAACCTTGATAACACAATGTTTCATGTATTTTCATGAACATCAAAATATAAGAACAATAGCTTAGGTAGACTTTATCACAGAGCAGACAGAAGGAAAAGTAGGGTAGCTATGTGATGCTGGAGTTGTACACTGGACAACTTTGGAGGGTGCTGTTGATGTCACAGTCTATAGTGTAGCAGCTCTGATTGCAAGACTTCTTTCTGTCTTCCAACTACCAAGGAGTAGTTACTAAAATAGTGACTGAGAGAATCCATTCCATTTGTATCTTTCAAAGCCTCAATTGTCAATGTCCTTAATTATGAAATGTACAAAGGGTTATATTTTATCTACCCCTAAATAATAAATCAATCATTAAAATTGTTTGGAAAATTCTATTTGTTCCATCATTTATTTGATTGGAGTCTAGGTTTTTAAACCAAGGAACTAGAGAAGAAAAAAATCCTACTGAGAATTATCAGTCTTTGGTCTGTGGTTAGTTTACACTTAGAACATCCTTGAAGAGAAAAAAAGAATCTCTTTAAAAAATCCATTTCTTCCCTTGGAAATAGTACCAAAACCTGATTTCCTTCTTTAGAAAATAGTCTCACATTATAAAAATTAGCCAATGGTATATAGAGTTGAGTGATAATCAGAGTGAGGGGCTGTAGCAAGAGACACAATCAGAACTGTAGCATGTCAACACCAATTCTCTCAAAGCAAATGTTAGGTAAAGTATCTTCAATTTTAAAACAAACTGTACAAGGGACACCTGGAGTGGCTCAGTCAGTCACGCATCTGCCTTCAGCTCAGGTCATGATCCCAGGGTCCTGGGATGGAGCCTCACATTGGGCTCTCTGCTCAGTGGGGAGCCTGCTTCTCTCTCTCCCTCTCCCTCTGCCTGCCGCTCCCCATGCTTGTGCGAGCACTTGCCCTGTCTCTCTAAAAAATAAATAAAATCTTAAATAAAATAAAATAAAATAAAATAAAATAAAATAAAATAAAATAAAATAAAATAAAATAAAAGCAAAATATACAAGCCTCCTTAGTTATCTGCATATTCATGGATATTTTCGGTAACAGAGTCTAAAATATTTTGTTTTAGAAAGTTAAAAAGTGAAATCACCTTCCTCAGTGCAGGTTACCCAAGTTGATATAATTTCAAGAGCATATTTTTCAATTTTGGATGTGGTTCAGCAAATCAACACTGCATCCATTAAGACTGCCTTAATATCATTTCCTCACCCATATCTTTTATCCTTTTTCCACGCTCTGTTTATTTAAATATCTTCTTTCATCTTCTTATTCCTTCAAGCATGTCAAGTTTGCCCTCCAAAGAGGCGTTTCCTATTTTTTGTAATTTACTTATGTTAGAAATTCTCAAGTCACCACATAGTCTTACTGAAACGCAGTACCAGTTAGTGGATACAAGTTGTTTTTAATAGGCAAGGAAATCCCAGTGAATAATTACTGTTTACTTGATTTCCACAGTACTTATATGTATTTTTTTAAAATCTTTTCCTTATAGCCTTGGCAATGTACGTTACCACATGTATTTATGCATCAAAATCTAGTTGGTATATTTTATCAGTTAGAATGAGCACCACGATGTGGTAAGTTCATTATATGCTCTTACAAACATACTACTGTTATTTAAATGTTACTAAATTTAAAAGTTATATTTAAATACGCTATTATAAAAAAATAAACATATTATCTTAGAAAAAATGAAAGTTGAGAGAAAAAGGATATAGGATAATCAGAAAATAACCCTTTTTGATGACAGGAAGTTCCTAGATAATCAATATCAGACTAACTGTAATCTCTTGAAATCAAATTTTCTGATGAGTAGAACTTATATAAAACCAGATTGAAAACCTAAAAAAAAAAAAAAAGAAAGATCAAGCTGTGAAATACTTTTCTCTTCCTATATATGGATAAGTATGAAAATGAAACCGATAGAATAGAATTGCAAGTGTCCTAATGTGATTCACATAATAAGAGCCTTCTGGGTAATTCCCCTTATGATCCATAGAAATAACTTCATCTTTTATGATGGTAATGTGGGAAACAAAGGCAAAAGAAAAAAAATTAAATTTCCTTACTGCCTAGAGCCCATTGACAAGTCCTTGAAACAGGTAGAGTGACCTTCCTCTGGTTGGTCAGCTGCCTCAAAGCTGACAATCTGCTAAGGGCAAAGGGCAATCTTAGCCTGACCCCCCAGGATCCTGTAAGTCTCCTTTAACATATGAGAATTCCTTTGGAAACTTTATCTCTACCCGCCAAGTTATATGTTGGCAATCATCCTCCAAGCATATGACCCACTGATACACATCCGAAGGGTCTCCTTACTGAGTTTTTACTAAGCAGTAATAAATGACCTTCTCCTAATAATAGCTAGCCCCCTCAAGGCCCAGAGAACCTTGCTTGCAAAATTCCTTAGAGACTTACGCTATCCCTAACCCCCTCCCAACTTGAAAGTATATAATCGGCCACTCCTCATGACCCCAGTGCAGCTCCTTCTGCCCACGGGGCCTGTCCTTGTTCTTTGATAAAACTACCTTTTTGCACCAAAGATGTCTCATGAATTCTTTCTTGGCCGTCAGCTCTGAACCCCAACATTTCTACATCTGTGTGAACTGAGTTGCTGAGAACAATGGAATATAACATTTTATTAGAAAATGGCAAAATTTTCAGATGTGTTTTATGGCATGCTGTGTTTCTGTTGAAAAGATCAACAATTGATGAGCTTCTTCTAAGTACCATGTGGTTTCCATGCAATCACACAAACCTACGCAATTTCATTTTGGCTCAATGATGATGGATACCGGATATAAAGAAGATACACATGCCCTTTGATCTCACGGTTAATGGGCCCATCATTCACTATCACTTTGCTCTTCCTTTTAATGGAGATGCTGAGAAGTAAAGCAGACAAAAACAATGGGCTTTCATCTCTTCTCTTGGCTAACTTGAGAAATTCCTTTTTGGTCTATTAAAAACCAAAGCAATAAGTTACCAGGCCTTGCGTCATGTCTTTCATCATTGTTCAAAACTTCCTCTGTTACTGGCTCTGTTAGGATTTGTGGGGATGGGGGTCAGCATTTTGTGATGGAGCAAACCTCTAGGGGATTCTGATGCATGGTGTTTCTTCAAATCCTGGTTGCTGATGCCCAGTGCGGTGGGTCTAGGGTCAGCCCCCAGATTTGAATTTCTAACAGGTTTCTAGGTGATGCTAATCTTATGACCTGGGAATTGCACTCTGGGTATGGCATCTGTGAGTGAATCAGTCTGTGAATTGTCATAGACTGTCTTTCACTTCCATTATGTCATTATGATGAAATCTCACCAGAATTAAAGAAAATAAGACAAAAATACATTGTATCAGCTTAGAAAACAACTCTTTGAAAGAACAGTTTCATATGAAATACAAATATATGATAGAAATTACACAAGCACCCTCTCTCTAAAATAAGTAAATCTTGGAGGAGTTAAGATGGCGGAGGAGTAGGGGACCCCTTTTTCAGCCGGTCCCCTGAGTCGAGCTGGATAGGTACCAGACCAGCCTAAATAACCACGGAATCAGCCTGAGACGCAGGATGATGCATCTGGATCTCTACAAATGAACATCTCCAGCGCTGAGTATTGAGGTACGAAGAGGGGAGCTGTAAACCGTGCACGGATATCGGAAGATAAACGGAAGGGGGAGGGAGCCGCCGCGTTTGGGTGCCGGGAAGCGGCAGCCACCTGCACGGGGGAGCGGGCGGACTCACAGAGGGCACCCGCAAGAGAGCGGACTGAGACCGGTGAGCCGTGAACGCGCGCGCCACCAGGCATCTCCCGGAACACCGGAATCCCGGTGTGCTCACGGGATCCAGACTGAGACTGGGAACTCCCGGAGGGCGCACGGGGGCGGCTGGCGGCTGGCGGGCCACCTGCACGGGGGAGCGGGCGGACTCGCGGTCGGCACCCGCGAAACAGCCGACTGAGACCCTGAACCGGGTGCGCGCGCCACCAGGCTTCTCACGGAACTCCGGAATCGCGGTGCGCTCACCGGGCATAGACTGAGACCGGGAGACCCGGGAGTGTGCGGGGCGGCCGGTGGCTGGTGGCATTAGAAACACAAAGGACAGAGACGCGCCGGCCCTGGAAGTGAGGGCAGGGACGCCGGGTTGGTGCGCACATCCCGGGACGCTGCAGGGTTGAGCAGCACCAACAGTAACAGAGTTAAAGTGGCCAGAACATCAGTGGAGAACGGGCCGCAATCCCTCTGTTCTGCGACAATGCAGCCTCTGCTGCTCTGACCCTCAGAAGAGGCATAGCCGGCCGCCAGGGAAAGCCGCCAGAGAACAAAAGCCGGGAAATACCGGCTCAGAGAGTGCCCATCCCCATCCCCCCTCGCAGGGGACACGGAGACTCTACCCAAACAGGGCTGCCTGAGTATCGGCGCGGCAGGCCCCTCCCCCAGAACACAGAAGGCAGGCTGAAAAATCAAGAAGCCCACAACCGGAGGCGCCTGGGTGGCGCCGTCATTGAGCGCCTGTCTCCGGCTTAGGGCGTGATCCCGGCGTTCCGGAAAGGAGTCCCTCATCGGGCTCCTCCGCTGGGAGCCTGCTTCTTCCTCTCCCACTCCCCTGCTTCTGTTTCGTTCTTGCTGACTGTCTGTCTCCCTCTCTCAGATAAGTAAATAAATAAAATCTTTAAAGAAGAAGCCCACATCTCTAAGATCCCTATAAAACAAGGGGCACGGCCTGGGACCCAGTCAATAATTTTGGGCTCTGGAAACCCCGCAACCTCTCTTCATCAGAATGACAAGAAGGAGAAGCCCCCCCCCAGCAAAGAAAAGACAGTGAGTCAGTGGCCTCTGCCACAGAAGTAACGGATATGGATGTAACCAAATTATCAGAAATGGAATTCAGAGTAACAATGGTCAAGATAATGAGTAGACTTGAAAAAAGTATTCAGGAAAATATTACTGAGAATATACAATCCCTAAGGGCGGAAATAAGAGCGAATTTGACAGAAATTAAAAATTCTATGAGCCAAATGCAGGCAAAACTAGAGGCTCTGACGGCCAGGGTCACGGAAGCGGAGGAACGGGTTAGTGAATTGGAGGATGGGTTAATAGAGGAAAAAATAAAAATAGAAGATGGTCTTAAAAAAATCCACGCCCACGAATGTTGGCTACGGGAGATCACTGACTCAACGAAACGATCCAATGTTAGAATCATCGGCATCCCCGAGGGGGTGGAGAAAAACAGAGGTCTAGAAGAGATATTTGAACAAATTGTAGCTGAAAACTTCCCTAATCTAGCAAGGGAAACAAAAATTCGTGTCCAAGAGGCAGAGAGGACCCCTCCCAAGCTCAACCATGACAGACCTACACCACGTCACGTCATAGTGCAATTCGCAAATATGAGATCCAAGGAAACAGTATTGAAAGCGGCCAGGGCAAAGAAATTTCTCACGTACCAAGGCAAAGGCATCAGAATTACGTCAGACCTGTCTACACAGACCTGGAATGAGAGAAAGGGTTGGGGGAGCATTTTTAAAGCTCTTTCAGAGAAAAACATGCAGCCAAGGATCCTTTATCCAGCAAGGCTGTCATTCAGAATTGATGGAGAAATAAAGACATTTCAGAATCGACAGTCACTAGCCAATTTCGTAACCACGAAACCAGCCCTACAGGAGGTATTACGGGGGGTTCTATAAAAGTAAAAAGGCCCCAAGAGTGATACAAAACAGAAAGTCACAGCCAATACAAACAAAGACTTTACTGACAACATGGCAGAATTAAAAGCATATCTCTCAGTACTCAGCCTGAACATTAATGGTTTAAATTCTGGCTTCAAACGCCACAGGGTTGCAGATTGGATAAAAAGAAATGACCCATCCATTTGCTGTCTACAAGAGACTCATTTCGAACCCAAAGATGCATTCAGACTGAGAGTAAGGGGATGGAGTACCATCTTTCACGCAAATGGACCTCAAAAGAAAGCTGGGGTAGCAATTCTCATATCAGATAAATTGGATTTTAAACTACAGACTATAGTTAGAGATGCAGAAGGGCACTATATTATTCTTAAAGGAAGTATTCAACAAGTGGATATGACAATTATAAATATATATGCCCCCAACAGGGGAGCAGCAAGATACACAAGCCAACTCTTAACCAGAATAAAGAGACATATAGATAAAAATACATTAATAGTAGGGGACCTCAACACTCCACTCTCAGAAATAGACAGAACACCCTGGCAAAAACTAAGCAAAGAATCAAAGGCTTTGAATGCCATACTCGACGAGTTGGACCTCTTAGATATATATAGAACACTACACCCCAGAACCAAAGAATACTCATTCTATTCTAATGCCCATGGAACATTTTCAAGAATAGACCATGTTCTGGGACACAAAACAGGTCTCAGCCGATACCAAAAGATTGAAATTATTCCCTGCATATTCTCAGACCACAACGCTCTGAAATTGGAACTCAACCACAAGGAAAAATTTGGAAGAAACTCAAACACTTGGAGACTAAGAACCATCCTGCTCAGGAATGACTCGATAAACCAGGAAATCAAAAATCAAATTAAACAATTTATGGAGACCAATGAGAATGAAAATACAACAGTCCAAAACCTATGGGATACTGCAAAGGCAGTCCTAAGGGGGAAATACATAGCTATCCAAGCCTCACTCAAAAGAATAGAAAAATCTAAAATGCAGTTTTTATATTCTCACCTCAAGAAGCTGGAACAGCAACAGAGGGACAGGCCTAATCCACGCACAAGGAAGCAGTTGACCAAAATTAGAGCTGAAATCAATCAAGCAGAAACCAGAAGTACAGTAGAGCAGATCAACAGGACTAGAAGCTGGTTCTTGGAGAGAATCAATAAAATTGACAGACCACTGGCAAGACTTATCCAAAAGAAAAGAGAAAGGACCCAGATTATTAAAATTATGAATGAAAAAGGAGAGGTCACGACGAACACCATTGAAATTAGAAGGATTATTAGAAATTTTTATCAACAGCTATATGCCAATAAACTAAGCAATCTGGAAGAGATGGAATCCTTCCTGGAAACCTATAAACTACCAAGATTGAAAAAGGAAGAAATTGATTTCTTAAACAGGCCAATTAATTATGAAGAAATTGAGTCAGTGATAAACAACCTTCCAAATAACAAAACTCCAGGCCCGGACGGTTTTCCTGGGGAATTCTACCAAACATTCAAAGAAGAAATAATACCTATTCTCCTAAAGCTATTTCAAAAAATAGAAACAGAAGGAAAGCTACCAAACTCATTCTATGAGGCCAATATTACCTTGATCCCCAAACCAGGCAAAGACCCCCTCAAAAAGGAGAATTACAGACCGATTTCCCTAATGAATATGGACGCCAAAATCCTCAACAAGATACTTGCTAATAGAATCCAACAGTTCATTAAAAGGATTATCCACCACGATCAAGTGGGATTCATACCTGGGATGCAAGCGTGGTTCAATATTCGCAAATCAATCAGAGTGATACATCATATCAACAAGAAAAGACTCAGGAACCATATGATCCTCTCAATCGATGCCGAAAAAGCATTTGACAAAATACAGCATCCTTTCCTGATTAAAACCCTTCAGAGTGTAGGAATAGAAGGTACATTTCTCAATCTCATAAAAGCCATCTATGAAAAGCCTACTGCAAATATTATTCTCAATGGGGAAAAGCTGGAAGCCTTTCCCTTAAGATCAGGAACACGACAAGGATGCCCACTCTCGCCACTATTATTCAACATAGTACTAGAAGTCCTTGCAACAGCAATCAGACAACAAAAAGGGATCAAAGGTATTCAAATCGGCAAAGAAGAAGTCAAAATGTCTCTCTTCGCAGACGACATGATACTCTATATGGAAAACCCAAAAGAAGCCACTCCCAAACTATTAGAAGTTATAGAGCAATTCAGTAACGTGGCGGGATACAAAATCAATGCTCAGAAATCAGTTGCATTTCTGTACACGAATAACGAGAACGAAGAAAGAGAAATTAGGGAATCCATCCCATTTACAATAGCACCAAAAACCATACGTTACCTTGGAATTAACTTAACCAGAGACGTAAAGGACCTTTATTCTAGAAACTATAAATCACTCTTAAAAGACATTGAGGAAGACATAAAAAGATGGAAAAATATTCCATGCTCATGGATCGGAAGAATTAACATAGTTAAAATGTCCATGCTACCCAGAGCAATCTACACTTTCAATGCTATCCCGATCAAAATACCGAGAACGTTTTTCAAAGAACTGGAACAAATAGTCCTTAAATTTGTATGGAACCAGAAAAGACCCCGAATCTCCAAGGAACTGTTGAAAAGGAAAAACAAAGCTGGGGGCATCACAATGCCGGATTTCGAGCTGTACTACAAAGCTGTGATCACAAAGACAGCATGGTACTGGCACAAAAACAGACACATAGACCAATGGAACAGAATAGAGAGCCCAGAAATGGACCCTCAGCTCTTTGGGCAACTAATATTTGATAAAGCAGGAAAAAACATCCGGTGGGAAAAAGACAGTCTCTTCAATAAATGGTGCTGGGAAAATTGGACAGCTACATGCAAAAGAATGAAACTTGACCACTATCTCACACCATACACAAAAATAAACTCCAAATGGATGAAAGACCTCGATGTGAGACAGGAATCCATCAAAATTCTAGAGGAGAACATAGGCAGCAACCTCTACGACATCGGCCAAAGCAACCTTTTTCATGACACATCCCCAAAGGCAAGAGAAACAAAAGATAAAATGAATTTATGGGACTTCATCAAGATTAAAAGTTTCTGCACATCCAAGGAAACAGTCAGAAAAACTAAGAGGCAGCCCACGGAATGGGAGAATATATTTGCAAATGACACTACAGATAAAGGACTGGTATCCAAGATCTACAAAGAACTTCTCAAACTCAATACATGAGAAACAAATAAACAAATCAAAAAATGGGCAGAAGATATGAACAGACACTTTTCCAATGAAGACATACAAATGGCTAACAGACACATGAAAAAATGTTCAAAATCATTAGCCATCAAGGAAATTCAAATCAAAACCACACTGAGATACCACCTTACGCCAGTTAGAATGGCAGAAATGGACAAGGCAAGAAACAACAATTGTTGGAGAGGATGTGGAGAAAGGGGATCCCTCCTACATTGTTGGTGGGAATGCAAGTTGGTACAGCCACTCTGGAAAACCGTGTGGAGGTCCCTTAAAAAGTTAAAAATTGAGCTACCCTATGATCCAGCCATTGCACTACTGGGTGTTTACCCCAAAGATACAGACGTAGTGAAGAGAAGGGCCATATGCACCCCAATGTTCATAGCAGCAATGTCCACAATAGCTAAATCGTGGAAGGAGCCGAGATGCCCTGCAACAGATGACTGGATTAAGAAGTTGTGGTCCATATATACAATGGAATATTACTCAGCAATCAGAAAGAATGAGTTCTCAACATTTGCTACAACATGGATGGCACTGGAGGAGATAATGCTTAGTGAAATAAGTCAAGCAGAGAAAGACAACTATCATATGATTTCTCTCATCTATGGAACATAAGAACTAGAATGATCAGTAGGGGAAGAAAGGGATAAAGAAAGGGGGGGTAATCAGAAGGGGGAATGAAACATGAGAGACTATGGACTATGAGAAACAAACTGAGGGCTACAGAGGGGAGGGGGGTGGGGGAATGGGATAGACCGGTGATGGGTAGTAAGGAGGGCACATATTGCATGGTGCACTGGGTGTTATACACAACTAATGAATCATCGACCCTTACATCGGAAACCGGGGATGTACTGTATGGTGACTAACATAATATAATAAAAAATCATTATTAATAAAAAAAATAAAAATAAAAATAAAATAAGTAAATCTTGAAAAAAAAAAAAAGAAATTACACAGCACTTACAAAGAGGTAAACCTTTGTTGACTGGAGGAGTGTGGAAAAGGAAATAATTTGCCACCCATCTCGAACAAATAGAAATGCAAAATCCCAATGCCCTGCCTGTTAGACATGAGATGCTTCTAGCAGAAAGCATGGAGCTCCATTAAACCCTCCTTTATTCTGTTTTTAAAAACCATGGGTTTTGAAGATTGCCATTATATTGCCACACATTGGTGTGCTCCTGAATATTTTGGAAAGAAGCCCATCAATGATTCTGTTCGTGTATTTAGTGGCCAGTGATACTATCTTGGGATTTTCTCCCTTGCAGTTATTTTTGTGGGATGGTCATCTGCCATTATATAGAAAAATGATGCATTATCTTGGTTTCATCATGGAAACCATCCGGTGCCAGATATTCCTGCTCTTCAAAAGCAGTTCTGCTTCATCACAGCCTTCGACCTCTTAATGCATGATCCTGATTTTTTGTTAGAATGTGTTTTTCCGTAACAATAAAGTGTACTCCATTTCATTGTTTGTGGAAGATTCCAGCTTCCTCCCCAGTCTTTTTAGAGGCCAGAGGCGTATTCTCCATTTGACAAGTTTATTAAGATTCATCTGGAAATATTTTATGCATTCTTTTTTTTTTAATCCACAGGAATTAACTTTGCTCATGGATCACCCTTCCAAGGACACTATCCATTGTCACAGCTGACTGCTTCAGCACGTATCGGCAAGCATGCCCAGCATTCTGGGAGTCAGACTTGAAATGAAAGAGAATGAAAGTAGCTAGACATTCAGGGGAGCTTGAGGGGGGGTAGACCTGGTCTTGGAAGTACAAACTTAAAGAAACATTTCTACTTTAGAAACGAATCATGATTTCCTTTGAGAAATAGCAGAGCAAAGATAGCTTGCTGTTATGACCATTCGGAAACATTAGGAGACCACAGAAAACAGACCGCAGAAAACAAAGGGAGAAGGGTGGCAGGAACATTAGGAATTAGGTAGCCGCCCGCAATCACACATGGAGTACACACGACGAGGTTAGAGACACATTGATGCAATGTGCCCACGAGCTGCTCAGCTGCCGCAGAGCATGTGAGCGTGGAGACAATACATCAGTGAGAAAAGGGAGAATATGCACACACCTGCCAACACACCTGTCCTCCCGGCTGCCCCAAACCCGGAGCTAATCTTGTCGATGGAACCACCTCGAGGCAATGCTTTATGGAGCGCATGCACCATGGTGTAACGGCACAGTGGGTAGCTCTGGACTCATACCCGAGTGCATTAAAAATCTGTCTAAAACAACTAAAAAATGGTTTCTTGGACCATGCTATTTAAAATTTTTTCTCCGTTTTAATTTCCTCATTTGTAAAATGAATATAATAATAGTTCCTTCCTGCTAGGAAGTGCCTGGCAAATAGTAAGTGCTCCTTAAATAACAGTAACAGAATCAATAAGCAGCAATCTTGTGATCCTCCCCCAGGGAAGTGGAGGCAAGTGATAACGGACGGGCACTGAAGACTAGGGCAGTCCTGTCCCCGGATTTGCTTCAGTAAACTTACTGCCAGCTTCTTCCAAGGGTCAGCATTGCAGGGGCATCACGAGAAGAGAATCCATCCCCATGCAAGGAGGTATTCTGCACCACTGATCTTGTCAGAGCGAGAGGTAATTCAAGGTCACTTATATATTTTAGACTTCATTATCAAACCCATGATAACACAAATTTAAATACCAGACACAATCCCACAGCAATGTGCTATCCCATGGTAACCCCACGTCCAACAATGTTTATGTCTAAGCCCGTTTACTTAGATGATAAACATTATCACTTGGGGATTTTCCCTTTGCATTAGAAATATTGACCATTTTTAAAATAAGCAAAATGGGATATCTTATTCAGGTGTGTAGTTTTCATTTTTTGGGAAAAGGAACCCCAGTCACCTTTTTGTTTTTGCTTGTTTTTTCCTAGATGGGCTACCCTACACTGTGGTTAAAAGATAAGCAAAATGCCAATGGACTTTAAAAATTAGGCCATCTATATTTTGGAATGTTTTCTCTCCATATTGATGATTTCCAAATTGTTCGTACCTTCAGAAAAGTTAATTATAAGAAACACCTGTGTACCCATGATCTCATTTAATCAATTATTTTGCTTGTTCTTTTTATCTTTTTCTTTTTTGCTGTACCATTTGAAGTTGCAGACATCATGACATTTTATCCCTAAATATATCAGCATCCTATCTTAAGAACTAAGACATTCTCCTACATAATCATACTGTCTGAAGTATATCAAAAATGCCATTTAGAGGGGTGCCTGGCTGGCTCAGTCGGAAGCGCATGCAACTCTCGATTTCGAGCCCCACATTGGGTGTAGAGATTAAATAAGCTTTTTAAAAATGCCATTTTAATACAATAATATTATCTAATATGCAGTTAGGACCATAATTTGAAATGTATTTTCATAGGTAAGAATGCCAGCAGAAGTCTGGCTAACAAGATCCTGCTTCCTCCTAAAAATCCTCTGTGGGAGAGAACACTTCAGATGCGCGTGCTTTCATCAGATTAATGTGCCACTTTGTAAAAATTCAGCAAATAACTTTAGTTTTCTAATTAAAAACAATTATACATCAGATAACATCTTTTTTCTTAGATTTTGATTTTTCAAAAATATAGTGAGATTTTCAACATCACTATAACATTAAATCCAATCTCTTAAAAATAAAAACTACCTTGGGCACCTGAGTGGTTCAGTCGGTTAAGCATCTGCCTCTTGATTTCGGCTCAGGTCATGATCTCAATTGAGCCCCATGTTGGGCTCTGTATTCAGTGGGGAGTCTGCTTGAGATTTTTCTCTCTCCCTATGCCTCTCCCCTTGCACGTGTACTCTCGCTCTTTCTCTCTCTCTCTCTGAAATAAGTTAATCTCTAAAAAAAAAATTTAAACTACCTAATTTACACAATGTACCTAACAGAAAATCATGTGGTAAATACTGCTTTTGGAGTAAATACTGCTTTCAGCATGACAGAATAATCATATTGCTATGAGTCACCAAGTTAGTGAGAAGAGAAATGGCAATGACAATACAATAAATATCATTGGTCACCCTTTGTTGATTCCATATCAAATGTTGTCCCCCCTCCCAAGCCAATATATTTCAGTGATTCAAGGTAGGTTACTTGATGTCTGCGTCATTGTCTCCAACCATAAAATGGGAAGGATCCTATCACTATCCACATTACAAGGATACTAAGACAATAAGGAATATAGGATGAAATTGCTTTTAGTTCACAGGCCAAAGGGCACAACGTAAGTTGCAGCTATTTGCATCTCCCTCTCTGCTGTAATCCAGTATAATGGAATGGGTCTCAGCCAAGTACACTGTGACAATGTTACAAATTGCTAGAACTTTTGTTCTGATGTTGCAAGTGTCTGGCAATACATTTTCTCAACAGTTTGTAAAATTCGATAAACATCCAGTTCTTCGTTATTCTTATTATAAGCATAGTCATGTTAAATTATATGCAATTAGCATTTCATAGGTTAAAAGTGATCTAATATTAGCAATTTCCTCTGGTACAACCTGGCAGTTGTGATAGCTGAAGTCTACTACTATGTTAACAACTGCTGTTATTACTCAAAACATCACCCCAGTATTCAAACTGTGTACGCTCCTACACACGCTTAGGAGAGTACTTGGCACGTAGCATTCATGAGGGCTGTGACTATGGCTATTAATTTTGTAAAGTCCGAGTATTTGCATATTAACTGCTGTTGGTGCTGCAGCATTTGATGGACACCCTTTCTTCCATCAGTATTACAGAGACATCTATTGTGATGAGTTACAAATGTGACCTGAAACCCACAAAAGCCGTATGCTCTCATTCAGGAGCTAATATTACAATGAGATTTTCCAGCACATTTCTTTAGTAAAGGGATTTTAGGGAAAAAAAACAAAGCTGGCTGTTTTAGCAGCTTTACTGTTTTTTTTTTAATGCAATAAAACAAACCTTCCAATGGCTTCAAAGTCTTAATCCTAGCAAAGCTATTTTTCTTTATAAGCAATAGGCCTAGATTTCAAAATGAGCAGCAAGTTCCAGACAATAGCAGCACAGAGATAACACAGAGTCCCAGAGCAATTCATTGACCTTACAGCAGGGAATAATGATGCATCATCAGAATCTGCTTGGGCAGTATCATTTTGCCAAGAAGCATTAGGCTTCCTTTTTAAGTAAGATTTGATTTTGCTGCTATTTCTAGAGACCCTGAGAGCATTTATATCAATGAAATGCAAACATGCTCTTTTATTCACCTAACATGATCACACCTACCTACTGAAAAGAAAGCAAGATTGGGGGCAGGGTTCAGATTCATCAGTTTTTCATATGCAAAGCTTCCCTTTGTTGTCATCCTCATGGAATGGGAGAACCTTTTCATAAAAATCCAGTGCCTTAAATACATATGCAGACATACCACTGAAAACCTGCAATTTTAGCATCACTTGATGGTGAGGAAGAATCTCCCCTCCCCCCTGTATTTTTTTTTTTTTGCCTTAGTTCTTATTATTGAAGAGTTTATGAATTTTTTATTCATGTGTGTGTGTGTGAGAGAGAGAGAGAGTGTATGTGTGTGCATGTGTGTCTAGGGGATATTTATCTGATATTCCCCAGAAGGAGCTGAGCATGATAAAATTCTAAAATGTAATAAAGCACAATTAGGTTTTATGAAGTTCTTAACATAGATATTTGTTTAAAGGAGGACAACAGTCTCAAAATGGAGTCACTTATGCTAAGCCCCACATCAGCAAAGCTCGACTTACAGTTTGAGCTCCCAGAAATGGAATCTTAAACCAGTCCATCAGGGATCACTTGATCAGCATTAGTGAGATAACCCGCTTAAAAGGAAAGTGACTTTGTTCCAACCAGTCTTCTTTTTGCTCGTGTAACTTCCTTGTTCCTGCTCCCACTGTCCTGAGCTAGACCCCAAGGCCCGACTGTCCAGCGGCTCATTCTAACCTTTGTCTTACATTTCTCCTTAAGCTCGTCTTTCAGGCTTACCTCTTAACTCAGGCAAATGAAACCCCAAACCATTCCTCAGGTGATAGAGTGGGCCTGATGAGACCTCCAGCTGCCCAGATCACCCAGACCTTTGGAGCTAAACCCCAGACTCCTTCCCAAGTGGAGCTTGGAGTGACCTTTGGAATGACCTTTACCTTTGCAACACTAAAATCTCCACCCAAGGAGGAGCACAAGCCTCATTTACATAACACACAATACGTGAAAAGGCGTGTTTCTTCAAGGTCCACGCACAGCCTTATGGCTACCTCTAGGTATGATGACAAGGTTTCCCTATGTAAATATCCATCCTAACCCTAAACCAAAGGAACCCATTCACCCTTGCTGGGGGAGTCATGGCTTTTGGAAGTCATTCCCGGGGATCTTATTTGCTGTGAGTAAGTTTTCTCTGTGTGACAGCTTAAGCTGGTGCAGTTTCTGACTCACCAAGGAGTGAACTCACATTGGTTCGGTTACACCGTCTGCCTATGAAAGCGTCTCATTTGGTACAGCTCCTCTGTGTTCTTTTCTAGCTGCTAGATTGGATGCTGCCCAATTCATGAATCATTGAATAAAGCCAATAAGATCTTTAAAATTTACTCGGTTGAATTTTTTTAACAATGGGAAGAAAATGTTCTAAATGATTTTTTTTCACTCCCCTTATTTAAAAAAGGAAAAAAAAAAAAAAAAAAAAGCCGTGGCAGGTATTACTTCAGAAGGCCAAACGTAGTTTAAACAGAATTTTTAGGACAAAGCGTTTATGTATAACAGTTTCAGAAGAAACAAAACTGGACGATTTGGCAGTAACAGAAAAGTACATGCTGATTGTACTTGTATGTATACAGCTAACTCCATAAAATAATAGTTAATTTTAAATAAGTATTATGTGTCTATTATTTCAAACCACCCCATCTTTGTTTTTTGTTACTCACTGACTTAGGATGTCTCTATTACCAGTGTTCTATTTGGGGGGGCTTTTTGCTTTTTAAAAGCATGTTTTAAAGTGGGCTGTTGGCTAAGCACAGACAGCTTGAGAACATTTCCATCAATGAGATGTTAAAGCCGTATCCAGGACGTCCCCAAACCTCTAACTCCCATTTTCCCCACTAAGCGTGTCTGCTCCGTGCTCTACACTCCTGGGAGTGTGGACGATCCAGCAGGCAGCAAACCTGGCCACAACCTCTTGCTCCAGCGAGGAGTTGGCCAGCGTGGGTCCCACAGTCCACAGCACATGTCTCTGCACCCCTGCCATTTGCCTGCCCTACATCTCCTTGTGAATCAGGACTTTGGTCTTAAAGGTCATTATTTGGAAGAGAAAACAAGATTCTTCTAGCTCATCACGGGATGAAAGAGAGAAACAGACAACAAAGGCTGTCTAAGAATTGTTGTGACCTGTACAACAGATGGTCAAGTATCTTCGCTGATTTGCAATGAGAAGGCTCCAAGTTAGTTAGGTTTCTTTTCAACTCCCCATGGCATTTGTTAACTTATATGAACTTTTTTTCTTCATTCAAGGGGGAAAAAAAAAAAAAGCAAGAAAGAGATACCAATTCTTTTCAAAGCTGGGAAACCCAATGAGATAAGGTCTCATCTTCCAAAATTACGTGTTGGGATTCCAGTTCCCTCTAAGAAGCTTTGGTTAAGTCTAGAAGTTTACCTACAGTAGTACTGGGAGAGGAAAAGAAACATGGCAGCAGCCATAGCACTGCTGGCAGTCACAGTAGGAATATTCATGGCAAACGGTTGAGCCCATGGTAAGCATTTGGTATGGATTAAGGCATTTAATCTTCAGCATCACCTGTTAAATGAGACATAATACTATCAGTCCCATTTTTCAAATGACAGAACTGAAGCACACAGAAGTTAAAAAACTTGACCAAGTTCATCTAGCTGGTAGGGAATGGAACCAGAACAGGAACCAGAGGGTCTAGACTCAGCTTTCATGGTTTTAATGACTCTGATCTATGACCTCATTCATTTCTATGCCCCATTCCTGCGAAAGCATCCTTAGACAGGTCGTCCTGCATTTTTCTTAGCAAAGTTTTGAAAGATAAAGATACTGCAGTCTGGAGGATCAAATGTCTTTTCCAAGGTCACTCAGTGATAGGTGTGGGAGTATCAACTGAGTTTTCACTCTTGTTTCTACTATATAATTAAATCCCTATTATCTAAGAAGTTGATATACCCAGAGATCTCAAAATCAATATTCCAGCGATAAACGTAGCAAAACTACTTTAATTCCTTGGATATTCACCTGGCACCGGGGGAAAGAGAGATGAACGAAACCTTGGTGATTTCAATCAAAGGCACCTGCAAATGTCAGAGTTAGGGCACTCCTGGCTCCTTTGCCCTTCACACAGGAGCTCCAGCTGCAGGCTCATGCTGCCTCTCCACAAGCCTATCCTGGATTCCCATATAACTGCATTAATTAGCCTAGCAGGGGGAAGGAAAAAAAAAAAAAACAACCCTGAAGAAACTAGCATCAATGTTGACTTTAAAACTCAAAGGAAACAATTAACAGTGACCTTCACAGTGAATTGAAGAACACAGTGCAGGAGCCCTAACGGTATTTTCAATTCCTTAAGGATATTTACTCCTTGGAGTCTGCAGTATTTGTCCATATTTCACTGCATAAGGATTTATTTTATCCTGAAGTAAAACTTTCTTTTCTCCATTATTTTCCCACAAATCAGGCTCACAAATGGCTCTCTACTTTAATTAACTGCCATTTATATCATTTTCTTACAGAAGACGCTGAATCTGTTTAATTATTCAAGGGGAAAGAGGGGAGACATTTAAACACATTATTACCATGAATATAGAAAAAGGAGAGCTAGAAATATCAACAGAGAGCTCCCCTGAACTCCAGACTCATATATCAAGCTGTCCTCCTTCATCTCTACCTGGATGCCTATTATCCTTCTCAAGCTTACAAATGACCCCCCTTTGCCCCTCCCTTTCAGCCTTCTCTCAACATAGCAGCTAGAATGAGAGGCTTACAAAATCAGTCGATTACACTTGAAACTAATACAAATTTTCTATGTCAGTTATACCTCAAGAAAAAAAATGTCAGTCAAATCATGTCACTCCTTTCTCAAAGTCTACCAAGTAGCTTCCTTTCCCCTTCAGAGTAAAGCCGAGGTCCTTGCAGTGGGCTCCAAGACTGCGTGACATTTGTACCCTCTGGTCTCAGCCATCCCAGCACGCCCACTGCATCAGCGTGCTCAGATTCACCAGACAGCCTCCCACTTAGGGCCCTGGGCACAGTCTCCATCTGGAACATCCAGATGTTCACAGAGCACCTGTCTACTTCCCATCTTTGCACAAATATGACCTGCTCGGCGAGGCTTTCTTTCCTTTACTCTCATACTGTCAATTCCAACTCTGTCCCACCCTGCTTTGTTTCCCTCCAGGGTCCCTGTCACCGTATCACACACTGTTCGTGCTGTCGGAACTTATTCTGTTCCTTGTTGTACGCTCCCTACTCTCTAATGTCAATGGTATGAGGAGAAGTGTTGGTCCATTTTGTCTACACTCTCTTTCCAACACATAGAACACCACCTGTCCGATAGTAAATGCTCCCCATGTATTTCTTGAATCTATGAATAAAGGAGAGAAGGAATGAAGTACGAATGGAATTTCATTTTGTAAAATAAGGAAAACAGACCAAAGATGTGCTCCTGACCACTTGGGAGCACTAAGAAGCCTCTCAAGTTCATGGCCTGATGTAGTTGCATGTTCTGGCAAAGATCAATAACAGTGAATGTTCTTTCTAGATGTCCTTGCACAAAGGAGTCAGGCAACACGGTGAGCCTGTGTAAGGACAGTCAGGAGCCGTTCAGTTGTGAGGGATTTTAGTATTTGGTTTTCAACTTTCAATCTCCCCGTATCCACAGGCCATTTGCAAATGTTCCTTATCTCAGCCTTCTATTCTATTGTCCACAGTTGCATTTAAAGTCTCTAAGCTGATATCCTTCAGCCACATGCCTGTGGGTGGGAAACCTCACCCACCTGGGCTCTTTGGAGAGAAAAGGGTTTAAGTTTCAGCAAGCAAACTGCACGTCCCAATCTGGCAGAAATTCCTCTGAAGCTTAGAGGCTGTATCTGCAGGTGTCTAGGGGAAATGGCTCTTTTCCCTTCTACTCCAAGATGCTTTCTTTGCCCTTGGCCCACATAGCAGTTTCAAAAGAGAAAGTTACGCCTCAGAAGCAGCAGAAGGTTTTGTTATTTGAGACGGCACAATATTTAGGTGGGAGAACTTATCACTAGGTTAACCTCAGTATTTATAATTTGTGGTGAGCTCACTCCTGCTCTTACGCACAACACTCAGAGCTGTCGCCTCCCTGAGTAGTTCACAGGAGCAAGAAATAAACTCGTCAGCTGCAGTGTCACACTGTTTCTCTGTACCTGAGAAAGTCCTGATGCCAACAATTTTGAAGATCACCATTCAAGAATAGTTTGCTCTTTTATATTTCATATTTAATTAAATTGCTGAGGGGCTACTTTTTTTTTTTTCAGCCCAGAAATATTTGTTCTCATAATTTTATGTCCGTAGTTAGTGGCATTCACCTTCCCGTGCCTGGCACCATCTTTGGAAAGCAGCATTTGTACTGAGCAACTTCATTTAAATAAGGGGAAAAGCCAAGTCTTTGTACCTGGTTCAATGTAACTTCCCACTATGAAGGGGAGTGACAACCTATCACTTCTGTCATACAGAGTGTAGAGCTGAACTAAAAAACAAGACATTTTTAAACATTTGATTGCTTCGATAATTTATTTAAAGGCAGATCCATGTCATACTGAAAAAATAAAACAAAGTCCTAAAGGGTGGGTTTAGGAACAATTTAACTATACGAGTTGAGTCAGCTACTATATCCAATACATTCAATACTGAAAAAAATAACTCAAAATACCTACACACAAAAATAAAAATACAACGCTCCCTCCCCCACCATTTCTGGTTGAAAGAGATCACAAAATCATGGGTAGAATTTACACAAGTAAAATCTATAATGCCCCAGGCAACCAAGTTCAACTGGACTGTTAGAGTACAGAATACTTTCTAGAAACACAGACATGAAAAGGACTTTAAGAAGGCCCTAGCCTCCAGGAAAACAGACCTAGGTGTATTGAAAGGGGGGATGGGTATTTGCCTTTCTTTTTAAAAACCTCGTAGACATAAATCCTACCAAAGAAAGTTTTCCAGACGTGGGACTGCATAACTTTTCAAGTTGGAAGATCTGTCAAGTTCGTTTAGTTTGAGAATTTGACCTTACAGATGGGAGCCCTGAGCTCAGAGGGGGCACACTAAGTCATGGTCAGGCAAGATGGGACCAAGGGGGTCCTTATTTTGCCCCAAGTGTTTTTCTTAGTAACCAAGTTGGAGACCATCTCCCATAGTACAGCCTCTAGAGAATTACAGAATTTGCCTAAAGTTGAAGAAGACTAAAACTTCAATGTCTCATTTGACAGATCAGTAAGCAGATGCCCATGAGTGCTTCTCCATCGCTGAAAATCCAGTGAAAGCACAGTATATTTCCTGGCCACACACTATTTTTCTTTATACAACAAAATAGGATTTAAAAATATTTGGTAGCCTCACAGCCCCTGATTCAAAGAAAATCCAACACAGAAGCCAATATTAAAACTGATGGAAACTGAACTTCACTTAAGAAAATATGAGTGAGGCTCTCTTGACCCCATTTCAGATTGGAGCTAGAGGAGAGTATCCGTGACATACACTCAAAGCTACCAGGGGAGAAAGAACAGTGGTTTAACTTGCAGCTCATGTGTCTCTAAGATAAATAACTTAACCCTCTTCATCTATTTCCAAAGCATCCATCATTCCTATGTCTCCTCTTTCCAGGCACCACCCTAGCTCTTGATGAGCTCTGGACTCGAGAGTTAGCAAGCATCCAGGCACCTAGCACTGAAGCGTGTGTCCCCATGTGGAGTTACACTGAGCTGTCTCAAGCCGTGAGGAACATTCGGGGAGAGCCTATCAGTGCTATGTCACGGGAGAAGTGACACCTTCACGTGTAACAGAGAGGAAGGCATTCTGTGGAATTTTGAGTGGGTCGCATTTCTGTTTTGCCTCATTTTTGTCATTCTGTTATTGTGAATGTGCAAATGATGTCTATTCATTTAGACCCCTGTATATGGAGCCCAACACAAGAACAATTAGGAGGGAGTATATTCTGAAACACTGACAGTGTTCAGTATCGATACGGGGATCCGCAAAAAATATTTAAAGTTGGGGTTTGCAATGGCTTCATTGCATCTACTGAAAATAAACTGAGCTCACTTATATTGAGGAGTTAGAAAGGAAAAAATAAAAATTGGCAACGTTCCCATGAAACACTGAGTTGTCGACTCCTTTGTTTTGCACACAAGAGCACTCCTAACTCTCTTCCAGCAATGGGCTTTTAAAACGTTTGTGCTTTCCATTTCATCCAGTAGCTAGGAAAGAGAAGGCTGCATATTCAAAACAAAACAAAGCAGTTAGGTTTACCTTCAAATCCCAAAATAACAGCTTTTGCAGAGTTCAAATGCAGCCGTTGAAGATAAGACCTTTGCTGATGATGAGACAAGAGAACATTGGCCCAGATGTCAGTGCTGTTTATCACCACAGAACTGAACATCAGAAATCGATTCATATATCACAATGGTTGTGCCACTCATCGTGAGCCGCCTTTCTTTCTTAAACAAAGTCACATCTTTCTCACTTTCAAGAATTTTTGAAGCTGAATGCTTTTAAGATACATGGAGATCGATCTTCAAATTCCACGTACCGCAGCGGTTAAAGATGGTTATCCATAGGCCTAGTGTTGGTGGCTGGCATTTGCAATCTCTGGGAGAGGATTAATGCAGGCAATTGCTGCAGTGTGACCTGTAGGTAGTGATTTATCAGCTACTCCCCAACCCTGTTCTGCTTCTGGGAAAGCAGCAAAGAATCATTCATTAACTCAGCAAAGTCACATGAAAGAAAGGTCCTAAGAAATACATGAATGCACTATGCACTAGGATTTTGCGGCCAATCAAGTCCATTCATTCAGCCCTGACTGACCTTTTGCAGGATGCTATGAAGTTATAAAAGAATGAGCAGTACGAATATGATTTACCCCAAAGATAAGTTTCAGCGAGGAAAAAGAAAATAATGTTCCGAGATATATGAACATGGCAAACAAGACAGATATTTCTTAGGGCTATTATCATCAAAAGACATTATTTCTACTTCTAAGGTGATCACAATTTAGGCTAGCATAGATACTAATAGCTTTAGGCGGGAGTAAGTATAAAAAGCTACCCAGTCTCTGGTAGATTGTGCTCAAGACAAGATTAACTTCCTTTGAAATTCAATTAAATTCCCACAGTCCCCTCTGTTTACATCTGTACTGGTCCGTTGCTTCCACCTCCCCTTGCTCTCAGGTTTGGCCCTCCATCTACCATCTCTGTGCCAGCTCCCCTGCCAATCCCTTCCTAAAATTTTTATGCTTCAGAGAAGACAAAAATAAGTCTTTGGTAGATAACATCTCATCCTTTACTCACCCCATGATGTGCAATAACTTTGAAGATCTGCACAGCTTTACCATGCCTGCACTGTGCTGTGTAAGGCAGGTGCTGTCGTAGGAGAGAGAAAATCTTATCCACGGCAAATGATTCCCAGGGGGACTCTTCTTAAGACCTGGAATTTAGAATCCTAATTCCTAGAAATGATCGTTCTAAGTGCCCTGAGCCACAGGTATCCTATTTTGCATAATGAGATGCTTCTGTTGGGGCACCTGGATGACTCAGTCAGTTAAGCATCTGACTCTTGGTTTCAGCTCAGGTCATGATCTCAGGGTTGTGAGATCGAACCCCGAGTTGGGCTCTACATTCAGCTTGAGATTCTCTCCCTCTCCCTCTCCCTCTGTCCCTCCCCTGTTTGCACACCCTGTCTCTAAAATAAAATCTTAAGAAAAGAAAAAAAGGAGCTTCGTTGATGACCTCAGTTATCAATAATTAAATGGAAACAGAAATTTGGCCCTGGCAAGGTTGAATTAGAGATAGATCAACTGGTCCAAGGTGCCTTGAAGCTTAATAAGGAAATTCATACCCAGAGAAGGTAAATATCATGGCCATGGTCACCCAGTTTGTTGAAAAAAATCAATAGCTCAAGATGTTAATTCTGAAGTGCCTATCCACTGGTAATTGAGGCCAGTCGAATATCTAGGCTTTATTAGACTCAATCATGACTCGTCTAAGACATCACTCTTATCTCTAGTTCTGCATGTGCAAGCACATCCAGAATATAAAATAATGCTTCCAATCACATGGCTTATATTTCCTGCAATCAGACCACATTCTGAGGTCACTAAGAAGGCATAAAAATTTTAGCATCTTTTTTACATAAATACATGCATCTTGGCCTGTCCCAGTTTATGAAAACTGGGGAAAGGTTGAAGTGCAAATATTTTCTTCCCATCTGACTCTACTTCTTACTTCTCACAGAGACACACTGAATCAGGGAATGTTCTGCAGGGACCCTTGGTGCTTTGATAAGTGTAGAAACACAAATGAGTAAGTCATGACCCGAAGTAGCTTACTTGAAGAGGAAAGATTAACATACAGAAGGGTGAATCAAGACAGCCTGCAGTCAGTACTACCCTGGAGGAATAGCATGGGGTTCAGTATAACAAAATCTAGGAAGACAAGTAGAGACTTTAAGAGGCAGAGAGAGGGGGGCACCTGGGTGGCTCAGTCGGTTAAGCATCTGCCTCTGGCTCAGGTCATGATCTCAGGGTTCTAGGATCAAGCCCCACGTTGGGCTCTTTGCTCAGTGGGTAGTCTGCTTCTTCCTCTGCCCCTCTCCTGGCTTGTGCTCTCTCTCTCTCTCTTGCTGTGTCTCAAATAAATAAATAAAATCTAAAAAAAAAAAAAAAAGAGGCAGAGAAAAACCATAAACAAAGGCACAGCCTTCACTTGACGGACCAGTGAAGGAATCAAACCAACCTGGTCGAAGCAGAGAAAATGTGCTGGGGCATAGTGGAAAATACTGTGCGAATTATTAGTGTCAGACACTCCAGATTAAAGCCCCTGTACAGAGGTTTAGACTCAATGCATTATGGAACAGAGCGCACATTCAAGTTCATTTATCCTTTAGATTGTCTTTTGCCACAATTTACTGAACCTGATTGGGAAGTGGAGGTGGAAACAGGAGGGTTGACAAATGACTAAACTTGTTTTCATTAGTCCCAAATTGCAGATTTCTAGGCTCTCAACTCACGCCTTTATTCAACAGAATACGGCCTCTCTACCATCTTGCCAGGAAATTGTTTTTCCTCACCCTTTGCTCTGTGTTCTTTCAAGCTGACTTTACTTATTTGTGTGTGTGTGTGTGTGTGTGTGTGTGTGTGTGTGTGTTTAACTATACTCATTAGTGACCACTGTTTTCCATATTCAGCAAAGTGCCAGCTCTGAGCATGGAAAAAAGAGCCCTACCAATGAAACTCAGCATCCTTCTGCCACAGTTTGATCTATCCTGAAGTCTGGGCCATTTCTCATAAATCACCACCATCCCCCCACCCCACCCCCGCCCTGCCTCACCTCTAAAACTAAGGCTAACAGGCATTACTCCTTAAACCTCTACCGAGGTGATATACATTGAACTTTTCCCTAAATAAGCTAAATATAATTTTTTGACTTGTGCCAAAGCAAAGAAAAAAGATACAAAGGCAACCATGTTTAATATAAAAATACTACAGACTTTTGACCTAGAAAATTTTAACTACTCCCAATGTAATTCGTCATAATTTTTCTTTGGTTTCTTTAGCAATAGAATTAATAAAGATCAGATGTTAATGCTCCACCCAATAATCTATTTACTATTCGTGTTTAAGAACAAGGACTGAAGTGGAGTGCTCTGAGTACTCAAGGCAACAAGCAGGCACACAGATGCTAATCCAAATTGAACCGCTGACTGTCTGCATTACTACACGCAAATCACTTGATGCTCTGCGCTTCTGGTCAACCCTGTGGCAACACCTAGTCAAAAGCAATACTGGGAATAAAAATCATACTTCTGTATATAACTTTTGCTACTTCAAAAAAATGAGTTTTACTCCAATGTGTTCTGTAACATTTATTCTGACCTACTCAACTTAAGACTCCTTAGGGGGAAAATATGCCTCTGGGCATGTGTGTGTGTGTGTGTATTCATACACACATCATGAGGAACCATGGTTTTCATTTTATTATTATATGAGTGTCTTTTATGGTAAAAGCCTTGAAAAAATATTTTGGATTATACTGATATTCTGGCTTTTGCTCTCTCCTGAGAAAACTTTAGTACTAAAACTATAGAAATCATTAAAAAAGTATCCTCCTTGAAAAGCACAGTGTGCTACAAAGACAACTGGACTATTCTTTCTCTATAAGGCAAAGCTTCCTTGGCAGCCCAAAGACAGGAAGAGATGTGTCTTGAGCAAAGGAAAGGATGAAGTAGCCAGAAAGGAGGAACAGCAACGCAGTGTCTGGGTCCTTTCCCCAGGACAGAGTGGGTATGAAGAGCAGTGTTAAAGGTCCCACGAGGTGACGTTGGCAGCGATTGGCTACAAGAGCAGAAATAACATGATGCCAAGGACACTAATGGTGATGTATTTATTCTCACTTCAAGGAGAGAGGCCTGCAGAAAGCCGAGTGGAGGGGTTAGGCATGTTGACACTTTGAAAACCTTGTAAGTGCAGGATACTGAACTGCCAGGGTAAGCAGGGGAATGTCATGATCCATAATAAGAAAATGAGAGAAATATTGAGCAAAATGTCAAAATGGTATGTGGGATGCCAAAATCATCAACATGGCAAGAGGGACCATTATCTGACTTAGGAGCTGGAGGAGAGCACTCAGCGAAAGTCTCTTCAGTTGGGAAAATAGGGCCTGATGCCAAGTTGTTAGGTTGTTAAACCTGCAACTTGGGGTTTGTCATATACATTAACATATAGGTCCCTTCCTTGGCAACATCTGGCTAAATAGTTAGGATTTAATATGGAAACGGTCGCATTTCAGAATTGTTAACAAGAACTTGCTTTAAAACCATATCCATCAAAGAAATTTGACAGTCAAATCATTTACTTCTCTCAATGAACTGTCTCCCAGAATATTTATATATTCTAGTTTAAAGACCCAGAGCTCTATTACCCTCCCCTGATTGATTTACTTTCAGGATTTTGTGTTACTGAGATACCTGCTGGCTTCCTACCCTCCAGAAGATAAACTAATCCAGCAATAGGTAAACCCTTAGGAATTAATATGATCGTCAACATGAAAGGGAATTATAGCAAATTATAAACTGGCCACTTCGCTTTCCATTTCCTTCTTAAGCAATTATTATGGATTGTGACAGGAGCTATACATATATTAAAAGAAAAAAAACTGTCAAAGTCTGTCAGCTAAAAGCGAGGATTTTCCCCCCTTTGGAGAAGCATGTGACTCATCCAATCCATGTTATCACCCCAAATTCAGGGCTAGGATTAGCCTTGAGAATGTTCCCTAGAAGAGTCAAATATGTCTCTAGACAAAATAAGGACCACCATTTTCTTATTTTCTTTTATATTTTTTAAAGATTTTATTTATTTGAGAGAGAGAGAGAACATGGGGGGGCGGAGGGAGAAGGGGAAGCAGACTCCCCACTGAGCAGGGAGCCCAAAATGGGGCTCAACCCCAGGAACTTGAGATCATGACCTGAGCTGAAGGCAGATGATTAACTGACTGAGCCACCCAGGTGCCCCAAAAGACCCCCATTTTCAAAATAACTGTTAAGACCATGTGTTGATAGATTACTGTCTAAAGTTTCCATTTTTGAAGGACAAGATAGTTTTAGATTCACCTTCTGTTTTATATTTCATTTCCCACTGCCCCCCCCCAGGCCAGAAAGACTTTTTCCTTTTCCTCTCCAAAGGGAAGAAAAATGTAATACCAAAATTAAGTGGGAAAACTGAAAATAATATATATGTATATTAAAACAGTATATACCACAACCAAACTATAATGTCACTTGGAAACATTAATAAAATTTAATTGACTTCATTTGAATAATTTACCAACTGATACTTCATCATAGCAATACCTCCCTTATCCTAGTGCGTGTTCTGAAATGAAATGATCACAGAGCAAGCAGAAGGCAAGTGTGAAGGATTCACTAGTTTCCTAGGGATTTGCTTTTTCCTTGTTTTGGGAACCCTGTGTGATCTTGAGCCTTGTGGTTTTAGGAAGAGTGGGAGCCCAGCAGAGACTTCTAACCCCTTATCTTCCTATGCCCCCAATAAAATCTCATGAAACACTGACCTTACTGCTCTTTTTCAAGTTAGGATTACAGCCAAGCAAACTGAACACAGCCTGTACATGACGTTGTGTGTTATCAGTCAGGAAGGCAACTACATACATCTGAACACGTTAGTCATACGTATGTGCAAGGCATCAGTGATTTCTGTTTCAGACAATGCCTTGCACACAAATGAATTCAAGGACTCCTATACAGCAGAGCAGCAAGCCACTGCAGCGGGGAGGTTAGACTGGAACTGGAAAAGGCAGAGGAGAGATGGAGGGGTGAGAAGGGAAGTACCGGAGATGTTAGTGAGAGGAGACAAGGGGGTGTGGATCCGGAATGTGGAACAAATCCAAAGAAATCACTCTTTACTGTTTCCATATAGGCAATCTGTTTAAAAAGTCATTTGGAAAACAGTATATTTGATTTGTGCCTAAATCATACACAAATTGGATACTCTGGGGTGCAGGACAAAGGGAAAGATAATTTATCCATTAATTAATCCATCAACTTTCTCCTTACCAAATGGCAGAGAGATTTTGTTCCGAAAATTTTTACTGATATTATATATTCAGTGGTGATAGTGGAGAGGCTCTGTTTCTTTCTGGGTCGGCATCACACTGGAGGAGAAGTAATGGGATCTTTAGAAATAAACCAAATTCCAAAGAAAACTAAAATAGTCCCTTGAGATTTACTGGGGTGCGTACCGACCTATGTGTCATTACATAGTATAACACCTAATATTTGGCAGCAAGGTTAATGCACTGTGATATGTGATATAAATGATAGAAATAATATAATATAAAAAACAAAAATAATCAAGTTTTATCAAAGGGCTATTTGCACCCTTGAAGAGAAGACAAATAGATTGGTAAAACAGACTTTCTCAAAAACATCTGCCCGTCAGAATAATCTGTGTTATCTACTGCTTTCTATTTTATGTGTTAAATTGTCTGTTCCTTTGTATAATTTCCAGTCTACAACGTTAAGGGTAAGAGCTCTTGAAAATGAAAACAATTCCCTATAATAAAGAGGACATGGATCTTAAAAATCAAGGAATGAGTACATATAATTTCAGGGTCATATAAGTTGAAAACAAGGATCATGTATTTTGTGGTTAAATATTTAATAATGTCTCTATCTTTGTCTGAAACAGGAAAGAAAACAAAGGAGCATTATCTTCTTTAGGGGCATATGTTTCAGTTTATTTTGTTATGCAGGGACATATGAAGTATAAATTAATATCTCATACAGTTAAGCCACATGTTATTTAATACTCCTATTTCAAGATAAATCTTACATATATATTTTATGTTGGGGGAGAATCTTTTTCATTCCTTTTACAAAGCATCAAATTCTTAGGAACAAACAGCTCTATGCTGCTTTGCCCCAAGACGTAAAAGCATGCTTATCAGATAGGTTAATGGCAAAAAGCAAAATCTGTGATTATGCAGGAGACATAGTCTGGATTCAAATGATCTCATCAGGAAGATAAAGCATTGTGAGCTGGGTGAAATTTAATAATGCAAAGAAATGCACAAAGATTAAATAAAATAAAAAGACATCAAGAAAGGATGAGAAAGTCCTACCTATAAAGTAGGCCATCTGAAAAAGACCCAGCATTGTAATCGGCTACACACTCAAATGTATCAACAGTAGGACATGGCTTACCAAAGAGTTAACACAAATGATTGTGTTAATGGGATTAGAGTGTGCAGAAGAAAAACACGAATTTGTCTATACTCTGATTTTGTCAGGAAATAACCAGAATATTCAGTTCACTTTTGGGGTCCCCATTTCAAGTAGTACATTGGTATCTAGAAGATATTCAGACTATGCTCATGGTGGGAACAGAGCTGAAAATATATCCTAGAGGATGAAGGGTAAGGGGATTAGATGCTTTTTGCTTGAAGAGAAGCCAAATTAAGGAAAAGAGGATAGGCGTTCACCCTGTGCCTCCCTTGATAGCCACCTGCCACAAACAGAAAGTGACCACACATAGTACTCATGGCCTTCGATGGCCTGGCTTCACCCACCCCTCCAGCCTGCAGTGTGCTCTCTGCTTTAATCTATACTTCTGCATTACGAAGATGCCGCTATTGCTCTGACACCATGATGCCTCCTTGCCCTTTTGTTTCTGTTCCTCCTTTTCAAATGTCCTGTCACCTTTGCTTTCGTTCTTCAGGGGTAACTCTTCCTCATCTTTAGGACCCAGCTCAAACTGATTTATTCCAGAAAACATTTTGTGACTCCCCCCCCCTTTCTACCTCCCCGGCCCATCCAAAATCCCTCTTATGTAATCTTGAGGCATCCTTTGCATATTTTGTAATATATGTTTAATTAAAGTGATCCGTGTGTGACTTGGTCTCTTGTAGCAGGTGAACTAGGAAAAAGAGAATCTATCTAACTGCTAGTGGCTGTGAATAGTCTTTTGCTAAATTGGCCTGAATGTCCATGGTGTTAAAAAGGTGCATGAACAAGGATACCTCGGACAAATACATACTGGACTCCTACTGAGGGCCAAGCAGTGAAGCAGTGTGCTAAGTTATCTAATTCTACAAAGAAATAAGAAGTGAGCAGAGATGCGTCTCAGTAATGGAACAACTTTCTAGTAATCAGATTTGCTTAAAATTAGAATGGCCTGAATAAAGACATTTGTCCGCCATCCTTAAAAATGCCGACGATGCTAACTAAAAATCATTTCGTGATTGGGGAAGATGTATTAGATCATGAAGTGTAAGATCCCCTTCAACATTAAGATTCTATTTTCTCTTCTCTTCGAGCTCTTTTCCTTGGCCTCGGTGAGAAAAATAGCCATTTTCATCTTTAAGTTACACATCAATAGCTATGTAGTTCTGCATTTAGTTAAAATTCAAGCAATTCCAAGAAAGTTTTTGCTGCAGAGTAGCAGCATACAGCCAGAAAAACTGCAAAAATATGAGCTAGTCCTTAGAGCTTCTCATTTCCTTAACTAATGAAGTAAAAGTATTTCCTGTGCAATCTCTGTGAGCGCATATGCGCACACGCACAGACGTGCAGGCTGTATGCTTGTCTGAGCGGGTTCTCTCATCAGAAATTAATGAAAAGAAAATACTGAATACTTACGGTGTAGTCTTGCATCATCATGAAACAGTGGCCCCCCTCGAGAACAAACAAATGAATGCATTTTGTACTAAGTGCAACGAAATTGAGTAATAGTTAGCATTTAATGGCATGCAAGGAAACAAGAACAAAACTCTTCAAATGAACTACTGATTCGGGGTGCAGACAAGAAAAGGAATAGATTTGAAAAGGCTCACAGACACAGCAATATGAAGGCAATGTGTGGGCAGCCCAGCAGAGTGGTTAAGAAGCAAGCATTCTGGCCCCAGCCTCCTGGGGCTAGGACTAGTAATCTGTAGCTGCTTGTTCCTGGACAACTTACTTCACTTCAGTTCCTATGCCTCAGTTCCCATATCTGTAAAATGAGGACAGTGCCACCCACCTAACAAACCTGTGAGGAGCACTGAATGAGATACGCCCCGTGAAGTGCACAGACCAGCGATGGCTCACAGCAACTATGCACCATATTAGCTGTCATAATTACACCAGGACATGATTTCATATCAGCTGGTTCCACAGGTATCAATACAAAGTAAAATGTCATTACTTACTCGTTTTTATTTGCAAGGCTAGATATAAGGGCTATGGAATCATGATTGGTAGACGTACAGTAAATTATGTTCCTTCCCATGAAGTTTTCATTCCCAGGGCAAGTACCTACCTCACAGCATTGTTAAGATAATTGAACGAATTCATAATGACAAAGAGTTTAGCTGCTATTATTCCACTTATCAAACCTGTAAGATAAACATATTTAATATGGTGCATAAAGCCAATCTTCTACGTCTCTGCTACATCTGTCAGTAACTAAGCTTGCGTGCAATGATGGTTTCTGAAGATGAATTTTTTTGTTTTTTATTGTGAAAGGGCATTATTTACTATTTTTTTAATTTTAAAGCAGCATGTTATTTTTAAAAAGTTTTTAATCTGGGTATAGTTGACACACAATGTTACATCAGGTTCAGGTACACAACATAGTGATTCAACTTGTCTATAGTTAGGTTGTGCTCACAAGTGGGGCTACCATCTGTCTTCATGCAACACTATTACAATATCATCGACTACCCTGACTATTCATTCCATGACTGGAAGCCTGTATCTCCCACTCCCCTTCACCCATTTGCCCCCTCTGGCAGCCATCAGTTTGTTCTCTGTATTTAAAGGTCTGATTCTGCTTTTTGTTTGTTGTTTAGATTCCACATACAAGTGAAATCATACGGTATTTGTCTTTCTCTGTCTGACTTATTTTACTTAGCATAATATCCTCTAGATCCACCCATGTTGCTGCAAATGGCAAGACCTCATCCTTTGTATGGCTGTGTAATAGTCCACTATATATATTAACCACATCTTCCTTATCGTCTACTGATGGACACTAAGGTTTCCAGGATGAACTGCTTCCAAATGGAGAAGAATAATGCCTAGTAACTCCAAGAGCTGTAGGGAAAAGTGAAAGGGTGCAAATAATCCAAGGTGGACTTCAGATTAAGCACAGGGAACTAGAAAAATGTTAATAAAAATGGAAGCAGGTAGCTTAAAGCGGTGGTGGACTCTCCTCCTGAAGAGAAGAGATATGTACTGGACTGGGTGGTCATTTCTCGTACTGACAGAAAACTCAGTAGCTGTAAGAGGCAGATTAAAAGCTCCAAAGTTGCTCATGTCCTCAGGCCCAGAACCTGTAACTCTATTGGGTCCCACAGCAAAGGCAAATTAAGGTTGCAAACAGAGTAAAACATAGTAATTAGCTGATATTAACATAGGGAGATCATCCTGGATGATCCAGTTTGAACCAGTGTAATCACAAGGGTCCTGAAAAGTGGAAGAAAGAGGCAGAAGAGTATCAAGAGAAATGGCAGCATGACAAGAACTCAGCATAGCCACTGCAGGCTTCATGGAAGGAGGAAGGGGCCACCAGCAAAGCAGTGAGGGCAGCTCTAGAACTTGGAAAAGGTATGGAAATGGATTCCCACTTAGAGCTTCTAGAAAGGTATGATGCCCTGCCGACACTTCCATGTTTAGCCCAATGAGACTCACGTCTGATGACTTCTGGCCTTCCAAACTGCATGATAATTTGTGTTGTCTTAAGCCACTAAGTTTGTGGTAATTTATGATAGTAGCCACAGAAAACGAACAGAATAGGCATCTTTCTACATTGCTTTTAATGATCTGAGATGCAATTATGCCTCATTTGAGGTTTAATAAATTCTTTCATTAGTTTTAGTGCTTTCTTGTTAAAATTGTTTTAAGTGTTATACTTAAATAATACATATTAAATAAAGTACACAATTAAAGAAAAAAAGATTTTGTAAATGGTTCTAAAATCTGACCAACTGCAAAATGCATGGCTAAAGAAGAGAAAGAAAAATTAGATGAAAAATACTTTCATTTCCATTGGAATTCTGAGTCCAATAAAGGCGGGATCTATGTTGATCTTACTCATTTTATCTTGGTACCTGGTGCCTAGAACTTAAATATTTATAAATCAATCAGTCTTGGTTTATCTCAACATGTCCTATGACAACGGGTTGCTACCAAATTTGAAAGGTGTTCTTCGTACACTGCCTTTCGTATTTTTTTAATGATTTATTTCCTTTAAATGGACTGCACCGACTTCAGAACATTCAACTACATAAACAACAGAAAAGGATTTACAAATAAAATTACTCTCTACTTATTAAAAATAGTGTGGTTAACTTTGAATGGATTATTATGCTATAAATAGATGTTTGCATTTGCGTCTGCCCCAAATTCTTATGTTGCGACATTATCCCCAGTGTGATGGTATCAGGAGGGAAGGCCTTTGGGAGGTGATGAGGTCATGAGGGTGCAGCTCTCATGAATGAAATTTTTCCCCTTTTAAAAGAGACCCCATAGAGCTCCCTTGCTTCCAGGTGAGGACTCAGTGAGAAGATGGCCACCTCTGAACCAGAAAGTGGGTCCTCACCAGGTATGACATTTGCCACCACCCTGCTCTTGGATTTCTGAATCTCCAGAACTGTTGGGAGAGAAGTTTGGGTTGTTTTTAAGCCACTCTTGTCTATGGTACTGCTGTTGCAGAACTGCCTAAGACATATCACATCATAATGAAAGCAAACACTCATTTACTAAGCAAAGTTTCTTCAAGCAGCACACATCAAGATATTTTCCCCTAACTTCTTATAAATGAGTCATGTGTGCTTGTTAAGTTACTTTCTGGAGGGCCATGGTTATGGTAGGCAAAACCAATTATAAAATGGAAAATCCGTAAAGTTTGTCCGGCAGATTCTTGTGTTTTCAGGGAAAGCTGTTAGGATTCTCTGGAGCCAGGGAAATCCGAGTACATTGAACTAAAAATAAAGAGGAAAAGAGAAGAGGTGGGGAGTACATGCACATGCTGAAATCATTCCAGGGCAATCGTCTCTTTCCTCATTTCCATACTCAGATCCCCCCTATGCCATCACGTGTCTGTACTCCACAACGAGCTTATTATATTTTGAGATCCAGTCCAACAAGCAGAAGGAAGACCAATTTCAATGTTTCCCAGGCAGGATTGTACAAGCCTTGCTCTTGGTCCTTGATGTTCTCCCTGGATTACTGCCTTTGCATCGGTAACTGGTTCTCAAGACTCATTCCCCCACCTGGATTTACACTTCACCTTGGCATATATTTCCATCTTGCCCCTGCCTCCCCCGAATTTGGACTTCTGCCCAGGTTGTCTGACACCTTGCTGCTCAGAATCCCTGCTTTGAGCCAAATCCCGATATGACTCATTTCTTTCACTTGCTCTTTTTTCTTCAACTTTTAGCGGTGAAGGGTGGGAATATATAGGGAAATGTAGGCCAATATACTAAATCTGGATTCACTATGCTAGTCCTTGGGGACCTTGAGCTGAATTAATAGACCTGAGGTTCTTAGTCTTCCCAACTGATTCTGGAATCTCACCTCCAGCAGAGGCAAGCTGGAAGATACAGGAAGGCAGCAGATGGTAGGGTTTTCTCCAGGTGCACCAGCTGCCATCATGGCCCTAGGTAAAACCATGAAGAAGGCAGAATTTGTCTATGGAAACTTTCAATCTTATCTTTGAATTTCCCTTTGTGCTTTTCACTTGCTTTCCAAAACTCTTCTGGGTATGCTGGAAATACTTATGTAGAAACACTTAACTCTTCCTTCTCCCTGTGCCTCAGCTAAGACTTTCTCAAAGTGTGTAAAGATTCCTATAAAGCCTTAAACCAGTTAGTAGCATTAACACTCAATTGTTCTGTGTCACTCTCCTGTGACATTTTGCTTCTTAAAATGTGATTGCTAATCTCAATGATTTAATGGAATCTGAAATTTGCAGAATACATGACAGATCATTTTAACCAGGGAGCCATGTCTCTTTAATCTGATTTTCTGAAGTATATTGCATAGAATAAAATCATCCCACTAGCAACACCCCTCAACTCACTCACTGATTTCTGAATTCGTCGCACAACCCTTATGTTTTAATGAGAAACTTCTCCCCACCTACATTTTTTTAAACCAATCCTAGAGTTGGAAGACATGCTTGTAATCATAAATTCTAACCTTGCACCCAAAGGAAGTATTCCTGTCAGATGGTGTGTTACTTATCAATAGCTATACAACAAATTACTTCAAAACTTAGTAACCTTCAACAGCAAACATTTATTATTTCACACAGTTTGAGGTTTGGGAATCTGGCAACTACTTAGCTCAAGATCTCTCAGGAGGTTCCAGTCAAGCTGACAGCTGGTGATGCAGACATCTGAAGGCTCAAGGGGGACATGTGGCTCTAGTTCTAAACTCACTCAGATGGCTGCTGCTGGTAGGAGGCTTCAGTTCCTCCCCACACAGGTCTCTCTGTAGGGCTAGGTTCCCCCAGAGTCAGTGATCCCAGAGAGCAGGACAGACTGACCAAAAGAGATGATGCAGTGTCTTTTACAACCTCACTTTGGAAATGACAATCTATCACCTCTGCCCTATTTTATCGGTCACACATAATTACTACAGTTTGGGACAGGACTACACAAGAGTGGAATACCAAGAAGTGGGGGTCAATGAAGGCTATCTTGGAGGCTAGCTACCACAAATGTTTCTTCAGTTTCTGACAAGATGATTACTACCTCATATGGCAGTCTGTTCCATTTCTGTACAATTAAAACTGTTAGACAAGCTCTTCGGAGACCAAAATTCACCTTGCTAAGAGTTGAAGGGATAGAAACAAGTACAATTCACTTGATTTCAATGGCTTATAAATACATAGATAATTATTAGAATATGAAAGTTTTAATTTGCTATTTTGAAACTCTTAGAAGGGAATATAGTATTTTTGAATAATTTTGGTTTTTTATAAAGATTTATTTATTTGGGGGGGAGAGAGAGAGCAAGTGAGCAGGGGGAGGGAGAGGATCTCAAGCAGACTCCCTGCCCAGCGCGGAGCCAGATATGGGACTCCATCCCATGACCCTGAGATCATGACCCACGCCAAAACCAAGAGTTGGATGCTCAACCGACTGAGCCACCCAGGTGCTCTGAATAATTTTACTGGCATGGCTAAATAGAAAATATACCAGGGAAGAAAACATAACCTATGAAGGAGAGAGAGAAAGATGGATGTAGACAGGAGTAAATGTTTATTTGATGAAGTGGGTGTTAGGATAATAATTTCGCCCACTACTCTTGCCACACTGACCACACTTTACCTCTCCCCCTTTCTCTTCTCACAGTATGGGATTAACCTCCTCTTTCTAGTGTTAGCAGTAATGGCTGTGAGTTGGATCCATTCTCATGTGCTGTGATTACTGTTCCATTTATTCCATTTGTACCAAAATATGGCAAAATTGTTTGGTTTCTGTTAGTATTTTTGAGATGTGAAATATTAAAACTATTATTAAGAAATTAGATATTACAGAGATCAGTGAAGAATAAGATCAATGATACAAATAAAGATTTTTAAAGAGTTCTTTCATTAGTGCTGGGTTTTGTGTAATTTTTTTCTTGCATAGTGATTGGCAGTTATTTGGAGATAATTTGAACAAGGTTTTTAGCAGTGCCAAAAACATACCAGATTGATAATTAAAAACTGGTAAATCGGAGTAGTCATATAAGTATTTACTGTTATAATATTAAGAAATTCTTTTCATAAGTCCCTTGCTAATTTATTGAATTGCTGATAAATTGCAGTCAGATATTATTGTAAGTGTATCCAAGAAATACCAGCTTGACCTTTCCACATGCCTATTTGATTTTCATGTGATACTGACTACCATGTGAACACGTTGATAGTAGAAACAATTTCCCTTTGGGAAACAAAAAAACAATGCCATTCATGTTCTAATATTTTATTTTCACCCAGAAATAAAAACATTAGAACAGAGCATTGACAGAGTCTAGAATTACTGTTACAACTATGAAGGAAAAATGCCAAATGAGAAGTCGGGGTATTGAACATCCCAGATACTCTACAAATGCATTCATCTCTCTAGAACATTTAGGTTTAAGCATGAGAACCAGCTGGAAAACTTGACTTCTGAAATAATTGTATTCTGAACTTCTTTTTAAATTCTGTTTCTAATGCTTTCTTTCCAGCTTGTCCTTAGAAATTTTGGCTTCCCTATTGCAGCTAATTTCATGTTAACAAGATAATGATTAAAATACAAACATGCTATTCATGTAGAATCCTTCACATTTTATAATACAATTTTAACTGCTCAAAAGCTCTGTGTTAAAATTTAGTTTTAGACAAAAAGGTCGAAGTTTCTCTCACCAGTGGAACCAGATGTCACTCTGCGAGAAAATCAGTTCTGCAGATGGGACGCACTGCTGTATTGAGCAAGCATTACTGAGTGACTAATGCAGGACAGATTCCTTAACATGCGGCACCTCTCCTGGTAGACCATTGGCAATGGCTATTTCTTTGTGTCCTCTTCATGGCTGCAGCCTAGATAAAGTAAGAGGCAAGGCAAAGCCTCATTCTGCCTGTGTCCTGGAGACATCTGGAGGGACACATCTGTTCTCAGGGACACTTTGTTCCTTGAAGCTGTGTTGTCAGCATGTGTCCCAACATCTCAAACGGCACCGTTTCAGAGGAGTACAAAATATGTAACAGAGGATAAATGATCTGTTCATTTAAAACTTCAGAGAATGGACACCTGGGTGGCTCAGTCGGTTAAGCATCTGCCTTTAGCTCAGGTTATGATCCCAGGGTCCTGGGATCGAGTCCCTCATCAGGCTCCCTGCTCAGTGCAGAGCCTGCTTCTCTCTTTACCTGCCGCTCCTCCTCCTCGTTCTCTGACAAATAAACAAAATATTAAAAAAAAAAAACCTTCAGGGAATATTTTTCATAACAATGAATTTTGTGATAAATTAATATTCCACCGAAATGGAGTATTTTGGTAATTTTATCACACAAAAGTAACGCTTTTTAAAAAAGATATAATTTATTTATTTGAGAGAGAGAGCATGACTGGGGAAAGGGGTACAGGGAGAAGGAGGTGGAGAAGCAGACTCCCCGCTGAGCAGGCAGCCCAGCCTGGGGCTCAATCCCAGGACCCCGAGATCATGACCTGAGCTGAAAGCAGATGCTTAACCGACAAAGCCACTCAGGCACACAAAACTAATACTTTTTAAAGATTTGTAATAGATTTTTCTTAAGAGGAACTCTTACTGAAAACGAAGGACACTTAAAAAATTATAGCACAGAAAGGAAATTATTTTTCCTTGCTAATAAAAGAACTGTCTTTCAGATTATTTGTTACATTTGGAAAATGGAAACTCCTCACTCTGCCTGCCCACTTCCCCCCAAATAAGCTTCCAAAACCTCTGAGAAGAATTCAATGACTATTAGTAGTTGGTCTGGATATTTTTATTCAGTCATCAGATATTTTATTTGTAAGCTTACTTTCCAAAAGTAAAGTTCCGAGAACAATTTTCTATAGAAGTGCCGTCATGCACTTTGTTTGGGCCTGTCTCAGATGCTGTTCTCAGATGTTGACTTAAACCTTAACGTTTTCATGGTGAGTAATACTCCTTATTCACCATGTCCTTTTACTGTTTGATCTGATCACTCTAACATTTATGAAGTAACAGTTTTCATAAGAGAATCTTCCTTTCCCTGTGGATTATTTCCGTAAGTACAGACACAGGATTTCAGAGGCAGCTCTCTTCCTGACTCATTCCAGAAGGTAAAAAGGCTAGCTGTCTCCGAACACCATCTATTAACTGGGGACCTTCCCGATTTAGAAAGCGGTCTGAGATTCTTGGGGTACGGTCAGGTTTTTATTCATTTAGAACAGAACCTCTCCAAACTGGTTGCATATTAGAATCATTTGGGAAAATTTTACAAAGAACTCAATCCCCGACCCAATGCCTAGAGATCCTGATTTAATTGGTCTGGTGTGAGGAAGGGAGGTGGGTGGGAGTATTTTAAAACTTCCCAGGTGTTTCTAATATGTAATCACTGTTGCAAACCTCTAGAAAGAATGAGATTTACAAAGACATTTCCATGGTGATCTTGCGTTTTAAAATAGTATATAATTTCACATATATGAGTTGACAGGAAATAAGGCAATCTTCGAGAAACACATCATTTATCTACTACCCTTGGGGAACAATTATTACAAATGAAAGAATTCTACAGATAACAGAGATCTGGTCTTTCAATGCTGAGATAGTAAAAATTAGAACACTTCTGTTGGAAATCTTTTAAATAAATACTATGTAATTCTTTGCCCTAGAGAAAATGTACTAAATGTACTGTTGTGTTTTCTGGATGGTTCGATGTCATCATTATAGACATCTATGTTTTTGCCAGCTTGTCTTCTTGATATTGAGGTGCCTCTACTAAATTTAGGTCTCAGTTTTGAAAGTTTGGGGAGTAATGATTCTTGTCATCCATCAGTCTCAATGATTACTTCTTATTATTTTTAACTGGCTGACCTCACCCACCCATTTCCCTTTGCTTTTGCCCTTCCTGCTTCTAATCTAATAATGCCAATATTGATTATGCTGAAATGGCTGAGTGTAACTTGAGGAGACCTGAAAGCCTGAGAGATCAGGTAATCATGCTTATTAAATCAATACTTTGATGATGCATGTAATTCATGGTCAGTAGGCTCTGCTGTGAGAACACAGTGATGTCTGTTCTCCTGCAAAGGAGAGCATGTGAACACTATGGACCAATTTTCCCTTTGTGATTCTTTAACGGTGTTTTTCCTTTCCTGACTATATTCGGGACAATTCAAATTGGCAGAAGTTTGAATGTTGGATAAATAGGTTATAATAAAAATCTACAGTATTTAGAAAATGCCCTTGATTTGAATGAGAGATGGGTGAAAGTTTCCAATAGTGGGTAGATATCCCTGAGTATGAGCCGAAGCACTGCTCTCCTCCCCAGATGCACACTAACTCTAAGAACCACTCTGTCTGATAAAGGGGCCAGGAGACTACATGGTATATTGCAATCCAGTTGATTGCAAAATGTTCCAAATAGGAGAAATGGCTAGAAATGTAGAGACAGAGAAGACATCCAGAGATGACACTTCATAAAATAGAGGAATGCAACAATTCTTCCAACTACAGTTTCCAGACTTGGTGAGAAAAGTCATGCTAGTTGCAGTTACCAAACTCATCGTCCATGGGTACTACCTCAACTTCGCATTTTACTGACATTCTCTGTGCTATAATTTCTAATTATAGTTTCACCCCAAATCAGGTCACCTAATCTGTGGCTTGGAAAAACCCAGAGGTGGCAGATTAGATTGCACCAACTCGTTAGTAAGGAGGTCCAGCTCCGATTCCTCGAACCCTGGGGTGAACAGAAAGTAAGTATGCTGGAAGAGAAGTCAAACAGCCTTATGCAAAGAGAAAACATGTCAGTTGCTTAAAAATACATGTAATTCATACTTCCTCGGTTTTTAGCATATGGGGTTCAAGATCTTCGCAGAGTGTATCTCAACTTTATGCAGGTGAGTCGTATTAATAGTATTAAATGGAATTCACAGCATTAAAATCATTTTTTAGAACTGCATAATTGTTTGCCCACTTCTGACACTGAAACTGTTTCTGAAAACTCTCACTTATTTTTTTTAAAGATTTTTTTTAAAAGATTTATTTATTTATTTGTCAGAGAGAGAGATAGCACAAGCAGGGGGAACAGCAGGCAGAGGGAGAGGGAGAAGCAGGCTCCCCACAGAGCAGGGAGCCCCATGCAGGGCTTGATCCCAGGACTCCAGGAAGGATCATGACCTGAGCTGAAGGCAGACACTTAACTGAGCCACTTGGGTGCCCCTGAAAAGCTCTCACTTATATAAGATTTTCTCGTCTGGAAACTTTTAGAAGGATGCATCAGAAAGTCACAGTATATGGTGTATTCAGTTTATTCCGTATATTCCACCTTTTTTGTGTGGCTTGCATTAAAGCCAGTAGAAGTTTTTATATATGAAATACATACGCAATATGAGATGACAATCTATCTTCACAGAATAGTATCTCTGAGGTAAAATTCCCTATAAAACATACAGAGAAATACAGCACCCGTGGGCTGTAGGTTTCTATCTAGTATCATTATATGACCTGTGAAGTCATTTCAGCTAAAAAACATCTAAAAATGTTAAAGTTAGGCAAATAATCCCACTTAGTCCCTCAGCCACCAAGCTGCTTTTTGTAATTCAAGGCTACTCTTCTGCTCTCAGGAGGCCAAGGTGGATATGACTCTATTGACAGGTTTGGTACGCATTGCAACACCGAATGAGGTAAGGAGCAGGAGTGATACTGATTCAATATATGTAAAAGGACTCCCTGCTTATCCTAACACTTCCCCAAAGAAAGCATTTGGAGTGGGTTGACATATGCCCAAAAAAGGATATGTTCGCCTCTGGTACCTGTGAATGTACCTCATTCACAGTCAGGGTCTCTTAGATACAATTAGTTATGATGAGGTTGTACTGATTGGGGTAGCCCCTAAATCCAGTGACTGGTGTCCTTATAATTAGACGACAGGATACACAGCGAAGAAGGTTATGTGAAGACAAAATCAGACATTAAAGTTGCAAGGCAAGGAACAGTAAGGATTGTCAAGAGCCACCAGAAGCTAGGAAGAGTCAAGAAAGGAGAGGGAGAGTGAAAGAGTGAGAGAGCGAGCAAGCGAGAGAGAGAGAGATGCTAAAACCTGCCAACAACTTGGTCTTGGATTTCTAGCCTCCAGAACTGCGAAAGAATACATTTCTGTTGTTCTAAGCCCCCCAGTTTGTGGTAATTTGTTATGCTAGTCCTGGGAAACTAATACAGCACCAAAACAGCTATGTTCCATTCTAACAAGTTTGGGAGTAGAGAAGGAAAGTGGTCACTGGTTAACCTCCCACCATGTTGGGAAATGATTTGATCTCTTAAACCATCCATTCCAGCCCAGTTTTCCCCCTCTTGCCTCCCCAGCACCCATAGGTCTGTTCTTGGGGCTCACTTTTCTTTTCCTGGTCTTGGCTGACCATGAAATTCCTTGAATACTTGACCCAACACCACCAGTTATTACTGACATATGTTCAGAAGCAGAGCATTACAATCATGTCTGCAGACTGTTTTTAGAGTTTATGGTAACTTTTTTCCCAGAACAAGAAATGCTTTGGTGATAATAAAACCATAGGTTAGCCTGATTGCAGATTCTGTATTTTGCAATTTTAAATAAATATAAATAGAAGCACTACCAATAAACATTTTTAGTTTCCCTAGAATGGCCATTGTGCAGGAAAAAATTGTCCGCCATTGTGGGATGGAACACAAACTTTCCTCCGAGGCACACGTGGTCATACACTGTATAAGGTCTTCTTCTAAGACAATGGATCCCCTAGACAGTATTTCTTTCTGGTTATGACAAAATTTATGGCAACAGCTATTAAGAATATATTCCATCAGAAAAAAGTTGAAATTCAGTAGAGGCTCAGTGAAGATATGCACACACTCAATCTCGGTTGAACTGAAATTGGCCTTGGATCTAGTTGGTTGGTAGCATTGACTGATCCACTACAAGGAATGTCTTCTGCAAGACCAAGTGGTCCTGACTGATCAGAGCACACCAGGCCTTTACTAGCTGCATACTGATAACTGACAGTTACACTACACAGAGGGGGATTGGTAGACCCTTTCCTCTTTCTTTCTCCATCTACTGATTAATCGTTTTCCCTTTACTCTATTCTTTAGATTCTCTTCTAAGGCATGAAGCCCAGACACGTTAATTTTACCAACAGTCCCCAGTATAATATTAGGGTAGGTATGTTACTTGGTTAAACTGAGATTTGCAGCTATTATGATTCCATTTATCTATGCTAACCCCTTTCTGTAGCACTTAAAAACCCAGCTTTCTTAAAAAATAATTCACCTAACATGCAATTCTCCCACTTAAACTGTACAAGTCAATGGTTATAGTGTGTTCAAAAATATATGCAACTGTCATTACAGTCAATTTGAGGACATCTTCATCATTGCTTCAAAAACCCTGTACCCTTTCAGCTCATACCTTCCCTATCCCATCCTTTCATCCCTGTTGCTCTCAGCCCCAAGCAGTCGTTAATCTCCTGTCTGTAGAGATTTCTCTATTCTGGACGTTTCATATGAAGGAGTCATGTAATGTGTAGTCCTTTCTGTCTGGCTGCCTTCATTTAGCATATTTTTTAAAAAGATTTTATTTATTTATTTATTTGACAGAGAGTGAGCGTGTGCAAGCAGGGGGAGAGGCAGGCAGAGGGAGAGGGAGAAGCAGCCTCCCCCCTGAGCAAGGAGCCCGACATGGGGATCAATCCCAGGACCCTGAGATCACGACCTGAGCCGAAGGCAGATGCTTAACCAACTGAGCCACCCAGGCGCCCCATTTAGCGTAATGTTGATGAAGTTCATCCATGGTATAGCATCTAGCAGTGGTTCATTCCTTTTCATTGCCAAATAATATTTTCTTTTATGGCTAGAACACATCTTTTTTCTTTATCCACTTGTCAAGCTGACCTTTTGGCTCTAAGGAAAAATGCCACTATAAACATTAAGTGCACAAGCTTTTGTATGGACATGTGTTTTCATTTCTCTTAGGTATATAAACAGAAGTGAACTTGGAGGGCCATATGTTTAATCATTTGAGGGACTGTCAGACTCTTTTCCAAAGCAGCTTTACCGTTTTACATTCCCACAAGTGGTTTATGAGAGTTTAGATTTCTCTAGATCCTAGCGAACGCTTGTTGTTTTCTGACTTGTTATGCACCCTACTCGTGGATGGGAGGTAGTATCTCATTATGCTTTTCATTTATGTTTCCCTGATGACAAATGATATTAAGTATGTTTTCATGTGCTTATTGGCCATTTATACACCCGCCTTGGAAACATCCTTTGCCCAATTTTAGTTGGATGATCTTTTTATTATTGAGTTGTAAGAGTTCTTTATATATTCTAGGTATGAGTCCTTTATCAAATATACAATTTGCAAATTTTTTTTCCATTTTATGGGTTCCCTTTGCACATAATTTATGGTGTCCTTCGGAGGACAAAATATTTTAGTTTTGATAAAGTCTCCTTTACCTATTTTTGTTGTGGTTGCAACTTTTCCCTGTATCATTGGAAGTTTCATGCTTTTGGTGTCATATGTAAGAATCCTTTGCCGAATCCATCGTCATGACGATTTACCCCAATGTTTTCTAGGCGTTTCTAGGAGTTTCATAGTTTTAGTTTTTAATATTTAGAACTATATGTTTTAAATTAATTATATATATGATATAAAATAAAGGTCCTACCACATCCAGTTTGTTGGTGTACAATTGCTCACAGTATTCTCTTACAATGCTTTTTATTTCTGTAAAAGCTGCAACATCCCACTGCCATTTCTGATTTTAGCAATTTCAGCCTTTTCTTCTCTTTTTTGGCAGTATAGCTATAAGTTTGTCAATTTTGTTGATCTTTTCGAACAATCAGCTTTTAGATTCTTTAATTTTGTCTGTTGTTTTCTATTCTCTTTTCCCTTACTTTCTGCTTGAATCTTCATTGCTTCATTCCTTCTCCTTGCTTTAGATTTCATTCATTCTTTATTTTTTCAGTGTCTTGAGGTGGAAGGTTAGGTTATTGATTTAAACTCCTTTTTCCTTCTGGAGTAGCATTTACAGATACACATTTTCCTCTAAGTAATGCATTATCTCCCTTCCATCAGTTTTATTATGTTGTGTCTTCATTTTCAGTCATCTCAAAGTACGTTCTAATTTTCCTTTTCATTTCTTTAAGATTTTATTTCTAAGCAATCTCTACGCTCAGCATGGGACTCAAACCCACAACCCCGGGATCAAGAGTCACATGCTCCACTGACTAAGCCAGCCAGGCACCCCCCCCTTTTCATTTCTTCTTTGGCCCATTGGTATTTAGGAATGTGTTGTATCACTTCCATACATTTGTGAGTACACCAAATCTTTAACAGCTATTGATTTCTAATTTCACTCCAACAAGATCAGAGAACATACTATGCATTATCTCTATCCTTTTAAAATTACTGAGGTTTGCTTTATGGCCTAGCTTATGGTGTCTCCTGGAAAATGTTCCATTTCCCTGTAACTTTGGAAAGTCACATACAAAATGTTACTTAACATTTTTCATATAAATTAAAACATAAGTACTTTAAAACTGATTATCTACTGGGATATAACTGAGAGAGGCTTTGGAATTAAGATCAGGCTGCATTTATTCAAATTAAAAGGAAATTTTATATAAAGTTCACGTAGACATAGACAGCCCATCCATGCAGGCTTCCTTTATTTTAAATCAGTGTAGAACCCAGCAATTTTTGCAATTCAATAAAATCTTCATTCTTATAGCTATGACTCAGGAAACCTCAACTACAGCTGAGTATTTAAACAGAGATCTCAGGGCCTAACAAGCAGAAATGATAAAGCCAGTTCCTAACAATGAACATTCCAAGATAAATTAGATTCCACTGATCATTCAAGATGAACACATTGGTATGATCCAACTAAATAATATTTCTGAAAATAAGATAAAAGTTCTTCCCAAGAATTTGCCTGAAATAGGACTGACTTCTAATTTGGGCAGTTGGGGAATTCAACTGGAAAGATATAAGAAACCTATCGCTATCTGGTAGCAAATTTTAATCAATATTATAAATTGTGGTTAATGATAATGAGATAGAATAAAAATGCATTTTATTTTATTTTTTTTTTAAAGATTTTATTTATTTATTCGACAGAGATAGAGACAGCCACAAGAGAGGGAACACAAGCAGGGGGAGTGGGAGAGGAAGAAGCAGGCTCCTAGCGGAGGAGCCTGATGTGGGGCTCAATCCCACAATGCCGGGATCATGCCCTGAGCCGAAGGCAGACGCTTAACTGCTGTGCCACCCAGGCGCCCCTAAAAATGCATTTTAAAGTCTTACACCTGTCATTACTTCCATTAATGTATCTGGTCCCCATCATTTCTCTAATGTTTTTGACCACTACGGTCAACTTGCTCATTCTACTCCAGCCACATGGGGCACATTGCTATTCCAGCAGCCCTCCCAACTTTCGCCCTGGGTGTCTCCTCTCCCAGGAGTGCTCAGAGATCCACTTGGTGAATTTTGTCACTTCCTTCAACCTTTTCTCAAACGGCACTTTTTCAAAGAGGAGTTATCTACTAAAAGTCCTATTAAAATTTCAACCAGCCTCCATATGTGTCCTTATCCCTGGTACTCTTGATGCTCTTACTCCTATCAATTTTCTATATTGCCTAGTATTTTTAATTTTCTAACAGACTCTATCATTTACTTATTATGTTCATTTTTATCTTTCTCCCCTTGCTAGAATGTAATTCCTAAGGAAGCAGGGATTTTAGCTGTTCTTTTTCTCTTGAATATCATTAAGTGCCAGAGGAGAACTTGGCTAATTCTCAAGACAAGTATTTCCGGAGCACTTACTACAGGCTACCCAGAGTATTAGCCGTATTGTTACATTGTGTATAAAAACATACCTGTTCTCTCTTCTGCTGCCCTTTACCTTTGAGTAGGGGAGATGGATATTAATCAATATTCAGCCCTGACTGACTGCCAGTTGAGATACATATGTATTCTGAAGGAAAGAAACAGGCCTATGGAAAGATAATGAAGAAACAACTTCTATATTTGGAGGTAGAATTCATTGGTTAGGAAAGCCTTTGTTCAAATATCAGAAAATTATCCTTGAACTGAGATATGAACTCTAAGTAGGAGTATCCAAGGGAAGAGGAAAGGAGAGATTTCACAAGGAAAGAGCGTGTACAAATATCCTGTAGGCTGCAGGAACACAGAGAGAGGCGTTTATGTGACTGCAGGAGGGTAGGAAGAACCTGGACAGTCAAGCCCTTGGGTGCTGTAGGATGGCTTTGTTCATTGTCTAGGATAAATGGGAAGCCACTGACAAAGGGCATTTTGGGGGAGAGAATGGAAGCAGAGGCATGAGAGAGATGATCATACTTATGCTATTATTTTGTCTACAGCTTGAGGAATTATAATGAACTCTGGGATCAGTTCAGAATTTGTACACAGAAGTTAAAATAAACAATAGTATTTTCCCATAGTTAAGAGTATTTCATGATACAAGTACAATATGTTTTTTTTTGTTTTTTTTTTAAAGATTTTTTATTTATTTATTTGACAGAGAGAGAGAGACAGCCAGCGAGAGAGGGAACACAAGCAGAGGAATGGGAGAGGAAGAAGCAGGCTCATAGCGGAGGAGCCTGATGTGGGGCTCGATCCCATAACGCTGGGATCACGCCCTGAGCCGGAAGGCAGACGCTTAACCGCTGTGCCACCCAGGCGCCCCAGTGTTTTATAGTATGATTCTACCATAGGTAATTTTCAAATGCTATATATATATATTTTAATTTTATAAAGTCAAAGAAACTTGAGTGATGAATATCTGGCACCCTAAATTCTATGTGATACCTTAAACCTAAAAGTCAGACTTAAATAAGAAATACAGCTCCTATGTATCTGACTACTGCTATCTATGTATGCATACATATAAATATATATGTATTAAAGGAATGTGTATCTTAAGTTCATTGTTAAATATGCATGAATATTAGTTCCTGACTCATTTCATATTTCAGTGGCTTATTAGACTTTAAGGAATACAGATTCTAACTCATGAATACATTTTCTTAGTAACTTGGTTCATGCTGATTTTTCAAAAAAGAGAAAGAGTTGAAATCAAATGTTGTCACTGGAATAGGAGTATTTTCCCCCTTCCCAATGTAGTGGCCTTTTGATCATCTTCCTGTGCATGTAGGTGATACAGAGTATGTGAAAAATAGACACACTCCAACTGGGGATCGTGAACAGAGGAGGGCCTCATGATCCAGTAATGCTATGAGTTTCTTCCATCAGAAAGAACCTTAATAAACACACGGAATTACACGATGTTATTTAAAACTTGTTTACAGAACTCTTACATTTTTATCTGCAACCCAATTTCACAAAAGGGGAATTTGTTCGTATGTCTGAGTCTGTGTGCGTGTTTAATAAGCCAGCATGCACTGTTTAGCTGTAACACCAATTCTGATCATTTTAGGATGTCATGTGACTTTGAACCCAAGGTGAATCAGTATTCAGAAAGTAAGAATAGTTTGTGTGGGTTTTATGTGGGGGAAGTTGTATGTCACACGTTTCATGAAGGATATCTAGATTAGTATAGGAACCACAGACTATTTTTTGCATCTTAAAAGGAACCTGCCCAGAAGTAGCTTTGTATATATAATATATAAAAAAATGTAACTATACTTGCTATACCTACCTTTTTTGGGGGTGATTTAGTGCTAATTATTTTTTGTGGCTCGTTATCACATATTACTGTAACCCAGACAGTTTTCAGAGATACCACTGTGATGGAACTCAGCAGGTGGCACAAAGCTATTGTCTAGTCTCACGTTATGTCTTTGGGCTGCTGAATTTTTATTTGCCCAAATAGCATGAATATTGGCATTAAATCCTATTCTTCATGGAGTTTCAGTTGTTGGAAATAGAGTTTCTGCCCTCTGCTCCCAAAACTCTAAAAGCCTCTTTCTCCACCTACTTTATCTTACAAACCTACTGTCGCACAGCCCTTTAATGAGGGCGCCTGAGAGTAGGAGACAGTTTGTATTTTGGGGACTCCTAGACATGTTCACATTGATTCAGGAGAGAAAAAAAGGCCCTCCCACACTTTTGGCTCTTTATTATTCTTTCGTTGTTGTTTGGTATTTGGTAGTAATATTCTCATCGCAGATCTATAGTTTTTAAAATCCAGCATGCTTAATCGGTTAAATATGTATATGGAAGGGTTATTTTTATATTGATAGAGAACTTCTCTTCTCAGAATGATCATCTGAAAGAGTGCTGCAATCCTCTTAAGCAAACAAGAAAACCTCCTGTCATCCCTTCTCCCCAAAACGAACCAAAGGTATTCCTTCATGATGGGCGCCATCGTAAACACCAGTATCCTTGGTCTACCTGCTGGCTCAAACAAGCTCGGGTCCTATTGGAAGCAGTCTTTTGTGAAGGCAATGATGCTGTGAGCTGTGGTGATGTGGGCCACAGTGACATGAAAAAGCACTGAAGTAGAAAGCAGCAGGATTTAAGTCCTTAAAAGTCCTTTACAGCTGTGTAATAGCTGTGCTTAGGCCACTTACGTTGTCTGTGTTTCTTCTTCAATGAAATAGGAATAATAACACTTCACAGAGTGATCTTAATTACATTCATGAAAATATGTTACAAATGGAACACTTTAAACATCCATACAGTTTCTTAACATTAGATTAAGAACAAAAGTAGCGCTGGCATTTCCTTTTTTATTTGGTCAGGATCCCTTGTCTTGGGCATTTTGGATACCATAAGTCATGCATTTGCATAGTGATTGCAAGAGGCTGTATTTATTAATTTATTCTTTCCCAGATTTATTGAGATTTAAGTGACATAGGAGATGGAGTAAGTTTAAGGTGTACAAGGTGATATATGTATATGTTGTGAGATGTCTACCATTTTAGGTTAGTGAACACAAGAGGCTGTGAGTATGTAGAGTAAATGTTCAGTAATAGTCAAAGGGCCTTCTTACTGGTGAAGACTACCTGGAATTTAAAAATAAAACATTGATTGAATCTTGGTTCTACTAGCAAAAGTGTGTGAGGGACAAAATTCGGACATAACTGTAGATAAACAAATCATCTGTTCTCCTTATAGTTCAAAAAACACTTGAGTGCTGATATTTTTAATTAAAAATGATTTAAATGTGTTTCACATTCTAAACATTTAAAGGATTATTTTTTTATATTTTAATGTCTTTTTATATTATGTTAGTCACCATACACTACATCCCTGGTTTCTGATGTAAAGTTCGATGATTCATTAGTTGTGTATAACACCCAGTGCACCATGCAATACGTGCCCTCCTTACTACCCATCACCAGTCTATCCCATTCCCCCACCCCTCTCCCCTCTGAAGCCCTCAGTTTGTTTCTCAGAGTCTATAGTGTCTCATGCTTCATTCCCCCTTCTGATTACCCCCCCCCCTTTCTTTATCCCTTTCTTCCCCTACCGATCTTCCTAGTTCTTATGTTCCATAGATGAGAGAAATCATATGATAATTGTCTTTCTCTGCTTGACTTATTTCACTCAGCATTATCTCCTCCAGTGCCGTCCATTTTGCAGCAAATGTTGAGAACTCGTTCTTTCTGATAGCTGAGTAATATTCCATTGTATATATGGACCACAACTTCTTAATCCAGTCATCTGTTGAAGGGCATCTTGGTTCCTTCCACGATTTAGCTATTGTGGACAATGCTATGAACATTGGGGTGCATATGGCCCTTCTCTTCACTATGTCTGTATCTTTGGGGTAAATACTCAGTAGTGCAATGGCTGGGTCATAGGGTAGCTCAATTTTTAACTTTTTAAGGGACCTCCACACTGTTTTCCTGAGTGGCTGTACCAACTTGCATTCTCACCAACAATGTAGGAGGGATCCCCTTTCTCCACATCCTCTCCAGCAATTGTTGTTTCTTGCTTTGTCAATTTTTGCCATTCTAACTGGCATAAGGTAGTATCTTAGTGTGGTTTTGATTTGAATTTCTTATGGCTAATGATTTTGAACATTTTTTCATGTGTCTGTTAGCCATTTGTATGTCTTCATTGGAAAAGTGTCTGTTCATATCTTCTGCCCATTTTATGATTTGTTTCTTGCGTATCGAGTTTTTTTTTTTTTAAAGATTTTATTTATTTATTTGACAGAGATAGCCAGCGAGAGAGGGAACACAAGCAGGGGGAGTGGGAGAGGAAAAAGCAGGCTCATAGCGGAGGAGCCTGATGTGGGGCTCGATCCCATAATGCCGGGATCACGCCCTGAGCCGAAGGCAGGCGCTTAACCGCTGTGCCACCCAGGTGCCCCCTCGCGTATCGAGTTTTAGAAGTTCTTTGTAGATCTTGGATACCAGTCTTTTATCTGTAGCATCATTTGCAAATATATTCTCCCATTAGTTTTTTTGACTGTTTCCTTGGCTGTGCTGAAGCTTTTTATCTTGATGAAGTCCCACAAGTTCATTTTATCTTTTGTTTCTCTTGCCTTTGGGGATGTGTCATGAAAAAGGTTTCTGTGGCTGATGTCGTAGAGGTTGCTGCCTATGTTCTCCTCTAGGATTTTGATGGATTAAACATTTAAAGGATTCTAAATACATTGCTTTTTTCTTAACTAAATAGTCCTTATAAAGCAGAAATATTTTTTATCAAATTTACTAATATTAAAAAAATCATTTTTCAACTGTTTGAAGATTGGTAAAACTTAACCATATCATCTCAACACCGTGGTTCTCATTAATTATGTACACTCCATTAACCATGCCAGGTAATTTTATTGATGTTATTTCTTATTACTATCATGAAAATTATGATATTTAACCAAAAATTTGATTTATTCATAAAAAGGTCATTATGTCATTATTTTCCCAATTTCTTTTCAGTTATAATGAAATAAATTGTCGTTTTAATTTTATTTTCTTGTAACATTGTTAAAATTTCTTGACATTTACACTGATTTTACTAAATATGGCTCACTAACTTTTGGCTGCTATTTAGCTTCAACATGTAGTTCACAGCCCTGATGTTCAATACTTGTTTGACAATTTCCTTATACAAGTGAGTTTTGAGATTTTTTTTCTCATGTGTGTAAGTCCTGCCAACCCTTCAAGGTAATAATCAACATACAAGGTTAACCAATTGTTACCCTCGCAATTATTTGTTCATTCATCTTTCCAACAAATATTTATTGAAAAAATCTTGCCAGACACTGTTCTTAGTGCTGAGAATACATCAATGAACAAAACAGATAAAATCCCTGCCTTCAAGCTCTTGTATGAAACAAATGAAGAAAGCGAGGTCCAGCATGAGGAAATTACTTGTTCAAAAGCCTACAATTGGCATATTTTTAAGTATTTACTTCCTGCTTTCAAAGCACTGTATACCGGGGCGCCTGGGTGGCACAGCGGTTAAGCGTCTGCCTTCAGCTCAGGGCGTGATCCCGGCGTTATGGGATCAAGCCCCACATCAGGCTCCTCCGCTAGGAGCCTGCTTCTTCCTCTCCCACTCCCCCTGCTTGTGTTCCCTCTCTCGCTGGCTGTCTCTATCTCTGTCAAATAAATAAATAAATAAAATCTTTAACAAAACAAAACAAAAAACATTGTATACCTAGTTAACGGTAGAGCTGGCCTGAAAATCCATGTCTTCCGTCTTTGGGACTAGGAATATTTCCCCGATTCCACACCCTGCCCCTTCACTTCCTACCTCACCGTCCCCTCATTGGTTTGCAGTAAGTTTTAAACAGTAATTTATCAAATGTTGGCATTAGACTCTTCTACAGTCTGATAATATAATTTTTAGCATTTACAGTGACACATTTCCCTTTGTGATATCTTTCTATGGAGGTGGTTCTGTGTATCTTATCTTTCCAGTTATGAAGTAAGCAATCATTGTATTTTATAACTTGTGAGTCTCACTGTATTGGGCAGAGAACTGGTATGAACTACTCAGTAACTGATTACTTCTGATAAAGAATTCTGAGAAAATGTTTGTATTATTATTACTAATTGCATCCTACATATTCCCCCCAAATGAATCTATTTTTCTTTTTATGGCCCTAGCAGAAAGATTCGTCTCTAACCTAAATTACCTTTGATTAGATCTTGAGAGATCCTATAAGAATTACACAAATGATGCTTGCTAATTCTGGAATAAACTATCAGCCTACATTTATTCTAGTTTCAGGTTTCATCATTTGAAATTCCCCTAAAGTAATACTACCTTTGAGGGCTAACACGTACCTATTTTATGTCAATGACCCAAAGAGAGCTACTTTTGAGATAAGCGAAAGGGGAATGTTAGAGTCTTACAGTTGCATATTTTTTGTTTCTTTGTTTTCAAATAATTTAAAATATGGCCCATCTATAAAGCTTCCATTGATGCTGATTATATTATTATAATTAGCTTTCATGTACTCCTCCAATATACCACTTGTCATCTTAGCACTAAGTGAAGAAAATTGCAGCTATTTTTCTGTAAGGTAAATATTCATGGTTTCCTGGAAAACACAAAGTTGAACTCGCTTTTTAATTTCCTTCAGTTTACTTACACACATACACAATACATACAAATAAATATCTGTACGTCCTATATTTAGGATTCCGTGTATCAGAGAGATTTTCTCTGAGTGAAACTCCTATAAGGGTAGTAGTTTAACAAACTCTGAAAATCATTCTATATTTTATGAGTACTTGAGTCTATGCTTTTTAATAATAATCTACATAACTAGTATCCCTAATTGCTCTAAATACATACAGATAAAAAAAATAAATACAACAGATTTTTCTAATGGTGAGACAAAATGTTGAGCTGGTAGAGATAAGGTACCGGATGATAACATGTATTCTAATAAATTAGTTCCTTGTAGAACTGAAAATGATACGTACAAAGTCATAAGTTAATGTTAACTAAATTTGTCAATTTGCATTTCCACCCAAGTAAAGCAGCACACCCGACATATCATCTCAGAAAACAGTAAAATGTTGTAGACCTCTAAATCAGGGTTTGCCGTGGAAGGGATTAATGCCATAAAGCATTAGCAAATCCTTTACTAAATTTGCTAAGAAAGGAAAGCCTTGTTACACTTATGCATTTAAAATGTAGAAGCAACGTTTTCTGTGATCATAGAACGGGGCCAGCATTGAAAGAAAAGAACATGCTCTCCAGTTTCGCCATGACGGCACGTCCCCAAGTTAAAGTTAAATGGTATAGACTATGGATAGGATGACGGCAAATAATTACAGGAAATATGTCATACATCTGCAGACACTAGAACAAACTGTCTGGACTGTTTTGTCTCAGTCACATCATTTCATAACATTTAGCTTCAAAAATAATAATGAGCTTGTTCATTGTGTCAACCTTAGCCAGACGGGATGGGGAAATTTTGTTTTGACATCGGGTCATGTGGAAAATGACAAAATGAATGGGACAAGCGATAGGAAGGGACACTGCAGGCTTAGTCTTGCTCTATTATATACATGGCTGTTGAAAGAAGCTAATAAAATACTAGGCTGTAGAACTGAGTAGAATAAAGAAATTATAATCTCACGGGTGTGTGCACAAATCCGACCCACCTGATAAGATACACATTGCTACTAATATAACAAAATAAAAATTATGAAAAAAAACCTTAGGTTCACTAAAACACTGGAAAAAAAAAAGATACACACTGCTTATTTCTGGGAGTCACTTTTCAAAAGGAACATTGATGAGTTGGTGTACTTTCAGAATAAAGGAAAGGCTCCTGAAATTTGGCAATATGAGTGATAAAGAAAATGAGGATATTTAATATGTAAAATGAGAGAGGAAAATATTTGTGAGATGAGAGCAGAAGGATTAGTTATTTTGTCTTCCTGAAACCAGTACCAACACCTAAATATATTAGTTGCAACCGATGGGTAAATGGCCCTAAAAAATACATTTAAAAATAAACAAAAAATAACTAATGGGGACAGTCAACTCTGGCAAAAATAATTTCATTATGTTTCACTCTACGTATCTTGTTCTTTTCTCAAGAAAACTTTTGTGCAATGTTAAATGGCAGACTCTATGAAAGGCTTTATCAGTGGTAGAGTTTATGAGTTTTAAAAAGATGAGCAGTTTTGAAGTAAAGAATCTTTTCAAACATACTAACTATGATAATGGAGACATAATTAGTAAACAGACTTTGCCAAAAAATCATCTACATACTTGCACAAGGTCTTAGTCAATCAAGTTAACAAAAGTAAAAAAGCACTATCTCTAACAAACTTTAATTTCAAGCAGAATATAGTCATATCCAAACCAAAGAATCAATATGCTTTTGTCTGATCCAAGAAATCTGGTACCCAAAAGAATTAAAGTTCAAGGGCTTGAATGTGGAAACAAACACATAAAAGAACATATGGATGGGATTCAAAAGCTTTGGCCACAGGTCGTGTCCAGTTAAAGATCCCGCGTGGCCATCTAAGTAGAGAGAAGCCCTTCAGTGTCAGAAGTATAATGCCATTCTTCCTGGAGGAGGCAGTTTAGATCCACGGGGCTTTTGGAATGATGGCCTCATGGGTCTCCAGTAACACCGGTTGTTCTCATCTAAGTCCTGATCACTTGGATACGAGGGACCCAGACTATGAGTGGTCGACCTAAATGCTGAAGAACAAAAGTAGGGTGAAGGGACATCATATCAATGCTTTTTTGCCCATGCAGTGAAATATTCAGTGCAGTTATTACAGACTTGAAACTCAGAAAGAAACTGAAAACTCTCATGCCTGTAGGTGTCTTTCTGATCTAGAATCCCAAGAAGAGACTCAAAGAGAAATGAACGAACTAGTTAAAAACAAAAGTCTAAAGGAAGAAGAGAGGCAAAGAAGCAAGTTGAAAAGAAGATACAGTGTTGATAGAAGGACAAGAGAAACTACCTTAGCCCAATATTAAGAACATACAGAGCAGCTCTGACAGACTTTAGGGAAAAATCAGCTATGTACATCCTGTTGGCTTCTGAAGTAGCCGGGCTGATGGAGCTTGATCCTGGACTGAGGGTAAAACCAACCCACTCCCAGAAAGAAATGTGGACAAAATTGATTTTTTTTTTAAATGATGCTTTGGCCAACTCAGCACACAGTAACTTTATACCTCTTCTTGACAGACACTTCAAAGGACAGAATCTGGACAAAAATGTTGACTACAACAATTTCAGGATCCATAAGCCAAAGTCTTCTGTTTTGTGAGATGAAACAGTGCTGTACAGTAGAAGAGAAATGGGACAAATTAAAGCAGTTTATGAAAACCAACCAACCAACCAACCTAAAAGCAAGCAAGCAAGCAAGCCCAGGTGAGCCTGTTTAAAAGGAAACCGAACACCAGAGGCTGAGCCTTCACTACCGGTAGAAATATGGCAAAAAGGACTACTCTTCAAAGCCGGACAACTCAAAGCTGAGGGAACATGGTGTCTGAGGTCCCTCAGGACACAAGCAGTGAAAAACATCAGCTAGCAACATGGTGCGGGCATCAGAAATCATCCAAAAGCTAAGCCGTGTAGGAAGAAGCAACCCCAAGAGACGGGATTCTCAGGCTCCCAGGATTCAGGGCAGAAAGAACAGAGTTTGATGTGGGCACAGACCTAAAATTGCTGTGAGATCTTTTTGGGCTTGGGATGAGACAGAAGAGGAGAGATTCACACCTCAGTCGCTCGTTTAGAAATATTTAGTGAGGTCAGTGAGCCTCGCTCTCCGTGATGTGAAGGATATAGGAAAGAACAAAGCCCGCAGAACACTTGGCCTTTACAGGACTTCTATTCGGGAAGGCGACAGAAAAGAAGATAAATTCTATTCTCCTTGGATTGTTCTCATGTAGCATTTTATGTAAAATGGAAATAAAGTCAGGCATTACTGAAAAGAGGTGCTACTCTACTCGGTGAACCGTTCCATTTCATCCTACCAAAGTCAGGCTTTCCAAATACAATGGCTTGACCCACTGTCTCTGTGCTTCTAACAAAGGAAGAGAAATGGTGACCATTCAAATCTTGCAAAGGTATTTCTGTTCATTAGTATTTATATACTAGGTACTAGGTTGTTACTATATCTATATACCAGGTAGTACTTCCATACTACATGCACACAATTTTCTAGAATCGATGGAGACGCACAGTATTAGGAGAAATACACATAAAAAACTGAACTGAAAAAGTATTCTGTAGGTGAAATTGATGGAATATAAGTGTAAAACAGAGAATTGACCATTATATATAACTTGGTTTTTAGTTGAGATCATCGATGGAATCCAACCACGAGCCCTTCTTCCTTAGCAGCAAAACACAGTATCCGTGGAGATTGAAAGCAGGCAACTCCTCTGAGCGTCATCACGCAGCGGGTAGCAGTGAAGTTCCGTCCCTCCTGAACCATCTTTTAGAATTTACTGAAGACAGCCAGGCTGAGTAATACATTTAGAGTTTCCAAGGGTGAAGGTGTAAATTGCAAATTAAAATCCAAGAAAAGTAAAACAAACAGAAAGCCATTACTTGAGCTGTTAATCAGTAGTCACCCAGATTTTTAGGATTAACATCCCTAATCCCATAGTTTTTTTTTTAAAGATTATTTATTTGAGAAAGAGAGGGAATGTGTGAGTGGGGGGAGGGGCAGAAGGAGAAGGAAAAGCAGACTCCCTGCTGAGCACGGAGCTCAATCCCAGGACCCTGAGATCATGACCTGAGCCCAAGACAGATGCTTAACCAACTGAGCCACCCAGGTGGCAACCCCCCCCATAACTTTTTTTACCATAAAAAATGAATGTCAAAAGGGAAGGGACAAATGAACATTTCTAAGGAAATATGAAAAGAAAACCACATATGTGGTCTATCTTATTAACTGTTTGATCTCTGATGTACTTTTCATGGCCCTAAAACAGCCGTACTGGGAGTTGTCAACATGATTTGATATTTCTTATTTCTGTTAAAAACAAAATGAACATTTGAAAAGAGAAACTAAAATACAGTTGTGTATTATTAATCTTTTTAAAAATCGAAAGCATAGTAAGTGGAGGAATAGGAAGATGGGGAATCAAGGTTTCCTTTTATTTTTATTTATTTATTTTTATTTTTTATTTTTTTTATAATGATTTTTTATTATATTATGTTAGTCACCATACAGTACATCCCCAGTTTCCGATATAAGGCTCGATGATTCATTACTTGCGTATAACACCCAGTGCACCATGCAATACGTGCCCTCCTTACTACCCATCACCGATCTATCCCATTCCCCCACCCCCCTCCCCTCTGTAGCCCTCAGTTTGTTTCTCATAGTCCATAGTCTCTCATGTTTCATTCCCCCTTCTGATTACCCCCCCATTTCTTTATCCCTTTCTTCCCCTACTGATCATTCTGGTTCTTATGTTCCATAGATGAGAGAAATCATATGATAGTTGTCTTTCTCTGCTTGACTTATTTCACTTAGCATTATCTCCAAGGTTTCTTTTTAAAACACATATTTGCTCTGAGCCCAAGGCAGGGTGTCAGACTTTGAAAATACAAGGAATCTAATCCGAATATTTACATTACGTGTGACGGCAGTGATGAGGACATCTGGGCTGCCTGCCCGCAGTCCAGTTCAGACAGATAATATAAATAGAAATTGAAATAGACTGAGAAGATGCCAACGCTCATTAGAAGGGAAGGAAAGGTCTTTGTACAACTAACTACAGAGCTTCTCCCATTTCTCTGGTCTTGTCCAGGGGAGGAGTGACCCTAGGAGAGTAGGAATTTCTCTGCTTGGTATTACACATGTAAGTGTGGTCCTGATCATGAGACTACTAAATATTTACTTAAGCACATTGTTCAGAACTTTCCACAACCCAGTGATCTAAAGTAAAAACTAGCTTTCCAAATTCCAGTTATTATGAGGTAAGACTATATATTTTTTTCCTTAAAAACCTTTAAATTATTTCATATACAATCACATATTTAATGCCAATAGATTTCAGTTATTACAATAAAATAGGTCCAGTTCTATCTACCATGAGAACCACAAATATGGTGCTATGTCATACTGCAGGTCTCACTAGTAATTTTTATCGAGTTTATTATTAAAATCTCACCTGGCAAAGGAAACCGAATAAGGTACTAGCCCTATACACACTCAGAAATTTAATGAATATTGGTAATTGTAGATCTGAGAAAAATTATGAAGCACTGATCTTGAAAGAAGAGGATCACAAAAGCAAAATGGTTTAAATTGCATAAAGATAAAATTATAAAGGAAAAGTATTTTGTCAAAGCTGCCTCTAGCTAGTAGTTCCCAAATCGGGGCTGTACGTTAGAATCACTTAGGGCACTATTTTTATTCTTCCTCTTATTATTATTAATTTGAGAGAGAGAGAGAGGCAGAGAGAGAGAGAGTGAGAGTGATAGGGTTTGAGAGAACAAATGGGAGGAGGGACAGAGGGTGAAGCAGATGCCCGCAGAGCAGAGAGCCTGATGCAATGGGGGGGTTCGATCCCAAGACCCTGGGATCATGACCTGAGCCAAAGGCAGATGCTTACCCAACTGAGCCACCCAGGCACCGCCTGGGGCACTGTTTGAAAGACTTTTGTCAGAGTCTCACATACAGACTGATTCAGTAGGTGAGTGATAACTATTTTTACCAGAATCCCAGGAATATACAGAAATCACTGCTAGATGGCTTCACATCTAAAACATTATGAACAGTTTTTTTCCATGTGTTTTCTGTCATTAAGAAACTCAATGTTCAAAGCTGAATAGCTTCAGTAATGTGGAATTGTCCTCAAGCAGATTTAGCCACCGTAAAAATGGGTCAGAGTAATGGAAAACTGATCCTGCTTATGGAAATCAATTTTTCCCATTTCTAATTTTTTTGAATTATATAAAAAAGAAATGGCTGGTTTTGGAAAACAGAAATAAAACCAAGAAGCCTAAATAATCACCCATTATCAAAATGTTCAGGGATTGTCAATGCCGTGAAAATATTCTTGTTAATGTCTGAATATATATTTATTTTAAAATCAGATCATTAAACTGTATTCTAGTGAGTTTTTTGTGTAGCAGCATACGATCATTTTGCATGTTGTCAGATGATGTCTTACTACGTTTCATGATTTTCGTCTACTATACTTTCCTAGTTTCTTATTATTCAAATAAATTAGAAATAAATATCCATCATCAATACTGCTCTTTGATTAGGTCCTTAGGATAATTTTTTCCCTACATCTTCTAAGATATTTTCCAAAAATGGTGTAGAGGTTTAATACACACACACACACACACACACACACACACACACACTTATATCTTACATCTTCTTGCATGTAAAAATTAGGCCAGATAGAATTTCAAGGACAATCTTTCTCCCCCAGTGGGAACTAGAAGTCACAGAAGGGAGAAACAGGCTAGAAAGACGGCGAGGAATGGCATGACAAGGACTGAACACCTTGCAGAAGCCCCTCACGGCCGCTTGGGAGCACCTGCTGAACCCCGTCCTCGCGTTTGTAGGGAGCCAGCAGCATGAGTGAGCACAGATCTGTTGCAGCCCACGGTGGATCCCTGTGTATGGGATAGCCTTGAAAATCCTAATATTACTACTTGATCAATTGGATAAAGCTATGATTACAGTATACACAGTATTATTTCAAAGAACAAAGGAAAAAGGAGATGGAATCCAAGGCGTGTCAAGGGGCTGTTTAAGGAAGACGTTCATGATGATTCTAATGTTTGAAAGATACTACAGAAATTTCTTCTCTCTGCATAGCGCAAGATGGGCAAAACTAATGTGCAGAGGTAAGGACAGGCTCCAATTATGAAGCACGCAATTCTCACACACACGCTAGTCAGGAATACAGAAAACATTACCTGCCATAATAACCTCTGAAAAATGTTAGTGATAGAATATATCACAGTCAACTCGGGCTCAGAAACGAATCTCCTAATTTCGGGGTGAAGGAATAGGTAAGACCTAATCTATGTATTAAATTCAATTGCATTAAAAGAGATCATAGCTGCAATGAGTAAAATAAGAACACTGCTGTTGACAAAAGCAGATGAAACTTTCCTCCGAAACAATACTGACTCATTTAAAAGTACAGTGACCTCTTGCAGGATTCTGCGTGCAAACACTAACCAGTTAGGTCACAGGATACCAAATTCTCTAGACCACATGTCACTAGTAATACTCATTTTTATTCCGATACACACGAGAGCATTTGGGATTTGTTAAAGAAGTTATGTTTGCATGTGTTTTACTGAATACAGAATCAATATCATTATGACAAAAACACTTCAGGTCAGAGAAAACCTTATTGCTTTTAAAAGCATTTCCATGTTATTTCTGTAGCCCATTTACAGCCCCCTTGACCCTCCACCCTGACACCCTACCAAGGAGAAAATTCAAGGTTTTAAGAATAAGATGGATCGCTTTAAATAATACATCCCCACTTCATTTCCTCAATTTAATCCATGTCTAAAGGACTTTCCTACATTCCTAGGAAAGAGCAGACTGAAAACTTAATGCAGAAAAGTTTTTTACTAGAGTGGGTGAAACTGCAAAACTTTAAGTCCATTTTCAAAGACAAATCAAATACAAACTTATTCAAAGCTTAACCCACTTTAGGAATACTTATTGAAAAAAATCACCGTTTACTTAAAAATGATATAATTATACCCTTTTCCACCAACTGTCTAAAATCAGAGTAAATCAGATAGAGGTACTCTCTCAGGTTACAGAATAATTTAATTTTGGGGGCATGCCAAAAAAGTATGCCTTGGTATCTTCTATTTCTTTACTTGGTATCTTCTACTGCTTCGCCCCACCCTGTTTCCTCCCATTTTCAAATACAAGCAAATCAGTGAATTATAAAGTCTAAGGGTTTAAATTGAGCCAAACACTAGAGTATCTCATACCCATAATTCTTTATCCTTTGGGGCATGCTTTTGTTTCGCACTGGCAAATCATGAACCCCCCATGGCATGACATTTGAAGTCTTTTACCAATTTATTCTAAGTAATTTTCCCCACCTCGCTTTCTGTTCATCCTTTGAAAAATAGCCTATTTTCTAATCAGGCCAAACCGCATTCTTCCCAGACGAACCACACTTGTTCAAGCTTCTATTCCCAGCGAAAATGTGTCTAGAAGACACATGGCCCAACCTCCCTGACAGCACCCCTGTTTCCACAGGGTAAGAGTCAGGGTTTTGTGAGAAGATCACACATGGGCTCTGTGATCTTCCAGAGTTGGGTGAAAGGGCTGAGCTAGATGACGCGTGTGTAGCAACCAACATCGTGCAGATATTAAAACATCTCCATTTCTGTACTCTTCCGCCCCTGTGGTTCCAAAGGCATCCGTGTTCACCAGACTGACAGGCCTTTACTGCAGTGTCCTGTGGTGATGTGCTTCTACGTCTGGCTTCCCCAGACTAACGGTGGCCTCGGGGCCTGATCTGAGGCGGGTCTCAATAAACATTTGTCGCATTGCATTGTATTGTGTCTCCAGAATAAAGACTGTCTCTCTCTCTCTCCAGAGCACAATGGCTAGCATTTAGTAGGAATAGATAGTGGTAGATATCCAGAAGATTGATTTTTTTTTTTTTAGCAGTGCGCAAGGGCGGGGACAGAATAACAGGACAGATAGATAGTAGATACATACATAGAGGATAGATAGAAAGAATGAATGAATGAATGGAAGTAATGCCTGTATGAGCTGGTACCCGCTTCATCTGGCTCTATCACTTACTAGCTGTACGACCTTCAGCAAATTACACACACTCTCTAATCTTCTATTGCAGCCTCTGTAAAATTGGGATAAAAAAGCTATGCTCTTAGGACTCTTCACAAAATCAAAGAAAGCTTGGTTAAGTGCTTAAGCAAGTGCCTGAAACACAAGTTGTTGTTTGAAAAATGTTATTTTCATCATATAGTTCTAAGAGTATTCCGCCTAGACTCAAGAAAAGCTCTTATTAATTGTGCTTAAAGATGCTAATGATTGAAGTAATAAGAGAGTCAATTGAGCCAGTACTGAGTGCTTACTATGGGCCCGCCAGCTGTTATCACACTTATATCATATTATATAATTCAGCAAGGAAAAAGTAGGTTAAAATAGTACAATACAGTCTTAAGATTAATCAGAGAGAAAGAAAAAAAAAATACTGAGATTCTCACTTCATTAGCTAGGCTCTCACCAAATAGGCAATACTCAAGCCAACTTCTCTGAAGACAGCCATGCATTATGACCCAGTCTCCCCGCGTCTGGATTTTGCTAGACGTTGCCTTATTATCATTTTATGTGCTACCCTCCTTTACTTTTCTAGTCAACTGTGAATTCACTGAAGACAGAGATTGTGTCACTCACCTTGTTAGCTCTCAGAGCCCAAAAGTGGAGTATACACACACACACACACACACACACACACTCAGAACACAAAAATGTAGAGAAGGTGGCAAACTCCCTCCACGTGCAGGTGGAGAGGGCACAGCAGATTAAGGGAAAGGCCAGCCTCTGAAACACTAGCAACGAGCAAATAGACTAGGCCACCCAAACAGAACACAGGCGCACGTTCAGAGTTACACGTTCTCTGATACAATTTGTTGAATTCCTGAGATCTGTAATTCGGTTAGTTCATCTTGCCTCAATCTTGGATCATTTTATAGCTTCATTCCAATTTCCTCCTCTCCTAAATCCTGCAGTTAATGCCACTTTCCACTTGGATGCTTTAATTAATAGCTCCGTAATGTCTGCATTCTCTGCTGGACGAAACATTTTGTGCTCCAAAGCAATCCCTTACCTCTACGGATTGGCAACCTCTGGCTTCCAGAGCATCAACAACCACCTGGAATGGCATTGCTGAGGCCAGGCTATCACCACTGGAAACCATATTTTCCTATCTTCTCCCGTCACCTGGGAGCAAATTGGTAGAACAGGTGACAACTGTCGCAGCAGTTCTCCTCTACCTGGCGAAGCAGCTGCTTCCCGCTCAGAGGATGGATTTAAACTTCCACCATCTTTAATCACCAAACAGCATTTCACCATAAATGGTGCATCACCTGGCCTTATCTTCCTGGGAATGACACTCGTACTTTGCCCACCTTGAGCCTGGAACAGGCCTGTGCATTCCTTTGGGTGACAGGGGCCTCTTGGCTACAGCACATCTGCGAATAATTACAATTTGTGAACGCTTGCTATGGAGTAGGACCTATGCAGAGCATTTGGTAGTATTTTTATCTTCTAACAATAAGCAAAGCGCGCCAACTTTCTAAGTGAGGAAAGACGCTCAGAGAGTCTAAGTATAGGTTAGCATCAAGGTAAGATGTTAACAAGGGGCAAAGAAGGGAATCCACGGAGGTGAATCCAACTGTGACAATGCCTTCTCTTCCCACCACGCAGCCTTGTGACCCGAAGGAAAGGCACCTGGGCCTGATAGTGCCGAGGGAGCTCTGTGCCATGGGCAAAAAGTTACTGAAGTGTAATATACGCATGGGAAAAGAAAATTTTTATTGTTAAAACTTACTCATGAAGAGAAAAATGAAAGAGGTATTTAGTTGGAAATGTAAAATAGCCATCATTTCAGCATATCCTCTAAACCCATCATCGAGAAACAATGATCCCTGGTTATTTTCACATTTCCATATGATCCTCAGCCTTCTGAGCAGAGTGCTGGAAGGGTCTTTGCCTAACAGACAGCCTTAGAAGCTAGACACAGTGGCTCCGTTAGAACAGAGAGCACTGGAGGGATGTGGAGACCAAGCCATCTCCTTCCTAATTTTCTGGAAGAGATTTGCTTGCATTCCAGGATAATAGAGGGAAGATGGATGTGTAGCAGCCAATGAAAGCTTCGAGTCTCCTAATCTTAGTGTTTCCTCCTCTTATGCAAGCCTGCAGCAAGGGAAGGTACACATCTGGCGTTACAGCATCTTCCTGTAAAGTCTGGGGCATGAGAAACAGGAACCAGAGCAAATACAGTTCTCTGGCTAAAGCTTTCATGGAAACCATGAGTCTCTAACCTGCAGTCTAGTGTCTTTTAGTATACGTGCATAAAACTGTCAGACTAACTTGCTCGCCTGCAAGCAAGGCCATTTCAGAGCCTTCCTAGTTTCAGAATACCAGAGGTTCTCAAAGTGGGTTCCTGGACTAGCTGTCTTAGCGCCACCTGGGAACTTGTTAGAGAAGCAAAATTTATTGGGCCTCAGCCCAAATCTGCTGAATCAGCAGCTCGAGGGCTGGAGCTCAGCAATTTACTCTTTAATAAGCCTTTTGGGTAATTCTGACACACAAGAAAATTTATGAACCACTGAAACATACTTCATTTCTAGTTATAATCATTCCATTTGACAGTGTCCTGTGAACAAATTCATTTTGAAAGAACACCCAACAGATTTGCCCTAAAACATTTTGGATTTCTTAGAAGAAATCATTCCTATGTGCTTTGAGTTTTTATTAATAAATTCTCTGACACAAGACAAACTCTACATTCATGACCACGATTTAGCACTCCTCAGAAGTTTCCTCAACTATAAACATATTACCTAGTTGATCCAAAGTTAATAATATATACTGAGCATCTATGAAAATGAAAATCACATTTTGTCATATTGTCTCTAAGTTGAAATGTCTTGTTTTTAAAAAGATAATTATTAACTTTTTAATTGTGATTAATCATAAAAAATACTCCGAGTATATTAAAAAATGAAAAAAACTATTAACATCTGTCTTCATCCAGAATGTTTTTACCAAAAAAAAAAAAAAATTACTTTAGGATAATATCAGATATCAGGTTCTTTTTTTTTTTTTTTTAAAGATTTTATTTATTTATTCGACAGAGATAGAGACAGCCAGTGAGAGAGGGAACACAAGCAGGGGGAGTGGGAGAGGAAGAAGCAGGCTCATAGCAGAGGAGCCTGATGTGGGGCTCGATCCCATAACGCTGGGATCACGCCCTGAGCCGAAGGCAGACGCTTAACCGCTGTGCCACCCAGGCGCCCCCAGATATCAGGTTCTAATAGTTATATAATATTCTTATAAACTATAATTTGTTTATAACTAATCCGTCCTCTATTGTACACTATAGTAGTTTATATTTTTTAAACTCTTTATTGCAAAATATATTACAGAGTGGTCTAAGTAATGCCTTAGGATAAATTCAACTGGAAAATTATTAAAACTAATAAGAGATCAGCAAATGCTTAATTACAAATAATCGATAGCTTTCCTATGTACCAACAAAATCCTCTCAGACCATTCTAAAGAAAAATGATCTCATGTAACAGCAAGTTTTCTTTTTCATTTGTAAGATAAAGCTTTGCCTGTGTCTTCATTTGCAAAAAGTGTGTTCTTTCAGATAAGCCTTTTATACAAAGCATGTAAGTATTGCTTTTTGATTCATTCTAAGAGGGTCTGTCTTTTAATGGGAGGATTGCATCCACAAAGATGACAATATTTGGTCTTCATCTTATTTATGACTTTGTTGACTATGTTATTAGCACATCACTTTTTGCCTCATTTTGCTAAAATAATAAAGTTAAAAAAATTCCTCAACCACTTATAAATTACGCACACCAATTATATTCTACTAGGGTTTATCTATAAATTTAAAAGCACTTTGACTATCAATATCACATGTGAGATAAAACCTTGCGTAGCATCTTATACATTGTTTTCCTCACACCTCTTGCCACCCCACATAAAATTTGCCCCCCCCCCACACACTCCATGCCCCTCCTGACTGCACAGTTTAAAAAATCTTGTATTTCTTCTCCAGAAATGCTTTTTTTTAGTTGCGTTAAACCTCACACCCATGGGGCGCCTGGGTGGCGCAGTTGGTTAAGAGTCTGACTCTTGGTTTCAGCTCAGGTCCTGATCTCAGGGTGATGAGATCGAGCCCTGCTTCAGCTCCATGATCTGTGCAGTCTGCTCTCCTCCCTGTTCTCTCAAATAAATAAATCTTTATTTTTATTTTTTTAAAGATTTTATTAATTTATTTGACAGAGAAAGAGAGAGAGAGAGTACAAGCAGGGGAGCAGCAGCAGAGGAAGAGGGAGAAGCAGGCTCCCCACTGAGCAGGGAGCCCAATGCAGGGCTCGATCCCAGGACCCTGAGATCATGATCTGAGCCGAAGGCAGACGCTTAACCGACTGAGCCACCTGGGCGCCCCTCAAATAAATAAATCTTAAAAAACAAAACTGCATACCCACATTAAATATAATACTTGCTTACACTTGATTCTGAGCTCTAGCATTATTCCCACTCACCACTATTTCTGCTCTAAAATGTCTCCATTCAGGGCATGTTTAGATAAGGTGAAATAGTACCTCAGATGTGTTACTCATGATATTATATGGAAATGTTATATACTCTGAGTCCTGACATGTCAAAACATGTTTTCTTTTGTCATCCCCCCAAATGATAGGTTTATTCTTGATCTGAAGGAATTCTTTATATATTTTTGTACATCAGGGTCTCTCTCTGTACTGGTCTCTTTTGAGAACACTCCCCTCCTTCTCAGCTCCCACTGCCATTCAGTTCTCAGATCAAAGGTCACCTTCTTTGCTGACCACACAATCCAAAGATATTCCTTTGACTTGATCATTGTATCCTGCTTAATTTTCTTCATGGCACCTACCACAGAGTGAAATGATCTCATCCATGTAATTGTTTACAGTTTGTTTCATCCCATTAGAATTCAAAAGCTGGAACCTCTTCTGTTGACTAGATTTCTAGGTCCCAGAATAGGGACTGATCCATAGAGGCCAAAGAATGAATGAATGGATGGATGGATGAAGTCTAGTTAGTCCAACATTGGTAGCTCAGTTGAATGGCTTATGTTCATTTCTTTTTGTCTGAGCCAAAAGAAAGAAAAGGTTTTGTTCTAGATTTTCATTAGTCACTTCAGGAGTCCAGGGTAATGTAGTGAAGGAACCAAACCAGAAGCAGAGGGCCACACAGTTGCAAGTATGGGGCTCCATTCATCAGGGTAGGATATTTGCCTGTGTCCATACTGACAACCTGTAGCTGAGAGCGGCCCGGGCAGAAACCTTCCTCCTCTTCTGGTCTCTGGTTAGGTTTGCATTTCACAGAACAGTGAGGGCCTAGGCTGCTGGAATTCCAGTTGTTGTTGTTGTTGTTTCTAACTGGCTAATGTCAATTGAGTAGTAAAAACAGGACCCTGCTTACTCACCAACCAGATCTATGTAGAGAAAGGGCACTGGTGTGGCATACCATTTCATTTCCTGCTAAAACTATACAGCTTCCATTATGTAAAGTAGAATGCTCTTTTGTTTCCATGCCTGTTAGAGGAATGTTCCTCATTATTTTAGTGGAGTCTATTCTGAAGTACTTTCGGAAAGGAAAAAAGTCAAATGGGCTGAGGATACCACCTTAGTCCTGGGAATTCTGGCTTATTTTTAATGGCATTCTTGGTGGGATGTTAGCATTTGGTTTGAAAGTCTTCAGGAGAAGATGAATTAGATAATAGCAAGGTGAAAGGAACACCATGTGCTGTTTCTCAGCAAAATTAAGAGCATTTTAACTATTTTCCAATTGAGAATACAAATTTTCTTCATTCAAACATTTTTGCGGTAAGCAGTTATTAACCTTACATTTTTTAGTTTTGAAATCACAGAATTGAGAAACTGATTATGATAATGTCAACTGCAATTTATGTTGCAATTGTGTACTAAAAATGGGCTAGTTAGTTGCTAATGATAAGGCCTATAAGATCAACTCTATTAACATCAGCATGCAATCCTGGCCTGGTCATAGGTGTGTGTGTCTGTGTGTGTGTGTGTGTGTGTATCTCATGCTCCAATATACATCAGTAATTTGTCCAGAAGAGACAAGTATGGATGCATAAGTGTATATAAGTATGTACACATATGTATGTACATACGCAAATATATACACACTCTTAATTTTGAGGATTTTAAAATTGCATCATCTCATAAATGTACTGTCAATAGAATGAGCATGTATCAGAAAAAATCTCAATTTCCAGTGTATATGAAGAAGTCCTAATTCCAAAATGAGCAAAGGACTTGAATAGACATTTCTTCAAAGAAGATACACAAGTGGCCAAAGAACACATGAAAAGATGAGCATCATTAATCATTAGAGAAATGCAAATCAAAATTACAGTGTGATACCACTCCACACCCATTAGGATGGCCACTATCAAAAAACAAAATAATAAGTGTTGTCAAGGATGTGTAGAAATTGAAACACTTAGGCATTGCTGGTGGGGATGTGAAATGGTGCAGCTGCTGTGGAAAACGGTCTTGTGAGTCCTCAAACAATTGAACGTAGAATTAACGTATGATGCAGCAGTCCCATTTCTGGGCATTCCGTATTTTGTTTTTCCATTAATACTGCAGAAGCTTCTTTAAGCAAATGTATTCTAAAATTACTATCTTACTATGTGTAGTCATGGTTTATTTGCTAACATATCTCATCCAAAGTTTTTCCTAGCATGATAACTTCCCTCCTCACCCATTCTTTGCAGCCTTCACATTATTGAATCTCTGCATTCATTCAATTAATTCAATAAATATTTCTGTTCTTATCATGTGCTAGGACTGTGATGGGGACACAGTAGAGACCCTGAATTCAGAAGCTCGTGATCTGGGTGTGGCTATCTGGGGTGGGGTGCAGGGGGAGCGGAGATGGAAGAGGGAAGGGAGACAGCAAATGTACAAGAAGAAGCAATAACAAGAAATGGCACAGGTCACACTGAGTCCATAATGGCATATGCTTTATATATATGCTGTCTCACCTGATGCAAACAGTTTTCTAAGTACTGTTGTTGTCCCAACTTTACAAATGATAAAGTCTTGTTCAGACAGGTTCAATAGTCTCTGCATCGAAAAGTTGGTAATTTGAAGTACATAACCATCTCTAGCCTTTCTGACAACAAAGCCCATGTTTTTAATTACTTCACGATAATACCTACCACTTTCAATACTGAAAATAAACCAACAAAAATGTACAATAGAGGGGTGCCTGGGTGGTTCAGTTGGTTAAGTGTCCGACTCTTGATTTCAGCTCAGGTCATGATCTCGGGGTCATGGGATCAAGCCCTCAGTCGGACTCCATGCTCAGCGGACAGTCAGCTTGAGACTTCCTCTCTCCCTCTGCCCCTTCCCGTGCCCCGACCCCCACCTCCCTGCACTCGCTCTCACTGGAGCTCGCTCCTTCTCAAAAAAAAAAATAATAATAATTAAAAAAAATACAATAGAAATAAGACAGCATGTGGAAACTGGGAGGGGAGTACAGGAAAACGTGGCATGACTACTGTTTATTTGTCAGAGGAATTTTAGGTTTTGCTTTAGGGGAAGCTATTGAGTACGATGATATCAGACTCATTAGTGTGTCACTTCTGAAACACCATGGAGAGTGTTACAAAAGAGGAGTGAGGAGAGAAGAGCAACGAGATTTTGAATCTGGAAAACGGATGGATGATGGGTGACAGCATTATCAGATTGGTGGAAGGTTACTGCCTCAACTCCCTGTGAAGAAAGCTTAGTGGTGGCACACCGGGGGCTCAGTTAAGTGTCCAGCTCTTGGTTTCGGCTCAGGTCATGATCTCAGGGTCTTGGGATGGAGGCCCACCTCAGGCTCCACACTCAGTGGGAGTCTACTTAAGATTCCCTCTCTCCCTCTGTCCCTCCCTCCACTCGTAATCTCTCAAATAAATACATCTTAAAAAAGAAAGAAAGTTTAGTGGCACATTGATTCACATGTCAGTTCAAGCCAGGTTCCTAGGAGAGTGAGCTACGAGTAGAGTGATTGACAGAAAGCCTATGTAGGAAGCAGGGAGACCAACAGTTGGTTTCCTTTCAAACAATCAGGCTACTGTCACTTCAAAAATTTTGATGTAATATTAGAAGCATATTTTAAAAAGAGAGAGAGAGAAGATGGGGGTGGTGCAGAGGAGAGGCGAGGAGGAGGGGAAAATGGAGGCCTTATAAAACTATTTGGCTTTAAGTTATTTCCTTGAATAGCTTTGAAAAAATTAAATACTAAATGTAAAGGGTACTATCACTTATTGAATTTTTATAACTATTTTATAATGAGTTTCCCAAACGATAGAGGAGTGAGGGATTTGACTATTTTTAGTTGTTTAATTTACTGAAATTCTCTTCTCAGCCTCTTTTGGGGATTTGGTATGTTAGTTTCAAATTACATGTTACTCTAAAACCTAGGATGTGAATTATGTACCCGAAGGCAGTTTAAATAATTTACGTGAGAATTTGTTACTGTTAAGTTTTATTCTAGAGAAACAGATTATTTATGTTCTTAGGTTATAGGCAAAGGATTCTTTAGAGAATGAGGGAGTTTTTTGTTTGTTTTTCTCTTGCAATAACTTGTAATTTTAATTTGAAAAGGCATACCAGATGACTTCATCATAGAATCACAGGAAATGCAAATACAGAGCCATTTCAGTGCTAATAAGTAAAACCACCCAAATTAATAAATTGGGAATTTTAGATTTGATGCAGGGAGCCTTTCTCTGAGCACCAAACAGCTTTCAGAATGTGTCCGGGTTGTCGTGGAAAGAATGCATCCCAAAAGACAAACTTAATACAACAGAATCGAATCTCCATGTTGCAGAGTAAAGAGACACAAGTGTTTGAAATATTCCAGATGTCCCCCCCCACCCCAGCTGGGATATCCACTGCCAGGTGGCAAACTCCTACTCCTCTTTCATGTCACTTCAAGGACAGACTTTCCAGTCTGCAAGAGCCGCTCTGCAATGCCGTCTCTGTTTTCCACCGTTGAAACGCTTCAGTGCGTTCATTAGGTAAACACGTTTCCTCATACACACATGCGCTCAAAGAGCCATCATGTAAGTCTTGCTAAATACTACACAATATCCTAGACACTTTACATGTTTTTTAAAAAATTATGTATAACAGTCCTCTAGTAAATTATTACCTGCTTACAGAAAAGAAAACTAAGGCTTGGAGAAATAATGTGCCCAGTCGCAGAAGCAGAGAATTGGTGGAACCAGGCTCGGGAGCCTGTGCTCTCTGCACTCTGGCTCGGCACTACTCTGCACACCAGTCGTGAACTTGAGGGTTTCCTTTATGCCAGCCCGTACTGCACGTTAAACACCTGCCGTCCTGTTAGGACCTTTGCACAAATTGATGACCAAGGCACCGTTACTCTTTATATACGCACATCAGGAAACTGAGCTTACGGAGACTAGGTAACTTGAGGAAGGTCACCCATCTGACAAGTGGCCAAGAGGGCATGTGCCCTCCGGACTATCCTGTCCTGAGCCCGAGTTCCTCTCTGCTGTGCTGTGGCCTGCACTCCAGCCTTAAATTGCTCGTTGACTAAACATCTACAGCCATATCACGGTACCCTATAGCTGTGCGCTGATTTCCACTGAGTACTTAGTAAATATCGATTTATTTGAAACCGCATAGGAAGTAGCTAATAAATATGCCCAAAGCATGAAATACTGATTTAAATGACTCCATCTGCTCTGTAAAGGAATTCACATTCTGTAAGCTATAATAGTTACCTCCAGTGTTGTTTTCAATTTTATGGAAGATAAATCAAACTAGAAAACCCTAAGTAAAAAGAGGATAATCTATGTTTCTGCCCTACGTATAACTTTAAACATCTTACTCTTTTTCTCAGGTTCGGGAAGATCATAAAACCTTCCCATCAGATGAACAAAAATGTAGGGAGAGACCTTGAGAGCGCTCAACAAAAAAATTACAAAAGGAATATCAGGTTGTGTTCACAAATTAAAAGGCTTAAATTTGCACAAATAGTAATAGATCTACTACTGAACCTCGAGTAAGGAGAGAAAAAGCAGAACCAGTTAAGGGACAACTTCCATTTCTCTGTGAAAAGCGTGCAGCAAACCCAATTAACGGAACACAAAGCCCCAGGCCAAGGAGCTGCTATCACACTCTTCGCCAAACAAAATGAACTTCACCTTTTAAAAGCTCCAACTAAGCTCAAATAAGTTGTTAAACAATAAGACATGTGAAAGCGAAGACTTTTAATGATATCGAAGCCAAAAGAACAAGTGTAATTGCTTCATTCATGAGCAAGTGAATCGAAAAGTAAACACCTCCCGATCATTACAACTAAGTCCTATAAATACATGTGATGCCAAGTGAAATAAAATAATGCAGAAACATTCCACAAACCATGGACACGCACAGCGATCAGGTTAGACGTAGGGAGCCAAGAAGGCAACATACATGGTTTCATTCTCAGTTCGGGACTTGGTGACCTGTACGCTCTCCGAGGACAGCATTCACTGAGAACGCGGTTTGCTCAGCACTGTGCTTTGAGCACTCAAGGGGAAAGGTACAGCACAACCATAGACCTTTATGGGCCTTGAGATCACTTAGGGAAATGAAAATAGTGTCCACAGGAAGAATACTACAAATATGGGAGAAGATAAGCCAGCGCTGAATTTTGTGGGTCAGAGGAGAAACGTTTCAAAATGCTGAGGCAGGTGTCAAAAGCAAGAGGGGACGAGAGAATTTGCACTGAGGTTTGCAGGTCTGATGGGATTTGAAAAAGTCTAAGAGCAGGCATGGACAAGTGGGTGAACTCTAAAAGGTTAAGAGTCAGACTGAACTAAGCACTTGATTCTAAAAGCTAGCCTCTGACTTCTCCAAAACGTGAATCACAGAATTGAGAGACACCAAGAGAAATTAAACATTTTCGGTTGACCTCATTTTTATTTCCTCACCCAAAGTCTTCAAGATTAGTGGAGAAGGGAAGATAATTATTAAAGCCAAGGAGGCAACACGTCAGAAAAATCAACAGCTTTGGCTCACGAGGAATGAGCGCCCATTCTCATTCCAGAACTTTCTTACTTTTATGACCAAGGGCAACTTATTTGGCATTTCTAGACCTCTAGGTAAGTTTTCTTATCAGCAAGTTGGGGGCAATAAGACTCCATTCATAGCCTTATTTGAAAATGAAATTTTTACAGTAATGTTTAGCTCCTTTCTTCTCATGCCACTTCTCCAAGTCTAGAGAAGGAGGACCTGAGTATTGGCTCTGACATAGTAGGAGTGGTTTCTTAGACATTTGTCAGATACGTGAAAGGGTTTTTTTTTTTTTTCTTTCTTTCCTCTCCAAGCTACACTTGAGGGCTAAATATTTTGTGATGTATTCTCATTTGTTGTAATCTATTAAATGACAGGACAAATGGGAAAATATCAGTTGAGGCATTTTGCTGTCCTTGTTAGAGTCCCCGGGTCCCTGTTCCCACTTGTGAGATGCCTCGCTACAAGTCCACCCCAGGTCTGGTCTTCCTAGAGTCAACTGTTCCAGTGGGATTCGATGGTTCTCCTTCAGAAGATACTCTCTGTTTCCTTGGCTGTCATCTGGTTTTTTTTAATTGCATTCAATGATACACTTGTTTGTTTGTTCCCATTCTCTAACACTGTTGTATGTGTTCATGTTTATGAGTACGCATGCGTGTGCTTAGTTAATTTGGTGTTTTTGAAGTTGAAAATCTACAAACAAGTTTCATCTGCCATCTTACCCAGGAAAGTTCCCATCTCATTCTTTGTGATCAGTTCATCTGTCACATCTTCAAGGCTTCCCCAAGCCATTCCGCTCCTCCAATTAGACTAGATGTCCCTGTTATGTGACTTCCTAATGCTTTGAACACACCTTTAGCGTTGTGTTTCCCCTAGCATAGTGTTGGTATAGTCATTTCTTTAAGGGCAGGAACCATCTGATTCTCATCTTTGAGAATCCTGGGCTTAGTTGTCTGGCATGTAATGAGGCCACACTCAGTAGATAAGGACACGAGATACTTATCCGGAAGCCACACAAATGTCACCCTTTGCATTAGCATTTAAATGGTAAATATTATTCCATGTATCAAAGCAAAAGGTTTCGTTCATTCTTGCTTCAATGTTTCTGCAACTTAGTCTCCAAAGTAAGACAGCGTCCCTGTCCCAGTTCTTTATTCAGGTAAGCTTTCTCCAGTCCTCTGCCCTACAAACCATCTTAGCAATTCTCTCTTGGGTTCCATTCTTTCTAGTTCTTTACTTAGTTCATTAAATGCACATTTACCCTACCCTTGCACATAAACAATGCTGACTTATTTCTTCCTTTAAAGTTTAAGTCTAAAGAGAAAAACAACTCAACAAATTCTCAGCATTAAACAAAGGAAGCCTAGGTATGGGTCAAAGTACAATCCCAGGGCATCAGGCCCAAGGATCCTATTTAATAAGGAAGTGTTCTCCCTATGGGTAAGATCCATCTGTAGGAGCACTCCTGGGTACTAACTTGAGCAGAGCTATTCAGCATTTTATTGCACACAGCTAAAACTTTGACAAAGGCAAAATCTTTTTACCCTCTAATTCATAAAACCTCCTAATTTACACATCAGCCACACTTTTTTGGAGTGCCCACTGGGATAATTATAGTGGTTGTTTCACTTCTGTCTACTTTATTTAGATAATAAGCCCAAAAGGCCAGGGATGTCTTTGCAATTTCTATCTATAGCACTGAATACAATATGTATGAACGTTTGTGAAATATTAATACTAGGTTTTAATGTCTTTTTGTAACAAATCCTTAGAATAGTCTAGGGGCTACATTAGAGTCAAGTTCTGTTTATTTTCTTTTTGAGATTTCTATATTGATTCCAACACGAGAAATAATAGGCCATTGGTGTATCATTTAGAATTTTCTCGAACATTTTTAGCAGTATATGACTGGTACTTAATTCTACATTTGAATCCTATATATGGCTTTCCTTTTGATCCAATGCCAGTAATTTCATAAAAATTTTTCTAAGGGATAGCTCAGTAGTAAGAGTATTATTTGTACTTATACATTGTCAGGTATTGTTTTAAGCAATATACATACAAAAAAAAATCAAGACATATTTTAAAATCTGTTCAGTATCTCACAGCTGAAGAAGATGGAAATCTAGGACTTGAACACACTGATTCCAGCGTGTTGGGTCTTAACCACTACATCCTACATCACGTTTATCCTATGCTAACTGAGGAGATAATTCAATTCTGAAAAATGGAGTTAAATCATAAAATTCCTGACAAAAACTATTAAACTTAATTGTAGTATTTATAGGCTTAGATTTATCTACCACTTTTATTTTACCACTTTTTATTACTAATCCCCTACTTAATTTTATAATATAATACATTCCATACCAACATACAGAATTTGGCCATGTTAAAAAATTTTTATTAACACATATAAAGGCTTTTAAAGTACAATAATACCCTTGGAAAACTTGTTTAGGAAGAAATAAAAAGAATTTATTAACTAAGTCTCCATAGTTACATCTTGGTATTAGCCAGACAGGCATGCGCAAACTCATTTCGGCTTTGCTTTTCCACATTTTGCTTCACTTTCTTCCTAGACTTCTAAAGGCTATTAAAGAATGACCCACTTATTCTTCAGCTGAAGAATTATGCTTGTAATGTTTTCTGTATATTGTATTCAATCATCCAGTGTCTATTTGTTGATTACAATGTTCATAGTGCTTAGCATACATCGGTAAAGAAAAACAGCTTTCACGTGGAGTTTACACTCTAGGATCAGAAGACAGACAACAAACAACAGATGTAATGAATAAGTAACTTTTCTAGTAGGTTGGAAAGTGACATGTGCTATGGAATAAAGAAAAAAAAAAAAAAGACTGGGTTCGTTGATAGATTGTATTGGGTGGTGAGAGTTGATGTAAGCTGGACCATTGAAGAGGGAGGCCCGAGCAGGTATCTTTGAGAAAGAGGACTTGACGGAGGAGGAGTCAGCCATGCAGTAATGGGGGAGAAGTGCATCCTGGTCAGTCAGGGATATTTTTGTTACTTAAAACTGATTGTGCAATCTTTTCCTGTTAGAGAAAATTTCAACTGTAAAAAACTAGATTGATCATTCAACCGCCCAGGATGGTAATCATATCTCTTCTGCAAACGGACTCTGGCTAGTAGCATATCTGAGGTAAGAATTCACCAGGCTTCCCTTCTGAACCAAAAGACGTAATCAATTAGGAACTGTGAGAGCAAGAAGACAGCCAGCATGTGGGCTTCTGCATTGATGGCATTTACTATTAAAATCAATTGAACAAGAAGAGCTAACAAGTGGAACTTCACCAAAGGTTAGGCCTTACAAATGGCTAGAGAGCATGCTACAGGGACACGCAGTAAAGCAAGTGAAAGCAAAGAAGTGACTAGAACTTGCCGGGAGCGGTATTCAACAAGACTTCCATGATGGACAAAGTGGGTCTGTTAGAGAAATGCAGTTGAGGAGAGGTTCTCCCGGATGGAGAACCACCCTCCCCCACCATGGGGCCAGAGATCAAGATAGTAGTTTCAGAAGCCAGCTCCTAAATTTGTATTATTTCTCAACTCAAATTATTACTGCCTCAAAGAAGCCTTTCCAAATCTCCTACTACATAAACTTGCCTGGCTTTACAATCTCATACGATGTCTAGAACTGTAATGGAATTAGTAGTTATGTAATAATGATTTACAGCATATGTCTCCTTCTAAGAAAAAGCTTCATTTGGGCCAAGAACTAGGTTTGTTGGACTTATTTCCCATTGTTTCTCCAGCACCTAGCCCAATATCTGGATAAAACAAGCAATACCATAAATGTTCCTCAAATGAGTAAATGAGGACATCCACAAAACAGAGCCTCAGAGTGATTATGACATAAGATGTAGCCAATTATTTTAGTAGGATGTACACAGGAGCACGGTCAAGAGAAAAAAACAACAGGTGGAACGCTAGCTGGCAAGAGATAACAAAAGACTGAAGTCTGTAGAAATAAAGAAAATGTACTGATTTGAATAACTGAAAACATTGTTATTCCTTCATGGCTTACAGAGGGACAATATAGGAAACACTGATCTGAAGAACAGTATCTGTATTTTATTCCCAAAAATTAAATTTGGGTAATTAAATTAAAATGTATTCTCTGTGATGTTTAAATATTATCCATAATAGAGGTATTAACTTAATTTGAGGGAGGACTTAGGAGCCCCAAACCTGGAATCAAAATGTTAGGGTGGCCTCCCAGTTCTGTCTCTTGTTAGATGGACAAGTCACTCAATTTCAATGCGCTCATCTGCAAACTGGGGATAGTAATAAGAATGTAGTTGTATTACATACGTGAAGTGCTTACAGTAATACGTGGCATGAGGTAAGTTGGAGATATGTCATTATTACTTTTGTTGTTATCTATATACTTTTAATAATATGGACTCAACAGACTACCAGGTTACTTTCTAGACATTTCATAATGAATTAAAGGTTTCCTTGCCCCAACAAACTTCCCTGGTACCTGGCAATTCTCTCTTTCTCCTTTTAATGAGCTTTTGATAGATCTTTTTTACAGGCACTTTATAACATTTCCTCAAATTCCTCATCTAAGTAGACAAAGGAAAAGTTATAATTTTCTGGTATTATGCATTGACTACTATTAATATGCTTATAATTACCAAATTAATTGTAATTATACCTTTTAAATCAACCTGACAATTAACTTTAAAATGAAGTGACTTTCAAAGTTAAACTAATGAAACTGAATTCAGCCCTGTTACCAGATATTGAAGAAAAAGGAATAAAAACACACAAATCTTTTACATATAACTCATAAATACTCGCCGTGTCTCTAATATTTACATGACAGATCATCGTAATTTTTTTACTCTGAAGTAGGAATGAATGAAGCAGCACAATATTAAGCACATGGTAACTGATCAATAAATATTGACTGGATGAATAATTGGCTGAACTGACGATATTTCCTATGTGATGGGCTAAGCAGCCCACAGAATGATTGGGACCTGTCACTTCTAACCATATTACCAATAACTGTACCATAGGTACTGGGCATACAAATGGAAGGAAAAATGTAGAAGAACTGATACAAGAAAAAAATTAAAATTTTTTTTCCATCACTATTTGAGATTTCTTTTACCTGCTAGTTGAAAATATGATGGATTAAAGGGAAATCAGAAGAAGCACATTTCCTGTGCCCAAATGAATCCATCATACTGACAGTCTCATCTCAATATTTTTCATCAAGTTTGGGCAGCCAATGTTCATTTGTCTACGTATTATATAGTGCTGTGCACTCTGAAAGCAGTAACAATCTCACGTGGGTATCATAATAAATATGTAGTATGTAAGCCCTATATTGGATATAAAAACACCTCAAGTACTATGTACTACGCACAGGTGTAGGACACAGAAAAGCAGCACCTCTGGCCTCGACTCACTTCCTATGGTAAAGTGCTATTACAGGGTGGATGGGGAAGAGAGGAATCAGGCAGGGCTGGGGGTGGGGGGCACAGATCTAAGTAGCAACTTTGTTTCAACTGCCGACTCTGCCACGGTCCTCCTCGGGGACATCCTAGAAACGCACTTCTCTCCCCACTACCACTGTGCCCCCGAGCACTGTGGACTCGCAGAGGGATCTCCAAGCACAAGTGACAATGATGACAGAGCCCAGTGATGAAAGCCTCCTCGCGGTCCTCGGCCACTGCTCTCTGTCTGCGTGGCTGCAGCAAGGACTCAAGACATTCGAGCTCTCAAGTTTTGGCTCTCCTCTGTGCCCAGTTATGATCACCATCAACCTTTTCTGAGCCCTGTTGGTTACCCTGTGCCACAATTTGGTCCTTAGATCCGTGACTCCCCCCGCCCCATGCCCATATCCCTGGTGAATTTCCAGTTTATTTCAGACAGGGGTCTTGTTTATTGCCACCACCCCCTTCTAGGGATTCAGTGGGTTTAAAAAATTGTAGAGGGGGCAGGGGAGGGACATTCTACTACCAATCCCTCTCTTACCCTACTGATCTCACTGTATGCTCTATACCCAGGCCTACTGGCCAGGTCCACACTGACATACCCGACAGGAGAGAGCCAAAGTGGAGAGGACACTTGCCTATTTTGAAATCTGGTCAGGTTTTACTGTTTCTATGCAAAATCTGAAAGAGCATAGAAAATAAAGGTAAGTCCTCACACTTTTCTATTTCATACACATGGTCAGAGTCAGACTGTGGAGCTGAGGCTCCTTGCTGCTTTGCTCTACCACCTGTTAGGACGCCCGCTCCTGACTTGCTGTTGGGTCTCTGTCACTGACACATTCACCTGCTTCACAGTCTTCCACTGGTACCATCTTTTCTGAATCATCGCGTCTGCTCACTGGGCTTATCACCATGTTCCCTCTGCTCTAATAACATTGGACAGGCCATGCCCAACCGTAACATCCCACAGAAACAGATATACTACGACTTTAAAATGATCGCCGTATATTTTTTAAAGATACCATGGCATGTAATTACCTTTGAAAATGTACTCAATGGCGTTTCCTATATATTGGAGTCTATTTCTCACTCTATTTTATGCTCCTGAAGTTGAGATCAAAAGAATTGGAGGGGGAAAAAAAAGCCCATGTTTTCCAGGGCTCCAAGGTATTTCATGAATAATTCTTTCACTGTACTCACGGATACTAAAAAATCGGCAAGTTAACAAGCTCCCCCAAAGTGAGTTGTATACTCCCTGCTCGCCCATGATTTTGTTTCTCTTTAAGTATCGCTTTTTCCCTCCAGAGTCTCAAGCACAGAGGATGGAGGGGAAGGAGCCGAAGACTAATTAGAATTTGATCATACACAAATTTTAACAGCGGTTGCAGTCGCAAACATATAGAACAGTGACTAAGATATATAAAAAGAATTAAAAGTTGTCTTTTTAAAAGGAATAGGTCTCTGTTTATGAGAAAGTGGTATTACAAAGAAAAGACCTCATTAAAAAGAAGAACTGTCACAGCATCCTGACATGGCAAATGGCTCACATCCCTCCCAGGATTCTTTTTATTCCAAACATCATTAAAGCAACATCTCTCTTATGGTTTTGCCATTCTTCCTTTGAAGGAAAATTCAGGCCATTTCTATTGCTTCACACAGCAAAATTTCCAAATCTTTATGCAGAATAAGAGTTATTAAGATATGAACTGCTGAACCATAGAACTGCGCTGTGTGAAAGACAGGAGGAAATCTGAAAGTCGTTAACGTATTCAAATCAAGCCCAATTCAAGTGCAGGCAAAACTTAAAACAATGCATTAAGCCAATTCTCAGTGAGAGTCCTCGCTTACAGAGTACGGTTGCTTTCCAAGATTATCAGAATATACTCACCAAGGCTTTCGTGTAGAGTTCCATCTTGAGGCAAAGAAAACTGGGAAGAGCAAGGTCTCTTTGGTTTTTCAAAATGTCATTTTCAATTTGCAAGTTCATTAAGAATGGCCATCTTAGGGGCGCCTGGGTGGCACAGCAGTTAAGCGTCTGCCTTCGGCTCAGGGCGTGATCCCAGCATTAAGGGATCGAGCCCCACATCAGGCTCCTCCGCTGGGAGCCTGCTTCTTCCTCTCCCACTCCCCCTGCTTGTGTTCCCTCTCTCGCTGGCTGTCTCTATCTCTGTCAAATAAATAAATAAAATCTTTAAAAAAAAAAAAAAAGAATGGCCATCTTAAGTCACCATATCTCAATAATAATAAAAAAATTCAGTTTATTTACCTGCCTAAATAAGGACATTATACTATAATCTTTTATACTTAGGTCTTAAAGTGTCATATTTATTATTAATATCCAAAGTACTTTACAGAGCTACTGATTAACATAGAATTTTCCATCAAGATATATCCAGGAGTCTTTTTTTGTTTTTTAACAAATTCCTAGCATCTGCTTGTTTTACTAATAGTTATCTCTGTTATAAAAGTTTAAAGTTCTAAATGCGTCATCTGTGGAACAGCAAAGAACAGTAACAGTGTTTGCTATTACATAGCCCTTAATGCTTTTCTGTGTTTTTTCTCAACATGGTACTGTATCATCTTAAATTCTTTTCTTCTGTGTAACCAAATTTAACCATTTGGTGGGTATATAATTTTTCTACATGACAAATGTTAAGAATGTGATGACTAAAAAGACAGAGTAGTGCACTGTCCTGTTCGGAAACCAAAACGAATAAACCTGGCGCATGAAACAAGCCCTACTATGGGTGCATTAATAAATCACACGGAAGGTCCCAAGCGGAGAAATTCATTTTTACCTCTTACTGGTAGTTACCATAGAGTATATTACAGAAAGGTGGAAATACTTCGATGAAGTCTGAAGATTTTGAGAGACATCAACAGGAACACAAGGTAAGGAAAGACATTTTGAAAAGGCTCAAATCTACTTGGGTGCACTCGGGGTGTGGCATGTCAAGGGACAGGATTAAAATGAGAAGAACAAGTTGATAAGCCAGGAGATTGCTTGGCCCTCTGTGCCCTTAAATCCCCATCTGATTTACATACTGTAGACAGTAGCCACTGAAAATTTCCAGGTAGGAAAATCACGTTTGAACCTTAGGACTTGGTAGCAGTTGGAGAAACTTGCAGCATTTCCCACTCATCCATTTGTATCTTTTTCTTCTTCCTCTCCAATTTTCAGGCCAATCCATCTACTCTGATCAGGTCTCAGCCTGTGAATCCCCAGAGGGAACTTGACCCAACCCTTCCATCTCTTCTCCCTCTACTTTCAACCTTGTCTTTGCCATTAACATTTCCTGTAAGAATGTCATTATCAAGTATTAATTCAATTCCAGAAGAAACACTTTCAAAAAAAAATAATGGAGCACAGTAGAAAGCCCTGGGGGCACTTCCCCCCCTGGACATAACATGCTTTGAAAAGAGGCAGTTATGGGAAAGAGTGAGGTAATGTATTAGTGCTCCTATTTCCAGTGTTTGTCTCTCCCACAATTTTAGAGCTGCTTGCATCATTTTAGATGGTGGCCTAGCGGTAGTGACCATAACAACTCCAAATATGGAAGATGATGCCAATTTGATGAACTCTGTTTTTCCTTCTAGATGCGTTCAAGCTGAACAGGTAAGCTGGATCTACTTTTTAAAGGTTTATTTGAATTAAATATATGTAATCTTTTATTATAGTTCAATAAATGATAAATTCTGTCACAGTCTAGAGAATCTTATAATTCTTTTGTTCTCTTGAACACACCCCCACAGTACATTCTGACTCTCTTCTTAGCCAAAGCAGTAGCACAACAGAGTAGGAGGCAAATACATAACGCCAGCAGGAGAGCTGTCAAACGTGGGACTTCATAATCAATGGGTCTAAGTCCCCTCCATTTTCTTTCCTGTAAACACCATCAATAGCTATGATTTTAATTCATTGTTGCCCTTATTTATAATGAATTAAAGTTGCCCATTCCAAGCTTTAAGAAAAAAAATCTGTGGCGGAAACCCTAACTTTACACACACACACACACACACACACACACACACACACACACAACTTCAAAAAAACCAAACACCTAAGATTGAAATAGAAGACCGATGACAGAAATAACTGTTGATTCTCAGATGTCTAAAAGAAGTGAAAGTTACCAAGACCATTCCTTTCCTTGTATCGGTTATGTATTATGAAATTAATGAAGTCTTTTTGAGTGCTAACATTACAATAACCTTTATAACACTTTTAATTCCAGAACTTCAAGATGGAAAAGTAGCTATTTTTGAAAAAGCAGCACTAGATACAATTAAAAAACATGGTTACTTTGTCATCATTCATAAAAGAAAAATATTTTAAAAAACAATGTCATCAATGCCTTTTCCTCATCTCAGTTTGAGGACCACGCAGTTGAATACAGAAATCATTTTCAAGAGGCAGAATCGATTCTTCATATTGTCGGCATTTATATTTACTATAAACTTATGGAAGATAAATCTTAACATAAAATAAGTTGGTGGAAATAATTTACACAGGGTCAATCTGTGTTAGCCATAAGAAATGTTACATACTGTAAGGTAAGAAGCAACTATGGCAAAACACTCAGCAACTCTAAGTCTGGCAATGGGGGTAATTTGTCAGTGACCTTTTAATTACGGTGAGTAACAGCAGGGCTGCTTTGTATGGTGCTGAGAGTTTATCACTAGCAACTTCCAAGTTAAAGTAGCCTCCACCCCACAGACCATACTCACTTTAAAATCAGACTCTAAGAAAGGACACTAATGATTTCCGAATTTGATAGCATCCATTTGAACACAGAGCACAGCTTTTGAGCACTTCAAGAAAAGCTAGAGCAGAACAATGGGTCATCTGGGGAAAATATTAAAATAGGTCAGTTCAATAATTGGAAATAATAATGAGAATTCGAAAACTGTTACAAGAACACTCGATATTTTATCAGTTAGGACCTCTCCTGATTCTAGGTATTATGTAGTAAAATGAGATGGCAGGGAATATACTCTGAAACACTTTTTCATGAATATTTTATGCAAGAAACCCAAAGTTTTTTTTGGCCATTCTATTTGTCCAGTGTTTTTCACTCTTCAAAGTTTTAGGTAATCAAAAACTTTTAAATTCTAGAATTTTTGATTCAATCTAGACATCCAGTAATAGAAATTACTCAAGATCGTAAATATGAATCATTTTTATGTCCTCGGTAGAAAAACAAATATTTCTATCTGTGCTTCATTGAAATATAAGCCACATACAATAAAACCATGCACAACTTAGTATTTGTAAATTATATGCCCTCGTATAAACACCACTTAGATCAGGATATAGAATATTCTTTACACCCCAGAAAGTTCCCTTGTGCCCATGGTAGTTGACACTCCCACTCCACTCCCAGTTGCTAAAAACCATTGTTCTGCTTTCTGTCACCGTTAGCTTACTTTTCTCAGAATTTTCTATCAGTAGAATCATACGGTATGCGATGTTGTGTGTTTGGCTTCTTCCACTTTGAAAATGACGTGGAGATGTATCCAAGTTGCATGAATTAATCTCTTCCTTTATAAAAGCTGATAGCATTCCATTCTATCCCTATTCTACGGTTTGTTTACTTCTCCACCAGTTGATGGACACTCGAGGGTATTTCCAGTTTTTATTATAAAGCTTCCAAGAACATTTGAAACCAAGTCTTTGTGTAAACTTGTGTTTTCATTTCTTTTGGAGAGATACCTAGTGCTGGGGTCGTGAGCCACAAGGAAAGTGCTTGCTTTACTTGATAAGAAAATGTTTCACAAAGCAGCTGTACTGCTGTGCATTTCTGCTTGCAATGTGTGAGATTTCCAGTTGTCCCACATCCTTGCCAGCATGTGTTATTGTCAGGCTTTTATTTTACTCATCCGACTGGGTGTGATTTCATTTGTGATTTTCATTTACATATATCTAAAGATGTTGAGCATCTATTCATGAGCTCATTTGCATCCCTTATACATTCTATGGTAAAACGTCTAGTCAAATAATTAGGTTAAATTGTAGAGTCCTTATATCTACTAAGCACAATTTTCAGCATCGGTTTTACAGATGTTTTCCCAGTCTGGCTTGTCGAATTTTCTAAAGTGTCTATTTTGAAGAGCAATATATCAATTTTAAAAAGTCCAATTAATCATTTTCCTTTTATGACAAATTCTTTTTGCCTCTTTCAGGCAAAAAGAATCTTTCTTCTACATACTATAGCTTATAATTTACAGATCTATAATCCAGATTGAATTAGTTTTCTTTACAGGTGACATAATTATTGGGTTTTTTTTTTTTCATAAGGATATGTAATTATTCCAGCATCATTTATTGAAAAAAGTAGCATTTTTGTATCAAATTACTTTGGCTCCTTTATCAAAAGTCAATGCACCATATTCATGGACTTTTTTTTTTCATTGCCATATATAAATATACTTACTTGACCACCACCCTGTCCTAATGTATTATAATTTTCAAATATAGTATATGGTAAGAGTTGAAATCAAATACTGTCAGCTTTTCAACTTTTTCTTTAAAACTTGTTTTAATTATGCTTCTCCTTTGATCTCTCGGTTTTAGAATCACCTGTCAATCTACTAAGATGTTTTATGGGATTTCTTCTGATTAGATTGAAACTATGGATCACTTTGGAGATTAGTAAACCAATATTAATATTTTATTATCTATGAACAGAGACTACCTCTCCATTTATTTATTTTAAAAATTCCTGGTTATGTTTTATATATTCAATATCTAAAGGCTGAAAACTATTGTGCTCAATTTATTCCCAAGTATTTAATGTTTTTATGCTATTTTATATTATAGTTTTTAAATTTCAATTTCTAATTGTTAGTGTAGAGAAATAAATTCGTTTTTGTGTTTCCTGAAAACTTGAATTTCTAAATTTTTTTTTGCACATGCCTAGAGATTCCTACAAAGAACACTGAATGACCTCTGATTAAAACAGGTTCACTTCCTTTTCAAACTCGCCTTTTTTTCCTGCTTTATTGCACTGACAAGGTCCTTAAGTAAAATATTGAGTAATGGTGAGATTAGACATCTATGCCTTGTTTCTGATGTTAGAAAGTATTATTTTTCCCTGTTAAATCTGACATGAACCACAAGCTTTCTGGGAATGTCATTTTTCAGGCTGAAGGGGTTCCCTTGTATTTGCTTCGACTTTTTATGGGTTTTGTTAAACACTTCAGGGCAAATTAATTTTCTTGTGATGAGAACTTTTAAGATCTATTTTCTTAGCAACTTTCATTTTTTTAAATTTTATTACGTTATGTTAGTCACCATACAGTATATCATTAGGTTTTGATATAGTGTTCCATGATTCAATGTTTGCAACTTCCAAATATGCAGAATAGGATTAACCATAGGCACCACGCTATACATCATATCTCCATTACATCCCCACGACTTATTTTAATAGGAAGTTTGCACCTTTTGGCCCTGTTCACACATTTCATCCACCCTTATACCCCTCTTTCTGAAACCCTCAAATAGAAGCGAGATTCTTGAACAAATTTGTTTTTAACAGTATTAGAATCTCAATCCACCTACTGCTTTAAATATGTCATTTGTGTTCAATTTTCAATTATTGTTCAAAATCAAACACTACTGAGCTTTTAAAATTCCTCATGGAATTCTTTACCGGTCCTTTGATTTTTCCCAAAGACTTGGAGTATCACTAGGACTACTGCAAATTTCCTATAATTTAGACGAAGTGAAAACTCAAAGGAACACGCTTTTTTCAAAAAGCATTCGTAAGATCCTGACTCAGAGGCAGGTGTGAAAGGGAGAAATGGTCTGTTAATGGTTGTAATCACTGTAGTTTCAAACTTCCTCCCACCCTGCCCTAAGGAAATGGAAAACCTCTGCAGTCTCTAGCATACTGTATTCCTACAGAGTTGATCCATTTGTGGAATGCAATTTGAAGTTCATCTGTGTGACCTGAGGCTGTAAAGACACATCTCTAAACTCAGACTAGGGCCTTTTTGCAAACACTTTTGCACAGGAAGTCAAGAAGCTTCCTGCCGTCATCACAGCAGGACTCCTTGGCCACATACAGCAACAGAGGGATGCTTTTGCAGCAACAAATCAGGCCCAGAAGTCAAAGGAAATCCACAAGTTTCAAGTTGCTCAGTCAGGAACTTGTGTTATCCCATTTCTTCTGCTCAACTTGTATGAAAATGGCATTAATGTGCTAACACTAAAAATGTCAATTGATACTTAAGTGAGTTTAATATCTTCATCTGACAACCTAGGTATTCAGTTAGAAATTATTGTTTTTATAAATGGGTAGTGCTGATTGAGGGATTCAAAGAACATGTTTTTTTGTTTGTTGTTTAATGAGAGGATGTGGTCAATTATAAAAATGACCACAAAGTCTTTCCCCTGTGTGTTAATAGTGACAGTACAGATCATCCCAACAAAAAGTCAGTCGCTTTGGCCAATGCAACATTAGCCATAAGTGATGTCAACAAAGTATTGAAGAATGCTTACACAGTGGAGTCCCCCCCCCCCCATGGATGCTTTTAATACCCGATATCCATGAGAAATGGCAGAGGTCATCTTGCTAGAGATGAGAAGCACATGGTCCAAACTACCAGCCAACTGCCAGATCTGTTAGTGAGGTGGTCCAGGACTAGCAGCTCCCAGCTGGCTCTCCAACTGATCTCAAATCCGAGAGCTAACCTAAGAGACCAGCTGACCTCACTCAGACCAGCAGAATTTGGAGTGACATACGTGGTTGTATTCAGCCGTTTGATTTGGGATGGTTCATTAAACATCAAGGGTCAACTGATGCATGATGGGAAAGTAATGTGGCTTTTAAAACAGTTTCATAGGAAAGCAGGGTAACATGGGTAAATATCATTAAGCTTAGATTATCAGAATTTGCCAGCAGAGAAACTTTTATAAAGTTGGCAGAAGCTGAGGAGTTTAGTTTCAAGCTTGACTTTAAAAAATAAAGGTAAATAAAATTCGGGTAAACGTAGGTGAGCAGAAAGAACTTTGTAGATGAGAATATTAACGTCAGCACAACTAGAAGGACAGAAGGAAAAGGGGACTTAAGAGCAAATTCTTACATTTCAGTCAATTTGACAGAATATATGAAATATCATACCTCTAACTGGATTACTGGTTTTACCTTCAGCCCAGGCCATTTGAGGTGACAGACGCAGAAACAAACCCAAAATACTCTGATGTTCCTGTCCCTTATATTGTCCACTATGCCTCTAGGTTTAAGACCAGGTTAAAAGAAGAGTTGAATTGGGTTCAGGTATTTAAATGAGGCCTAAGAAATGTGTTTTTGGAAATGCAAGCCTTTGTTTTTATTAAAATAATCTCTATAGTCATGAAAGCCAGTTTTTATCTCACTAAGTTTACAGAAAGGAATCAAGTTTATTTTAAAAACTTGCCATTACTCTTTCCTTACCTTTTCTATCTCATGGCGCACGAAATCTCATTGTTCTCCATTTGAAACAATAGACCTGTAATTTCACTTTTATATCCAGGATCAGATTGTGCCAACTTGAGGATTGTTGTAACTAATTACTAATCATGATGTGTCTTATCAAAATGGTCATAATGTATCTTGTTAACAATTCTGTATATGAGCTACGATTTCAATTAACGTGTTTCTCATCTCTACTGAATTTACAAAGTGCCATTTCACTCTTGCTTCCCCTGCAGATCACCCTCAAAGAACCTTGCAAGGAAGCCTATTTGCAACTTCAGTCTATTTCTGTTTTACTACGGGGTTCATAGAGCTGTGCTCACTTTACGGGACTTCCGTCAGGGAATATTTGCACTTGCATTGAATGATGCCTGTCTTCTTCACGGATTTGTAAACTCCTTGAGCACAAAGACCAAATATCTTTAGACTCACCCATTTATTTTCAGCTTGGAGCTCAGTGTCTGGCATCTAGCATGCACTGAACCAATATTTGTTGAAAGGATGAATTAACGAAGACATCTCTCTTTTGCATGCATGAGGTCTCAGCTTAAATGCTAACAATGCAAGTTGCTGAGGTGAATTTACTCCAGGGAGATGCAACAGCTGAGGGCCCAAACGTGAAAAAAGCTTCATAGAATCAAGAACCAGAAAGACCAGGTGGAACCAAAGCTGGGTGGTCCACAAGGTGAGATGGGTTGCAAGGGGGAGTTAGGACATCAATCCTACAGGACCTTTTAGGTCCTGGTAAGAGTTTGGAGTTCATTCGAAATGCAACGGGAGAGACTGCAGGGTTTATACAGGGTCTGGTATGATATAATGCATGCGAAGATCACCCTTGCTGCTGCACAGGCAACGGAGTCAAGGCAGGCAGGGGTGAGTAGGGGAGAGGTCAGGAACTGTACAGTCGTGAAGCTTTTGACCTCTTTAGGTTCATGCTGTAGATATGGAGAAAAGTGGATCAATGTGCGATATTTTCTTGAGAAGCATTAGGATCCGTTTGGCAGATGAAAGAGGAATTGAGCTGTTTCCCTGGTTTCTGTCCTGAGCACCTGAGTGTATGATGTTCCGTTCACAGGCACACAAAGTCTATAAACGGGATTGGGGTGCATTAGAGGAGGACAGGAGAAAACACAATCATGTGGAAATTTTTAAGAGAAGCATTAAAATTAAAAAAGATGGAAATTCGATATCCCAGGGAGGCACTAATAAAAAGAAAGCCAGAATAGCTTTATTAAAGTCAAATAAGATTTTAGAACAAGGAATATAACCAGGGAAAAAAGAGACGTTTCATAATGATAAAGAGGTCAAGTCATCAATCCTTAGTGGATCTGTACATATTAACAGAGCCTCATACCACAAGAAACAAAATTTATTAGAACCAAAAAGAAAAATGGACAAGTCCAGAACTATAGTCAAGAAATACAGCTTACAGGGGGAAAGGGATGCTTCTTATAAATTATCTTTCCTAATCACACTTACTAATGAGTTCACGCCAGTTTATATTATGGAATATACATAATTCTAGCTGACTTCATCAGAACTGCTAAAATGATAGAGTCTTAATCATTCCTTGCATAGAATTTCTCTGACACCAGTGCCAAGGATCTCCAAATCTTCATGACTCAATAATCCAATAGGGGTTTATGATGTAACAAAAATAAAATATTGAATGTCTCTATTGAGTATTTACTCTGAAGGCACACGTTCTGTCAATGAAAAAGCAAATTTGCATGCTAAGTGAACGGACGCGTGCTTTGACATAGTAAATACTATAAGTGGTTACAAGCCCACTACAAATGCTTAACTTTGGAATTTTTTGAATTAAAAGATTTGAAAGACTTTTACATTTAAAATTCTTACATTAGAAGTTTCCGTGTTACACCAGTGGCAATAGCAACATTCATGTGTACATTTTTATAGAGCATTAAAATTCTAGAACCATCCCAACCATTATCTCATTCAATTCCCACAACTCAGGGAAGTTTATTTTTCCTTAAAGCAAGCAAACAGACAAAATACTAAATCTCAAGATACCAAGAAAGTGGCCAAATTCACAGTAAGTTAAGTTACCCGGTCTTCTGACTTTATGTCCACTGCTCTTTCTTTCACACAAACTTAGCTTTAGTGCAAATACAAAGAGATAGAAGGTATTTGTGTACCCACTTTATTCTTTGTCTGACAACCATCCTTACTTTTTAATTATACTGTCAGATCTTCAATATGCCCACGTAGATCTTAGTAAATTTGCCAAGAAACAGACTAAACATTTTGTTGTTCCTAGACAAAATTGACTTTTATTACCAAAAAAAAAAAAAAAAAAAAAGGAAAAGGAAAATTCACTAGACCACAATCTTCTCGAAATCGTATTCTAGAAGTGAGCCTAAATAAGATTATGTATGAAATGACTCTTCCGGAAAAATCTCTAGAATATTGAAGACAAGTGGACTTTCAATACTATTTAAGACCTAAGGTGCATCTAAATGTGTCATAAATATAATTTAGTTAATTCCAGACTTGTATGAAATTCTATGCTCTTTCCTGTCAATTCATATCAAGAATTAGGAATTACTGCTACTATCCATATATTTTCAGGATGAGGATATGCCAATAACATAAGGAAAATGTGCATAAGAGAAGTATCAGCTTTCTTATAAAGTAGAAATCAGATTAAACAGGAATGTACACTAAGTACAAATAATGTATTATATATTTTGAAAAACAAAAGATGTCTTAAGTACTAAGAGCTTTTTGTCACTGCAGATTTCCCAAACAACTTAAACAAGACAATTGTATTATCATTGAATGCTGCAGTAAATAATATCAAATATGATTAGGAATTGATTTAATGAAAGGGCATAGCAATTAAAGTTGGCATTAAATTTCTATTAACCACTAATAACAACTGAATGTTTAGTTTCCTTCAGAGCACTGCAGAACAGAATTTTTCTTCTCAGGCCTGTCCCGGAATACATTAGATGTATGTAATCAGATACTTGGAGTTTCCCCTTATGCCTTCACCATTCTACAAATCTACCCCTGAGTTCTACTCCTGCCCAAGAATCAAAACAGTCTTCAGAAACTATGAGAAATAGATTAGACCATCCAGAAGCTTTTCAAAAGTAGTATTGATGTTCTTGATGTTGCATATTTCTGTTAGAAAAACAGATTTTAGGTCCTAACGTTGAAGGCAACTTTTTCTCAAAGAGTCTTTGACAGAATAGTAAAGTGGAAAACATGATAAAATGGAAGGTAGTTCTGAATTTAAATGCATTTGGATTCGTCTCTATGCCCACTCCCACTGTGCCTCCGTGCATCTCTTGGGGGTATAACTTTGAGCAAGTTCCTTAATTCCTTGATCTTCGTTTTATCCGTAAATAAGACAGGAATACCTGGACTCATCTCACAAGGTCATCTCCAGAACTTGAGCAGATAAAATGCTTAGCATGTGGAGAACAATAAATATTACTTGCCTTCCCCATTCCATAGATCTTAAAAAGCCACAAGATGAAGTATCCGGAAACACACAGTATTCCAAAAGCCCTCGTCTCCTCTGAGCACCTGCTTTGGCAGTGGAGTGTTTCCAGTAACACGGAGTATTTATTTCTAGTAACACTGAGGTCACCTAAAACAGAGCCCCTGAACTTGATAATGCTTGCATTCTGATGATAGGCAATGGGATTTCTGGGTTTGTTATTTATATTTTTGCACTATACAAGATTATGTTCAAGGATTATAAATAGAAAAATGCATTTAATATTTGGATAAACACTCTCAAAGATCTTATGTTTTAAATATTAAAGAAATATTTTATACCGCTAAGGCTAAATGGTTTTAAACTTTTGCTTTCTCTTCACTCATAGTTTCTAACTTATATAAAATGACATAAATACTTTTTATTCTGCTATATATGATAAGTGACTAGTAAAAAAAAAAGTTACAAAATCTGTTCTAAGGTCTAATATTGCCTTGTTGCCCTCTCTGAAAGACCTCATGGTATACATAGTTGTAAATGCTTTAGCAAAATAAATTATACTGTTCTTATTAAAAAAAATCTGGCTTAAGCCCTGATCATATAAAAAGGTAGATTAGATATAATAATTTACTTTTTTGGTTAATCCTATATATGCCATAAAGCTTTATATGCATATTGAAAGATCTATTTTTTATTCTTGCTTGCTCATACAATTAACTTATTTTAAAACATCTTGGAAAAAAAAAAACAAAAATGAAGAAAATCCAATGGATAGAAAATCTAAAAAAGTTTTCATTTTCTTGTCTTCAGCAATTCAGAAAGAACACCATCATCAACCCTAGAACACAGTTTTCCGTGGTCAGTATCAGATCCCCACATGAGACAGAGCCGAAGTTTTCCGCTTCCTAAATCTCACTGGTTATTTGAAACCCAGGGCTGTGGTGAATACTATCTGAGTCAGAATTGAGCATTAGGATTGGATTATGGAAAAAAGATTGGATTATGGAATCAAGTACTAAGCACTCCCAACCCCAGAGATAAGACTGCAGTTAGAAGTTACAAGTTTCGGTGCAATAGGTAGTAGGAAGTCATGGTATCCTGATTACCTAGTATTTTATAATTTCACAGATTCAGTAGGTTGGGTCAGCAGTTTAAAGAGCAAAAAGTTATGGTTGAAATGGCCGAACTCGGCTATTAAGAATCATCAAAGTGTGAAGCAATTTAAAATAGAAGTCAATGTAGTTTCCTCTGGAAAAAATCAAGTTTGGGAATTTTAAAAGTGGTTGTCCTTGGAGGTAATTTAGTAACATCATGAAATAAGATTTGCATTTAAACTAAATTTATATATTTTATGGGTATCAAATGATGAACATAATGAGTCATGTTCAAGATTTAAACCATGACCTGAGAATTTGCATATATTAATCTTTTATTAGAGATTCTGTAGAACATTCCGCTTCAAGGTCCACCAATTAAAGACAATTGCCGCAATGGCACCAGAGGTAGAAAAGAATATTTAGAGTAAAGAATTTAGACTAAAGAATGTAGACTAAAGAATGTAGACTAAAGAATTTAGAATTAGGAAGAATAATTACAATACTAACAGTCGTAGTATTAGTAATAGCTCACATGCATTGGGTATTTCTCTATCATACACAAGGTCTTATTTAATACTCACAAAACATTATTGTAGATATTCTATTGTTCTCATTTCAAAGATGAAAAGATTTGGAAGGTAATTGACCCAATGTCAAGATGCTACAAAGTGGCAGATCTGAAATCATAAAGCTTAAAGTACCAAGAACCTTCAGAAATATAATACACGCCAGATTTCTTTTAAAGTTTCTACTCTTGAAAAATATAGTAATATCTTCCCACGGTCAACTAGGTAAGACTAAGGAAAATTTTAAGGTAGGGGAAATTACAGATTTCTGAAAACAGTATTAAAATCAGGGACCAGTGAATCTACAAAAACCCTTATTAATGTTGGCACAATCACTTCAGTATAGTCATTTATTGAACACTTCATGTTTAAATCCAGTACTAAGCACTCTTTGTAAATTAGCTCTTTTAGTTTTTACAACTGCTCCTGAAGGCATGGCCAAAAGGTGGCACAGTCCTGAGTTCAAATCACAGGTTCCAATCTGTTCCTAAAGCCCATGTTCTCTGCCACAATGCTACGGTCAAGGGGCATTTACATGCCTTCAGTCGACCCAGTTTCTATTTACCAGGTTTTGTTCACTAGGAAATTTTGGGGATATCCCTTCCCTACATTGCTCACAAGACACTCGAAAATTTGTCCCAGGTTGAAGGTGAACATGCATTCCAAGGGGTCTAGGCTTCCAACTAAATACACAGCATCTTTCCATTTATGTCTAAGAGGTTCTGACTCACCAGGAATCTCAGGCATGTGAAATGCGGAATAACTTGCATGCTTGAGAAGCAAAACCTTTGGATGGCCTGTATTTCTCAACATCTGTCCACCCACGATAAGTTCATGTCATGGCCAAAGCACTGGTTTCATCACTTAGCTTGTGTCCGCACGGCAGCTACTGGAGTGTACTTCTAAGAGACCGCGCATCACCTTTGCTCCTTTAATTCCTCACCGCCACCTCCCCCGCTCCAGGATTGCCTGCAGTAACGGCTTCAATTCTGCCATCTGATTCGATTTTACTGTCTTTTTTCAATCCTAGTTCTGTTTTGCTAATTAATCCCAAGCAGAGTGACAGGCAATTTCATATATTGGAGCAGAAAATTTTGACGTTGAGGAAAAGATATGCAGAAGCAAATTTACGTGCATTTGAAATACCAGTAAGGGAGGCTCACAGTTAGCGAAGGATCCGGATAAAGATAATCACAATAGGTACATTTTCATCATAACCCATTTCAAGGGGAGAGCCTTCTCCATTTTACAGTTATTTTACAGCAATAAAAATCATGTAGATTGTAGCAATTACAGGTTTCATAAAACTGTACTGCAGTTATATTTTACAAGAAGAATGCTTGTCATGAAACTCCCCTTATACTAAATGTTAAGTCCCTATACTTTATGTAAGTTAATAAAAATCTCTAAATACATCAGCATATGCTTAGCTAATAATAAACATTTCAATCCACATACCAATGCCTTTTTGTGGTAGCCTATTTTTTCCCTTCCACATGTGTCTCTTTAGTTACAACTTTCCAATTTATAACAAGGCAGAAATACTTCTGAGCAGGTCACGATGTCAGATATCATCTGCAAAGAGTAAATGTATTTTGAAACTCTTACCTGATCTTAGTGAGACGAGTGTAATCTGTTCCCCAACTCCATTAATCTGAGATTCTATCTCGGGAAGCCGGATGTTTGCTGGTCCTTTCAACAGTGTCCCAGGAAGGGGTAAGAGCGGTAGTCACTGAAAGTGCTCCAGAGCCCCTTCCGCCAAGCGCTAAAACACGGGGGGAAACAGAAAAACAATCACGAATCCGTTAACAGAGCTTCGGAGTTACTTTTTCAACATTACATATACACGTTAAACCACATGAACGACAGCCTCCTCTTATCTTTTAACCAACAGTTCATTGGCAGGCTAATCTAGTCATCAAGAATGCGGGCTCTGGGTCCAACACCGAGACTTCATGTCGCATCTCAGCCACCCACCCGCCTCTTGGGCGACTATGGACACCCTCTGCAGAGGACTGTGAAAAGGACAAATTAATACAAGTGCTTTTAACTGTGGCTCAGTAAAGAGTAGTTATTTTATCCTTTTTTTTTTTTTTCTTTCCCGTTCTTGGTGAAAGGAAAACAGAACACCCATTTGTTGAGCACATAATATAAAGCAGTGGGTGGTATTTTATAGAAATTATCTCACTTCATCTTCAGATGACATGTTATTAAATCTCTTTTGCAAATAAGGAAACCAAGATCTGGGGAATTAGTAATTTATCAAAGTTAGACAACAAGAAAGCAGTATAACTGGGACTTAAACTGTGTCTGTTTGATTTTCGCAGTCTCCACGACTTTCTGAACCCCCATGTTAGAGGGCTCGCTTGGAGTATTTTGATGCTATCCGTAGCAAAACAGCAAACATATAAAATTTAACTCTGTCAGTTTCATATAAAATACTATTTTTTATAAACTTGCCTTAAGTTTAGTTACGCTGAATTTTAGTAGATGGAGTGCAACTAAAATTAGCCAATGAAATTCAGCACGTAAAACACATTAGAACATTCAAAGAAATTTTACTGTTTTTTTTTTTTAAAGATTTTATTTATTTTGGATAGAGAGCAAGTGTGCCCTGCCCACTTGTGTATGCCAATGGGGAGAAAGACAGAAGGGGGAAGGGAAGGGAAACGGAGAGAATCCAAAGCAGGCTTGTGCCGAGTACGGAGCTCGATCCCATGACCCCAAGATCACAACCTGAGCTGAAACCAAGAGTCAGATGCTTAACCGACTGAGCCACCCAGGCGCCCCTCAAAGAAATGTTTCTATTTAACTCTGTGAAAGATTGATTTATAGTGACGCTCACCACCATGGAAAGATAACTGACAAAAGACAACTTGTTCAAATTACTATGGTCAAATTTACAGAACAATTAAAGCTGTGTACTAAGGCCCATTGGATAGAGTTTCATTATAATAGTATCTTTATTAAAAATCTACCAATAGAAAATAAAAATATTTAATCATATTCCCAGCACATCATCATTGCCATTACTAACAATATGGTATCTTTTCCATACTATTTTTCTATGCTTAGATTTTTCCCTAGATATATAACAATACTATATTCCATTTATTTACTTAATATTATAACAAGCAGTTCAGAGTTTTAATACTTCGTGAACATTTTATTAAATAATGCATTATAAGGACCCCTGGGTGGCTCAGTCAGTTAAGCCTCAGACTCCTGATTTTGGCTCAGGTCACGATCTCAGGGTTGTGAGACTGACTTGGCACCTGGCTCCACACTCAGCAGGGAATCTGCTTGAGATTCTTTCCCTCTGCTCCTCCACTCTGCGGGCACACATGTGCATGCTCTCTAAAATAAATCTTTTAAAAAAATAATGCACTATACATTTTAGATAAATTTCACTTTTTTTAAAATTATGGAATATAGATCTATAATCCCTTATGACAATACCAAACTCCAAAAATTCTCTTAAGGATTTTGTTTCTCATTTGGTAGGAAAATCTGATCTGACCTGATATGAAGCCTCTTATTATTTAGAATGCTCAATATGAATATTCTTATAATTCACAATGAAATTATGAATGGGTTTAACTATGGGGTCCTACCTCAGAACACCCTGGGGGGGGGGAGGGTCTTTATATAAAATAGCCTATATTTTCTTTATATAAAATAGCCTGTATTTTCTAAAATCTAACAAGGTCCGATTTCTGAAAACTTTAGAATTTTTGATGAGCAGTTGTGGGCCTAAAATAGTAACAAGGTCTCACGTGGTGCTTAGCATTTGCCAGGCATATTAACTGCTTTACATATAATAACCCTCCTAACACCCTCTCACACAAGGTAGGTACTATTTTTTATTTTTTTAAAGATTTATTTGCGAGAGAGAGAAAGAGAGAGCACAGAGCTGGGAGGAGAGGGAGAAGCAGGGTCCCTGTGAGCAGGGAGCCCAGTGTGGGACTCAATCCCAGGACCCTGAGATCATGACCTGAGCCGAAGGCAGACGCTTAACTGAGCCACCCAGGTGCCCGGTAGGTACTATCATTAATCTCCTCTTACAGGTGAGCACACTGAGCCACAGGGAGCCTCAGTCACTTGCTCGATTCCACATGGATAGGAAACAACACACCTGCAACCTGAATCCGGAGAGCCTGACTCCAGCATCTGTGTCCCACATCCCCATTCCCAAGCACCGGCTTCTCTCTCAGAAGTAGAACCACAACATCAACACGTCGAAGATCTCGGTGCGTATGGACAGGCTGTCTCCTTAGAATAGGATGTTTGTGCCAGTCGTGACGGAGAACACGCAGTTTGATTTCATTGAGGTCACTGGTTGCATTTTTAATTTTTTTGTATTTGGCAAGTGAAGAAAATTAACTTTATGATTGGCTTGGATTTTAACTTGCTTTTTGTGATGGTGATGGTGAAAATGTTTGCACATTTTTTTTTATTACATTTGTTTTTTTTCTTCTTTCAGTGATCGTTGCACACCCTTTGCCTAGAGATATAATTGTCTTCTGGTATCTTCCTGTTCCCTATGCTCACCTGCATGGCCTCTCCCGGGTTTGTCACTACACTCATCTGCTGTTGCTATTTCACACCTGCGGGAGAGGCTTGGTAACTCTGAGACCTGTGCATCTGGAAGAGCTCTCCTTTCAAAGCCGAACCAGTCCAACCAACTTGGAGTGGCCTGACTTCCACCTCCCATGCCCTCTTTTGCCTTTCCTTTCTTCCCCGATCTCCACCATCCACTTGACAACTGCTCAGATGCAGGACTCGGAACCTCATGCAATGTTCTCCCATGAAGACTCTTCTTTCATTGCAGCTTCTCCTGAGTCAGGAATATCCCACATCTCTACCACTGGTGCCTTTCAATGACTCCAGCCTATGAAGTTCATGCGTTTGAGCTCTGTAATATTTTGCCCATTCTGGTCTTCTACCACCATATCGTAGGCACTCTTCGTTGTTGACTAAGGGAATAAACTTTGATCATCATGTGAAGAACTTATCCAACATTCCAAGCCTCTGGTGCTTTCTCATCACCTCTGCCAACCTTTGGCTTTAGAGAGAATGAAAAGCCAATGCAATTTCTCCTACAAATCCTCTTCAAAAAACCATCAAATTTCTAACATAAGCTGGAGATGAGACCAGTGCAATTGTTTTTCAGCCAGTCCCGCATGCATGTTTGCCATGTGTGTGACATTTATTATCCCAGCAGTATATAAAACTCCCATTTGCTTTATGTCATCACTAATACTTGGGATTTTCAGTCTGTTTCATTTTATTTGTCTTATTTTTTTTTAAAGATTTTATTTGAGAGAGAGCAAGTGAGAGAAAGAACACAATCGGGGGTAGGGGTATAGGGAGAGGGAGAAGCAGGCTCTCGGCTGAGCAGGGAGCCTGATGTGGGGCTCAATTCCAGGACCCTGAGATCATGACCTGAGCTGAAGGCAGACGCTTAACTGACTGTGCCACCCAGGTGCCCAGTCTTTTTCCTTTTAGTTTTTCTAGTGGACATATCATGGCATTACACTGTGGTTTCAATTTGCATTTTCCCAATGACTAGTGAAATTTTACAATTTGTTTATTGACTATGCGGATATTCCCTATTATGAAGTTCCAATTCAAACTTAATCATTTAATAGATTGTCCACGTTAAAGTTACTTTAGTTGTGGGGTTCCTTTATATATTCTGGAAAGGAGTCCTTTATTTTATATTTATTTATTTTATATATATATATAGCTATGATTTATATATATCATATATATATATATGTGTGTGTGTATATATATACATATATATAAAGGAAAAGCTATACAAATTAAGGAATGACAAGGATGAATTGCTTGTTAAAAAAAGGCAAAAAAAAAAAAAATCAGAAGGGAATATTCTACAGACATCCATGCTTATAAAAGACATCTTTACGTCTTAAAATTTAGATAAAAAGGACAATTTTCTGGGAAAGACGTACTACCAAAACTGACCCCATTAGAGATATAAAGTTTAAAGAAATCAATTTCCATAGAGAAGAAAGAGAAAGTTATTAAAGATCAATCTCATAAAAGAGCCAGGTCAGACCGTGTCACAGCTGAAATCCAAAAAGCATTCCAAGACTAAACAGTCCCAACACTATAAATTGTCCCCATAGCTCCAACACACTATAAATTCGAAGTGAGAGAAAATTTGTTTGTTATTAAGCCAGTATAATGTTGAAGTGGGGAGAGAACCTCAAGCTGACTCTGCACTGATTACAGAGCCCCATGCAGGGCTCAACCCCAAAACCCTGAAACCATGACCTGAGACGAAACCAAGAATCCATGTTTAACCAACTGAGCCACCCAGCTGCTCCGAGAGGCATTTCTACTCAGACCTGAAGCAGGCAGAGAATGCACAGTATCTCATTATTCACTATTGTACTGAAAGTACTAGCAAAAGGACTTAGAATAAATCAATTAAAGTTGTAAGAATTGGTAAGGAAGAGATGAACCTTTTTACTTATGAATAATGGGACATTTGGAAAATGCTGAAGAATAATAGTACCTCAATAAAATAATTTAGTAAGTCAACAGAATATGAAATTAATATTCAGAAATGCCTTTCATATATATTACATTATACGTTAATAATAAAACCACACTGAAAGGGAGAGGGAAGAAAATTAACCTAAGTAACTTCTGAATAAGTGTTTTGCTTGCTTACCTACATGCTGTAGTTAAAGCTTCATTTTTCAGTGGTATGAAATTGCAATTTGAGGTATTTTATGGGTATTTACAGATTAATAATGAAATCTATTGATGATATTGAGAGTGAGGTTTCTCATTGTTAAAAATCACTAGCAATGAGAGGGGAGTTTGCCAGAATGAATCCTGTGATGTTGGAATGGAGGCAGGTGTATCAATGAAATCATATTTGGGTTTGTGTTTATAGACACAAATAGATATAAAAATGATAGATATGTGTATATGCTTGTTTGCATACATGAATGTATGTCCTAGCTCCGTTAGGTGAGAGAGGACCCAGAAGCAATGACGAAGTTCAATGAGCACACCCAGCACCCAGATCTTGGTTTCCAAATACCCTTCTTCAATAAAATAAACCAAAAATCCTTGGAGAAATGGTTGATTTCAGGAATGAAGCAGAGAGGAGAATAGGGGATGGGGCAAGAAGAGCCAGCAAGATCTTGTAATGACAGAAAGGAAGCAAATGCTCAAAATTTGATGGCATGTCAAAAGAATAAATGACCCAGCCTAAAGGAGCTCCCATGGCCAAACCTAGAGTAAAGTGAACAAACGAGAGTGGATTTGATCTCCTGGAATAAATAAATATCCTTGAGTCTATACCAAAAAAAAGCAATTACATGAATAAATAAGGACGAGACAGCTTATTCTTAGATTTCAAATTAAGATAGAAGAAATGATGCAAATAAGAAACATCTCCCAAACACCGGAGAAATAATTAGTGCAGAAGCAAGAATCGCTGACAGAGGCTAATATATATATGAGTGGGGAAAACGGACAGATTCCACATCAATCAAGTAATCAATCTTAGTAACACCAGGAATGAAACATGTCAATATTATGTATCTCCTCATATGAAGCACTGAGATTACCTCATCATTTCTGAGGTATTCCTGCCAAAATGAGGAACCTGAGGGGCCCCTGGGTGGCTCAGTCAGTTAAGCAACCAACTTTTGGTTTTGGCTCAGGTTTTGATCTCAGGACCCTTAGACTGAACCCTGCATGGGGCTCTTCACTCAGCAAGGAGTCTGCTTATCTCCATCTCCCTCTGCACGCCCCCCCACATGGTCTCTAAATAAATCTTAAAAAAAAAAAAAAAAAAGAGGAACCTGAACTTAATCCTGAAGAAATGTCAGACAAACACAAATTCAGAGAAATTCCCCAAATTGAATGGCCAGCACTCCTCAAAAATATCAAGGTCATGAGGATACATGAAGTCTGAGTTCCCCACCTCAAGGAAGGATAGATCTGACAACTAAACTCAGTATATGATCTTGGATTTGATCCTCAACTAGAAAAAGGACATTTGTAGCACAATTGGCAAAATTTTAAGAAGACTTATGAGTTGTATCAATATTAATTTCACAATTTTGTAATTGTACCACAGTTATTATATAAGATGTTGACAGTGAAGCTAGGTGATGGGTTTATAAGAACTCTTAGTAATTCTTTGGCAAATGTTTTAAAATTCAACTTACTTCAAAATGAAAGTTTAAAAACATTTTAGAAGCACCTAGGGAAAAGACTAGCAAACCAAATTCAAAGATAATAGATAGAAAGAATGAATAAAAATGAATACAAAAAAAAAAAAAACAATCGAGTTGAAACCAGGTATATAATGGAAAATACCAAAAGCTGTTTCTAAAAACTCTTAAGACATTAGGAAAAGAAAAGAGAAATTTAGCAGTATCACATGCAAATCAGGACATCTCTGCAGTAAATAAGTGTCAGGAAAAAAAAAAAAAAAACTTTACGCCAGTAACTTACAAAACAGAACAGAGTCAAGAAACACACCCGCACGTACATAGCTACCTAATTTATGACAAAGATGCCATCTCGGTCAATGAGAAAAACAACGAATTGGATCTTTTCAGTAAATGGTGCTTGATAAATTGAAAATTCACGTGGAAAAAGAAATGGGTCTTGACCACTTCCTCACACTTTACCCAAAACATAAAAATAAAGCCAGATGGATTATAGACGAAAGGTAAAATGAGATAGCTTCTAGAAAAATGGCTCACATTACAAAAACCTAGTGTTAGCAGATAGAGGAAATGAAATTCACACGTGACTGGTCCAGTGTAAATTGGTTCACTTACTTGAAAAGATGTGTAGCTAGAGTTGAACAAATGCAGAGTCTTTTCAGCAATTCCACTCCTAAGCACATCCTAGAGAATGACCATGAGTGCGCACCAAAAGATGTGGACCAGAATCTTCACAGCTTTTTGACTCATGAAAGCCAAAAACCACCAACAAGGCAAATTTTCATCAGTAGTAGAACTGATTAATATGTTATGCTCTATTTGTAACATTGCTCTCCAGCCACAAAGGCTGATAAAATATTGTTGCCTGTAACACATCAGTCCTACAGAGGTAATACTGAGTAACAACAACAAAAATTGAGCATAGGGTATTACAACTATATAAAATTCAAAAAACTGGTAACACTAATTTATAGTGGAAAATGCCTTATAATCATTACCTCTGGGGGCATTAATTAGGAAGTATGACACAGGAGTTCTTTGGGCTGGAGTTAATATTCTGTACCTTTATATTAGTGGGGCTTACTCAAGTATAACCCAGCAGCCATCACGTTCACTAGGCTGTTACACTCAAGATTCATGTGGTTTACTTTGTGTCAGTAATAATCTGGTGAATTTTTTTTCTTGACTGTATCCTTTTGTTTCAATTTTCATAGTTTATACATGCCATATTCTCAGACAGAGCTTTCCCAAGGAGGCCGTTCAAACCAAGTATTAATTTCAGAGAATATATTCTTCCATAAAATAACAGAAGAAAGGAAAAGAACTATTTTTTTTTAATCTTCCAACCCCTTTGCTGAAAATGGATGCTTTAGTTATCTGTTTACTGCTTTGTAGAGCAAGAAAAGATAATATCCTGGCTTTTACTATAAATGCTGACTATTCCATCTGTTACGAAGTCTTTATTTCTTCTCGAAAAGTGGCAGGACATATTGGATACTGGTAATACTGCAGAGTTAGCACTCTGGGCTAGCTGAGAAAAATATTTTTAATTTCTGTGTACCAAAGTGATTGTTTTGAAAACATTTTAATGAGGCATTATATTTTTCTAAACTAACAATATTCTTCTAGCTTAGCTCTATAAAGGTGCTAATGCAAAACCATGTATTTCAATTTTCCTCAACATTAAACTGCAATGACAATCACATTTTCCTCCAATGACAGATTTTCTAGAATTTTCCATCTCTATCAACTTAAATCAACTAACAGTAGTGAGTTTGAAATCTCAAGTGCAGTCATCCATGATTTTCTCTGAAAGTTCCACTTAAAAAAAATAATGAACATACAGTCCCTTAAGGATTTCATATTCTGTTATGGAAGACAGAATTATAACTACATCATAACTGACATATGAAATATGAGTACTAGTCATACAAGTACTGATTTCTACCAATAGAATGTCAGATGATCAGGATCTCTAGTAGCCCCTACACTACCCACAGGGTCTATAATACAGTGTCTTTAATATGGCCAGTTATCAGTATGTTGTTTTTCTAAATTCTAAAGGTAACACCCTTAAAGTGAAAAGAAAACATTCAATTATGATCAACACCTTCTATTAAGAGAAGGCTCGGAAATACACATATATTCAATTTTAAAAAGCAAAATAAAATAAATTGAATCTGGCAATTGGGATATGAAATACATATATATTCAATTTTAAAAAGCAAAATAAAATAAATTGAATCTGGCAATTGGGATATGTTCCAATTACCTAGAAAATGTCCTCATCTACCATCTTTCTGTTCAACACCATTTCCAAGTAAATGAGGTATTACTGCGCATTCATACAATGTCATTTACATATCCAGAAAAAAAATGAGGAAAAGCAATGGGACCATATATAGTCATATTTCTTCTAGAACCTTAATAAAGTTTTAGGACATATAAGAATTTTTGTCCATAATACTATAGAGGTCCTCTTTGACTTTTGTTTAATTCCAATCATATAATAAATATTCTCCATTCCTTTGAATTCAACTCTTCCCATTGCCATTACCAATGTTTCAATTTGTACGTTTCATCTAACTACGGAAACATTATCAGAACCCAAAGAGAGGTATATTATCTTACTAATTAATGCTCTCCAGGAGACTTAGAAATTAATATCGGCCATGCTGCAGAAATAATGACCGCTGAAATCACAGCCCTAACACACACTTAAGTGAACACACTCAAATATCCATTTCTTCAGGAGTGTAGCAAAAGATGGAGAAGTTAACCAAAATAGACTGTGCGAAAGCAGAGATTACATTGGCTCATAGCTATACTAAAATGCTACCTTAGCTGGCAGTCACAAGCTCTGCCTTCAGGATTCTGACAATGATGTAAACACCACACAAAGAAATATTGAAGAAGAATTACATAATCCATTCTTCAACCAATTGTTAGCTTGGTTGCTGTAGATTTAAACACTGCCACGGGCTTCTAGTGGTTGGCAACTCACGCTGTGGAAAATGTCACTGGGCTTTGCTACCCTACTAGCTGTGCTCCACAGAGCAGAAAATTAAGCTTGACATATTTGGGGGAGGAGTTTTCTGATTTGTAAGAATTTATAAAAATAGCCATACTTATTCATTTCAGGGTCACATTTGTAAGTTCTTCGTAGCTCTGAGATAAATCTAATTTTATTACACATGCTAAAATCATAGGTCATTGTCACTTAAAATCTAGCTAATTGTCTCTTAGGTAAAAAGACTGGTTTCTAACTTTAAAAGAAACATATACATACAGTACTATAAAATATTTTAAAATCTATACCATTTGAAAATAAACTGAAGAAAAATCAGTATCTAAAATCATGCATTTTTGCTTCAGTTTATTCTGATTTCTTTTAAATAAAGACAAATATGAAGAGCTAATTGTTTATCAAACTAGGAGTTTCCTTCTGAATAACCTAGATTTAATTACAAATGGAACTGTTAGATTATACTAGGTTCAATTTTTTTATACATTTCCTTTGAAATATGCTAAGATTTAAAATGAATTATCCTTTCATTTGTGTCAGCATATTTGAAATATTTAAATTTTTTTTTCTCTATTTTAAGTAGAATCATACATCAAGAATCATACATCACAAATTGCTGCACTTACTTACAAATCCTAAATAAAACTATGAGAACCTGGGGCATCTGGGTGGATCAGTTGTTTAAGCAACTGCGTTTGGCTCAGGCCACGATCCAGGGGTCCTGGGATTGAGCCCCCATGCATTAGGCTCCCTGCTCAGCAGGGCGTCTGCTTCTCTCTCTCCCCCTAACCCCCACCATGCTTGTGTGTGCTCTCTCTCCCTCTCTCAAATAAATAAAATCCTAAAACCAAACCAAAACAACAACAACAACAACAATATTAGGGGTGCCTGGGTGACTCAGTCAGTTAAGCATCTGACTCTTGGTTTCTGCTCAGGTCGTGATCTCAGGATCGTGAAATCAAGCCCCACATCGGGTTCTGCACTAAGCATGGAGACTGCTTACGATTCTCTTTCTCTCTCTCTCACCCTCTGCCCCTCCCCCTGCTTGCACACCCTCTCTCTAAAAACAAAACAAAAACAAAAAATAATCTACAAGGTCCTGAAATGTGCCACACAGTAAGATCACCAATGAAGAAAAATATTCATAGAACTGCTTCTAGAAAAGTTTGCCCAACTTTTTCAGCAACATCAAACCACGTATTTAATCACTCAGAGGCATTTGCCAACTTCATCAAAATGAAGATACACCTCCACGTCTCTTGCCAGATTTCTTTCTTACCCGACTTTGGTGCTTTTCGCATGCAACCTAAAAGAAGAAGCTTATCCTTCCAGGTTCTATCTGCAATATGCCAGGCCCATTTTATTGTGCATGCCAAACACTCTGGCCTTCAGAGAAAAATGCTCCCGCATCTCTCCATTTCCTCGGCACCTTACCCCTCATGTTTGTGCAGAGTTAGCCTCTCACCAGCACCCTTCTTTCTCTTACCATGCCTTGGAAAGCCATCCCTTCTGCCTTTTAAAAGTCCTATTGATCAAGCTAATGTCATTTACTTAGCATCTGCTAAGTCAAAGTCACTGCTCTAAATGGCTGTGACGAGCACGCGTACACAGATCACAGGGAACACACGTATACATAGACCAGGGCAGCTTCCTTTAAACAAAGATAAATGTCCTGTGATTCCTGTTTTATAAAGTAGCCCCTGATGCCTCAGAAGTCTCCTAGCAGTCAAACATCTACTTACCCACCATGACATCTTGTCTTTTCCTTAAGCTATCCATTTGAATTAAGAGACACCAACTTTCCCCGATAACCACCACCCAGAATTTTGTGCACACTCTTGCCTTTGCCCTGAAAGCATACACTCATGACCAGTATTTGATGGAAATGTCTAAGCCCATTTTCTTATTTGACTTCATGTTTCCTTGTCAATGAGCCTCTGTATGTAAGTCTCCATTACTTTTGCAAAGGTGGTTGTAGGTTCAGGAAACGAGGGGCCGCTTGTGACTTTTTTTTAGTCATTGGCACCAACGTTAATGTCCTCTGTGATTATGAGGATTATCCACCTAGAATTTTAGATGTTCCTTTGCTCATCCCTAAAGTCTTCTGGGCAGCACTGCACCACCAAAAGCCTCAAGTACAGGGGAAGTAACTGCAAGAAAGCAAGCATTTGAGTCACAGTTCTCGCTCTCAAAAAACTGTTTTTAAATGATTGAAGTCGGGAGTTAATAGCATTTAAAATACAAATCATCACACACCAAAGCTTTCTGGTTCTTAACTATTTGCTCTCTGCCTCCAGAACACTTGGCTGCCCGTCTATTTTGTTTTGCTTTGTTCTGTCTTGTTCATCCTTTCTCTCTTTAGGTCCCAGGGGATGCATTGGCTCAATAAAGCCTTCCTCCTGAGCATGGGGCAACAAGGCACAATGCCTCGTTGATCAACCTTCCTTCCGGAGCTGACACGTTTCAAATGACCTGAAGTGGCTACATCTGTTCAGTCAAGTTATTACAAGCAGCATCAAGAGGGAGCCCCATGCCGAGCAAAACCACCACGGCATCCTTCGGGTCCCCCATGAGGCTGCAGGATCCAGCAACTGGCACTTGTCAGCTCCCCCTTTGTCCACCACAAGATAATTCCCTCTTCATTATGAAAGGCTCTCTGTAGCTTTTTTGCTGTTTTTTTTTTTAATGATGAACAAATTTGATTTAGAGGAAACAATATTTTCCGACTAAGGATGAAAAACATTTTATATCCTAAAATGTGGAAATCTTGAAACTCTATTTTTTTTTAAAGATTTTATTTATTTACTTGACAGAGATAGAGACAGCCAGTGAGAGAGGGAACACAAGCAGGGGGAGTGGGAGAGGAAGAAGCAGGCTCATAGTGGAGGAGCCTGATGTGGGGCTCGATCCCATAACGCCGGGATCATGCCCTGAGCCGAAGGCAGACGCTTAACCGCTGTGCCACCCAGGCGCCCCTTGAAACTCTATTTTAAATATATATTTAAATATATCTTATTTATATATTAATACAGTCTATGTATGTAAATATATTTTCCCTACTATGTTTTTCAAGTTTTTTTTTTTTTTGGCATGTAGTTTAGTGTTAGAAGTTCATTAAACACTGGTAAGCCTATCAACTTATAGTTCTTTAAAGTTACATATTCTCTTTCCCTGTGACAGATCAAGAGATTAAAAAAAATACATTAACTCAGGGTGCCTGGGTGGCTCAGTTGGTTAAGTGTCTGACTCTTGATTTTGGTTCAGGTCATCATCTCAGGGTGGTGAGATCGAGCCCCATGTCTGGTTCCACCCTGAGTGTGGGGCCTGCTTAAGATTTTTTTCTTCCTCTCCCTCCGACCCTACCCCCCCGTCAAATAATAAATAAATCTTAAAAAATACATGAACTCAAATTTGTAATTCCTAGGTTGTTTTTAACTATCAGACATTTCACCCTACATACAGTCTGAGCAGTCTTAGTGCCCAGATTGTACTACTCAAATGCATTAAACTTTCAGGCTGGGAAACAGAGACAGTCACTGGTTATTGCTCCCACTGGTGACAGGTGCAGAGGCTCTGTGCAAAGCATAAGCTCACTGGTCTTCACGTCACAGAGCAAGATGATCTCCATACCTCCTTATCTACTAAGCATAACCTTCCTTTAAACCAACATCACCTCTATATGCATACATGTCACAGCAGCTGCTCAAAGCTTTACGATTTAGGCTAGGCCTTAACAATCTTCAAGTTATCTAAGAAGAGACTGGAGGTACAGGTGGGATCCCAACTTTTCTGCAATTACTCATCTTAAAAAGAAATCTCTCCCTATGTACACATCAGAATGGCTAAAATGAGTGACAACACAAAATGCTGGCCAGGGTGTAGAGAACCTGAGTCACTCATACATTGCTGTTAGGAAAGTAAAATTACATAGCCACTCTCCAAATGGTCTGGCGGTATCTTATCAAACTCATGGGTGATGGACAGTAAGGAGGGTACTTGTTGTGATGGGTATCGGGTGTTATATACAAGTGTTGAATCACTAAATTCTACTCCCCAAACTAATATTACACTCTATATTAGCTAACTGGAATTTAAATAAAAAATTGAAACCATACATACACAACTACATACACTAAACACACAACCCAGCAATTGCACCCTTGGGCATTTGATCAAAGAAATGAAAATCTGTTCACATAAAAACCTGTGTGCAATTGGGGTGCCTGAGTGGCTCAGTTGGTTAAGGGTCTGACTCTTGATTTCAGCTCAGGTCATGATCTCAGGGTCATGAGATGGAGCCCCGTGATGGCCTCGTGTTCTGCATGGAGTCTGCTTAAGACTCTGTTTCCTTCTCCCCTGTCCCTCCTCCCTGCTCTCCCTCTCTCCCTCTCTCTGTCAAACAAACAAAACAAACAAACAGATACACCTGTACACAATTGTTCTTGGTAACTCTGGTCATAAGAGCCCAAAACAGGAAAGGCCTAAATGTCCCTCAATGGGTATAAAAGGCCATGGAACACCATTCGGCAATAAAAAGGTGTTCACTATTGTTAGGCAAAACAGCTTGGATGATTCTCAAGAGAATTATGCTGAGTGTAAAAAGTTAATCCCCAAAGGTTAAATATGCATGAGTCTACTTATGTAACATTCTTGAAATAACAAAATTATAGAAGTAGAGAACAGTGGTTGCCAGGGGTCAGGGATGGAAGATATATAGCTTTAAAGGGGTAGCACAGGGGAACCACATGATTGTGCAAAGTTCTGGATCTTGATTGTTCTAGTGGTTACACAAACCTACACATCTGATGAAACTCTATAGCACGCGCACGTACACACACACACACACACACACACAGGGTACGTGTGTAACTGATGAGACCTTAACGTCTAGATGTACCAATATCCATTTCTCGGTTTTAAAGTTGTACTATAGGGATACATGTGGTTTTTGAGGGAAACCAAGTTAAGGCTACAATTTAACTTGTACAAGCCCTCCCTGTACTTTTTTTTTTTTTTTTTTTGCAATTTCCTGTGAATCTATAATTTCAAAATAAAAGAATATAAAGAGAAATCTTCTCTTGGGTCCCCCATACTCTTCTAGCTACTGCTCTCGGCTTCCCCTTCTGCCCCCTTTATAGCCATCTTTTCAAAAGCTGTCTTTGCTGTCTAGTACCTCTCCCACACTGCTATTTTTTTAAGATTTTATTTTGAGAGAGCGAGCACACATGTGCGTGCTAGTGGCGGGGTAGGACACAGGGAGAGAGGGAGAAAGAATCTCAAGCAGACTACACACCAAGCATGCACTCTTACTCTCACAACCATGACATCATGACCCGAGCCAAAGCCAAGAGGTGGATGCTTAACCTACTGAGCAATCCGGGCACCCCTTCCACACTGCTATTTTAAGTCTGTTCCAGTCATAGCTCTGACCCCTCCACCAGCTCTACTGAAGCAACTCTTGCTTGTCAAGATCACCAACAACATCCATCTTCCTCAGTCCAGAAGTCATTTGCTAATATTCATCGTGTATTCATCGCTCCTGACCTAATGACTACATTTGAAAGAAGTGATCACATATATCGTTAAGTACTCCTTCTTTACTTCATGGACCCTCCTGGTTTTCCTTTTCTCTCATGCAAGATTTACTCTCAGTCTCATTTGGAGGTTCCTCTGGAGTTCCCAGAGATTTTTCTCTGTCCGCCCATTCCCTTGGTAAATGCATTCAGTCTCCCTGGTTTGACTTTTCTATCCACTGGCAAGTCCCAAATTGATATCCCTAGTCCAGTTCTCTTCCCTGAACCTCAGAGTTGTGTGCAGCAGCCATGGCCAAACTCTGTGTAGATAATTCACGGGCATCTTAAACTCCACACACCCCAAACCGAACACCTGTTAACCCACCACATCTGTCCATTCTAGAATTTTTCCTATGTCAAAACAAACAACTCTTTCTTGTAACACAAGCCAAAAATATTGATGCCGTCATTTTCTTCCTTCACTGTCTCATACATCATGTCCAATCAAAAATACCATGGCCTCCACCTTCAGAACATACCCTGAAACTAAGCACTTCCCACAACCTTCATTGTTACTATCCTATTTGAGTCCGCTATTATACTTGCCCTGGATTCTTCAAATTGTGTTCTAACTCACTACTCTAGCCTTGCTCTTTACCGTATATGCTCAGTGCAGAGACCCAAGGAATCCTTTTATATTACAGTTAGTTCAAGACACCCCGCTGACCCCAAAGACCCTAAACTGTCCAGTCCTCATGCCTTACTATTAGCCCCTTTGTTTACTCGGCTCTAGTTCACTGGCCTCCTTGTTTTTTCTAGAACATACCAAGTACACGCTGCAGAGCCTCTGCATTTGCTGTTCTGACAGCATGGGTAGCCACAAGAATAGCTCTCTCTTCCCAATTCACGCACTCACATGTTACCCTTTCAGATGGATTCTTATTACTCCATGCCTTATAGTACTCCATAGCAATCACCACCCCACATCATAATGTGATACACCATTCATTTCTTTATCATCTGTGGATTCCCATTAGGAAACAAACTTCATAAAGTTTGTGTTTTTGTCCATTTTTATACTTCTTTATTGCCATTGTCTAAGTCATGCCTGGAACGTGTAAGGCTTAGTTGTGATAGGAGTGATTTTTTATTTGAGCAATTATCCAAATAATCCCCTACTTCCTAATAGGAAGAAGCCTGCAGTATTAGGAGTAGCATGAACTCTAAGAATTCTTTAAGACCTGAAGAACCATAGAACCCCATCTGCTCTATGGCTGATAGCCCTAACGAGTGCTATCTCCAAGGTCTGGCAGTCAGATGGCCAAGTACTTCACAGGCACAGACCTCTCCACTCAGTGGCAAACAGAGCCCCCTTGGAGGGCAAGGCCTATCTGCTCCCTTATCCCTGCGGATTCCACAGCCCAAGAACGGCATGAAATATAGCTGGTAGGAAGCAATTATATCTACTTTTAGCTTCCTCTGATCCCAGGTAGTCTGAAATGTGTACTCCCATGTACAATAACTGAAATAAATTCACAAGGGACTCAACAGCATGTTTGAGGTGGCAGAAAAAGAATCATTGAAACTAAATAGGCCATAAGAATTGTGCAGTATTAAGAATGGAAAGAATGAACAAAGAGGCCTACAGGATATCATCAAGCCTACTAACACATGTGCAAAGGAGGGTCCCAAAAAGAAAGGATAAAAGGAATTAATTTTTTTAAAGATTTTATTTATTTATTTGACAGAGAGACAGCCAGCGAGAGAGGGAACACAAGCAGGGGGAGTGGGAGAGGAAGAAGCAGGCTCCCAACAGAAGAGCCTGATGTGGGGCTCAATCCCAGAATGCCGGGATCACGCCCTGAGCCGAAGGCAGACGCTTAATGACTGAGCCACGCAGGCGCCCCAAAAAGGAATTAATTTTTAAGAAATGGCTGAAAACTTTCCAAATTTGATGACAAACATGAATCGGCAAAAAGCCCAAAGAATCCCACAACACAAAAAAGGGCACAACATCTAGGAACATCCTAGTCAAATTGCTGAAATGCCAGTTCAGAAAAAATCATGGAGGACACAAGAGGAAAAATGACTTCTCATATACAGGGAGGTCAGAAGGCAGTAGGATTACATATTCAAATGTTGGGTGTTTAAGAACACCACCTGTCAACTGAGAATCCTTTGTCCAGCAAAACTTTCCTTCTAAATAAAGATGAATAAAAGATATTCACAGATAAGCAAGAGCTGACATAATCCCCTGCTAGCACCTTGCCCTGAAGGAAATCCTTTAGCTGAATAAAAGTCATGCCCAGTGGTAACTTGTACCCACAGCAAGAAATAAAGCACACACACACACAAAAAGTACATAGGATCATAGGATAAGAGACTGAACATACATTTTTCTTTTCTTGACTGATTTTAAAGTTAACTGCGTAAGTGTTGTAAAACTATCGTTGCACTTAAAGATGTGAAAATAGGACAGTAGTAACACAAGCAGATGGAAGGAAATGTAGCTTTATTGCAACTACGTTTCCAAGTTTCCTGGTATTTTAAAAAATTTTTTTTATTATTTTATTTTTAACCTTATTTTATTTTATTTTTTTATTTTTATTTTATTATTTTATTATTTTTATTTTTATTATTTTATTATTTTATTTTATTATTTTATTTTTAACCTTTTATTATTTTATTATTAACCTTAAGTAATGCGTATTGTAATTCCCAGAGCAACCACTAGACAACACACACATAATACCATATTAACTCCTTTGTTGGTTTCTTTACATTAGAAAGTTAGATATTTAATTTTAAAAAGGGCAGCATAAGAGGAAGGGAGAATCAAGAGAGAAAAAGAACAAAGTGGTAGATCTAAATCCAACCATATTAATAATTACATTAAGTGTCACTGTATTAAATACTGCAATTGAAAGATAAAGACTGTCAAACTGGAGTTATAAAAACACACACACACAAAACCAATAAAACCAAAAAAAAAAAAAAAAGAAACCCACCAAGAAGCAAGATTCAAGTATATGCTGCCTAGTTGAGACAGACTTTAGATTCAAAGTACAAATAGGTTGAAAGTAAAAGGATAGCAATGAATTTAATAGGGAAATAGTAACCATAAGAGAGCTGGAGTGGCTGTACTAATATCAGAGCAAGAAGATTATAAAACAAGCTTTTCTTGTTTTGTTTTTTGCTAGAGAGAAAAAACTGACAGAAATTCAAAATTTGTAACAGATAATTTGATAGTCATTGGAAACCCCAATATCCAGCTCCAGTAATTGACAGTACACAGAGAATCAAGCTCATTAAAGACTCAAGTATTGTCAACATCAAGTAATTGTTTTTTACAGACTACCCCACCTGATAATAGCAACACACATATTCTTTTCAAGCTCACATATTCCAAGATAGACAATATTCTGGGCCATAAAATAATCTTGATAGATTTACATTTAGAAGAACAATTATGCAGTGTGTTCTACGATCACAACAGAAAGAAATTTGAGAAATCCCCAAATATTTGCAAGTATAACTAAACAATTCTGAGTAATTTATGAGTCAAAGAGGAAATTACAAGGAAAATTAGAATATAGTTTGAACTGAATAAAGAGAAAGGCACAACCTTCCAAAATTTATGGGATGCAGCTAAATCAGGACTAAAAAGGAAATTTATACCTTCACTCATGGTATTAGAAAAGAATCTTAAATCAGTACCCTAAATTCCCACTTTAAAAAAACTAGAAAAAGAGCAAACTTACCCTAAAGCAGATAGACTCCATTTTTTTTTAAAGATTTTATTTATTTATTTGACACAGAGAGAGAAAGCACAAGTAGGGTGAGCATCAGGCAGACGGAGAGGGAGAAGCAGGATCTCCATCGAGCAGGGAGCCTGGCGCTGGGCTCAATCCCAGGACCCCGGGATCATGACCTGAGCCAAAGGCAGATGCTTAACCAACTGAGCCATCCAGGTGCCCCTAGACTCATTATGAAAAGTTCAGAAAGACCCATCTATAGAGATGGAAAGCAGATTAGTGGGTGCCTGTTGCTTAGAATTGGGAGCAACAATTGTCTGCAAACTGAGTGAAGGATCTTTTCGAGGTGATAGAAAAATGTCCTAAAACCGGATTGGAATGATGATTGTGTAACTCTATAAATACTTTCAAATTAATCATTGTAGTTGTATAATTCAATGATTTATTGCATTTATACTTCAATAAAGCTAATAAAAACAATGGGCCTAACCAGTAGTGGAAGAATATGCACAAGTGTAAATACCACAAATAAATGAAAATAATATTACTATTTTGAAAATAGTAAAATGAAATGTAGTAATGAATGAATGAATGAAATGAAATGAAAATATGAATATATTTTATATATTATTGTATATTATATTATATATTATAAAATAAATATATATAATATAATATTAATATATTATTATAAATAAAAATGAAATGAAATAGTAAAATAGAAAATGAAAAATAGTATTACTAAATTGAGCTATCCAGTGTTAAGCAGACTTAAAAATAAAAGATTTATTTAATCCTGCTCTTTATAGTTTTATAGCCAAGAAGATACCCTCTTAGGTTAAGTATTTCATTTTCAATGGATAAAACTATTTGGCCATTGTCTTAATTTTTCAAGATAAAATTTGTATTTAAAAACTAAATGTTATTTACCTCTGAAGTATTAAGTCAAAAGCTAGATCTTTTTTCCCCACAATGAGGTGAATAGCTTGGCCATTAGGCATAGGATTTTGGCTCCCCCCCCATCAGTATAAATATATCTTATTTCTCCTCTTTAGCAAGAGAGTCTGATTTTTCAGGTGGAATTATATTTAATTGCAACAAATTCTTGTAACTTTGGCCAAACATTTATAGACATATATATTGTCAAAATGACTCATTTATTTGATATAGTCTGGGGCCACATCCTCCAATAAAATCACTCTAAATCTGGATTTCACCAACCAAAGTTCTAGCATTAAATGGATTTCTATCATCCAGAAACTCTGAAAACAGTCTGCCTGGGTCCCAATTATTCAACAACCTCTTACGATGTTTTCAGACATAAATAAAAGAATGGAAAAATTTTAACCATTTTAAGGGAGTTTGGGAAATTCAGTTTTTCTTAAAAACTCTGGGTTCTGAGGGGAAAAAAATCTGAATCCCTTTAAAATTCTATTTCTAAATCTGATGGAGAAGAGCTAAATCATATATTTTCAACAAGGGGACTATTTCTCATGGAAAGTGAGAAATCTTTTTTTTTTTTAATGTTTTTTTATTACATTGTTAGTCACCATACAGTACATCCCTGGTTTCTGATGCAAGGTTTGATGATTCATTAGTTGCCTATAACACCCAGTGCACCATGCAATATGTGCCCTCCTTACTACCCATCAAATCTTGGATGATACCATGGTTTGTGTTCTAAGGACCAGAAGACATCAACAGGATATAGTGTATCTGTGTTATTCAAATTTCAGGGGCAGTGATTAGAAAAAAAAACGTCTATACAAGATTCTTAGTAGGGCAATGAAGAAAAGAACAGATACTTTCCAAATAACTTATTTGGCTCTCCCCTCCACATTTAAAAAAAAATTTCATTACAGTTCAGATCCAGTCCATTTTCCTTACAAAAGTGAACTCTTTTTACCTAACAATGTGAGATAACATTGCAAATACAAAAAACACTTGCTATGCATATTTCTAGAGGTTATTTATTTTGATGTAAAGTTCGATGATTCATTAGTTGCGTATAACACCCAGTGCACCATGCAATACGTGCCCTCCTTACTACCCATCACCAGCCTATCCCATTCCCCCCCCCCCCACCCCTGAAGCCCTCAGTTTGAAGCGTGAGAGACTATGGACTCTGAGAAACAAATCTAGAGGTTATTTTAAAAAGTCAATAGTATTCGACCATTCATGCCGTAAATCAAACACAATACAGACCAACAGACAAATAGCCAAGTAACCTCTGGGAAAATTGATTTTTCTCTTTGCTCTTTACTTCCCTAATATGTAAATTCTATAATAGTAACTTGGTATACAGCTCTATCTTGTATTCAGTGTTCTTACCCTGCAGCTGTTGAACAAAAACACCAACACTGTGCTAATGTGTACACTGGCATTTCTTGGCTGACCTAAATTATAAAGGACTGGCTTCAACACCATCAAGCAAACTAATTTTAAGCACCAATTACATCTAAACACATACTACAGTTATTTATTCAGAAGTCACAATGTAGATACATTAGAGGAACCAGCATAGTCTAATTTCAGAAGAATTAGATGGCATACGGCTTTCAGAACTATTTGAAAAATAAACCCAATGATTTGATTCAATATTTTTAGATTCAAGAATGTATCCATTACGATCACTTTCCTAATTTCATCTTCAAGTTGCCTTCATCTTACCAAATAAGTTTTACTTTATAATAAAAAATTGCAAAGCTTCCAAATTAAGTTAAATGTATGCACTTCTTTCGGAAGCACTAAGAAATCAAAGCATTCTCTAAGAAATTTAGCAATTCTACCAAATGTTACATCAAAAACATGATTTACAGAAACAGAAGGAATACTCAGAAATAGTAAATTCGTTTCTTCAGGAATCCTAAGTAGGTTTTTTAAAAAGGTACTACTTTACTATTTAGTTGATCACATATTTTACACAAAAGGCTAAAAAATAGTCAATCTTGTTTTATCAACATGTATTTGTACAAAGAACATAACCAATGCATTCATTTTAATAACCTTTAAATCAGACAGCAAGAAACATAATACAACCGTACTGGGAAAAATTCCTGATTCTCATGAGAAAACAGTGAATTGTAAGACCTAAGACATCATTCTAATGACAGTAAATCAGAGGCATCGTCATAGTCAAAGTCTTGATTGTAAATTTTAGGAATTTTCTAACAAAACTGTCCTTCCTACCCATTACATTTTTCTCTCCCAATTTTGCCAATGGTATTTAAATTTTATGATTTAGATATTGTGAGCATTAGTTTTGTGTTAACTTGGCTAGGCCATGGTACCCAGACGTTTGGAAAAACATGCCCGGATGTTGCTGTGAAGGTATTTTTAGATGAGATCATCAACTAAAGCAAATTACCCTCCATAACGTGGATATCCCTCGTCCGATCAGTTGAAGGCCTTAAGAAAAAGACTAACTTCCCCGAGAAAGAGGGAATTCTGTCCGCAGACAGCCTTTGAACTCTATCTGCAACATCAGTTTTTCCCCGGGTCTCCAGATTGCTGGTCTGTTCTTCAGATTTTGGACTTGCCAGTCCCTGCAATCATGAGCCAAGTCCTTAAAATCAATCTTTCTCTCCATATACACACAGATACCCTAAATCCTAGTAATTCTGTTTCTCTGGAGAATCCTGACTGCTACAGATTTATAGTGCTTTCTTCATTTTTAAGGGTGGTATGATATTACTGGCAGGTTTTTAGATTAATTAAAAATTCATCCCATGTAATGCTATTTGAAATACAACTGCTATTAAAATTTACATTTCTCTGTGGAAAGGGGAGTTGAGATAGACACCCACAGACTAAGCCGGGGAGCGATTTTTCTAAGGGAAGGAAACAGGTTCAGATACGCAAAGACAGATCTGTAAGGTCACGAAATCATCTGATGGGAAAGCCAGAAATAGAACTGCCTCTCCCTGTATCTGAGACGTACTCTTTAGCTGGAATAATTCTTCTTAATTGTGTGCATGTGTGCTCCTGTGTGTATGTATATATGTATATTTTACTGAGAAGCCTAATACTGTTCTTAAACCCGGTCTCTGGCTGACAAGAGCACCCCAGTCTTATATTCTGATTATAATCATCAAGAACTAGAATCAGGAGCGCCTGGGGGGGATGAGTCAGTTAAGCACCTGCCTTCGGCTCAGGTCATAATCTCGGGGTCCTGGGCTCGAGTTCCACATTGGGCTCTCTGCTCAATGGGGAGTTTTCTTCTCCCTCTCCCTCTGTGCTCTCTCGCTCTCTTGCTCTCTCTCTCAATAAATAAAATCTTTAAAAGAAGAAAAAAAAAACTAGAATCATTACCAATCCCTTAGTTACCTACAACATTTATTTCTTATTCTAATTCAAATAACAATATTGTTTGATTGCCCTAGAATTATGATACCTGTCTAAGGACCCTATGTTATATTTTCTGCAGTAAAATTAAAATACCTACTGAACAACCACATACAATGCTGGAAGAGTAGGAACAAATGCTTCACTTCAATGCCATAGTTACTGACAGAGAATGATGCCCAAGACAGGAATGAACAGGACAGAAGTTTTGCCCAGGGTGGATGGGAACGGGAGTGTGTGGATGGGGCCAGGGGTTCTGGCAAATAGGATCAGGGAAGAACTGAGAGGAAATAAAACGTGGCTTAACTCTTGCATTAGAAGTGGCTGGGGTGGGGGGAATGATGAACTAGAATGATCCAGGAGTGTGGACATACAAAAGACTGGGCAGGAATTGGAGCTGGGGCAGCCTTGAGTCGGGGGAGTAATATAATCATGAAGGCACGGTCGTCACAATTGCTATTATAGGATTGGACAGGAAGCACAATTAGAGGCTGAAAAACTAAGTAGGAGGCCGGCACTGTATTCCCAGTGTGAAGGGCAAAGGACTGGAGTCTTAGGGCAAAGGTACTAAGACTAGAAGGAGGGGCCGGATTTTGAAAAACAATGTCAAGTGGCAAGATTGGCAGGACATACAGCATGTTTAAAGTGTGGAGGAGAAAGGGCTGGAATGAAGAATGATCTAAAGATTTTAGCTGAGCTTGAGAAGGTAGACAGAAAAAGCTGGAGGGGGGAAGAAAAAGTAGGAGGGCTGTGACGTCATGAATACAAAGTTCCTGTGGAATAGTCACATGAAATTGTTCACCTATCTATTGACTAGGAGTCCCGGAACTCATGAAAGAAGTCAGGGTGGAAATAGAAGCTGGAACACCAAAGCTGCACAAGTAGTTAAAACTATAGTACTTAACGAGATCACTCAGCCAAAGCACCGCTTTTACAGAGAAATTACTTCTGGGGCACCTGGGTGGTGCAGTTGTTCGAGCATCCAACTCTTGATTTTTGGCTCAGGTCCTGATCTCAGGGTTGTGAGATCAAGCCCCTTGTGGGGCTTTTTGCTCAGTGGGGAGTCTGATTGAAATTCTCTCCCTCTTCCCTGCCCACCCCCCTCCCCAACTCATGACAGTCATGCTCTGACATAATTAATTCTTAAAAAAAAAAAAAAAGAGAGAGAGAGAGAGAGAGGGAGAGAAGTTGCTTCTCACTGAGTTTCTCTTGTCCTTGGTATTTCTTTTATCATCATTAGCTACCTAATATTATTTTAGGACTTAATGGCACCAACAGCTAATTCCAATCTCATGTCTCTGGCAAGAGAAATGAAAAAGAGCTTGGATTCCGTCTCCTGTAGAGGAATGTCGCTGGGGACCCTCAGAAAGAAAGGTGAAACAGTGGCCCTAAGTACAACCTTTTTGGTTTTTGGTTTTTTTAGTCCCATTCTCTGTTTTTCTATTCCCTAATTCTGTTGTATGTGTGTATGCATGTGTATTTTTGATGTTTTTCAAAGCTAAGGCATGCTTGTGATATCTGCAGAAAACAATATAAAAAACAAAGAAAATGCTAATCTCCCTCTGCAACCTTCAACTGAAGTAATCAATGAGTCTACTCAACAACAGATCATTCCACAACAGTCGGCATGGTGTACAGGTCGCCCTTGAAGACAAAAGTTATACATGGAGTTTTGACTTTCGGGGGGGCACCCCCTAAGCTCTGGGTTGTTCCAGGGTCAACTGTTTATTTTTAATCTAAAATAATATAATCTAGGAAGACACTGAGAAAATGGCAGAGTAGGAGGACCCTGAGCTCACCTCATCCCATAGACACAATTAAAAAAACATTCACAGCAGCATAAAAACCTGAAAAAACGAACCTGGAGACTGGCAGAACTAAAGGTAGAGAGGACCTCACATAGAAGGTCAGAAAGGCAGAGACGAGGATTGGGAGTGAAGTGGATCTTGACTACGTGCCATTGGGAGGGAGCTGAGTCACAGAGAAGGGTGAGAAACAGACTATTACACCAGGGAGCCCACAAAGGGAAGACCAATCCCCATAACACTCAGCTTTGAAAGTGAAAGGGGCTAAATTTCGAGTTATTACAGCCAGAGGGACTTAAGACCTACAATTTAAAAAATCGGTGGGCTCATTTGGATAAATGTTCGTGTCTTCTACCCATTTTTTTAACTGGATTATTAGTTGTATAAGTTCTTTAATATATTTTGGATGCTAACCCTTTATCAGGTATGCCCTTTGCAAATACCTTCTCCTATTCAGTAGGTTGCCTTTTGGTTTGTTGTTTCCTTTGTTGTGCAGAAGGTTTTTATTTTGATGTAGTCCCCATAGTTTATTTTTCCTTTTATTTCCATGGTCTCAGGAGACATATTGTGAAAAATGTTGCTAGGGTCAGTATCAGAGAAATTACTGCCTGTGCTCTGTTCTAGGATTTTTATGGTTTCAGGTCTCACATTTAGGTCTTTCATCCATTTTGAGTTTATTTTTATGTATGGTGAAAGAAAGTGGTCCAGTATCATTGTTTTGTATATAGCTGTCCAGTTTCCCCAACACCATTTGTTGAGATAGTCTTTTTCCCCAGTGTATATTCTTTCCTCCTTTGTCGAAGATAAATTGACCATATAATTGTGGGTTCATTTCTGGGTTTTCTAATCTGTTCTAATGGTCTGTGTATCTATTTTTACGTGAATTCCTCAAAAAGTTAAAAATAGAACTACCCTACAATCCAGCAATCAACTACCAGGTATTTACCACAGAAAAATATAAAAAACACTAATTGAAAGGGATACATATACCCCTATGTTTATTGCAGTATTATTTACAATTGCCAAATTGTGGAAGCAGCCCAAGTACCCATCAATTAATGAATGGATAAAGAAGATGTGGTATCATATTATATAATGGAATATTACTCAGCCGTAAAAAAGAATGAAAACTTGCCATTTGCAAGAACATGGATGGAGCTAGAGAGTATTATGCAAAACGAAACAAATTAAAGACAAATACCATATGATTTCACTCTTATGTGGAATTTAAGAAACAGAAAAAAAAAAAAAAAGACAAACCAAGAAACAGACTTTTAACTATGGAGAACAAACTGAGGGTTACCAGAGGGGAGTTGGGTGGGGAATAAAGGAAGGCACTTGTTGTGATGAGTACCAAGTGTTGTACGAAAGTGTTGAATTACTATATTGTACCCCTTAAACTAATAGTACACTGTATGTTAAATAACTGGAATTTAAATTAAAACTTAAAAACCCTGGGATGCCTGGGTGTCTCAGTCAGTTGAGTGTCTGCCTTCAGCTCAGGTCATGATCCCTGGGTCCTGGAATCAAGATCCATGTGGGGCTCCCCATTCCATGGGGAGTCTGCTTCTCTCTCTCCCTCTGTCTGCCACTCCTCCTGTTCTCTCTTTCAAACAAAAATCTTTTTTTTTTTTAAAGATTTTATTTATTTATTCGACAGAGATAGAGACAGCCAGCGAGAAAGGGAACACAAGCAGGGGGAGTGGGAGAGGAAGAAGCAGGCTCATAGCGGAGGAGCCTGATGTGGGGCTCGATCCCATAACGCCGGGATCACGCCCTGAGCCGAAGGCAGGTGCTTAACCGCTGTGCCACCCAGGCGCCCCTCAAACAAAAATCTTAACAAAAACAAAACACAACACAACAAAACAAAAAAAACAAACAAAAAACCCTTAAAAACCCAATTTGTTGTATTAGGTACATTGCTAGATACAGAGATGTGTGGATAAGAATGACAATATCCTTACGGAGTTTACAGTCTAGTAAGGGGAACAAAATCTATTGTAATTGCCTACTTAAATACCACGTATATGGCCAAGTGCAAGGCCAGGGGAGGGAGGTAATTGAAGAGAAGCCAAAGAAAACTCCATTATCTCTGCTGCATCTTATCGCTAAAACTTGCCTTTTGTTCACTTCTCCATGTAATATTTAGTAAGGCAGATCGCATCACATGCATTTGTGATTTAAACAGACAACCCTCTTAACCCACAAAGACTTAGAGGAGTCAAACCCAACTTCACTTCAAATGTTGTTATCCTCTCGTGCTCTGTTTCATCACTGCCCTAAGCCTTTTTAGTCACCCTTGCAACTTCTAGTTTTTATTATTGAGTCTTCAATCATTGTCTATTAAAATCAGGCCTTATGCCTCTATTTCAATTAGGAAGAGAAAATACAGAAAGACTGCAAATGTAGGAGGCATTCGCACAGAGTAAATATTTGGTATCTGGAATTAACCTGAGACAAAATGGCAAAGTAGGCAAACAATGTCTCTGAAGACCTCATCCCCCTTTCTGTCCTTTCCAGCAAGATCTCTCAGTGCCGCACTAAATACTGTCCAAAGACCTTAATGGTATAATTCTGATCAAGGTGCTATTGTTTCGGGGCATCTTGGTGGCTCAGTCGGTTAGGTGTCCAACTCTTGGTTTCGGCTCAGGTCATAACGTCAGGGGTCGGGAGATCAAGCCCTACCTCGGGCTTTGTGCTCAAAGGGAAGTCTGCATCTCTCCCTCTGCTCCTCCCCCCACTCATGCTCTTTCTCTAAAATAAATCTTAAAAAACAACAAAAAAAAGGTGATCCTTTAATTTCTTATCATGAAGGAGGACACTTTTAACCTGAAATAATGCATCTCTCTAAAGAGAGTCATTATTAAGACCAGGTTGCTGTTCTCAGGTACAGAAAATAATCTCTTCCTTTAAATCAGAATACAGCATACAGTTCTAGCAGCAGTCCAAGTTGTATATCAGCAATATACTAAAAGTCCATGTAATTTCAATGTACTTAATAAACAAAATGTTATGAGATGGGGGTAGACATAATTTAAGAGCAAGAATATATGGTTTCTTTGAGTTTAAGCTTACTAGGTCACATGGCATATACAATCAGACATGAAATAGCTAACATTAAATATTAATAATTACATTACACATATAAAGAAACACAAGTACTTCCTAATCACTACTTCATTTAACAAGACTTTACCACGTTATCTACCACTTACTACATGCTATGGAAGGCAGTAGCTGTGGAGAGCCGAGGTCTGCTCTTCTAAGAGATTCAGTTGGGTCTTCAGATGGTACTAATACAGGAATGAGTTCAAAATAGTATGTGCTGGAGATACAGGTAGGGTATAAAGAGGACTAGGAGGGTCATCTACCCCACCGTGGATATACTTGGTGGGGGATATTTGAGCCAACGTGAAGGAAACCTCCAAGAGCTGCTAAAGCAGAGTCTTAAAGAAATAGGAGGCCAGAGGGAGGGGGAAGCAGAGGAAAACATCTGAAAAGGTACAGATCAAAGAAAGAACAAATATATAAAGTACGAAAATAACACCTACAACTGTGTATGGCTGGAGCACAGGGAGTGTGTGGGAGATGGTTAAAAAGAATGCAGAGTCAGGTCCCATGCCATGCCAAAGCCTTTGGGCTTTATCCTCTTTAGTATAGACCATAGGGAGCTGCTGAGAAAACTTAATTGGGAGAAAGGTGCATTTGAATTTCAGTAAGATCACTCTAATAATAGTGTTAAAAACTGATTGTAGAGGAAGAGAAAATAAAATGGCTCCAGCAATAATCTAAGGGTAGAGGATGAAGAACTACCTAGGGCAGGAACTAAAGACAAGCAGCGGTAATTAAGAGGAAAGGCCAGATCAGAAGCAGAATCAACAGAAAATAGAGGCTTATTCATGGGGCAATGAAGGGGAGAAAACAAGGCGAGGGAATGAGAGGACTTCAAGCAGATTCCCTGAGTTCTAACTTGGGTGCAAAAGAGAATCCAAATATTAAATGTTAACTAGGCATCTGCTGGGTCTGCTGCTTGTACACATTGCCCCCCCTCTGGGCAGCCTTGCTGCACGGACACACGCACACGCATGCCCCCAGTCTCCCTCTGTTCCTCTCCTGTATCTTCTCCCTTTCAATGCTCCAAAATGCATACTTTATAGTTTTCTGGTTATCCTTTTCTTAGGTAGGTTATTAGGCTTTTTTCTTCAATTTGTCTCCCATCAGCCTGCCCATCTAAAGAACAGATCCTCCCTATATCTGCATATCTTACATGTCTGGAGAGAAGAGAGACCAACATAACTACGTAATATTTAAATGATATTTATCTTGTCACAAGAAGCAAGTTTGTGAGGAAAGTATTTTGTTTGGGATGTATTGTTTCAAGAAGGCAGTAATTGGAGTTCCTTAAAAAAATGATAAGAACCAGAAAATACTTAACAATGTAATTCAAAGATATTGAAAGAAAATATATTTTCTCTATAGGTTCAAAGAGCACATTGTTTTCTAGGAAAATAACTCAGGAAAATAGTCAACCCTGATACATAACGTAATAGTTACTTCACCGTAAAAATAGAAAAGAATATTTGGGAAGATAGGCAGGAAAGAATATTAAAGGGAAAAATGAGGTGGCTGGTCACCGGCTACTTCCGATCATACTCTAAAGGATGATAAAACAATGCTTGCAAAATTCATTAAACACATATGTACAAACAAAAAGAGAAAATAGTTTATATTTTGCCTAGTAGCATGTGGGTTAAAAAAAAAACAACAACACAGCAGGAGCGCCTGGGTAGCTCAGTCGTTTAAGCGTTTGCCTTCGGCTCAGGGGGTGATCCCGTTGTTCTGGGATCGAGCCCCACATCAGGCTCCTCCACTAGGAGCCTGCTTCTTCCTCTCCCACTCCCCCTGCTTGTGTTCCCTCTCTGCTGGCTGTCCCTGTCACATAAATAAATAAAATCTTAAAAAAAAAAAAAAACATAGCAGTATGGGTTGTCTTTTTTTTTTTTTTTTAATATTTGAGAAAGAGCGTGCACACACTCATGCATGAGCGGTTGGTGGCGGGGGGGGGGGGGCACAGAGGGAGAGGGAGAAGCAGACTCCCCGCTGAGCCTGGAGCCCAATGTGGGGCTCCATCCCAGGACCCAGAGATCATGACCTGAGCTGAAGTCAGACTCTTAACCGACTGAGACACCCAGGTGCCCCCATACCAGTATGTTTTAATAATAAAGATATTTGGTAGTATCTTTCCATGAACACTTATAATCGAAACTATTAGAGCCATCCAAGAAATGAGTGGAAAAAGTACAACTAATGATTACCAGTGGGCATTAAATCTGTTCAACCATAAACACTAAGGCTAAAATGAATTCTGGACTATGGTAATAGAAGAGAATGCAAATACGGTCACAAAAATTCAAAGAGGAAGTTAAAAGATAGTCTAAAAATTCTGTCTAACCATGCTCCTTTTCTTTCTTTTAGAGCTCAGGGATACAACAAATCATTTAAGTTGAACAATAGTGGCTTTAAATCTTTACCAGTAAGAAGGTAAATGTTAATGAACCTAAAAAAATAAAAAATAAAAACTACAGTGATTTCCACATTGATCATATTAGGGAGTTAGAAATACTGTTTAATGGGATATGATCATGAGTAATTTGTAAATCTGTAGTTTAACTACTGGAATGTTAATAAAAAAATAGACAACTGTAGTAATAACACTAATCAGAAAAGGTTTAAATATCACTTTTTTTTCTTCTAGTAACAGAGGATTTAAGGCTTTTCAAACAATTTATGCATAGTTCACAAAAAATAAATTTGATTCACATAATTTGGGGAGAAAATCCAGAAATTAAATTGTGTTTGGGTGTTCCTTGACTATGAGTTCATACTTCTCTTTTGTCAGATACAATTTTGTCAGTGTACTCTAACATTTCCCACTGGTCAAGAGTCCTAAATGTGTGTGTGTTTTTTTTTTTTTTAAAGAAATACAAATAGATGCTGATCAGGAACCAAATGAAGTTACAGTATAGCATTCTAAGGTCAATATCAGCATGTGGGTTAAGTGGATTAAATTAGTCTGAAAACTTAAATTCTGTCAATACTTTCACCCCATTTGGGCTTCATCAAGACATTTTATTGCTCGCATTCAGTCAGATGTTAGTCAACCAAACATATCATTAATTCAGTATTTGCTCAGAACCCTTCCACTACAATATATTGTCCTAGGAGCCAGTTGTCTGGTGATAGATTTTGGGTATTCAAAACTGAAACCAAGCAACATTAGACCAAAGCTGCATTCTTCTTTCTTAAGCAAATGGTTTTCTAAGCATCATTTATAAGGGTCCCCAAGATCAATTTAATTCAACATTACAATTAAAAAAAGAAAGCAATGTTATTTTATGGTCTTTATCATAAGCCTTGGGCATCATACTAGTCTGAACATGCCATGAGGTCGGGGTTCGTGACTCTTCATAGCCACCCCAGCACCTGGCACGAAATGAAATCTCAGTATATGTGCAAAGGCCTACACTGAATAAACAGCAACAGAATAAAATCCTTTAATTAAATTATGACTTGAGAGTGGAGTTTATCATACAGAATGAATGCTTTCTTCAAACAGCAAATCCTTATTTCTAGTTAGCATTTAAGACCATCCATGAGGCTCATTGCTTATAATTATACAAAGACAACTTTTTATCAGTTTAAATTCATCATTTATAAATGTTGATACATAGAAATTTGGCAGACATGGGTACTTTTAGTTTATAATACACTTATATTTGATGTATCTATGTAAAAAGGAAAATCTGTAGATTCTAAAATAAGAAAAACCTTTCAGCAGAATAGGAAAACAAACTGAAAATATTGGATCATGTTTGATCATAAAATATACCAAATAGCTACCTAAAATTATCACAAGCATAAATAACAGTTGGCATATATAATGTCATTACTTCGAATACTGTATGCAATTCAAGGCAATAATCAGCTGTTAATATCATTGTACTCTCCTACATAACCTACCCAAATTATTTTTCAGGAAATCCAGTAATTACTTCTGGCACATACTCTAGTTCTATAACTTGTTCTCTTCTATCTCAAGAGCTTTCAATTTGATTACATTTTCCATGATGTAAGAACCACAACTCCCTCATTGGAATCCACATAGAAATGGCTGATTTCTGTGTCCTTTCTCCCTCCGCTTTATCTCATATAGCCTCATACTGTTATAAGTTGTTATTTGGATTTCAGTGGAAACCAAAGAGATGTATCTTTAGCACCATCTCAGTTGATAGGAACTCTACGACTCCTATCTGAGGACTGTGATCTTTGTCATTTCTTATGAAGGAATACCCAATGATTTAGGAAATATTAGTTTTAGCCAAGAAATAACTAGTGCCAACAGGAAACTTTCTCAGTCAGAAGAATAAATCATTGTTAGTCTTAAAATGACAGTCTTACAACAAAGTCAGGATTTATTTGAAGAAAGATTCTGAGCACTTGGTCAGTGATTCTTAGTTGGCTATATTTCTCTCCTTTAATCCTAGAGGTGAAACAAATTTTAGTTAACAGATTCATTAAGCATGTATTGGAAACAAAGCAGCAGCCTAGATTTTCAAGTATTTGCAATTTGGCATTGTGCATTGGGGTGCGGTAAGATTAGTCCACAACCATCCAGAGCGCACTTACGATGTAATTTCCTTGGCAATGGTTATCTAGATTATTTACAGATTAGGTAATTTGGAATGAATATGGCTTTGCCAGAGCCTTCTGATTCCATAAATTCTGACTCCATCTAGTGAACCAAGGGGAGAACTGTTCCCTTCCCAACATAAGGGATCTTCGAAGGTCTGGACTTTGCCATGGAACCCGTGCATGTTCAGGATTTCAGGGACTATATTTGTTATCCATTTGCCATTCATGCACATACACACATGTGCACGGTTCTGGGTGCATTTGTAGATGATGCTCTCTCCAGATCGGAACACAGGAGAGGTGTAACAACGACAACGACAACAAAAAACCCAAAAACAAACAAACGAAAAAATGGTGAGGGATACATTCTGCTTTTTGCAATTGGAGAGAGCATTTACTACCATTCTAGTCATCAAGAAAAATCAAGTTCAGAATAGAAATTAACTGTCATATTACCCTAAGTTCATTATTTCTAGAATGAGCTAATTTTTCTTATGCTAATGCACTGCTTGAAAATGTCTATTTATAAAAGCTCTAAAACCTTTAGTCATTAGCCACTTTTTTCTTGTTTAAGAAAAAATGAAGCCTGTTTCATGCTCACTGAGTTCGGTTTAATAAACATTTCTTTCTGAAGGGTAAACAAGTTCATTCAAGAGATTACATTCCTTAGAATTTTTTTTTAAAGATTTATTATTTATTTGATAGAGAGAGAGACAGCCAGCAAGAGAGGGAACACAGGCAGGGGAAGTGGGAGAGGAAGAAGCAGGCTCCCAGCAGAGGAGCCTGATGTGGGGCTCGATCCCAGGACTCTGGGATCACACCCTGAGCCAAAGGCAGACGCTTAACGACTGCACCACCCAGGCACCCCATACATTCCTTAGAATTTTTAATTTAACTTTATCTTCAACCACTTAAAATTATCTTACATTGTCCTTATATTGTGATATGTACATTGCTTTCTTATAAAATATAGTATAACCCACACACTGAGGTATTATGAATACAATCATGATTTCCTTATGAAAGGATACCAAGAAAATATTCTTTATAGAACTGGTGAGGGAGCAGAAAACAGGTTATCTCATACACTGTTGGTGGAAGCATACGTTAGTATAGCCTTTTTGGAAGACAACTTAGCTGTATCAAAATTTAAGGAGTATATATGCTTTGATCCAAAAATTCTACAGTTTGGAGTCCATCATCCATTATAGAGGCACAAAACAATGACATAATGACATACGGACCATAAAATATTTAAATGAAAGAAGAGGTCTCTAAAGAAATGGTATATACTAGAAGACGGGAATCAATTTTGAAAAGTGATTAAGCCAATATATATTGCTTAAACATTTAAAGTACATGTGATAAGCACAAATTTCAAGTTCAAAACCCAGATGCAATGTCATGGAAAAAGAATGCAAATAAAATATTGCTCTTGGTGTATTATAACCCTTACACACAAATATTCTTCCAGGAATAGAGTGAATAAGATAGTTTTTTTTTAAAGTAAAATTATGCTCATGACTATTAGAAGGAGTTGTAGTCAAGTGGATAATACAATGCATCCCAAAAATACAGTCCTTGAAGATTTTCCAAATATAGTTCATTACAAAATCAGAGGGATATAGTTACATTTTAAAATTTATTCTTGTTCTAGTTTTCATTAAAACTTAATAACTAACCCTTCAAAATTACAATGACTTTTTAAAGCCTGCCAATTCAGCAAGCTCAATAGAAGCACAAGCTTTTGCTTTGACTGGAGAAAGTAAGTCTACCAACAGAGTACAAATGGAAGGTAAAGAGAATTAAAACAAGTAAGATGTATATTAACCTATCTCCATTTTTTCTTCTTCCAAACCATTCCCTCTTTCCATTACTAATGATGATGTGTGTGCAGCTTGATCACTTTATAGACCTGCTTCCAATCCCAAGAAGCACACTGAACTGAACATAAAGAAATATCACTAAGAACAGAATATAATCCAGCAGATATTCACCATAAACTATCTCTTCATTTTACCCAAACTCTGACTCCCTATTTTTCTGCCCCATTAATGATTTACAGTAGCTCAACTCACTGCTTGTGTATAGTTTATCCATCTTATCTCTTTTACTCTGACATAGCACTAATGAGATAGGTCTTTGTCTTTGATCCATTGTTCTGGCATCAGGACTCAGTCTCTCAAGATCTACTCTAGAAGGCAAATTAAGGATGCAGATACCAGTAAAATTCTACTCTGCTATACATGTACATACAATTTCCCTCACTGCTGACTTGATTAAAGCAGATTACTAAGGTGTGAGACACACCCTAATTCGGAATTTAAGGAAGGCTAGCCAACAATTCAGAATACTAATTTATTTAATTTCTCCATAAATATTCATCCACTTCCACCAGCCTACCATGTAGCATTTCTCAGGTGGTAAATACTACTCAAAGATTATACATATTTTCTTATATTCTATAGATACTATTTGAAATGGTTGATGTATGGTTTACTGGTTTTCCCATTTTAAGATTATTGTGCTTCTGCTAAGATCTAGAAGTTTAAGACTTTGTATGGCCATTCTTTTATCTAGGCCTACAATTGTTTTCAGATATAGACATAAAAAATGAATATCAAATATTTGGATGCATATTTACACCATAAAATAGGATCACAATGATAACCAATGGCTACAAGCTGTAGGGAACATATTTTTATAAGAGTCAGTCCACAGGAAATATTCGATCACTCTGATTTTCTCCAAATCCTCCAAAACAATCGTTCCTAGAGGAAAGTCAAAGTTTCCCAATCAGTGGCACTATTATGCCTTCCTATTATTTCATACTTCCGGTCTTCGACAATGTGCTTACCTACTTTCTAACTTTCTGTCTTACTCTTCATTTCACATTCCAACAGATAGAAATCAACTAGGTAGGAGATCCCCGTTTCCTATTCCTTTGGCATTTAATCTTCTTCATTCACTGTGTTGAATTAAAATGGAGACCAGGCTTGAGAATCTACCACACTGACCAAGCCCGTTAACCCACATGAGCAAATCCTAATATAGTACATTCTACAACACAAGCAAAGCTTTATTAGGTTATTTCTTGTAAATGCCTCTAACAAGATCTAAATCATTTTCCTAAAATGGTATAAGATAAGCACTCTACCCATTTCCCTGCCATTTTGAAACTTCCACTGCTATAACCAGTCACTTTAAAGATTACATAGTTTCCATGTTTATAAGTGGTCCTGTGACAATGCACCTTTAAGCTTCATCCTACTTTCAGTGTGAAGACTCCTAGTTCATAGAATGTTATTTTATACACAATAAACTCTTACTAGAATTGTAATTATTCTGATTTTTAACACTAGCATGTGTATGTTCAAACCCTATTCATCCTCCAAATTCCCACTAAAGCACTGCCATTTATATAAGATCATTCTTGATTCCTTTATAATGAGAGAGCAGCTCTTTCTATCCCAAATTTTCAGGGGCTTTGTTTACCTTTCTAATTATTCACATCTCACACAGGAGAATGCAGTGACTAAGCCCAAGCTCTGTAGTCAAATTCACTTGGATTCCACTTTACAGCCCACCTGAGTAATCTTTTATAGGAAAAAAACAGGGGTTACCTCTCAGGTTTGCAGCCCTTTCAAAATTTTAAGTATTCAACTAAAGTTTGCCATCATTAGATAATGAAACTACCTAATGCAAAATAAAAATTATTTTCTCACGGTCAATTAATAAATTTCCCCTATAGGCAAAATTTCAAAATAGACATAATTAACTCGGGGACAATAAAAATATAACAATACTTTTTTTTAAAGATATTACTTCTTGTTATGAAATTGTTCGGCAAAGTTCCTTCATCCATGATGAATAAAAGTGTACGAACAACTTGATGGAGAATCAATTACTTTACAACTTATAAAAAATCCTATTTTGTAATTTCTGTCTGTGGCTCCCATGTTTAAATAAAGTATTTATTGCTAACTGTCAAAGATAGAAATGCTGATTTGTTTTGAAGAGGCTTTATGAAAAGTGAAATCTCTACATTTTTTTAAACATTCAAGTATAGTTAACATAAATGTTATTACCTTCAGGTATCCAAAATGGTGAATCAACAATTCTATGTATTTACAAAATCCGTATGCTGAAATCTGTTCCATTTCTACATGCTAATAAAAAAGCAGCAAAAAGAGAAACTAACAAAACAATCCTGGGGCACCTGGCTGGCTCAATCCATACAGCATGTGACACTTGATCTTGGGGTTGTAAATTCAAGCCCCATGTTGGGTGTAGAGATTCGTTAAAAATAAAACCTTAAAAAAAGAGAAGAAAAAGTCCCATTTACAATTGCGCCAAAAGCTAAGATACCTATGAATAAACCTAACCAAAGAAATGAAAGACGTATACTCTGAAAACTGTAAAACACTGGTGAAAGAAATTGAAGACAGCACAAAGAGATGGAAAGACATTCCATGCCCATGGATTGGAAGAATATTAAAATACTTATACTACCCAAAGCAATTGACACATTTAATCCATATCAACAACATTTTTCATAGAGCTAGGACAGATAATCCTAAAATTTGTATAGAACCACAGAAGACCCCGAATAGCCAAAGCAATTATGAAAACGAAGAGCAAAGCTTCAAGCATCACAATTCTGGACTTCAAGTTATATTACAAAGCTGTAGGGATCAAGACAGTATGGTACTGGCACAAAAATAGACACATAGATCAATGGAATGGAATAGAAAACCCATGAATGAACCTACAACCATATGGTCAATTAATCTTTGACAAAGAAGGAAAGAATATCCGATGGGAAAAGACAGTCTCTTCCAACAAGTGCTGTTGAGAAAACTGGTCAACTATTATGCAAAAGAATGAAACTGGACCTTTTTTTTTTTTCACTATACACAAAAATAAACTCAAAATGGTTGAAGACCTGAATGATGTGAGACATGAAATCCTAGAAGGGAGCACAGGCAGAAATGTCTGACTTTGGATGTAGCAACATTTTTCTAGATAGGTCTCCCGCAGCAAGGGAAACAAAAATAAACTATTGGGACTACGTCAAAATAAAAAGCTATTTTTGAAGGAAACAACAAAAGAAAAAAGGCAACCTACTGACTGGGAGAAGATATTTGCAAATGACATATCCAATAAAGGGTTAGTATTCAAAATATATGAAGAATTGATACAACTTAACACCCAAAATACAAATAATCCCATTAAAAATGGGCAAAATATGTGGACACTTTTCCAAAGCAAACATCCAGATGGTCAACAGATGCATGAAAAGAGGTTTATTATCACTTGCCATCAAGGAAATGCAAATCAAAACTACAATGAGATATCACCTCACACCTGTCAGAATGGCTAAAATCAACAACACAAGAAACAACAGGTGTTGGGGAGGATGTAGAGGAAAAGGAACCCTTGTGCCTGTTGGTCGGAATGCAAACTGGTGCAGCTACTCTGGAAGACAGTATGGAGGTTCCTCAAAAAGTTAAAGACAGCTACCCTACAATCTAGTAATTGTACAATTGGTATTTACTCAAAAAATACAAAAACACTAACTTAAAGGGATACATGCATCCTGTTTTTTTTTTTTTTTTTTAATAAAGATTATTTGAGAGAGAAAGCAAGCAAGCAGGAGCTGGGGGCGGGGCAGAGGGAGAGAGAGAAGCAGACTGTGCTCAGCAGGGAACCAGACATGGGGCTCAATCCTAGAACCCTGGGATCCTGTGTATACGCGCTCACGTGCACACACACACACACACACACACACACACACACACACAGGAATATTATTCAGCTATAAATAAAGGGTGAAATCTTGCCATATGCAACACCATGGATGGATCTAGAAGGTATAATGCTAACTGAAATAAGCCAGAGAAAGACAAAATACCATATAATTTTCATATGTGGAATTTAAGAAACAAAAATGAATAAAAAAAAAAGAAAAAGAGAGAGAGCCCAAACCAAGAAGCAGTCTTAGCTATAGAGAACAAACTGATGGTTACAAGAGGGGAGGTAGGTGGGTGGATGAGTTAAATAGGTGAAGGGGATTAAGGAGTGAACTTGTTATGATGAGCACTGGGTGATGTACGGAAGTGTTGAATCAGGGCGTCTGAGTGATGCAGCGGTTGAGCGTCTGCCTTCGGCTCAGGGCGTGATCCCGGCATTGTGGGATCGAGCCCCACATCAGGCTCCTCTGCTAGGAGCCTGCTTCTTCCTCTCCCACTGCCCCTGCTTGTGTTCCCTCTCTCGCTGGCTGTCTCTATCTCTGTCAAATAAATAAATAAAATCTTTAAAAAAAAAAAAAAGTGTTGAATCACTCTGCTGTCCACCTGAAACTAATGTAACGCTGTATGTTAACTATACTGGAATTAATAAAATTCTATATCTTATGTTCACCACAATAAGTGTAGTTACGATCTGTCACCATACATTATTATTGCCTACATTCCCTAGGCTGTGACCTCATTTTGTAACTGGAATCTTTTACCTCTTAAGTCCCTTCACTTATTTTGCCCCATCCCTCATCCCCTTCCAGCAACCACCTATTAGCTGTTTGAATGTTTTTGGGGGGTTTTTTTATTGGTTTTATTTTTTAGATTCCACATCTAGTGAAATCATATGCTATTTATCTTGGACTTAATTCACTTAGAATGATAACCTCTAGCTCTATCCATGTTGTCACAAATGACAAGATCTCATTTTTTACAGCTGAGTAATATTCCATTACACACACATACACACCACTTTTTCTTTATCCATTCATCCACTGATGGGCACTTAGCATAAAATATTATGGAAGCACCCCATCTCACATGTGTACAATTTTCACCTCAGCACAGTATTTAAAATCCAACAAGAATGTAATAAAGATTGTTAAATGGGTCTCCTAAAGTTCTTTAAATAGAACAGGAATTTGACACTACCTTCTAGCAGTGTAGGTTAAATGGCAATGTGATGAATTATTTCAAAGTCAGGGCAACCAAATAACTTGGAAACCAGGAACATGTATAGGTCCAGCCAATATTTCAGTAATGGTATTTAAAATTTTACCAACATTTCAGTAATGGTATTTAAAATTAAATGGTGAGATCCTTCCACCACAGTATTTTGCCTAATAGAGGTCAACTGACTGAATTCTAACAGAATTTAGCAATGGAATCAGACATTAATTAGCCTCACTCCTTCTTAGAAAGGCTAAATGTCTTAAGAATTACTACATTATCTTCTAGATAGTACCAAAGTACAAACAAAACATTTTAACATCACCTGGGGAATAATGTTCTAATATTCATCTAATTGAAAGATTATCTTTGGAGTTTTAACTTTTAAAATTCAACTACTGTGTAAGCAATTTTATTAACAAGCAAAATAGTATGTACTTGAACCCAAAATATTCGGTGTACTAATGAGATTTTCATGGTTTTCATTAGCATTCATTTTCTTTTTCTATATAATTAAATTTTGAAAATAATATCTTAATAAAATCAGGATATAAGATATCTCTGGTTGAACAGCAGAAGGCTGTGCTAGAATTAACTGCTAGACTGGGACTTTAGAGATTTGGGTCCTAAATGGATTGTTTAGTCATTTAATGGACTATGTATGGATTTGTATAAAATGTATCCATCCCCCCCCCAATTCATAAAACAAGGAAATTTCAAAGGAATGTTTACCCCTGAGGATCAAGTAGAATTGTTTTGGGAGTATGCTATGTACAATGTCAAGTACTCCAATATAATGGATTTTTTTTTAACCCACATGGCCTTTTTAAGTAACCAAATGGAGAAAATCCATGTGTCCTGATAGTGAAGGAAAGAAACTAAATCCTTCCATTTCCATTGGAACCCACAGTCCCTGTACATACAATCTACAAGTTTGAGAATAGGGTTCACGGAGATCATTTCAATGACTCTTAATCTAATAAGGTAAGTCTGGATCATTTCTCTGGAATTCAGTGAATAGGACAAGATTAGTACAAAATGCCCTTTCACTCTGCCAATATGATGTGCAAAAGTTCAAAGCTTCTAAACACTATGTTTTACAGTAATACCTTAAAATGGCAAATTTCTTGAAGCAATTCTTGTCAACAGGCTTAGTACATATTTCTTAAGGTGAGTACTAATGATGGAATCAAATGTATGATTCAATAGTCTATCTGACAGATAATGAGAAATATGTAACCTAACTAATATCTTTATCTAAGTTTCTTAGGGTACAGTGAGGACATTTTAAGAACTAAGTTTTCATTATGTAGATAACTGTACACACTAACTTAGTAAATTCTTTGATAAGAGGGCAATCTTTTGAAATCTAAGTTAATACATTGAAATTGATTAGACCAGTGCCTGGATCTTAGTAAGGGCTCAAGATGTTGAGATCTTTACTATTCTCACTGACCTATTAACTATTTTTGTCTTATTGGGGAACCACCACAGTCCACTGTGATGCCACAATGCAATGGCAGGGATTAACCCATTCTCATATACCGTGTCCTATTGATCAGAAGAGCTTTATGCCTTCATCTCTGGAAAACAGGTCGAACCTCAATGGCAACAGTGGGAGGCCTCCCCGCCCCCAGCACATCAGGACTGCCTCCAGATCAAGTACTCTCTCATTCCAACATAGCTAAAATTATCCCATTATCATTGATCATTTGGACACTCATAAAAAGAATGATGGCCAGATCAAGACTACCTACTGATGTCTAGAAGTGTGACCTTATAATTGCATCAGCAATATCATCTCGGGGTAATCTATTACTTTTTTACTATTAGAAAAATAAAAACAGCTATGTTATCCACTAGACTTAGTAAACATGAAGAAACCAAATTTTCCATTAACTGACATTTCAAATTAGAACATCTTTGGTGTTTTGCCAGATCCATCCTACTTCTTTGCCCGCAAAGTTCTTCATACCCCCACTCCTTTTTCCTCCACCCCCTTTATCTTTGCTGGTTCCCAACTCCACTGTGGCTGTCATGCCTCCCTGATGCCTGGAACTGTGCCTTGTTGCCATGGAAATAACCACTTTAAAAAACAATACAATACAATAAAGTAAGTAATAACGAGAGCTTTGGCAGCCTGTACTGTAGCCAGGAAAGGAAAGTAGAGCCAGAAATAGAACTCAATGTTACTGTCACTAACAACTACTCCCTTGATCAAGCCATTAGACCACTAGATTTTCCTTTCCTTTATTCACTCTTTTCATAAATGTACTCCCAGGTGATATCAGGCAGCATCTGATTTGAGAGGTGCAGATTGCTTGTTGCTGCAAAGAATAATTTACCACATTATATAATGAAGTAATAACCATGGGAATTAGCATATGGACCTTTACAAAATTACAGGGTATCATAGAATTGACAGGCTGTTCCAGTAAAAAAATCTGCATATTCAGGGTTCTTGCCATCTGGAAACTTCTAAAATATATACAATAAAAATACAGAGAAACATACATATAATAAAATAGATTTGTATTTCATATTTTACTTTCATCACTTAAGTTATGAATAATCCCATATTAATTGTGGAGCAATATGGAACAGAATTAGGGTAAATATGCCCCTCAATTGACAGTAATGTCATACTGTTGTTCAAATCATTTTTGTAGAGAATATAAAGTTTTTGTAGGTCTTTAGAGGAAAGCTTAGGAAAGCTTTCCAAGCATAGGAAAGCACAAAGGAACATATAAAATACAAACCACAAACTTTAAACACTGCTCCGAGGACTTAGGAAATGTAGTGATGTGGGCTGATGAAGTGTCTTAAAGGGGTCATTTACTAAATATTTGAGCACGTTTATGACCAGAGATGGGCTGTGGGGTGATTGCGATGATAGCTATGACCTCCTTTGGGCCTGAAACCTCCCTTCAGGAGTTTATAGTCCACTGGATATGGCAAATTACCAATATAACTGCGGTTCATCATGCTGAATGCTACACTGGCAGTCTGGAGAAGGAGGAGTTCCAGTTATCACACCTGGACTTAGCCATACCCAGATAGGTAGACCTACCCAAGGTCAAAGAGCTGGTTAAAAGTTAATACAGGTGGGAATGAAAAAGCATGGCAAAGGTCCTCTTAGGTCCTTGTATTAATGAAAAGGATCTTGTATGAATAGCATTTGTGAAGAAATGCAGTACTGGGCACTATTTTAGAGAATGTTAGAAGATAACTGGGAGACCAACATTGTAAGACTTAGAGATGCGAGAATGAAAACATGCATCAAGAAAGGCTATGCTTAGAATAAAGGCGATGCCAGTTAAAACAAAGGAAATAAGGCAAAAAAAAAAAAAAAGTAAAGCATCACAGATGCATAATAGGTAAAATTAGGGTATAAAATCTGTGGAGCAAGAGTATTTGGGGTAGAAGTGTTGCCTCTAATACTCAGATGGGCAAAAGTAAAACTACCAATTCTAACCTTCTTGTAAATGAAACACGATCTAAATTAGAATGGGAAGTGTGCTGTTCTTCTTTAATATTTGTTGAACACCCACAGCGCTCTAACTACTCAAATCCTCATTGGAAGGGTAATAAAAGCCATGGGGATAGATGAAAAGGGTAGAAAGGAGAAATGATGGGGCAAGGTTGAGTGGAACGATAGGTGATATCAATCAGTTACAAGACATTTATTAGGCCTCTATTACAAATAGGTCTACAAGGTATGTTGTTAGCCAATCTGGGGAGTAGAAGAGAATTAAGTAGCATAATAGGGGGTACCTGGATGGCTCAGTCAGTTAAGCGCTTGCCTTCAGCTCAGGATCTTTGGGTCCTGGGATTGAGCCCTGCCTTGGGATCCCTGCTCAGCAGAAACTATGCTTCTAACTCTGCCCCTCACCCTGCTTGTGTGTGTGCCCTCTCTCTCAAATAAAATCTTAAAAAAAAAAAAAAAAAGGAAAGCAGCCTAATGAGGAAATAACAGGTGTATGAATGTGTATGAATGGGGGGGGGGACCACAAGGCTATATTTTAAAAATTTATGTGACAAACCTTAAAGCAAGGCCATATCATTGACCAGATTTTAAAGTTATCACTGAAACTGGAATTAAAATAAAAACTTAAAAAAAATAAAGCTGTCACCGACACATATTAAAGAATAAACCTCACTGGAATGGTAAATATATACTAAAGGTAGTGGATTAATCACTTATAAAGCTAGGATGAAGGCTAAGAAACAAAAAGTAAAATTAACTGATTACAGAATTAGTTAAGGGATACACATGATAAAAAGATAAAATGAGACATTAGAAACAAAACCATGGCGGGTGGGTAAAATTGTTGAGTTTTAGAATGGGCAGAATGCCTGGGTCCCACCCCCCACCCTTATCCTCAGAGGTTTTGGTTCAGTTGTTCTGGGATGTAGCCCAGGTGCTGAGTTTTTGTTTTTTATTTTTTAAAGTTCTCTAGGTGTGCCTCGTGCATAGCAAACTTCAGAACCTCTCTTCTAGATGGCAAGTGAGCAGCACCATTGGCTGCTGGACAAGAAGAGAAGGACCACAGCTGGAAAGGCCTAAGAGTGAAGCAGACAAAGTTTGGGTCCCTGATGATGTCGCGAAGCCCCTACTCCAACCTGAACCATTGTCCTTGGAGTTTCTTTTGCACAATAGAGACATATTTCAGTTTTAAGAAAAAAAAATGAGAAGACATGATTAGATATTTTTTCAAAGAAGACCTACACATGGCCAACAGGTATGTGAAAAGATGTTCAACATCACTTATCAGGAAAACGCAAATCAAACTACAACAAGCTATCATCTTACACTTGTTGGAATGGCTATTATCAAAAACATGAGAAGTAACAAATGTCAGCAGAGATGTGGAAAAAGGGAATCGTTATGCCCTATTGAGGGAATGTAAACTGAAGCAACCACTGTGGCAAACAGCATGGAGTTTCCTCAAAGGAAAAAAAAAAAAAAAAAAAGACTACCATATGATCCAGTAATTCCACTTCTATTTATCTCAAGAAACCAAAACACTTACTCAAAAAGAAGCATGCACTGCAATGTTCACTGCAGCATTACTTATAATAGCCAACATATGGAAACAACCTATGTGTCCATCAATGAATTAATGAGTAAAGGTGATTACATACACATACACACACACACATATATTATTCAGTCATAAAGAATAAAATCTTAACTATCTGCAACATGTATGGACCTTGAAGGCATTATGCTAAGTGAAATAACACGAAAACCAAATACTATGTGATCTCTTATATGTGGTTTATATAAACATATATATAATAGGACCTCATAGATACAGGGAACAGATTAATGGTTGTCAGATGTGGGTAGTAGAGGGTGGGAGGAAGGTTGGACTGCTTTTTAGTGCTTAAGTAAATTGAAAAAAGTTATAGAAAATAACTGATGGAAATTTCCTTAGTGGAAATTTTATTTTTTTAATAATATTTTTTATTATATTATGTTAGTCACCATACAATACGTCCCTGGTTTTTGATGTAAAGTTCCATGATTCATTAGTTGCGTATAACACACAGTGCACCATGCAATACGTGCCCTCCTTACTACCCATCACCAGACTATCCCATTCCCCCACCCTCTTCCCCTCTGAAGCCCTCAGTTTGTTTCTCAGAGTCCATAGTCTCTCATGCTTCATTCCCCCTTCTGATTACCCCCCCTTTCTTTATCCCTTTCTTCTCCTACTGATCTTCCTAGTTCTTATGTTTCATAGATGAGTGAAACCATATGATAATTGTCTTTCTCTGCTTGACTTATTTCACTTAGCATTATCTCCTCCAGTGCCATCCATGTTGCAGCAAATGTTAAGAAATTGTTCTTTTTGATGGCTGAGTAATATTCCATTGTATATATGGACCACATCTTCTTAATCCAGTCATCTGTTGAAGGGCATCTCGGCTCCTTCCACGATTTAGCTATTGTGGACACAGCTGCTATGAACATTGGGGTGCATATGGCCCTTCTCTTCACTATGTCTGTATCTTTGGGGTAAATACTCAGTAGTGCAATGGCTGGGTCATAGGGTAGCTCAATTTTTAACTGTTTAAGGGACCTCCACACTGTTTTCCAGAGTGGCTGTAAAAAATTTCCTTAGTGGAAATTTTAGTTTAATAAATATTATACCATTTCTTCTAGGGCATATTTCTTTGGTCTTGAATAAAAACAATGTATGACTTGTATTTTAAAATAAAGTTTTTTTGCCTGGGTGACTCAGTTGGTTAGGCATCTGACTCTTGATATCAATCGGTTCAGGTCATGATCTCAGAGTCATGAGATCAAGCCCTACATTGGGCTTCATGCTGGGCATGGAGCATGTTTAAGATTCTCTCTCCCTCTTCCTCTGCTCCTCCCCACCCCTGCTCGCACGCATGTGCTCTCTAAAATAATAATAAAATAGAATTTTAGAGCAGCAAGGAAATGAACATGTTTAATTTTCAGGTGATAAAACGGAGTTTCTGATGAGTGAAAGATGTTCAAGGTCACGCAGGTATTCAGTGCCATAATCTGAACTAGCACTCATGTCTTCAACTCTCTCAAGCTCTTTCTACCACATGTCACTGTAAACTCTTCTGGGTCAATTTTTGCATGTATTTTTTACTTTGAGATTAATGTTTTATTTTTTTTTTTAAAGATTTTATTTATTTATTTGACAGAGATAGAGACAGCCAGCGAGAGAGGGAACACAAGAAGGGGGAGTGCGAGAGGAAGAAGCAGGCTCATAGCAGAGGAGCCAGGGGGAGAGGGAGAGGAAGAAGCAGGCTCATAGCAGAGGAGCCAGGGGGAGTGGGAGAGGAAGAAGCAGGCTCATAGCAGAGGAGCCTGATGTGGGGCTCGATCCCATGACGCCGGGATCACGCCCTGAGCCGAAGGCAGACGCTTAACCGCTGTGCCACCCAGGCGCCCCGAGATTAGTGTTTTATATTGCATCATATTTACCTCTTATTACAACCAGATATAGAGAAGGCATCCAGAGTCCAAAATCCATATACGTTTTGAGCTACATTTAAAGAAGTTTGGAGAAATTAATTTTTTTTCTTGCTAATGTGATATCTGATGTTAATAAAGACTTTCCTTAAGAAAAGTCGTCTTGTCTAGGGTTCACTATTTCATTACACCTCCTTATTATGCTTCACTGTCTTCTCTGCTTTTGTCCATCCCTGGCATGCTACTGACCACAGTTCTATTCCTGAATTACATGCTCTCACTAGGCAAGTTCAACCTTTCCCATCATTCCCATGGCTCCAATCACTGCCTCCTCACTGAAGACTGAGAGCTTTATATGTCTAGGTCTCCTGGGCTCTAAATCGGCATACCCATATACTCCTACATATCTCCAAATTGGATGTTCCATGGATACATGTCAAAAATGGGAGCCTCTTCATTTCCATCACAACCTTTTTCTTTAGTCATTAGCTCCACTATCTCCTGATCAGAAATTTTGAAGTCATTCTCCTTCTCTGTACCTTACTTTACTGTGTCCTCTCTATTCTCCTTCTAAATAGCTTTTTAGGATTGCTTTACCCTAATACACAATTTCATTTTTCTCAAAACATTACAAAGATCTCTGAACTTATCTTGGTGTTTATAGCTAGTCTCCAATCCACCCTCCATACTGTGTACCCTAATACTTCCCACTTAAGCACTCAAACCCTACAGAAAAAGGTCTAGTCTCCCAAGCTTGGCGCAAGAGACCCTTCATTACCTGGTTCTTTCCTTACTAGCCTCCCCAACTTCATCTCCTCTTCATTCTCATCTCTCTGATAGCAGCATTATAGACCATTCCCACAAAACATCATGGTTTTACATGAGAAAGCAACAGATTGAAGACAGGGCAAAGACCATTCATTCCTGTGAGCAGTAGACAACACAATGATGACAAACATTAGGAAGTTTTAAGAACATGATAGGACATTTCAGAGTAAATAGCAGAGAGTGACAGCTAGCAAATATCACAGGAATGGTGCCTGAATCAGAACCCAGTGATTAATATATTTATTAATCCCAGGAATAGGGACACCCAGGTGGCTGAATCAGTTAAGCATCTGCCTTTAGCTCAGGTCATGATCCCAGGGTCCTGGGATCAGTTGGGCTCCTTGCTCATCAGAGAGCCTGCTTCTCCCTCTGCCTGCGGCTCCCTCTGCTTGTGCTCACTTGTTCACCAGCTCTGATAAAGAATATCTTTAAAAAAAAAAAAATCCCAGGAATAATTGACACCAGTAAAGATCTTTGTATAAGAATTTAGATAACTGTAATTTGCCTATTGCAGAAATATGTCATAATCTAACAAAGTCATTGAGTCTGTGGGTCATTCAGCTTTTAAGAGATAAAACTGGGATTTGAATCCTGATGTCCTAATTCTACAAACCATTCTGCTCCCTTTAAGAGCATTTAAGTGTATTCCCTGAAACATCTCTTCCAAAGATTATTCTTATTATCTGGTATAAAACTTTAATGCAGAATTTCTCAAAACCATCACGTGGGATTTCCCCAAAGTAGTTACCTTCAACTCTTCTGTTTCAGTAAATTTGAAAGTTATACTTTACTTACAAAGACATTTTAATCAATAATTTAACATGTTTTAAATTATTTCACACAAATATATCAAAATAGGTCTCCTAGAATTTAAATAAAGTTTGGAAAGAAATAGATCTCAAAAATGCATCGAAAAAGCAAATGGCTTTGGTATTTTATGGTAGACAAAAAAGAATGGCCACCATAAAACCACCACCACCACACAGAAAATAAGCGTTGGCAAGGATGCAGAGAAATTGGAACATTTGTGCACTATTGGTGGGACTGTAAAATGGTATAGGCACTTTGGGAAACCGTATCACAGCTGTCCAAGGAATTAAAAATAGAATTACTGTATGACAGAACAATTCTGCTTCTGGGTATAGACCTAAAAAAATGAAATCAGGGTCTTGAGATATTTATGCACCTACATTCACAGCTGCATTATTCACAACAAAAAGGTGGCAGAACCCCAAGTGCCTAACAACAAATGACAAAATGTGGTATATACCAACAATGGAGTACTTTTTGTTAAACAGGAAGGAGATTCTGACACACGTCATAACATGGAGGAACCATAAGAACAGTTTACTGAGTGAAATAAGCCAATCACAAAAGGACAAATACTGTAAGACCCCACTTACATAAATCAGCTGGCGTAATCAAATTCACAGAAACGGAAAGTACAATGGTGGTTACCAGAGGCTGGGGGAAGGAGGAAATGGGAAGTTGTTTAATGGGTACAAAGTTTGTTTTGCAAGATGAAAAATTCCTGAAGATTGGATAATTGAACGTACTTAACACTACTGAACCAAACACATAAAAAGGGTTAAGACGTGGGGTGCCTGGCTGGTTCAGTCAGTAAAGCACGGGAGTCTTACATCTCAGGGTTTTAAGTTTGATCCCTATGCTGGATGTAGAGATTACTTTAAATAAATAATTTTTTTTAATCTTTAAGTTTTAAAAAAGTTAAGGTGGTAAGTTTTGTGTTATATGTATTTTGCCATAATTTTTAAAACTAAATGGTGATAATAAAGAAGATTAACTATAACTTCTATTGTTGATTGAATTAAATGATTATTATTTTCATGGATCCAAAATTACTACAAAGGAATGTCATCTAATATGTCAATATTGAATAAACTTTTTCAACGTGCCTTCCGATCAACTGAATTATGAAATATGCTCTATGTCAGGAGTCTGCTGGTGGCACACAATGACTATCCACTAAAATGCACAATTACTGCAGCCTGTAATTAATGATGGATCATTTAAATATTACTGGTGAATAGTTCTCATTATTTAACCTAGATGTCTATTTCTTTCATGTTTTTAAGATACTTCTACACGATTAATTCAATTTTACTTGACTATTTGAACACCATCTACACATAAGGTACGATGTTAGTTACCATGGTGGACATAGGGATAAATCATAGAGCTTTTGACCTTGAAGAGTAGGTTGTTATAGATTGTATTACTCTTTAGAATATTGTTTTTTTTTATGGATGAAATAGACTTCCCCACACCATTTTGGCCAGGGAATTGTGAAAACAAGTACCCCCCTTCTTACAATAAACTGTTCTTTTTGAGCAGTATTAGGCTCATAGCAAAACAGAGAAGCAGGTACAGAGATTTCCCATAAACTCCCTGCCCCCACACAAGCATACATCCCGTATTAGCAACACCCCCCCACCAGAGTGGTACACTTGTTACAATTCATGGATCTGCACTGACACACAGTCCATATTTTACATGTGGGCTCATTCTCAGTGTTGTACACTGTATGGGTTTTGACAGATGTATAAGGAGTTGTAACTGCCATTGTGGTATCATACACAATAGCTTCACTGCCCTAAAAATTCTGTGTTCTACCTACTCATCTCGCTCTCCCTCTTAACCCCAGGCAATCACTATTTTTTTCCTGTCTCCATAGTTTTGCCCTTTCCAGAATGTTCTATAGCAGGAATCATGAAGTATATAGTTTTTCCAGAATAGCTTCCCCCCCCCACTTACTAATAGGCATTTAAGTATCTTCCATGTCTTTTCATAACTTGATAGCTCATTCCTTCTTACTAATAACATTCCTTTGCCTGAACATACTACAGTTTATTTGTCCACACCTACTAAGTGACATCTTGTTTACTTTCACATTTTGTCAGTTAGGAATAAAGCTGCCCTAGTGTGCATGCACCTTTTGGGCAAATCTGTAAGACCTCTCTCATGGTGCCTTCAGGTTCTTTTTATTCTGATCTCTAAGAGCTCTCCATTGGGCCAGTTCTATTAGCCTGCATACATTCAGGCACCAAGAAGCTGGATGCAGGACTACATAGCCCAGAATGCACACCTCATTAGCCATATTTGTTGCCTCAACCTAATTCAGCCTATCCCAGCTGATACCAGTTGGTAAAGTTTGTGTACAAATTTGCTTTAAACTGGATATGCCATCTTCAAGGACAGTTTCTTTCTCTATGTCACAAAACTAAGTATTTCCTAGAGAAGACTGTTCCTCCTGTGATCATTTTCTAAAATGCAGACACTTTCTACCCCCTCAACAACACGGGGCAGGAGACTTCAACTAGGGAAATTTACCTAGATTATCCTCCACATTCTTTCATTCAAGAAAAATGACAGAGTCCAGTTGCTAAGTATGTGCTCAGAAAATTTGCTTCCTTCGTCATAATTTTGCCTTTGGCCAACTTGAACCACCATCTTACATTTCAAGGGTCTTGATTCCTTGTGCAATTAAGAGTCTTGTTTATCCATTACACCATCCTCTAGAGTTGCCATTGGTTGTTTCTTTGCAACTTTGAATGAGGAGTGATGTTGGTCCCAACCAATAGGAGGTTGCCACCTATGTGATGACTTCTATGGCATTAACTGATGAAAAGCACTTTAGCTTGAAGGCAATTGACAAAACCACCACATAGCCAATAGCAGTCCCTTTGAATTATGGCTTGCAACTTAGATTAACTAGTCCTTCCCCACAGCAGCAACTTTCAGAGCTGCTGATGTAGAAATAGGAACTCTTATGTTGTTTCACAGTGAAGCAGATCCATACCCTCTGTTAAAGTCTGCACCCAGAAACAGAGGTCAGGCTGATCAATCATATCACTGGGGCCAAAGGAGTTTCTCAACATCCCAGATGGTAGTTCATGAATATGGAGAAGCACTCTGACCTTGATCCCACCACATTTTTGTGTTGCTTTAAGACCAGGTCCTCTTTAATCTTAAAAAAAAAAAAAAAAAATCTTATATATAGCAATGGAGAGTGAGGTAGTTGGTATTGTCATTGTTACAGATTTGTTGTGGAGTTTAGGTTACAAACACTTAAGAAACTGAACTATTTGGTTCAGGAGGAGATACTCATCAGGGGATTAGTTCCTCAAAATAGAGCATTTATTAGACTATCGTTTATTCTGAGACTACAGCCAAGCTTCAGATGCTCCAGGAAGAAAAGGAATTTGGCTGCATGTCATAGTACCCTTAAAATGCCTTCCTGAGGACAACTAATAAAAGAAACTGCTGAGGTCTTATCTTAGCTGATCAACCTGCTTGATCAACCTGCTTAAGTTTTAAAGGCTAAGATAAGAAATTTATGATCTACCGAACTCTCTAAAATAACTGTATAGCCTAAAGTGATCTTACCCGGACTCATGGATTTAAATATCTTTATATTTTATGATTCCCACATTTTTATCCTCAGGCCAAGTCTCACTTCTGAGATTCAGCTGAATATTGCAAACTGACTCTTTGATATCCTAGGTGTTTGAAAAAAAGTTTCAAACTCAGAATGACCTGACCTTCATCTGTTCCATGCCCCAGTCTCCTCCCTTTTCTGCTACAGCACCAGGGAGTAACTGCACTGACCAGAAATATCAGAGCTGCCCTTGGTCCCTCCTCTCCCCTTCAGCTGATGACTGTACACTTTGGGACCCATTTTAGCAAGTCATGTCCACTCAACCCCCAAAATGCGTGAAGACTTGATTTACTTTTCTCTCTGTTCTCTGCTACAACCTTGAACCAGACTTTTATTGCCCTTAATTAGAGCAGATCCCAAAATGATTGTCAAACTCCTAAAGGAGAAAGGGTTTCCTTGAAGTAACAGGAACAATCTTAATACATGAATGAGATGGTCATTTGGGTCCTTCCATTCTGTTGTGTGCCCTCTGCACTTAGAATTTTAACTCCTTACTGTGGCCTTTGAAAATTATACCTAGACTCTTATCTGCATAGCTAGACTCTTCTGTCTTATTTCATGCCCCGCTCTTACTACACTTCAGTCACAGCAGTCTTTTTGCACCCCGTTTCCTGAGCATGCCCATCTTTCCCACCCATTGCCTTTGCACATATTTGCACATAGCTAGAATGTACTGTAGCTCTCATTTTTCATATGGTTGATTCTTTCTCCCCATTTAGGTCCCATCTCAAATGTTATTTCTTTAAAGAGGCCATCCTTACCCCATCCAATTAAACTAGTCCCCCCTACCCTCATTTTTCATCTCCATCTGCAGCTTGTTTACTTGAGAACCCAAGTTTTTCTAACTTTTTTGTCTCTATTGGTTTTTGCCTCTCCTGCCAGCTCATGAACTCGGCGGGTAAATACAGTGTTTCACTTGCCCTTGAGTCCCATCCCCTCGTATAACCGAGAAGGAGTGCAATAAATACTGACTGAACAAAAAGTGGCTATATGGCTGAATGTAATAATGGGACAATAAACTTGGACTTTCTTCATGTATACAGAAAGAAGAAAGCCACAGTAAGGCCCGCCGAGCTTCATGAACTTCAAGAAGTACCCATTTACTAGATGACATGGATTTTGTGGTTAATACATTTTTTTTAATTTTACGAAATATCCACTATCACAGGTCTACTCTTCTTCAATCAGGAAGAAACAAGGAGCTATTGAAAGTGTGAGAATTGAAATTTCATTTTTTTCTTCACTATTTCATTGGCATTTTGTAAAGAACTTACTTCAGTCAAAGCATGACAACATCTAAACTAAGCACAGAAAGATGCACTTGTAAATGGAAAAATTCTCTTGAAGAAAAAAAAAACAAAACCTCCAAAACAGAAAGCCCCCAAATCTCTGGCCTCAATTGCTTCTTCAAAGTAGTTATTCATGAAATTAGAGCTCCTAAATGAAAGCTTCAGTTTTATTGTTAAAATATCCCTCTATGTAATTTAAATTCCTCTCTTAGTGAATCAAATAATTTTAAGCAGGCGGGAACAAATCTATTTTTGGCAATCAAGATTGAAGATGAGAAAAATTACTAAGGTTCTGATGTCAACAGTGACATTTGAAGATTTATTTTATCATAAAGGATTTCATAAACTTATTTACAGGGACTTCAGCTCTCATTTGGTAACGATAGTCCTGAGATACACATGTGGCATACCTTCTTTAGGCCCAACTATGCTGAAAATAAGCCACTAGTGCAAATAAAATCGTCCTCAGAATAGTCAGAAAAGCAGCATAATATTCAATAGTGTCAAAAAAGGAAGAGTCTTACCGAGAAACATCAATGTTAATTTTCCAGTTTTTGATTCAGTCTTTCATTTGAGTTTTATATTTAACTTTGAAATGTTCCAACACAAAACACATGTTCTAAGAGAGATAGCATATTGATTTTGGAATTTCCTATCCGAGCTTATATTTTTCCCCTCTCGACATAGGAAATATGGAGGAGGAGAAGATAAAATTCCAAATGAGCACTAACTTATTTAATCTTGCCTTTTTTCTTTCTATACCACTGTGATGGTCTCCAAAAAAATTAAGGAGGCAAGTATTGCCATCTCCTGGGTTGAAATCAATCAACATAAATGCATTTGAAATCAAGTAGCAAGTTTAGAATATAATTAAGATTCTGTCTCATTTTAAAGATTCCAATTTTTACTGTCAGTCTCAGTGAGAGAACTCAGGGCATGATCTCCAACCAGATGAGGATTCCTTAACCTACTAATTCTAATGGGCATAAAGTAGGTACCCTGCAAATACGTGCCATTAATTAAAGAGTAAGGATGGAGACAGATGCAGGAAAGATTAAAAGGTGAATTATTCTGGCAAATATAGAGAAATACAATGCATATTCCGAGGGCCAAATGGTACTTTACAGCCTAATGATTTTTTAATACCCTCAGAGTTTATAACAAACTGCTTAAGTCAATACCCATTGAATTATAAGCCTCCCAATTTGTAGGAAAGCAAGGATGCTTTACAGCTGCTCTTGACTACCAAAAAGGAATTATAAAAACCACTCAGTCAACAGCCCAGCTGACACTGAATGTGCGAGTTGGAAGTACCACAATGTTTCTAAACCCCAGGATAAAGACAAATTGACGATAACTTGCACTTTGACCCTACACTGTTGGAAAAGTGACAGACTATAGGAATCAGACTCAGGGTTTATTCTACTCAAGAAACACGAACCCTACAAAACAGACAAACCGAGTACATCCTGAGTTTAACTAAGATTAGCAGAGTCCCACGGCATAGTTCTCAGGCAAAGAGAGCTAGAGTGATTGGTTGTAAATATATGAAACATGCTCAGTTCATCTGGAATAGAGGATTTTGCCTCAGTTACTCGTAAGAAGAAATAAAAGCTTAACACTTGATTCCAAATATAAAGAAAAACAGTAAGGAGAGCAATAATACATAATTCAAAGTCTGTTTTACAGAGACACAAAGTTGATAGTCCTGTGAAACACATGGGGATATACCATCTGAAGGCCCATTTCCCCTCACTTTGTGAAAGTGACCGTGACTGTGGAATTCCATTGCCACCAGAAGGGCAGGGACTTTTATGACGGGGAGGACCAAGCATTTCTCCAATGTAGCAAAATTAAGGGGAGTGGGTTATTCTTAATTATGTTCTTCTGTTATTCTGAGGTCCAAAATATAGTAAGGAAAAGCCTTTACCAAGAATCAAAGAACAAAGTAGGTTTTCCATATAGCCAACCATGTGGAGCTGACAGTAGCACTGGTATTGGGGATCTCTGACAGAAGGCTAAGCATGCTCTCCTTTCAAGAAGGATCTGGCCGGTTCCTTTGGGGAGATAGGAACTCATGTTGGGGGTTGGGCAGCCAAACGAAGCCGAACAGGAAGAGCAGAGAAACATCTCCTGCATCTTTCTCACTACCCAAGTCAGAAGGAATAAGTCTTTTAGATAGGTGAAGAGGGTTTGTGGTTCACTCAATTAAGGGGTCCTGGCTAGGTTTCCTCATTGTTTCCAAAACATCTATTGCATAACCTGCACTGACTTACTCCCTATACTATTTAGAATGAGATCTGTGCAATACGTCAAAGTGGGGGAAAGAACAAAAGGGGTAAAGCTGCCATAGATTTTAGAGCCAAGTGGTACCATTACGGACTCCAGAGCCAGAAACAACTGAATTCAAATGTCCCTGCTACTGCCTAGCTGCGTGGCCAAGGCAGGTCACTTAAACACGGAGTCTCTAGGACTTGACCTGTCAAGCAGGTATGGTAAAGTACTCTGCCTTCGGGTACTTGTGAGAAGGACATCAGTCGCCTCAAGGGCTTAGCACAATACCTAGTGAGTACCAAGTCTAACAGGTTGTTACAATCCTCATTAGCAATAGTTTCCTCAATAACCATGGTTTCTTAGTCATCAGAAGACTAGATGTCCTCAGTTTCAGGAGACGGATTTCAGTGTGTGGAAGTTGTGTAATGTCAAAGTGAGAGTGAGCAGTAATCCTAAAACAGACTGCTTTATATTGCCAAAGTCCATGTAACATTTAAAAATTTTCTTTCCTTCTGTGTACTTAGAAACCATACTTACATCATGGTACTTCTTGGGTCCTACGCTCACCACTCTTGCACAGAGAACATTCACTTGAAATTATCAACATCCATTTATTTGTTGTAAAGGAATATGTTAAAGTCCCCAAATACTTTTTCCTCAAATACTTTGTTCTTGATTATATTTCCAAAAGTACCAATTCCTTTTTCCTTAAGTAGCACACCACAACACCCCAGCTTTTTTTTTTCTTTTTAAGATTTATTTATTGAGAGAGAGAGAAAAAGAGAGCAGGGGGAGGGGCAGAGGGAGAGAGACAAGCAGACTCCCCACTGAATGGGGAGCCCAACACGGGGCTCTATCCCAGCAGCCTGAGATCACGACCTGAGCCATAATCACGAGTTGGACGCTCAACCGACTGAGCCACCATGGCTCAAACCCGCAGCTTTTAGTGGAGTAAAACTGTCACAAATCTGGAATTATTAGTACCCAAATTAGTAAATTTCACCTATTATTTGTGTTTAATAGAATGTTAGGATACATGCGGAAAAACTAAATGGTAATTTTGTAGTTCAATCCTCTCCCATCTTAGGAGCCAAGGGTATTTAAAATTTTAATTAATCAGTTCAAGGTAAAGATTTTCTTAATTCTACTTTTATTCAGGACATATTTATCTGGTCATTAAGCTGGGTTTATGAGCAGACATCTGTTGTATAGATCATTCATCAATATGTTACTCTAATTTAGTGTGTGCTTTTATTTTTAAGGTTTAATGACTTCCTACGGCATCAATTCTCAATAGAATGGAGCATACACCATGATATCAGTTACGGTATATGCACCAAAATGTGTGTCGTTTCTGCCTATATATTTTTTTAGAAATACCCCTGGATACTTAATAGTAATTTAAAGTCAGCAAATACTTGTAAATTCTTGCTATGTGTTCAGAACCATGGGGCATATAAAATCATACTGGGAAATAAGGTATACTCATGTGAAGCAAGCAGTGAAAAAAGAACAGCATATGTTTCAGCATTTAAACACATTGAGTAGCGTTAAATACAAGCAAACAGGCCAAAAATTGGCATCAGTATGCCAACCCCCACATCACCAAACCAAGACTTAACTCAGTTGTACTTTCTTGCTCTCCCAGAACAGGAATCTTAAAGCAGTCGGTCAGGAATCGCCTGATTAGCACTAGTGAGGTCATCTGTGTGACAGACCTCAGTCAATCCCTAAAGGAAAGTAACTTTGCAAAAACAAACAAACAAACAAAAAAACAACCTGCATTTTTGCCTGGTGTAACTTCCTTGTTCCTGCTCCCTTCTACCTATAAAAGTCTCGTTTTCTACAGCTCCTCTAGAGCTCCTTTCTATCTGCTAGAATGGCTTCTACCCGATTCATGAATCACTGAATAAAACCAGAAGATTTCCAAAATTCACTCAAGTTGAATTTTAACAGTAGAGAGCAGCCCACAAATTCTGATTTGTCCCTAAGATTCTGCACCCCAATTCCAATGTGTGGGTTTCTTCCCCCCATGCCAAGCAATTCTTTAATGCTAGCCAGATGTCCTGTGATTCAATTCTGACACGACTTACCTGGAGATAGCATCAGATTACACAGAATAAGGACTCAGTTCTACAAGACTGCTCCCCCCATTCAGACACCACTCTCAAGTCCAGATTTCAGTCCAGACATCACCAGTGCTTCTGAAGGACAAACTAGAGATTGGAGGTTCCCACAACCCCCTCCTCGGGTTTGATTAATTAGCTAGAATGACTCTCAGAATTCAGAGAAACATTTTACTTACCTGTTTATTACCCGGATATAACTCAGGAACAGTCGGATGGAAGAGACACACAGGGCAAGGTATGGAGAAAGGGCAAGGAGACCCCATGCCCTCCGAGCAAGCTCTCTTCCAGAAATACCCACACATCGGCAACCCAGAAACTCTTCAGACTCCCTCCGTGTGGGTTTTTATGGAGGCCTCATTCCATAGGACTGATTGCTTAAATCACTGGCCCCTGGTGATTGAACTCAACCTCCCATCCCTCTTCCCTCCCTGGAAAGTTCCATGCCCCCTGATCACTGGTTGGCTCCACCTGCAACCAGCCCCCATCCTTCAATGTTTTCCAAATCACCTGAGTAACATAACAAAAAATCACTTTTCTTGCTTTCATCACTTGGGGAATTAGAAAAGGAGCTCTCTGTCAGAAACTGGAATAAAGACCAAATATGTATTTCTGATTATATCACAGTCCCCTTGGCTTTTCTGCAGGAATACAGAAAAAACCTGAATAAAGCAATTTTTTTTCATTTTTAGAAATATTACTTTTCACATTTTCTGATTATCTTAAATATTAAAGTCAAACAGAGTGCATTTATGTTCAGTGGACACTGTTGATACACTAACCTGAAATTAGGCCCCCCTCTAACCTGGACAAATTATTTACCAACTCTGAAATGTCTATTAGCTGAACAGCTATTACAGAAAATGTTTTGAAACTGATGGAAGATGATTACAGGGATGAAAGTTGAGAGCATTATTGCTGCAACTAAAAGATAAACTTCACAAACACTGGAAATTGGTAAATTGAGAGCAACTGTTATCCCTTTGCTTTCATCTGTGTCACTTAAATCAATTTTCTCTGTGTCCATTAGGCCAGGGATAAATCACTAAACCTCAAAATGGGGAAGAAGTTTTAGAGTTTTGTCATCGAAGACAAGCCAGACAATTCTACATCAGATGTGACCTATTTTAAAGACCTTCAGGGAAGATGGGTTCAAAACATCTTTTTGATAACTCATTTCAATGTCAAATTATTAAAAAGGAAGAATATAGTTCTATTTTTTAAACTACCATCTTCTGCATTGCAAATAAATATAATCTTTTGATGCCAACAGGAAATTCTAAAAGTAACAACAGGAAAAAATGACAGCTACCAGTTTTTAAGCATCATTTATGTGCATGTACTTTATATTAATTATATGAGGCACACAAAATCCTGTAAAATAAGTATTATCCCATTTTACAGGTGATGAAACAGGTCAGCAAGCTATTTGTCCAAAGTTGAACAGCTAATGCACAGAGAAACAAAAATGTAAACATAATAACTGATGTTGATTTTTTTTTTCCTCTATGCCATAATGTTTAGGAAAGTTTATCCCCATCCCTTCTCAGAAATCTTTTGTTGAGGTTGTAGAGAATAAAGCCGGCATTCTGACTCAGGGCAATTAATCCCAAAGTAGGTGATGCTTAACTATTTTCTTACAAATTACAAAGGCAGGCTTTCATTCATTAAGAGAGGCAGGTGGAAAAGCAGGTAGGCATAGAAAGAGCCAGCTATGGGAAAGGGAAAAAAAGGGAAAGAGGAAGGAACCCTCAGTTTGCGTGTAGCTAAGACACCTCTTCTGTAAGTGCCCTGATTTCCCGACACCTGCATTCTCTCCTTGCATGCATAACTGTGTGCATATGTACAGCCTAATTATTTTGCATTCTTAAGTAGTGACTTGATTTGAACACTAAGCTAGCTACGTCCAGGCTCAGAATGGCCCCAAGGGAATCATTTCCATTGCCCGGAAAGGTACTGAGATGCCAACAAATCCAGGACCTGCCCCATGGAGGGAGCAGCTGTGGCTTTTACGACCAGAGACCACCAAAGATTTTGACAAGAGATTAACAGGTGGCTGATCGGGTTTGATTCTTTTTTTTTTTTTAAATAATATTTATTTTGTTATATTAGTCACCATACACTACATCCCCAGTTCTTGATGCAATGTTCCATGATTCATTACTTGCATATAACACCCAGTGCACCATGCAATATGTGCCCTCCTTAATACCCATCACCGGCCTATCCCAATCCCCCACCCCCTCCCCTCTGAAGCCCTCAGTTTGTTTCCCAGATCGGGTTTGATTCTTGCGAGAGACAAGCTGACCTGGATTATTCGGTAAAATCATGCAAGGTTTGCCCGATGTGTATCCCAAAGGGCAATTCTGCCGCTGTTCTGAACAGAGAAAGGATGGGCAGAGCCTTCTAACCTGCTGCTACAGCACCTGCTAGTGACGGGTGATGGCCGTGTGCTTCTGAGAAGTTTGGACCAGAGCAACGGGGACCTGAATCAATAGAAGTGAACCGTCAGGCCAGCGCTTCCCGCGTCACGTGCATACTGTCGGGACCAGCTGCTTCGTGCCGGACTACCAGGAGCTGTTTTAGTTTGGGAATATAGAAAGGGTGCATAGTTGGACTGCCTCTCAGGGCTGACAAACTCTGCCAAAGAGCGGTGGTTCTCACAGCATGCAGAAGGATAGACTGCCAGGCCCCCTCCCCCTCCCGGAGTTTCTTTCTTTCTTTTTTTTTTTTTTTAAGATTTTATTTATTTATTTATTTATTTATTTATTTATTTATTTATTTATTTATTTATTTATTTATTTATTTATTTATTTATTTATTTGACAGAGAGAGAGAGACAGCCAGCGAGAGAGGGAACACAAGCAGGGGGAGTGGGAGAGAAAGAAGCAGGGTCCCAGCCGCCAGGGAGCCCGATGCAGGGCTCGATCCCAGGACCCTGGGATCACGCCCTGAGCGGAAGGCAGAGGCTTAAGGACTGAGCCATCCAGGCGCCCCCCTCCCGGGAGTTTCTGATTCAGTAGATCCGGGCTGCCACTGGAGCATTTGCACCTTGGAAAGCTCCGATGTGTCCTGGGCATCCTGCTAGTTAGTGCAAACACTGGAAGAACCCACTGCCATAGAAGAGTCACCCCTTTCCCCTACCTCCATCTCCCTCCTCCTGCCGAGTTTACTCACAAAAACACCAGATGCCCCTCTTCCCACCGTCCACCACAAGTTAACTCCGTTCTTGAGTAACTAAAAAATGGCAAAATCTTCCAAATTACTTGGAGGTCTAGACATTCTCAGGATAGCTAGAATAGTATCAGGGTGGATCAGTCAGGTACAAAAGCAGTAACTCAACTTGCACCTTGTAGGTAATGGCAGGGGAAACATTCCCATATGGTCAATGGTCAGATGGAAAGTTTCAACACTTTATTTCAGCTGTACCTTGAGCCAATTCAATGGCTGTTATGGTTGGCAATACAAGACTCTTCTGCCAAAAGGGGCTCTGTAACTTCTCAGTGAACATTCACAGGCTGTCATTGAACAAAAGGGGTCAAAGAAGTTTGAATCTTTAAACCTCATATTTGCATTTATTTTTTTCAGAAATAATACCACTCATCCTGAATGGGACAGTTAGCCAGCACTGCTGGTGAGAAGGTCTAAAACAAAAGTGCTGGTCACTCTATTAGGCATGGTTAAGATTCCAACCCCTCCCCCACGCATTTTCCCAGCATAAAATGCAGAAGAATTACATTGACTGATTCGTCAGACACTCAGAATTTAGTGATCTAGAAATAGTGATCCCTAATCATTCGTGTTCATCAGTAGCACCTGGAGGGCTTATTCAAAAATCCTAATCCCAAACCTCACCAGTGAAAGGGCTCTGGGATCTGTATTTTAACAAGCACCCAGGTGATTTAAGTACTGGACGGAGGGGCGCAGCCAAGAGAGAGTCATGTGCCCAGGACCCTTTGAAAGAAAGTAACCACAGACTTACACAGCCCACTAGCAGGGGGCTATTGATTGCAGCTTTTAGAGAACAGTAAGATTTAGAGTCCGTAGAGCAATAGCTGAAGTCGATACTCTATACCAATAAGTACCTACATAGAAATCAATTATTTTGTGTTATCGAGCTGTGATAATGAAGTTGAATATTTCTTTAGGATATTAAGATGCATGTGGGGTCATAGTTGAACTCACAATTATATTATTAAAATGTTTTATTAAATCCACTAAATTTGAGGAAGTTATTTTTACATTGATGAACAAAACAGGCTAATCAGAAACAGATATTTCCGCTTACATTATTCATGTTAGGAACTGAAATCCTAACAATCTCATTCATTTAAAGCAGTTATTTTCAAAATAACAATATATATTACCTTATTTGCTTTTCAAGAACTTATGGGTGGACAAACACGGTTAGTTCTATTTTACAGAGGATAAAAATTCAGATGGATTAAAATGACATTTCCAAGGTCACATTGCCCATGAACCTGAGAATCAGACCTCAAAGCCGACTTTTCTGACCTTAATTAAGACTTCACCACTGTACAGCACTGAATTGGTAAAAAGTTGCTTTGTAAAAGGATTAATCTGTCTACAATAATAATAATTAAAATCATTTCCAGTCATTTACTTGCCTAGGGAAGGTTCGTCCTTAAATACCTAGAAGCCCTTTTGTATCTAAGCCTACCGGTCAGATAGGGCTTTTATATGTTGTTTATTATACTCTTCACTTTACTGCTACTTTAGGTAATACTTCTATTTTAAAGCGGTTTCCTGTAGGCAAAATTTCACAAGCAATATTAGAGAAAGGAAAAAGAAGAAAGTCAAAAGGACAGCTAGAGGCCATAAGGAAAAGTCTGGGCCGGCAGAAAACGTCGTCTAGCTTGTTTTCACCACAGTCCCCATAAAAATCTCTTTCTCTTTCATTCCCCCATAGAAATTATTTGAAATGCTTACAGCTCAAGCCAACTTTGACGGTGACTGTGTGAATTTAGACGTTCTCATCTCCAACATTACTGCATACTTTGAAATCGTCACTTAATATCATACTGCGGAAGGTAATGGCTCAATGTATCAGTTATGGTAGAAAGTGACCTAGGCCAATATCAGATTAAAAGGAATCCTTACCATTTGTTTTTCTTTTTTTTTGAATAATATTGCAAACTACAGGTTTCTTTCCTAAATAAGTTCATGTAAGGTACAATTAGTCCTGATTTGGAAATGCCAGCAAATCTTAAACTTGGTACATCATAAAAGTCTCCATTTTAATGTATGAGCTGTCACTAATGGGAATTAAGAGCATGTAGTGTTCATTTGGTCTTTAAACAAAGTAAGTTTTGCCAAAAAGGCCATTTCTCCATGATCGACTACAGTATACCTGAAACATACAGGTTGAATTTTTTTAAGATCCAGAATATGTAATGTAATTTGACCAAGACATTAACAATTCTAATTATTTAATTCTTTCCATCTCTCAGTATTATAATAATGATGCTTAATGCTACCATGTTTTAAAAGGAAAAGAAAAAGCAATGTCTTTAACTGAAAACTCTCCTAAGAGAACAACTTCTTAAATGAGAGGTAATATTTCGCCGTGCTTTAAAATATAAAAATTCTGCCGATAGTTTCCCTTCCCCGCTAAGTCTACATCCCTGCCAAATTCTAAATTGTTTTAAGAAGTGTTTCCGTTATGCAGTCAATGTTTTGTTACATTGCAAAACGAGGAACCTTCTTCTCATGTTCAAGCAAAAGTTACTCAAAGGGCAGAGACTGTCTCTTGGCATGGAAATAGCCCTTCTTCCTCTCCTCCTCCTCCTCCTTCCTTCCTTTCTCTCTTTTCTCTTGCCAAACTCTGGCTGAGAGTCTATGGCTTATTTGTAGGATCGATGTGATAATCTGGGGGAAAATTTTGTATGTCTATTCGGCTTTGCAATATTAAAGAGAACTGAATTTTGCTTTTATTTTTTTTTCCTCTCTGACTCCCTTCTGCAGCCTATTTTCTCCACTTGTTCCATCCTGGCTGTTCCTTCCCACACTATCGGGTCATCAATCTTTAAGTGTCTCAATCCCAGTCAAAACTCTGCCTCTGCTAAATGCTCTCAGGTTCAGGCCTGTAGAGATCCCACCGATGGCCAGTGGCGGATAAGGGAGGCTCTATGCCAAACACCCAAGTCAGAACACTAGAAGAAGGAAGGGAAAAAGGTCTGGAGATGGTGGAGAAAGTGTTCTGAATCCAACACGTCCTTGTTTCTACGCGCACCTGAGTGTTTTGCTACATTTTATTTAGAAAGAATAGACAACTCTTAAAGATATGCACTTAGGAATGTAAGCAAATGAAATCTCATTTAAAAGCATGAGATAAACCAAAATTCAATTCTAGCTTAGTTTGAAATACATTTTGATCGTTTTTTCCTGAAGCCGTTCTTTCCTAATTATTCTGAGTCTGCATTTATTGACCACCAACCACTCTGTGAGACAGTAAGAAAATGTGGCAAGTAGGAGAAAGAAGTTAAAATAAAGCTTATACAACAGAAGTGTATATACCTGTCACAGGTAATACACAAGGTGGGTAATCTGAGTACAGAGATCATGAGTTGACTACTACATAAACTGTAACACATAGATAAACAGTGATTTACTTTCACATACCTCCCCCCCCCGGGAAATAGCTTTTTGTGTTAAAATAAATCTAATGAGTCGCAATAGACGCTATATTTTCTTAATCTACATAATTTTGTCATATGTCTATTTATTTTCAAATTCCCTAAAGGAAAAATATCAATGTAAATACCAAATCCTGGTAAGTCAGAGGATGCAATAATGTGTGGAAGACGTACAAGGGACTGGCAAACATAGGAAAGTCACAGAAGACTCGTCAGGAGAAGGAAACATCCCTGCACGGTTTACAGAGGACAATTATGTAGGCTATCCACGGTATGGTTGAAAAGAGACCGTTCTCCATTCCTTCCTATTATCTTAAAATACAAGCTAAAAATAGAAACACCTACAACCTACCAGTTCTTTGAACAAATCCCGGAGACAGAGAATAAGTGTGGTGGAGAATGGTACCTTCACTGCGTAGAAAAAGAAGAATGTCAGAGACCTACTTATGATGAAATATATTCAGTTACACACAGGTGGAAAAATGTTCACATTCATAAATGAGGTTCCAGCACTTGACGTAGTTAGTGGCTGGGAAAAAAAGGGGGGTTCCATGCAGTTACTAACTACAACTTGAAACTGGATTGACATCAGTGCCCAGAATGGAGCTATTGCAAAGCAGGAGTCTTAATGTCACGACTATTCCTTGATGAGATCCAAATCCCAGTACAAATTCCAGGGCCAGGTCCCACTGGTGGACAACATAGGTGACTGCTCTAGCGGCACGTATGAGATCATTTTCTCTGCGTACTTTCTGTAGTCTGGACACCACCTAGAAACAGTTAGCATTACTCCTGAGAGGAAGGAAGGGATAAGACCCCATATTTTCTCAAGTCCGGCACTGGGTCAGCACTATTGAAAAAACAATAAAATAAATAATTTTCAAAGTGCCCATCTCTCTTTCTTTCTCAGAAAATTGGTGGCCTTGTGAGAATTTTTAAAAATATAACCACAAAAATTAAATGGTAGAAAGGGAGCACGATAGTTCTCACAGTTGACCTTTCACACTCTGACAGGTAATACAAAGCGGCTTTGACGGTTTCTTACCTAATTGGCTTATGTCCTGTGTTCAGAAGATCTTTCTCAGCAGAATCAATGGCGTCACTCACTGGGAGCCTAAAGTGGCCTTAAAGAGTAGACTGGCTTCGAAGTGAGGGTGCCAGAGTGCTAAGAAAGTGAGAAAAACCACAGCCTGATATTTCCCCTAGGAGGGGCACTGTCCTGAGAGTTGGAAAGAATAGGGAATTGAACAAAAATGTACAGGTCTCAGGAAGCATCACCCAGAACAACCATAGTATCAGTAATTAGCACATGCTTAGGAGCAGTGAACAGGCTGCCGACGTTTAGCTCAGACAGAGAGCCTATAAGGGGAAGAACTTAGACACAGGAGCGGGGTCTAACGTTCACAAGACTGTCAAGGCAGGATTAGACATTTCTGGTGACAGTTCCCTAGAACAGACTTAGAACTCTGGGACATTGTACCATTTACCAGGAAGTCTGTTTAGTTGTAATGGTGGCTTTTGTATGTGTCATTTATTTTACCTGCAAAACCACTGTGTGAAGTGACAGAGGTATTCTCATCCTTCATAACTGAGAATACTGAGGTTAACAGAAGTTCGTTAAATGTCCAAGGTCATATTGCCCGGAAGAGGCTGATACCTTAATACTAGGTGGGAAGAGAGTCACTGGTAAGCAGGCGCCCTTTTGCACCCCAAGCACACTGCAATTCATGTGGAATATGGGTTGGAAGTTGTTGGGAGACAGGGTGAATTACGTGGGACCAAGCATGCCGGTCAGAAGGGTATTGCAAGAGTCCAAGTATGAACGCCCCTGAGTACATGCCCACAAACAGGCACTTAATGGAGAGAGAAGGGGGCCAACAAAACTTGAATTAGAAAGAAACCTTATAATAACTAGAACTATATGAAATGAGTGGCCTTTGAGAAAATGTGGGGGGAAAAAAGATGATTCAGTCAAAAGCTGGATTAATCTTTCCTAAGATGTTGACTTTGGTGATTTAAAGAGCCAACCATTTCTGTGGTCGCTTCCAACTCAAAAGAAGTTGATGATATGATCATTTGGATCTTTGCTTTTAAAATTGTGTTCTCCTGTCACATTAAATTAGTTTTGTGTTAGTTCCTGAAGCATGAAATCCATTTACTTTATGTAAGAAGGGGGCTTATTCCATGCAATTCTAGCTACACCACAATAACCATTAAGTTTAATCCCACTTTAGCAATACAAATTTTACCAACCAGAAAAAATAATGGGCAAAACACAATTTAGTTAAAAGAGGGGAAAAAAGTAACATTTGCAGCAAGAAACAAGAAGATTGGGGGTGGGAGGAAATTTAATTCTAAAGAAAATGGAAAAGTCTTCCATTAAACCAGCCCAAAGCACATTTTGGCTGCTCAAGTTTTTTCCTTATATAAGAGAAAGAGATGTCATCTTTATACAAGTAAATTAAATAAGTTCCAGCTGGATGAAAACTAGATAAGAAAAAGACGAAATTTGAATTTGAACTTTCTGGATTAAAAATCTGCACAAAGATATCCATTACTGGTCCTTATTACTTCATAGGTAGACCGGCAGCAACACCGTGCAATCGAAAGAATAGTGTTGGGAGAAGGCTCAGCTGGCCTTCTTGGCAGCTCTCTGAGCTTCAGCCTGGGCAAATCACCTCGTTCGATCATGTATCTGAACGCGCCCAACAGGTACTCAACAGACATCTGTGCGTAACTACGCTATGCTGCTGGGGGGTTGAAGAGCAACATAGTATGAATTTTGTCCAAAGAGCTTACAGTTCAATAAAAGCATACAAATTTGTTACTAAGTTACAGCCTTAAAAGTGTTGGAGGTGTTCGGATGGCTACTTTGGGGTGGTAGACGGAGGCATAAGAAAAAGAACAGTGAACTTTACAGAGGGTGTGAAAAGAGGAGACTCAGAAAAGACTCCAAGGAAAAGTTTATCCTTGATTTAAATCTTCACAAAAGGGTCAATATTTATCAAATGCATATTCTTGGTAGTAGTTATAATGGTCTGCCTATTAGTATGTATGGGGGTGGGGTGGTGGTGCTCTCCTAGGCATAAAAAAATACCATGAGAGAGCACAGAAATAGAACAGTAAGCAGTCCACTATGGCTGACATGTCCAACTTAAGATCTAAATCAGGGGGAAAATGGAGTTTAGAAAGGTCTTTATCAGCATAAAGCCAAAACAGAAACCATAAAAGAAGAAAGACAAAATTACAGTAAGAACTGAAAAGCAATGGCAAAATATAAACATGACATTCACAAGTAGGGTATGGCCTATCGGACATATTCGCATATGGGACAGCGAAGGATTTACAGTGGGTGGTAACTGATAAAAGATGAACAGTTAGAAAGGGATGAAAGACAATTTGCAAACGAAATAGTAAAATATCTGATAAAAGTGTGCTCAAACATTGTTTCACTAGTAAACAGGAAATACAATTAAAACAAACATATATTATTCGTAAATCCAATTGTCAAAGACAACTCATTGTTAATACTGTCAGCAAAAGTGTAAGAAAATTGTATCCTCAGCAGCAGAGGTAAGACATTATCAAATGAGAATATCTAGGGAAGTAGGGAAGTAATCTGACAATATCTAGCAAAACTCTTTAACCTAACATAGCAACTCCTTCTAGAATTTAAGCTTAGTTAACAAATCAAACTGCTATGAAAAGCTATATGTTAGCTTTTTTGACAAGAGCAGAAAAACTGAAAACAACCCAGATGTCCAGCAACCACACACTTAAGTAATGACATATCTACATCATGGAATACGTAAAATAACTAAAATGATGGCCTGAGCTTTGTTTTCTGACAAAGAAAATAACCATAATAAACGGTTAGGTGAGGAAAGGTGGTTACTGAGAGTATTCACTAAAAAAATAATGCTAAAAAAGATGATACCTTAGATTATATTTCTTATTTGTCCCTTTCCTTTTTTTTTTTTTTTTAAAGATTTTATTTATTTATTTCACAGAGAGAGAGACAGCCAGCGAGAGAGGGAACACAAGCAGGGGGAGTGGGAGAGGAAGAAGCAGGCTCCCAGTGGAGGAGCCTGATGTGGGGCTCGATCCCAGGACTCCGGGATCACACCCTGAGCCGAAGGCAGACGCTCAACCGCTGTGCCACCCAGGCGCCCCTGTCCCTTTCCTTTTTTAATGTCCATAATCCTCTCTTTTCAAGTAGGTTAAAATCTATAGAAAATTTCACATGTGGAAGGTAATCAACCACAGTGTGATATCCATGAATTTGGGCACCTGACAGAAATAGGTCCTGTTGAGAAGTAATAACTTTTTGGTCTTCCCAACTCTATCAAAGACTACATAAACCTGGAAAATATTATAGCAACAGATTGATCTCCTTTTGAAGGGATCATAAGATATAAAATTAACATTGTTGAAAGGAAAACAAATCCTCCAGTTTTTTATGCCAAAGCTTTGAACAGGTAAAAATTAAATTGGCTGAGGAGCACCTGGGTGGCTCAGTTGGTTAAGCATCTGACTTCGGCTCAGGTCATGATCTCAGGGTTCTGAGAAGAAGCCCCGCTCAGTGGGGAATCTGCTTGTCCTTTTCTCTCTGCCCCTTCCCCTGCTCATGCTCTCTCTGTCTATCTCAAATAAATAAATAATATCTTAAAAATTAATTAGGTTGAAAAATTCAGTAAATCCAGCTAGGTTTCCAATACTAACATAATCAAAACAACCAAATAAAAGTAACTTCTTATTTTTTTAAAGTTAGTGCATTCTAAATATTTCTAAATAATGTAGCATTCCAATAGAGAATTATCAGAAATACAAATATGTATACATATATAAAGTATATAGCATGTATAAAGTATCATATTTCCAAAAATTAAAATGGAATATAAAACTATATATAACAAAACTCATAAATTATTGATGATAGTATAAATTGATTTAAAAGTTTTGGTATCATATAAAGAGGCTCTCAGTGCCTGTAGTCAGAGAGCAGAAAAGGCCAATGATGAGGTTCTGAGCTTAAATACAAGGGGAAATTTGACTTCTTGGCCAGCCCCAGCAAGTCTGCTATACCAAGATCAGGCTTTTTGTTGGGAAGGATGGATATCTTGGTCAATACACTTGAAAATCTTTTATCACTAGATTGCCCAGAAGCTCCTGGACCTAAACTCCACTTTTCTAAGGGTGGCACTACTCCCTGTATAAAAACGATACAAGGGTGGCCTTGGTGGCTTAGGTGGTTAAGCGTCTGCCTTCAGCTCAAGTCATGATCCCAGTGTCCTGGGATTAAGTCCCACATTGGGCTCCCTGCTCAGCCGGGAGTCTGCTTCTCCCTCTGCTTCTACCCCTCCCCCCACTCGTTCCCTCTCTCACAAAAATAAATAAATAAATAAAACCTTAAAAAAAAAAAGGTGATGCAAAACAATAGTATCACCAATGGAATATAGCCCATTTCCCCTCTGACCTGCCAGAAAAATAAGTAAGGGCCAGCTTCCTGGTATGAGAACAATCACCTACAACATCTCCCTGAAAATCACCCTGGAAGACAGTGCTAGCACGCTGCTAAGATGGCTTCTGGAAATTTGGAGGGAGCAATGGTGCACACCAGGGCAGAAAATAGAGAAAAGAAAAAAGATCAAAAGGTACAGAAAAGTGGGGCGCCTGGCTGGCTCAGTTGGTAGAGTATGCTACTCTTGATCTCAGGGTTGTGAATTAAAGCCCCACGTTGGGCATAGAGCTTACTGTAAAAAAAAAAAAGTACAGAAAAGTGAGTATGGTACAGTATATATTCCAGGATATACTAAGTTGAGAAAAACCCACCAGGTAACCATGTTCTATGGAAGATCCCAGAGGACACGGTTTGCTAACGTCATAAGAAATGTACTAAATAGGCATGAATTACGTTGACATGCTGAATGGTGCTGTCCTCCAAGGCCAGGGCTGATCATAGGAGATGCTATTACAGAGCAATACTTCTGACAGCAATGACGAACACAATTATTAGCGAGAATGGCAGCCAGGGATCGCTGACCCATGTAGGCTACTGGAGATGGTTAATAAAACAGCATTCTTTGCAGAGGTAGATGGACAGCCAACAAGGGTATTGTTCCCAGTTAGATGTTCAAAACAATCAAAAGTGAATGATCATGAAGTTGAGGAGAGCTGCCTCAATAAAAATGCGTGGTCTCTTGCCTAATTTCTGGACCTGAGCCAGTTTTTAGGTACCAAGCCTACAAACAAAAACAAAAACAAAAACAAAATACCAGGTTTCCCACGAAGAAGGACCCAGAAGCTCATCACACGTATGTGTTAATATTTCCCACAGCCCTGCAAAGGTGCTTACAGACACTTCCTTAAGTATCCACAAACTAGGAAAAGGGGAATAAAGACACGTGAAGGACTGCTGGACATAGTATACAAAATTACATACAGTAGTGCAGGATTTGCCTGGTTAGTCAAAGTCCTAGAGAGAGAATGAATGGAAGATTGAGAGGAAGGAGTTCAAGGGAAGAGAGACCTGGAAAGACCTTTGGGAGTATGAAGTATGACGAGCTTGAAGAACTTTTTATCCCCTATTAGAACCTAGCAGAGAGCAGCCACCACAGAAAAGACAGACACAATAAGAAAGACAGATTATTTAGTCATCTGACATCAGCCAGCTCTCCACTGACCACTCCAGTGGTAGCACAATGGGTACATGAACAGAGTAGCTGTGGTAGGAGAGCCAGATGCTATGAATAGGTCCAACATCATGGCTCCAACTGGTTAGGACTGATCTACTACTGCCCAAGCCATATGTCACATTTGCCAGCTACAGAAACAAACACTGATATCCTAATTTGGCACCATCCCTCCAGGAGAACAACCAGACACTTGGCAGGCTGAAATACACTGGAAACCTTCCACTCTGGAAGAGGCATTGCTTCATCTCAACTGGAATCGATACATATTCCAAGTGTGAGTTTGCTTTTGCTGCCCAAAGGATCTTAGCCAGCACCACTGTCCACAGATTTACAGTGTTTAATCCATTGGCACAGGATCCTATGAACTTTGCATTGAAGCAGGCCACCACTTATATCAAATGAAGTATGGGGTGGACATATGACTATGAGGATCCACCAATGCTATCACAGGTCATACCACCCCAAAGCTGCTAGCCTAACAGTGGTGGAATGGCCTTTTGAATTTGCAACTGAGGTGCCAGCTTGGAGTGATACTTTGCCAGCATGGGGTAAGATACAGTATACACCAAGATTGTTTAAGAACCAAGGGCAAATGTAAGAGTGGTTCATTCACCATTTCTCCCAATGACCCATGTAGGAAAAATATTCTTCCCATATTCAAAAGCTTAGGTCCTGTAGGTCTAAAAGTCTGGTTCCGAGAGGGCAAACACTTCCAAAGAGGATATATCAGGAAAAGTTATTTTTTTAAGATTTTATTTATCTGTTTGAGGAGGGGGGAGAAGCAAACTCCCTCCCGAACAGAGAGGACCCTGAGATCATCACCTGAGCCAAAGGTAGATGCTTAACCAACTGAGCCACCCAGGGGCCCCAAGAAAAATGAAATTTTAAGCTAAAGCTGCCCCCCAGTGAATTGGAGTATCTTGTATCAAAGCCACAACGCTGGCAGGAATTCTGATCGTCAGGAGGAGATAAGGCTGACGTGTCACGATTGGGCAATGAAGATCATGTTTAATACTCAGGTAATTCACTAGGGCATTTTTGGTACCCTCCTGACCGATGGTAAACAGTCAAGTGCAACAACCTGAGGACAAGGCATTCAGGAACTCAGACCCCTTAGAGAAGATGGTCTGGATCACTCTACATGATAATCCATTTAGACAAGAAGAGGTGCTGAGAATGAGGGGACCCTAGTAGGGGAGGAAAGAGACGATGAGTATTAATTGTGACCCAGAGACCAGCTGCTCTAGCAGCGCTTTATTTCACCCCACTAGCCCTCCTCTTGCAAGGTTTCCTAAGAAAACAGACCGACTAAAATCCTGGAAGAACATTTCCCCCGTGAGATTAAATGAATCAAGTGAATCTCACTAGCCCAGTGTGTGTACTAAGTAGATACTAACAACACCTCCTCGATCTCCTCTTCAAGAACGATGGTCAACGTGGGGGTACAAGGGCTTGGCCCCCTTGCCATTCTGGGTCACCCAGCTCTAGAGTCCTTTGGCGTAACTGCATTTCAATTCATCTTCCTTCTCTACTGAAGCCCCCCTTCCCCCACTCCCTCACAGGTAATGTTGCCAAGAGGACTCCCCAGTAAACTTCCTGCACGTCATTCTCCATCTCAGTTTCTAGGGAAGCTAATCTAAGTTGGAGGCCAAACACAGAAGAATATATATAGTATAACCGTATTTATATAAAGCTCAAACAGCGGCAAAAATATAGTGTTAGATATCAGGGCAGCGGTTTCTTTTGAAGGGCAGCAATGGCTCCAAGAGGAGATAAGAGGCTCTTAAAGAACTGATACTGTTTTATTTATTCCTGGGGGCTAAGGACATGGATATGGTCCCTGAAAACTCATCAAGCTAGGAAATTATGATTGCTAGCATTTTATTTATATATTCTATACTCCAAGATAATGTTTTTTAGAAATCCACACTTCACAGTCCTTGACAATGCAGAAATTATTTCACTTTTGAGTTGCCACAAGATGATCAAGATAGATATGAATTATCACCCTTCATCCTGTAGCTCTGAATTCAACAACCTGTATTCAACGCCAGACTTAGACACACACTAACCATGTAGAACAGGTCAGAATTCCAGCTCTGTTAACCCTGTTTCTTCATCTCTCTCATGAATGAAAATAGTACCACATGGAATAGTTGTGAATCACTAAATAAGCTGATTCATTTAAAGAACAGAAGACTAAGAATATAGTAAACTTTTAGTAATGTGTCAGTAATCATGGTTCCTTTTTATGAAGGGATTAAATTGTATTTAAACTATTTTTAGAACATGTCCTGGAAACTGCTTTTCAAAATAAAGATGAGATAGTTTGTTTTGTGTTAGCCATAAAAAAACAGATAGAAGTTACCTGATTTGGAGTACACTGAAGAGTCATATTTATATGACGCTCGGTTTATAAATAAATCATTGTTATTATGACATCTATTTAGTCTGTTATAAGAATAGTGGTAAGTAACAGAGAGACTATATTCTCTCAGCAAAGTGAGAATCCAATAAACATAGGCTGTAAAATTTGATATTCTCATATTCGAATTCTAACTTTGCCAATTACTAGCTGCAACAATCTGCACAAGTTGTTTCTCTTCTGCATCTATATTCTTCGTCGCTAAAGTAAAGATGAGGGGCGCCTGGGTGGCTCAGTCAGTTAAGCATCTGCCTGCGGCTCAGATCATGATCCCAGGGTCCTGGGATTGAGCCCCAAGTCAGGCAACCTGCTCAGCCGGGAGTCAGCTTCTCCCTCTCCCTCTGCCCCTCCACCTTCTTGTGCTCTCTCTGTCCTTCTCTCTCTCAAATAAATAAGTAAAATCTTTAAAAATAAATAAAGATGATGATGATCCCTCTACAGGATTTTCTGTGATATCATATAAGGCAACATTGTGCTTAGAACACTGGGTTGATTGAAATGGTTCTCATTCCTTTTCCAACTTATGGTCAAGGACATGTTTACATGGTGGCTGCAGATATTAGAGGAACAATCTTTCATCAATAAATAATTCTCAAAAAAAATTTAAAACAAGTACCATGTTTCATATTCCCTATAAACCTTAGTGTCCAGCACAGAGACTTATAATAATATATTATTAACTGTTTATAATGGATGAGATAAAAATTGCATGGAAATGGAATCCTTAATTTAGACTACAGTATCATGTTCTGGACAACTCTCCCAATTAGTGTTTTACAATTTGAATTATGAAATTGATTTTAAAAATGTGATAATATGACAGTGTTTTATAAAATATAAGCTGCAAAAAATTAGTTTGTACTACTGAAATTTATTTTATTAATTGCATTATAAATTAAATATTTTTAAATCAGAAAACATGTGTGTAATAAATTAGGTTACAGATTTGTAAAGTTTATTGCATTGTAATGAACTCGATATTCCATGAACAAATAGTAATTTTTTTTTTACTATAAATTTGGTTTACCTTTACTCTACTGTTGCAAAACTAAGCTTGGTGGAATGTAAATGTTACGTGTAACTTTGGCACTTCAGCTGATACAGGCTCAAATACAAGTTTTGTTCCTTACTAGCTTTGAGTCCTAAGCTAAGTTTCATATCTATCTGAGCCTTGGTTTCTTCATCTATAAATGGAAGTAGCCTCTGCCTCCAAGAGTAGTTGTGAAAAATAGAAGCAAAGTCAGGAAAGAGCCTAACACAGTGAAAGACAATAGGAATTCAATAAAGGGGGCTATTTATATCATGAACTTTACATTACAAATTATATTATTGGTGAGTCCCTGAGAATTGATTTAGTTTTAGTTTTTACAGACCTTGTCAGTTCTTTCTCTTTTAATTGCTTTGAGGTTTCACAGTAAAATACAAACCTGCAATCCTATTCATTATGGTTATGTTGTTCAATAAACACATTACAGTATTTCAGTTCTGGCACTAGTATCTTGGCAAGCATTCTGGCTAGAATATATTTTATGCTTCAGGACCTAAATGTGTAGTGACATATTAATACATCATGAAAGTCTACAGAGATGCAATGGCCTTTAAGAAAGAACAAAGCATATGTTCACACTTCATCACAAAATATTGTCTATCCTGTCATTATTTATTGTCAGATGTCTTGGCAATTGTGTCCTTTGTGGATAACTTAGAATAATTTCAAATTCCATAGATGAGCTAATACCAAGGTCAGACGGTTAATAGGCTGCTAATTTGAGTTATGCTACATTAGAAGAGAAGATCAGAATAGACACATTTTATTAATAATAAATTCTATACTTGCATTCATGAAGTGTAAAGAATTACTTATTGATAGGAGCCATTTTTAGTTCAAGTAAGAATTTTGCCAGAAGACATTTGGAGAATATAGAATATGTTTGAGAAAATATTAAACATGTTTGGTTAATATCTGAAACATTAAGAAGTCTACAAACTACCTATATACACATATACCTATATAATTCTAAATGCCCAAAGGGAATGCCCATTATTTAGCTTTCTTTAAGATCCAATAATCTTCTAAATATTTATTTATAGCTGTAGAAGGTAAGAGATGCTGTTATCAGTTTTTGGAAGACCAATATAAGACGCTATAGTACATATGCTCTAATTGCAAAGTGCGTTTTGATTGGCCTGTTTCTCAATCCATCAAAAACATAACGACATGGGAGACAGACACAGGCTTTATAGTCACTTACTGGACCTAGTTTTGCCTTTATAAATTCCTCTTTCTCAAATTTCAAAAGTGTAGTATATTATAAGAAAACTAAACTTCCTAACACCCTGGGACTTGATTTATACTCATCAGTGTAAGGGTCAAAAGTCAAGGGCATAGTTGCATTTATTACTTATTTCAGTGATCCTATACCCATTGGAGGTGCTCGATCCTTGTTTTGTTCAGGGGGTCTGCAAGATCAAAACTATCTTCATAATAATACTAAGACACAAGACATCATTCCCCCTTTCCTTCCTCATTCTCTCATGAGTTTACAATGGAATTTTCCATAGGTTATATTATGTGACATTGCAATCCACTGAATGCAGAGAGGAGATATGAGACTCCAGCTGCATTATTAAAACAATCAATAAAATATCACTAAATATACTTTGTTCCATAAAATATGTTTAAGTTTCAAAAAAAGTTATGTTAATACAGGGTGCCTGGGTGGCTCAGTTGGTTAGGCATCTGCCTTCAGCTCAGGGTCCTGAGATGAAGCCCCATGTGGGGCTCTGCACTCAGCGGGGAGTCTGCCTCTCTCTCTCCCTCTGCCCCTCCCCCTGCGCCTCCTCTCTCTTTCATGCACACACACTCTCTTTCTCAAATAAATAAGCACAGAGCCTGACACTGGGCTCCATCTCACAACAATGAGATCATGACCTGAGCAGAAACCAAGAATCAGACACTTAAGCGACTGAACCACCCAGGTGCCCCTTCTTATCTTTATTTTTAAATGAATTAATACATTATTTAAAAATATCTCAGGTTTAATTTCTCATATAGTAAATGCCAATATATATATAACCTATACAAGCAAAAGCTCTTTCAGGCTTTCAATAAATTTTGTATAAAGGGGCCCTGAATACCTCATTGTAATGATTCAGTAAAAAAGTAAGAGTTCTGGAGACTGCCAATTTCCACCCAGGCATATGGAAAGCTGGGAAGAGATCACTCCTAAACTTATAATGAAAAGCTGGACAAGTTGAAAATTCATGAACTTTTTGTACCCACTGGACAGCTAAGGTTGTGGGTTGTGCAAACAACTGGCCCAACACCTAAGGAGCGATGAGAAAAGACCTGGGGAAAGGGAACAGCAGGAAAGGGTCACAGAACTCCACCTGGGACCTTCTTTCCTATCTCCCCTACAGAATTAAAGCATTAATCCGTTGGGGAAAAGGCAACTAATATTTACACCCTAGGCCACTGGAAAAAACCCACTGCAGCTATGGGAAGAAAAGGGAAACAAAACAATGAACAACCTACCCCAGAGAAAGGGGAAAATACATATGCTAGACTCAGAATTATAGGTGGAGAAGGGGCAGGAGAACTAAGGAAGCCACACCTTGAATACCCAAGGATATAGTATCTGCCTAATAGTAAGGGTAAATGAAAACAACAGAAAATACTCTGTCACCACCATGTCTTGCTGTCATGCAAATACATCTCAAGTTACATGTGTGGAAAACACGCTCAGAGAGGAACAAAGGTGTGGGAGGATACCTTCTCTGAGGTTCAGTGCAAAAAGGAGACATAAAGCTAAAAATGAAGCAAATATTGAGGGGAAAAACAAACCCTCGGAAAACCCAGACCCAATCCTAAGCACAAGGTGTCGCTAGAGGGATTTGAAGCATATAATCCACTGAGGTTTATGACAGTGACAACATACTTCAGAGCTAACCCAGCTCCTAACTAGACTTACTCAAACCACTGCACTAAAAAAACTAGGAAAAGTACAACATGCCCATTTCTAAGCATAAAAACTGTTTATCTCAGTCTCTATTGAATTACACCAGTGTCCAGTTTTCAACAACAACAAAAAAACACAGGCACATGGAAAGATAAGAAAAACAATACACTCCCCATAAAGAAAGCCATTGGCAAAACCAGACTCAACTATGACACCGATGTTGGAACTAATCGACATGGAATTTGAAATAACTATGATTAATGTATTAAAGAATCGAATGGAAAAGGAAGATGCATATAAGATCAGATTGGAAACTTTAGCAGAAAGACAGGGGCGCCTGGGTGGCACAGCGGTTAAGCCTCTGCCTTCGGCTCAGGGCGTGATCCCGGAGTTCTGGGATCGAGCCCCACGTCAGGCTCTTCCTCTATGAGCCTGCTTCTTCCTCTCCCACTCCCCCTGCTTGTGTTCCCTCTCTCGCTGGCTGTCTCTCTCTCTGTCGAATAAATAAATAAAATCTTAAAAAAAAAAAAAAAAGAAAGACAGAAACCATAAGAATCAAATAAAAGTGCTAGAATTTAAAAAAATCCACAGTAAAATAGACAAAGAATGCATCCAATATGTTCATTAGTACACTCAACGCCAAGAAAGACTCAAGGAACTTGAAAATACATCAGTAGAAATGACTCAAACTAGAATACAGAAAGTGAGTGAAGAAAAAAAGAAAAACACAAAAGAATATCCCAGATTGGTGGAACAATATTAAAAGGTCTAACATACATGTAACTGAAATCCTAGGAGAAGAGAAAGAATAGGACAAAACAAATATTTGAAGAAATGATGGCTGAGGATTTTTCAAAAGTAAACACAGACACCCAACCACAAATCCAAGAACTTCAGAGAACATAAGGCGGGGGGGGGGGGGGGAGCTAGCAATCAATCCACCTAGCCATATTGAATTCAAACTATGGAGGGAAAAAAAAAGCAAAGAGGAAACGTTGCAAGCAGTTACAAAAGACACATTACATGCAGAGAAATAAAGATAAAAATTACAGTGAACTTGTAGCTAGAAGACAATGGAATGCTAAAAGAAAAAAGTGAACTCAGAATTTTATACTCAGTGAAAATATTTGCAAAAATAATGAAATAAAGATATTCTCAGACAAAGAAAACTGAGATAATCCATTGCCGGCAGACTACCTTACAAAAAGTGGCAAAGGAAGTTCTTCAGGCAGAAGGAATATGACGGCAAACAGAAACTTGCATCTCACAAAGAAATGAAGAATGTTGAAAATGTCATAAAAAAAAAAATAAAATCCTGCCATTTGCAAGGACATGTATGGAACTAGAAGGTATTAGGCTAAGTGAAATAAATCAATCCGTGAAAGACAATTATCATATGATCTCACTCATATGTGGAATTTAAGAAACAAACCAGGATCATAAGGGAAGGGAGGGAAAAATAAAACAAGAGGAAGTCAGAGAGGGAGACAAACCATAAGAGACTCCTAATCATAGGAAACAAACTGAGAGTTGCTGGAGGGAAGGGGAGCAGGGGATGGGGTAACTGGGTGATAGACATTAAGGAGGTCACATGATGTCATGAGCACTGGGTGTTATATAAGACTGATGAATCACTGAACTCTACCTCTGAAACTAATAATACACTACATGTTAATCAACTGAATTTAAATTTTAAAAAAAATTGAAGGTCACATACATACACACACACACACACACACACACACACAAAGTATTGGGATGCCTAGGTGGCTCAGTTGGTTAAGCAACTGCCTTCAGCTCAGGTCATGATCCCAGGGTCCTGGAATCGAGACCCGCATTGGGCCCCTTGCTCAGTGGGGATCCTGTTTCTCCCTTTGCCTGACACTCCCCCTGCTTGTGCTCTCTCTCTCTCCCTGATAAATAAAATCTCAAAAAAAAAAAAAAAAAAGGTATTCAAGGAATATAGGATATGTTTCTATTAAGGGGAAAAAAGGAATAATTTTGTCCTAAAGAAGTTGTGTAGAGATTGTTTAAATATTGGTCCAGAATTGGCAGCAGCTCTTTCTGCCCAAGGGTCCTGTCCCCGTGCTTTAATAAAATCACATTTTGCAATCAATCAATCAATGTTGTTCCAGAATGAGAAAGGGGAAAGTAGAAGAAAAAACTTGCATTGATATAAAAAGTTGTAAAGGGTCTGTAGAAAAATAAAGCAAGAGCAAGAGAAACGTATCTCACATGGTCAAAAAAAAAAAAAAAAAAGAAAAAGAAAAAGAAAAAGAATGCCGAAAATGGAATCAATGACTATAAAATAAAATTCTTTTTTTTCCTTATTTTTAGTTGATCAGAAACTTAACTAACAGTCAAAAGCAAAATTAGTGACAACATGTTATGTGTTTAAAGCATATGTAAAAGTAAAATGTATAGGGGCGACTGGCTGGGTGCTTGATCACGAGTCATCAGTGTGAGACCCATGGTGTATAGAGGCTACGGAAAATAAATAAATAAATAAATAAACTTTAAAAAGAAAGCAAAATTTATAACAACAATAGCACAAAAGATGAGAGGGAAAAATTGAGAATATATATAAGGTCCTGACATGCTGTATGAAGTGATATAAAGATCATTGAGAGTAGGCTCTAATTAATTAAAGAGGTGTACTGCATATCATAGGGCAAACACTAAAAATTAATACAAATGAACAAATAAGTTTATGAGATAACTGGAATTATAAAAAACTCAGTTTATACAAGAAGGCAATATTTGTGGGATGCAGCTAAAGCAATGCTCGAAAGGAAAGTATAATATTAAAATAATTATATCAGAAAAATAATGATTCTCGAGTCAGACTCTCAGTATTCAAATATGGGCCCACTTCATGCGAAATATATGTTCTTAGGCAATTTGCTTAACTTCTCAGTGGATCAATTCCTAACCCTTAATAACACGAATATAACAATAATTCTTACTTCCTAGGGGTATAGTAAGAATTAGAATTAGATTAGATTAGAATTGTGTAGGACTCTTAGCACGATGCCTCGCATATGTTAAGTAGAGAATAAATCTCAGCTAATTTTCTTGTTAATTTCCAATAATTAGTAAACATTTTTGTAGGAACTAGAGATAAGGATGACAAACCGTCCTTACCCTCAAGAACCTCATAGTCCAATGAGGATTTATAAAAATTACTACTCAACATAAAATGGAGACCGCGGAGAAATGCCGCTTGTACCGGACTGAGAGAATTAAACAAGTTTCTCAGATACAGTAGACCTCTCATTCAGATTTAAAGAAGTAGTAGTTGGCCTAAGTTAAAGGAAACATCCAGGGAGAGAATGGTTCGCGGAAAGCAGGAAGTTGCGAGAGCACATGAGAACTGAAAAGCTGCTATTGCTTCCAATACTGGAGCATAGATTTCCAAAACCAGCATGGCAGATGGGTAGGTAGGCAGGAATAAGAGATCCAAAGATCTCTCTTGTCATTCCAAGAATGCCTTGGGAATGGTTCACGCGAAGGTAATACATGAGAAGAGGCACGATTCCAACTTAAGCAAGCAGGTGCAGGGGGTAGGAATCTCCTTGGTAGATAATAAAGGCAGCAGAGCAATAGATTTGCTTGGTTTGAGGTACTAATAAGGGATCCAGAAAGCAACTGTCTAGTGTCTACATCTGGTTCATGAGAAGTGAGGCAGAAATAAGAATTTGAGACTTAACAGTGCAGAATAGTCACTCAAGTCTTGACCATGAACGAGGCTTTCCGAGGGAGGAGAATTTACGGAGAGAGCCAGTGAGGTAACCCAAAACTCTGGGACCTGCTGGGGGCAACTGAGGTGCTAAGAAGAGAGAATTATAAATAGATACTAAAGACAAAGTGGGAACTTGACTAGGTTTTGATGATGCTTGAGAATTTGGATCAAAAAATTTCCCTTCAAACTATAATAATCTCTCTTCATCAATAGTGAGCTCTATATGGTGCCGTATTAACTACCTGGTTCTGCAGTAGCAAATTACTATAAACAAATGGTTTAGAACCACAAGAATTTATTCTCTCACAGTTCTGAAGGCCAGTCAGCTGTCTAGAGGGCCACATTCTGTCCAGAGGTTCCAGGAGAGAATCCATTCCTTGCACGTCCAGCTTCTAGTGATTGACGGTAAACATTCATCGACTTAACGCTGCATCTCTCTCTGCTCTGTCTTCATATTACCTTTCCCCTCCTAAGTATCTATTTCAACACTTCCTCTGCCTCTCTCCTATAAGGATATATGTGATTGCACTCTTTTATTTTTAGAGTTCACATAACCTAGGATAAACTCCTCCTCTCAGATCAACTTAATTACATCTTTGCATTATAAGGTCACATTCACTCTTTTGCCATATTACGTGATATTGACAGGCCCTAGGATTAGGATGTAGACTCATGCTTGCAGAGACCACTATTCAGATTACTTCAAGCACTTTGTCAAAAATTTAAAATAATAAAAATCACTGTTAGAAAGGTCTGAGGGGGGGTCGCCTAGGTGGCTCAGATGGTTAAGCATCTGATCAGGTCATGATCTCCAGGTCCTGGGATTGAGCCCTACACCTGGCTCCCTGCTCAGCAGGCAGTCCAGTTTTCCCTCTGCCTCTCTCCCTTGCTCATGCTCTCTCGCTCTCTCTCGCTCTCTCTCCTTCTCTCTCAAATGAATAAATAAAAGCGTAAAAAAAAAAAAAAAAGAAAGGTCTGAGCAAAAGGGTATTCATACACTGTTGACAGAGTTAAACTGGTATGATCTCTTTGGAGGGCAATTCAGCAAGGTCAAGAAAAAGTCTTTAAAAGTGTGCATACTGCCTTTAACTTAGTAATTACTACTTTAGAAGTCTATCCTAGCAAGATGTTTGGTCATACATGAACACACAATTGTGTTCAACAAAATCTTTCTAATATTCGAAAAGAAAAGCTGGATCTAACCTAAAATGCCCAACAATAGGGGTTAAAATGGGTTTTAAATTCTATTTTTATATATGTGTGTAAACATATAGACATATATACATGTATACATATATATACCCATATACATAATGTATGTAATACCTACATTCATATGTTGGATTCAATGACATAATGTGTAGCCATTAAAATTGGTAATATAATTCCATGTTTATAGCATGTAAAAGGACTCACAATATCATCAGATTAAAAGATTATAAAACAGTATATAGAGTAAGATCACATTTTAGTATAAAGGTACATCTAAAAGAATCTAGATGAGGGGTGACTGGCTGGCTCAGTAGGTTAAGCACGTGACTTGACAGCAGGGCTGTGAGTTGAAGTTCCACACTGGGTGTAGAGATTATTTGAAAATAAAATCTTTTAGGGGCACCTAGGTGGCTCAGTCAGTTAAGCATCTGACTCTTGACTTCGGCTCAGGTCATGATCTCAGGGTCATGAGATAGAGCCCCATGTTGGTCTCTTGCTTGCGGAGACTGCATAACATTCTCTCTCCCTCTTCCTCTGCCCCTCCCTCTGCTCATGCACTCTCTCTCTCTCTCTCTCAAAATAAATAAATAAACAAACAAAATACTTTCAAAATAAATAAACAAATAAATAAAATATAAAAAATAAAGGAATCTGGATGAGTTGATCATACATATATTAATATTAGTGAGATCACTGAAATTTTATTCATTTTTAGCTATGATTTTGAACTTTTTCTTCAATGAGCTTATTTACAATATTTTTTAAACCACCAAAACGTGAATTTATTTGTTAGACGTGTATTAACTTTTCTTCAAAAATATATTTATAACCCTTCTTAAACATTCAGATATTTCAATGTAATTTAGCCATAAATTATCTTCTGATAGATAAAAAAGAAAACTATGTAGATATATATATAAACAAATTCATAAAAATATGTTTTCTAAATATTACAAAGTCCAAATGTCAAAACTATTTGAACCACCTATGTAAAAATATTAATACTAATATTGTCTCTTTATGTCATAACAAATAAGAGTAAAACTTTTATTCCTGAGTATAATAAATATTTCTCATTTAAGAAAAAACTAGCCTATAGATGTAAATATGCTCTACAAGCCATTTAGAAGCCAATTGTGTATGTGTGCCTGTTAATGAGACTGTGAATGAATTGCATCTATAAACTTAAATCATACACATAAATTATGAAACTTAATTGTTTCTGGAAGAGGCTCTAATCTTATTAAGTGTCGTGGTTATTGATATGGTTGCCCACAAAATGCATTTTTCAAGATTTAATTTGATTTATATTTAACTCATAAAAGAATAATCTTTTATATACTACCAGTACAGAGTATATTTTATAGCTCAAACAAAAAATATCATGAAATTGCTCTTTTGCTATCATTAAACGTGATCTACCAATTCTTCCAGAAACCAATAAATATTCACTTCCACTGGTATTTGCTTCCTCATCTGGAAAATGGATTAATCAAAAAATGTCCTCTTAAGGCTTTATGGAGAACTTCATGTAGCTCTCCATGAAATGAATAATGGAAATTGTGCAGTGTTCACTCGTAGAACATTTGCATTAACACTAAGGTAAGAAGCAGTGCACAGTTCATTTAACGACTGAAAATGACTAGGTTGTTAATTTTTTTAATTCACTCTAGGACTGTTTGCCTACTAAATGCAAAACGTGTCATATCAAGCTATAAGGATGGTTACCCTATATAGTTACTGTAGGTTGGAATTCTCAATCTTCCAGAACAAAGTATAGTAAATACTTCAACTTTGTTCACATCATAAATGACCTAAGAGAAAATTTTTCCAAATTCACATTTCACCCGTAGAAGTTGCTAGATTATTCTAAGGTCTTATAGAAAATTAGGGTAGAAATGTTCATTCACATCTCTGTGGTCATTGAGAGAAATCAGCGCTTCTTAAATGAGCCTCTTCTAACACAGAAGCTAATCATGAAATATCTGTTTCACTTGGGTCAATTCAAAGGATTCTTAAGAGGTTGTTCACCCCAGAACAACATCTATAGATATCGTCAGAAGGGTGATATACCACAGGCCCCTGAGGCTGTGAGACAGTAGCAAGTGGGAGGGGGCCAGAAGAGATCTTATCAATGCCTAGGAAAAGAAGAGGGCATAGAATTTGAAGCCATTCGAATTCACTATGCACTTCGGAGAGGTTGGTGAAGAGTCTTATTAGAAGGATGCAGTAAGATCCACGTAGATTGGAAGGGTACCTAAGCAAACTTCTGTCTAATTTTACTTGATTCCAGAAAAACAACTGAGTTGACGACATGCGGGATGCCATATCCCAGAAGCCCCAAATCCTCGTTCCAGTTTGGAGAAAGCTTAAAACGTTACCAAACATTTGCTAGAATTCATCTCTTCTGTTTCTGGTTGTTATAACATTTTCCCAGTTTTATTATGATCCAAATTCTTTAATACAAATTTAAATTCATGTACATCTCATATGAAGATAATACCAGATGACCATAATCATTGGGGTAGAGGGACCTTTAATAATTTCAAGGATAAAATTAGTCATTTATACTGCATTCTCTTAAAATTAGTTTTTCTCTAAAACCATCTGGGATCGCCTTCAAACTGTGACCAAATATTGAGCATTCTGTTCCTGTGAGACCCTGATTCAATTCACCGCATATCTGAGAGTGCAAAGTTATTAATCACAAATTGGAAAAAAGAAAAAGAAAGCAGCAGTTTTGCTTAAGTATTTATTTCTTAGAAGACATTTTTTTCTTTTTCTTTCTTTCCTTTTTATTTTTGGAAGAAAAGTGAAATACAAGAGCTGGTGAAATTGACGACTAAATATTCACCTTATTCTCCATTTACTTTCCCAAAACCAATTTATTGGTAGATTACCCTAGCAGCATGGATTTAACATTGACTGCTATTGTTTATTCTACTGGAAAAAAACTTCTCTTAAATCTAAAATATAGCTTTGTCCATCTACCCATTCACTCGCACACATTCGTAACGCCTAATATACAGCAAACTCTGTGCAAGTGTCCAGGGGAATGAAACATAACTACATATTCTTCAGTGGGCACTGTATTTAATTTTGGTGTTATTTTCTTCAAGTCCCAAATCTAGGAAAATCTTTCAAAACCAGCACAAGTATTAAGTGTAAAAAAAATAAATGGTTTCACAAATCATTACTACAAGAGTGTTAGCAATACGGTTATCTCATTTTTGAGCATAACAATACACTCTATGCTGTTTTTGAAATCCAGTTGTAAAACTGTTTAATATTTGGCCACAAGTACTGTAATGGGACACCAGTGACAACTCATGCTCATGCTCTTAATTTGAGCCAGATTTGAGTTCAGGCACCTTCTGTCCCACTGTTGAAGTTAAGGTGAAGGAAGGTGTCAGCTCCACTTCCCAGGGACTGGCTTGATGGCACAGCCACTAAGACAGGGCATACTTAACACACCTTGCAAATAGATTTGAATCTGTTCCAAGGATGATTACCCATCTACTTAGAGACACAAAGTGTAGTCAATTCTCTAAACATTGCTTTCAGGCATGCAGAAAACTTCCCCCTGCATTTTTCAACCCACATGCTTCTTCATTCATGCATTCAAACATTTACTGAACATCTGCTACAAGGCTAGGCATTATGGCAGGTGCTGAAGATACTGTAGTGACCAAAGTAGACATGACCACTGTTTTCATGTAACCTAAACAATCAGATGCACCGAGATTGGAAGGAAAATGGGTGAGGCTACCCATTTCCTCTCTGCATCTGCAAGCCCCCTAATATCATCACATTATAACGGTTTGATAGTTACTTTCATAAAGTCTTCCACTAATTTTTCCCCCTAGTGAGTTTGGTTGCACCAGTCTTTTCTCTCTGACATGATAATAAATTCCTTAAGGGCAGGAACCCTACATCATAGAAATTTTTATGACCTCCTGTAACACCCAATTGCCTAGCTGTTTCCATTGACCGAGCATTTTTCCTACAAAATGCATAAGATCATATTATCTTCCAGGGAAAAGCAATAGGAAAGGGAAGTTACAGCACACAGAATCCTGAAGCACAGATATGGTAAAACTTCTCGATGGATCAGGGTGCCTGTGTGATGGTTGGGTTAGTCATGTACCAATGCAACTGACCTTCCACATGCACATTGACTGTTGATCACTTCTGGTCCTCCCCCCCCACCCCAACTCCTATCTGCACACCTTTCATGTATTTAAGAAATCAGTATGGCCTGACTTGAGGCCACTGTAGAAGTAGATGTTATCTCCTTAAAAAATCTCTCCCCAAATGATTTTGATACATCATTTGGAAGTCCTGTCCCATTCATGCTATTGAGTTGAAGTCCACAGAGCCTCTTTCTTTGTAAATATAAATATTGGTTATGATTGCTTTTGCTCTTGAATTCTTGTTCTACTTTCTGCCCATACTCTTAGAACAGAAACAGATTTATTTATTAAAAAAAAAAAAAACATCTTTGGGGGGAGCGCATGGGTGGCTCAATTGGTTAGGAGTCTGACTCTTGGTTTCAGCTCAGATTGTGATCTTGGGGTTGTAGGATTGAGCCCCATGTAGGGCTCAAGCAGGGAGCCTTCTGGAAATTCTCTCCTGAGAGAGGGAGGAAGAGCGTAGAGAATTTGAAGTCATTGGAATTTACTATGCACTTGGGGGAGGTTGGTGGAGAGTCCAAAAGGATGCAGTAAGATCCATGCAGGTTGGAAGGGTACCTAAGCAAAATTCTGTCTAATTTTACTTGATTCCAGAAAAACAACTGAGCTGACAACATGCACAGTGCCATATCCCAGAAGCCCCAAATATTTATTCCCTCTGCCTCCCCCCTAAAATTAATAAGTTCTTAAGAAAGTATCTTGGGACACTTGGCTGGCTCAGTCAGTGGAGGATGTGACTCTTGATCTCAGGATTATAAGTTCAAACACCATGTTGGGTACAGAGATTACTTAAAAATAAAATCTTAAAAAAATAATAATAGTAAAAAAAATTTAAAAACCCATCCTGTCCAGGAAGGATTTAAAGAGGATTATAAAATATGTATGATATATGAATATTGATAAGAAAGAGGACTCTAGTGATGAAATATGCTGGCTCTAGAGCCACGCTTCTTGCGCCTGCATTCTCTATCTATGGGTTGCATAAGTTACCTTTTCTGTAACCATGGACAATTTTGTGGCTCAATTTCCATATATATAAAATGGGGATAATACTACTACTATATTACACATGGCAAGAATTAAAGGATAATACACATAACATACTTAGCAAAGTATCACCTGCCCAGGCCAAGATAAGATCTTAATATATTCTAGATATTATTAAATTATTATGTTTTCCCCTTAGATATATGCAGATCTACTCAATTAGTTCTGAAGTCATGTAAAACCAACAAAATGTGATTGGGTACCTTCAAGAATAGTGAGTAGCACTGATCAGAAAGGAAATACATTGCAATGAAAGAAGAAATATATTAGGTTAGGTTAAAAGTATATGAAATTGGTGGGGCATCTGGGTGGCTTAGTTGGTTAAGCATCTGACTCTTGATCTCAGGGCCTTGAGTTCAAGCCCCATGTTGGGTTCCACAGTGGGTGTGGAGCCTACTAAAAAAAAAAAAAAGTATATGAAATTGGTACATAAGGTGCTCAATATTACTAATCATCAGAGAAATGCAACTCAAAACACAATGATATTGGGGATGTCTGGCTGGCTCAGTCAGAAGAGCATGTAACCCTTCATCTTGGGGTCATGAGTTCAAGCCCCATGTCGGGTGTAGAGATTACTTACATGAATAAATAGATAAACTTAAAAAAAAAAACACAATGACATCATCACCCACCTATTAGCTAGACTAATGGTGGTGATCATTTAGCACTATACACAACTATCAAATCATTATGTAATGCACCTAAAATTAACATAATGTTTTATGGCATTTAGATACCCACTTTTAAAAAATGGGTAAGGGTGGGACGTGACAAATAAAAATATTGCTACTTCAAGGGAAGGGGGAACAGCAATCATCTTATGGTCAATGTTGGGCGACACTTGGGGACTGAATAAAAGAGAGCAGAGGCCAGGTATAAAAATGGGTAGAAGTCACCCCAGGAGTTGCGCATGGAGGAAAGGAGGCAGTCTGGAGAGGGGAAACAACAAGGCAGAAATTGGGGAAGATACGGGACTAGGTCCTTGTGTTGTGGAAACAGGCCAGATGAAAACTAAAGGCGTATAGGAGGTGTATAGGAGGTGAAAAGCTTCCTAAGGAGTCAAGGATCTATGGTGACCTTAACATTTTCTTCTTTGTTCCATTTGTAACTCAACCTAAAGCTCTAATAATGGCTGGTGAGTGTTAAGAGCAGTGTGAATGCAACCAAGTTAAAGAATGAAGAGCCATATGCTTTGGAGTAAAACTAAACATGATAAAGAACCCATGCAGCCTTCTCTAAAATCTTTGAAAGCACCAAAGTCCTATTCAGAAATCTCCACTGAAGCCTTCCCTTACCTTATCCCACTCCTTTTTTTTATAATAATATTTTTTTATTATATTCTGTTAGTCACCATACAGTACATCCCTGGTTTTTTATGTAAAGTTCGATGATTCATTAGTTGCGTATAACACCCAGTGCACCATGTAATATGTGTCCTCCTTACTACCCATCACCGGTCTATCCCATTCCCCCAACCCCCTCCTGTCTGAGGCCCTCAGTTTGTTTCTCAGAGTCCAGAGTCTCTCATGCTTCATTCCCCCTTCTGATTACCCCCCCTTTCTTTAACCCTTTCTTCTCCTACCGATCTTCCTAGTTCTTATTGAGTGAAACCATATGATAATTGTCTTTCTCTGCTTGACTTATTTCACTTAGCATTATCTCCTCCAGTGCCATCCATGTTGCAGCAAATGTTGAGAAATCATTCTTTTTGATGGTTGAGTAACATTCCATTGTATATATGGACCACAACTTCTTAATCCAGTCATCTGTTGAAGGGCATCTCAGCTCCTTCCATGATTTAGCTATTGTGGACAATGCTGCTATGAACATTGGGGTGCATATGGCCCTTCTCTTCACTATGTCCCACTCCTAATTAAACCAGCTTCTCTTCAGGTACCAGCATTAAAACCTGTGTCTTATTCAACTGTAAAGTTCATTTCATTTAATTATTAGTACCACAGCATTATTTCTCATACCAATTTTCATAACAAATATACAGCATTTCAGCTGTGTCAAGGGACAAATTGGATTTACAGATGCAGCTATAAAAGTACCCATTGTTAGCAAGTTCCTGACATAAAATGTATTCCAAGTTCCAAGCAACTGCCTCACAACTGAGTTTTAAAAGCAGCACCTATTCTCCATTTTTCTATATGTTTATTTCTTGCCTCATCAAACAGCCCATAAGCACCTGCAAGTTAGGGAAGCTGCCATTTTCATCTCTTATCCCTCTTCAGTATTTCCCTGACACTCGGCCAGGCACACAGCCGCCATCTTCTCTAGGGAAGAGGACAGGGTTCAGATAAGAATTCAGTTGAATGATAAACTAAACCCACCATCTCCATACCCATTCTTTATACTTTGTTTTCCTTTGCACTACACTTATGAAAAGATAGTCTATGAGGGCAAGTCAATCAACTTCTCTGACTCAGTTTCCATACCCGCATCTTGGGGATATGGTAATTTACTTGATATAAAATGTGGAGGACAGTGTCTGGCTACTTAGGAAAAGTGGTCCATTATTATTATCTTAAAAAACAGAAGTATAGGGGCACCTGGGTGGCTCAGTTAGTTAAGCGTCTGCCTTCGGCTCAAGTCATGATCCCGGGGTCCTGGGATCGACCCTGCATAGGGCTCCCTGCTCAACAGGGACTCTGCTTCTCCCTCCCTCTACCCCTCCCCCTGCTCATGCTCTCTCCCTCTCTCACACTCTCAAATAAATAAAAATAATAAAAATCTTTTTTAAAAACCCAGAAGTATATGTAATGTATTTGTTTCAGAAGATCATCCGTTGAGATATGATTTTGAGATTATTAATGTTTGAGGTATTATAGATTTTGAGTTAGTAGAAATAGAAGACCTTAATGTAGTAGAATTTGGAAATTATAGTTTGTTTGGTGTGATATATAAAGAAAACTAATAAGGGAAAGTTTCAGAGTTCTTATAATCTTGCAAACATAAGAACAAGGTGAGCCACAGACACAGTCAGAGATTAATTAACCAAATGGAGCAGAGCGACTGCTTTTCCATACTAGTGATATCATATTGAGCAAAAACCACATGCAGAGGAAGCGAAAAATAAATGGGACAGAGCAACAAGCAGATTGGTTAGGTCCACCCTGGGTGAAGGTAGGAGGTGGAGCAGGGAAGGGGTTATATAATGAACAAAGGGTGGGACCTGAAGGGACAACCTTGGCTATGAACTTGTCAGTTCTTAAATCCTGCAAATCTGCCAGTGCAAGTAAAACAGGTGTTTGGGACTCCACATAGCCTGCCCCATAACGCAATGAAGGAAGTTTGGATCAGTAGAGCTTTTTCTTTTGGGAGCTTTTGTAAGTTCACTTGGCTTCTGACAATTTTCACAGCTTGAAATTTAGATTGCGATCCTTGCTGTCACCAAAGGCTGGAACCCACCTAGAGAGAGTAGGAGGGATGGACAGGAATCAAGAGCAAGTAGGCCTGTTCCAGCTTCAGAGAGAAAAAAACATTTGCTGTTGTCATCCACTGTTATGAGATACTCTGGGAGGGTCACAGGTTTGAACTGTAAGTTATAGAGCTCCAAGTGGGTTCTAAAGTAAACTTGGTCTCCTAATTCATCCCTTCTGATCATTGATATGTGACCATCCCAAGTCCTTACGGTAAGTGTAGTGCATGACATGACCTTGTTGTGCCAACATTCAGTGTCTCGTTACAAAATAATTTCATACTACAAACACCACCCTTTCTGCCAACCCTGAATGTATACTGTACAAATCTGTGATCAGAAAGGGAGGTATTTATTAAATCTTATTTAACTTCAGGCTCTTACTAGGTCTTCACCAAAAGATGTTCCACTTCTCTGAGGGTATTCCTGTTTTTGGTAACACGTTATTATAGCAAAGATGCCTTTACTTGACTCAGCGGAGGGTGTGAGTGGGTACTTGGGTTTCCAGTGCTTTACCACTGCATTAAAATAGGAAGCTGGTGTCACGATATCAAATCCCAACCCATACCCTTAGCCAGGAAAGCCTGTGTCGCATCACTACGGTCATTAAATATCAGACAATAAGCATAGCCAGAGCATTTTTCAACCAAGGACCTAAGAGGGTTTATAAACAGATTAAATTGCAAAAATCTCAAAAAGGCTTTTAGAAGTAGTGTTATTGCTTCTATAACCTGCAGCATAATGTATTTAGTCAGTATATGACTTCATCTGGAGTCTTTTATATATACAATTCATATATAATTCATATATATATTCTTACTCTATTCTTATATTCTTATATATATTCTTAGACTCTTATTCTATCTTACTATATTCTTTTCCAGGATGAGTTAAAACAGAGGATAAAACAAATAACTATGAATAAATTGAACTTCATTTAATTAATTCAAGATTACCATTAAGTATTAACGAACATGAAGGTGTGATTGCTGAATTTGTCAACAACCATCACTCGGAATGTGTGAAAATATCTATCCTCTAATAAAAACATTATAGATTTTCTTCACGTAAATGAATTGTGTTTTTCTTTTTTCTTTTTTTTTTTTAAAGATTTTATTTATTTATTTGATAGAGATAGAGACAGCCAGCGAGAGAGGGAACACAAGCAGGGGGAGTGGGAGAGGAAGAAGCAGGCTCATAGCAGAGGAGCCTGATGTGGGGCTCGATCCCACAACGCCGGGATCACGCCCTGAGCCGAAGGCAGACGCTTAACCGCTGTGCCACCCAGGCGCCTCTGAATTGTGTTTTTCTTAATCATTTTGTCTCAAGTGAATATTTATAAAATGTCTTCATTTTGAATCTTCTTGTAATTTTGTATGCGTATTTCTTATGGAAAAATAACAGACGCCAAATCACAATAAAAAATAACCTGTGAATGCTAATATTCACCCAGCAGATTGGCAAACTTAAGAAGATTGGTGAGACTAAGTACTGGCAAAGATTGAGAACACTGGGGACTCTGATGCACCACTTGTGGGTTTCCAAATTGGCACTGCCATTTCGTAAAACAGCTGGGCGTTATGTTGAGAAACTGGCGCACTGCATAGCCCAGGCTCTAGCACAGATTCATCCTGAGCCATGCATAAGAATGTATGTGGCAGACTGGGTGGTAATAGCAAAAACAAACGTACAAACAAAAACAACTGTCCAACGAACCAAATATACGAAAATGGTTGGACAAATTATGGGATAGTCAGAAGCTAGAATTTATGCAACTCTGAAAATATACTAGCTGTATATCAGCATGAATGGATCTTTGAAGCATGTTATTAAACAACAACAACAAAAAAGCAACTTGCAGAAAAATTCAAATATTTTGCTGCCATTTTAACAAAGCTCAAAGGCAAGCCAAAAAAACAGATTGCTTAGGAATAAGGCGTGTTTATTCTTTAAAAGAATAAACAGTGAGGTCGTAACAACAAGTCGAGCTCTGGAGGATAGTTCATTTCGGAAAGTGAAAGGGGACCAAACATTAGGAAATCAGCACATGGAGTACTTCATGTCTGGTGATAGTATTCTATCATCTGTGGGCAGCATGTTTGTGGTATTTGCTTATGTTTCATGTCATAAATGGACATCAAAAAGTTAAAATATTTTTAGGCACACCTGGGTGGCTCAGTCGGTTAAGCATCTGACTCTTGGTTTGGGATCAGGTCATGAGCTTGGGGTCATGGGATGGAGCTGTGTCGGGCTCCATGCTCAGCCAGGATTCTTCTTGTCCCTCTCCCTCCCCCTCTGATCCTCCCTGATGTGTGTGGCCACCCCCCCCAATAAAATAAATAAATAAATACAATCTTAAAAAAATTAAAAAAATAAAACATTTTTGAAATACGCCAACTTAAACCCAAATATTTCTTTAAGGATGTGCATTTTATACCTGAAAAGCAGTACTTCTCCCAAATTAAGGGTTCTGGTTTCCAGTTCTAATACCGTCATTAACAGTTTCGTAACCTTGGATGTTTCACTTAATCTCTTTGAGAATCTTCTTTTTCCAACCTGAAAATACAGGTCCTACATAGCAACACTTTAGGTCTTTTCTAGAGAGTATATTTTATATTCTTTAGAAAATGAGATACCACCTTACACCAGTTAGAATGGCCAAAATTAACAAGACAGAGAACATCAAAAGTTGGCAAGAATGTGGAGAAAGGGGAACCCTCTTACACTGTTGGTGGGAATGCAAGCTGGTACAGCCACTCTGGAAAACAGAATGGAGTTTCCTCAAAAAGTTGAAAATAGAGATACCCTATGACCCAGCAATTGCACTACAGAGTATTTACCCCAAAGATACAGATGTAGTGAAAAGAAGGGCCATATGCACCCCAATGTTCATAGCAGCAATGTCCACAATAGCCAAACTGTGGAAGGAGACCAGATGTCCTTCAACAGATGAACGGATAAAGAAGATGTGCTCCATACATACAATGGAATATTACTCAGCCATCAGAAAGGATGAATATCTACCATTTACATCGACATGGATGGAACTGGAGGGTATTATGCTAAGTGAAATAAGTCAAGCAGAGAAAGACAATTATTATATGGTTTCACTCATATATGGAACATAAGGAATAGTGCAGAGGACAATAGGGGAAGGGAGGGAAAACTGGGAAGAAATCAGAGAGGGAGACAAACCATATGAGACTCTTGACTCTGGGAAACGAACTGAGGATTGCAGAAAGGGAGGTGGGTGGGGAGATGGGGTAACTGGGTGACAGGCATTAATGAGGGCACGTAATGTGATGAACACTGGGTGTTATACACAACTAATGAATCATTGAACATTATATCAAAAACTAATGGTGTACTATACATTGGCTAAATGAATTTAAATTTTAAAAAGAAAATATATTAGAATATATATTTATAATGCTATAAATCACTGAGCCTTCTACTCTAGACAAAATCCAGTCTACCTGAATTCAATTCTGGAAAGCAAGCCCACAAGAAGTTAATCAAATGTGCAAGCATCCACATAGGCCTTTTCAACAAAGTTATTTAACTATACCACACCGTTAATTTTCTCTCCTCCCCTGAGTTCTTCCACCCTAGGTTTTAAATTTTTGAACAGCCCCATGAGGTGGCATCTCCCTCTGGAAATTCAGCAAAACCAGATGGAGATTTTTTTCTCATACAGTTCAAGCTAAGATTTGACTTTTAAATCAAAGGGGCATACAGTTTTATAGAATCAAAATAACACCGGACTGCATATTAGAAGCCTACTCCTAACCTTGGCTTTGACATTTACTAGTCGGTAACTGTGGTGAAGTCATTTAACTTCTCTAGGTCTCAATTTACTCATCTGTAATAAGGTGCTGGAAATGGACTAAAGCTCTCTGGGAACATTTTCTGTTCCAGCATAGTATAATTCTACATAATTTCAGTTTGCTCCTGGAAACTATTTCTGACTTAATCATCAACTGCTAACAAAAAGCATTCAAATAGCTTGTAGATATCAGCCACCAAAACAAACTTCCAAAACCACATAGTTCTACCAGGAATACCTTGTTTTTGAAGAGGTTAAAGGGAAATGGGTACATACTGATGGAGTAAAAAATTCTCTAATTCATGTGTTAACCTAATATTTACTAATATACTAGCCACTGTTCTAGCTATTATAAATATAGCAGCTCTCACGGAGCTTAGATTCCTGTCCCAACCAAGCAAGTAATTATTGGAGGGTAGAGAGCAAGGATACTCTGCATCAGTTTGACCATTTATTCCATAATCTCATCCCCAGAACCTTGAAACATCTTACCTATTAGAGATTTGGGTACATAAACCCCCATACACATCTACTTGACTCTTATGTATTCCTTCTTCAGTCATTTCCAGAATATTTCTAGTACTGAAATCTGGATGGGCTCTACAAGCGACAATTCTATTAATTAATTAATGATATTTAAAAATCAATGACTCTTTGCTGCATGACTAATAAAATCAAACTCTTTAGTTTATGGTCCCAAGCTTCTCTAGGATCTATATCTGGCCACACACCCTATGCTTCAGCCACACAAATTATGCACTGCCTAAACATATTTAGCCCTTTCGTTATTCACTCAGATCTTGGGCTTGAGCCTGGCGATGTAAGTTCTCCTTCAAAGCCCAACCCAGAAGGTAACTCTTTCATAAAGTCTTCTCCCTCCTATTTTCCATGCCAAGGCATTATGTCCCTATCAACAGCATTTTCTTCTGCTGCTGTGTGTCATAGGTGCCCATCTACGTCTGTCTCTCCAAAAAGAATGTAATGTCCTGTCTGAATTGTTGCCCCTCGGAAACTGCAAATATAATAAAATAGTTGTTTTATATCACTAAGTTTTGTAGCGATTGGTTAAGCAATAGAAGATAACTGATACGCTAACTTTCTCTACCTTTTCCTTTCTCTTGCTCTATTTTTTGAGCTATAGCCTGTTTTCTGAATTGTTCCCCTAAACCTTTTTTCTCCTTGAATCTGCCCAAATTATAGAAATAGTCCACACGTCACTCTCTTTCCTCCTCTCATGCAGCTAGGCCTCCATCACCCAGTTCACCCACCTTGAGTCCCCCATACTTACGGTGTGTTCCCACAGTATCCTGTTGTGTTCCCAACTCCCCACCTCTCTGGGGGGAAAGAACGCTTCTTCTGCTGGTCCTGTAAGAAGCTGGTTCTTCTCAACCAGATCATGGGGAAACTAACAGGGTGGCAAAATTTTGCAAAGAGTTGTAATACATACACATGAACTACTGCTGGAGCCAGAGGAAATGCTAAGTAAATCTTCCATTGTGAGCTGCCAAAGCCTCAGCTGTCCTGCACAACGGTAAGAGGTCTGCCATGCAGGAAAGAAAGCAAGAATATCCCTAGGGGAGGAAACCATAGGGGCACGACTTCAAGAGAAACATGATAAAACATGACATCATTTGGGAAATGGCAAAGGAGACGGCCCGAGGCATAAAACCACATGACGTAGGCAAGTGTTAAGAGTTAAGGCCAGAAAATAACACTTACCAGGTCATAACAGAGCTTAAATGCCACACTAAGTTGCAACTTTATCTTACAGGTCATGGACGGCTAGACATCAAATGATTTAATTTGGAAGCTTGGCTAAATAAAAAACTTTTTAAAGTGATGTATCTACTATTACTTCAGAGGGCAGTTTGGAGGGGCGTGGGAGGGAATGTAAAATGGGCAATATAGAGGCTCTTAGATTAGCAGAGGAAAAAGATGATGAGGTGACCAGGTAGGCTGAGGTTCCTGGGTTGTGGGAGGGAAGTTTATTTGAGAGAAAGGTGGGTAGTTGGTAGAATTGGATGAGGGAATGTGAGGAATGATAGCGGAGGCGACCTCACTTTTGATTCAAGGCGACCTCAGCAACTGCCTCAGATTTCTGGCTTGTGCAACTCAATGCATAATGTGCAGAAACGTAAAATACGGTCACATAAAAATACTGGCATCACATTCTAAATAACGGACAGGGGGTACAGTACCAAGCAGAGAGAGAGACTAGGGCTCAGGAAAGATAACTCCTGGCATCCCAGGAAACACCGCACAAGGTAGAAGAGAGTGGAAATCGAAGTAGAGAAGTCAAAAGGCTCACAAAAGAGCCAGCCGCATTCAATCATCTGTCGACCCCCACACCACCGGCGGGAGGGCTCTGATGCAAAGTCACCGTGACTTAGCTGCAGCCATCATTAACTCTGGAAAGGGTTTTGGTCTATTCGAACGCAACTGCTCCAGATGTTCTACAAACCCGTAAGTCTTTAATCACAGTAATAAAACCCTTTACAAAAATGCATTTCTGAAGCCATGGAAACGGACTAATTTCTGAAATTTTTTTTTTTTTTTTTTTTTTTACTCCCCTCTCCCAGTACATGAAAAGATTAAACTGCATCGCACCCAAAGCCAGGGTAGCGACAGGTCACAGATTCAGGAGGTGAGGCCAGGGAAGTTGAGGACCGTCTGTGAGTTCACGAAGAGCTGCAGGGGTGCTCAGCGGCTCCAAGTCAAGTCAATGTACATGTGGGTATCATACTGTCAGTGTTCAGAATGAGTAGACTGTACCAAAGACGGCCAGAACAGTCAGCAAAGAAGCTCGAACGGTGAAGGATTATTTTGGTAGCAAAGAGAGGGTCAGGAGCTCAGAGAAATAATTCTGGAAGTAGGCAGGGAAGTCATCTGAGAGCAGACCCATAGGGCCAAGTTCAGGAGACTGTTAAGGAGCTCTTGTTTCCACCAGTGATCTTTCACGTCTTTTCCTCTTATCAAAAGAGCCAATTCCCAAGCATAATTGTTTGAGACCTGCAGGCAGACACATACAAATAGCAGTACCTGGCTGGAGGCAGGACCCTAACGGCCAATGGTTCCACTTCTGATTCATGAAGTTTGAACTGGGCTCAAGCATTTGCACTTCTGACAATTTGCAGAGGATGTGATGCTGTTGGCCCAGAGACCATATTGGCAGAACCGTTGCTATGGGTCATCCAGTTTTATCCCTAGACGTGCCCCAGACTCATGTGACAAGCTTGGTAAATGCTCATATCTGAATCTAGAGATGGAGATTGAGGTGGTCTAGCATAGAACCTGAGATCAGTCTTTTTTTTAAGTCTCTCCGGATAATTCCAATAACTAGACAAGGTCGCAGATTACTGATAGGTGTACATGCGGAGTTAAATGATGACAAATTAGTTCTTAATTTGGATTCAGCAAGGCAACTTTCTGAGGGGAGCTAGCTTCTCTCTTTAGGCTCATAGGTTTAAATTCACGAGATCTAATAATAGTTATGTTTACCCTAAAGCACTTTACTAACAGTTCCTGTTCATTTGAAGTCCAGTTTATGCCAAAAAAGTATTTAGGGAATATCATCAATAATTTGTAAACCATTATAAAAGGTTCGATTTATCTTTAGGAAACAAAGGAATAATCTCTAACAATGGAAGGAAGACTTTGGTTTTCTCCATCCATGTCTCTAAGACCTAGAAGAAAAACAATTTTTCCAAAACAACAATAAAGCAGCCAAGAGGAAAATCCAATAAAGTTGCCGAGAAATGACAGTGTTCTAAGAACAGATGGGCTGCTTCGTTTCTGAAATTTTATGAAGAATATCGACTGCCTGAAACATTGACAAAGATTTTTAAATGCAACTTTAGAGATAGGGAAAATAATCAGGTCCCTTCTAACATGCAAACTAGGGGAGATGCTTGAATCTAGGGATGATATCTGCAACCTCTTTTGCATTTATTCAGACTTCTTAAATAATTGATCAATTAACAAGATCGAAAATAATATACTATGCTGGTATGATCTTAGTTTTGTTGACCACTTTCTCTTCCTTGCACAGTAAATATGGTTTTAAAACAATTATATACTGAAATGGCATTCTACTTGCTTCTTACAATTTTTGCATTGCCCACTGCATATAGTTGGAAGATATTTTAAGGTAGAGAAAGAGGAATTACCAGAGAAAGGGTATTTATTTCCTTTTACTAGGGCTAATTTTTGCCATCAAAATAATAGACTGTCCCCTTCAGAAAAACAACTCAAGAGCTTACGTAGCTCCCTTTGGAAGATTTACTTACCACCTCCCCTGGGTTCTGCCAGTGTCTCTTGTGTACTTTATTACAACATATTGTCAAAATTTTGCTTATTTGCTGGTCTCTCCATGACCCAGTACCTTTCTACCCCAGTACCAAACATAGTACTAGGCAAAGAAATCACCAATAAAGGTTTTTGAAATACTGGACTGATGCTAGCTCCTAATAGGAGCTTTACTTTTACTTTAATTCCCTATTTAAAAAAATCTTGGCTGTCCTGTTTCAGCCCATGATCCTTAAAAGTATTTATCACCTTTATTTATTCATTCTTATTAGTAGATACATAGTTGTAAAGACTTAAAGCCTGACTCCATCTGATGGATTAAAAAATGATTCCAGAAATTATGAAGAATGATATAAATCTTTCTGTAGGATGTTTATATAGTGTATGCCATAGAAAACTTCTACGAATCCTTCTTAGACAATTTATTCCCAAGATTTTCAACCCATACAACTGTTTAAAATATATCATGCTCCCTCCCAGTGCTCACTTACTCCCAACACCACCCTTTATTTACCCCAACATCCCTCCATTACTTACCCCAAACACCACCCCATTACTTATCCCAACACAACCCCATTACCTATGTCCCAACACCACCTCATTACTTATCCCCCAAACACTACCCCATTACTTATCCCCCAACATCACCCCATTACTTACCCCCAACACTACCTCAATACTTACCCCCAACACCACCCCATTGCCCTCATTCTCCCATTTTCCCTTCATCACAATTATCAGTCTCCCTATTCAAAAATATATCCCCTAGTTCCCCAAAGAAATTTAGTTCATCTTCAGCTTCCTTTGTTACACTTACTACCTACCTAGTTTACATAAAACATACTCAGTCTTCCTCCACAGGCTTCCTAGTGTTTCAAAACTTAACTGCTGGGTCCCTAGCTTATTCATCATTATAATCACATGATTTGTAAAGTCATTCAACTTCAGTGTGTATTTCATATTTCACTGAAACTTCCATGGAACACCAGTCTCATCTGAAATTATAGTGCACAGAATATTAGTATTTTAAGGAAACTTAAAATCACATAACATCCCTGTCAGTTGACACAAGGGTAAACCAACTTTGAGAGAGGCACGCATTACATGCCGCAGAGCACTGCTGTTGGCAAGGTGATGGTGGGAAGAGAAGAAGCTTCCTGTGAATTGCCTCAAAAGGCTCAGCAAAGAACTATCGCACCTTCTTCCCATCACTTCCTTTGCATCACTGACTCCCAGCTCTGAGAAACCCTCCTCCCCTGGTACTCACCTGCTGAATTAGTGACCCTGCTCAGTCCTGCCCCAGCATTCTGTAACACCCCATCATCCTACTAACCTCAGTGGATTGAATTCTACTCTTACCTTCTTTCTCATTAGCCTGTCTCGTTAACCTGTCTGAATTCTACTCTTACCTTCTTTCTCGTTAGCCCTGGGAAACAGGGATGATTCTATTTCTGATAATGAGCTCTGAATACTTATTAGGAGTTGACATATTTGTGGGACTCAGACTTGAAACCAAAGCTTAAAACTCTACTTATTCAACTAATAATGATGAAACTTTGTGTTCAAACATGCCTTGGTATTATAAGCAAGAAATTTAAATTACTGAGGGCTTTGTTACTTCATATTCATTGTCTGGAAAAACTTTTATTAAGAACCAATATTTGGGGCGCCTGGGTAGCTCAGTCGTTAAGTGTCTGCCTTCGGCTCAGGGCGTGATCCCGGCGTCCTGCGATCGAGCCCCACATCAGGCTCCTCCTCTGGGAGCCTGCTTCTTCCTCTCCCACTCCCCCTGCTTGTGTTCCCTCTCTCGCTGGCTGTCTCTCTCTCTGTCAAATAAATAAATAAAATCTTATTAAAAAAAAAGGAACCAATATTTGACAAATATTTGTTGAGAAACTCGATGCTAGGATGCCGAGAAAGAGAATAATGGGGACAAGTTGAAGCATTTTTCAAATGGTAGTCACGAGTGGCATTAATGAGGGGGAAAAAAAGCACTCCTGTGAAAAGGAGTTGAGAGTAGGAATGCAGCAAGATTCCAGGCAGATGGGAACAAAATATCTTAGAAAATATTTGTTATGCTTATACCTTTACCTGAACATATGTGACTGTGTGATGTGAACTTCTCAATTTCAATTACAGAATTTCTAATAAAATGTTTTGACCCATGTATACTCCATACGTGTGAATACAAATTAACTTTAAGAACATGTCTAATATAAACCGATTTCGATTTTTAATGTAGGACCCTTGTAGATTGAAAAATAGCCAAGTCTTTGGCCATTTATTTTCTGCCTTCAACAATTCAAAACGTTACTATTAGTACATTACTTTTACTAGTACCTGTCTAGAACTTCTACTAAGTTTATGTCCTCTGTCAATTAGACATTCAAATTCATTTGGGGTCAGGAATGTAAATTCTTAACAAAAGCAGTAGAAATAATCTATATAGAAACATGGGAAGGTTTAAGATATTTCATTTATAAAATGCATTTGTTGTCCGTGACACTATCAATGACAGCAAGGACTTCATAAAAGGCCTTCAGTTTTATCCACACTTATCTTCATTTCAGCTTCTGTTAATTGACCTGAGCTAGACAGCCTGTATCAACACTTATTTATCTGAGGCAGAGATACTTATACAGTCAACTTGCCTTTTCTTAAAAAATTAAAATAATAAAATAAAACTATAGGAGCGTTCTACTTCTTTATAGGTCAGTTGAATCACCTTATTCTGGAGTTAAGGATATAATAATGTCGATTTACCAATGTGTATTTAAACAGTTGGAAGTTTTTATTTTATTTATTTTCTTTTTAAAGATTTTATTTATTTATTTGACAGAGAGAGACAGCCAGCGAGAGAGGGAACACAAGCAGGGGGAGTGGGAGAGGAAGAAGCAGGCTCCCAGCGGAGGAGCCTGATGTGGGGCTCGATCCCATAATGCCAGGATCACGCCCTGAGCCGAAGGCAGACGCTTAACCGCTGTGCCACCCAGGCGCCCCTAAACAGTTGGAAGTTTTTAAATTCCATCATTCTGGATTGCAAAGAATCCTAAGAAGCAAGAAGCAAGAAGCTCTTTCTTTCAGGGATCTCTTAAGAGGATGATCTAACATCTTTGTTTCCCCTTGCCACTAAAGTCCTAATCTGCACCTTCCAAAAGATGTGTCAGGTTTGTTAATTGTGTTCTCCAAATTGTGATCCTTATGGAAGACCTCATCTGTGTTTGTGCTTCTTTGTCTTTGAGGAATGTTCTCATTTATCCTTTCAAATAGATTTCCCGATGGGAAGCAGACAGCTCAAGTTTCTCTTGCAGCCAACAGCCCCTTTCCTGGAAAGAAGGGACTGATTTCCTCAGAGCAAACAGATGGTCACACCCCTAGAAGGTCCCACTGAGATTCACCGCTGTCACACAAAATTTCTCTGACAAGTAGGAAGGAGCAGGTAGAAAGCAAATGTCAAGCCAAACACAACCTATTTACGCGCTTGGTTCTTGATGCCATCGAAATGCCTGCTTCTTGAAAGAAATCATTGAAGCAGATACTAGCAAAAGTCAAGGTCAAACAAACAAACAAACAAAAAGGATCCATGGAGATTCTTTATTACAACAGAAGTTATTGGGCAAAGTAGTTCTGCCTTCAAACTAGAGGGTTGTGATTTCAACAGAAGTAATTCTATTTCTATTGTGTTCTCCATGTCTGAGATATATGGAAACAGGAGGATGAAATTTAAAAAAATAAGCAAAGCGTCACTTCAAGAAATTTCCAAATAACGACCTCTTAGGTCAGCGAGGCTGTAAAGTCAAACAATTTATAACAAAAGGAGGGTATAACTTGCAGGCAACTGGAGACACATTTGTGAGACTTATGAGTTTCACAAGAATACGGCTTATTTGATTTCCATGTCACTCTACATTTCTTGGAGGCCAGCCAAGTCCCAGGCACTGGGTTAGGCACCAGGGGAGTAGAGAACTTAGTGCTAACAAAAAAACAAAACAAAACAAAACAAAACAGAACTGTGTGCTAACAGACCTCAGTTCAATTATCAGTTCTACCCATGGTAGTTCTGTGTTCTAAGAAGATATTCTAGAAAGCACATCACTTTCCACATAATGCTGGCATAATATGCTTAGTGCATTAGTGCATAGCAAGCATTCAGTAAGATATACCATCACTATTATTATTACTAGCAGTATTATTACAGGAAGATAAGTTTGTAAGAAACATGCTTTATGTTATAATTCACAGTCTAGTGGGAGATTAAAAAACACAACCACCTATAACGCACTATGGTCGATACTATATCCACGGAGTATACACAGAGCTGTTAGAAAGGATAAAAGAATGACACAACAGTGAAAGTAATCACATCTCTCTTAGAGACTTGTCAAATCCTAAAGCTAGAACATTTCAAGTGAACGTCTGAATTAAAAAACAAACAAAAACCTCATTTCCTTCTATACCAGAAATCTATCAAAGAACAGCACTTCAATGATCCCTTTCATCTGAACCAATCTTTTTTATAGCTGTTAATCCTTCTCACATTGTAAATGAAGTATTTATTATGCTTATTGTTTATTGTCTGTTTCCTCCCACTCAACTGTAAATTTCTCAATGGCATGCCTCTTTTGTCTTTGTTGTGCAGGACCAAATTCAAAGCACCTAGAATAGTGCCTAGCATATACTAATTATTCAAAAAATTGTTGTCGACTAAATGAGTGAATGAATGAATTGGTAATTCCCATCATTCAATAATGGCCATCCTCAGCATCTGAAATGCATAGGGAAAAAAAAATTGGCAAAAATGACCTAACTACAAAGAAATACAGGTCTACTTATCGGTCTTAACGTACTGACATCTAACTTATAAATAACATAATGTCTTGATCTTTCTAGAGTTTTCTTCCTTTATTCAAATGTAAGTAAGGAGAAATAGTTTATATCAATGTAGACAACTGACAATTATTAGTGCGAACGAGTAAGAACTTTTGGTTCCCTTATCCCCTCACTGGATTCTGGTCCTGGCTCAATGGAAACCATACCACTCACTGTAAGTATTGCCTGAGTATCATCCATCCCTGACCACTGGCAGAAGCAGGGAGTTCGTAACTCTGTGGTAGAAGGAGTAGTGTATGCCCAGTCAAAATTTAGAATTCTTTGTGGCACCTGGTGGGCTCAGTAGGCAGAATATGTGACTCATGAGCTTGGGGTTGCAAGTTCGAGCCCCATGTTGGGTGTAGAGATTACTTAAAAAGAAAACCTTTTAAAAAATTTAGAGCTACTCTTTTTTAATAGATAGAGAGTCCTGAATTTTAGATAGATGTGGTATTCATTAGGGTAATACTGTTTGTAGAAAATGGGTTAAAAATACTCTAGAAATTGACCTTTAGAAGCCAGCCACCGTCAGATAGCACAATTTCTATGGGATAATCCTATTCGGTATCCAGAAATATTCGTCTTATAAGCACATTTTTGGAACACACCCTATCTGTAAATTAGTACTGCCAACATTTAAATTACATTTAATATGACTTTATCATCTGTCTATGGAGCATATTAAGCCATTTCATGTATGCAAACATTTCTACCCAAAAGGAATTCCTGAAAGAATAAAGACTTGAGAAAAAGTATTTTGTATGATGTTCTGAGGAGTTTTAAACCTAAATGATAAATATAAGAAATACTGTGTTACTTAATGGATTAAAAATTATAAAACCCAATCATCTAGATATAACTGCCCAGAAACACGTCTTTTAATGAAAAAACAATGGAATTTTCCCATATAATCGATGAGTAAAGTTCTCATCCTGATTTGTACTGGTTTTCATCTGCTGAGCCCTTTCCAGGAGAAACTGTGCCAGGGAGGCAGAAGATACACTCCACCGAGCAGGGAGGGTGGATGCAATCAGAAGACACGCATGTTCCGCCTGCCCACGTACAACTACCTCAGGGCTCCCCAGGACCTTTAGGAGATGCTCCTCTGTAAGGATCCCGTGTAACTCCCTCTTTCTGGTTAGCCTTTGGACTTTGTCCCCTGTCCTAGTAATATGCCTTAGTAAATACTGTATTCTCACCAGAGTAAATTAAAATTCTCATTTTGAATGTTGCTTTAAAGGCATTGAATTGTTACACAACCGAATTGTTTCACAATTCCCCCTCCTTGGGAATAAAGGGATGCCTGATTTTTTTTTGTAATCTCTTTACAATATCAGACGAGGCTGGGCTGGAGGAGCTGAGGCTTCCTTCCCCGTAGTTGCAGCACATGGAGCATGTAGGCAAGACTGAAAGTTGTATCCTGCAAGACCACAAAGACCAGTGTGTGCTCAATAAATACTCGCTATCACCGAACTTGTGCAGCAAATTGCTGTCACCGGTGTCGGATAATAAAGGAACACGAAATAAGATGGAGGAACTTTCTATAGGAGAAGAAATATTTCATGAGTAGACAAGTATTTTTTAAATTCTTGATGCTACTTTGATGTGAAGACAATGGTTGGCAGATTAGTTCTTCTGTTAATAACAGCATTTATTCAGTGACCACCATTGAACTAGATACTTTACAGAGGTTGGCTCATATAATCCTTTCAAAAACTCTGGTATGTAAATATAATTGTCCTCATTTTTCAGATGAGAAAATAGGGCTCAGAAAAGCTAAGTAACTTGCCCAGAATCGTCTAGCTAGTTAGATGACTCAGGATAGTAAAATCAAGATTGGGTTCCCTACCTGGAACACAGAAACAGCTGCTAGCACCATGAATCTACTGATCACCTCCCAGCGGTTAACTCCCTAGTCAACACCTCAAATTTTGTCATTTTCTAAAACTCCGTTTTAATGTTTTCCAATTTGCAGATGGGACATGTCCAATATTGTCTCAAAAATCAACATACAAAACAGAGCTCAACTTACTAAGAATTAGCTCCCTATCCCAAATTCTTATACGTTCCAACAGTGTCACTAATCCCAATGTCCTCACATTCTAAATCCCCACTTAGCCAACGTCATCTCCAGTAACTAATTACCAATCATCAAGAAAGCAACTGTGACCCATTGAAAACCCACTCTTCTGGCTCTTGTGCTTAGGCCTCGGAGAGAGACAGAGGTACCTAAGCCAATGAATCCCTTAAAGGAGCTGAAAATCTCGGAGTATCTACATGAAAGGTTTAAAATGTAACTCATAGAGTAAATGATCCAGGAAAATGCAAGTGGAATTCAGAAGAGAGTTTACCCTCTCCTAGAGTATTCATAAAACACTTCCTGTGAGAGGTGAGACTTGACCAGCCTTCCAGGGGAGAGAGGGCTCTGAAACAATCATTTTAAAAGAAATCCCTGCTTGTGGAAAAACATTCAAACTGTCTAGAAGGACATGACTAACAACTCAAAACCAACTTAACACAACTCAAAACCAAGAAAACCAAATAATCTGATTGAAAAATGGGCAGAAGACACGAAGAGACATTTCTCTAAAGAAGACATCCAGATAACCAACTGACATGTGAAAAGACGCTCAACATCACTCATCATCAGGGACACACAAATGAAAAGCACAGCGAGATATCACCTCACACGGGTCAGAATGGCTAAAATCAAGAAGACAACACTTGGCAAGAATGTGGAGAAAAAGGAGCCCCCGTGCACTGTTGCTGGAAACGGAAACTGGCGCAGCCACTGTGTAAGACAGTATGGAAGTTCCTTAAAAAATTAAAAATAGAATGACCATATGATCCAGCAATGACACTACTAGCTATTTACCCAAAGAATACAAAAACACTAATGTGAAAAGATACATGCACCCCTATGTTTATTGCACTCCTATTTACAATAGCCAAGATATGGAAGCAAGCCAAGTGTCCATCCATAGATGAATGGATAAAGAAGATGTGGTATACATATACAGTGAAATATTAGTCAGCCATAAAACAGGATGAGATCTTGCAGTTTGCAACAACATGGGTAGAACTAGATGGTATAAATGCTAAGTGAAATAAGACAGAGAAAGATAAATACCATATGGTTTCATGCTTATGTGGAATTTAAGAAACAAAACAAAGAAAAAAAGGAGACCAAAAAAAAATCAGACTCTAAAATACAGAGGACAAACTGGAGGTTGCCAGAGGGGATGTGGGTAGAGGGATGGGTGAAACAGGTGATGGGAATTAAGAGTACACTTATTGTGATGAGCACTGAGTAAAGTATAGAATCGTGGAATCACTATATTGTACACCTGAAACTAATATAACATTGTATGTTAATTATACTGGAATTCAAAATAAAATAATCTTTTCACCCAAAGACATCATAAAAATGAAAAGACAAGCCACCAGCTGGGAGAAGATCATTGAAATGCATATTACAGAAAAAACTCTGGTACTCAGAATATATAAATAACTCTTACAAATCAATAACTTTTTTTGTAAAGCTGTGGGAGAGTGGACAACATGTATGAATACGCATTCCAAGGAGACCTGAATGTTAATCAAGAGAGGAAAAAAATGATCAACATTACTAGCAGTCAGTCAGGGAACAACACATTTAAACTATAAAAAGCTATCATTTCACATTCATAAGACTGGCAAAAAATAAAATGTATCACCAAGTATTGGCAAAGATATAGAAAAAAAAAGGGGGGCTCTTCTAGACTGCTGGTGGGAATATAAAGAGGTAGAATGCTGTTTTGGTGATTTGGCATTATCTCCTAATGTGAAGGTACATATCCCACCCTCCAATAATTCCACCCCTAAGGAGATATGCTAAGGAGAGGCTCCTCTGTTAGCACAGGAAATTTGCATATGAATGTTCATAGCAGCCTTGTTGGAAAATACCCTGACTGTCCACCAACAGATGACTGATACATTAATCATGATATATTATGCAATGGAATACCATATTGCAGTAGAAATGACTAAAAAGGATCTATAGGGCGCCTGGGTGGCTCAGTGCTTAGGCGTCTGCCTTTGGCTCAGGGCATGATCCTGGCGTTCTGGGATCGAGGCCCGCATCGGGCTCCTCCACTAGGAGCCTGCTTCTTCCTCTCCCACTCCCCCTGCTTGTGTTCCCTCTCTTGATGGCTGTCTCTCTCTCTTTCAAATAAATAAATAAAATCTTAAAAAAAATAAAAATAAAAAGGATCTATATATATCAACAAAATACTAATCAATTAAAGTATGGTGAAAAAGACTACCGAGCATGTTACTATTTATATAGTTTAGGAACAGCAAAATGAGACTATATTGCGTAAGTACACATAAATACATAGCAAAGCATAAAGAAATGCATGGGAATGATAAACAGAATTCAGTACAGGCATACCTCGTTTTATTGCACTCCACTGTATTGCATTTTTTACAAACTGAATGTCTGTGGCAACCTTGCTTGAGCAAGTCTATCGGCACCATTTTTCCAACAGCGTTTGCTCACTTCATGGCTCTCTATCACATTTTGGTAATTCTTGCCATATTTCAAACTTTTCATTTTATTATTATTATTATTATTATTATTGTTATATTTGTTAAGGTGACCTGTGATCAATGATCTCTGCTGTTACTTTGTAATTGTTTTGGGGTGCCATGAACCATACGCATACAAATGGCGAACTTAATCTATAAATGTTGTGCATGTTCTGACTGCTTGGCTGACCAGCCATTCCGGGTCTCTCTCCCGCTCCTCAAGCCTCCCTATTCCCCGAGACAAAAATATTGAAATTAGGAAAGTTAATAACCTTACAATGACCTCTAAGCTTTCCAGTGAAAGGAAGAGTCGATCAATGTGGCAAACTTCATTAACTACCTTCTTTTTAAGAAATTGCCACGGGGTGCCTGGGTGGCTCAGTCCTTAAGCATCTGCCTTCAGCTCAGGTCAGGATCCGAGGGTTCTGGGATCGAGTCCTGCATTGGGCTCCTTGCTCAGCGGGCAATCTGCTTCTCTATCTACCCCCTACCCCTGCTCGTGATCTCTCACTTGCGCTCTTTTGTTCTCTCTCAAATAAATAAATAAAATCTTTTTAAAAAGTCTAAAATGAAAATAAACGTTTAAGGAACAACAAAAAAGAAATTGCCACAGCCACCCAACCTTCAGCAGCCACTGCACAAGGAGGCAAGACCCTCCCCCAGCAAAAAGGTTACAACTTGCTGGAAGCTCAGAGGATGGCTAGTATTTTGTAGCAATAAAGTATTTTTTCATTAAGGTATGCATACATACAGTTATTTTAGAAATAATTCTTTTGCACCCTTAATAGACCACAGTATAGTGTAAATGTAACTTAATGCACTGGGAAACCAAAACATTCATTTCAAAACTCGCTTTATTGTGACCTTTGCTTCATTGCAGTCGTCTGGAACCAAACTTGGTATACTTTGAGGTGTGCCTCTAGAGAGAGTACCATGAGGGGAGATATGCTTGGAGAAAGAGTACTCTGGGAGTATTAATAGTATGTGCAATGACTTATTTCATAATCTGGGAAGAGGATACATAGTTAATATTTAATTTTTCAGTGTTACTGAAATAGATCACAATAATTTTTAATTAATAAAAAAGAATTAAAAAAAACAATTTGTGACACAGGTATAGGTAAAAGAGAAAGGAAGGAGTCAAATATTACTTGAATTTTTTTCCAATGTATTTCATGTCTTCTTTCCCCCCGATTTTTACTTCCTTAGACCTGGTTCTCATCATTTATGCCTCAATTAATGAACAGCCTCCTAATGCTTCTCTCTGTTCCAATCTGGAGGTAGACAGATCTACTTCCAACAGCCTAAGAGCCCACTTTCTGCATCCTCCAACATTCCTATCACCTCTAAACATTCTCCATCCTTCTCAATCAAATTCATCTTCGGGTGTAATGAAAATGCACTGGAGAAACCAGAGCAGATAACCATCTCCTTGAACCAGGAATTTGCCAAGTTGCTTTGCTTCACGTCTTTATAAATGTCCTGCCTTATCTCTTTTTCCATTTAACTCTTACCCATCCGGGGAAGCCCAGCTTAAGACCTTCTTCTTTAGGGAGTATTTCACAATGACCCCACTTCTTCTTGACTTCTGCCACTCCATAAATACCCAGGGTAAGTAGGACTGGTCCCAGATATGGGAGCCCTTGCTTTTATTCTGTAGCATGTCCTTACTATTTTCTACATTTTAATCTTATCCTTTGGATTAGATTTTAAGCCACCCAAGGATCTGAACAATGTTTACACTTCTGTATTCTCCACGTTAATGAGTACATGGGAGATAATATAATTTTGTTTGTCTGTTTGCCCGTCCTTGGGGGCTACATCCATGCCAATATCTACATCAATCATCTACATCCCTTAGGATTCTTATCATCAAAGCAAGGTATTCTAAATTACCAATAAAAGAAAAGCAAACCTAGATAAATTATTACACATCACAGTTTATGATAACATGAGCCATGTCATTGTTGAGTTGTACTTTTCTTCATTGAAGGCTGAATAATGGATCCAGCAACTAAAGCAGGGTGCCAATTGGCAGGGTCAGCCCACCTCACTGCACCATTCGAGTATCTCAGAAGCACAGAGTGGGGCAGAATATACTACATGCCTGGCCAGAAACTAGTATTAAAAAAAAAAAAATCACGGAACTACTTAGAAGGCTGTGATTCCATGTAATTTTAAATGGCAGATTCCAACATCGCCTATGAATGAGAGCCACCCCACAGAGGTTCCAAGTACTTATACAGAAATCGGCCTCAAGCAACAAAGTCAGTTGTATCCCCTTCTCTCCATCTCAGGAGATTTGTCTCTCATCCTCCTGAGCTGATTCAATCTTTCACTGTCCATTGAACATCTGTAGCCCTTCCATATGTGAGTCATATACTGGTCATTATCTCTGCGTTTATGGGTTCATAGAGGTAGGCACACAAACAGAAAATGAAATACAAAACTAAGAAATAAATATGTATCAGATTCCACCGAGTCCTAGGAAGGATTACTCAATCCTTTGGGCTGGAGAGTAGGAAAGGAGCCAGTGCCAAGCCTGGGGAGGGGGGCGCTCCATGCACAATAAACAGGCAGGTGGAGTGATTAAGCTATTCATATGTTTATATTGAGTAAGAAAGAGGAGGAGGAGGAAGGGACAGGAGGCTTTTTTGTTTGTTTTTATTGTTTTTTTTTTAAAGATTTTATTTATTTATTTAACAGAGAGAGAGACAGCCAGCGAGAGAGGGAACACAAGCAGGGGGAGTGGGAGAGGAAGAAGCAGGCTCCTAGTGGAGGAGCCTGATGTGGGGCTCGATCCCAGAACGCTGGGATCACGCCCTGAGCCGAAGGCAGACGCTTAAGGACTGCGACACCCAGGCGCCCCTGTTTTTATTCTGTTTTTTAATCCTTATCTTATTTCAGCACCTTCATCTGTTTTCCAGTGGACTGCAGTTTCCCTAGGTGGGAAATGTAACACAACCTACCCCATCACACGTTGGCCACGCTGGGGTCAGCCCTGTGTTTACCAAGTATTATTAGAGTAGGGAATGCAGAATTTAAGATTGCAAGGAGCAGGGGCGCCTGGGTGGCTCAGTCTTTAAGCCTCTGCCTTTGGCTCAGGGCGTGATCCCGGAGTCCTGGGATCGAGCCCCACATCAGGCTCCTCCGCTGGGAGCCTGCTTCTTCCTTTCCCACTCCCCCTGCCTGTGTTCCCTCTCTTACTGGCTGTCTCTCTGTCAAATAAATAAATAAAATCTTTAAAAAAAAAAAAAGATTGCAAAGAGCAGGGGGGAGGTGTGGGGGGGTTAAAGTCACATAATACTATCCTCAGAGTTATGGTCGTTACACAGTTTGAATACAGATTCGCATTCACTCATTTGTTTATCAACTCATTTACTTAACCAACGTTCACTGACCACTTACTAAGTGCCATGGGCTGTGCTAGGCGTTGCCGATGCTGGTGAACAGGCTATATTTGGTTCTTGATCTCATGGAATGAACAATTCAGTGGGGAAGGCAATTGATAAGATAATCACAAAAGTCAAAAAAGCATCATTATTTACTGTGAAAGGAAGGTGAAAAAAGTATAAAGCACTAAAACTGCATTCAATTGAAGAGCCTCACTGATTAAATTACTTTTCAGCTGAGGTCTAGAAAAGAGGAGATAATCTAAGAGACAGTGTTCCCAGGCAAGCAGGGAAAAGATGTCTTTTCTGCTTCACAGAAGCTACAGAATCAGGTGAGTCCAGATTGCCCAGGCAAGGGCTCGCACAACAAACTTCCAAATGTGTCTACTGCTTCAAGGTCCTGTCCCCACCCCTGACCCCTCCCACCCTTCCCACCCCACTCACCCTGAGGCTCTAATGGAAAAAACATCCCTGCTTGAAAAGATGAAAATGTTCCTTAGCCTTCTGGGTTAATGTCTGGGGAAGGAGCTTCCAAGGGAGCGACTACACCTTGCCTTGTTACTGGAGTAGTAAGATGAATCATATGGAAGAGTTGTTGCAAAGTCAGAGACAAGATCGAAATGCCATTTGCCTCTGAAACTGCAGCATGTGTTTTGTAAAGAAATCTCAGTGATATCTAGCAGGGAAATTTCTAGTCCAGAAATAGACTTCATTCTGAGTTTCCACTGAAACTGAAACCGGGACAGGGGCTCCAGAGTAAGTATGATCTTGAGGTCAGAGTAAGGGTTAATGCCAGTCCTGCTATCCTATACTAATAAATGTTCTCCAGTAGTAGAATTAAAAGGGAAGTTACTCTAGCAGATGTTTTCAAATTAGCCAAAACCGTGTCACAGAGTAAAGCAGCAGGGCTGGAAACACGCCCAGAGAGAGAGAGAGAGAGAGAGAGAGAGAGAGAGACCTCCCCACAGGCCGCCTGAGGGAGCCATTTCAATGTCTCTGAGCCCTCCTGGTGCAGACGGGGACACAGCAGCTGGGGAGAGAACCAGCCCTACCACAAACCCTCCTCTCCTAATTGCTTAGCCGGGGCTTCACCAAGCCCTACTCTGCGGAATACTAAGGAAATCTGGCAGGATTGGACAGTTAATACACTGCCAGCCTACACTCCTCATGGCTTGCTTTTGTGTTGCCGCTTACAAATCTAACGAAATGTTGAGAGAAGATCTAGAAATCGTCAATGACAACAGGTGAGCACACAATGATTAGTAAATATAAAAATGAACAGTTTCGTTTTGGGCAAATCCCAGGAGGAAAGTGGGTTTGTATCTTCACAGCAGATCCAGAGCAGTGATATTTCGTTCACAACAACCCAAGTGGGGCAATCATATCCCGGTTCTCATCTACTCAAGCAAAGGTCCAGGAATCTGGGCCAAAGATCTAGGGCTGTATGTCCAGAGGGCTTCCTGTGTAGGAGGTGATCTTCTGAAGTGGGATTCACTTACCTTGCAATCCTAACTCCTACAGGAAGGAGAGAACAATACACACCAACCTTTAAGTCAATAAAGGAAGAGAATAACTCTAGTTTCTCACCTGTACACCACTTGTCTGGTCCCTGCCATTCACTAGAATGAAGAACGTAAAATTGATGGATCAACACATCTCACATGCAATACCAGCTTCTGGGGGTGGTGTGTGTGTGTGTGTAGCAAATATGCATAAATGTTTTAATGCTTTACGTATTAAGGGTATATATTTTTTAAATTAATTATTATTACTTTGCATAAACCAAGTATGTGTTAGAAGAACATCAACTGGTACCTGGTATCTCATACAATGAGTTATCAGTGGATGTTTAATAAATTAGAGCAAATGACTGAAGACTAGTTCTAAATCCTGCTCTGTGGTCGAAGAAGGAACAGCATCTCCAGCAAATTCTGATAGACCACACATCTAGAGAAAGTCACCTTCACTGGGCAGTAACAGGAATCAGGCTACAAATGCCCCATGATTTAAAAAGGGGGGGGTGGGGAGAAGTCATTTGGGGGCCAGTGAAATGATTCCTCTCTTTGAAAATGGACAATTATAAGCCCTTAGGATGTTCTGGAAATAAAAGACAGCACAAGACACAGGGTGCTTTCGAAGCTCCAAGCGTCTCCGCAGCACAAAAATTTCTGCAATGCTAGAAAAGGGCCTTCTTATGATTGCGTTTCTTTCAAATAAAAATGTATTAAGAGAACAACATCCCCCAGAGGTAAGACCAAGACTGTAAATGTGAGACGTGAGGGGTGGGGCAAAGTGTTGAGATTTTTGAAAAGTCCTTGCAGCCTTTCCGCTTTAATGGCACTGCTTCTCTAGCAGGGAGAAATAATTACCAAGGAAAAAGAGAAAAGAAACAAAAGAACTTACAACTACATTGTTTCCTTAAATTAAGCAAAGAGAGGCAAGTGTGGTTTCTATAGAGATGTAATCATAAAAATCCTCCAGTTCCATGCTTCCTGAGAAGAACAGAAAACTTCTGCAGGGAGCACAGTGGATCTGATAAAGGGAGGAGCAATTCTTCATCTGGAAATGATGAAGAAGACGCCAGAAGACGAAGCGGACTCTATCATATAAACTTCACTATAAAAACACACATTTAGATCGCATTTTACTATTCTGTCTCAATTCAAAATATATCAAATCAAAATCAGAATGCTGAATTTTTTTGTTTCTGGAAGTTGCCATACAAAGAATACGGTACTTGCCACAACTAAGCTGTAGCTGCAACTATTACTATCCTCCATCTCTCTAAATGAGGAGTTAGTAAACATTCAGGTCCCTTCCTCCCAGTTTAATTTTAGATTTTAAAAAACAATGAAAAAATAATGAATCTAGCTGGCTATATGGAACAAAGGTGCACATATCTAATGGAGTTAGACCAAAGTGTATGCAATTTATATTTCCAAGTTTGATTCAATAGGACACTTAAGCTTAGAAGGATTTGGAAAGTAGAACACCACTTAGTTTTAGCCTATTCTCTATAGCGGCTACGTAATATTTTAAGAAGGTCTTGCTTTCAATAATTACGGATATGTGTCACCAAGGGTTTAGTCCCGGCAGAAAAAAATTTATGTGGAAGGAGAAATTAAAGATACTAACCCATGAAAATTCCCCACAGGGAAAACTCCTGTGCATATTATCTCTCAAAAGCACAACTGCTCGTGCGTTATTTGAAGAGTTTTGTCAGAAAATTCCTTCACAACTTTTTAAGGAATCTCTTAACCAGTTTAGTTTGCAATATTTATATTGCCTATAATATTTGAGATACAATATTTTATTTGGCAAACTAATCTTAGAATAGGAACCTTGATAGAAACAGAGAAATAGAGATAGGTCTAGCTTTTTTAAATATCCTGTATTTGCAAATGTGCTCAAGTCTTTTCTCATTCAAGTAAGTCTTTTCTTAAGTGAGTCTGTTGTTTTTCCTGTTTTGTTTTTTTTTTTCAAAAGTAGTTATGGAATTTTAGGTCTGAAACTTGGACTATTTCAAAGCAGTGACTTCCCCTGCTGCAACTTTAACCTGAAATGATAATAAATCCAAAGGAAATTAATAACATAGCTACTGACATTAGATTTCTCTGAACTTTATGGTTTCCCTTTTATGCCAGAACATAGATTTTCTGAATGGAGTAATTTTGATGACCTGAATGGACATTTAAATTTCACATATTTGCATGAATACATATCCAATATGTTTCGTGGCTTTGAATTTCCTTTGTAAAAATTTAAGCAAAGAAAACTGTATCCTTTTGACGTTATAGGAATGGGGATACTAATAACATTTCTTGCCTCCATATCCTTTCTGTCCAAGTTGGAAGAAGGACCATTACTATATATGCAAAATTACATTGGCCAATAGAAAGTTGCCTCCTGACACTGAAATTCTGCTATAAATAACAGTCAAAAGGCAGTTAGCTGCTTCCTGGCAAAAATAATTTGCAAGATGTTTGAGAGTTCGGTCCTAAAATCGCTTTCCTAGTTCTAAACATTCTTCATCCCAGCGTCTGCGTACAACTCAGATTGATCCATCACCACTTTACAAAGCCATTCATGAAGACTATAAAAGATAAAGATCTGTCTTTAATTGTTACTTTTATTATATGTCTTTCATCCTTGTAATTCCATAACTTTACAGGTCATGCCAAGGGAGACAGGAAACATCAATCTCTCACGAACTCAAGCCAGGCTCACTGTGTCAGGAGTGTAAATGTAGTCTTGCCTGAGTCCATAAAAGAAATAACATCTACCCACCCGCGTCCCTGTCCCGGCCCTCTGGCCACTTCAAACCCCCTTGCCTCGCACGACCCCGGGTTTTCAAATAGAAAATTCCGCAGCGCTACTGGCCGGGAGGAAGGCGAGCCCGGGAGTCGCGGGCGGGAGCAGCGCTCGGGCACAGGCTCTCAGTGTCTCCGGCGGGGGTCGCCCCTTCCCACGGCCTCCCGGGGGCCACCGGGTGAAGCAGGGACAGCTCGCCTTCCTCGAAGAGCGCAGCAGCCGGAGTCCTGAATGCAGGGTCTTCATCTCCACGCGGCCCTCCGAAGGTCCCTCCCGCAGCTGCAGCCGCCCCTCAATGAAAGTGCAATTTGTTATCTCTCCCAGCCCCGAGGAGAAGTCCCTGTTTGGTCTCGGCTCCGGCCCCGCTCATTCAATTTGCTGAATACCGCGTCTCAAGGTTGGCCACGCTGCGGGCGGGGGGCGACTCTACAGTGACCTCCCCCTTGAATCCCGTCCTCTGTGTGTGTCTCTCTTTCTGTATCTCGGTCTCCCCCTGCGTGCTTCTGTCTCTCTTTGTGTCTCTGTTTCTCTGGCTTTCTCTCTCTCTCTTGCGCGCGCACACATTCGCGCGCGCACACACACACACACACACACACACACACACACACACACACACACGGGAGGAGGCTCTCTCCACAACCAAAGCCAAAATGTCACCTAAAAAGCAAGTGCAACAACTTGCTTTGCAAACGACCCAGGAGCCTGTCGAGAACTCCCCTGCAGTGAGCAGCCCCCTCCTCCCCTGCAAGGTGTACCAGGGGTTGGGGGCGGCGGGGGGGGGGGGGGCGAAGATGTGAATTTGGCCGGTGGAGATGACTGGAACTAGTGTTCTTCTCCCCTCCCCCTTCCAGGACCCTGTCGCAATTAGAAATCTGTCCCCTCCCCGGGCCCCAATGGGGAGCTGCCAGGACCGCAAGCCCGGAGAGGGGCGCGCTGACCCCAGTGTTCCTGGGGTCCCCAGGGGGTCCGGGAGTGCACCGCAGGCGGCGGATGGCGAAGGAGAAGCGACCAGGGGAGCCCAGCCCATCGTCCCTCCGCGGGCGAGAGGAGCGGTGACCGAGCGGCGGACAAGAGACACCCAGCGCGCCGGGATCGCGGTGGTGGCGGCGGCCCGGGCTCCGATTGCCGCCGCCGAGCGCGCACGCCCCAGCCCCGCAGCGCAGCCCGGCGTTACCTTGCCGCTGCCCGCAGTCCGGCCCTGGATCCCTGCGTCCGTCCGTCGGTCCCACGAGCCTCGGGGGGAGGACGAAAAGGGGTATCCCCGCGGTCGGGACAGGGTCTCAGCGAGGTGATGGGAAGGACTCCAGAGAGGAGCCGAGGCGGCCGCGACCGCTCCCGCCGATGATGCTGCCGACTCTCCGGGGCTGGAGGTGTCGGAGAGGCCGTGTCCTCGGGATTGCGGCGCCCGGAGCGCAGCGCTCGCCTCTGGCACGGAGGCAGAGCGCCGGGACGCGGCTAGCTGGGGAGGCGAGGCTGGGCTGGTCACCCGCCCCTGGGTGCATGTTAATACGGTGGGGAGGAGGAGTCCCGCGCTTCCTCCGCCCAACCACCGGAGCCGGCGGGCGGGCGGCGGCCGCGGCCCGGAGCCAGCCTCTCCCACCCGCCCCAGCTACTACGGCGCGGCCACTAGCCCTGGCCCCAGCCCAGGCACGTGCGTCGAGGCCGCGGGGAGGCGCCCGGCGGTCTCCAGGAGCTTGCTCTTGGCCTGCGGGTTCTGCCCGCTCAGGCTTCCGGTGGCAAGTGCACTCACACGCACTCAACCCGGACGGAGGGGGAAAGCCCCGCATCCCTGGGATGGAATCGAAAGGCGGCCACCCATTAGTGGGCGTGCCCCATCCGTTCCCTGGCGCAGCGTCTCCGGAGAATTGAACCTTCCCTTTTATCTTGCCCGTCGTTGTCCCTAACCTTGTCTCTTTAAAAGAGGGAGTCAGAACTCATATAACAGTTTTTATCACAGGAGATCAAGTTGGCGGACAGGGGGTTTGCTGTCCTCTTCTCCATCGTCGGGGTCCCTACTAGAATTTTTGAAGAAGTAATCTCCAGAGAGGAGACGGGGTAGTGGAAAGAGGCTAGACTCACGAGAACCGACGTGCCAAGCCTGTGCCATTACTTTCCAACATTTATTCCTCAGAACCTCGGTTTCCCCATCTATACAAAGATGGCTCTTCATTGGCAGTGTGGATTAGATTACACAGTATTAATTCCATTGGTTTCTCTTGGCACTGGCCTAACGGTAATCACAAAAACGAATCCATTTTTCTCCCATCCGGCCTCTGACCTCAGCAAACTCCCCACTAACCACCCCCCCGCCCAACATGTGTCTTTGAAGCCAGGCGGGTTCACATAGGCTGAGGACTGCACCTCTAATGTGCTCTGCAAATAGGAAGAATCCGCGTGGCTTCAAAGTAAGAATAGAGATAGTGTGAATAGGTGAACTGAGATGTGGATCAAAGCGAAAAAAGTCAATCAATTATTTATTGAGCTCCTGCTCTACCCACTTAAGTACTAATGTTCTGGATAATAGTTAAAATAATCGTAGTTAATCACCGTCTTCCTGTTTTCCTCCACTGAAAAAAAAAAAAGGCGTCTTCATGGAGAATGTCCTTTGTTCTACAGCTCCCAGAGAGAACATTATGCCGAAGAGTATATAATCTTCTTTATGTAATTTTACCCATAAAGTTATAGCATTAGATTTAGCATCTGCTTTGTGTGATATCTAATTATAAATATTAATAGGATATCCTTTTTAAAGAAACACTTCTAAAAATGCAGAGAAGTGAAAAACGGTTTCCATAAAAAATATGACTCAGATAAATATTCGCTTTTCCGCAATTTCACTGAGTGATTTTCCATTAAAGAAAAAAAAAATCTTTAAACCACGAAACATCCTAAGAAATGGCGGTAAATCCTCAGCATTGTAGTACCATGATCACCAATGCTTTAACAAAGCTCCAGAAGATATTCCCCAGCCAGTTCAAGAATGCTTATACAGAGGCGCTTAGTGCTTCAACTAAGATTCCATTAAAAGGCAAAGTAAAAAAAAAAAAAAAATAGCCTTCCAAATCTGGAAAAAGCAAGTATGTTGCCTTTCCAGATCTGTAAATATGTTTAATCCATAGAATTTTAATGAGGTCACATAAATAAGAATAGCCTAACTCAAATGAGGGTGACAATAGGGAATAAAATTACTTGAGGCAGAAAATCAATTTTCTTTAAAAAATTCTTATGGTAGATTGAACCTAGCAACGATAATACCTATGTAACACTATAGTTATTAGGGTTTTCTAACTGTAAGCAACAGAACCAAATTTGGCTAACTTAGGAGAGTGTAATTTTTTGGAACGATACCGAAAGCTTCCAGAAGGGAGGGGAGGGCTGGAAAGCAGGCTGAGAACCAGGCAGGATGTAAGGCAAAACAGGAGGTCTAGGAGGCCTGAAAGACAGAAGAAGTCTGGTGCTACATGGTCAACATGAATAAATGCCAACTGTTTCTTCTGACCTCATGTTACTGGATCGGTATTCAAGTCACAGGGTAGAGCATTTGACCGGCCAAACTTCAGTCAGGCAGCAACTCCCTGGCTGTATCAGGAGAGGGAGAGAAAACATTTGATTCTTTGACTTCCCAGAATGGAAGGCAGGTACCTGGATTTATCACCCTTCCACAATGACACATGACTGGCGCGTGTAAAGCAGGTTCAGGGAGCCATTAAGCAGGAGAATTTGATGCTGAGGTAAAAAAACAAAAAAAAAACAAAAAAAAAAAAAAAAAGGAAGGGAGGGAGGGAAGGAGGGAGGGAGGGAGGAAGGAAAAAAAGTCTCTTATATTCACATAATTTTTAGAATTACTTCAAAATGAACAGCGATATTGTGCAAGTAAAACCGAGAGCACTTATTTTATAGCTATTATACATATGCTTCTTCTTAATTAAGGAATCCTATCTAAATATATGTATGACCTGTTGCCTTATTTATATGTATGGTACCTGTGATTACTACTGCAGTCCAGGGCTAGCAACTGTGTTCATTTCTAGTCATAGACAGTGTGGTAGCTCCATAGTAGCCCTGGAGAGATGTCCACATCCTAATCTCTGGAACCGGTAAAATGTTATCCCACATGACAATTTGCAGATGTGCCTATGTTAAGGATCTTGAGATGGGAAGGTCATCCTGTATGACCCTGATGGGCTGGGTGTAATCACAACGGCTTTAGGAGGGGGAAACAGGAAAGTCAAAGGCAGAAGAAAAAGATGGGATGATGGAAGCAGAGGTGGTTGACCGCTGCACTTGGAAGATGCAGGAAGACTACCTTAAGCAACAGAATCTATAGTCTCTAGAAGCTAGAAAAGGTAAAGAAATGACTCTCCCCTAGAACCTCCAGAAAGAATGTCACTCGCCTAACATCTTAATTTTAGCCCAGTTAAATTGATTTCAGACTTCTCCTCTCCAGAACTGTAAAATAATAAATGCATATGCTGCTTTAAGCCACATAAGTTTCTAGTAATTAGTAACAGCAGCAGCCACAGAAAATTAATACAGAGAGCACCCTCTCCAAAGCATAGTGTTGGTAGCAGGGAGTATGAGGGCTCTGACGGTAGAGGAAACACAGGAAGGTATAACTACTTTTGGAGTAGATAACTTAAAGAGGCCAAGTCAGTAATATGTTGGTAAGAACATAATATTAGAAACCATAGACAGATAGGGTTACTATTCAGAAGTTTCCACGTCTTTGGTTAAATCAAAATGGGTGCATTCCTCCTAGACCTTAACATGGTCAAACAGGTCCATTAAAATGAAGTAGAGTTGTTAAAGAAAAAAGAACTGGAAGGGAGACTGAATGATAAGTATGAAAGACCTACTTCTTCTGCATTAATAAAGCATTCTCATTCATTCGCATGGTTTTAAGTAACGTTTAAATGATGATCTCAGATCTGTATTTTCAGCCTTGACCTCTGGGCTTAGTTTCATATTTGTGAATCCAAAGACAAATCCACCTGAAACTTCCACTGGTATCCCAAACTCAAGTCCAAGGTAAACTCATCACGTTCTGCCCTTTCTCTCCATTCAAATTTTCTTTCTTTTCCTGTTATACTATATGGGTTCATGGCACTATGATTCACCAACTCACCAACAGGAGACACGTGCAAGTTATGCTGGACTTCCGCACTACCCATCACCTCTCAGCCATGCCAAACACTCTTGACTCCTCTTACCATCTGAATTCACCTTGAATCCTTCCTACATTTCCATTTCTATTACATGTCTCCGTGGGGCTTTGTCATTTCACCTCTGGGTTATTATCCTCCTAATTTCTTTCCTAACCCCTCACCCCACCATCTTTCCTGCTCTTCATCATAACAAAAATGGTCTTCGAAAAACATAACTTCAATCATGTTACTCCAGTGCTCTAGCCACAGTTTACTCCTTATACAGTTATAAAATTTAGCTTCTTATAACATACAAAGCTTCCATAAATTTGCTTCTATCTATTTCTACAGCCTTTACTCCATGATTTACACATCATGCTTCAGTAAATCAAACTCCACTTGTAACGCCATTCATGTAACACACTCTGGAGTATATCTGTATTTTTCTTATACTATTCTCTGTCTTGAATGCCCTCTCTCTGCTCTTGCTGGCTAATATTTATTTCTCCTTCAAGGTTTGCTTCAGTGTTCCTCCTGCCTAAATCATAAGGTTGGATTAACTGTTGCCAATGCTCACAGTATCCACTACTCTCTTGGTTTTTACCACATTACATTAAAAGTTTCAGGTTATCTGCATTGTATTTTTGAGACTGTAGTTATCCCTGTCTGGATCCCCTTACCTAGCATAATACTTGCCTCTCAATAGAAAATCAAAACATATTTGTGGGACTGAATTAACCCAAATTGCTTTGAGGATGTTTTGTGATATCAGTATATATCTCAATATAATTTAGTGGAAGCCTACATGTGATATAATGTAACCTGTAACCAACTTTTAAAACCCATCATTCATCAAGTTTAAAAAAAGGAAAGCTTTCTTTTTCATGCTAAACAACAACAAAAATATTGAGAGATATATGAAGATATTACATCTATTTCCCCCTTTGAATACAGTGAAATAAAATAGTCTTTTGTTATTCTCAAGTGCTGTTCAATGAACATTTTTGCACTATGCTTTAACATTTGTATTAAAGATATAAATGCTGGAATACAATTTCTTTAGCTTCTGCCCCAAACCTTCTTTTATTTTTGTTCACAAATTAATCTATGTACACTATCTCCTCTTCTTGTCACCTCCCCCACACCCCTGCCCTCACCACTGCAGCGTGGTGCAAGCACTGGGCACTGCAATGTGACTTGGTTCTAAGAAAGGTGGCCTCATTTTCCCAACAGTAGACCCTCCGCAGTTCCTTTTGCTTGATCTCTAATTACAATGTTATGCTGCGATTAACTGATTTTTCAAATTTCCCACTAGAAACTTGCATTACTTGACTGTCTCCTGGTTTTCCTTCTAGCTCTCTGCCCCCAAGCTTTCTTAGCACCTCTCCTAAGCTACAATTATCATGGCCCCAAGATGGTAGCTGATGTCACTGGGAAAGGTAAACTCTCTGAAGAGAAAGGGCCCTCGGTCAGAACCCTGGAGGGTCTCTGCTATCCCCACTGGTAAAGGCAGGAAAGCTAACATGACAGTGGAGGGAAACCCAGAGGAGCAGTGCTGTGAATGCAGAAGTTCCATGGAAACCAAAGGATGAACAAATTTCAGGAGATAGGACTGTTGGGTGGTGAATTTCAAACTAGCATTTCTACACACATAACATGTCCACCTGCAAGAAATGTATAGATCTCACATCTTCAGTAGAGGCAAACCAAATGGGCCATCTTCCATCCAGCTTTAACACTTTTCCACACAGCCTTCCCACTGACGATCCCTTCCACCGTGTACCCAAATACTGAATCCAGAAATATAGAAGGCACTCTGAGACTCTTCCTCCCACCTTACTCACTACATCTAATTAGTCATCAAGTTTTATCAAATTCCTTAAACAATAAGCTATCTATTTCACTGTACAGCTGAACATTTTTCAGACATTCTCTTGGCCTTCAAGATAAAATCCAAAAGTTCAGGTAGGGCATGCAAAGCCCTTCATAATCTGATTCTTCATTAAATTGTCAAAATAATTCATTTGAGTAGGGTGACTTTTCACATTCTGGATTAAAAATGTTTTTAAAATAATTTTAACAGGTTGGCAATAACTCATAGCTAAAAATAAATATAAATGAATCTTAAAACAAGAAATACAAAGAAGTACATATGTTTACCCGTATATAGTAGGGATGGCTGATCATACCTGACCCTGGGCTAACTACATAGCTGCATAGCAGTAAATAGGAGAAAAAGAATTAGAATACCCTGATGACACAAATAAATGAATGTATTACTGTACACATTTTGAGAAAAAAAAAACCTCCAGATTTTTTTTGTCTAGAAGTATTATATTTAAGAGTTCCTTTAAAAAAAATCCCACTTACAATAGCACCAAAAAGAATAAAATATTTAAGAATAAATTTAACTAGAAAGTTGAAAGATCTGTACACTGAAAACTATAAAACATTCATGAAAAAAATTGAACAAAGCACCAATCAATGAAAGATATTCCATGCTCATGAATTGGAAAAAATAATATTGTTAAAATGTCCATAGTACCCCAAACAATCTACATATTCAATGTAATGCCTATCAAAATTCCAACAGAATTTTTCCCAGAAATAGAAAAAACAATTCTAAAATTTGTATGGAAGCACAAAGGATCCCGAATGGCCAAAGCAATCATGAGAAGGAACAACACTGGAGGCATCATACTTCCTGATTTCACACTATATTACAAAGCTATAGTAATCAAAAAAGTATGGTACGTGCATAAAAACGGACGTATGGATCAGTGGGACAGAAATAAACCCACACATTATGGTAAATGCTGGGGAACCCTTGACAAAGGTGCCAATAATACACAATGGGGAAAAGATAGTCTCTTCAATAAACAGTGCTGGGAAAACTGGACAGCTACATGGGAAAAAATGAAACTGGTCTACTATCAAACCATACACAAAACTCAACTCAAAACGGGTTAAAGACTTGAACATTAAGTCTGAAACTGTAAAAGTTCTGGACGAAAACATAGGGGGTAAGCTGACATTGGACTTAACAGTGATTTTTTTGGATTTGACACCAAAAGTAAAGGCAACAAAAACAAAAAACAAGTGAGACAAAATCAAACTAAAAAGCTTCCATGCGGCAAAAGAAACCATCAACAAGATGACAAGACAACCTATGAAATGGGAGAAAATATTTGCAAACCACATATCTGATAAGGGGTTAATATCCAATATATATACAAGGAACTCATATGGTTATGGATAGAGGAATCCCTTTTACGCTGTTGGTAGGAATGCAAATTGGTACAACTACTAAGGAAAACAGTACGGAGGACCCTCAAGAAATTCAAAACAGAAAATAAGGCATAGATTGAAAGAGTCAACCAAGATGGTGACATAGGAGGCTGCTGAGCCTCCCTCCACCCCTAGATGCACTGAATATACGGCTACACATGGAGCAATTTTCTTTGAGAAGGAGCCAGCAACCAGATGAGTGATTCCTATACACCGGATGAATGAGAAAATGTCCACATCAAAATGGGTAGGAAAAGCTGAGACATACTCTTACAGCAAACCCCATGCCTGGCACTGCAGCATACCATCAGGAGGGAACCCCCAACTCCCAGCTCTCCCTGTGGAATGAAGGGTGGGACGACCCCCCCCCCCCCCCCACATCTGGCATTCCAACTTTTAAGACACCCATCAGAGAGAGGGCTCCCAAAATACCTAGCTTCGAAAGCCAGTGGAATTATGGAATTATGTCCACAAGATTCATAGGACTATAGCAAACCAAAAAAAAAAAAAAAAAAAAAAAATCCAGTTCTTAATGGGCATGACCTTTCACTTGGCCTCTACTTCCCAGGGTTTAGCACGGAGGGAGCAGGCAAAATCTCCCATTTCCCAGTCTTTCCTTTAAAGAGGTTTCCCTACATACTTAAAAAACTCTTCCTGGGGCGCCTGGGTGGCTCAGTCCGTTAACCATCTGCCTTCAGTTCAGGTCATGATCTCAGAGTCCTGGGATAGGTCACACAGCGGGGAATCTGCTTCTCCCTCTGCCTGTGTCCCTCCCCTTGCTCCCTCTCTGTCTCCCCCCTCCCCAAATAAAGAAATAAAATCTTAAAAAAACCCAAAAAACCCAGTGCCTGATGGTCAAGCTTCTAACTTAGCAGGCACTAGGAACCAGCTGTGATCCTCCTCAGGGACCAGAGAAGCTGGGGGATTCCTCTCCTGCCTCCTCCCTCCAGCCACTCCAATAATAACGCCAAGGCGCCAGTGTCTCCCTGGGAGGAGTTTGTATACGTATCTGTGGCCCCAGCTTTTGCAGCTGCTATCCAGGATGGGCCTCAGATTTCCTGACCCTAACAGTCAATGGGGCTTGTATTCATGAGTCTCCCAGGACTGCAGCAACAAACAGACCTTAACAAGTGCAGCAAACCCCTCCCTTGGCTATACGCTTGGGCCCAGCACAGAGGAAGCAGGCCAAATCCTCATCTCCCAGTTACCCCCTAGAAGGGACTACCTATGTACTATCCCAGCTTCTGTCTGAGGGTCCAACTTCCAATCAACCTGCATTTAGGGGCTAACTATCATTCTCCCCTGTGGGACACAGAGGTCTTGGCACACTCTCAACTTACTGGGAGCCACTACGAACAAAGAAGGAAGCTTGGACACTCACAAAAGTTTGAGAGATAACTAAGAGCTTGGGCCAGGCTGATTGCATCATTACTCACAATAGCCAAGGCATAGAAACAACCTAGGTGTTCATCCTAGATAAATGGATAAAGAAAATGTGGTGTGTATATACAATAGGATATTATTCAGCTTTTAAAAATGATATCCTCCCATTTGTGACAATACGGATGAAACTGGAAGGCATTATGTTAAGTGAAGTAAGCGGGACAGAGAAAGACAGTACTTCATGATGGCATTACTTATATGTGGAATCTACAAAGAAGTGAACTCATAGAAACAGAAAATAGAAAAATCAGGGTCTGGGGAATGAGGGAGTAAGATGACGTTAGTAAAAGGCTACAAACTTTCAGTTATACAATGAATAAGATCAGAGGATCTGAGGATCTAACGTAAAACATGGTGGCTCTAATTGATAACACTATTTTCTAAAATTGAAATTTGCTAGCATAGAACTTAAATGTTCTCAACAGAAAGAAAAAAGAAAGGAAAAAAAAGGGAAAGGAGAAAAGGAAGGAAGGAAGGAGGGAGCGAAGGGAAAGAGGGAGAGAGAAAGGAAGGAAGGAAATATGGAAAGTGATGGATGTGTTAATTAACCAGAAGAGAGGAGTCCTTTCTCACACGCGCGCGCGTGCACACACACACACACACACTATATATATATATATATATATATATATATATATATATATACAGTGTTTATATATTGATATATATATGTGTATATATACTGTGTTTATATATTGAGATATATATATATATCAAATCATCATGTTGTATACCTTTAATATCTTATAATTTTATTTTTGTAGATTATACCTTAATAAAGCTGGAAAAAAGAGTTCTCCTTTAAATATTTTAATTGAGGGGCGCCTGGGTAGCACAGTCATTAAGCGTCTGCCTTCGGCTCAGGGTGTGATCCCAGCGTTCTGGGATCGAGCCCCACATCAGGCTTTTCCGCTGGGAGCCTGCTTCTTCCTTTCCCACTCCCCCTGCTTGTGTTCCCTCTCTCGCTGGCTGTCTCTCTCTGTCAAATAAATAAATAACAATCTTAAAAAAAATAGTAAATAAATATTTTAATTGAGCAAGACATTTTACCCTTTCAGGAAATCACTCATAATTATGTGATATCCTCATTTCTCCGGAGACATAAATGTTCTTGACAGACTACATTAAGTAAAATTGTTTAAAAAACAACTAATGGGATTAGAGTTCGACCTTTACTTTTATATGCAATATATCCAGCCAAATGAAAGAGTAAATAATTACATTATTAATTTCAATGTTTTGTCTTTGCATTGCACTTAATTTGACTCTCTGAAATCCGTTCATATTTCCATTTTTCATAGAAAGATAGATATGGTTTTGATTTGTCGAGAGGAAAATGCTACTTAAACATAACCCTTGTTAGAATCTTGATTACAGAATAATTCATAAAACTGGAATGACCTGAAATTAACATAAACTAGTAACTAACACAACAATAAGCATGCACGTTATCAGTATAGAGCTTTATTTTTTCTTTTACTATTGTGTTCAGCAGGTTTAGATGGAAAACATCTGCCTTTTCCGATGAAAGAAGGTATAATTTAGGTAAAGTCAGCAGCGAATTTCCAGTGATGCATGAATAGCTGGAGAAGTTACACACAAAGAATCATTCTCTTAAGAATCAGTTTCTTTAGATACAAAATTTTCATAAGATACAATTTATTGAATCCTCAGAAGCATAACCTCCAGACATGCATTATTAATATTGATATGTCTTCTGCCCGTTCTAAGACATTTTAAGACAAATTTAAAACTATGGTAGAGTACATTCATGTCTGGGAAGCGAGAATGACTGAGGCAGCGTTCCTAAGGGTTAAGATTCTGTTTCTGTATTCATTCTTTCAAAAAATGTCATACTCTGTTTTTACTCTATTCAACATCAGGAGACTTGCAGCAAACTAAACCAAAACAAAACAAGGTATGTCTCCGTCCTTAAGAATTCTTCATTCTAAAGCATTCTAATGCTTCATTCTAAAGCATTCTATCATTGATAAAATACACAGAGCGATGCTTGTTGGAAAGCTAGCTTTCGAGAAATGGTAGTTGGTGATGTGTGCAATGATTGTTACTACAGTTTTGTAAGCATTAATGTGTAGAGTGAGAACACATTGCATAAGAAGTCACATTCCACATTCCGGCAACCAGAACTCTCTGAGACATGCCATAACATAAGCTCTGCACAACAAATGGGTATTTCTTTTTTTTTTTTTTTTTTAAGATTTTATTTATTTATTTGCCAGAGAGAGAGACAGCCAGCAAGAGAGGGAACACAAGCAGGGGGAGTGGGAGAGGAAGAAGCAGGCTCCCAGCCGGGCAGGGAGCCCGACGTGGGGCTCGATCCCAGGACTCTGGGATCATGCCCTGAGCTGAAGCCAGATGCTTAATGACTGAGCCACCCAGGCTCCCTGACAAATGGGTATTTCTAAGGCTATATCCTAAAGCTCATTTGAGTGTTCCTCATTCATACTTAATCTATACAAGGAATGTGGCAGAAACATGCTAGCTCTTCTTCAAAACTTGATTCCCATTTCTTCCCGAGCATAGAGCTCGTCTGCCTTTCCCAGACGACCTTACAGTTACGGCCATATGACTGGGCAAGCGAATACTGGTAGAAATGATTAATGCTACTTCCAAAGCTGGCCCACAGCAATGTCTTATAATATCTTCCAGTACCTCACTGTGCATGGATGACTGCATATTGCCACATGGCCTGTGCCTTGTAGTGAAAATGGCAGAGACCCCCGAAGAATTCCCACCTGTCCCTTGCTACCAATTGGATATTCTATAAGCAAGGAAGAAATTTCAGTTGCACTTAGACACTGAGGTTTGGGGGTTTATCAGGTACAGAGCTGGTGTTAATTCGTCTAATCATACAGTGAGAAGGAATGAAAGTTTTTAGAGTGTCGACTGTGTACTAGACCTTGCATACACACTACTTCATTTATTCTCCCAACCAATCCTATGAATTAGCCAAAAACAGTCCCATTCCATGGCGGGGAAACTGAGGCTTGAGTTAAATAACTTTCCTGGGATCCTCAGCTACTAAGTTGCAGAATAAGAACTTGAACCTGAACTTACCGGCCTCAAAGACTGTATTTTCTAGAACACATCCTTAGACTCTTTGGCTGACTTTTAACAATTGCATGATAAAGGCCCCATTTTTATGACAGGTTAAGGCTATAAATCAGAAAAATAGTAATTTTGATATCTGAAATCATAGACAACAAATAAAATACAAAAAATAAACAACAATAAATAAAATATAAAAAACTGAAACAAAATTTCACAGACCATAGAGGCTCAGGACCTCCAGTTCGTGTGGGTAAATGGGCCTAATTGACTTTAGACATAGTGATATTACCGACCTATTATGGTCCTAAAACAAGGTTAATATACCCGATAATGTTCCTAAGTTGAAACAAAAAAGGAAATTTTATTTTTTTAAGATTTTAATTTTTTATTTGAGAGAGAGAGGGAGGGAGAATGAGCAGTGGGGAGGGGCAGAGGGAGAGAGAGAGAAAGAGAGAAGCAGACTCCCCGCTGAGCAGGGAGCCTGATGCAGGGCTCCATCCCAGGACCCAGAGATCATGACCTGAGCTGAAGGCAGACACTTGATCGACTGAGCCACCCAGGCACCCCAGGAAATTATATTTTTATACAGTGTTTAAGATGGCAGAGAGCTATGCAGTTTTATGAAACAGCTCTGTTGAAATAGAAGTGATAGACGATGAACCGCACGTTAAATTGCACAATCTGATCAATTCTGATGTGTGTGGATGTGTGTGGTGTGGTATATACGTAAGATCATCATAAAACCACCATCAGAATCCAGATTGTGAACATACATAGCCATCATGGCTAAAATTTTCCTCTGTCCCTTGATTGCTTCCCACCCTTTACAATACCCACTCTTTCCCTGCAAACTCTGTTCTCCCTCTTGCCATCATAGATTCCTTTCTAGGAATCACATAGCATGTACTTTTCCCCCTCTGGCTTATGTCACTCAATGTAGTCTTCTGAGAGTCACATGTGCTGCTGTGTGTACTGATAATAATAATTCACTGCTTTTTATTCTGAGTGGTTTTGCATTGTGAGTATACATACGATTTGTTTATTCATTCACATTGCTGATGGATATTTTTTCTCTAGGTTTTGACTGTTACAAAATAAGCCTTCATAAACATTTATGAGCAAGTCTTTGTATGGACATATGCTTTGGAAAAATACACAGGAGAGTAATCACTTTGGTCATATGGTAAGTATATGTTTAATTTTTAAGAAACTACCATACTGTCTTCCAAATGTTTGGATCATTTTACATCCTCACCATCAGTGGATGACAATGTAAGTTCCTTCATATCCTCATTAATATTCGGTGTGCTCAATTTTCCTAATTTTAGACATTTTAACATGTGCAGAGGTATTCCTTTGTGGATTTAATTTGCATTTACCTACGAACTAATGATCTTGGATACGTTTGTCATGTGTCCATTTGCTATTCATATATCTCCCTTAGTAAAATTTCTTTAACATTTTTGTCTATTTTTAATTGGTTGTCTATTTTATCATTATTGAGTTTTGAGAGTTCTTTATAGATATTGGGTAGAAGTTCTCTATAAGACATGTTACTTGCAAAGCTTTTCTCCCAGGCTGTGGTGTGTCTTTTCATTTTTCTAAACAGTCTTTCCAAGAGCAGAAGTTCTTAATTCCTATGAAATCCAGTTCATTATTTTATTTATTATGGGCCATACAGTTGGTCTTGTACCTATGAAAACTTTGCTTAAACCAAGATCGCACAGCCTTCCCCCCCCCCTTGCTTTATTTAAGAAGTCATGGAGTTTTAGTGTTTCTATTTCAATTTGTGATCCATTTTGAGTTAATTCTGATGCTCAGAATTATACTATTTCCATTTTCTCCCGTTCATAATTAGTTTTATTTCATGTAGTCAATGCTCTCATGGAGTTGACCCTGGAGTTTGAGCTCAGGACTAAATGGCGTTATTTCTGCTGTCGCATCTGCTGTAACTGTGTCACAGGTATTTGTGCTCCTCCCCGTCTCAGCCCTGATTCCTGACACACATACACCTGCACCCAGAAGTCCCAGGATTCTTCTTTGGCTGCTGACAGAAGTGAAGGTAAGAGTACCTGATTACCATCCCCATTCTCTCTATACCCTAATAAAATAAAGACCCAGGGTTTTTCAGAACTATCTCACTCTTCCTGTAAGAGATGGGAGATGCTTTGAAAGTGGAACACACTTACTTCATTGATCTTTTAAAGCAGAATCTTTTCTATGGGGAAAGAGTCCTCCATTTAGCATAGGACTAATTAAGTGAAAATCTTACATGATCCGGGCCCTTTTTTGTAGCTCTAGCCCTAGTGCGTGGTAGGTGCAAAATAAATGTTTTTGGAACCAAACGAGTTTATTAATAACTAACCCTGCCTCTCAGCAGTAATCATGTCCTCCATCTGAACCCCACGTGACTAGTGCATTATTTCTCCAATATTTCATTTTAGCAAGCAGTCTTTGAGCATCTTATATGTAGAAAGCATTGTGATAGACGATGAAGGGGTTGCAGAGACATGTAAGATTTAGTCTTTTGCCCTCAAACAATTTGCAGTCTAGTGAGAAATGACAAATAGGAACAGATAATGTAAGACAGAATTTTATACATATATATACACGTATACATACATGTATTTGTATATGTATATATATGTATATGTATATGTTTATACACATATACACATATATACATAAATGTTTATACATATATACATATATTTTGTACATATGTATATCTGCTAAATCTATAGAAGCATTGCTTTGGCAAGCAGGAGTAATTAAACTTAGAGATGCCTCCTTCTGAGTGCTACAATGATAATCTGCACAAAGTAGGTGCTCAATAAATGTTGCTACTTTCCCGGAAATTTGGTAATTTTCATTTCATTGGTCCTATGATAAATGGAGGAATCTTTCCCGATAGAAGAGATTCTGCTTTAAAAGACCAATGAGGTAAGTGGGTTCCACTTTTAAAGCATTTCCCACCCCTTACATGCTGCTTCCCTGTCACCTTGACTATTCAGTTTTAGAATCTCAGGTGCCCGTTCTAGTCACGTCTGCATCTAGTAGCAAAGATTTATGCTCTTCGCAGATGTGACATTAAAACGAACCCTCCTGATATTTCAGCCAATTCCTTTCTCCTGTTTTCCCCTTACTGGTTGATAATACCCACGTAAAGAAGAATGAGGTGGTCACAGAAAGTAGTTCAGAGAATTTAGACTTCGCCCAGTTCCTGTGTTAGACATTCCAGTCCTGCACAGGCACTGGGGAAAGATGTCAGGTGCAAGTGTGAATATGCTGTTTCAGCACTCAGCTCCTGAGGTTTTATTTCGCAACATCACACCTTTGACTTTGCCGCAGCGCGGCTCTCAACTCTGCTCGCCCGCCCTGGGAAGCAAGAGGGCCAAGTGCCAGAGGTGCCAGAGTGCTGTCTGCCTCTGTGGTACACATACACACCTTCACCAGTGTGAGGACAGCCACGATCTCAGCCTCCCTGAGCAAGATCCATTTAGCTTCGACGTAGCCAGCAACAGGGAGCTGCTGCGGTGTTTCAGCTGACAACGACCGACTCTAAAAAATCAGCTATCACTGAGGGCAGCACCAAAAGGCGAGAGAAATCAAACTTTTTATTTTTTTAAATTTAAAAATATATACAAAGATTTTATTTATTTGAGAGAGAGAGGGAGAGAGAGCCTGAAGTGGGGGGCGGAGGGGGGAGCCGATGGGGAGGGAGAGGGACAAGCGGGCTCGATCTCAGGACCCTGAGATCATGACCTGAGCTGAAACCAGAAGTCCATGCTTCAACCGACTCAGCCACTCAGACGCCCTAAGAAATCAAATTTTTAAAAAGCGACATTCTTTAGATTTTGTTTCCATTCAAAGAAGGTCCTGAAAAATATTCAACTTGCTTGCTCCTTTAATCAATAATAGGAAAATGCAAAGAAATACAAAATAGAGAATTAAAAGAATCAAATCAATGGGGCGCCTGGGTGGCTCAGTCGTTAAGCGTCTGCCTTTGGCTCACGCGTGATCCCAGGGTCCTGGGATCGAGCCCCACGTCAGGCTCCTCCGCTGGGAGCCTGCTGCTTCCTCTCCCACTCCCCCTGCTTGTGTTCCCTCTCTCACTGGCTGTCTCTCTCTCTGCCAAATAAATAAATAAAATCTTTAAAAAAAAAAAGAATCAAATCAAGAAAAAGGGCTGTTGGGAGACCTTCCCACTCCTTCCACGATTCTTGGAGGACTGAAACAAAACACCAACCAGTGGGAAACCCATTTCCAACGGACAGTCACACCTGGGCTGGCCTCAGTTGGAGAAAAACTGAGCGGGTTTGGCCCTTAAAACAGTGAGTTTAAGTCATTTTGGCAGAATATTTTTCTCCTTTTTCCTTTTTTTGCCTTGTGAGAAAGTATAAAAGAAAATCATTTTAAATTTTAAAATAGCTTGGAAAATGCACTTTTTTTTCAAACACTGTTCTATTGAACAAAGATTTAATTTTAAACATCCTAATCTATCAAGAACCAATAAATTTATAAAATACAAAATGTGTTTGAAAGTCACAGCCATGTCAAACTCATACATTTCTTTTAAATGTTTACTTTTACTTTTGCTTCTTATCTCCCCACAGACCAGCGGCAGTTCACAGACATCTTAGAGAAGCTGATCAAGAGCACAGGGGTCAGAAGTTTGGTCATATACATATGGTAGGTCAAGCGATCCACTAAAGTGCAAAGGAGGAGATGTTTCTGGAATGTCATTCAGATTCTAGTCCATTTCTGTTTTTAGTATTCTTCAGTTGGCAGTCAGGCAGTCAGTGCGGTATTTGATGCCTCTTATCCAGACCCCACCAGCCCCCCCCCTTAGATAATTAGTCTGTTCATCTCACTTCCCTTGACAAGTGAGGGGCTGAGTTGGCTCCTTCCAGCACCTTGCTCTCTAGCGTCAATGCTGGTGTGTTTCAGACACTGCTGGAGACCTTGTCTTGAATAGTTTTCCAGTTTTCTTGTTGGAGTGGGTCCAACAAGACCTGTCTGGGAAGTGGCATCCCCCACTACCAGTGGTTATTTGCCTTTCTTTTCCTTTCTCCTCAGAAAGGGCTCCACTACATAAAAAAAAAATAATAATCAAGAAAGGGATAAGAACACAGGAGGCAAAATCATGAACAGAAGAGAGGTCTATTCATTTGTGGAGAGTTCTAGAAAATCCTGAAATAGAGATTGGGTTTGGGAAAATCCTAAGATAGAGATTGGGTAACAACTGGAGTGAAAGTTTTATGATGAGAACCAAGTAGATAATGGCAATGGATGATTATGAGATTTCAGAACTTAATATATGTAATTGCACTGAGCAAGACTCCCACTCTCCACCTGTAATGTACCCACACTGGGCAGACGTATGTGTCTAGAGATGCAGACACAGCCATGCTGCCCTATCTTGCTTTAAACAGAAGATCTCGAAACACTACTGGTCCTTCATGCTGTCCAATTATCCCACCATGTCTACCTAGTCCATTACTCTCTCTTCATCCTACAGCTGCATCTGCAGATCGCTAGAGCTTAGGACGGTCAGGAACTCTGCAGAGCACTGTGTGAGGAGCCCTGACCGCTAACATGAAGATAAGCTGCTCCCGTTCTCCCAGAGAATGAGGCTCAATTCTTTTGAGAAGAGCCTAGGAAGTTTCTTCCAGGCAGCTTATCATCGAATGCATCTACTCCAAGTGCCAGGCTTTTCATCCATCCTATTTTCATCTCTCTTGTTTATTCCTCTTCTAACTCCTTCACTCTTACCAAAACCTTGCATGTGCTGGCCCAGAGCACCTTGGAATCCATTTCACCTGCCAACATGGTTTTCTTGAAATATCTTCTCCATCGATGTCCCCAACCAAGTATCCAGTTCATTAAATTAAAAAGTCTCAAACTAGGGTATATCATCAAAACATTTTAAAACAACTAGAGAATATCATCATAAAATTTTGAAATACTGCTGGAACACCTGGGTGGCTCACTCAGTTAAGCGTCTGCCTTCGGTTCAGGTCATGATCCCTGGGTCCTGGGATCGAGTCCCGAATTGGGCTCCCTGCTCCACGGGGTCTACTTCTTCCTCTCCCTCAGCCCTCAGCCTGCTGCTCCCCCTTCTGTCTGTCTCTCTTCTTCTGATAAATAATAAAAATAAATGAAAAATATTTTTAAAAAATTTTGAAATACTGACAATAAAAAGAAAATCTCAGTATTCTCTGAAGAATAAACATGTCTTAGCCTACAAATGGTGTTACCCTTCTAAAATAGCAGCCCTTGAAGCAAGGACAATGAAACATTGACCCTCAAAGGAGTCCCATTAATGGAATTAATATAGACATTCACACATCAAAAACACAACAGAAGTCTGATATGTGCGTGGCGTCATACACAGGCATACTTCAGAGATGTCGCAGGTTCAGTTCCAGATCACAGCAATAAAGTGATTACCACATAAAGCAAGTCAAATGAATTGTGTGGTTTCCCAGTGCATATAAAAATTACATTTACATTCTATACTTGTCTACTAAGTATGCAATAGCACTATGTCTAAACAAATAATTAAATTAATAATAATTAACAAATTAATTACAAACACTCAATTAAAAACACTTTATTGCTAAAAAATGCTATGCATCATCTGAGCTTTCAGTGAGTTATAATTTTTTGTTGGTGGAGGGTCTTGCCTCCACATTGATGGCTGCTGGCTGATCATTGAGTGATTGCTAAAGGCTGAGGCGGCTGTGTCAATTTCTTTTTTTTTTTTTTAATTTTCATTTAAATTCCAGATAGTTGTCATATGGTATAATATCAGTTTCAGGTGGGTATACAATATAGTGATTCAACAAATCTATACATTACCCAGTGCTGATCGCAACAAGTGCACTCCTTAATCCCCACCACCTACTTAACCCATCCCTCACCCACCTCCCTTCTAGTAATCATCAGTTTGTTCTCTATAGTTAAGAGTCTGTTTCTTGATTTGCCTCTCTTTGTGTGTTTTTTTAAATTCCCTTTGCTCATTTGTTTTCTTTCTTAAATTCCAAATATGAGTGAAATCATAAAACATTTGTCTCTGACTTATCTCACTTAGCAAAATGCTTTCTAGCTCCATCCACGTCTTTGCAACTGGCAAGATTTCATTCTTATGGCTGATTAATATTCCATTATGTATTTGGATTGTAGGGTAGTTCTTTTTTTTGACCCTGAGGAACCTCCGTAACGTTCTCCACAGTGGCTGCACCAGTTTGCACTCCCACCAACATAGCAAGAGGGCTCCCCTTTCTCCACACCCTTGCCAATACCTGTTGTTTTCTGTGCTGCTGATTTTAGCCATTCTGACAGTGCGAAGTGATATCTCGTAGTTGTGATTTGCATTTCCCTGATGATGAGTGATGTTGAGCATCTTCTCATGTGTCTGTTGGCCATCTGGATGTCGTCTTTGGAAAAATGTCTACTCATATCTTCGTCCATTTTTTAAAATTTAATTGTTCTTTGGGGGTTGAGTTTTATACATTTTTTATATATTTTGGATGCTAACCTTTTATTACATATGTCATTTGCAAATCTTCTCCCATTCTGTAGGCTGCTTTTTCGTTTTCATCATTGTTTTCTTTGCTGTGCAGAAACTCTTTATTTTGATGAAGTCCCAATAGTTTACTTTTGCTTTTGTTTCTCTTGCCTCAGGAGACATATTTAGAAAGAAGTTGCTATGGCCTATGTCAGAAAAATGACTGCATGTGCTTTCTTCAGGACTTCTATGATTTCAGGTCTCACATTTAGATCTTTAATACATTTTGAGTTTATTTTTGTGTGAAAGAGAATGGCCCAGTTGCATTCTTCTGTAATTTGCTGTCCAGTTTTCCCAACACCATTTGTTGAAGAGACTGTCTTTTTTTCCATTGCATATTCTTTCCTGCTTTGTCAAGATTAATAGACCGTATAATTGTCGGTTCCTTTCTGGGTTTTCTATTCTGTTCTATTGATCTATGTGTCTATTTTTGTGCCAGTACCATACTGGTTTTATTACTAAAGTCTTGTGATATAAAATGAAGTCTGGAATTGTGATGCCTCCAGCATTGCTTTTCTTTTTCAAGATTGCTGTGTCTATTCAGGGTCTTTGTGGTTCCATACAAATTTTAGGATTATTTGTCCTAGCTCTGTGAAAAATGTTATTAGTATTTTGATAGAAATTGCCTTAAATGTGTAGATTGCTTTGGGTAGTAAGGCATTTTAACAACATTTGTTCTTCCAATCCATGAGCATGAAATGTCTTTCCATTTCTTTGTGTCATCCACTTTCTTTCATTAGTGTTTTATAGTTTTCAGAACACAGTTCTTTTACTTCTTTGGTTAGGTTTATTCTTAGGAAACTTATGATTTTTGGTGCAATTATAAATGGAATGGATTCCTTAATTCCTCTTTTTCCTGTTTTATTTTTGGTATATAGAAATGCAACAGATTTCTGTACTTGATTTTCTATCCTGTGACTTTACTGTATTTGTGTATCAATTCTAGCAGTTTCTTGATGAAGTCTTCAGGGTTTTCTACGTAAAGTATCATGTCATCTGCATAGAGTGAAAGTTTTACTTCCTTGATGATTTGGATGCCTTTTATTTATTTTTGTTGTCTGATTGCTGTGGCTAGGACTTCCAATACTCAGTTAAATAACAGTGGTCAAAGTGGACATCCTGTCTTGGTCCTGATCATAGAGGAAAATATCTCAGTTTTTTTCCCATTGAGGATGATATTAGCAGTGGGTTTTTCATATAAGGCCTTTATTCTGTTGAGGTATGTTCCATCTAACCTTGCTTTGCTGAGGGTTTCTATCATGAATGCATGTTCTACTTTGTCAAATGCTTTTTCTGCATCTCTTGAAATGATCATAGGGTTCTTAGCCCTTCTTTTATTAATGTGACGTATCACAGTGATTGATTTGTAAATATTGAACCACGCTTGCAGCTCAGGATAAATTACACTTGAATGTGGTGAATGATTTTTTTTTAATGTACTGTTGGATTCAGTTTGCTAGTATTTTGTTAAAGATTTTTGCATCTATATTCATCAGAGATATTGGCCTGTAGTTCTCTTTTTTGTTGTGTCTCTATGGTATTGCTATCGGAGTAATGCTGGTCTCATGGAATGAATTGGGAAGTTTTCCTTCCTTTTCTATTTTTTGGATTAGTTTGAGAAGAAAAGGTGTTAATCTTCTTCAAATGTTTGGTAGAAATCGTCTTTGAAGCCATCTGATCCCGGACTTTTATGTTTTGGGAATTTTTAAAAATTACTGATTCAGTGTTTTTGCTGGTTATCAGTCTGTTCAAGTTTTCTATTTCTTCCTGTTTCAGTTTGGGTAAATTATGTTTCCAGGTATTTAGGCAATTCTTCCAGGTTGTCCAATTTGTTGACATAAGTTTTTTCATAGCATTCCTTTATCATTATTTGTATTTCGGTGGTGTTGGTTGTTATTTCTCCTCTCCTCTCTTGATAAGTCTGGCTAAAGGTTTATCAATTTTATTAATTTTTTCAAAGAACCAGCTCCTGATTTCATTGATCTATTGTTTTTTCAGTTTCTATATCATTTATTTCTGCTTTAATCTTTATTATTTTCTTCCTTCTGCTGGCCCTAGGCTTCATTTGTTGCTCTTCTAGCTTCTTTAGGTGTTAGGTTAGGTCGTTTATTTGAGATTTTTCTTGTTTCTTGAGAAAGGCCTGTATTGCTCTATACTTCCTTCTCCCAAAGGGTTTGGACCATTGTGTTTTCATTTTCATCTGTTTCTATGTATTTCTTTATTTCGTTTTTTATATTCTGGTTGACTCATTCATTCTTTAGTAGCCTGTTGTGTAACTTCCATGTATTTGTGGTCTTTCCAGAGTTTTTCTTGTACCGGACTTCTAGCTTCATGTCATTGTGATCAGAAAATGTGTGCATGGTATGAATTTGATCTTTTTAAATTTGTTCAGGCTTGTTTCATGGCCTAATATGTGATTTGCTCTGGAGCATATTCCATGCGCACTTAAAAAGAATGTATATTCTGCTGTTTTAGGATAGAATGTTCTGAATGTATCTGTTAAATCCATCTGGTCCAGTGTGTCACTCCAAGCCATTCTTCCCTTGTTGATTTTCTATTTAGATGACTTGTCCATTGATGTAAGTGGGATGTTAAGATCCGCTACTATTATTGTATTATCATCAATGAGTTCCTTTATGTTTGTTATTGTTTTATCTATTTCAGTGCTCCCATGTTGGATGCATAAATATTTACAATTGTTAGATCTTCTTGTTGGGTTGTAACCTGTATTATTATTTAGTGCCCTTTTTTGTCTCTTGTTACAGTCTTGTTTTAAAGCCTATTTGACTATTATAAGTATCACTACTCCGGCTTTCTTTTGACATGCACTTGCATGATAAATGTTTATCCATGCCCTCACTTTCAATATGCAGATGTCTTTAGGTCTAAAATGAATGTCTTATAGGCAGCATATAGATAGGTCTTGTCTTTTATCCATTCTTATACCCTACATCTCTTGATTGGAACATTTAGTCTGTTTACATACAAAATAATTTTTGATAGATATATATTTATTGCCATTTTGTTACTTGTTTTGTGGTTGTTTCTGGGGATTTTTTCCAATCTTTTTGTGTCTTTCTCTCTTTCACGTTTTGCTGATTTTCTTTAGTGGTAAATTTGGATTTCCTTCTCCTTATTCTTTGCATGTTTATTAGTGGGTTTTGATATATGGTTACCATTAGGTTTGGATATAACCTCTTCTGCATACATCAGTCTATATTAAATTGATGGTTAACTTTGAACCCATTCTTTATTCCTCTTTTCCTCATGTTTTAGGCATATGGTGTCATATTTTACATCCTTTTATTTTGTGAGTTCCTTGACTGATTTTTTATAGAAATACTCATTTTTACTGCTTTGTGTTTCCTGTCTTTATACTGTAACTTTTGGCCTCTCCATTCAAGGAGTCTCCTTTAATATTCCTTGTGTGGCTGGTTTAGTGGTCACAAACTCCTTTTGGTTTTGTTTGTCTGGGAAATTTTTATCTTTACTTGTGTTCTGAATGATAGCTTTGCTGGATAGAGTATTCCTGGCTGCAAATGTTTCTCATTCAGCACTTTAATATGTCATGCCACTCCCTTCTGGCTTGGAAAGTTTCTGTTGAAAAATCTCCTGCTAGCCTAATGGGGTTTCCCTTGTAAGATACTGACTTAAAAGTACTGACTACTTTAAAGATTTTTTTCTTTATCACTATATTTTGCAAATTTAATTACAGTATGTCTTGGTGTTGGCTTGCTTTTGTTGATTTTGATGGAGTGCTCTGTGCCCCCTGGATCTAGATGTCTGTTTCCTTCCCCCAGTTTAGGGAATATTTCAGCTATTATTTCTTTGAATAAATTTTCTGTACCCTTTCCTCTCTCTTCTTCTTCTGGGACTCCTATAATGAATGTTATTACATTTGATGGAGTCACTGAACTCCCTAAGTCTATTCTCATGTTGCATAGTTCTTCTTTCTCTCTTGTTCAGCTTCATTGCCTTCCATTACTTTGTCTTCTAGGTTATTAATTCACTCCTCTACTTCTTCCAGCCTGCTATTCATTACATCAAAAAGTATCCCTAATCTTGTTTATTGCAGTCTTCATCTCTGATTTTTTTTGAACTATTTTATCTTTGTGGTAAGGGTCTCACTGGTGTCTTCCATTCTTTGCTCAAGTCCAGTGAGTGTCCTATGATTGTTGTTTTAAATTCTCCATCAGCCATCATACTTATACTGGTTTCACTTAGATTTCTGGCCATGACCTTATCTTGTCCTTTCATTTGGGATAAATTCCTCTGTCTTCTCATTTTATTAGATGTCTTCTCCTCTGCTTGCTTCTCTGTGTTAGAAAAACCAGTTATGTCTTCTGCTCCTGAAAGTAATGACCTTATGAAGAAGAGGTCATGCACTGCCCAAGGCCTGGTGCTTCAGGGAGTGTCTCCAGTGTGTGCTGTCTGTGCTCTGCTGTAGCGTTCTGGCTGCTCTTTCCTTCAGGCCAGTCATCAGTGGAAGCTCTCCTTTCCTGCTGTGGGCTGTGTTTTGCCCTGGACTCAATGTGGTGAGTTTTAACTTGATGTGCTCTGGTCTGCTTGTGAAATGAGACCTATCACCACTTCTACTGGAAATGAGGCCTACAAAGCTCTCTGGTTGGGAGATGTAGTGTGAGAAGGGGTTTGTGCTGGCCTTCTAGAGGAGGTGACTTCCTTGCTGGAACTGAGGCAAGCATGACTGAGGATAGCAGTTCTCCCAGGACACAGGGGGTGGGGCTTACTGTAGCAAGTTAGATAGCCAGTGCCGGCACTGTGCTACTTCCCACGGGTGGCTCTGTGTTGATACTGAGGGGCAGGATAAGGAAATGGTGCTGGCCAGCTCCTTTGTTCCTGGAGAGGTGTCTTCATGCATGCTGCCTCTCAGAGACATGCTCCAAAATGAGCAAATAATCTCTCCACTGTGTGCCCCAGGTATCTTTAGATCCCTGTTTCCATGCTGTCAGTCCTGGGTTGTTTGCCTGCCTTCTCTCCAAGAGCAGCACAGTGTCCTCTGGGCTCTATCCCAGCCAAACCCATGGA